>NW_028258457.1:987596-2309345 GCF_053883595.1 Heterocephalus glaber | reverse complement strand
GGGGTCCTGCCTGACATAGTTCCTGTTGCTTGGATTGCAGCTGAGAAAGTTGATGTGATTGCTGGCTCCTCCAAGATGAAGGGTTTCTCGTCCTCCGAGTCAGAGAGCACCAGTGAGTCCAGCTCCTCTGACAGTGAAGACTCTGAAACAGGTTAGGTGACTTGTGTTTAAGCATCTTTTCCAACTCCTCCCAGGCACTAGCTCAGTCCTGTGCCCAGGAGCCCAGAAACAGTGGTCATGAGAATCTGCTGGGCTCTTTTGTCTGTCCATCTACCATGTCAGTTTTCTCTGGGAGCAAGTGGGTGGCCCTGCACCTTGTGTGACAATGATCCATTCTTTCCACATGGCCCTTACACTGTCATCGCTGAGGCCTGGGCTGGAGAGGATGAGTGGTCAAGGGCATTAACACTGCAAAGCTCTGAGCTGGGGGAGGGGAGAGGGCTGGGCCTTGAGAACTGTGGGTGTTGAGGCCTCAGATAGTACCGTTGACCTTGGTGCGACCCCACCTAGCCTTCTGCACCAGGGGAGGTGTTTGGCCAGACTCTTGAGACTGCAGCCCACACATCCAGTGTGCTCACGGTCCTGCCGTCACCCAGGCTCTGGACACTGCTGGCCCTCCTTAGAGTGTGCTTGCTGCCTTGTTGGCTGCTCCTGGCTCTCCTCTAACTCTGCATGCATCTGGACATGTGTGTCCCACACTTCTAACAGTCCCTTCCCATCATGCTCTGTGGACCTGCACAGGTACACTGCCAAAGCCCACCTTCTGAATGGCAGGTTCAGAATTAGGTGGGAGCAGGTCAAAATTCTGGGAGCTGGTTTGGGAGGGGATACTGTTTTCTCAGGGGAGCAGGTGCTCAGACTGGCCAATGGAGAGGATAGGGAAGAAGCCAGTGACCCGGGAGGCCAGGCACATGGCTTATGTGAGTGAGGTTGCCACTAGACAAATCAGGCTCCATCCACTGAGCAGATGAGCTGCAGACCACCCAGGAAGCAGCCCTGGAATCTCAGGTGCACTCTGCCATGTAGGCTGGGGTGTGGAGATCCACAATGAGAAACAAGTACTTTGAGCAAAAAGCTCTTGGCATGTTCTTCCATGGACCTATCCCACCTCTAGAATTTTATTCTAAGTGGAGAAAAAAAATGCTAATTCCATAATGAGTGCATGCAAATAATGACCTGGTCATTCCAGTGATGGTCAGGGGTCCCTTACAGAGCTTTGTTGTTCTGAGGTTATTTGCACCAGTGGGGTGGACTCAGCCTTCCTCTTCCCAGAGAAACAAAGATTGAGGAGATGAAGTACTTCTGATCCTTGAGGTAGGCTTTCGGCTTCTCCAGGACTTAAGTGCTCTGGACTACCTCCTTTTTAATGGGCCCAAAGGAGATGAAATCCATTAAGCCATGTTTGTTCTCCATTTGATCAGCACTGACTGTAGAAACTGTCACCATCCTTCACCCTTTTCCTTTCTAACCAGCTACCCTGCCTTGCTTTTTTTTTATTACTAGTATTCTTTCTCCCCCTCCTTGCTTTTTTATCCCATCCAAGAGGGAGCACTGCACCCCAGGAGGGGGCACTGCACCATAGGACACTGGTGGGAAGGGGTGGCTCTGGGCCACTTTGAGCTGGGGCTATACAGCGGCATGAATGGCCATATTCTTGGGCCCCATTAGCATTCCTGCTGGCAACTGATTTTCACTGTGTTTTCTAGCAGACCGCTTCTACCAGGGATTTGTAGCCCAAGTGGCCAAAGATTGAAACTGGGAGGGTTAATCCTTGAAGCAACTTGGCTTGGGGGTGGGTGGTTCGAGCATCAAGTCCTGACTGTGAATCCATGGCTGGCCTTTGTCCCTGGTCCCCACAGCCTTCTAGGGCAGCATACATGCTTTCAGTAGAAACCCTGTGAACTCCCAAGTGAGGTCCCCGCACCCCTCCTGATTCTGGGGCTACCATGACAGCATTTCTAGCAGCAGTTTGCTCCTGCTGGAGCTTCCGAAGGTTTTTTCCCCCCACTTTTAGAGTGTGTGTGTGTGTGTGTGTGTGTGTGTGTGTGTGTGTGTGTGTGTGTGTGTGTGTTTCCTCCTCCCTTTAAAGAAAGTGGAAAGATTGTGCAACAAGTAATCTGAGAGTCCTGGGAACAGCTGTCCTGGTGGGAAGGAGAGTGAGATTTACAGTCTTGGAGCTGCCTGCTCACAGGCTCTCAGGCTCCAGCAATCCTGCTCTGACCACTTGCTCAGCTGCCTGGGCTGGGCTGTGGCTCTTCTCAGACACCCTTCCTCCCACTTTGTGTTTTTGCCTTTTGTCTTTGACATTCAGGCCAGAGGGCTGCCGATGGATTGGTAGCTTTCCCTTTGCCCTCTATGTGTGCTAATGACCTCTGTTGTGAGCTGGCTGGGCACTTCTGAGGAGGGGCCCAGTGCAAGTGGTTTGTGCAACAGATCCCAAGTGGGGGCCACATGTGCCATTGCACTCTTGTGGGTGGGCACATGGTGGGCAGCTCCTGGCAGTGGCTCTCCTGAGTCCAGGAAGCCAGATAGCCCCGATTTCTGTGGCCAGTTACAGGCTTGGGTAGAAAAGAAGAGGGGGATATTGAAGGTATTTCCCTTTGGTCTTTTGGGGCTTGTTTTTGCCCTTGTTCTTATGTTTCTATTTGGATTGGAGCCGAAATTCCTGAAAGGGCCTATTTTTGTGACTTGTACTAGGGGTCAGTTCTGCTGACATGGCCCCAGGACATGAATCATCAAAAGAAACTGAAGAGAGGCACTAAACTGGAGCTGGTAAGGTGGTGCACAGAGCCCTCCTCTGGCAGCTGTCCATGGCAAGGATGCAGTAAGCCAGTCAGGGCACAGGGCCAGACCTCAGGGACCGGTCTGCAATTTAGGGAGTCTGTGCCCAAATGAGGGGTGGGGCTGCTTTCCCAGGTGGGCCCCAGCCACCATGTAGTCCTGCACCCTACCCAACATCACACAGTGTTGATGGCCAGTCCCACTGCTTCCTCTGAACCCAGCTATTACTTGGACTATGTGGTCTTTTGTTCAGTCTCAATTCCAGCTGAAGTCCAGAGCTGCTGGAGAGGGTCAGTGTTGGAACAGGCAGGACTAGGGGGACATCTGCAGACCTGAGCTGGTTAGACCAGAGGAGGATGTCATGATTCTCCCCTACCACTGCTGTCCAAATGGGCTGTGGCCAGTGCTGTGGCCCTGGTATCACCAGTGCTAAGATTGAGTCTGTATGGCATGGTGGGGCAGGGATATCTAGGACCCTATCCTGAAGTGCTCATTACATTGCTAATGTCTGACTCTTCAGATGTCACCCGCAGGTCTTTGTGGGGAGGGCTCACTATACACCTTATGCTCCTTTTAGGAGCACGCCTTCCTCCTCAGCTTCCTGGGGTAAGACGGGGACTTAGGGAGATTTGACTTTGGCCTGCCTGATGATCTAGTCACAGTAGGGGTACAGACTATTTTAGTCTCCTGTGGTCCTTTTCCCAGGATTGGAGCATGTGGGTGTTTCTTAGAAGCTCCAGGGGAAAAAAGGAATGCTTGATGTTTTGGAAAGATTTGAGCAGGGAAGTGCAGACAGAGGCCTTGGGACACTCTTACCACACATCTAGCCTCAGCTTCCTGGCCCCTAGAGCCTTTGAAGGGACTCTTTCCAGTCACTTCTCTCAGACCATGGCTTGCCTGCTCCCAGGGTGTGGCCTGTATGGCCTTTGCCCTTGGAAAGGGGTAAGTTCCCTGTGGGGAGTAGGGGTGGGTGTGCACAGCAAGGTGTTACCCCCTACCCACGCACACCCAGGAGTTGCAGCTAGAGGGATTCAGGGCTTCACAGAGCAAGGCCAAGCTTGTGGAATGTGGCCCACAGTGAGAGGCTGTAGTGGGCGGGTTTTTCCCAGCCATGTGGTGGGGGCCAGGAGTCCTTGCATCCCGGAGTACAGCAGAGGCGCTGCTGTGTGGGTGGGAATGAACCCCACCCCTTCCTGCTCCAGAAGCCATGTTGGATGCCCTGAAGAAGGGAAGAACAAGACTTTTCAGCTTGGGTTTTATTTGTTGGTTTGAGATTGCGTGTGTGTGTGTGTGTGTGTGTGTGTGTGTGTGTGTGTGTGGTTTCTCTGCCCTGTTTTTCTTTCCTCAACAATGTATGTGTCACAGTTTCCTCCTTTACAGTTTGTGGTTTTTGTTTTGGGGATCTGGAGCAATGGAGAGATGAGGCTTTGCTCTTTGCCTCCCTCAGCTAGAGGTCCTGTACTCCAGCATCTCGTTTGTTGGAGGCTTTTCCCCAGCCATGCCATGTGGAGGGGCTGGGATCACCTTCCCAGACTGAGTCAGCAGATGCTTGCTGGGCTCGACACACCTGGCCAGTGGGACAAGGCAGAAGCACCTCTCACCCTGAAAAGGAGTGACTTCAAGAGCGGTAAATGCCAGCATCCGCTCAAGGCAGGGCACACATGGAACTCGTTAGTGGAAGTAGTTCTGTCTAGAGCACGAACAGGCGCCAGTGGTTTTGGAGAGTGCACATGCTGGATCATTGGCCTGACTAAGGGGAAGGTGGGTCTGTCCTCACCCAGTGCAAGCAAGCCAGGCAAGGGCAGGACTCCTGGTCTCCAGCACCATTCTCTCCTGGCCTTTCAGCCCCCTGGGCACAGGAGCCTGGCTCGATCTGCAGTTCTTCTGTTCTTGTGACTTGAATGGTACATTCCACACCATTTCTCTCACACTGGTTTCTCTCTCCCTCTATGTAGGTCCTGCCTAATCATTGGACACGGACTCTTAATAAAACGTCTTCAGTTCCAGATTCCTTCCCAGCAAGCTATATAGCTTAAATCCATTTTCTTCTGTGAAAGGGACAGGACTCCATCAAGTTATGGAATTCCTCAGAGCCCTGGGCCTGTCCCCGGGGTGGATTAGTCATGTCCAGCAGCACACGCCTAGTCCCGCCTTCGGGAAGGCTGCCTGCCTGGCTGCCTGCCCAGGCCTACTTGTGCAAAGACTGCCTGGCTGTCCCACCCAGCCTCCCTGGTCATCTGGGTCCTCTGGGTGGTGGCATCTCCTGGAGGGTGATGACATTCCCCCCACACATGCATACATGTGGTGCTGCTCCCTGAGCGAAGCCTGATCACAGTGTTTCCTCTCTTCGTCCCCGGCTCTTTCTGAGACTCCAGACCCTGATTCCCCTGAGACCTTGCAGTGACTTTAGCCCAGGAGAGATCACATTCAGCCTAAGGAAGATGTTCTGACCTGAGGAGTGGGGGCTGTGGAGACGAGGCCACTGGGCCTTCCTGGCTGGGTTGGTCAGCTGGAGGCTATCACCAGCCACCACTGACCCATGGCCTCCTGAAGTCCTCCTTCCATCCCCATTGTTCCTGTGCATTTCTGAAAGCTTCAGTTCTAGGGGGCATTTTCCTACTTCTTTGGCCTCTTCTGCTCAAGTCACATAGGGAAAGTACCTTCAGGGCTGCTGATGTGGGGCACTCGGGCCATCAGCCCCTCCCACTGGGGCCAGGATCTGGGTGGTGAGTGAGAGGGGCATCACAGCCCCTTGTGGGCTGCCTGTTGCGCATCTCTGAGGGCTGTTTCCAACATGAGCATCCTCCTGGTCTTCAGTCCCCTGGGATGACAACAGGGGCTGGGGCTGGGGCTGGGGCTGGGGCTGGGGCTGGGGCTGGGGCAGGCACAGGCACATCATCCAAGCCCTTCCAGAGGCACCAAATAGACATTTCTGCTCTAAAAATAAATACCAACCCTTTTTTGGTCATGAATACAGCATCACAACAGAAAATTGCCTGATGTAAAGAGTTGCCTAAAGAACTGCAACTGTATTTTAAGGAGTGCACACTCCCCCACCACCACCCCTTTTTTCCCCCTTTTTTAAAGTGTAATTTGTATGTGCAGCCATCCAGCACCTTAGAACCCACCTTTTGGAGCTGGCAGGTTGGGGAGGTGCCACTCATGGGCAGGCCATGGGTGCTGACCCCTACCAACTGCCCTCCCAAGCTCCTCAGGTCTTTGGACTGCTTGGTGCCCCTTGAGACCTTCTGTGGCCACAGGGTGTAGCCCCAGCCTTCCTTGGGCCCAGCAGTGATATTTGTCAGTTCCTAGGCTGCTCCCAGACCTCTGGGCATCCGGCTTCCAGTCAGCTCCATTTGCCAAACATACTATTTTGAGCTGCCCTTTGGCCTGTGCCTGATGTGTTCCCAGTGAACTTGGCTGGGATGGGATGAGGGTGCTTCATGCCCAGAGATTCCCACAGGACAGTTGGGAAGCTGCTGGCATTATCTTTCTGGGAAGATTCTGCTGTCTTGGACCGAATGGCAGCATGAATTCCCATGGTGGCCTCAGTCTCAGCCACATGCTGCCCATCCCTCCCTACACATGTGCACACAGGCCAGCCATTCTGCAGGATCCTCTCACCCTTGCTGTCCAGGCATCCCATCCTTCTTGCCCTCAAGGTTTCCATCTGGCTAGAACACTCAGGGCCCTTTGAACTTAAGAGCTCTTTAGACTTAGGCTGTCACTTGTGCTTAGTGCCTAGGGAACACAGCCAGAAAGGACAGTGCCCACCCACTCTTCCTTGTTGGCAGCCTCCTGTTCCTGGGCAACAAACGAGGTGCCAGCTGAGTGCTCAGTGTACCAGCTGGCTGTGGGTCCTGTGGAGGAACTATGTAAGAGGGGTAGAGGAGCCAGACGGGGCAGTGGAGGCCTGCTCTCTTCTGCCCTCCTCCTCTCCTCTCCTGTCCCCTACCCCACAACTGCCCCGCCCTGCCCTGACCTTCCTTTCTGTCTCCTTGGCTGGAGTGGGGCAGGGCGGGGGTGGGAGAAATCAGTGTTTTAATCAGATTTTTACCAAAACATTTTATTTCTTTGTACAATTATCATCCTATGTAAAGATGAAACTTGTGTTGAGTTAAAGATTGTCATGGAATAAAGATCACACAGTACTTGAGGCCATTTCCATGTAACCCTTTCTAGAGAGTTTTGTTGTGGGGGTGGTGATCTGGGGCTGGTGTGTCGTGAACCTGTGCACTTCCTTTTTGTCTTCTTACTGGTAATTCCAACACAAGGCTCGAGCCATGGGAGTCAGGGGCCCCAGCTCTCCTCAGCACCTGCCACCATCTCCTTTAGTCTCACCTCGGCCTGGGTATCTGCATTGTGCCTCCCACTTCTCCTGCACTCTGGAGAAGAGCCCTGGGACACTCCTATGATGTGCTCCCTGGAACACCCACAGGCCCACTGTGCTTGGTCTCCAGCCTGCCTGTGTGGGTCTCTGTTCATAGCCTGTGGGCAGAGAGCAGGGGTCTGGTTTTTGTAAGTGGAAAAACAAAGCTTCACATTCAGATTGACATGGTGGCCTGACCTCTTCACCTAGCTTACCTTCTCCGTGCCTGACTTCCCTCAAAAGTGCACCCAGCATTTGAGCAGCCACTGCCTCCTTGCTCTGGAATAGTTTGGGAGAGGAGGCCATCCTCGAGAAGCCCTGGCCCTGTTCCTCCTGCCCTCAGGTCAGGGCTTCTGCTGCTGAGGCACTGGGGCTCCCAGCCTCTCCAACCAATGTTCCTCACTCCACGGCAACAGCAGGCGCCCTTTGCCCTGATCCCACCAATCTGCCCAGGCTCCCTTTTCATATGTCTCACCCACAAGAGCGTCCCTCTCTTCAGGTTTTCACTCTAACCTGAAGGTTCCTGAGCCCTTTATTCTGGTATTCAAGTTTGGGACCTGGTCTTTGGTGCCTGTACCCTAGGTGTCCTTGCTTAATACCCTTGGCCGTTTGTATGAGGACATGTGTCTCTAGCTGCTGAGGTGTGTGTCCGAGTCTTGTTTCTTGCATGGAGTGGTAAGCTCTTGCCTGGCACGAGGTTCCTTCTCATCCCTTTTGGTGGCACACTGCACCTTGGCCATGCATCTCACAGAGGCTTAGTGTGACCCTCAAAGCAGCTCTGAGCAGAGTGGTATCCTTGATTTGGGCAAGATGTGTCCTTTGACACCAGCAGCAAGAGTTGGTGTCTTGACAAGTAGTTCAGGGGAACACAAAAGCCAGAAGGTGCCTCTCGGTGACAGGAATCCAGAAGGTGTCATTCCATGGTTCTGACCTTCCACCTGGTGGCTGGCAACTATATGACATGGCAGCCCAGGGGTACCAGCAGGGGTGCTCTCTCTCTCTGGGGCTTGCACAATGTCTGTGTGTTGAGTGGTGCATCCACCTGCCAGAGTTGCTTATAGTGAACATCTAGGGTGCAGGCTCTTAAACACACCTCAAGGAGGCAGGCCCGCCCCGGACACATCTGCACAGCTGCAGCGCCAGCCATCAGTCCCTGAGGAGCCAGGGCACATGCTGCCTTCTCTGCAGTACATTTACTGTGTCCCAGAACAAGGCTTCTCTGAGGTCTGTCTCACCTGAGGAAGGGGACACAGACTGCTGTCCTCCTTTTATAGCCACGGAAGTGAGCACCTGCCCCTGGTCATTCTGGTGAGGCCATTGTGCTTCCTTCCCTCCCTAGAGGTCCTTAAGGGCCCTCTGGGTTCGCACTTGCCAGCGCTTCCCTCACCCATCCCATGGCTCTGGGACCAGGCTTCCCTCCCATGACCACACCATTGAGCTTTTGATCCCAGCCTGAGCTGCTCTCCTTCCCCTGGGAAAATGGAAAGCTGTGAGCCTCAGAGGGCCATGTGGTCTTGGGGTCCCCACACTGCTGAGTTGTAGCTGTGCAATCCTGAACAAGTCCCTTAACCTCACTTTCGTTCAAGTCTGTAGTGAATGGGACCATTTCAAGCATCCCAGGTGGAGTGGGTGGGGTCCAGAGCATGCTAGTTCTCCCCATTCGCCTGAAGCCTGACCATGAACGGGGAGGCATTGGGCAAGGTCTCCACAGCTCAGCTTCCAGTGGAGCCAAGGGGGCAGCCTTTTATGGTACCTATGGGCTGAAGCTTGGCAGGGGGAGCCTTTGATTTTTTCAGACATACCCCCCACTAGGAAAAGTAGCGGGCAGATGGGTAGGTGACATATCTTTCTCTAATGACCAACTTCCCGGACCCAACCCAGACACTCTTGCTCAGTGTCAGTGGGCCCCATCCCGAACACCCTGTGGCCCCCCGTTTTCATTTGCATTCAAGGCCATCTTATAACGTTCTCCCCCAGAGCCTCACTACCTTCTTTTTTCTCTGCAGAGATGGCTCCGAAGTCAAAAAAGAAGGGGCATCCTGGGAGGGAACAGAAGAAGGTATGTGGCTTGGGTGTCCCTTCCTTAGATGAGAGCTAGGTACTCAGCCCTGTGAGCCCCAAGGACAGCCTAGGTCAGGCCTGGGCCTGTTCTGCCTGCCTGATGTCAGCCTGTGTCTTCTGTCTGCCTGCAGCACCATCATCACCACCATCAGCAGATGCAGCCAGCCCCAGCTCCTGTGTCCCAACAGCCACCCCCGCCTCCCCAGCAGCCTCCGCCACCCCAACAGCAGCAGCAGCAGCAGCAACAGCCCCCACCCCCACAGCCCCAGCCTTCTATGCCACCACAGGCAACCCCGGCGCTGAAATCCTCGCCCCCGCCCTTCATCACTGCCCAGGTGCCAGTCCTGGAGCCTCAGCTCCCAGGGAGCGTCTTCGACCCTATTAGCCACTTCACCCAGCCCATCCTGCACCTGCAGCAGCCCGAGCTGCCCCCTCACCTACCCCAACCACCTGAGCACAACACTCCACCCCATCTCAACCAGCATACCGTGGTCTCTCCTCCAGGTGAGCATGGCTGTAACCCCTTCCCTGCCTTGGTTCTGCCATACTGGGATTGCATAGTCTGAGGGCCATCTTGGAAATTTAAGGAGATTCTCTGGGACATGCCTGGCATGGAGTTAGCTAGTATTCTGATTTAGAAGATGCTGGATTCGTTCTCCCGGGCCAGGTGTTGTGTTAGATGGAAAAAGACAACCTCTCAGCAGCTCCCAGCGGGCTGGGGGGGTCACTTATCTTGATAAAGTTAGTTGTATGGGTCCTGGACAGTACGTACTGGGTGGTAACTGTCCAGGGTTACCATCCTGGTGGGCTGGTGCAGGTCTGGGAATTAGTGGCTGAGGCCTGCACTGAGAACAGGGAACAAGAGGAAGAGTTGAAGGCACAGAGCATGGGGACAGGTGAAGAGCCCGTTCTTGCTGGAAGCTGTCTTCATTCTGAGGTTTGTGGGAAGTCATGGAGTGTGGGAAGAGATTGCTAGCTGGAGGGAGGGTAGGAGGTGGTCACCAGAGTCCAGATGAAGTCAGCGTGAAACAGAAATGCCAGGCCAAGGTCACAGGGCACTCACTGCCACCCTGGTGTGTCATTTCAGCTTTGCACAACGCGCTGCCTCAGCAGCCATCTCGGCCCAGCAACCGAGCTGCCGCCCTGCCCCCTAAGCCTCCCCGGCCCCCTGCCGTATCCCCCGCCCTGGCCCAGCCACCCCTGCTCCCACAACCCCCCATGGCTCAACCCCCCCAGGTGCTGCTGGAGGACGAAGAGCCACCTGCCCCACCCCTCACCTCCATGCAGATGCAGCTGTACCTGCAGCAGCTGCAGAAGGTGCAGCCCCCCACGCCACTACTCCCTTCCGTGAAGGTGCAGTCCCAGCCTCCACCCCCCCTGCCACCTCCACCCCACCCCTCTGTGCAGCAGCAGCTCCAGCAGCCGCCACCCCCACCCCCACCACCCCAGCCCCAGCCGCCACCCCAGCAGCACCAGCCCCCACCACGGCCTGTGCACTTGCAACCCATGCAGTTCTCCACCCACATCCAACAGCCCCCGCCACCACCAGGCCAGCAGCCCCCCCACCCGCCCCCAGGTCAACAGCCACCCCCACCACAGCCTGCCAAACCTCAGCAAGTCATCCAGCATCATCCTTCACCCCGGCACCACAAGTCAGATCCCTACTCAGCAGGTAAGTGGTCCTTGCCACTGGGCTCTCCTGGGGTCCTGGCCCTGTGGTTTGAAAAACCAGAAGGGTTGGCTGAGAGCAGAGCCCCAAGGGCTCTGGGTGATTGGAGAGAGAGGAAGCATCCAGGGAGCATTAGTACCCCCCGCACTAAGTTTATCAGGTGTTTCTCTTGCTGGTAACCTGAGGTTGCTTAGAGCACTACAGTATACTGATTCTCCTGCTAGAATGGGTAGGTGGAAACCTACCCTGGAGGTGGTAACCATGGTACAATGGTGCCTCAGTTTATGAACTCAAGGTCGACTTTGAACCTAACCATTGAATTGATTCAGTTCTCATCCAATTTTGTTTGTGACCAGAATTACGGAAAGAATTAAGTGAACCAAGGCACCAGTGTATAAGCACTAACTTAGTAAGCAGGTTGAAAGTGAGGTTTAGTCCTGGACTGAAGAGACTATTGGGAACAGACAGGTTGTTCCCTCAGCACCATAAGGGCACCTGGCAGTGTGGAGGGTGTGCTGGGAGCACTGGGACTGAGGCTGAAAAGCCACCCAGGGCCTCCCTAGGAACTGTCCTGGTCTTTATGCTGGTCCAGGCTGCCCTTTCCCATTCATGGGCCACACACCCTTTTGCCTTTCCCAAGCATTTGATTTTTTAAGCGTCTGGAACCAAAATGTCCAGGCCACCCCCAGCTAGAAAATGTTCCAGTCAATGCCTTGTGACATGGTTACTTTTAAGGGTCAGGGCAAGAGTCTCCCTTGGGGGTGTACCAAGGGCTCTGACTGCTTTTGAACCCAGTGAAAGCTGTCAGGTGCCAACTGGATTGCTGCATGCCCTGAGCTGAGAGCATCTGGCTGTCCTCCCTGGGAAAAACTGGTGCTGGGCCTGATCATCATGCAGCTGTGCTATTGTCACTCCAGAGCATGCCAGCATCCCAAACTTCCTGTGTGAGGCAAGTGATAGATAGATGGGTGCCAGAAGAGCCGGCACTCAGGGTAGCCCAGGCCAAGACCTCTGGCCGTCTCTGCTTTGAGCCCCCAGGCCTGCACCCAGTCTCCTGAAGCCTAGGACAAGGCATAAGAACTCATGTGGCTTGGAACCCAGCTAGGGTCTTTGGGACAAAAGATAGGTCATCAGAGTTCCACAAAGGCTGAGGCATCGAAAAGTACCCAGCCAGCTATCTAACATCATCCCCCAAACTCCTAGGCTACCTATGTGAAGCCACCAGCAGGCGGACACTTTTTTTTTTTGGTACTGGGGATCGAACTCAGGTCCTTGTGCTTGTGAAGGCGGACACTCTTTAAACCACAGGCCTAAAAGGCTGGCCTGGTAGTGGATGCCTGTAATCCCAGCACTTAGCAGACCGAGGCAGGAAGATGAGTCCAAGGCCAGCCTCAGCTACAGAGTCAGTTCAAAGCCAGCCCGAACTACATAGTGAAACCCTGTCTGCCCAAGTCAGTCTCGGGAGGCTGTCATAAGTCATTTACCTGTGGATTGTTGGCAAGCTGGAACTAGGCCAGGGGAGGAGGGTGGCAGTATCCAGATGGGTCCTGACAGGCTAGAGTGGGAGAAAATGTCAAGGTGAGCAAAACTAGCCCCATAGGTTGTGGGACTACAAGAATAGGGTGAGCTTTGCCTCCGTCTCGGTGGCAGCAAGAGGCTACAATGTCTTTCTGGGGTTAGGGATGAGTCCTAGCTCTGGAAGGGGTCAGGAGGGTCTGTTATCTGGGCCATCATGGTTTGGCACAGAGCTGTCAGAGTGGGTACCTGAGCCAGGGGGCCCCGTAGCAGCAGACAGGAACTTGGAATCAGGACCTAGAGGAGATCGTTGGAAGGGCTGGCATGTGGGGCCAAATAAAATTACTCAGGTGAGTGGGAGGTAGGGCTGGAAGGAAAAGGTGTTAGAGGCACTTTCTCTTGTGGACACTGTGGCTTATCCTGAGCTGTACAGGCAGCAAGGTCCCTTCCCATAGAATTGAGTTAGTGGGGGCCAGGGATTTAGCTCAGTGGTTTCGCCGCCTGCTGCGCAAGCACAAGGACCCGAGTTTGATCTCTGGTACCCCCCCAAAAAAAAACAAAAAGAATTGAGGCAGTGGGTATCTATGCATTCAGATGAGTGGGACTCAATGTGCAGTTGTCCTGTGACCTGTGCTGAGGCACTGGCTCCCTGTGACCTGGGGCTGTTTCCTCACTGGTCCAGCTGAGTCAGCCAGAAGTGGGGTTGAAGGGCTCTCTCACCTGTGCTGGGCACTGAATCCCTTGGACCCCTTGGTTGGATACAGATGGGTGCCCTCCAGGACCTGTTCTAGCTGCTCTGTCCAGATGGAGGCCAAGTCCCAGGCTTTGTCATTCTGTAGAGTGAACAGGCTGAGTGAGGAAACGGGGCCCCTGAAGAGCTCTACCCTCACTCCTAGCAACTGGACCTCAGGCCGTCAGAGCTCTCCACCTGCACAGAAACAAGGGAGGCTCCTGGGCTGAGCCTTATGGGTTTATTGGTGCCCCCTGCATCTAGCCCAGGCCACAGTTTAGAACTGTCTGGAAGCTTTTTAAAAAGATCGGTGCTGGGCGTGGTGTCATGTGCCTGTAATGTCAGCATTCAGGAGGCTGAGGCAGGAGGATCCCTACAAGTTTAAGGCCCACGTGAACTACATTGTGAGACCCTGTCTTGAAAAGCCAAACTGAACCAAATCAAACAAATACTGTTGTGCAGGGTCCCACAGGCTAGGGATTAGATTGTGTGGATCTTTATTCTCAGGCTTGGCTGGGGTACTTGTTGGTTCTGCTTTCAGTCTGTCCTTGCATTGTAATTCTCTCAAGGTCCAAATGGCCCCTGACATACTCTTTGTCACCTCTCGTAGGTCACCTCCGTGAAGCCCCCTCCCCGCTTATGATACATTCCCCCCAGATGCCACAGTTCCAGAGCCTGACCCACCAGTCTCCACCCCAGCAAAATGTCCAGCCTAAGAAGCAGGTAAAGGGCAGGCTGGGCCATGGCCCTCAGGCCAGGTGTGGGCTGGGGCTGAGGGTGCCCTCCTGCCTCACCGGCCACTGTGCCCGTGCTGTCCCAGGAGCTACGCCCACCCTCGGTGGTCCAGCCCCAGCCCCTGGTGGTGGTAAAAGAGGAGAAGATCCACTCACCCATCATCCGCAGTGAGCCCTTCAGCCCCTCGCTAAGGCCGGAGCCCCCCAAGCATGCTGAGAGCATCAAGGCCCCAGTCCACCTGCCCCAGCGTGAGTGTCCTCCCCTCCCACTCCCAAGAACCATCCCACCCACCCCCACAGGGTGAGTTGGCAAGGCCCACAGGCTGTTTTGTGTTCCAGGGCCTGAGATGAAGCCTGTGGATGTCGGGAGGCCTGTCATTCGGCCCCCTGAGCAGAATGCACCCCCGCCAGGGGCCCCTGACAAGGACAAACAGAAACAGGAGCCGAAGACGCCAGTGGCACCCAAAAAGGTAGAGGCAGTAGGTCCATGGGTGTCCTGAGCTCCCTGCCATGACCTTTAGGTGCACCAGGCCCCTCACTTGTCCCCTGGCCTCTCTGCCCTACAGGACCTAAAAATCAAGAACATGGGCTCCTGGGCCAGCCTGGTACAGAAGCATCCGACCACCCCGTCCTCCACAGCCAAGTCATCCAGTGACAGCTTTGAGCAGTTCCGCCGTGCAGCTCGGGAGAAGGAGGAGCGAGAAAAGGCCTTGAAGGCTCAGGCCGAGCACGCAGAGAAGGAGAAAGAGCGGTTGCGGCAAGAGCGCATGAGGTGGGCTGGGGTCTGGGGGGCCACTGGGGCTCCCAGGCCCACACCAGGCTCCAGCCTGACCCGGGGCCCCACTCTGCCCAGGAGCCGAGAGGATGAGGATGCACTAGAGCAGGCTCGGCGGGCCCATGAGGAGGCACGCCGGCGCCAGGAGCAGCAGCAGCAGCAGAGACAGGAGCAGCAGCAGCAGCAACAGCAGCAGCAGCAGCAGGCAGCCGCTGTGGCCGCAGCTGCTGTCCCCCAGGCCCAGAGCTCCCAGCCCCAGTCCATGCTAGACCAGCAGAGGGAGTTGGCCCGGAAGCGGGAGCAGGAGCGAAGGCGCCGGGAGGCCGTGAGTTACGGGTCCTAGTAGGGGCCATTGGGCAGGAGTCCACCTGGAGGAGCTGGCAAAATGGGCCAGGGGCCCAGGGGGGTGGGGTGGGGCAGAGAGAGTCCAGGCCCATGGCTGTGCACAGGGCTGGCTGCTGGGCTCAGAGGTGGTTCAGCTCAGATAGAAGCGGCCCAAATGCTCAGGTTCTGGGCTGGCCACTGTGGAAGAGGCCCAGGAGGTCTGATGGCCGAACTCAGGCAACATACAGGGGTAGGGGGTCTTGGAACCACAGCAGGGGCAGAAACCCTACCTCACTCCCTCCTTCCTTCTCTTCCTCTGCAGATGGCAGCTACGATTGACATGAATTTCCAGAGTGATCTGTTGTCAATATTTGAAGAAAATCTTTTCTGAGAGCACCTAGGTGACTTCTGACTTTGATTTTCTGGCAAAACATTGACTCTCCATAGTGTTAGGGGTGGCAGTGGAGGCGGTAGCAGTGGCCAGGGGTGTCTCTGGGCCTGGTCCTCCTGCATGCTATGCCCGGGGCAGGCCTGATGGGCAGCTGAGGATCGCAGAGCCCCCATCTGCCTTACAGCCAGCTGGACGGACGTCCCGCCACCTGCCACCTCCTCACAGGACGTCGGCTCAGAGCACGCCTCGATTCCAGCAAGTGCCGGCTGGACCCAAGGCCTGCGTCCCCGTGTGGGGAAGTGGCCCTTTTCTCCGCCAAACGTCTACACAGTATACACAGGACATTGTTGCTGCCGCCACCGTGACTGGTTTTCTGTCCCTGAGAACGTGACGTTTGTGACGTCTGCCCATTGGGAGTCCTCCACACCCCAGCCATCGCCACTCGCTCCCAGGAGGCCAGGGCAGGCCCCCATGGACTGGAGCAGGCGAGGGCACTGGCATACCCCGTTGCTGGCACTGACTTTGCCTTGAACAGATCCCCTTCTCTCCTCCCCACAAGCCTTTAATCGAGAGCCGCTCTCTATAAGTGTTCGCTTGTGCAAAAGGGAATAGTGCCGTGGAGGTGTGTGTGTCCATGGCAACTCGAATAGAGGTGACCGTCCCACGTATGTGGGCGGGCCTTGCCCGGGGTGAGGCCACCAACCAAAGTCAGTCCCTTCCCACCTGTGTTTTTTTGTTTTGTTTTGTTTTTCTATATATATATTTTTTTTGAATTCTATTTTATTTTTAATTTTCTCTTCTCCTCCAGACACAATGGCACTGCTTATTTCCGAAATGGTGTGATCGTCTCCTCATTGAGCGGCGGCTCCCACCGCGCTGTGGGTAGTGTGTGACCGTGGCTGTACTGTATAGTGAACATAGTTGGCATATCTTTGTTTGAAGTTTGTGGGTGACTCCACCAAACTGGTGTAAAAGAAATTTTTTTTTTCAAAAAAATCCACAAAAAAAAATCAAAACAGAAAAATCTCAACCTATATTTTACTCTCATTTCAAACTTTTATTAGTCTTTTTAATTATAAACCCAGAAAGCTATAATTTCTTTTCCTTTCCCTCAGTGCCCATTTGTTGGCTTTTCTTTGTTTTTTAATGTCAAGTCTTTTAGTTTTTTACCAATAAAAGGAAGGGCCTGGGGACAGGTAGGCCCCAGTATGATTGGGGGTGCCACAAACTGAGGCAGAGGCTCCCCCACCCAGCACCCAGTCCCAACCAGCTGGCTGCTCCCTCCCACACTTTTTTTTTTTTTTTTTTAATTTTATAATTGGAGCCCTTGGTGAGGTTACGTGTGCCATGAGAACCCACTCTACACCACAACGCTGGTGCCTCTGTTGGCCAAACTCTGGAGTCACTGACTGGTTTGACTTTCATACGGTGAATATGCATTTGGTCTGTACTGATCATGGAATAAACACATCTCTCTTTTTTAATGCTGGCGTCTCCCTGACATTTCTTTGTGAACCAACTGTTGGCCTAGGGTAGGCCCAGGCTCCCCTGCCCCCCAGGCCACCTGTGCATGAGAACTAAGGACTCTAGCCACAGAGCCTCTTTCATGTGGCTTATCCCTACCTTTCCTGGGCAGGAGGTGCTCAGGCTCACAGCTGCCACCCAAGCTGAAGCTGACAGGGAGCCCAGAAGCCCATTCTTCATGTGGACCCTGGCCTAGGTAGGTGACCTGTCCTAGAAGAACCCTGGCCAAACTCCAGACTCTATTCGTCCCATTTTCCCTCCTTCATCTTGGTCCATTCATGCATCAAAGGATTTGGGCCACTTCCACCTCGGTTGCCTCCGCCTCTTTTTCATTCAAGCTCAGGGTTAACCGGATATTCATAGGTAAATGTACATTCCCCTAAATAGGATCTTCATTCGAACACATGTACATTTTCACCCAAGCCCACCCACAGGTAGCTTCTCTGCTTGTATCCACCTGTAAGTACATGCCCCACCCACAAGCACAGGTGGCACCTACAACAGCCCCTGGGATGTAAGGTAAAGTACATAACTTACATGTATCCAGAGACAAACATTGAAATATTTCTAGCACTGTTTACTAACATCCCCCCTGTTCAATCAGAAAGGCCCTTTTATTACCCTATGTTTAAGATCTGCCAAACCTCAAAGGGTAGAATAAGGCATTCAGCCAGTGCCTTCCCACTACCACCACCACACATTTCCTCCATGTCCTTGACCATCTCAGGCACTTCATGCACCACCGTGCCAGTTCAAATGTGACATTTTGGTTCTGTGGGGTTTCTTCCATTTCATCCCACCCTCTGTTTTTGTTCAGAAACTTCCCCAGGCTGGGTCCAACTGTTGAGCTGGAGAGATGGTTTCATCTGCACCTTCCTGCTAAAGATTTCATTCTGCCATGGCCTTCACACCTCCCTGATGGGTGTTTCTCAAACTGGGTTGTAATTAGAACTGGGATTTATTTAATTTTTCTGGCCATTTATCCAGCCCCTCCTACAGTACTAGAAATCTTAGTCCTATACAAGAGTAAGAGGTGTGTACAAGCCCCCACTGTACTGTATGCACGGATCGCTTGGCCAATAATTATGTCAGTGAATCTGAGACTTGTATTAAAACACTAGACATTTGTAGAAAGGAATTCGTAGACTTTTCACTTATATACTAAAAGTTCTTTTTTTGTGCAGTTCTCATTGCAAAAATAAACATTTGTACTGAACATAAAGTTACCCTCCTGTGAGTACTGCTGTCTTTTTGAGGGTAGAGTTGGGAGGAGGTGGTGGGGTGAGGACTGGTTAGGGGTGTGTTCTAGAGTTAGAAGACACCCACCAACCGTGCAGCCTGAAGAGGACTGTGGAAAGGTTCTAGCAATGTCAAGTTGTCAGATAAATGGACATGAAGTGTAAAGGAGACCAAAGTTAGGACACAGGCTAATAACAAAGATGAGTGGTTAAATCTAGGGAGAGCAAAAAGGTAGTTCAATATAGGCAATGTACTCCAACTTTGAGATCCATTGTTCACTGAGGCAGAACAATATGAATGGGCATTCACCTTTACCTAGCAACCCATGGGGTTAATTATGGTTAGTACCCAGATAATACAAAGCTATATAGATGACAGGAAGAAGGGACGGTGGGTGATGTGAAAATGGGGTCTTAGAGGAAACCAATAGAAAAACTAAAATGGAAACGCATGTTCAGTGGTGGTAATGTCAGCAAGTCAATAGATGATGTTCCAAATTAAACAAGAAATAGGCACATAACACACATTGGGATACCTAGTTATCAACCAGAAGCGATTAGGGGATGGGTTTTTATCAGTCTTCCTGGATTGCTCTTTAGCCACAAGTGACTTCACAGACACGTGACTTCATCCACAAATTTCAGGTTCTTGTAATGCAAGAATGTGACCAACACTGCCTACAGTGGTTGTCCCCAAAATAGACACGGATCCCTGAAGGTTGCAAAATACAGGACACTGGCTCCCTGCATGAATGGGATTCTAATCCGGTGCCCCGTCATGCTCTACTCTGCCCAACCCAGCCTTGACTCCTTTTTGTCAGAGGCAGTGACTCAATTTACCGAGTCTTCTTCCAGGAAGCATCAAAGCCGGACTTACCCTCCAGGAATCAGGAGCTCCTCTTAGCCACCATCGGCAAGCCCGGACCAACCACAACACCTGCCAGTTGGCACCGGGACCAAGACGTGTCGCTAGGACATCAATGGCTGCCGATGTCCAATCACAGCTGTGTAAGGATGGGCCGTCGGACCCGCTGGGCCAGCAGGAGGACTGCGTGGGACCTCGGCCTCTGGACCCGCTGTTGGAATCAGAGCTGGATAAAGGTGCTACTGGGTCAGCCAGATCAGGGAGGGTCGCGCACTCCAGGGAAGGAAGCAGTCGAGGGGGAGGGCGGTTGGCTGGGGCTCCTGAGTCCCTCTCGGGCCGCTGTGACTGACCACACCTCCCTGCCAGTCCCAGCCATAGCACTGCTGGTCTCTCTTCCGCTTTCCGGCCAGTCCGACCCGCCGTATTGTTTGGCTCCGCCCCCCGGCCTCATTGGCCCAATCCCGGGCCAATCCTCAATTCATTGGGCCAACCTCCGTCCTTATCCGCCCAATGTTAGGCCCCAGCTCTATGCCCCACCCACTTCCCTTCCCACCTGCAGAAGCCACGCCTCTATCCTTACAACGCTCCTGAGCCAAATCTGGTCCACCTTCCGGGCTCAAGAGCCGCACTCCCAAGGCGTAGGCCCCGCCCCTTCGCGCGAGTCTCCGCCCATTTCGCCCAGGGCCCCGTCCCCTCTATTTGTTCCGGCTCCCAATCTCCTTTAGAGACCCCTCCTCACCTGCTGCAGAAGTCCTCCTAGGCCCCTGTACCTGTCTTAAGCTCCAACCCGTCCAGGCCTTTGTGTGCCCCGTCCATTGAGCCCCTTTTTCCCCAAAGCCCCTCCCCAACCACAGAAGCCAGGTCCTCCCGGGCTCCGCCCCTTCACTCTACCGGGCAGCGTCGCGCCCAGATGTTTACCTGCCCCAGTAGGTGAGTCATGGAGCGGTGGCAGTTTCTGTCTGAGCCATCCCTCTCTGTTCCTGCAGCGCCTCCAGCCAACCCCGACGGCACGAAGGGGTCATGGACCAAAGGCAGTAGGCTCCCAAAGTCCGATTCCTCTTCGCCGCTGCTGCCGGTGTGCTCAGCTCGGTCTTCGCCCGCCAAAGCCGTCGCCGTCTTGGAGCACGGCAACATGCCCGAGCTGGTGGTGACCGCGCTGCTGGCGCCGTCGCGCGTCTCGCTGAAGCTGCTGCGCTTCTTTATGTGGATCTTCGTGTACTCGGCTGCGATAGTGACTGCCGCTGTCTACGGCTGCATCGCGCTCACGCACGTGCTGTGCAGGCCCCGCCGTGGCTACTACGGGCGCCCCCGGTGCGCGGCTCCTGCCTGCCTGGTAGACCCCACACTGGGCGAGCACGGCTTCCTGAACCTCAGGGTGAGCTGCGGGGTGTGTGTGTGTGTGTGTGTGTGTGTGTGAAGGGGCTGGGGCCCAAGGAGGAAGGGTCCCAGGCCTTAGATGGTGCCCTCCCGCAGAGCTCGGGCCTGCGTCTGCACTTTGTCTCTGCTGGTCGCGGCAACGGGCCCCTGATGCTGTTTCTGCACGGCTTCCCTCAGAACTGGTATGTCCAGGGCCCTGGGGCCTGGAGCCTAAGGGACTGGGAAGAGGTGGAGCCCAGACTGGGCACCCAGGGTGTGGGGAAGAGGGCTGAGTACTCTTGGGGGTGCAGAGCATCTAGGGTCCAGATGGTTCGGAAGCAGGCAGGGACTGCTCCAGGATGCCAAGGATTTATCTGTAGGCCCTGGAGGGATGGCTCTGAAACGCTATTGATGTTGAGGCTGTCCTGGATCTGGGGTGCAGCTGGCTTCTTCCTCTGCTCGGGGTTCCCCATCCTCCCTTCTGGGAAGACCAGAGGCGGAAGGTGGTGTCACCAAAGAACCCTGCTGAGCATAGGGTGGAGGTGCAGCCTAGGGGCCCTGACTCAAGCTCCCCCTACATCCCCTCCCACTGGGCAGGTTTTCCTGGCGCTACCAGCTCCGGGAGTTCCAGAGCCGCTTCCATGTCGTGGCTGTGAACCTTCGTGGCTATGTCCCCTCAGAGGCTCCTAAGGATGTGGAATGCTACACCATCGACCTGCTGATGGCTGACATCCAGGATATCATCCTGGGCCTGGGTGGGAACAAGCCCCCATCCCAGGGGTACCTTGTTGGGACCTACATCCCCCACTCCTACCTCACCCATACCTGGCATCTTACACCAGCATGTCTGTCCCCTAGGTTACTCCAAGTGCATCCTCGTGGCCCACGACTGGGGCGCTCTCCTAGCCTGGAATTTTTCCATCTATTTCCCATCCCTTGTTGAGCGGATGGTAGTGGTCAGTGCTCCCCCCATGTCGGTGTTCCAAGGTGTGTTGGGAATGCTGGGGGAAAAGTGCCTGTGAGCGGGCGGCGGTGGGGGGGCGGGCGGGCATGTGTCTGTGTTTATATATCTCCATTCTCCTGTTCATATACCAGGCTGTCCCCTCCCTGCGGCACTCCTCAATCTAGGGTCAGTGACAGAGCTAGGGGTGGTGACACACACTTGTAATCACAACTGCTCTGTAATCTCAGCTACAGAGATGACTGAGATAGGATCAAAAGTTCAAGGCCAGCCTAAGCAACTTGGCAAGCTCTTGTCTCAAAATTTTAAAAATTTTAAAGGTTCTTTAAAAATTGCTGAGGATGTAGGCCAGTGCTTCCTAGGTTCAATCTCCTATATTGTAATAAATAAGTAAAATCAATGAGAGTACACTAAGAAGTAACCCACATACTGGAACAAGTTGAGTATCCCTTATCCAAAATGCTTGGGACCAGGACTGAGGTTGCAGCTGAGTGATAGGACACTTGTGGAGCATGCTCAAGACCTTGGATTACAAACTGGGTGTGGTGGTACACGGTGTGCTGGTGCACGCCTGTAATCCCAGCACTCAGGAGGCTGAGGCAGGAGGATCGATGCAAGTTTGAGGCCAGCCTGGGCTACATAGTGAGTTCAGGGCCAGCCTGAACTACAAAGGGAGACCCTGACTGAAAACCGCCCCAAAAGACAACAAAAAAGGACCTTGGATTACATCCCCAGTACATCCACATGAGCACATACACACACGCAGACTGTCACACACACCTGTTTAGGACTAGAAGTATTCTGAATTTCATATTATTTGGAGTATTTGGACGCACATATTGAGATATCTTGCTGATGGAACTTGAGTCTAAACATGAAATAATTTGTTTCATATACACCTTATACACATAAGCTGAAAATAATTTGTTTTTTTGGGTTTTGTTTGGTACCGGGGATCAAACTCAGGTCCTTGTGCTTGCGCAGCAGGTGGCAAAACCACTGAGCTAAATCCCCAGCCTGCTGAAAGTAATTTGTAGAATACTTTAAATATTTTTGTGTGTGTGAAAAAGATTGTACATTGATACATCAGAGGTCAGGTAAGGAATTTTCCACGTATAACACCATGTGGACACTCAAAAATTTTAGATTTTAAATTTAGGCATGGTGTAATCCCAGCACTTGAGTTCAAGGCCAGCCTGGGCTTACACAATGAGTTCAAGGCCAGGCTGAACTACATAGTGAGACTGTGTCTCAAAAAAATCGGGAAAAAAAATTTTCAGATTTTAGAGCATTTCAGATTTAAGATTTTTAGATGAGGGATGCTCAACCTGTAACAAAAGCCTCTGACGAGGAGCATGCATACAGTAACCCACACAGGGCTCCTGGGATTAGTGTGTGTGTGTGTGTGTGTGTGTGTGTGTGTATCTGTTTTGTTTTGTTTTTGGTGTCAGGGATTAGACCCTGGGCCTCATGCATGCTAAGCACACACTCTGCTGAGCTACAGCCCCAGCCTGTATCACCTGCCCTGATTTCATTTTGATTGACTCACTGATTTTGCTGTGCTGGGGTTGGAACCCTGGGCCTTGCACATGCTAGGCAAGTGCTCTACTACCACTGAACTACACCCCAGCCTTCACCTGATTTTAAATCTCAGCATGGATTGTAGTCATAATTGTGTTTATTCTCTTCCTCTCTCCCCTCTTCCCTCTCTTCTCTCTGTTGTTTTCTTTTTTTTTTTTTTTTGGTACCGGGGATCAAACTCGGGACCTTGTGCTTTCAAGGCAGGTGCCAGAACCACTGAGCTAAATCCCCGGCCCATCTCTGCTGTTTTCTATCTGTCTCCTCCTCTAGACTGTCAGCTCCCTGATGGCAGAGTTTTTCTACCTCATTCACTACTGTGTCTCCAGGGTCTAGGACAGGGCCTAGAACATAGTAGGTACTCAATAAGTGTTTGTTGAATGAAGCAAGGGCGTGCTTGGACAGGGGAAGCACACCAGAGCTGCAGAGGGATGTGCCCCCATTGTGTGGATACAGTGACTCCCTGGTAGGGAGGAGTGCTGGGCCCTAGACCAGGAGGGCGCATTGGTGTCTTCACCAACAGCCATGGTGGCATTCATTCATGAGGCCTGTGTGCTTGACTGGGTCTGTGTGGGGATATAGGGGTTCAGGGCCACCCCTGGCCTAGGCCACACATCCACCTCCCCTCCTCTTGTTCCTAGATTACTCAATTCACCACATCAGCCAGTTCTTCAGATCGAACTATGTGTTCCTGTTCCAGCTTCCCAGGCTGCCAGAGAAGCTGCTATCCATGTCTGACTTCCAGGTGCAGTGGGGTGAAGGTCTGGGGGTGGGGGGCAGTGGGTTGGACCCAGCAGGCTGGACACTGCAGCCAGATCCTTGGTTTTTTACCCAGATCCTGAAGAGCTCCCTCACTGGCCGAAAGACAGGCATCCCACACCTGACCCCCTATGAGCTCGAGGCCTTCCTTTATGGCTTCTCTCAGCCCTGCGGCCTTACTGGGCCCATCAACTACTACCGAAACATCTTCAGGTGAGGCCACACCCAGGGTGGAAGCTCAGGAGAGTTCCAGAGGCAGGGAGTAGGAGTGATCATCGTCTGTCTGTCTGTCTGTCTGCCTCCACCACAGGAACGTCCCCCTGGAGCCCCAGGAGCTGGCTGTACCTACATTGCTGCTGTGGGGAGAGAAAGACCCCTACTTCCAGGTGGGGATGGTGAGGGCCATCGAGAGCCGCTTTGTGCCAGGCCGGCTGGAGGCCCACATCCTTCCAGATGCAGGACACTATATCCCACAGAGCCACTCCCAGGAGATGCACCAGTACATGTGGGCCTTCTTGCAAGACCTGCTGGACTAGTGGCCCTTGCTCACCTCCCTTCCCGGGTGCACAGCTCCACTTAGGAACACACACCTGCTGTCTGAATGTACTTGTGTCACACAGAAATGCGTGAGGCACACCAGCCCCTGTGCTCACACCCGGGCATCTCTGGCCTTTCTGTCCTTGGCTTCTGACTCGAACCTGGGTCTTAAGCCTTCTTCACTACTGAATCCAATACAGTAGCGTTAGACATGTGTGGTTACTTCCACTTAAATGTGAATTCATCCAAATGAAATCCAATGAAAAAATGCAGTGCTTCAGTCACACTGGCTGTATATCAAGTGCTTGTTTGTCATATTGATGAAGAAAGTTCCATTAAGCCTGGTGTGGTGGCACACACCTGACATTTCAGCATTCAGGAGGCTGAGGCGGGAGGTTCAATGTGAGTTCAAGGGCAACCTGGATGAGATCATGTCAAAGCCATCCCAGAATATATAGCAAGACCCTGTCTCAAAAAAAGACTTCATTAGATTGTCGGAGGGTGTCCTTAGTTTAACAGGGACATGTCACTTCACCACGGCAAGCCGTTCACGGGCAGGCAGGTAGGTGTGCAGACTCCTCTGCTGCCAGGCTCAGGTGGCTCCCAGGCCCTGCTCCCTATCCGGACCAAGGTTAAGTCAGGTCAAGTTCTCTTGCCCCAGCCCAAGCTGACCTGTTTCAGAGCCCTGGGAAAACAGCTCTGGGATCTTTAGGATACATGGGATTTTGGACTCAGCCCAGAAAGGCACCAGTTCCCTGAATGGCCATCTGGGCTCTGAGTCCTGCCCCTTCAGCCCCTAGAATCTTCTGCTTAAAATTAGCCCAAGTTTCTAGAAGTCCAATCAAGGGTTTTACAAGAGGAAGGGTGGACTACACAGTCCCAAGCTGGTCACAGCATCGACTTCTCTCCTGGCTTTTGCTCAGGTTTGGGGACAGTGTCAACACCAGCAGGCTGAGGACTCAGAAGACCTGAAAAATACATTCTTTTAGCCAGCCATGGTGGCACACACCCGTAATCCCAGCACTCTGGGAGGCTGAGGCAGGAGGATCCCAAGTTCCATCCCAGACTGAGCATCTTAACAAAACCTTTTCTCAAAAAATAAAGACAGCTGAAGAGTCAATCCCTAGTATCCCCCTCCCAAAGAAAGTCTTATTTTGGTATGAGCCTGCCCGCCCCTCCCTTGTCCCCCAAAAGACTTGCTTTCTCTCACCATGGGTGCCAGCCATTGTATTTGTTCCCAGGGATAGAGCCCCAGAGGCAATCTTGGAGCTCTGGGGTACACAGAGGAGAGGGGAAGACAAGTGACAGAGCAGGTAAAGCTCCCCTGAGGACCCACAGGTGGGACCCTGGTGATGGTGAGGGACTCACTTTGCCCAGAAAACATTAAGAGCCAGATCCAAGGCGGGAAGGAGCTCAGGTTATTGGATAAACAACGTGGAAGCCAGTGGCTGCTAACTAGACTGCCAGGGACTTTGAGGAGGAGTTTGGATTGGATTCTCAAGCAGAGCGAGGGGAGGTTTTCAGCAGGGGAGGGACATGGCTTGCATTTTGAAGAGCTCCCTGTGGTGGCCGCTGAGTTCCTTGCAAGAGCGCGAGCAGAGAGACAAGCAAGGGGCTGTCTCAGCCCAGTGCAGTCCCTCAGCATCGCCAGAGCAGGAACCCTCAGGACCTGAGCTACTCCCCCTACCCCGCAGGGTGGGACCAACACCCGCCTCCCTCTGGGGCACGAAAAGAGGGACCTGAACCATGGGGCCTAGGGATCCGAGCCTGGAATAGAGGTCTGGAGAGAGGAGGCCTGTGGGCAGGTTGAGGACAGCGTCCAGGAGGCGGAGGGTCTATCAATGGTTGCCAGGGTGACGGGGGAAGGGTTGATGGTTGATCGGAACGGGTAGCGGTTGTCCGGGTGACTGGAGAGGCCCAAGCAAAGGCTGACGGGAGGTTTCTGACAGTTGCCGGGACTACTCCGGGTCCACTGATGGTTGCCAGGGTAACCAGAAGGCGCCCTCTTCCGCCTTTCAGGTTGTGGGCGCGGGGTGGGGGGGGGTCTTCTGGAGGAAGCGATCGCGTTGATTGGGCAGAGTTCTGGGGAGTAAGCCAATAGAAATTCATATCATGGCCTAGACTCGCCTCTCCCGGCCTGAGCCAATCACAGAGCGTCTTTCTTCCGACCCTGGGGCTAAGCGTTCGATTCACTTTGGGCGGGAGCAGAAGACTCGAGAGCTACGGGTGGAGGTCCTCCTGGGCTCAGACTCACTCTTATTTTTTAAGCCCCTGTCTCCAGACCACTTTCTATCATTCGCCATTCATTCATTCACACACTCACCCATTCATTCAGACCACTTTCCATCATTCGCCATTCATTCATTCACACACTCACCCATTCATTCAGACCACTTTCCATCATTCGCCCATTCATTCATTCCTTCATCTCTTCGTGCCACCAGTTCTATGCCGCTGGCCAGGGACTAGAGGAGGGCGGAGGAGACAGCCGGAAAGAGTCACTGCCAGCCCGGTGTGGTCCGGCTGGGGGACGGGGGGCGACGAGGAGGACGAGGGGGCGGGGGAGGCTGCCTGGAGGAGGTGACCTTGGAGCTGAACTTTGAAAAAAAAAAAAAAGTGCTTCAACCTCCAGAAGCCTCCCACGCACGGGTGATTTATCATTTTCAAGAAACAAGGAGGAAAGTTTGGGAAAGGAAGATGGTGGGGGGATTGTAAAGGATTTCAGATGCCAGCAAGGGAGGGCCTGGGACAAATCTGTGTGTCTGGAATATTACTTTGGGGGTTGGTGATGTAGCCAGACCAGAGAGTGGGGAAGCCAGAACAGAGGGTGTGGTCTGGACCTTAGAGAATGGGAATCCAGTCCAAGCACTGAGACAGGAGAAGAGGTGCTGGAAAGGCACAGAGGCAAGTTTGGGGCATGTTCACCTGAGGAGTCTGGGCCCTTGGGATGGGAGATCTAGAAGCATCCGGGCTGAAGACAGATGGCCCAGAATACATCAGTGTGTGGTGGGGGAGGGAGACGAAGCTGGGAGACAGTGTGGAGTCTGTCCTCAACAGAGTAGAGACTAAGACTCACTTGAGACTGAGCCCTAGGGGCCCTTACCATTGAAAGACAGGCAGAAGAGAGAGGCCACACGAGTAGGATGCCCAGCAGGCAAGTGGCCACCCAGCAGTGGAGGAGGGGAGGGGAGTGCCAAGGGCACCGGCAGAGTCTGTGGTTTTCAGAACAGCTTGAGGTGCAGGAGGAGGACTGAGCTGTGCAGAGGGCTGAGGATGTAGGCGGGCTAAATTCCCCCCACGACATAAGGGAGAAAGCCAGGAGGGACAGCTGAGCACCAGGGCTTGGGAGCTCTGAGTAGGTTAAGCAGGGATGGAGAGGGAACAACTGACACATTCAAATGGGAAGTTTTGAGATAGATTTGCTATGGGGACTGTCCTCATCCAGTTGGGGGCGTGGGGACAGAGTTGGGGAAAAGCAACATGGATTCTTGCAACACCCTGAAGCAAACACCCATCGCCATGTCTGGCTGCCCTTCCCTGGCAAGGGGAAGGAAGAGAATTTGCAGAGCTTCGAGGAAGGGTGGTGTGGACAGGATCTTTGGTCAAGGGACACAGGTGGCCACAGTGACCTTGTAGGAAGAGATCTAAGAGGGTTAATGTCCCTTTCTCACTTTATTCCAGCTTCACCTTTTGCCAGTGACTCCTACTAGCCAAACTCACCCAGAAGCCAGAGGATGGGATGGGGTTTGTTTGTTTTTTTTTGGTACTGGGGATCGAACTCGGATTCTTGCGCTTTCAAGGCAGGCGCCAGAACCACTGAGTTAAATCTCCAGGCCTTCAGAGGATGGGAACATCTACAAGGACCATAGAGTGGGGCAGAGAAGGGAAGAATGGAGAGGGAGAGGGGGATGCAGAGCAGGGAGAGGTGACAGGCTGGGTCCTGGCTCCTGATGCATTCATTCAGCAGCAATGATTAAGGCTGAGAGACAGTTCAATGGTAAAGCAATTGCCTAGCATGTGTGAGGCCCTGGATTTTATCGCCAGCACAGGAAAAGAGAGAATTATTTCACTGCCTCTGCATCCGGTCTGTGCTGGATCCTGAGACTCAGCGTTAAGCATGACAGATGCCCACAGAGCTCGAAGACTGCAGGGGGGTCAGGCAGGGTTGTGTGAAGGGGTCAGAGCCCGGATGGAAGAGACCAAGCTCCGGAATGGCTCCCTGGGAGATAAGAAGGCAGATCTGTCAGAGCAACTGAACACTGTTCCTCTGGCTCTCTGCTGTTCCAACTCTTTCCTTCCTTTCTTCCTTTCTCTCACGACACCAAGGATTGAAATGAGGGGCTCTCTACTGCTGAGCTCATCCCCAGCCCTTTTTACAGTTTATTTTTTATTGTAAGACAGGGTCTTGCCCAGATGGGACTCACATTTGCTGACCTGTACTCCCAGATCTTTTCTCCTCCTTTAGGTCTTGGCTCTAAGATTCCCTCCTTAGTGAGGCCCATCCCAACTCCTAGGCTGAAATCTCTCCTTCCCCCCAGTCACACTTCATCTGAATAGCTCTTAGGTCTTTGCCTTCCTGTTTTGTTTTTTGGGCCACCTCTCTTTACAACAAGACCTGCCACCAAGTAAGTAGGTAGTCAATAAATGTTTGTTGAATGACTGAATGAAGGTGAGAAGAGCTGGAGAGTCAGCCAGAGTGGCTAGGTTTCTGTTTTGTTTTGTTTTTTGGTACTGGGGATCAAACTCGGGACCTTGGGCTTGCGAGGCAGGTGGTGGAACCACTGAGCTAAATCCCTGCCCCCTGAGTGGCTAGGTTTTTAAAAAAGCCTCCAGGGTATAAAAATGGGGTTCCTGGTCTTGAGAATAGCCTGCATAAAGGCTAGCAAGGCCGAGAAGAAGGGAGGTGAAGCCGGGGAGGTGTCGAGGTTGTGCCATTCTGCGCAGTGGGGAGCCATGGAGGGTTGTAGCATCAGAGGGTCACACAGAGGCCGTGTCCAGTAGGCCTGTCTGGGTCCCCAGACCCTGGGGTCCAGCCACACCCCATGTAGCCAGGCAGGCCTCACCCTGCTGAATCCACTGGGCTCCCACGGCGCCCCCGCCTGGGCAGAAGGACCTGGCCTGGCTTCCGCACAGAGGGTGGGCCTGTGGGCCTGGGAGGAGAGGCAGAGGGCACATTCTCAGGTTCCCGGTCAGCATGCCGGCAGCTGCATCTTGGCCTGGCCCCAGGTCCCGCATCCCCGGGGACTGAGCTCATTCAGGAGAAATGCAGTCCCTGGCCAAGGCGGCCAGCAGGGGCCAGGGAGGGGGCGCGAGCCCATCTCCACCACACTGGGAATGGAGCATCCTGTTGCAAAGCCGTGGGAATGGCCACCCCGCCTGTCCCATCCTCCAGGCACCCTTGGCCAGTCCTTCCACTGTGGTGGGAGACAGCAGCACGAACCTGGAGCTGCACGGGGTCCCATGCCGTCCTCAGCCTGTTTTCACTGTTGCTGTTCCGTCTCCCACAGATCAGAAGCCACCACATTAAATCAGCAGTCACAGACCAGATCTCCTGCTTAGCAAAATATGTCTGGGTTTCTTGGTTGCTTCTTTGACCGGGAGCTCAGCGTGGTCATCTATTGTGGAAGGAAGTCCAGGAGGCCCAAGGAGGAGCTGGTCTCTCACTCCTCTCCCTGCAGCCACAAACCCCTCTCCACCCCCTAGAACAGTAGTGAGGAGAATGGTTTGGTCCCCTGTGTGGCTCTTCTGGGCTCCTGTGTGTCCCAACTCCATCAGTCACTTCCTGAGTTACCAAACCCTGCCACATCACCCCCTTGGTGTCCACTCCATGCCGAGGTGCTGGAACCTTCATCCTCTGCCTGTTCCCTGAAGAGTCCCTTATGATCAGGGGTGAGCTGGAGAGGGAGGGCCCTGGGAGAGCTCAGAAATGCAGAGGGGTCTGGCCCCGGGGGCAGGGAGGGCTTCCTGGGGTGGACCCTTGAATGAATCTGATGCCATCTGCCACAGGAATAGGGGGCATGGGCTTGTGAGGAAGAAGGCCCAGCATGGGCGATGAAGTGCCATTGTGGGAAACAGGGCAGTCCCTACAATGAGAGCAAGGTATCCCTGTGTGTGCACTAAGCTATATCCCCAGCTAAGTTTTTATTCTGGAGCCAGGCATGGTGGTGCACACCTGTCATCCCAGCACTTGGGAGGCTGGGGCAAGAGGATTACCATGAGTTCTGAGGCCAGCCTGGGCTACACAGTGAGTTCAAGGCCAGCCTGATCTACATAGCAAGATTCTATATCAAAGAACCAAAAACTAATTTTTAAAGTACTGAAATTCTTATTCTGAGACAGGGTCTCCTTAGGTCAGCTAAGTTGCCCAAGCTGGCCTCAAACTTGCAATCCTCCTGCCTCAGTCTCCTGACTGGCTAGGATCACAAGTACACATACCACAAGTGCCCTGAAAGTGCATTTTATTGTTGTTGTTGTTGTTGTTAGTGGTAGTTTTTTATTTTTTGAGATGACAGAGGTATGTGAAAGTGCATTTTTTTCCCCCAGTACTGGGGATTGAACTCAGGACCTTGGACTTGTGAGGCAGGCACAATGCCAATGAGCTAAATCTCTGGCCCAAAAGTGCATTTTTGAAAAGAACACATTTGCTGTTGGTTGCTGCTTGGGGGGGAAACCCAAGTCCTTCCATCGCAGGCAGAGGAGAGTATGGGCAACAGCCTTGACAGGACAGAGCTGCTGTGTAGAGAGAGCCTAACAGGGAGATGACCCGGGCTCCCAAAGGGGCTGGAGAGGGCCAAGCCTGGCTCCAGGGGTCTGAAAGCCGGGCTGCAGAGGCTGTGGGGACTTGGATTTCCTCCTGGCTGGTGGCAGGAGAAAGGACTTGAGCTGTGCCTGCCCTCTGGGCCAGTTGACTCAGCACAGGTTAGTGAATGTGTGTCCCTCTTATGCAACTTTTTTGCCTTTTTCTCTGTCCAACATTTACTCCTCTTCCCCACCCCACCCTTGTGGCCTGGAGTCAAGCAAGTCGAACTTCAAATCTCAGCTCTTGCCAGACATGGTGATGCACACCTATAATCCCAGTACTTGGGAGGCTGAGATCGGAAGATCGCGTGAGTTTGAGACCAGACTGGGCTGCATAGTGAGTTCAAACCAGCCTGAACTACATAGTAAGACCCTGTCTCAAAAGAAAAAAAAAAAAAAAATCTCAGCTCTTGGGTCGGGGCTGTAGCTCAGTGGTGGAGCATTTATCTGGCAAGGCTGAGGCCCTCTCTGCAATGTCCAGTAAAACACACACACACACACACACACACACACACACACACACACACAAGAATGAAGTACCTTGGCATGGTGTCCTGCAACTGTAATCGCAACACTAAAGAGGATGAGGCAGGAAGATTGCAAGTCTGAGGCCAGCCTTGGCTACACTGCAAGACACTTTCCCAACAAACAAGAAAGGGCCAGGATGAAGCTCAGTGGCACTGCACCTGCCTTGCAAGTGCAAGGTCCTGAGTTCAATAGCCGGTACCAAACCAAACCAAGCAAAACAAAAAACAAACAAGAAAAAAGAAATTGACCCCTGCCATAATGTGGCTGAATTTCTCAAGGTCAGACACAAATAGCCACATCTTGCGTGATTCCACTTATAGGAAACATCTTGCTCAAGCAAATCCATAGACACAGAAATCCTATTAGTGATTGCTAGAGGTTGGGGGAACAGGAAAATGGGATGACTGCTCCTGGGGACTTGGTCTCCTGTGGGGGTAATGAAAATGTCTTAGGACTAAATACAAGTCATGGTTGCATAGCACTGTCAATGCACTCAATGCCACTGAATCGCACACTTTAAACAGTAAATGAAACAAAACAAAACAAAAAACTCAGTAAATGAGCCAGGCAAGGTGGCACACAGCTTGAATCCCAGTATTTTGAGAGGCTGAGACAGGAGGGTTACAAGTTTGAACTCAGCTCCAGCAAGTTAGTGACTTACTGAGACCCTGTCTCAAAGATAAAAAGGGGGGCTGAGGATTTAGCTCAGTGGTTCTGCCGCCTGCCTTGCAAGTGCAAGGTTCCAAGTTTGATCCCTGGTACCAAAAAAAAGATAAAAAGAGAATGGAATGTAGTTCAGTGGTAAAACACCCCTGGGTTTAATCAGAAGTACAAAACCAAAAACAAAGTTTAATGGGTGCCATGGTATCCACATAGTCTCAGTGTGTCTCCCTACAGGAGAATAGGGCTGGGGATTTAGTTCAGTGGCACTGCGCCCGCCTCAAAAGTGCAAAGTCCTAAGTAGGATCGCCAGTAGTGGAAAAAAAAAGAGAAAGTTTATTCACCACTGAGTGCCACTGTGGTGCACACCTGTAATCTCAGCACTCAGGAGCCTGAGGCAGGAGAATCATGAGTTTGAGACCAGCCTGGCTTGCTACACAGGGAAAACCCTGTCTCTGAAAAGGGGTTGGGATTGGGACTGTATCTCAAAGATGCTCAACCTGAACTTAGTCACAAGAAACCCGCCAATATCCTTGGAAAGAACTGACTTCACCTCTCCAAAAGTGTCCACGTCATGAAAGAAAAGGAAGAGGAACTAATTCAGGTTGAAGGAGACCAGGAGATGTGATGATTCGATACAGTATATGATCCGAGGGGCAATCATAAAAACACAGCAGAAAGGGGGCAACCAGCACACGCTGAACTGTGGTACATTTGTGCAGGAGAATGTCTTGATCTCAGAGAACACTCAGAGAAGTAGTTGGGGGCAAAGGAACATCACGCTTGCCTTCAGATGAACCAGCTGGGTATGGTGGCACACACCTGTCATCCCAGTGCTCAGGAGGCTGAGGCAGGAGAATCACCACAAATTCAATACCGGCTAGGCTACATAGTGAGTTCAAGGCTAGCCTGGGCTGCATAGTGAGACCCTGTTTCAAAAAAACCAAACCAACACAAAATCAAACAGTTGAGCCAAAAAAAGTAATATATACACACATATATGCATGTGTATAAAATTATAAGATAAGCTGGGCATGGTCGGTGGATGCCTATAATCCTAGCATTCTGGGAGGCTGAGGCAGAAGAATCCCAAGAGTGACTTTTTTTTTGGTACTGAGGATCGAACTCAGGACCTTGCGCTTGTGAGGTAGGCAGTGGAACCACTGAGCTAAATCCCTGGACCCCAAGAGTGACTTAATGAGATTCTGTCTCAAAAAAGAAAAGAAAAAGAAATCATAAGACAAGTGAGGCAAAATGTAGTTGGTTGGTGAATCAGGCTTACGGAAATCATTTGTACTATTCTGCAATAATTTCAAAAGAAGTTTAAAAATTGCCCCAAATTTCTGTTGTACTGGTGACTTCCTCCCTCCCAGGCTAGGCCCTAGCATTCGGCTGCCTTTTGGGGTTAACCCTCAAGCTCCTCACATTCAGCCTCATCACCAGCCCAGCTCTAGGGGCAGCCCGGCCATTCTGCTCCTCCTGACTCCTGGCCAGTCCAGTCTTCCCCTGACTGTCTCCTCTTCTGGTCCAGACTGGTCCCCTCTGCTCCAGCTAATTTATTTATTTATTTATTTATTTATTTATTTATTTATTTATTTAGAGACAGGGTCCCACTGTGTAGCCCAGGCTGGCCTGGAACTCACTGTGTAGTCCAGGCTCTCTTTGAACTCTCAGCAATCCTCCTGCCTCAGCCTCCCGAGTGCTGGATGACAGGTGTGCACCTGACTCCAGCTCATCCTTTAGTCATAGCCCCTGGGGTCTCCTCTGAGAAGCTCTCCCCAGGGGACCAGGTGTATCTTCTTCGGGTCAGCGTTTTCACTTAGCCATACTTGTTAAATACAGGAATGAACAGGCTAAGAAATCCACCACCCCGCTCCAGCCCCTTTCTAGATTCTGTGGCTCCTCTGGCCCAGCTCTAACCTCTCAGCACCACGGATGTCCGCTTCGGCTCCCCCCTCCCTCCCGCCCCCTGGGGACGCCCTAGGGTGGGCTTGGGGCGTCTCAGGGTTCTCATTCTCACTATTGAGACAGTGAGGGCCGGGTGGACCTTTGCAGGAAGGTGGATTTTGGAAAAGCCATTGATTACAAGGAGCAGGGGGCACTATATGGCCAAGTTGTGCAGGGCCCGGGGTGGGGGCTGCAGTGGACCTCTGCTGTGAATACACAGGGGAGTGAGGAGAAGAGGGCTGCTGTCTAGGAGGGCTGAGGGCAGGAAGGGATGCACACAAGCGGGCTTGAGCCCTGGTGCGTCTGCAGGTCTGAGGCTGCCGGTAGCCTGGATGGGCCTGAGTTTCAGGTTTGTGTTTCCGATTTTAGGGTCTCCACGGATTTTCTGTGTCTCTTTCAGTGTGGTTTAGACAGTCTCGATAGCAGTTCAGGCTGCCCTTGAACTCACTATGTAGCCCAGGTTGGCCTCAACTCCTGGCAATTCTCCTGCCTCAGCCTCCAGGGTGCTGGGATGACAGGTGTGCGCCACCATGCCTGGCACCCACGAAAATCTCTATTTTGTGCCCTGGTGTGGCTGTGCGCTCAGGAACCTCTCAGCAACTCAGTCTGGAGGTTTGCTGAGGGTCTGCCTTGGGTTCCCCGCCTATGTGGATCTCGGGGTACTCCAGAGCTGGGCCTGCCTGTCCCCAGGTCCGGGCCGCAGCTCTCAGGCTCTGCGGGTGGAGGGTGGGCAGCGACCCCGCAAGGCGGTGCTCGGGACGGGGCGGGGTGGGGCGGGGCGAGCAGCGGGCTGGGGGCGGGGCGGCCAGCGGCCTCACTCGGGCGCAGTCGGCGGCTCGGAGCCTCGGCCGGGACGCGCCCGAAGCCAGGAGAGGAGGAGGAGGAGGAGGAGGAGGAGGAGGAGGAGGAGGAGGAAGAGGAGGAGGAGGAGGAGAAGGAGGAGGAGGAGGAGGAGGAGGAGGAGGAGGAGGAGGAGGAGGGAGGGTCTCGGCTGGCGCCATGGGGCCGGGGGCCCGGGGCCGCCGCGGCCGCTCGATGTCGCCGCCACCGCCGCCGCCGCCGCCCAAGGGGACGCTGCCTCAGCTGCTGCTGCTGCCGCTGCTCGCGGGGCTGGGGGCTGCAGGTGAGGGCCGGGCGGGAGACGGGTGGGGAAATAGGGGGCCAGGACCCCCAGTTCTGGGGAGAGGATCCTGTGATCCGGGGACCCGAGGCCGGGAGGGTGCAGGAGCTGGGGACGGCGTGCCAGTCCCAGGAGGCGCAGGGACCCCGACTTGGGGGCGCAGGATCGCAGGGGCCTGCGGAGCAGAGACCTCCCGAGCCATTGAAGTCTGAGATGAAGAGGGCCCAGGGGTCCCAGACTCGGGGCTCGAGATGCGGGTTTCGGGGACTCAAGCTGTGGTAGGGGGCGCACCCCCATCCCAGCCGTGCCTGGGGTCCTGGTGAGACTCCGATGGGAATCCAGGGATCACCCCCCTGACCGAGGACCCCTCGCACAAAAGCCCCCAGCTCCCCGACCCCCGGGCCGCCGGGCCTGGCGGGGGGGGGGGGCGGGGAGGGGCGCGAAGTTCTGGAGCTCAGAAAACTTCCCAGGCCGGCGCACCGCAAGACCCGGAGCCGGAGCGCGCAGACCGGAGCGGAGCTGAGCAGCGGGTGGCCCCCCTCCCCCGCGCGCCTCCACTCCCTCCGGACCCCGTGGCCACGGGACACGCCTCTGTATGGGTGGGGAAGGGGCGAGCGCACGCGGGCTCCCTCTTGGGCTGCGGCGCCCCCTCCCCAGCCCGCCGGGTCCCTGCCCCCCCCTTCTCCTCCTCCTCCTCTCCTCTCCCCTCCCCCGCTCGGGACAATGGCCGCGCCGTCTAGACACCCCCTCCCCCGGACCGGCCTCGCGCTTTCTTAGCCAGACAAAGCGGGACCCGCAGCGGGGCCGGAGCGGGGGCTGCAGGGGCGCCCCCACCCCAGCCCCCACCCAGCCCCCGGGAGGCCTGGCCAGCGGGGGAGGGGCCGGGGTCCCGGGCGCCACTGTGGAGCTCGGCGGTGGGGGTGCGGAGGGATCCGGCTCCCGGTCCTGGCCTGGGGGCCCCAGCGAGCTGGACGGAGCGGGAGCTCTGGGTAACACACTACAGAGATGCAAATGTGCACCGCTGGCAGACCCAGCGTGCACAAACACCGCGGACACTCAGCTCCAGCGAGACACACCCAGGTGCACACCGCGCACACACTGTATGTGTGCACGCACAGTCAAGGGTGGCCACACGTGTGGTGCATCACTGGTCTAAGGCCTGGCACACTTGATGCCTGCGCACAACTCAAACGCACTTTGAGACATGCTAGGCCGTGCCACATCCCATCATACCTGCAGATAGACACATTGGACACACACAGATGGACACCTATAGATAACAGTGCATACACACAAGAGATGCAGCTGTGCACATCTGTACACTCCTGTCTTTTTGTACAGTACACACACACACACACCACAGACACACACACAAATATAGGCAGCATGGACATGCCCAGGCAGATTCACATTTAGCTGCACAGGGAGCCGCCGGCAGGTGAGTGCTCAGTTCCCTGCACAGGTTGCCACAGACTTCCATGCACATGTGTATGCTCACACGGCTCCCCCCTCAGACGGCTCACAGCTCATTTCTCACAGACTTCCAGTGCGTACACAAACGCAAGCCCCGCTGGGGTGCTAGTGTCTCAACCCATTCTGTCATGTCATTCACTGTCTCTCTCTCTCTGTCTCTGACTTTTTCTATCTCTGCTTTTGAAATTTTATTTGAGACAAGGTCTGGCTATGTAGTCCAGGCTGGCCTCGAACTCATGGTAATCCTCCTGCCTCATTTTCTCAAGTGCTGGAATTATAGCCGTGCACTGCTATGCCTAACTCTAGTTTCTGCTTTGTCTGTTTTTTTCCATTGTCTTCCCCCTCCCACCTCTCTCTCTCTCTCTCTCTCTCTCTCTCTCTCACACACACACACACACACACACACACACACACACACACAGTGGCCTCATACCTGCCTGCTCGCACAATTTTCCACTAGCTCAGACCCTGCCACACCTCTCATCCATCTGGTAGGACAGTCAGACCAAACCACACCCAAGAGGGACACAGCCCTCAGGGATGGGGACACTGGACAGGCAGTATTTGTTTCTTTCCAGCTGCCCCTCCCCACCACACACACCCTCCTCCCACAACACCTGGAGCTGGTAGCTGGTTCTCCGACACGCACTCCTGGGTACCTGCCTTGGCCTCTCTCCCCAGGGCCACTTGGAAGCCACTCAGCTGGAGTAGATGCCCAGTGTCAGGGGAAGAGGAACCTATAGCCCCAGGACTTGCTGCCCCTCTATTAGCCCAAGTCCCCTGCAAGGAGCCGTAGACCTCCCTTTAACAACAGCACCCTCACTTCCTGACTGCACCCCCTTTTGCACCTCTTAGCTCTGGCAGCTTCCTGAGCCCCACATCTGGCATAAGCCAGTCCCTCCTCCTTCCCACCCCTGCCTTGTGGTTCCCAAGGCTCGAGCTGGCAGGGACAGCTGCATCCCCAACAGCTGGGGCTGGGGCAGGGGGCCGTGGGAACTGTGGATGGGGGCCTCTGTGCACCCACAGAGACACCCCCAGCCCGGTGCAGCTGTTGCCTGGCAGCAGGAGGGAGGGGGTCTGTCCCCGTGGGTTGAGTTCTGGGCGCCTGGCTGACCCCTACCTTCCTTCACCCTCTACACAGCCCCCGCTTGCCTGGACGGAAGCCCGTGCGCCAATGGAGGTCGCTGCACCCAGCTGCCCTCCCAGGAGGCTGCCTGCCTGTGAGTGCCTGGCCCACCGCCAACAGTGGGCCCGCGTGGGAGGGGAATCTGTCCTCTTTCTTTGCCTCCGTGTGCCATGTCCTACACGTGTGTGGCTAGGGCAGCCTCTCATGTTTCCCCCCTTGGGAATAAGCAGGCTCTGGGAGTCCATCTAGTGTGGGTTCAAATCCCACATCATGGTGCTGACTGGCTGGGAATGAATCCCTTACCATTTCCATTTTTATGGGCCTGGTAACCCCAGCTTCATAGGATTCTAGGCTTCCTAAGGTCACACATAAAGCCCTCACAGGAGGCAGTTATTTGAGTTGAGTGGTTGAGGGCAAAGGAGGCCTGTAAGAGTCCTCCTGGTCTGCCATTTTCTTTTCTTTATTTTAAAATTTTTATTATTATTATTATTTTGAGAAAGGGTCTTGTTATGTGGTTCAGACTGGGCTTCAAGTCATTGTGTAGCTCAGACTGGCCTCAAACTTGTGGCAATCCTCCCGATTTAGCCTCCTGAGTGCTGGGATTACAGGCCTGGCCCACCGTACCTGGCTATCTGTCATTTTCTTGCTGGGTGACCTTGGACTAGTCACTTCCCTTCTCTGCATCTGTGAAAGGGGAGTGCTCTCCCTCACTGGCTTGTGACTGAAGGAACACCTCAAATTTAGTTGTTTCAAAACACAAGAAAGGGCAGAGGGCTGTGGGGTGGGCAGAGCAGGGGCTGGGGAAGAGCTGACAGAAGGGGTCAGCTCAGCTTGAATTCTGGGCTCTGGGATACCTTGAGCAAAGGCTTGAGGCTTTCTGAGCTCAATATTTGTACCTGAAAAATGGGGCAATAATCAGCCAGGCATGGTGGTGCATGCCTCCCTGCACTTGGGAGGCTGAGGCAGGTGGATTGCTGTGAGTTCAAGGCCAGCGGGAACTACAGAGCGAGACCCTGTCTCAAAACAACAACAACAAAATGGGGCAATAATAGTTCTCCCCTGGGCCGGGGATTTAGCTCAGTGGTTCCGCTGCCTGCCTCGCGAGTGCAAGGACCCAAGTTTGATCCCTGGTACCAAAAAAACAAAACAAAACAAAATAATAGTTCTCCCTTTATGGGGATGGGTGTAAAGATGAAAATAGACCGTAGGATGTGCTCTGCATATAGTATGTGCTCAATAAATGCTCAAAATAATAATGATAAGGACAGAGGAAATAGATGCTCTATGGGGAGGCCTCTTAAGGTTATAGGAGAAAAGATTGGTTCCTTTTAACTTATAATTGGAGGGCCGAGGATTTAGCTCAGTGGTTCTGCCACCTACCTCACAAGTACAAGGTCCCGTTTGATCCCTGGTACCCCCCCCCCAAAAAAGAAAAAAAAATTGGTAAGAACAGCTCACCCAGGACCACTCATTGATTCGTCCATGTATTCATTCATCAACACCAGAGATGCAAGACAGTGGGCCTGGGCTGTCTTTAGACCCAGAAGAGACTGGCTGGATTCCCCTCTTGGGCTCACCTGTTTGGGAGGTGCTGAGATGGGCTGGGGGTCCTGACGTTGAGGGAGCGGGTGGGTGGTCTGCGTTGGTGAGGCTGGGGAGAAAGTGTGGCCTTCCCCGGGACCCCTCGGCAGGATGGGCGCGTGCGCAGTGTAACTTCGCGCCTGGACCGCGGCCGACAGGTGGATGCGCCCGGGGCGGCCCCGCCCCCCGACAGGTGAATCACCGGCGCGCGCGGGCGCCCGGAGCCCGGATCGTGCGGAGTGGAGCGGGCCCGATCTCCGCGCGGGGCTGGAGGGGAGCCACTCCCCACGCGCCCCCAAAGCATCTCCTTCACAGTTCCCAACACTCCAGTCCTTTTAGGGGTGCCTCAACCTATCACTCCCCCCACAGAACCCCTACGCCTGCCCCCCGAGTCGGCTCCCGAGCCCTGGCCCCTGTCTCCAAGCCCGCTCCCCCTCTGTCTCCCCCAAAGCTCTGGTCGAGGGGCGGGGCGCGCGCCAGGGCTGGAACCGGGAACCGGCCTGACCGGTCGGCAGCGGGGCGCAGAGCGTGGGAACCCGCCCGGGGCGCCGGGAGGGGCCGCGTGGGCCACAGCCAGGCAGGGCTGGGGTGAGGTGGGGTGGGGTGGGGGCACCGGGATTCCTGGCCTGTACGCCCCCTCCCGGCCCGCTATGGCGGTCGCCGCCGGCCTCCTGCCGGCCTCCTGCGGGCCTTGGGGCTGGGCCGAAAAGGGTAGAGGACCCTCTTCTCCCATCGCCACCCGCGCCCCTCCCGGGCTGTGCCCCGACTTGTTTCGCTGGGGGCCAGTGTGCGTGTGTGGGGGGAGTTGTGGTGACGCTAAGAACTGAGTCACCTGCTTGAGGTCAGATCCAGGCTTCTGGGATGAGCCTGAGGAGAGAGGGACCCGCTGGGGCGGGGGGTGGGGTGGGGGTGTCCTGTAGTTGTGCCAAGACCCTCCTTCGCCACCCCCTCCCTGTGCCCCATGGAGGGTTCCAGTCTTCCTTTGTGTGTGTGAGACAGGGTCTCACTGTGTAGCTCAGGGTGGCCTTGAACTTACTAGGGGGCCCAGGCTGGTGATCCTCCTGCCTCAGCCTCCCCAGTGCTAGGATAACAGGCATGCTGCCACCACTCCTGGCTGAGGTTTCCAGTCTTAAAAAGTAATCCCTCCCCAGATCTCATTTCCCTCCCACGCAGGCTGGCTTGGTGAGCTTGGGAAGGAGGCTGCCTGTTGAAGGACCGCCCTGTAACCCTAACCCCCCAACACCCTGTCTGGGATGAAGGTTGTGTGTTTTAGAGAAAGGAGCTGTGGATTCCTAGGAGACTTCCTGCTGCCCGTGTGAGGGAGAGCTGCCCACATCCGCGGGTGGGCGAGGCTGTGGTTGTTGTCTGTTTGCCAGGCCAGTACTCCAGCTGGTGTGTCCTTCTGTACGCCTCTGGCCTCTGGTTTCTGCGTCGGTCTCGCTGTGTGCTGGGTAGTTGTCTTCTACAGTGTGAGGCTTCATTTGCTGTTCCCTCTGCCTGGAATGCCCTTCCCCACAGAACTCTTTGGTTTCCTTTTCACCTTCTTTAGTCTGTGAAGATATAATAGCCAAGCTGGGCATGGTGGCGCATACCTATAATCTAAGCACTCTGGGAGGCTGAGGCAGAAAGATCTCCAATTCAAGCCCAGCCTGGGCAACCTGGTGAGATCCTGTCTCAAAATAAAAAAATATTTTTAAAAAGGGCTGGTGATGTAGCTCAGTTGGAAGGTCCTGGGTTTAATTCTCAAATTCACGGTACTGGAAAACTCTCTCTCTCTCTCTCTCTCTCTCTCTCTCTCTCTCTCTCTCTCTCTCTCTCTCCATCATTCCATCCCACTTCATCTGTGTGGGAGTTTCCTGTGATTGCTATAACAAATTACCACAAACTGGGTGGCTTAAAACAACAGAAATATATTCTCTGGGAATTTTGGAGGTGACAAGTATGGGATGAGAGTGTTGGCAGAGCCATGCTCCTTTCAGCAGTTCTGTGGAATAATTCCCCCCTGCCTCTTCCAGCTGCTGGTGGCTCCAGGAGTTCTTTGACCGTAGCTGCCCACCCCACTCTGCCTGCCCCTGGCTGCACGGGTCCTTCTGTCCTTTCCCCCTTCCAACTCTCCTGCCATCCTCCGCCCCGTCATACTGGGGACTGAACTCAGGAACTTGCGCTTTCTGGCCAAGCGCTCTATCAGTAACCTACATCCCTGGCCCTTTTTATTGTTTTGTTTGGAGACAGGGTCTTGCTAAATTGCCTAGGCTGGACTAGAACTTGCGATCCTCCTACGTTAGCCTCCCAAGGGCTGGTATTATGGGCAAGCAGCAACACACCTGGCCCCTTTTTCTAAAAATGGCCATAGCTACAGGTTCTGGGACACGGACGCATTGTTTTGGGGGCCACCACTGAGCTCACCACACCCTTCGTAGGCCTTATGACATACACCTCCTGCTGCCAGCCTGTTGTATATTAATCTGTCACTTTTCTGTGTTCTCTTTGCCTGACCTGGCTGTGAGGATCAACAGGGTAAGAACCACTTTTACAGTGTTCGCTGCTGTGTTTTACTAGTTAGTGAGTATTTGTTGCAAGAATGAACAAGTGTGTGTTTGCCAATTTCTCTGCTCGGTGTGTCTTGTCTCTTGTGTGTATCTTTGTCTGAGGCTGCCCTGCCCTGGCTGGTGCCCACCGCACTTCTCTGCCCACAGGTGCCCACCAGGCTGGGTAGGTGAGAGGTGCCAACTGGAAGACCCCTGCCACTCGGGGCCCTGTGCTGGCCGAGGTGTCTGTCAGAGCTCGGTGGTTGCAGGCACTGCCCGCTTCTCCTGCCGGTGCCCCCGTGGCTTTCGAGGTGAGGACAGAGGGACATCTGGAGGGGAACCCAAGGCCAGCAGAGATGTGGCCAGCCCCAAGCTCACTGTCTCCTGCATCCTTCAGGTCCAGACTGCTCCCTGCCGGACCCCTGCCTCAGCAGCCCTTGTGCCCACACTGCCCGCTGCTCCGTGGGGTCTGATGGCCGCTTTGTCTGCTCCTGCCCTCCTGGCTATCAGGGCCGCAGCTGCCAAAGTGACATGGATGAGTGCCGGGTGGCCGGGCTCTGCCGCCATGGTGGCACCTGCCTCAACATGCCTGGCTCCTTCCGTTGCCAGTGCCCGGGGGGGTACACGGGGCCCCTGTGCGAGGACCCTACGGTGCCCTGTGCTCCTTCGCCTTGCCGCAATGGGGGCACTTGTAGACAGAGCGGTGATCTCACCTACGACTGTGCCTGCCTGCCTGGTGAGTGAGCTGTCCCTCTGGGGGATGTTGTGGCGCTGGGGACAGGAAGCCAGCTCCGCAGTGATGTCTCCGTCCCCTCCTCCCATCCTAGGGTTTGAGGGTCAGAACTGTGAAGTGAATGTAGATGACTGTCCAGGACACCGGTGTCTCAATGGGGGAACCTGTGTGGATGGTGTCAACACCTACAACTGCCAGTGTCCCCCAGAGTGGACAGGTAGGTGCCAGGGCTGCAGGAAGCTGGGCAGCAGACCCTGGCTGGGCCAGGTCACCCACCAGGTGGCTGGACTGGTACCTCTGTGTGCCACAGGCCAGTTCTGCACGGAGGATGTGGACGAGTGTCAACTGCAGCCCAACGCCTGCCACAACGGGGGCACCTGCTTCAACACTCTGGGTGGCCACAGCTGTGTATGTGTCAATGGCTGGACCGGTGAAAGCTGTAGTCAGAATATTGATGACTGTGCCACAGCCGTGTGCTTCCATGGTGCCACCTGCCATGACCGTGTGGCCTCCTTCTACTGCGCCTGCCCCATGGGCAAGACAGGTGAGTGGCTATTTTCCCTGTACGCAATAGGGAACCATTGATGGTTCTTGAGTAGGTGAAGAGAGGCTCTCGTTTGAGCATCAGTGGCCAGGCATGGTGGCTCATGCCTGTCCTCCCAGCACTTGGGAGGCTGAGGCAGGAGGAGTGTTGTGAGTTTCAGGCCAACCTGGGCTACATAGTGAGTTCAAGGCCAGCCTGAACTACAAAGTGAGACCCTGTCTCAAAAAAAAAAAAAAAAGAAAAGAAAAGAAGAAAGAAAGATCATACTGGGAGCTGGGCATGGAAGTGTGCATACCTGTCATCCCAGCTACTTAGAAAGTTGTGGCAAGAGGATTGAAAATTTGAGCCCAGCCTGGGCAACTTAGCGAGATCCTGGTCCAAAATAAAATAGAGAAGGGCTGGAGATGGAGCTCAATGGTAGAGCGCCTCTGAATTCCATCTTCAGTACTGGTGGGAGGAGGCGGGAGAAAGAAAAGAAAAGTGGTCCTGGGGCTAGGCATGTAGCTCAGCGGGCAGCGGTGCAGCGCCTGCCTGGCAAGCATGAGGCCCTGAGTTCGATTCCTGGTACCAAAAAAAGTAAAAATAAATAAAAATAAAAAGAAAGATGATCCTGGAGCTGGGGTGTAGCTCAGTGCTAGAGCATGTGCTTAGTATGTGCCAGGCCCCAAGATCCATCCTCAGCACCGAGGGAGGGAGGGAGGGAGACACCAAAGGAAGGTGTGCAGGAGGCTGGATTTGGGTTGAAGGGTAGGCCGGAGAGAGGCTGGGGAGGAAGCTGGCACACAGTCAAAGGCAGAAACCATTGGAATGGGTAACTGTTGGAAGGTGCAGCCAAGAAAGAGTGAGGAGTTTTGGAAGTGCAAAGGTCAGAGAAGTTATCTAGGAGGGAGACTTGGGAATGCAGAGAGGGTGCGGCTGCCAGAGGGTAGTGCAAGGGCAAAGGCTTGAGGGTAGAACTCTTTTGGAAAGTCCAGTGTGAGGAAGTAACCGCTTGAGCTAAAGCCGACCCAATAGAACTCTTTTGGAATCAGAAGAGTCAGTAGGTTTTAAAACAATGTGCTTGCACCTTTTCGGGGTTTTTTGTTTGTTTTTTCCAAGTGGCTTAGTAAGAAAATTAACAGAGTAGCAAGAGTGGAATTTGGGCAGTGGCTATATGAATGATCAAGTTTTCTGCATGTGTAATTTTCATAATAGATAGATTAAAAAGCTACTAAATCATAGAGAATTGTATTAAGGACTCATTAAAAGGAACCTATTTAAAAAAAAGCTACTAAATGCTCTGCAGGTTAATAAAACCCCAAACAAGGGTTTGGGAGTGCTGCTCTGTCATCTCAGAGGTGCAGGGTTCAATCCCCAGCACTAGCAGCCTCCCTCCCCCCAAATGCCAGGGGTGAGGGTCAGCCCTTGACCTCTGCCTGCCCTTTCTCAGGGCTGTTGTGCCACCTGGATGACGCCTGTGTCAGCAACCCGTGTCACGAGGATGCTGTCTGCGACACGAACCCCGTGAACGGCCGGGCCATCTGCACTTGTCCACCTGGCTTCACCGGCGGGGCTTGTGACCAAGATGTGGATGAGTGCTCCATTGGTGAGGGCCACCTCCTGGGGATGACATGAGAAAGAGGGGTGAGGCTTCGGCCTGCCATGCCCACGCCGGCTGTGCCCCAACCCCACAGGTGCCAACCCATGTGAACATCTGGGTCGTTGCGTGAACACGCAGGGGTCGTTCCTGTGCCAGTGTGGTCGTGGCTACACTGGGCCTCGCTGTGAGACTGATGTCAACGAGTGTCTGTCAGGGCCCTGCCGCAATCAGGCCACTTGCCTTGACCGCATTGGCCAGTTTACCTGTATCTGCATGGCAGGTGCGTGGTGGGTGTGTGTGGTGGGTCCTCAGATTGGGGGTGTGGGGAGGGAAGCCCATAGGGTGAGACTGAGTGTAAAGTGAAATTCTAAGCCAGTGTGGTGGCATGCACCTGTAACCCCAGCACCCTGAGTGGCGGAGGCAGGAGGGTCCAAAGTTCTAGCCCAGCTTGGTGACTTAGCGAGACCTTGTAATCCTAGCACCTGGGAGGCTGAGGCAGGAGGATCGCTGCAGAGTCCACCTCCCTAATCTCTCGGTCCCCTCCCCCACCCAGGCTTCACGGGAACTTATTGTGAGGTGGACATCGACGAGTGTCAGAGTAGCCCATGTGTCAACGGTGGTGTCTGTAAGGACCGAGTCAATGGCTTCAGCTGTACCTGCCCCTCAGGTGAGGAAAAGAGGGTCTGTACAGGCACCGAGGCTCCAGGGTGGGAACCTATAAGGCCGACCATGTTAGATGATTTAATGAGAAACCACATGTCCTGAAGAGATTGGAATGAATTTAAAACCGAGTAAATGAGATTGCCTTCACAAACACAGCAGCGTGGGTCAGGGGACTGCTGTGACCCTAGCTGGGCATCCTGCCGTCCTTTCCTTCCCAGGCTTCAGCGGGACCACTTGTCAGCTCGATGTGGACGAATGCGCCAGCACGCCCTGCAAGAACGGCGCTAAGTGCGTTGACCAACCAGACGGCTACGAGTGTCGCTGTGCGGAGGGTGAGGGCGGAGCCAATGAGAGTCCAGGAAGGGCCTGGAGGCGGGGCTGGAACAGCAGGGGGCCAAGAACAGGCCTGGGGAGGCGGGGCTGCAGCAAACAACGGGCCCAGGGACAGCTGGGGGTGGAGCTTATGAAATAGAATGAGGTAATGCTAGGGGTGGGGCCAACGGGTCTGGCCAGGTACAGGAATATGTAAATGTAGGGGCCGGTTCTCCTATACCTTCCTCAGGTACCTCACAGGTGCCCATCTCCAATCAGGGGCGGGGCTGGTAGTGTAAGGACTAGAGTTGGGGCCACAGTTGGGAGTGGGATGTAATTGTGGGAGGGCCCTGGAGCTGGTCCCAATAGAGGCAAGCTGGAGGCGGAGTCTGAATTGAGCCCGCCTCCTGTTGACTCAACGGGCAGGGCTAACAGAGTTCGGAATTGGGTGGAGGCCATAGCTGTGGGCGGGCCATGGCAAGTGGGCGGAGCCTGAAGCTCTGGCCTTGCAGGCTTCGAGGGCACGCTGTGTGAACGCAATGTGGATGACTGCTCTCCGGACCCGTGCCACCATGGGCGCTGCGTGGATGGCATCGCCAGCTTCACCTGCGCCTGTGTGCCAGGCTACACGGGCACGCGCTGCGAGAGCCAGGTGGATGAGTGCCGCAGTCAGCCCTGCCGCCACGGGGGAAAATGCCTAGACCTGGTGGACAAGTACCTGTGCCGCTGTCCTCCTGGCACCACAGGTGAGGCTGAGGCTGGCCTGGGGCGGGAACTGTCTTACCTGGAAGCCACAGAGGGTTGAGGAGTGGTGCGTGACCGTGGTGACCTTTCTTCCCATGTTCCCTTCCCCAGGCGTGAACTGTGAGGTTAACATCGATGATTGTGCCAGCAACCCCTGCACCTTCGGAGTCTGTCGTGATGGCATCAACCGCTATGACTGTGTCTGCCAGCCTGGCTTCACAGGTGGGCAGATAGCAGCCACAGACACCGGTCCTGGTGGCTGGATTTCCTCCCATCTTTGCCTACACGGGTCCAGGGTAGGCATCGTCCACACCATGCCCTGAGATTCACATTGGCATGGCACCAGCCTCATAATGGCTCATGATTATCCTGGTATAAAAATGAAGCTGTCCACACTCGAGACCAGGTTGTGTCTGAGGGGTATTAAGGTAATCCTTGGTCGGTGGAAATGGAAGTGTTCTGGGACCACGGAGCTGAGTTGAAGAGGTGGCTGTTCTCATTTGCGTAAGCCCTGGTTAAAAAAAAAAAGGTTCTTAGCTGGGCTGGTGGCACACGCTTGTCATCCCGGCACTCAGGGGGCTGAGGCAGGAGGATCTCCATGAGTTTGAGGCCAGCCTGGGCTACACAGTGAGTTCAAGGCCAGCCTGAATTACATGGCAAGACCCTGTTGAGAGAGACAGAGAGAGAGAGAGAGAGAGAGAGAGAGAGAGAGAGAGAGACAGAGAGAGAGGTTCTTGCTATCCGTTGCCCAGGTGCCGTGCCGAATGTTGGAACAAGGTGTCCTTTCCTGGTTGGCTCCACCATCCTGTCCTGGGACGAGGTTGCTTTTGTGTTTCCCAGGGCCCCTCTGCAATGTGGAGATTAACGAGTGTGCGTCCAGCCCTTGTGGCGAGGGAGGCTCCTGCTTGGATGTGGAAAACGGCTTCCGCTGCCTCTGTCCACCCGGCTCCTTGCCTCCGCTCTGCCTACCCCCAAGCCATGCCTGTGCCCACGAGCCGTGCAGTCACGGCGTTTGCCACGATGCACCTGGCGGGTGAGGCCCCTCCCCAGCAGCCTGACCTCCTTGCGATCTCCCTGGCCATTGGCCACGCCTGACCACCTCCCCTGCCAGGTTCCGATGTGTGTGCGAGCCTGGCTGGAGTGGCCCCCGCTGCAGCCAGAGCCTGGCTCGAGACGCCTGCGAGTCCCAGCCATGCCGGGGTGGAGGCACCTGTGTCAGCGACAGAATGAGCTTCCACTGCACCTGTCCCCCTGGAGTCCAGGGTGTGTGTCCCCACCTTTCCTCCCTATGTCTCCCTGACGTCCCTTTTTTTTTTGGTACCGGGGATCGAACTCGGGTCCTTGCGCTTGCAAGGCAGGCAGAGGAACCACTGAGCTAAATCCCTAGCCCTTGACATCCTTTTTTTTTTGGACCAGGGATCGAACTTGGGGCCCTGTGCTTTCGAGTCAGGCACCAGAACCACTGAACTAAATCCCCAGCCCTTCCTGACATCCTTGTCCTCATTTCCTTTCTACTTTACTCTCTTCTATATTTGTTCCTTTTCTGCTTCTCTTTTTTCACCTAAGGAGCTCCTCCAGGGAGGTGGCTATCAAGGTGGGGGGACCCCAGGGAGGGAGGAAATTGGATGTTTCTCAAGACAATCTCACTCTGCTGGGTAAGGTGGTACAGGCCTGTAATTTCAGCACTCTGGAGGCTGAGGCAGGAGGATCACTATGAATTCGAGGCCAGCCTGGGCTACATAGCGAATTCAAGGCCAGCCTGGAAAAGAGCAAGACCCTGTCTGAAAGCTCAAAAACAAACATAAAAAGATGATCTCACTCTACCTGTCCCCCTCCTACAGGCCGTCAGTGCGAAGTGCTATCCCCCTGCACCCCAAATCCCTGTGAGCATGGGGGCCGCTGTGAGTCTGCCCCTGGCCAGCCGGTTGTCTGCTCCTGCCCCACGGGCTGGCAAGGTACACTGGTGACTGCTTCCTCCTCTTCCTCTTCTTCACCTCCTCTGTCTTTGTCCCCCACTGGGTGATATTGGGAGCCCCATGGGGGACTCACCCTCAGGCTTGCCTTTGTGGGAAGCTTCCTTCCGGGGAAAGAGCTGAATGTGAACACTCGCAGCTCATGGGGTCAGCAGTGGAGAAGAGGAAGTGATACGGGGCTGGGAATGCTAGGACCCAGTTGAGGGTTGGGGACAGCTCCTGAGTAGGGATTGCCACCCACTAAGATGGCAGAAGGATGTTCTGCTACAGCATGTGTGAAATGCTCAGAGACAAATGGCATTTCTTGTCTTTATCTCAGCCTGTAGCTTCTCCCTGAGCCCCAAGTAGCCTCAGACCCTGCCTTGCACTCTGTAACTCTAGCTGTGTCCTTCCTCCCTGCCCCCAGGGCCACGATGCCAGCAGGATGTGGACGAGTGTGCCAGCTCTGCACCCTGCGGTCCCCATGGCACCTGCAGCAACCTGGCAGGAAGTTTCAGCTGTACCTGCCACGGTGGGTACACTGGACCTTCCTGTGATCAGGACATTGATGACTGCGACCCCAGTGAGTTCCAGTGAGGGGCTGAGGGAGTGGTGGTGGTGGTGTTCTGTTTGTATGGTTCACACTTTTCTCTTTTTTCTTTGCCATCTCTCCATTCCTTTTTTTTTTTTTTTGTACTGGGGATTGAACCCAGGCCCTTTGCATTGAGCTATATCCCCAGCCCTTTTTTTTTTTTTTGGTACCAGAGATCGAACTTGGGACCTTGCGTTTGCAAGGCAGGCAACGGAACCACTGAGCTAAATCCCCAGCTCCCCCCCCCAGCCCTTTTTTATTTTTTATTTTGAGACAGGGTCTTACTAAGTTGCCCAGGCTGGGCTCATATTTGTGAGCCTCCTGCCTCAGCTTCTCTTGGTGCTGAGGTTATAGGTGTGTACCACCAAGTCTGGCAATATATTTATAATTTAATAATGTAGTTTATTTAAGTCAATATATAAAATATTATTATTTTAGGCTGGGTGTGTAGATCAATGGCAGAGCACTTGCCTATTATGTGTGAGGCTTTGGGTTCTATCCCTAGATTCCCTCTCTCTTATCCCTAGTACCTCCCCCATATGTAATCAACATTAAAATTACTATTTCTTTAAAAGCTTTTTTCGAGGAGGATTTTCACTATATAGTTCAGGTTGGCCTCAAACTTGTGGCGAGCCTTCTGCCTCAGCCTCCTGATAGTATTAAAATTATGATTTTTATTATTTTTTTGGTACCGGGGATCGAACTTGGGTCCTTGCGCTTGCAAGGCAGGCAACGGAACCACTGAGGTAAATCCCCGGCCCTAATAATAAAATTATTAACAAAATATTTTACTGTTTTCCCACTAAGTTTTCCAGATTTGATCTCTTTTTTTTTATGGTACCTGGGATTGAACTCAGGACCTTGTGCTTGTGAGGCAGGCGAGGCGACACTGAGCTAAATCCCTGGCCCCCCACATTTGAAATCCAGTGTGTATTTTACATTTACAGCACCTCTCAATTGATTTCAGCAACACTGTTAAGGGCTCAGTGACAACGTAAGTCTGGTAGCCACTACAGCAGCCGGCACAGCCTGTACAAGGCCCAGGAGTCAGAGCAGGCACAGTTCACATTGTGCCTGTCCCTTGCTGTCCTCTGGTGATTGGTTCCAGGACCCCCACAGATACGAAAATCTATGGGTGCCCAAGTCACTTGTGTAAATGGCATACTATTTTTTTTTTTTTGGTACCGGGGATCGAACTCAGGTCCTTGCGCTTGCGCAGCAGGTGGCGAAACCACTGAGCTAAATCCCCAGCCCTGGCATAGTATTTTTGAAGAACTTGCACAATTTTCCTATAGACTTTAAATGATCTCTCGATGACTTGTAACCTAATGCAGTATCGATGTCTTGTAAATACTTGTCATGCTGTGTTGTTTAGGAAAGAATGACAAGGGAAAAGTCTGTACATGTCCAGAACAACTGCAGTTTCCTCCCTCCTTTCTCGCTTCCTGTCTCTGTCTTTTGCAGGGATTCACTCACTATGTGCCCCAACCTGGCCTCAAAGTTGAGATCTTTCTGCTTCAGCCTCCTGAGTGCTGAGATTATAGACATGTGCCACCATGCCTGGCTTGATCTCTTTTTTTCAATATTTTCCATCTACTGATTAAAACCACAGGTGCTGAACCTAAGGCTGACTGTATTTGCTTGGCAGTTCAAAGGGCCTTTTTTTTTTTGAAGCAAAACATTTATTGGTACATTTTAGATATACATAACGATAACATTTGTCAAAGGGAATTTGTACCTGTACACTATATATCTCGCTTCTTTTTTTTCCATTCCCCTTCCCTCTCTTCAACCCTGCTTCCCCTCCTTATTCACGAACTTCTATTTCCATTTTTTTCCTTCTATTCTCTTTCTTCAAAGGGCCTTTTTGGTCCCCTCTCTCTCCCCTTCCATATAGGTGAGGTCTCCAGATAAGGGAGGAGATGGGGATGGAATTTGATCCCGCCGAGCAAATGTAGCCCCTACCAGTTGGATGTGTCTCCTTCTGCACCCCTCTCTGTGCAAGGCACGGCCAGGTCAGGCCAGGCTGCTGGGGAGTGAGGCGAGTGCTCAGATCTCCTCCCTTGTGACCGCAGACCCGTGCCTCAATGGCGGCTCCTGTCAGGACAGCGTGGGCTCCTTTTCCTGCTCTTGCCTTCCTGGCTTTGCTGGCCCGCGCTGCGCCCGAGATGTGGATGAGTGTCTGAGCAGCCCGTGTGGCCCTGGCACCTGCACTGACCATGTGGCCTCCTTCGCCTGCACCTGCCCCCCAGGCTATGGAGGCTTCCACTGCGAGAAGGACCTGCCCGACTGTAGCCCTAGGTGTGTGTGGGGGGCTTCGACTTGAAACCCAGGCTCTGGCGCTGGGTGGGGCTCAGGGGCCTGTGATCGAGTGGGGCGAGAGGGCGTCGTTGGCTGAGCATCCACCTAAGGAGGCTGATGGCTGATGGGGCCGTGGCATCTGTTTGGAGGTCACCTTGGCGACTGGTTCTTGAGGGAGGTGGGGCTCTGCACATGGCTCCCACTGGTCAGTTGAGGCTAAGGGATGGGGTGGCCTCTCTGGGGCTACAGCTTCCTGTGGGGGTTAAGGGTCAGGTCCAGAAGCCCCCATTCTAGGAGGGACACGGGTGATGGATCTTGAGTCTCTTCTCTCACCTCCCAGCTCCTGTTTCAATGGAGGAACCTGCGTGGACCGGGTGAACTCCTTCAGCTGCCTGTGTCGTCCTGGCTACACTGGAGCCCACTGCCAATATGAGGCCGACCCCTGCCTCTCACGGCCCTGTCTGAATGGGGGCGTCTGCAGCACCACGCACCCTGGCTTCCACTGTGCCTGCCTGGAGGGCTTCGCTGGCAGCCAGTGCCAGGTGGGCGGGGCCATAGGGTCTCAGGGGAGGAGTCTGGAGGTGTGTTCTGGGGGTGGGGCCTTTCAGGTGGGCGGAGCCATAGGTCCCGCGGGAGGAATCTGGAATTGTGTTGGCGGGAGGGGTCTGATAGATGGGTGGAGTCACAGCTCTGGAGAAGTCTGGGGGTGTGTTGCCGGGAAGGGGGCTATCAGCTGGTCAGGTCACACTCCTGGAGGAGGACTCTGGAGGTCTATTCCCGGGAAGGGACCCGTCAGGGGGTGTGGCCATACTCCTGGGGGAGGAGTCTGAGGCCGAGTTCCGGGGGAGGGGCCTGCCAGCTGGGTGGGGCCATAGTCCTGGAAGGGGGCTTGCCCCTGTCCTGGAAGAGATTCCAGGACCTCCTCTCAGCACTGAACACGTGGGGCTCCCTTTCCAGACTCTGGTTGACTGGTGCAGCCAGGCTCCCTGTCAGAATGGGGGTCACTGTGTCCAGACCGGGGCCTATTGCCTTTGTCGCCCGGGATGGAGCGGCCGCCTCTGTGACATCCGAAGCCTGCCCTGCAAGGAGGCGGCAGCCCAGATAGGTGAGGGAGGCGCATGTGGCCATGTGTGTGTGGGGTTGGGTAGGGTGTGTGTGCACGTGTGACTGTGTGACAGCCGGCTAGGATGGTGTGTGTGTCTCTTACCATGGGACGGCTGGGACGGTGTGTATGACAGAGCTGCCATAAGGATCAAAGTCACATGTGTTGGTGATTGAGAACTGCCAGCTAAGCGGCTGTGTGACATGCGACAGCCTATATGGGTGTGATCCTGGGGACTGATGCCGCAGGGTGACGAGTGTGACGAAGACAGAAAGAATGAGCCACGTGTAGCTGTCTCCGTGCCTGATGCCCCTCTCAACTCTTTCCAGGGGTGCGGTTGGAACATCTGTGTCAGGCAGGCGGGCAGTGTGTGGACAAGGGCAGCTCCCATTCTTGTGTGTGTCCAGAGGGTCGCACCGGCAGCCACTGTGAGCAGGAGGTGGACCCCTGCCTGGCCCAGCCCTGCCAGCACGGGGGCACCTGCCGAGGCTACATGGGGGGCTACATGTGTGAGGTAAAGCTGTGCCCCTGGGAGAGGGAAGGGAACCAGCATTCTGAGTGGATACAGGCACACATTTCTGTGTGTGGCTTGGTGTGGGTTTGTCTCTCCTCTAGGCTCCTTACAGTCTTGCTTTGGGAGTAATCTGTGGGTGTCACAGTGGTTAGATATGGAGGTCTGTTTCCATCTGGTGCTTCCGTCTGTGTGGCATCTCCTTGGGGATGAGTGGATGTGGCAGTGTTTGTGTGTGTCTCGTTGTGTGTGTCTTGGGGACGTCCGGGTGGTTCTCCTGTGTGTGTCCCTCTGGACTGGGTGTGCTGGTGGCCTGGGTGTGTCTCTGCGAATCTGGTGTGTGTGTGTGTGTGTGTGTGTGTGTGTGTGTGTGTCCTTGTGTGCTGGGATTCTCCGTGTCTTCACAGGGGTGCCTAGGCAGGTCTGTGGTCCTTGGGGCTCAGTGGGTCCTCCTTTTGCCTCAACACAGTGTCCAGCTGGCTACTCTGGCGACAACTGTGAGGATGATGTGGACGAGTGTGCCTCTCAGCCCTGCCAGCATGGGGGCTCCTGCATTGACCTCGTGGCCCGCTATCTCTGCTCCTGTCCCCCTGGGACACTGGGTATGCCAGGGCCAGGATCGGGGGACAAGACAGGAGGCTGAATCTGTCTGTCACTGACTGCTCATCCTCCTCCCCCAGGAGTGCTCTGTGAGATCAACGAGGATGACTGTGGCCCAGGCCCATCCCTGGACTTGCGCCCCCGATGCCTGCACAATGGTACCTGTGTGGATCTTGTGGGTGGTTTCCGCTGTAACTGCCCCCCAGGATACACTGGCCTGCACTGCGAAGCAGACATCAACGAGTGTCGTCCTGGGGCCTGCCACGCAGCACACACCCGGGACTGCCTGCAAGACCCAGGTGGACGCTTTCACTGCCTTTGCCATACTGGCTTCACAGGTAAGCAAGAAAGGTAAGGGGCGGCCTGGCACACTGCCTTTCCTTCCTCCATTGTGTCTGATCGCCCTGTCCGTGCTTGTCCAGGTCCCCGCTGTCAGACTGCCCTATCTCCTTGTGAGTCCCAGCCATGCCACAACGTGGGCCAGTGCCGCCCCAGCCCAGGACCTGGGGGTGTGCTGACCTTCATCTGCCACTGTGTCCAGGTAGGTGGAGTGGCACGGGTGGCAACCTCTGTGTGGAGAGGGTGTGGCCTCAGCGAAGGGTGTGGCTTTGAGGGAGAAGTGGATGGGAAAGGGGTTCCTGGGCAATGCAGAGATTACCTAGAGTTGGGAGCTTGTTGGAGTAGGGTTGGGGCTTGGAGGCGTGGCCTCCCGGAGAAGGCGTGGCTTCCCAAGTAGGGCATGGCCTGGGGAAGGTGTGGCTTTCTCGGAGGGCGTGGTTTGTCTGTCACGTGCGGCCTCTAGGGGAACCTGGAGGAATTGGGCAGGAGTTGGAGAGGTTGAGGCCCAGCCTCTTCCGAGCCTTGACTCTTCACTGTTTCATCTCTTGACCCCCATCCTCTTCTCTACCCTCCCATTTCTGCTCTTCACTCTCTTCCCCCCTCTTCCCCCCATTGTCTGCCCACCCCCAGCCATTCTGGGGTCCTCATTGCGAGCACGTGGCGCGCACCTGCCGGGAGCTGCAGTGCCCACCGGGCGTCCCCTGCCAGCAGACACCGCGCGGGCCTCGCTGCGCCTGTCCCCCGGGGCTGTCGGGGCTCTCCTGCCGCTCCAGGGCGGTGCCCCCGGGTGGCACCAATGCCAGCTGTGCGGCCGCCCCCTGTCTGCACGGGGGGTCCTGTCGTCCTGCGCCCCTCGCCCCCTTCTTCCGCTGCGGGTGCGCTCCGGGCTGGGCCGGGCTGCGCTGCGAGACCCCGGCAGCAGCGGCAGCGCCCGAGGTCGCGGAGGAGCCGCAGTGCCCACGAGCCGCCTGCCAGGCCAAGCGCGGGGACCGGCGCTGCGACCGCCAGTGCAACACCCGGGGCTGCGGCTGGGACGGAGGCGACTGCTCGCTGAACGTGGACGACCCCTGGCGGCAGTGCGAGGCGCTGCAGTGCTGGCGCCTCTTCAACAACAGCCGCTGTGACCTGGCCTGCAGCTCGCCCGCCTGCCTCTACGACAACTTCGACTGCCACGGCCGCGAGCGCACCTGCAAGTGAGCCAGGAGCCACACCGTACACCCCTGGTCCCTGCCTGTCTCTGTCCGTCCTCCCCAGTCCGCCTGCCTGTCCGCTGGGCCGCGCTTTCCTTTCTGCGCCATCCGCATGTTCAGGCGTGATCTCTGCCCCAGGGTCCCCTCCCCACCGCGCCCTGTCTCGGACCTTCCGTCCACTTGCCCTGGACAGTGGCTTGACCTTCTGCCTGCGCACTCCATTGCTCCATCCTTATGCCCGGACTGTCTGTCCTTTCTTTTTCTTCTTCCCTTTCCTCCCTTCCTCCTGGATTTGCCGGAGGCCCAACAAATGTAGCACACTCTCTTGCCCTGTGCAAGCGGAGTCGTTGCTTTGTGTTGTGCCATGTGGGGACCGCACGGTCCCTGACCCTGCCCCTCTCTGCCCCCAGCCCTGTGTACGAGAAGTACTGCGCTGACCACTTTGCCGACGGCCGCTGTGACCAGGGCTGCAACACCGAGGAGTGTGGCTGGGACGGGCTGGACTGCGCCAGCGAGGTGCCGGCTCTGCTGGCCCGTGGCGTCCTGGTCCTCACGGTTCTGATGCCACCCGAGGAGCTGCTGCGCTCCAGCGCCGACTTCCTGCAGCGTCTCAGCGCCATCTTGCGCACCTCGCTGCGCTTCCGCTTGGACTCGCGGGGCCAGGCCATGGTCTTCCCGTACCACCGGCCCAGTTCTGCTTCCGAGTCCCGGACCCGGCGGGAGCTGGCACCCGAGGTGATCGGGTGAGTGATTCCACCTGGAGGACCCACGGGGCCAAGGGAGGCCCAGGGCCCAAGAGAGGAGAGGAGGCACCACTGGATAGGTCTTGTGTGTGTCACTTCTCTTAATGTTTTGTTTTATTTTGGTTTTGGTTTTTTGGAGACGGGGTCTCGCTATGTAGTCCAGACTGTCCTTGAACTCAAGATGTTGCCCATGCTGGCCTGGAGCTCTTGATGATCTTCGTGCCTCAGCCTCCTGAGTGCTGGGATGACCGGCGTGTGCCATCACACCCGGCTTTACCTACAGGCTTCTCAACCTCTGCTCCATTGGCATTTGAGGCTGGATCCCTCTTTGCTGTGGGCTGCTGTCCTGTGGTGTGTAGGGTGTGGAGGTTTTACTCTTAGGTGCCTCTAACACCATCCCAGACGCCAGATATGAGCAAGTGTCTCCTGGTGGTAGTGGGAGGGGAGGCCCAGAGTTGCACCTCGAGACTAGTTCTACCTCCTTTGGGAGGGGCAGGTGGTTTTGCAGACTCCATAAGGGCATGCGTAGGTCTTTTTTTGGTGGGGGGAGTTAGCCTAATTTTGATTTTTCTGAAAATATCAGGAGCTATAAAAACCAGGCTGGATACCTGGCTGTACAAAAAGCAAAATACAAGTAATAATCACCCTTGAAAACCGTGTTTAACCTTAGAGAAACATGTTTCAAAATGCCACATTGAACTCTTTTTTCTTTATAGCAAAACAGGTTCACTAAACTGTAACACTGGCGTTGTTTTGTTTAACTGCAATAATTTTAAACGAAACACTCACGGAGTAAAAAGTAACCAGTTCCCACCCTGGAATCTCATCATTTATAAAAAATAATATGATCTAGCCAGGTGTGGTGGCTATGCCTGTAATCTCAGCACTTGGGAGGTTGAGATAGGAGGATCACTTTGAGTTCAAGGCCAGTCTGGGCTACACAGCCAGACCCTGTCTCAAAATCCATCCCTCCAAAAACCATGATAAGCCCTCCCCCCAAAATAAAATGTCTATCTTAGAGCAAGTCAGCTGAAGAAGGCATGAAGACCCTATCTTTCCTGTCGTCCCAAATGATACTAATGCTCTTATCCTTTCGATATGACCTCAACATCATTAAGAACCAACATGCTAGGGTGAGGACAGTAGTGCACACCTGTAATCCCAACTTTTTTTTTGGTACCAGGGATTGAACTCGGGTCCTTGTGCTTGCGCAGCAGGCGGTGAAACCACTGAGCTAAATCCCTGGCCAATCCCAACTATTTCTGAGAGTCTGAGGCAGGAGGATCACAGGTTCAAGGCCAGCCTGGGAATTTAGGAGTCTCGAAATGAAAAAGAAAGAGGGTAGAGAGGGCCTGGGATTTAGCTCAGCGGTGCCGCTGCCTGCCTCAAAAGTGCAAGGACCTGAGTTCGATCCCCGGTACCAACAAAGAAAGAAAGAAAAAACATAGAAAATGTGGTTCAATGGTAATGCTTGCCTTGCTTGCGCAAAGCCCTGGGTTCACCCCAGCTAGGTTTTTTGTTTTTATGAAAAATGTAGAATGATATTGCTGATGACCTGGGGTCAGATGGGAGGTATGGGATTTGTTGAGAATAGAGCGGGGGTCTGAGAAGGACAGGACCATGACAAAGAAAGGAAAGCGGGACCTTAGAGATGCTGGGGTGGGAAAGGCTGTGAATGGATATTGCTGGCAGTGGGGCTGGGAGGGTGAACTTGAAAACACCGAAATACAAGGGTTGGTGGAAGGAAATTAACTCAGAAAACAGGAGATGGGCTGGGGCTGTAGCTGAGTGCTAGCGCGCTTGCCTAGCATGCATGAGGCCCTGGCACTGGAAAATAAAGCCAATGCCCAGAGCGAGTGGAGTGTGGGTGCATCAGCCACCTGCTGAGCAAAGGCTGGTACCAGCAGCCTCCACCAGGGTGCGTGAGGAGAGTTACTGAAACACTGACGTGAAAATAACGTCCATTGGGTTCATGGCTCCGGGAACGCTGGTGACCACAGCAAGACCTGTTCGGGATGCTCTGGGTTGGATGGCAGCTGGGAACAGGTGGGGGTGGAGACACGGCTGGTGGAAATGGCTCTTCTGAGCCTGGTGCTGGGGAGAGAGGAGGATGTGGCTTGGTGCCTGGGATGCATTAGGTGAAGGTCGAGCCCTTGTCCTCTGCTGTGTCCCCGTAGCTCTGTAGTGATGTTGGAGATTGACAACCGGCTCTGCCTGCAGTCGCCTGAGAATGACCACTGCTTCCCTGATGCCCAGAGCGCGGCTGACTACCTGGGAGCCTTGTCCGCGGTGGAGCGCCTTGACTTTCCCTACCCACTGCGGGATGTGCGAGGTGAGATGGGACTGGGCCTTTTGCAGGGCGCTGGAGGGAGGTGGAAACCTCATCCCGGTTGAAGCCCCACCCACGACAGAAGCGCCCCACCCCCTCCCCTATTAAGCCCTGCCGCCGGTTGAAGCCCCGCCCACGGTCAGAGCCCCCGCCCGCGGTCGAAGCCCCTGCCCCATGGTTGCCGCTGTCCCTGCCTCTCCTGCAGGGGAACCCCTGGAGCCTCCAGAGCCGACTGTGCCAGTGCTGCCACTGCTGGCCGCAGGCGCCGTCTTCTTGCTGGTCATCCTCGTCCTGGGTGTGATGGTGGCCCGCCGCAAGCGTGAACACAGCACCCTGTGGTTCCCCGAGGGCTTCTCCCTGCACAAGGACGTGGCAGCCGGCCACAAGGGCCGGCGGGAGCCTGTGGGACAAGATGCGCTGGGCATGAAGTGAGGACCCTGTGTGCTCCCTGTCCCCGACTCCCTGTCCTCGTGAGCCTTGCATCCCACCGTGGTCTGGCTCTGGCCTCTGACCCCTTCTTGACCTTAGCTTCGGACTGCATCTCCGACCCAAGTTCAGGCTGTTAATTACTGGCTTCTTGATCCCTGGGGTCTCCCCTGATCCTGACTCCTGACCTTCTTTGTGTCTCCATTTCCCGGCTCAATTCCTACCCTAACCCCACCCTGAACTGGCCTCTCAGACCTCACCTTGATTCATCAGCACGTGCCTACTGACCCTAAGACCCTGGTCTGCATCCCACCCTCCCTAACCTTTGACACTGTGCTCTATGATCGCCAGTGCCACCTCTGCCTCCAACCCTCCCCTCCCTTCCCTCCTTCCCCTCCCTCCCTTCTTTCTTTCCTGGGATTAAACTGCAGGCCTCACACATGCCACTTTGTAAGGTTAACCCTGCCCTCCGTGACCTTTAACACCATCTCCTGACCCCTGGTATGTCTGTGACCCTATCTATCCCATAACCCATTGCTCTGACTTTTGACCACACTCCTGTCCCTTCTCTGATTCTACCTGAAGACTCAGGGTGCCACCTGTCACAATCCCTGACTGTGCCCCTCCTACCTTGCCCCATGCTGCCTTACCCCATCACTGGAACCTATGTCCTGAGCCTCCCCCTGAATTTATCAACCCAGGACCTTAGTCTAAACTCCTCTGCATCTTCGCTGTGACCCCACCCCAAGAAGTTCTTCACAGGCTGGAGGCCTCCAGTGCCTCACCTTCTTTTCTTCCTATACTCCACAGGAGCATGGCCAAGGGTGAGAGTCTGATGGGGGAGGTGGCCACAGACTGGATGGACACAGACTGCCCAGAGGCCAAACGACTGAAGGTGCTGCCCTCTTCTGTACCCCTTCCTCCAGGGTCCTGGGTGGGGAGTGCTCTGTTCTCCCCACCTCCCCGGCGCCAGAGAGCAGGCATAGCCCTTGTGACCTCATTTTCTTCTCTATGGTCTCTGTACCTTTAAGGGAGGAGGGGGATTTGCCATGGGGGCGCCACACAGTTCTCTGGGTGAGTCGGAGTTCCCCTACTCCTACTCCGCCCTGTTTCTCCTCAACCAGCTTCCTATTCTCACACCATCCTGGGTTCATCCCAGAGGGGACCGACCTCCTGGCCTCCTGCTCTCTTTTCTGTGGGTTCTCGCTTTGTCCAGCTTGGGCTATGTTCTGGTCCATTTTCTGTAGCTATAACAAAATACCCAAGGCTGGATAATGGATAAAGAAAGAAAGTTTATTTGGCTCTCAGTGTTGGGGCCCGAAAGCCCACGATTGGGGCTTTTCACCACTTTGGCATCTGATGGCAGGTTACATCAGTAGCAGAAGTGATGACAAGGTGAGGCAGGAGTCAGAGAGAAACTCAAGGGGAAGTCTCATTTATAGCAACCCACTCTTGTAGGAACTAATTTTAGATCTCTCGAGGACTACATTAATCCCTCCCCCCCACCACATGTTTTTTTTTTTTTTCTGGTACCGGGGATCGAACTCGGGTCCTTGCGCTTGTGCAGCAGGTGGCGAAACCACTGAGCTAAATCCCCGGCCCCTGTTTTTGTTTTTTGAGACAGGGTCTCTGTATGTAGTCCATGCTGGCGCTGAACTTACTGTGTAGCCCAGGCTGGCCTCGAACTCATGGAAATCCTCCTGCCTCAGCCTCTGGAGCTGGGATTATGAGTGTGCACCACCATGCCTGGCTTTTTCTTTTCTTTTTGGTACTGGGGATTGACCGGACCTTGTGTTTGCAAGGCAGGCGAACCACTGAGCTAAATCCCTGGCTGCTTGGCTTTTTCTTGATGCTATTGTTGGTGCAATTGTTCATTTCCTTTTTGATGTGGTTCCATCTCGTGTGTGTGCATCATGCACTTTGGGTTACCAGCCTCTCCCTTCTTCTGACCCAGATTGAAACTCAATTTCTTTTTTTGTACTGGGGATTGAACTCGGGTCCTTGCACTTGCGGGGCAGGCGGCAGAACCACTGAGCTACATCCCCGGCTCCAATTTCTTCCTTTCATGAGCTCCCCAAGCTCCAGCACATCCCCTTCCCATTTCCTCATCTGTGAGACACAGGATGTTAATGGTTTCCTGGGGTCCCTGTGTGCATCCCCTTGAGCAGAAGCATTGAGTCTGGGGTCTGTCTGTCCCTGCCACTGGCAGTGTCTCTCCTACATCCTTGTCCTTCCAGATGGAGGAGCCTGGTGTAGGTGCCAAGGAGCCTGTGGATTGTCGTCAGTGGACCCAGCACCACCTGGTAGCTGCTGATATCCGCGTGGCACCAGCCATGGCGTTGACCCCACCACAGGGTGATGCAGATGCTGATGGCATGGATGTCAACGTTCGTGGCCCAGGTCAGGGTCCCTCCCCCAGGGAGGCTCCACCCCTCCCATTTGGGAACAGTTCCAGGGAGAGTCCAGGCTGTGCCGGGTGTGTGTTCTCTTGTGTGCAAATGGTAAAAGCCTAACTTTGTCTAGCTTAAGTACAACAGGGTATTTATGGGCAGATGGCTGGATTTGGTATTCTGCTCTCTACTTAACTTTTTTTTTTTGCGGTATTGGGGATCGAACTCAGGATCTGGTGCTTTCGAGGCAGGCACGGCACCACTGAGCTAAATCCCAGGCCCTCCACCTACCTTTTTTTTCCCCCCAACACTAGTGGTTGAACTCACTAAATTGCTAGGCTGGGCTCAAACTTGGATCCTCCTGCCTCAGCCTCCTAGAGTGCTGGGATTACAAGTGTGCATCTCCATGCCTGGATTCTGCTGAGGTCAGAAGCTTCTGCTGAACTACTTCTTGGCTCTGGTGTTATAATATCTTCCTGCTGAGCGTGGTAGCTCATGCCTGTAATTCTAGTAATCCCAGCTACTTGGGAGGCTGAATCAGGAGGATGGCAAGTGCAAAGCCAGTCTGGGCAACTTGGCGAGAACTTGTCTCAAAACAAACAAACAACAACAACAACAAAATATATATATATATATATAAAATATTAGCTCAGTGAGGTGCATGTCAATAATCCCAGTACTGAGAGGCTGAGGCAGGAGGATCACCATAAGTTGGAGGCCAGCCTGGGCTACATAGGGAAGCTCAAAGCCAGCCTGAGCTATATAGTGAGAACTTGTCTCAAAAATCCAGAAATAAAATAAAGTAAAATGAAATGGCTAGGGATGTGCTTCAGTGATAGAATGGCCTTATGTTTGATTCACAGTACAACAAAACAAAACAAAACAAAAACACTTTGCATTCTGATTGGATAGACTAGGAGACTTGCTGATCCTTACCCAGTCGGAGGTAGCTGGCTGGATTATGTAGATCGACTGGTCCTGGCCATTGCCCAGCTGAGTCTCCGGGCCTGGGAGGGAGGGGTGTTGGGCTGTAAGCAGGACTTGAGGCTGGAGCATGGAGTGCACATGGCGCCCTAAGGAAAACCAAGACTGCTCACGACCAGTGTAGCACCCTGTTCATACTGAGGTCCTCTCAGATCCCGCTCTGCTGTGTTCCAGAGAATTCTTCCTAGCTCTGCTTTCTCTAAACAGCCTGTTCTTGTGGCTGTGCAAGTCCCCCATGCTCCTGGGTGTGAAGAGCATGTGATTTTCTGTCCCTGGCCCTGGTTCTTGACCAGCGGGCGCCTGGCCTGTTGCCACTCTTTCTTGTCGTGTGTCTCCCGACTCTGAATAGCGTGTCCTTGATGTGACCTTCTGGAAGGGCCCCTATGCCTCTGTGACACGTTCCTTCTGGTCCCCGCAGATGGCTTCACCCCGCTCATGCTGGCCTCCTTCTGTGGGGGAGCCCTGGAGCCAGTGCCTGCAGAGGAGGAGGAGGTGGAGGACACGTCGGCTAGCATCATCTCCGACCTGATCTGCCAGGGGGCGCAGCTCGGGGCTCGCACCGACCGCACGGGCGAGACAGCCCTGCACCTGGCTGCCCGCTATGCCCGGGCCGATGCGGCCAAGCGGCTGCTGGATGCTGGGGCCGACACCAACGCCCAGGACCACTCGGGCCGCACCCCTCTGCACACGGCTGTCACTGCCGACGCCCAGGGCGTCTTTCAGGTGAGACAGGGGCCCTACTCCCGGAGGTTGGAGCCAGTAGGCATCAGATCTGCCCAGCCTGGAGCCCTGGTTCTATCTTTCAGAGCTTTTTTCTGATTTGGAAGATGAGGTCAGACCCAAGCACAGTGTCTGCCAAAAACAGAAGGGACCTGACTTATGATATTTATTTTCTTTCTTCGTTTTTCTGTGGGTCCTGGGTAATGAACCCAGGGCTTTGCCCATGCTAGGCAAGGTCTTACTAAATTGTCCAGGCTGTGGGAAGGATAGGGAAAAGGAAAGAAGAGAAAAGAAAAAATATAAGAAAAGGAAAAAATGGAAACAAAATCTCTATAAATAGGGAAGGGTGGAGGGGGTGAAGGGAGGCCAGGGGAAGGGGGAAAAAATAAGAACCAAGATACATCATGTAATGGCACAAGATCCCAACAATGAATGTAACTGTATTTTATACCTAAAATGTACCAATAAACTTAATGAAAAAAAAATTGTCCAGGCTGGGCTCAAACAAGGGCTCCTCCTGCCTCAGCCTCATAAAGAGCTGGGATTATAGGCATATGCCACCATGCCCAGCTGATTTATCTTTTGTGTGTGTGTGTGTGTGTGTGGTACTGGGGATCGAACTCAGGACTTTGTGCTTGCCAGGTAGGCGCAGCGCCACAGAGCTACATCCCCTGGCCTGTTTTTGTTTTTTTTTTTGGTACTGGGGATTGAACTTGGGTCCTTGTGCTTGCTCAGCAGGAGGTGAAACCAGTGAGCCACATCCCTGGCCCTGCTTTTGTTTTTTGAGACAGGGTCTTGCTCTGAAATTCAGGCTGGCCTTGAACATGTAGTGATATTCCTGCCTCAGCCTCCTGAGTGCTAGGATTACAGACATGAGCCACCAGGCCTGTGATTTATCACTTTTTGACATTTTTTTCCCCCCAGTACTGGTGATGTAACCAAGATCCTTTGCACTGAGCTGCATCCCCAGCTCCTTTTAAATTTTAAAAGTTTGAAACAGGCTCTCCCTAAGTTAGCCAAGCTGCACTCGAGCTTGAGACCTCTCTGCCTTGGCCTCCTAAAGAGCTGGGAGCACTGGCGTGTATCACCATGCCTGGCTTCACTCTGTTTTGACTTTATAATGTTGCAGAAGTGTAAGTAGACAACCATCCTGTTTTTCACTTCAGTATTATATTCAATGAATTCCATGAGATATTCAGCATTGTTTTTGCTTTGTGTTCTGGGATTGAACCCAGGCCCCCCTCACATGTCCTAGGCAAGTGCTCTACCCCAGAGCCACATTCCCAGCCCTACACTTTATTATAAAAATAAGCTTCATGTTGGGTGGTTTGGCCCAATTGTAGTCTAATGTAAGGTTTCTGAGCATATTTAAGGCTGAGCTGTAGCTGGGCAGAGTGGCGCACGCCTGTCATCCCAGCAGCCTGGGAGACGGAGGCAGGAGGATCCCAAGTTTGAGCCCAGCCTGGGAAACAGCGATTTAGCGAGACCCTGTCTCAAAATAAAAATCAAAACAGGGCTGGAGATGGAGCTCAGTAAGAAGACTCTAGGTTCAATGACCCCCCCGCCCCCCTTTTTCCCTTAAATTCTTTTATTGGTACATTTTAGGTATACAATACGTTTACATTTATCATTGGTTGTTTGTACCTGTACATGATGCATCTTGGTTCTTATTTTTCCCCATTCCCTGCCCTCCCTTCACCCCCTCCACCCTTCCCTATTTATAAACACTTTATTTCCACTTTTTCCTTTTCTCATAATTTTTCCTTTCCCTTCTTTCCTTTCCCCTTCCCCACCCACTTCCCTTACCCCTTTGGACCTTTTCTTCCTATTTCAAATGATCAGTTATTCATTTTAACCATTTTAGTCCTTATTTACACTTTCAATTCTCACACTAGAGAAACTTCAGTATTTACACGTGTGCCCTATTTATTTCACTTAAGAGGATGGCCTCAATATGCATCCATTTAGCTATAAATGTCTCTAGTTTCTCGTTCTTTATGGCTAAGTAGTACTCCATTTTATTAACAAAACCACATTTTCTTTATCCAGTCTCCAGTTGATGGGCACTTGGGCTGTTTCCAAGCTTTAGCTATTACAAACTGTGCTGCTATGAACATGGGTGCACATATATCGCTGTGGTATGATTCTTTTAATTCTTTGGGGAAAGATACCCAGCAGGGGAATAGCTGGGTCAAATGGGACTTCCAGTCCTAGTTCTTTGAGGTATCTCCATACTGATTTCCACAGTGGTTACACCAGACTGCACTCCCACCAACTCAATTCCAAATATTAAAAAAAAGGTTGAGCTCTGATGTTTGGTACTTTCGATGTGTTCAATCCACTTTTAGTTAGGATGTATTCAGTTTACCATGGGCTTCCGCCCTTCCTACGATTCCCGCACTGTAACGTCTTAACATCTTTCCTAGATCCTCATCCGGAACCGCTCCACAGACCTGGACGCCCGCATGGCGGATGGCTCCACAGCCCTGATCCTGGCGGCCCGCCTGGCGGTGGAAGGCATGGTGGAGGAGCTCATTGCCAGCCACGCTGATGTCAATGCCGTGGACGAGCTCGGTAGGAAGCTGAGCCCTGGCTGTCCTGTGGGTGTGAACTCACATCCATGTTGATACCAATCACCAACACCCATGTACACGGAGTCGGCTCCCACGCGGGCTCACACCCTTGGGAATTTAGAAAACATCTGTCTCCTTTGTTGGCCAAACTCACTCTACTGCCACCTGCTGGACCATAGCAATAAAGGTTACAGCAGCACAATTCATAGTTTAATGTTAGAAGCAGCCTTCGTGTCCACCATAGAGGAATGGATACAGAAAATGTGGTATTTACATACAGTGGAGTACTACTCTGCCACAACGATAAAACTCCAGTCACTTGTAGGACAATGGCTGCTTGAGACCAATAATGTTAAGTGAAATAAATCAGACACAGAAGGTTAAATATCGCATGGTTTTTCTTATATGAGAAACCCAAAGTATAAGTAATTTTTGAAAAGTGTAAATAATTTAAAGAGCAAAATAAAGCATGGATAATAAGGATCAGGGAGATGGATCTTCTGTAAATGCAAAAGGGATCTAGAGATAGGGTGGAGAGGCAGGAGAAGAGAAGGGAAGTAAAAAGAATTAAGATGTGCTATGTGCATATACCACCTCTCTGCGATGAATGTAATCACTATACACTGCAAGCATGTACTAATAAAAAATTAATTAAATAAAAAAGGAAAAAAGTTTGAAATCAGGGCGATCTCTATGCAATGTCAGGGTCTTGCTATGTAGTTGACACTGGCCTTGAACTCACTACTTAGCCCAGGCTGGCCTTGAACTCATGGTGATCCTCCTGCCTCAGCCTCCCAAGTGCTGAGATTGCAAATGTCCACCGAGCCTGGTTCTTTTTTTTTTTTTTAACTTTTTCCTATTAGTATGTATTTGGCGTACATAATGATTGATGATTACCTTCATCGTGAGGAATTGGTACATGTGCATAAAATACCTTCTTTCTTTTTACTTCTCCTTCCCCTCCATTTCTTCGTCCCCTTTTCATTTGCAAAAAATCTATCTCCTTTATCCTATTATCTTCTTTTTATTTATTTTTTTGGTACCGGGGATCGAACTTGGGTCCTTCTGCTTGTGAGGCAGGCGGTGGAACTACTTCGCTAAATCCCCGGCCCCTATTATCTTCTTTTATTTTGCTGTGTAGATTATTTATACTTTGGGTATCTCATATAAGAAAAGCCATGTGCTATTTAAGCTCTTGTGTCTGATTTACTTCACTTAACATTATGGTCTCAAGGTGCGTCCATGTTCCTACACATGGCTCAAGTTCAGCCTTCTTTATGTCAGAGTACTACTCCATTGGTGTAAATACCACATTTTCCTTATCCATTCACCTGTTGGTGGGCTTATAGGATGGTTCCAGGGTTTAGCTCTGATGAGTTGTGCTGCTATAAATATGAGTATCCGTGGATCACTGTGATATGATGTCTTTAGGGAGTTATGGTTCTACAGAAGTGTTCGCCAATAGAACTTCCTGTGCTGATGTGAAACAAATGTTCGCTGCTAGCACCATCCAATATGGCAGCCACTAGCCGTACGTGCTGGCTGCTGAGCACTTGAAATACTCCTGGGACAAAAGAAGAACTGACTGTTCTTTTATTTCATTTATTTATTTAGTTTTTTGAGATGGAATCTTTTTAATACTTCTTTGTTAGAAATGTATGCTTTATTAAAGTTCCATATCGGGTGTGGTGGTGTACACCTCTAATTCCAGCATGTAGGAGGCTGAGACAGGACAATGGAAGGGATTTTAAGGCCAGCTTGGGCAACATGGTTAGTTTAAGGCCAGCCTGAATACATAGTGAAACTTTGTCTCCAAAAAACAAAAACTGGCCAGGGATTTAGCTCAGTGATGCCACACCTGCCTTGCAAGTGCAAGGTCCTGAGTTCTATCCCAGTACCCAAAACAAAACAAAACAAACAAAAACAAAACAAAAGATTGCAGTACAAGTTTTCTTATGTCTGATGGGGTACTACATATATATTCTCCACAACTCTTTTTTTTTTTTGGTACCGGGGATCAAACTTGGGACCTTGCGCTTGCGAGCCAGGTGGTAGAACCACTGAGCTAAATCCCTCGCCCTCCACAATTCTTTATGTTTCTGATTTTATATTGAAATGCCTTTGACAATTTCATATTTCTTGAGGGCTTGGTTTGTTACTCTACTTTTTTTTTTTTTACTCTACCTTTTTTATTGGTCACGAGACCTCTTTGTATGTGTTTATTGGGTTTCTGAGGTGAATGGCCCTGTCCTTTGTGAGCTATGAATGCTTGCTTCTCCCATGAATTCTTCCTTTTTCTCTCCTGTTTTACTACATATTTCTTTTATGGCTTAAGGGTGCCATAACAATATGAGGCAATTCTAGTGCTAACGGAAAAATATTGCCTTGGTCCCTGTTTTGGTAGGAATGTTCCTGGTTCAGAGCTTCTTTCTTTATTTTAAAATTTTCATTAGTACATGTTTGCAATACAGAACAATTACGTTCATTGTGGGGATCTTGCTATTTTGCCCAGGCTGGTTTTGAACCTGTGGGTTCAAGTGTTGTTTCAGTTCCATGTTTTCTTCTAGTGGTATTATAGTTTGAGCTTTTACACCCAAATCTCTGGTTCATTTTGAGTTAGCTTTTGTATATGTGTGTGGGGGACTCAACTTCATTCTCTCTCTCTCTGTCTCTCTCTATCACTGGGGATGGAACTCGGGTCCTTGTGCTTGCGAGGCAGGCAGTGGAACCACTGAGCTAAATCCCCAGCCTTCTCTCTCTCTCTTTTTTTGAGACTGGGTCTCACTATGTAGCCCAGGCTGGGCTTGAACTTGAGGTGATCCTCCTGCCTCAGCCCCCTGAGTGCTGGGATGACAGCTGTGTGCCACCATGGCTGGCTTTTTCCACTTCATTCTTTAGCATGTAGAGATCCAATTGTCCCAGGACCATTATTGAGATGATTCTTCTTATTGAATGATCTTGGCACCTATTTAACATAATGTAATATAATAATATAATAAATTATTATTATTTGTTTAGTTTTTGCAGTACTGGGGGTAGAACCCAGGGCCTTGCACATGCTGGGGAAGCATTCTACCACTGAGCTGCACCCCCAGCCCTTCTTAGGGAGTTGTATTTTGAAACAAGGTCTTGCTAGATTGCCCAGGCTGGCCTTGAACTTGGAACCCTTCTTCCTCAGCTTCCAGAATAGCTGGAAGTGTGTGAGGGGGGTGTGTGCCATCAAACCCAGCTGTTTTTAATTAGTTTAAATCTGAAGAGTCCCATGGGCCTGGTGGACAGCTCAGTCTAGGTTCAACCAAGTGAGGTCAACACAGTGTGCCCCTGGGCTTGGAAGTCGTGTGCGTGCGTGTGTGTGTGTGTGTGTGTGTGTGCACTCACGCGCGCCTGCCTGGTTCTGACACGCTCCTCTCTCCCCTCTCCAGGGAAATCAGCCTTACACTGGGCTGCAGCCGTGAACAATGTGGAGGCCACTTTGGCTCTGCTCAAAAACGGGGCAAACAAGGACATGCAGGATAGCAAGGTGAGCTCCTGGCCCAGCCACGGGTGGCGGAGAGCAGGGTGGGGACGTTTGCTCTGCCTGCAGCCAGCGTTCGGGGTGGGACCCTGGAGCCAAGGGGCCTCCTCAGTAGATGAGCGGACGAAGTTGCTGTGTGGCCTTGGGCTGGCTGCCTACCCTTGAAGTTGTCTCCGGCTTGGTAAAGTAGAGGAGCAGCAGCACCCACTTCATGGCTTCCCCTGAGCAGCTAGCGAGCTAATGTGTCTGTAAAGCACTAGCAGACCCTCAAGAAAAGGTAACTGCTAGGTTGCTTGTTTAAAAACTGTTCCCAGGGCCGGGGATTTAGCTCAGTGGTTCTGCTGCCTGCCTCGCAAGCACAAGGACCCGAGTTCGATCCCCTGTACCAGAAAACCAACCAAACAAATGAACAACAACAAAAAAAACCCGTTCCCAGGTGGTGTTATATAATCTCATTCTCCAAATGAAAAACATGAGACTCAGCGGCTTGCAGTGACCAATTGTATCCTTATTGAAAATTTCAACATTTTATTCACTGTAGATACTTTTTACTTAAATCTTACTTTTTATGAAACATTACATTGAAGTATCATGTATCTGGTGGACTGAAGTTTTTTTTTTTAAAGTTTATTTATTTTTTGTGGCACTGGGGATTGAACTCAAGGCCTTCACATTGAGCTCTATCCCCAGACCTTTTTTGAGACAGGGTTTCACTAAGTTGCCCAGGCTAGACTAGAAATTGAGATCCTACTGCCTCAGCCTTTCAGAGTACCTAAATTACAGGCATGCACCACCATGCCTGGCTTTGACTGAGGTTTTTGATACCCCTTTCAATTTTGTGCCTGTGGTGAGCACCCTACCTGACTCACCTGCAGGTTGAATGTCATTTAAAGGAAAGAGCTTTGCCTGGTTTTCGTCAGCAGAGCTGGGATTCGAACCCAGATCTGTCAAGCTCCAGGTGACAAATTCTTAGCTCCCACCCTCTCTCGAGGCTGGAGATTTTGGTATATCGGGCAAGGTGCTCTTGACATTTATGGGTTCCATCCTTTCTCTGTCCCAGGAGGAGACCCCGCTGTTCCTGGCCGCCCGAGAGGGCAGCTATGAGGCTGCCAAGCTGCTGTTGGACCACTTTGCCAACCGGGAGATCACAGACCACCTGGACAGGCTGCCTCGGGATGTGGCCCAGGAGCGGCTCCACCAGGACATCGTTCGCTTGCTGGACCAGCCGAGCGGGCCCCGAAGTCCCCCCGGCCCCCATGGCTTGGGCCCCCTGCTCTGCCCACCTGGGGCCTTCCTCCCTGGCCTCAAGACAGCCCCATCGGGGACCAAGAAGAGCAGGAGGCCCCCCGGGAAGGCAGGGCTGGGGCCACAGGGGACTCGGGGCCGGGGCAAGAAGCTGACGCTGGCCTGCCCGGGCCCACTGGCCGAAAGCTCGGTCACACTGTCGCCTGTGGACTCGCTGGACTCCCCAAGGGCCTTTGGTGGACCCCCTGCTTCTCCTGGATCTTTCCCCATCGAGGGTCCCTATGCAGCTGCCACTGCCACGGCTGTGTCCCTGGCTCAGCTTGGTGGCCCAGGGCGGGCAGGTCCTCTGGGTCGCCAGCCACCTGGTGGCTGTGTGCTCAGCCTGGGCCTGCTGAATCCAGTGGCTGTGCCCCTTGACTGGGCCCGGCTCCCCCCACCAGCACCCCCAGGGCCCTCATTCCTGCTGCCTCTGGCCCCAGGACCCCAGCTGCTCAACCCTGGGGCCCCTGTGTCTCCCCAGGAGCGGCCTCCACCTTACCTGGCAGCCCCAGGACATGGGGAGGAATACCCGGCATCGGGGACCCAGAGCAGCCCCCCCAAGCCTCGCTTCTTGAGGGTCCCCAGTGAACACCCTTACCTGACCCCGTCCCCAGAGTCCCCTGAGCACTGGGCCAGCCCGTCCCCTCCTTCCCTCTCAGACTGGTCCGACTCCACGCCTAGCCCAGCCATTGCTGCCGGGGCCACGGCCACAGCTGCCGCAGCGGGCCTGCCATCCCAGCCACACCCACTGTCCATCCCTGGCTCCCTGGGTCAGGCCCAGACCCAGCTGGGGCCCCAGCCGGAAGCCACCCCGAAGAGGCAGGTGTTGGCCTAAGTCACTCCGCAGTTCCTGGATCTTGGTGCTGGCTCCTGACTCTGCTCTCTCCTTCTCTCTTTTTGGGAACCTATGTGGTTTGTTTTTTTGGTACCGGGGATCGAACTCAGGACCTTGCGCTTTCGAGGCAGGTGAGTGCCACTGAGCTGCATCCCCGGCCCTCTCTCCTCTCTTCGTCTCCTCGCCTCCATCTCTCACCAACCGTCCTGCACCTGCCTTCCAGACCGAGCTGGGCCACCAGCCCCGGCCTCAGTCTCCCTTTATTTATAACAGATGGGGGCTGACTTCCCACCCTCTCAGTCTTACAATGAGTCTGGGGTCCGCTGTCACCTCCAGTTATCTTTCATCCCCTCATTTCCTCACTCGACACGAATGGGCTATTACTCTGTTTTCCTTTTTTTTTTTTTTTTTTTTTTTTACATTTTGTATAGAAACAAATTCATTTAAACGAACATTATTATTATTATTTTTTACAAAATATATATATATAGAGAGATGCTCCCTGCCCCACCGTGTACCCCTCAGGGCCCCTGTGGGGCTGAGTCTGTGGGCCCGTGTGGCCGAGCTGGATTCTGTGTACTGAGTACACGGCCCTGGTGTGTACCAAGCAGGCACCATTGGGCGAGCCCTCTGGGGCCAGGGGTCAGGGGATACTTGGGCGCCTCCTCCCGACTCCCTCACTTCACAGCATTCCAGTCCTGTAGCCTTGTAGGGGAAGGGTCTTTTCTCTGGTCTCCCACCCTCCCAGAGCCTGGGCCATTACCCTTTGGGAATTGGGGGGCAGCTGATGGGAAATGGGGTCAGGGGAGGTGTGTGCATTCCATGCTGTCTCCCTGTAAGTTGGGAACTGTGGGCAGGGGGCTCCTGCACGGTTGGCACCTTCTCCCCCTGGTACTTCTGCTGCCCAACCTCATAGCAGATTAGAAGTACTTTTAGACTGTTTTTGTAATAGGGCTCCTGGTCACAATCCCTGTGTAGCTGAATTCCCAGGCCCTGTGTTGTACAGCCCCATTTCCTTACTACCTAATAAAGGGATAGTTAACACTTGGTGTCATCTGTGTGTGTCAAGATGGGGAATAGGGGTGGCTGGGCTCACCCGACTTCCTCTTTTATAAATTGACTCCACTGATTGGATTGGTGGGCTCATCTGACTTAAGATGAACCAGTCAGATTCCTTTTTTTCTCCCCTTTAAATTCTTTCATTGGTACATGTTAGGTATACAACACAGTTACATTTCTCATTGGGAACTTGTACCTTTACATGATGCACTTGGTTCTTACTTTTTCCCCATTCCTAGCCCTCCCTTCACCCCCTCCACCATTTACAAAGACTTTGTTTCCATTTTTTCCATTTCTCATAATTTTTCCTTTCCCTTCTTTCCTTTCCCCTGCCCCTCCCACTACCCCTACCCCTTTGGACCTTTTATTCCTATTTTACATTATCAATTATTCATTTTAATCATTGGTACATTTTAGGTGTACAATATAATGACATTCATCATTGGAAATTTGCACCTTTACATAGTCTCTCTTGGTTCTTATTTTTTCTCCCTTCCCCTGCCCTCCCTTCAACCCCTCCATCCCTCTCTATTTACAAAGACTTTGTTTCCATTTTTTCATTTTCTCATATTAATTCCATTCCCTTCTTTCCTTTCCCCAACCCCTCCCACTTCCCCTTCCCCTTTGCCCCTTTTCTTCCTATTTCACATTATCTATTACACCTTTTAGTCCTTATTTACACTTTCAGTTTCTCACACCAGAAAAACTATTCGGTATTTACACATGTGTGTCCTGTTTATTTCACTTTATAGTATCGCCTCAATGTGCATCCATTTAGTTATACCAGTCAGATTCCTTTATTGGAAAACTATCTTATTGGAGAGACTCGGAATTTTCAGTTGGTGGAGCTTTTAAAGTCACAGGTGGATTAAGAAATAGTGGTAGCTAGGCTGGGGTGCAGCTTGTGGTGGGTGCTTGCCTAGCGTGTGCCAGGCCCTGGGTTCCATCTCCAGCACTGCAAAACAAAAGCTAAAAAGTACCCACTCTCCAAAATTTGTCTTTCTGTTTTCCTCTTTCTTCCCTTCCTTCCCTCGCTTCCCTTCCCCTCCTCTTCAGTCTTACTTTTTTTTGTTGCTGAAACAAAATACCCAACACCCAAAGTTTAAAAAGGAAAGATTTATTTAGCTCACGGTTGGTAGAGGTTTTAGGTCATAGTCGGCTGGCTCTAAAGCAGGGTGGTGTGGCACATGGGCATTGCAGAAGGAAAAACAGTTCACAAGGGGAGGGGGCTTGATGGCAGGAATGGAATAAAATAAAATTTATTTTAAACAAACCGGGGGCTGGGGATTTAGCTCAGTGGTTTCGCCGCCTACTGTGCAAGTGCAAGGACCAGAGTTCGATCCCGGTACCCAAAAAAACCCAAAACAAAATCAAACCGGTTCACAGCAGGCAGAAGGCAGCAAGGCAAGCAAGGGGCCTTAGCAGCTTCTTTGTGCCCCTTTTGTTCTCCCTAGGCTGCTGAGATGAGGGCGTTGCCAAAGCAGTGGACTGATTTAGTAAGCATCACCCTTAATCCTAGCACCCTTCCTGCTAGCATCGCACCGTGAATCAGTCACACACTAGATTCAGGCCCCTCTGGAAAAGCCCCACCTATGAGGCTTCGGGGGGGACATCTGGACACAGCCAGAACATCTTCCTCTCCTCTCCCCTCCCCTCCCCCCCTCCCCCCTCCCCCCTCCCCCTCCCCCCCTCCCCCCTCCCCCCCTCCCCCCCTCCCCCCCTCCCCTTTTCCTTTTCTCCCTTTCCCTTCCTTTGTCCTTTCCTTTCCTCTCTCGTTTCCTCCCTCTCTCTCTCTCTCTTTTTATTTGCGGTACCGGGGACTGAACTCTGGACCTTGCCCTTGAGAGGCAGGCAGCGGCACCACTGAGCTAAATCCCCGGCCCTGTTTCCTCCCTCTCTCCTTTCTTTCCTCTCTACTTCCCTCCCCCATGGCTCTGTCTCTTTCCTCTCTTTCTGGCCTCTACTTAGGGTTTCTCCACTTCAGTGCTATTGACATTTGGGGCCAGACTGTTCTTTGCTGTGTGGAGCCTTGTGCCTTGTGGGATGTTTGACCGCACATCTGGCCTGTGTCTGCCAGATACCAGCAGAACCAACTCCTCAGCTGTGGCCACTAGAAATCTCCTCAAACACTGAGAGTTAATTACCCAGGTGAGGTAGAATCACCCCATGTGGGAACCTCTGCTCCAACTAATCACTATGGCAATGTGCTCTGGGTTAGGCCAGCCTCTCTTGCTCGCCCTCATTTTGCATGGCTGGGGATGGAGGCCAGGGATTTGTGCATGCTGGCAAGTGCTCTACCACTAAGTTACACTCCCAGCCTTCGTAATGCATCTCTTGAAATCTGCTATGTAGTTGGCAGGGGCTACCAGGTTTGCAGAAGTATGATTTCTGTGGGAATAATTGCTCAATGTTCACTCACTTCTCCTGTGGCTAAGTCCTTGGAGATAAAACACTCTTCTATTTTTTATTTGTCATCTATCTATTTTGCTGTGGTGGGATTAAATCCATGGCCTCATGCATGCCAGGGACAGCCTCTTTCTTTCTGTCTTTCTCTTTCTTTCTTTCTTTCTCTTTCTTTCTTTCTTTTTCTTTCTTTCATTCTTTCGTCCCCCCATCTCTCCTCTCTCTCTCCTCTTTCTCTCTTTCTCTCTCTTTTGAGACAGAGTCTCCCTATGTAGCCCAGGCTGGCCTTGAACTCATGGTGTTCCTCTGGCCAGCCTCCCAAATTGCCTGAGATGACAGGCAACTATCAAGTTCATCTGTCCTCTCCATGTTTCCTGGGCACCTGCTATGTCAGGACAAGTCACTGGGAGTAGAGGAATTCTCACAGAATCTGAGACTGGTTAGGGTTGTATAGGAGATGCTCACTGTGTTCCATAGAGCCTGCCTTTCTGGTACAGGACGACAGTGTGTGGCGGGAAACACCACAGCCACGCACCTGGAGAGCAGAAACACCCTTCAGCAACTGTGAGGTGAGGAGTTGTGGGTAAATACTGCAGACTCTTCACCCCTGTCTAGGGACACAGCTGAGGCGCTGTCTGCAGACTTTGTCCGAGGAGGCCCTCTGGGTTGAGCTCCAGGTGCCCACGGCAGCAACGTGCTCACGCTTGCTTTCCTACGGGAGCATTCTGAAATGATTTCTCAAATCAGTTCCTTGTATTTGAATCTGGCTTCAGGAAAGCCCATCTTAGCTCTGTGCCCGAGTAAAATACAAACCCTTTGTTGTGGCTAAAGCCAACCTCGGGATCCTTCTTCACAAGGGTTATGGAGATGGGGAGAAGATCATTACCCCACCTGCACTGTTCACCATATCATGTGACTCTGGCTTGATAGAAATACAATCAGAAGAGTGTCCCAGCCAGGGAGGCTGAGGCAGGAGGATCAGAGTTGGAGCCCCACCTGAGCAACTTAGTGACTTAACAAGACTCAGTCTCTTAAAAATAAAAACAGGGGGCCTGGGATTTAGCTCAGTGGTTTCACCACCTGCTGCTCAAGTGCAAGGATCCAAGTTTGATGCCCGGTACCAAAAACAAAAACAAAAACAAAAACAGGGATGGGGATGTAGCTCACTGGGTGCAATCTCCATAGTACAAAAATAGCAAAAAGCAAAAACAAACAGGAACAAACCAGAAAGTGTCCTACAGGGGAGCCCACTCTGGGTGCCCCAGGAGCTCTGGGTTGGGGAAGGGATGTTAGGAGAGACTCTAGGAAGCCTGTGGTGGTGATTGGAAAAATGAGCTAGTGATGAGAGAGCAAACTGCCCCTCTGCATGGAATTGGGCCACTATAGGTTAACTGTTTATTGGACAACTATGGGTAACTGGATAAGTACGCTCTTTGTGGAATGCATCTGAGTGACCAGGACAACTTCTGTGATCTGTCACCAGAGGAGCTTTACGGACTCAGAAAGTCCCGCCAGAACTCCCCCTGCTTTGTGTAAATCCTACTTGCTACATTCCCTGGGAAACTCCAATGAAATTAAGCCTAGTAGATGTCAAAAGAGGTATATAAGGAAGAACAAACTTCTATTTGGGGCTCTCGAGACTGACAGGAGTCACTCACTGAGCCACTGGCATTAAAGCCTATTTGCTCCTTGTGTGTCAGAGTAGTCTGTCTGGGAATCTCAGTTTCCTGCTTCATTTGGTGACCTAGGTGACATTTGGGATCCAGCACAGTCACTCATGGCTGATTGACTCCCCCACCGGCAGAACAGGGGAGCCTGGCTGGCTGGACTACAAGCTCCTGCTGAGTGTGTGCCTACAGACTGTTTCCTGTTGCATGGGAATTTTCCTGTACACTTGCTGAGATACCCTGGCTGGCTGCCTGAGGAGGGCTCACATGGAGAGGACCACACCACATTTGGCAGACGTCTGGATCACAGTAAGGTCGTGGGGCCCCACTTTAAGGAGGAGACCCAAGGAGGAGACTCCAAAAGAGGACTGATCACCCTCTGTGTTCCCCGACCTGCTGCCAGAGTGCAGTAAACTAGAACACTTTAGGCCACCGTAAGGCAGGTTTTTGTTTGTTTGAATCTGTGAGTGCTTGTGTGTTAAGGAGCCGGACATGGCATTACCGACTCCGGTTAGGATGCACAGGGCTGAAGGGAGTGCAGAGTCCCGAACTGTGGTCCCAGGGCCTTCTTCATGTGGCTTAGGACAGCACTGCAGTGACAGCCAGCATCTCTGGTCTGCCAGTGCTAGGAGGGGCCTTGCATTACCTCCGCCAGGAGAATGGCAGGTGAAGGACAGAGAGATTGATGACTTGTTTGTTGTCCATTTCTGTGTGTGTGTGTAGAAACACTCCATTAGAAATCATGATAAAAACTTCAAAAAGGGATTTACTGGAGATTACGGTCAGAAACTCACTCCAGGGAAATTCAAAACCCTTTGTGAGCTAAAATGGCCTTCCTTTCAGGTTGGATGGCCTGCATAATGCTCACTAAAAAAAAAAAAATAAATAAAAATAAAACAGGGCTGGGGATATAGCTCAGTGGTTCTGCTGCCTGCCTCACAAGAGCAAGGTCCTGAGTTCGATCCCTGGCACCCAAAAAACAAAAAACAAAAACAACTTAGTCCATAAAGTGTGACAGGTTATCAGAATGTAACAGGAAGCCCCAGGCACCCAGATCAGTTCCCTTATGTGGACTCAGGGTTACAGCTAGTTCTTTGTCCACCCCTTGGCTGAGGGAACCCCTTTCCCAAGTTCTGGTTGCCTCTGTGGCCCATACAAATGAACAAAGTTCTGCCAAAACCCCACCCAGTTTTGAGGGCGATCCAGATGATTCAGCCTTAGATGTGTTGAGCCTCCTATTCCTACTCCCAAACCAACCTCCCCTTATGGGCAACAGATGCCAGCCCCAGCTCTGGAACCCTTGGCACCTCCAGAATCTGGCCCCTCTGCCTCTGAGACCGCTCCTGTGCCAGCTGCACTTCGAACTGCTGCTGCAGACCAGCTGCAGTCGATGTCGATGTAGGGTAGGAAGGGGGGATGTCCTGGGCCGGTGATGAGAAAAGAACCTCCTCAAGCAATATTCAGGTTCCCTCTGAGAAGTCTCAGGGTCTGATTTATTTTTATATCTTTAAGCAATAGCTGGGAGGCATTGGGTGGAACATGTTTACATTTTAGGTTGCCTTAGCAATTTCTATCGAAGTAAAGGTTATTGTTTGCTAAACAGAGTATATTTTTTCTAAGCTGATTCATTTCATTGAACATCATGAATACATTTTTAAAAATTACAATTGTCCCCTTATTTACCCACACCTAAGCAGAACAGAAGGTAACTTAATCAAAATCTCTATATCAGAGGGGGTACAAGTAAGATTTAATCAACTAAATGTCAAACTTGTGGTCACCAGCTGGCCCTTGAGAAACTGCACAATGGTTAATATAGTTTGCTATTAGCTCTCTATTTTAGTTTACCTCTATTCATCTTAACTAAATGTCATTTGGGTTCATAGTCCATGAGCAGGAGATATTTACAGCACTTTGAGAAATATTGAGTAACTTGTCTCCTTAATGCATTTACCTGTCTTAACTTTCTTTCTTTTTCCCACTTTCCACTATTTCTTACATCTAAGGTCTGTCCTTTCAGTCTCTTCATAAGACCCCTTTAGTAAAACGAATGTCAGGAATAAGAGGGAGAGTTATAGTAGTGGGGAAACAGAGGGGGTTTTAGGAGAGGTTTCTTTAGGAGTGGATGTGGCAATAGAACTAAGAGAAACTGGAATTTGGGACTTGTGAGCCAGATCAGATTTCAATACATCATTACCAATTTGCCTCATGGAGAGTTTGTTGTTAGTCACAAACACAATGACTCCTGTGATCAGAGTAACAATTATAAACATTATGGCAAGAAAAAATAAAACATGAGGGTCCGATGTGTTCCACCCTTTCTCTCCCCCAGCTGGGACTTTGTCAAGCAGCAATGGAGGTCAGTTGGGCTTCGCCAAACTGCCACCTCTGCAGTTGATCCTGGCCCTGACTGTCCCCGGGAAGAAAAAATATAGGCTACATGACTGGCCAATTCAGGTGGCCCTGAGGTGGATTTACACTTACCCAAAAATGGCTCCAGGTGTAGACAAAAGACAATCCACCTGGCCTGATGACAAATGAGTCCCCAGTCAAAATAGAACCCAAGACCCAAAGATAGTTCAAGAGTTCTTGAGAACATCAGGCTTTTATAAAATACGGATTCCCAGGACCGAGGATTTAGCTCAGTGGTTCTAGTGCCTGCTTCGTAAGCACAAGGTCCTGAGTTCGATTCCTAGTACCAAAAAAAAAAAAAAAAAAGATATGGATTCCCAAGTTAGGGCCACCCTAGTTAAGGCCCTTTATAAAGCCACAAAGGGGAGGAAAAAAAGGAGCCCCTGGGGGCCAGGGATTTAGCTCAGTGGTTCCGCTGCCTGACTCGAAAGCGCAAGGACCCAAGTTCTATCCCTGGTACCAAACCAAACCAAACCAACAAAAAAGGAGTCCCTAACCTGGGAAAACCCCCAGCAAACAGCTTTGAAGACTCTCAAAGAAAAGCTTCAGAAAGCTCCAGCTTTCTGTCTCCTGCCCTGGTCTCCCTGACCTGAGCAAGCCTCTCACCGTCTATGCGACAGAGTGGAAAAAGACCGCAATGCGGGTGCTTGTACATACTCTCGGTTCCTGAGAGTGGCCTACTTGTCCAAGCAAGCGACTCTGGGCCAAGCCCGGCGAGTTTGAGTCCCACATGCTGTAGTAACCCTCGTGAACGCTAGGGGTCACCACTGGCTCACCAGCTCACGCTCACCCAGTGCCCGAGTTTGCTCTGTGGAAATCCTCAGATTAAGATAAAAGTCTCAAACAATCTAAACCCAGCCAGCCTTTTGCCCCAGACAGAGGAACCTCTACACGACTGTAAAGAGATAAGAGAACGGGTCTACTCCAGTCGGCCAGATCTGCGCCTCCAGCCCCTTCACCAGCTAGATTTAGAGTTCTTTGTGGACGGGAGTAACAATATAAATAAGACAGGAAGGCAAAGGGCCGATTACACGGTTATAACTCCGGAGGAGGTCGTGGAATCCTGGCCCCTGCCCAAGGGACCTCAACACAAAGAGCTGAAGTGATTGCCCTGACCTGAGCCATAGAATTGAAGGAAGAGACTAAACGTCTCCACAGACTCCACATACAGGTTCCTGACCTTGCGTGTGCACGGAGCTCTCTACAGAGAGAAGGGATTGCTTACAACAGGGAACAAAGACATTACCCCCAGGACATACTTTGGCTCTTGGCAGCCATGTGGGCCTACAAGGAGATCGGAGTTTTCTGCTGCAGGGGACTTAAAACCAAAAACCAAAAACCAAAAAGAGGTCTTCGGGACAGATGGACGGTGACAGAGCTGACTAGGAGGCCAGGGCCACTCATTTAAGCTCAAATGCTATCTCCTTCCCTTTATTGCTTGGGAAGAAATGTTAAATTTTTTCTGGTGCACTCATCAAAAGCTCCAATGGGCTGGGGATTTAGCTCAGTGGTTTCGCTGCCTGCCATGGAAGCCAAGGACCTGAGTTTGATCCCCGGTAACAACAAAAAAAGAGCTCCAATGGATGGCCAAAAAGGGGGAACCAAAAAATAGATGGATCATACCAACTGCCAGATGGTTGGATCGTACTGCCGCTCCACTTAGGGCCCAACACACATAAGTGGCCACACATAAGACCACCCATTTAGAAAGAAAAAAAATTAAAGACACTGCTTACGTACTTACTTCTATGTTCCTCAGATGACAGCCCTGACAATACAAGTTGTGCAACGCTGTGTCATCTATGCCCAGCACAATCCTAAGACAACACCAAAAATTCCTGCAGGGGTCCAAAGAATGGGAGGTAACTTTTGAGGACATCCAGGTCGACCTCACAGACTTACCCAACTGTGGAAGTTTCCATTACCTCGGTTTTTTTTTTTTGGTACTGGGGATTGAACTCGGGCCCTTTGTGTTTGCGCAGCAGGTAGCAAAACCACTGAGCTAAATCCCCAGCCAAGTTTCTACTACCTCTTGCTTATGATTTGAACCTACTCCAACTAAGAAGACACTTTCCCATGTCAGACTGAGAAAGCCCAAGAGGTAGGATGAAGACTGCTACAGGAAAGTGTTCACCACTGTAGGGTTCCTTTGAACCTAAGACCAGACAGCGGTCCCGCTTTTGTGGCAACAGTGGTCCAAGGAATGACAAGAGCCTGAGGGATTAATCAGAATTTGCATGTGGCCTGTAGGCCCCAGAGTGCAGGAAAAATAAAAAAGATAAAGTAGAACCCTACAGACAGGGTAAGAGCAGCTTTCTGGGGTTCAAGCCTTACCACTGTCCTGTTCTGGGTGAGATGCACCCCCGACAAGACTACAGGCTAGTCTCCCTGTAAGATTTTATTTGCTAAGTCACCTCCCCTCCTGAGGGGACTAACATAGCCTACAGGGACATTAGGGGAAACTTCCCTAGAAAAAGAGTTGATTAAACTAGAAAAGGATTTCCAGAAGGTGGTGCCCTAGGTGCTGGAGAGGGCCCCCTTTGGCACCCCTAGCCCCCTTCACCCCCTTTCCCCAGGTGACTCAGTCTAGATAAAAGACTGGTGTCAAGAAAATCTTAAGCCAAGATAAAAGGAACCAATAACAGCCATTCTGACCACCCCCACGATGGTCCAAATAGAGAGTTCCCACATAGATTTTTCACAGTCAGATAACAAGGGCAGCAACCTCAGAGTAAAACTGTACCTGTGATCCCCACCGTGACACCAAAGTCGTCCTGACCTGGAGGGGACCCTTGTCAGGCCAGAGGACGCTGGCTGGGACCTCAGGAGCATCACTGAGAGACAACAGCCCTGCTCTAGTCACACCACAGGCTGACTAGGGCAGAAGCCCGGGGATGCAGTTCACGGGAGGACACCTTCCCTTAAGACTGTCTGTTACAAGCCGTCATCTCTTGTTTCCAATTGTACTTGGGTCATTAACCTTGCTTTTTGCTCTAGTCTCACTGAGACTGCCCTGGCCATTTGGAAATATAGCAAAAGGGATCTGCTACCTCTCACCTCCTTCCTGTGGGTAAGACGTTTTACTGGCATCAGCTGCTTATATGAGAGATCCTCATCTCTTCCATGCCAAGAACAACAAGGGCAGGGACAATGCTCAAAGGGGCGACTAACAACTGTGACCCCTGCCTGTGTGTCACCCACACGCGAAGCTCTGCAATGACTGTTTTGCTTTTCCATACTTACTATAATTGTGATGGAGAAACTATTGGGACTCGTGCCCACAACCCAACAAGATCTATTACCTCAAAAAACAAAACAAAACAAAACAAAACAAACACCAAGGTCTATTACCTAAAGATGGTACCCCACCCCTCTGCTTCAATCTAGAGACAGAGACCACTTGGGAGTTTAAACTTTAAATTGTGTCTAGGTTAAAAAAAGAGATTTAAAAAAAGATAATAAATGGCTACCAGAAAAAAAAAATGTAATATTATGGACCAGCCACTTGGGCCAAGGATGAAATATGGAGGTATCAAATTCCCATGTACATGCTAAATAAAATAATTAAGCTACAAGCTGTGCTAAAAATCATAACCAATAAAACTGCTCATGCACTAAATCTCTTAGCCAAACTACAAAGATTTAAAATACAGTATATCAGGGCCGGGGATTTAGCTCAGTGGTTTCGCTGCCTGCTGTGCAAGTGCAAGGACCCGAGTTCGATCCCTGGTACTAAAAAAATAAAAAATAAAAAATAAAATACAGTATATCAAAACAGATTAACATTAGACTGCCTAACAGCTAAAAAAGAAAAGAGTTTACAGAAAATTCAATTTGACTAATTGTTGCCTACAGATATCATCAAGGACAGATGATAAAAAAAATCACCAAGAAAATGCAGACATTAACCCATGTACCAGTCCAGACCTACAAAGGACAAAATCCTGGGAAATGTTCAGAGGATGGTTCTTGGCTCTAGGAGGCTTTAAAATCATAACGAAAAAATGTATTACTAGTATGGAGATCTACTAGATCATCCCATGTTTGTTACCCATGACAACATGAGCCTTAAACTCCACAATAAAAACTATTACTGATCAAAAAACAGCCTCTAGGGTCTTATGGGCTAAAGGATATCAATCTATAAAAGATTATATAAACATAGACATTGATGAGATAAAACATGATGTGATAAAAATTGATATAAAAAGAGAGGATTTTTGATCAGAGCTTCAAAGGGGGGAATGAGAGAGGAAACCAACCCTCTGTATGGAATTGAGCAACTATAGGTTAACTGTTTATTGGACAAGTAAAAGTAAACTGGGTAACTATGCTCTATGTGGGATGCACCTGAGCGGCTAGGACAACTTCTGTAATCTGTCACCAAAGGAGCGTAACCAACTCAGGAAGACCTGCCAGAACTCTTTGCCCTCTCCCTCCACCCTACTGCTCTGCTTTGTGTAAATCCTGCTTGCTACATTCCCGGGGAAACTCCAATGAAATTAAGCCTTGTAAATGTAAAAAGAGGTATATAAGGAAGCACAAACGTCTATTCGGGGCTCTCGAGACTGACAGGAGTCACTCACTGAGCCGCTGGCATTAAAACCAATTTGCTCCTTGTGTGTCAGAGTAGTCTGTCTGGGAATCTCACGGTTTCCTGCTGCAGTGGGATTCAAACTTTGATGTGCATGTGACCTCATCAGTACCCACAAGTCAGGAAAATTTGGGGACTTCAGATACGATGTCCTTGTTGCCTTTGTTATTAACGACAATGATAAGTATCTGCCATTTGCCCTGCAGATCTGCCCTCCTCCTCCCTGCTCTGCTCTGAGCCCTGGCCTGCAGGGACGTTGGGGTGCTTTCTCCATACAACTGAGCTGTGGTTTTGGGTAATAATATAATAATATTTCCCTCTCCTTGTCTTGTCCCAATGTGTGGTACCATTACCCTGGCCTAACTTTTTTTTGGTGATACTGGGGATTGAACCCAGGGCCCTTTTTTGTTTTTCATTTTGAGATGGGGTCTCACTAAGTTGCTAAATTCCCCAGGCTGGCCTTGAACTTGTGATCCCTCTGCCTCAGCCTCTCAGAGTGCTGGGATGACAAGTGTGAGCCACCAGGACCAGCCACGCTGCCCTAGTCTTGTACTGCCTGTTTGACCTAGCTGATTTTCCACTCTGGCCTAGTCTTTTTTGTCTTTGAGGACAGGATGCCTGTAGGCCAGAGACCACTCCTCAAGTGGGCCAGCTGAAAAGTGGTTGGCTCTAAGGTGGCTGCCAGAGTCCCCATCAGACAACTTCTATCTTCATTACAATCCCATCTGCATTCAAAACAGCAGTGCTTTAACACTGTCACTCACAGGGACAAACCCAATATTTAAATTCAGTTCTTTCCCCTTGTCATGCATGAATGAGACCCAGAGATGGTTGTGGGTTGTCTAAGGTGGAGCAGTAAATATGTGACAGGGATAAAAGGAGAGAGCCCAGGTTCAGCATTCTCCCTGGAAAGATAAGGGGCGTCCCAAAATGATTACCTTAAACAGGGAAGAGTATGGAGAAGGAACAAAGAAATTAGACCAAAGAGTGATCAACAAATGGCAAAGGAGAATCAAGAATTGATTCTAGGGCTAAGAGAGATTTTAAAGAGGTGTGGGCAGCAGTGACACATAGAGAGAGAGAGGTAAGTGACACAGCAGTGACACATACTAAGAGAAGTAGATGAGGTAGCAGGTGAACCACCCTCATCAGCAATGGAAGTTTTCCAGGAAGTGTCTGTGATGATAATAATAATGGACACACGGTGAGAGCTCCCTAAATGCCAAGTCAGGCTCCCCATGTATACTCCTCGTCAGCAGGGGCGTTAGGTAGAAAGTGACCACCAGGAAGGTCTCCTTTAAGGCATCAGATGCAGAACAACTGCTCAGTAGCACTGACAATTCCTGACTTCATGAAAAAATTGCTGCCCCTGCCTCTTAATTACTGACCTTGCCCTTTAAACAAGATCCATCAGAACCAAAGATTTTCCAAGCCAACATTTTAGTCTCGTTACTGCTGTTTAAATAGGGGTTCTGTGATTTCTGTGATCTTGGAAATCATTATCTTTTCTTCCTTCACATTTAGAGAAAACAGACTGAAATGCTGAGATTTGCTTAGGATCACATGGTTAAAACCACACAAGTTAAAATCACAACCACTAAAGCTGTCTGGGCCGTGGGAAGGGCTACCTGCAAGGTGAGTTTGGTAAAGCTGACGCCCCACCAAGGAAGTTGCAGAATTATGCAGTCTTTTCTGGATGAGATTTCTTAAGTCCTCACAGCCTTGACAGAGAAACATGGACAGAGCCAGGAGGCCGCGGTAGTAGAGTTCAATCACAGTGATTCTAATAATGGTTAAAGGATAGGATGGGCTGAGATAGAAGCTAAGATACTTAAAATGAAAAGCAAAAGAAAGTGGAAAAAATCCTAAATACTGAAAGCAAAGATGTGTTTTGAGTAAAAATAGGAAAACATAATAATTGAAAATCGGGGCTGGCAATTTAGCTCAGTGGTTCCGCTGCCTGCCTTGCAAGCTCAAGGACCTGAGTTCGATCCCCAGTACTAAAAATAAATAAATAAATAAATAAAATCATAGAACTGAATGTTATGGTCTGGAATTCTAAATTCTTAGGTGTATCAGGTTTTTAGTAGGAGCCTGACTTCACGTATTTTACATATCGGAATGAAATTAGTTTTTGCTTTATAAATTTATAAGGTCTCACTCAAAACCTTAAAAAAAAAAAAAGCAGTGCCTTGATGGGTGATGGTTGCCTTGACAACCACTGAAAAGAATCACAAAAGGAGCAAAAATTTTAGTGTATGGGTTTTGGCATTGATTTAAATTTTCATTTCCGAAGAAAAATACCTAGGAGTAGAATTGCCGGATCATATGTTGATGAAGATATGTTTAATTTTATAAGAAATCACCAAGTTGCTTTTTAGAGAAACACTAGCATTTTGTATTTTTCTCAAAATACGTGAGACTTTGGGCTGGGAATTTAGATCAGTGGCATCGTGCCTGCCTGGCAAGCACAAGGTCCTGAGTTCGATTCCTCATACAAAAAATAGATGAGATTTCTAGTTGCTCCATCTATCATTATGAGTACCTGGTATTGTTAGAATTTTTGTTGTTGTTGCTGTTTTTACTCATTTTTAATCTTTGACCATTTTAATAAATGTGCAGAAATATCTCCTCGGTGTATTTTTTCTTGTCATACTGGGGATTGAATCCACACTCCCTGCCCCTTTAAAAATTTTTTTAAATGTTAAGACAGTGTCTTGTTATTTTGCTTAGAAATTTCTTCCACCCAATATTGTAATTTGTTGCTGTTAAATTCTGCTTTCCATGGAGCCACAGGGCCTCATGGATGCTAGATATGTCCTCTACTACTGAACCACATCCCCAGACCTTTTCGTTTTTTAAATTCTGAGACAGGGTGTCACTAAATTGCCCAGGCTGGCCTGGTACTAGTGATCCTCCTGCCTCAGCCTCTTGAGTAGCTGGGGTGACAGGTATGGCCACTATGCTCTACTCTTTTTATACTTATATTTTCCTAGAGGCTAGTGCCTTGATTGTATTTCTGTGTGTTTGTCATTTGTATATCCTCTTTGAAATGTCTCCTCTTTTGAAATGTCAAGTGAATTTTTGTGCATTTAAAAAATTAAGTTGTAGGTGGGCATGGTGGCTCAGCCTGTAATCCCAGCACCCTGGGAGGCTGAGGGAGGAGGACCACAGGTTTGAGTGCAGCCTGGGCAACTTAGAGGCTTAATGAGAGCTTGTCTCATAATAAAACAATGATAGTAATAATAATAATAATAATAATAATACCTGGAAATGTAGCTCAGTGTGAGGGCCCTGTATTCAATTCCTAGTACTGCTCCCACAAAAATTATAAAAAAATAAAAAAGGGTTGGTGGTCAGTTCAAAGGTCCTGGGTTCAATCCCCAGTACTGAAAGAGTTGAGTTGTTTTGTTTCTTTACTGTCAAATTTTAAGACTTCTTTATATATTCTAGATTTTTAAAAATCACTTTTTTTGGTATTAGGGATGGAGCCCAGTGCCTTTGCCCTAAGTTACATCCCTAGCCCATTTTTTTGGTACCAGGGATCCAACGTGGGTCCTTGCACTTGTGCAGTAGACTGAGAAACCACTGAGCTAAATCCCCGGCTCTATCCCTAACCCATTTTAAAAAAATTTTAATTTTGGGCCAGGGATTTAGCTCAGTGGTTTCACTGCCTGCTGTGCAAGCGTAAGGACCCGAGTTTGATCCCTGGTACCAAAAAAAAAAAAGAACCAAAAAATTTTTTAAATTTTGAGACAGGCTCTCTCTAAGTAGCTAAATTGTCTAGGCAGGGCTCGAACTTTCCATGCTCCTGTCTCAACCTCCCAGAGGGCTGGGATTACAGACATGCCCCCTCGCCCAGCTAAAGCAATCTTTTGTCAGATTGTATCTTGCTCTAGCTTTTCTTTCTTTTTTTTCCTAGCTTTTCTTTTTCTTCTTTAAAAAGTATCCCACAGAGACTTACTGATATAAATTACTCTCCACAGTGAGCCATAAAATTAACAAATCATGTGCTTCCAAAATTCAAGGGTGGGACTGACGCTGAATGGACATTCCCGTTCCAAAGGGGGAGAAATAGACATACTTAGCAAAACCCAACAGAGAAAATAACAGTAAGTCGCTTCAGCCCATACAGGTTGGAGTTTCTTGATGGAGTTGTTTCTTTGGAGACAGGGTCTCACTCTGTGGTGCAGGCTGGCCTCAAACTCACAGCAATCCTCCTGCCTCAGCCTCCCAAGTGCTGGGATGACAGGCATACATGGCCACACCTGGCACACGGGTTGGAGTTCTGTGCCTGCTGCTTTTCCAGGTTGGAACTGTACACTAGGTATCTAGCTGAGGATCTCCATAGTGGCCCCACTCCTGTGATGTTTTCTGCATGGGCTCCAGGCTGTTTGCAAGATGCTTGAAATCTCGGCGGAGGCAGCCATGACTATGCAGCTCCTGCTACCTATGCACCTGGATGTTTAGCACCACGGACAGGGCTGCGGTTTGGAAGGATTTTTCCAAAATGCTGGCCAAGCTTCACCTGGGTCCATGTGAGTCATAACCAAGGCAGCTGAGGGGGTTGCACCAGAATTCAGGGTACAGAATCTCATAATGGTGCAGGGAAGCAATGCTGAGGCCTTCTTTGGAAACTGGCCTCCCAGGTGCTGCTCTGGACCTGCGATGGGAAAGACAGGCACAATGATCTCTGCAGCACCTTTTGGGTTTTCTCCCATTGTTTCTATGAACAGCACTCGGTCTCCTTCTAGCCATGGAACTCTCGAGTGAACTCACTTAGCTACATCCTTGTTTAGTATCCGAAAGACACCTTTTCACTCTACAAGATTAGCCTATGGATTTTCCAAATCTTTCTCTTTTTTCCCCAAATCTTTCTGATTTGTTTCCTTTTCAATGATAAATTCTGTCTGTAAATCATTTTTTCCTTTTGCATCTTACTGTTCGCAGGAGCCAGGCATGGCAGTGCACACCAGTCACCTCAGCACTCCGGGACACTGAGGCAGAAGGATTGCAGGTTTGAGCACAGCTTGGCCAATTGAATGAGCAAGACTCTGTCTTAACATAAAACTGTGAAAGGGCTTGTGATGTAGCTCAGTGTGAAGTCCATGGATTCAATACCTACCACCAAAAAAAATCATGCACACAGCTACTTTTACTTTATATGTATCTATATTTTGTGGTGCTGGGGATGGAACCCAGGGTCTTGTACATAGTAAGTGAACACCCTACCACTGAGCTATACCTCCAACCCTTAAAAATTTTTTAAAATGTTGAGACAAGGTCTCAATATTTTGCTTAGAAATTTCTTCCAAAGAAAAGGGAAAGAAATTTCTTCCACCTGATATCCTAGTTTGTTGCTGTTAAATTCTGCCTTCCATAAAGCCATCAGTCATAGACACAGTTCAGCCGAGTTCCTTGACAGTTTATAACAAGGATGGGATTTAGTTTCCAAGAATATATTTCTCATTTGCATCTGAGAACTCATTGGGTTCACATTTCCATTAATATCATAACCATGGCTGCTTAAGTAATCTTCAAAAAATTCAGACTTTCCCTGCATTTCTTCTTTTCTTCTGGGACCGCACCAGAATCTCATTTAATGTTCAATTTGTGCAAATATAGGCTTTTCCTAACCTGTTTGTATGAATTCTTATGGTCTCTACTGATTACCTAGTTCCAAAGCCATTTTCACATTATCAGGTATTTGTTGTAACATCCCAACTCCAATTTTCTGTCTTGGCCTTTTTTCGTAATAAATGAGATTGAGCCCAAGCCCTTTACACTGAGCTATATCCTCACCTCCATTAATTTTTACTTTTGAGCCAGGATCTTGCTAAGTTCCTAAGTTTTCTGGGTTAGGCTTATACTCCAGATCCTCCTGCCTCAGCCTCCCAGAGTGCTGGGGTTAAAGACATGTGTCACCATGCCCAACTTGCCTAGCTTTTTAAAGTTTTTGCTTTTTGGTACTCCTATAGTAGAATTCTATATGCTGGGTAATTTACAAAGAACAGGGATTTATTTCTCATGGTTCTAAAGGCTGGGAAGCTCAAGAAGGAAAGGCTGTATCTGGTGAGGGCCTATTTTTTATTTTATTTTAGTTTTTTTGGTACCGGGGATCAAACTCGGGACACCTTGTGCTTGTGAGGCAGGCGGCAGAACCACTGAGCTAAATCCCCGGCCCCCTATTTTTTATTTTGAGACAGGGTCTAGATAAATTGCCCAGACTGATCCTCTTCCCTCAGCCTCCCAAGGAGGTGGGATTACAGGTGCACACCACTGTGCCCATTCGTGGGGTTCTTGTTGTTTCATCATCCCGTGGGAGAAGGTGGAAGAGCAAGGAGCATTAGAACCATGAAAGGGACAAAGACCACTTCCAACATAACCCACCCATTTCAGGGCCGGGGGTGTAGCTCAGTGGGGCCACCGCCTGCCTCGCAAGCGGAAGGTCCCAAGTTCGATCCCCAGTACCAAACAAACAAACAAAAAACAAACCCACTTCTGCCAAAATAGCATGAATCCATTCAAAGGTCCGTGCCTCACGACCTAATCATGCCCTAACGGTCCCATCTGTCAACACTTGTGCTGAGCATTAAGGTTCTGACCCAAGACATTTGAGAGAAGAGAGCTGGGCCTGGCAGTGCATGCCTATGATCACAGCATTGGCTAAGGAGGCTGAGGCAGGAGTATAACCAGGAGTTCGAGGCCAGCCTGGGCTACACAGTGAGTTCAAGCTCAGCCTGAACTACATAGTGAGACCCTGTCTGAAAAAACAAAAAACACTGGCTGGGGATTTAACTCAGTGGTGCCACTGCCTGCTTCAAAAGCACAAGGTCCTGAGTTTGATCCCTGGTAAAAAAAAAACCCCTAAAAAACAAAAAAAGAACTTCACAAAGGAAAAAACTTTGAGAAACACATCAAGGCCTGCAGTATAAAAATGCTCATTTTTCTGGTGGGGAAACTGAGCCTCAGGAGGGGTAGGTGTTACTGAATAACACGTAGAGATTCCTTATTGCAAACCTCCACAGCCATGGGCCAGGATCCTCCTGAGGGCCACCCTCACCTCTTTGTTGCGCAGCGTGTACACCACAGGGTTCAGCAGTGGAGTCACCACTGTGTAGAACATGGCCACCAGGTGGTCCCACTCGGGGCTGGCCCCAGAGTCCGGATGCAAGTAGATGATGGCAGCGCAGCCAAAATGCACAATGACCACGGTGAGGTGGGCCGCATAGATGGAAAAGGCTTTGTGGCAGCCGGTGGCCAAGGGCATCTTCACGATGGTAGCCACAATGAAGGTGTAGGACAGCAGGATGAGGAGGAAGGAAATCAGCACCACAAGGACACTCAGGAAAAAGATGCCCAGTGCTTTGAGTGCACCCTGGGTGCAGCTGAGCTTCAGCACTGGGGCGATGTCACAGAAGAAGTGCTCCACGCGGGCCCCATGGCAGAAGGGAGAGGAGAAGATCATGCAGGTCTCAATCGAGGCCACTGAGAACCCAGAGCAGCAAACCAAGGCTCCCAGGCAGAGGCAGACAGTGGGTCTCATGATCATCGAGTATCTCAGGGGATGACAGATGGCCACGTACCGGTCATAACCCATCAGGGTAAGGAGGAAGCAGTGACTGCATCCCAAGCCCAGGAAAAAGAACATCTGAGCCCGACATGCAGGGATGGAGATGGCCTGGCTCTCCATCAGCAGATGAGCCAGCATACTGGGGATGGTGACCAGTGTGTAGCAGGTCTCAGAGAGGGACAGCACTGCCAGGAAGCGGTACATGGGCGTGTGCAGGGTCCGATCCACATGGATGATGGTGATGATGGTGACGTTGCCACTGAGGGTGACCAGGTAGGTGAGGAGGAACAACGTGAAGAGCGTGGTCCTCAGGTGTGGGAGGTTGGAGAATCCAACCAGCACAAATTCTGTCACCAGCCACGTCCCATTTCCCCACAGCTTCTCAGGAGCCTGAGAGGAGACACAGAAAAATGGAATAGAGCAGCATAGTGAGGGCCTGCTAGGCATCAGCAAAGCAGGAGAATCATCCCTCTCTTCAAAACAGGACAGAGGACTCCAAAATGCTATGTCATTTCCTTTCCTAATATCACCCAGAGGATGTTTCCTCAGTGGATAAGAAAATCATAAGAAGTGGTGGTCCACACCTGTAATCCCAGCCCTCTGGGAGGCTGAGGCAGAAGGACTGAAGTTCTACCCCAGCCTGGGAAAATTAGCAACTTAGCAAGACTCTGTCTCAAAATAAAAAAGATAGGTAAGCAAAGCATACAGTACACCAAATAGCCATGATCAGAAAATACATTATACATCATAGTCAAAATCCCAGAAGTCCAACACAATGAAAGAATCTTAAAAAGAAAGAAACAAATAGAGAGAAAGAAACAAATCACTGTTAGAGAAGAAACAAATCACTTATAAAGGAAAATTCATTAAAATTACAGCAGACTTCTCAACACAACCTTAAAGAGCTTTGAGAGAAGTGTTTCAAGCCCTAAAAGAAAACAACTTCTGATCTAGACTGATATATCCTGCAAAACTATCTTTCACAATTGGTGGAGAAATAAGGTATCTCATCTCCAAGACAAAAGAAAAAATTCATGACCATGAAACAAACACTCCAAAAAATTCTCAAAGGTATCTTAGAAAGAGAGAATGAACCCAGCAATGCCAAAAACTCAAATAGCATGTATAGACCACAGAGGGTGAGTCATTCAACAGAAGGGGTCAATAAGGGAATCAGCAACAGGAAAATAATGAGATTACAGGAATAAGTTAATACCTTTCAGTAATAACTCTCAACATGAATGGTCTCAGATCTCCAGTCAAAAAACACAGATTGGCAGGGCTGGGGATGTAGCTCAGTGGCACCATGCCTGCTTGGCAATAGCAAGGTCCTGAGTTCAAACTCTCATACCAAAAAACAAAACAAAACAAAACACACAGATTGGCAGAATGGATACAAAACAAAACTCAGTATTATGCTGCATACAAAGAAACACATTTAACCCAAAAAGAAGTTTATAGACTAAAAATCAGAGAATAGAAAAAACACTACAACATGCAATGGGAGCCCAAAAGGAAACAGGAGTAGCTATCCTATTTTGAATTTTTTTTTTTTGGTACTGGGGCTCAAACTCAGGACCTTGCACTTGTGAGGCAGGTGCCTGAATCACTGAGCTAAATCCCCAGCCCTAGCCATCCTATTTTCAGACAGAGTGGACTTGAAACCAAAATTGATCGGAAAAGGCAAATTCATTACATAGTGATTAAGGGAACAATTCAACAGGAAGAGATGACAATTACAAATATATATGCATTCAAATTCTGGCACATTTAATTTTATAAAACAAACACTACTTGACAGAAAAGATCAGATCAATATCACCACAGTTATAATGGGAGACCTCAAACCCCTCATCAAAAATAGATTAATTAGACAAAAAAAATCAACAAAGAAATATCAGAGATGAACCATTTATCTTCCATCGACTGGTCTTAATCCATATCTACAGAATGTTCCACCCAATGACAACAGAATAACATTCTTCTCATCAGCACGTGGGACTTTCTCCAAAACACACTGCATATTAGCCCATGGTTGTGGTTTATCACTAAGTGTCCCCCCAGAGCCTCACAGATTCATAGGTGGGGCTTTTGGGAGCTGATTGGATAATGGGGGTGTGATACTCATCAATGGATTAGTCCACTGATAAGTTTATAGCTGGTTGTGATGTTGGGAGGAATCCTGGTAAGAAATTGTAGGTCACTCTAGCCATAGCCTGGAACCGTATCTCTCCTTTCTTCCTCCACTGATCTCACACTGCTTCCTGCCTGCCATGGTATGAGCTGTTCCTTCTTTGCCATGCCTCTCTGCCATGCCACCTGGTTTGAAGTCAGCTGACTATGGGCTGAAACCTCTACAAACTGTGAGCCAAAATAAACCTCTCCTTCTTTAACTTGTGGGTTTTGAGTATTTTGTCCCACCAACAAAGAAAGTAACCAAGGCACCCATGAAACATAAATAAACAAAAAAGAATCAAAAATTTCCCATGGATATTATCAGATCATAGTGCAATGAAAGTAGAAATTGATGGCAGAAGAAACCACAGAAATTTGCAAACACATGGTGATTAAACTATACACTCTTGAGTCATCAATGAGAAACAGGAGAAATAAAGGAAGAAATTAAACAGTTCCTAGAATCAAATGATAACACCAGTACAACATTCTAGAACCTATGGAACACAATGAAAGTCATCCTAAGAGGGAAGTTTATAGCTCTAAATGTCCACATCAGAAAAACAGAATCAGCCCAAATAAACAATCTAATAATGTAGAAAAATAATCCAAATCCAAACCTAGCACAAGGAAGGAAATTATAAAGATCAGAGTGGAAATTAATAAAATTGATTTAAGAATAAATAAATCAAAGATGGGCCGGGGATTTAGCTCAGTGGTTTGGCCACCTGCTACGCAAGCGCAAAGACCTGAGTTCGATCCTGCTACTGGAAAAAAAAAAATCAAAGAGCCAATTCTTTGAAAGAATAAACAAAATGGACAAAATCTTAGCTCAAACTTACCAAAAAAAGGAAATGACCCGTATAAATGCAAGTAGAACTGAAAAAGGTGAAATTACAAAAGAAACTGCCAAAATACAGAAGACTGTTAGTTATTATTTTGAAAACCTGGACTCCAGTACTTTAGAAGATCTAGAAGAAATGGGTAGATTCCTAGACACATATGAATTACCAAACCTGAGCCCAAAAATACAAAAACCCTATACAACCCAAGAGCAGGGGAATGAAATTGATGCAGTAATAAAAAACCTACCAAGAAAAGCCTAGGACCCAGTAGATTCACTCCTGAACTCTACAAGAACTTCAGGAAGATCTAATACCAACACTCCTCAAACTCTTCAGTGAAACTGAAAGAGAAGGAAGACTGCAAAACTTAGTCCTGGAAGCTAGCAATATCTTAATTCCCAAACCAGACAAGGACTCAACTAGAAAAGAAAATAACAAGTCAATATCTTTAAACATCATAGGTACAAAAATCTGCAACAAGTCAAGGAGAATGCAACAAATCATTGAAAAGATTAGGATTAGGTCCAATAAATGCTAATCAATAAATGTGATACATCACTGTTATAGTTACTTTTCTTGTTGCTGAGACAAAATACCTGATGCCCAAAGTTAAGGGACGAAAGGTTTCTTTAACTCAGAGTTTATAGAAGTTTCAGTTCATAATCGGCTGGCTCCAAGGCACAGCAGTACACGACAGAGGGGTGTCACAGAAGAGAAATGGTTCACGGTGGGCAGAAAGTAGCAAAAGCACCAAGAGAGCTTAACAGGATCTTTCTGCCCCTTTTATTTTGTCTAGACTACTTAGGGCAGGTAGCACTCACACCCTTAATCCGACTGCTCTTGAGCCTAGCATTGCACCATGAATCAATTCCAGTGTCACACACTCTAGATGCAGTCACCTCTGAAAAAGCCCCACCTATGACCACATGAGGCTTTGGGGGGACATCTAGGCAGAAGCCCTAACAATCACATAAACAAAAGCAAGGACAAAAATCACACGATCATATCAACATATGCAGGAAAAGCCTTAGACAAAATGCAACATCCATTCATGATAAAAACCCTAAAGAAGATAGGTATAAAGGACTTTATCTCAATCTGATAAAAGCCATTTATGAGAAACTTACTGCCAACATCACAGTAAATGGAAAAAATTTAAAGTTTTTTTCTAAAATCAGGAACAAGAAAGCAAAGTCTGCTATCACCACTCCTGCTCCACATAGTACTGAAAGCATTAGCCAGAGCAATCAGGCAAGGGAAAGAAATAGCAAGTATATACATAGGAAAGGAAGAAGTCAAATTATCCTTATTTGCAGATGACACGATCCTTTATATAGAACACTCAAAAAATTCCACCAAAAGACTCAGAATTAATAACCAAACTCAGGAATGTAGCAGGATACAAAATCAGCACACAAAACTCATTCCTGTACACTAACAACAAGCCCACTAATGAGCTGGGTGTGGTGGCACACACTGTAGTTCCAGCATTCAGGAGGCTGAGACAGGAGGATTCCTGCAAGTTCGAGGCCAGCTTGGGCTACATAGTGAGTTCAAGTCCAGCCTGAACTACATAGCCAGAGCCTCTCAGAAAACCAAAACTAAAACCAAACCAAACCAAACCAAAACAAACAAACAAAACTCAATGAGCTAACCAAAAAAGAAATTAGGAAAACAATACTATTCACAATAGCTTTAAGAAAAATTAAATACTTTGGTACCAAAAAAAAGGTTATAAGTACAGTCACCCAGGTACTATTGATTAAATGGGGGTCAAATCCGGGAGCAAGTCACGTAGCAAGCATACCAGGATTTTCAGTAAGGGTGGGGGTCAGGGATATTTCCTGGAGAGGCTGGGTTAAGACCTTGACTGCCCATCCAGGTGGTTGATACCTATTCAGACTATCAATCACTGCTATTTATCCCCAGGGGAAGCACAAGGGTGTGTAGTTTCTCTCCTTTTACAATTCTGGCCTTCAGTGAGTGTGTCTTCACTGTCCTCCATGGTGGCTCCTTGACTGTCCTCCATGTTTGGCTCCTCCTGGGCTGGCCCTGTCTAACTGCCTACAGGATATCTAATTAAGTTACCTATCTGGAATATTCCCCCCTCTGAAGAAGGACCCCTAACTGCTGTGAGGGGGCAAAGGGTGAAGACCGTTCTGGCTTCTTCCAGCTGAAGAGGGTCGTAGTAGTATATTTTGATTTGCATTTCCATGTGGCTAAAGGTGTTAAGTATTTTTCATATAAGTATTGGCCATTTGTACTTCTTTTTTTGTTTGTTTGTTTGTTTTTTGGTACTGGGGATCAAACTCGGGAACTTGCGCTTGCAAGGCAGGCAGCAGGACCACTGAGCTAAATCCCTGGCCCCTATTTGTACTTCTTTTGAGAACAGTCTGTTCAGCTCAATTGTCAATTTATTGATTAAATTACTTGTTCTTTTGGTGAGAAATTGTTGAGTTTTTTATATATTGATATTAATCTTCTGTCAGATGAATACCTTGCAAGAATTTTCTCCCATTTTGTGAGTTGTTTTTGCTCTTCTGTTTTGTTTTTGCTCTTTTGATTGTTTCCTTTGCTGTGTAAAAAATTTTTAATTCGATATAATCTCATTTGTCAATTCTTGCTATTATTTTCCAAGTAACTGAAGTCCTACCCAGGAAATCATTGCTTAGGCTTTGAAGTCCTTTCCTTATGTTTTCCTCCAGTAATTTCAAACTTTCAACTTTTACATTAAAGTCTCCAATCCATATTGAGTTGACTTTTGTACAGGGTAGGGATTTAATTTCTATTTGCTACAGGATATGTCTAGTTTTCCCAACACCATTTGTTGAAGAGGGTGTCTTTTCTCCAGCATATATTTTTGCCTTTTTTTTTTTTAATTAAGAATCAGATGACTGTAGGTGCATGAGTCTACAGATGCTATTCTATCTCCTTAGTCTACAGGTCTGTTTTTATGCCAATATCATGCTAATACATATAGGGTATTTTTAAACTGGGTGTTGTGATACCTCCAGCATTCTTTTTGCTCAGAATTGCTTTGGCTATTTGGGATTTTTTGGGTTACATATGAATTTTAACTTTTTTTACTACTTCTATGAAAGATCTCATTGATACTCTCATGAGGACTGCATTAAATCTGTAGATTGCTTTCAAGAGTATGGCCATTTTAACAATATAAATTCTCCCAAACCATAAGCATGGGAGGTCTTTTCATCTTCTCTTTAATTTTTTTATTTTGAGACAGTCTTACCAAGTTGTACAAGCTGGGCTTGAACTTGCAATATTCCTGCCTCAGTCTCCTTCAGTGCTGTACAGGCACGTGCATGCCTGGCTTAAATCTGGAATATATTTCTTATAGACAATACAGGGTTGGATGTTTTGGTTTTTGTGGTAATGGGGATGAAACTCAATGCCTTGTGCATGCTAAGCAAGTGCTGTACCACTGAACTATACTCTCAACCCAGATAATATTTTATTATCCATGCTTCCAATATACACCTTTCAATTGGAGAGTTACATTAATGTCATTACCAATAAGGTAGGGGTTATATTCACCATACTACTACAAAAATTTTGAGTTGTTTTCATAGTGATTGCTCTGCAATAATAATTAACATTAGAATTTATAAAAATCTAATTTAGATTAATACTGACTTAATTTTAACAGTAGTGTGTGTGTGTGCATGCAACATCTCAGGCATTAAAAAAGCATAGATAATTCAAGCTGGAATACATTGTTGATACGAAACACAGCTCATACTCTAAAACAAATGAAATATAGTTTATTTTAAGCCAATTATGAGTGACCAAGACTCCGGAACACAGGTTCAGATTATCCTAAATAATGTGGTCCATTGTGGAAGAGGAAATCACACAGCCTTTATAGCCACAGAACGAAAGAAACTCATAACCAATGTATTTACCAAATATATTGGTGGGGGCGTCAGGTGAGCGGGCCACAGCACAGTGGGGTGACCTCTTCTGTAGGTTTAAAATGTTATCTTTTGTTTTTTTTCCTATGGTATTGGGGATTGAATCTAGGACCTTTGCACTGAGCAACATCCCCAGCCATTTGTATTTTATTTTGAGCCTGGGTCTCACTAAATTATTAACTTGCCCAGCTTGTGTTGGAACTTGGAATCCTCTTGCCTTAGTCTCCCATACTGCAGGGATGCTAGGCATGGGACACCACACTGTTGAGGACTGGCCATGATATTTATAGATTGGTGGGGGCTAGGTTACAGGACCTGCAGTCTTGAGGCTGGTGGGACTTTTTTAGGGTTAGGGAAATATGTGGAAGGCCACACATTTCCTGGCTGTGTGGGGAAGGCTCCTAATATAACATCTGCTGAGGATAATGCAAAAAAAAAAAATGCAGGTATCCAGGTATGGGGAGGAACTTAATCCCCGTTAACTTGCTCCCTTTGTGAGGATTAACTTGTTCCTTATTTTTTGTTGTCTCATTCTTATTGCAGTTGCTGTTCTGGGAAAAGTACACTACCCCTTCCTCTGCACTTATTGCTGGTTAATAAAAGTGTGTCAACCATGGAGATTATTGAGTCTGTCCACTAGAGGTAGGCTCCTCCCAGTCCCCTTGAACTTTGAATATTGTCTTTGTTTCTCTTTATTCCCCATCATCCCCCCTACAGGTATCCAAGGATCTGATCAGCCCCTGGTACCACACTTAGCTAGAAGTGGTATTTAAAACCACATACCATGTGGCAGAAGCTGAGGCAGGCCCTGGGTTCAATCCCCACTACCACAAAGCCAAACCAAACCAAACCAAATCACACAACTGTACTGATCAGTGAGGAAGACAGAAAAGTGGCCAGGTTAGAGTGCTGGACAGATCCAATGTTAAAGTAGAGGAAGAAAGAGAGGGAGCAGTAGTCAGAGGTGAAGGCACAGTTCAAGTGTAGAAGATGTTGTCACTCCCTGTCAATATCTTCTGGCTCTGACTGCTTTGGGGGACCTTAGCTTGTTTTCCAAAGCCCAGTGTGTGCATCTCTGTGTCTGAGAGCTTTCTCTGGAGCCAAAGCTTACTTTATTGCCAAATGCAGCAGGCCGGGAACACTGAGGAATTCGTGTCTCCAGGAGCAGGCCTCTACACTGACCCCTAGAGTTGGTGTATGCATACAAAGTGTGATAGAAAAATACAGTGCATGTTTAAATCTAAAGATTACATTACAAGCTGGGCATGGTGGCATGTGCCTATAATCCCAGGACTCAGGAGGCTGAAACAGGAGGTTCAATGTGAGTTCAAGGCCAGCCTGGACTACATAGTGAGTTCAAGGTCAGCCTACAAGGAGAGACTGCCAGAAAAAAACGAAAAAAAAATCATATTCCAGTAAAAGACACACTGCCATGAACCCCTTTAAAGAACTTTTTGTTTCACACAGTCATCTCATCATTCTTGTCACTTCCTGAAGCAGTTCTGAAAGAATGTCTTGCGAATGTCTGTAGTTGTACTGATGTGGCTGACTCTAAATCCTGAACAGATTTAAAATGTTTCCTTCTTATAGTCATTCTGACTTTGAGGCAGAGCCAGAAGTTGAATGGTGCCAGATCTGATGAATGAGGTGGATGAAGACACATGGGAATGGTTCTACAAGCCTGCTTTTGTGATGGTTGGCACCAGGCAGCAGCATTCACTGAATTTTTGATCACAGCTTGTAAAGACAATCACCAAAGAGGACTTCCAGAACTGCTTCAGAAAGTGGCAAGGATGATGGGATCAGTGTGTCTGAAGCAAGGAGGAGTATTTTGAGGGAGGATTAATTATATTGTATTTTACTGTAATAAAATTTTCAAAACTTAAACACACATTATGTTTTTTGATCAGCCCTCTTACCTCGGCTCTCTCACCCCTCTGAAGTGAATGTGCTATGCGTGTCTCAGAGGTCCCAAGGAAGGGAACCCAGTGGCCTGCGGGGATAGTGTGCTTGGCACCCCAAGCTTTCTTAAGCTCCCTCCTTCCCTTCCATTTTGCATTTCTCTACTCTCCTCCTGGTGTTTCCTGGCATCACCTCTCAAATACACTCATTTCAGGTTGGGGTGTAGCTCAGTAGTGAGCAGTTGCCTAGCATGTGCAAGCTCCTGTGTTCCATTCCCAGCACCACAGAAGAGAAAAATACACTTGTGTCCGCTAGAATCCTTGTCTGAGTCCACCTCTGGGGGCACTCAAACAGTGACAGGTGTTTTGGGAAAAGCAAGGATGTAGCAACTTGGGACTGCACTCATCCACGAGGGAAGAGAAGAGGACCTAGGACTGAATGGAGTCTAATTGTAGGGGTCAAGAGAGAAGGAGGCTTGGAGAAAAAGCAGGAGCCAAGGAAAGGAGAGGGGAGGGCTCTGCAAGTGAGGAATTTGTCATCCGGGCTCAACACTCCAGAAAGGTGGAGCAGGATGGGGTCAGTTCCAGAGCCCCCAGGCTGGGGGAGACAGAAAGGACAGAGTGTGAAGAGGAAGTTCAACCCCACCATTCCCCCTCCCCCCTTCCCCCTCCCCCCCTCCTCCTTCCAACCCCCTTATCTCCTCCCCTCCCCTCCCCCTCCTTCCTGTCTCCTCCTCCTTCCTCTCTCCTCCTCCTTCCTCTTTTCCTTCCTCCTTCTCCTTTTTTTTGGTTCCAGGAATCGAACTCAGGACCTTGTGCTTGTGAGGCAGGTGGCGGCACCACTGAGCTAAACCCCTGGCCCTTCCTTCTCATTTTCCCTTTTCTCCTCTCCTCTTTCTCCTTCTCCTTCTCCTCTCCCTCCTTCTCCTTCTGCTCCTTCTCCCTCTTCCTCTCCTTCTTCCCATGCACGTACTCCAACCCTCCTCCCCTTCTCTGCCTCCTCTTCTTCCTTATTCTCCTCCCTCACCTTTTTCCCTTCCATCCCTATCCACATTTTTCCCTCCTCCCCCTCCCCCTCCTCCTCCTCCTCGGAATTGGGGATGACATCTGGCGCCTCTACATGACAGGCAATTACTCTATTGCTGAGCTGAATCGTCAGCTCCACAATGTGGACAGGAAGCCCAGAGTCTCAGGAAGCACAGAGGCTCATGTGACCGGGCTGGCTGGTCAGGGAAGGCTTCCTGGAGGACATGATGCTAGAGGAGTCTTCAGGAGAGGGGGGAGCTTTTGAGGGGTCTAGGTGTAGGGAGCAGGGAAAGGGGACCTTACCGGAACCTCTGCAGTGAGTCCTGGTCTCCTGCGAGCCACGGCGGCACACGGCGAATTACAGGAAAGGTAGGAAAATGAGACTGAGAAGAAGCCGAGCTTTGGGTCTGATCAGTGCTGCTCTGGGCGGCAAAGATGAAAGGCCCCAGCTTACCGCACCTTTTATTCAGTACTCAGTACATCGGGAGAAACAAATGTAACAGATGACTTGCAGAGAGTTCAGTACATCCGTGTAAACAAGATGGTCACAGTCCAAGAGCAATGAGGAACTGAGTAGATGTTTGTTCCTCCCAGGATGTTCTCAGCTCCCAGGATGTTTCTTGTCCTGGAGAATCACAGACACGGGATCGTTGAGGTCTCAGTGTGACCGGAGGCCAAAATGCAGTTATGTCTCGGAATTCCATAGCTGGGTATGCAGGAGAATTAGGCTAACCAAAATGATTTTTCCCTAAAATTATGTAGCTTTGCTCCCGACATCTAGGAAGAGGGGAAAAGAAATTCCCACCTGAGGCAACAGCACAGGAGAGGGAGAATGGTGTACAGGGTGTGGAGATCTCTGAGGAAGAGTCAGCGCTTTGGAATGGCTGGGTCCACACCTCAGTTTTTCTCTTATTGTTAGGTAATAGATGGATGTTTGTCAGTTTTTGTGGGGCAATGGCTGGATTTGGAGCTAGAGAAGGAGGCAGGGTCAGATCACGAGTCTGGACTGGGAAGATGGGCCATTTGTAACTGTTCTTGAGGACACTGGGCAGCTACGGAAGGTGCTTAAGGAATGGAGAATCACAGGGAGAGTGTGGTGTTCTGGTGGCCGGTACAGAGGACACCAGGGGGAGGCCACACTGCAGGGTGTAGTAGTGGGTCAGGGGAGGCAGCCTGGAGTTAGGGTGGGCTGAGGGGATGAGCAGAAGTGGGGAGAAGAATGGAGATGGGGTGACTGATAACATTTCAGGAGAGCAGGCCTGGAGGCTGAGGACTGAATTAGGCATGGGCAACTGTTGGTTCACAATGTCCAAATGACAGGGACTGGCTGCACTTTTTGGGAGGAAGCCTGGCCAGGTGTGGTAGGCACCGCTGGGGCAGTGCACAAGGGAGCCATGTGAGTCCTCCCCACCCGGAGCCTCCAGTGCAAGGGACTTCCCTGAGGGAGGAAACGCCCAGGCACCAACATCCCAGCCCTTCGGGGCTTGTTAGTGGCTGGGGGCCCCCGGGACAGCAGCTCCTGGGATCCGGGGATATCAGGAGCCTGGCGCTCAGCCCCTCCCTTCCCAGGCAGAAAGCAATGCTGGTGGGGACAGCTGGAGCCTCCCTGGGCCATGGTGAGTGTGTGGCCCCACCCTGCACAGCCTCAGGGTTGACATCTGAAGCTGACTGAGGGGATAGCGACCTTAGAGAGGGTCTGAGAGCTCACCCCAGATGGCCAGGCCCAGAGAGGGACGTGGAGGGAGATTGCAGCAAACTGTTTCCTTCTGGGGCTCAGCCTGACAGCGGTGTGGGGGAGAGGAACACGGAGGGTCGTCACCATCGGGGTCACAGAGGTTCCAGAGGCTGAGATCAGGACCCTAACCCACCCTGCTGCAGAATAGGTGTGCAGGTTCGCTGATTCTTCACAGGAAAATAATTCTCATGACACATCAGTGACGGGCATGGGAAGGGTTTGTTAGGCAGAAATTGAAAATGAAGTATTCAGAGAAATAGAGTGCAGTCCTGAAGAGGGAGAGAGTGGGAGAGAGGGAGAGAAAGGGGGAGAGAGAGCATTGTTTCCAGACCTGGGAACATGGATGCTTCTTCGGGGGGTGGCACCCAGGAAACAGTGACTCATCCCTGAAAAAGGTGGTGGCCCATTTTACACTTATGGGCCAATTTGTATTTTTCTTTAAGATAGATGATTGAAGCGTTCTTTGGATTCTCTCAACCTGTTCCTTTATCCCAGGATCAGGTTCCTGCCCTTCACTGTCTCAGCTAAGTGGATCTGCGGACTCTCAGGATTCCTGGGGAATTTGGGGTGTGATGGGTCTGGAAGGAGAGGGAATGTCGATGAGGATCACCTCGGGGTGACTCCCACTGGGACCCGGAAGTTGCCATTTCTTAAAAGTATGGCTTTAAGTTATGATTTCCTTGTCTTCTTTTTACCTATCTTTTAATTCTTTTCTCCTGCCTCGGTTGGAAGAGCACATGAGGGGTGCTGCGGAGCGGGGGAGGCGTCTCTGGGGGTCCTGAGGAGAGGGAACCCCTCCGCCACTGCACACCCCAGACCCAGACTGGGGTGCACAGGTGTGGGAACTTCCAGCAGGTCTGCGCCCAGCTCTGAGCTCTCAGCACGGGGCTGTGAACCCACACAGACCCATGGGCACAAATGCACACGTGCTCTCTTTCTTTCCCTTAGAATCTTGCAAGGTGAAGGCTCAAAGGGGCCAGGGCAAGGGTCCTTACTTTTGGGGGATTCCTGAGGAGAAGGAAGCGGGACAACAAGGACCCACAGCCTCCTCCCGTGTCCCCCAGCCCTAGGTGCCCACTCCCCTCAGGAGGCCACCCAGCCCCTCTCCTACTCACAGTGGAGGTGGCACCTGCTGTGTCCCTGAGCTCAGCACCCGCTGTCCACTCCACACCAGCCGGACCGCTGTCCTGGGCATCCACAGTGGGGGCAGTGTTCATGGGTCCAGGTGCAGGTGAGGGTTGCTGGTCGTCCGGTCCCCTGACTTCCTGTGGACCCGGCCCTGTGTGCACTTGGAAGGATCAGGACTTGAAAGCCAGATGCGTGGAGCCAGACTCACAAGTCACAGACACCCGGGGGCTGCAGGGGCAAATTCCGACCCCTTCAGGGCCTCCCTGGTTCTCCCTCTCATATCTGGGGCCAGGACAATGGCCTCAACCTTGTCACTGACCCACAGCACCTGTGAGTTCACAGCTTCCTCTCTGTGTTCCCAGCTGAGACGCAGAGGGCAGGGCCCACAGCCCAGGGTCCCACCGCCCCTAGTCCTGGTAGGGACCGACACGCTGATCCAGGCTTGTCTGATTTCAGAGCTGGGCCTTGCTGTCCTGCTGGTCCCTGCCTGTGTGTCCTGAGCACAGGGTTTCTGCTGCAGGTCGTGGGTGTTGCCTGTGCAGGTAGTGATCTCCCCGTCCCTAGAGGGGAGCAAGTGCAGCCTGGGACACTGTGACCGAGTTCACCCTGCTGAGTGTGTAGTGAGGGTGCGTCCTTCCTCTGTCCCTCTTTAGGTGCCCCAGGTGGTCCCTTCCCCTGGAGAAGCCCGGGACAATCCTTAAGGAGCCCTTCCTGGTTGGCAGCTCAGAGCCGGCCCCTCAGGGTCCCTCTGAGAGGCGGCCCTTCCTCTGCGGGGCTCTCCCCATGCAGCCTCCTCACCTCTTCCTGAGGACTCAGCCTGTGCGGGCTGCGGGAGCTCAGGGTCTGCCCCTCGCCTTCACTTCTCCCACACACTCGCTGTTCGGGCCCTTCTTCTCCTCTCACTTGTTTTACACAGGCTGCACGGACTCACGGGCTTCATGGTGCGGATCTGTACAGGCCCACGACATATTCAGTCACCGTCACCGGTCACCCTTGCCTCTGCCTTCTGCCCTGGCTTCACAACTCTGGAGAGTTTCAAGCATGAAGTATATTCTGATCATATCCATGCCCATTACCGACCCTCTCCCCGCTCCTTCCCTCTTGTCTAACAGTGCTCCCCTGTGCTTTCTCCCATCTTTGTTTACATTCCACACATTTGGGAGTGTTCAGGTCATTGGCTGAAAACTTTCAGTTTGAGTGGTTCTCTCTCCCTCCCTCTCTCTCTCTCCCCCTCTCCTTCCTTCCTTCCTTCCTTCCTTCCTTCCTTCCTTCCTTCCTTCCTTCCTTCCTTCCTTCCTTCCTTCCTTTGTCTCTGCTCTGGGATTTGTGTGTTAAAACTAGATTACTCAAACCCCTTTACGACCAATTAAACCTTACCAAGAGGGGAAAAAACCTCTGTAGGAAAATTTGCTTCTTCTGCTTAGAAAAATTAGTACTTAAGGGGCCAGGGATTTAGTTCAGTGGTTCTGGCCATGCCTCGAAAGCGCAAGGTCCCAAGTTCGATCCCCCGTACCAAAAAAACTCTAAGAAAAATTAGTAAGGTAGAAGTATTGGGAAATTCAGAAAAGCATAAAGAACAAATGCATGTGTAGTCTTGCAATTGGAATCTTGCTACTTATTGACCTATTTCGCACAAAACACAGAAATTCTTCTTCAGTCATCGTTCATTCTCTCAGGTGTGACTTTCACAATAGCTCTTGTCACATCTTTTTCACGTCGGGGTCTTAACATAATTTTTTTTCCTTAATGTTTGAAAGAGGCTTTTTCCTGTTAAACACTTAAAGTGTTGCCTGTGAGGAGGAGGAGGAGGAGGAGGAGGAGGATGGTTATTGCAGTACACAGGGTGGATCAGGACCTTTACACTAAGCTACATCTCCAGCCTTTAAAAAATTTGTTTTTATTTTTTATTTTGAGTCAGAGTAAGACAAAATTGTTAAATTATCCAGGCCAGGCAGGAACTTTTCCTGCAACTTAGTCGTGGATCTGGAACTGAGCAACTTGTAGCTCTTCTGCAAGGTCAGAAGGACCTTTCCATATGAATGTTTTGAATTACTTCAGGGCCTAGCGTCAGCCATGACAGTGGAACTAAAAATATTCACAAAAAAAGAACTTCCAGAACTGCTTCAGAAAGTGACAAGAATGATGGGATAAGTGTATTGGCGACAAGGTAGAGCGTTTTGAGGGAAATTCATGGCAATATATCTTTTATTATACACATTTTTAAAAATTTCATCATTGACTAGTTTCTATCATACCTTGTACATCATGATGTGAAACACCCCACTTTGTTTATCCATCCATAGCTGTTGGACATTTGGGTTGTTTCTGTCTTTGATATTTGTTCATGGTGCTTCTGTGGACATTTCTGTAATTTTTGTTTGAAAAGCTTTTCAGTTCTCTTGGGCCTGTACCTAAGAGTAAAAATGCTATGCCATATGGTAACTTTGTGAATAATTTTAAAGAACCAGTTATCTTGTTTTAACTTGCATCTCTTTGTCATAAAATTTTTCAAAATTCCACTTGATATTGGAAATTTGAACTTTCTCCTTGCTTATGGTCCACTGGAGTAGTAGAGGTAGCAGTTAACTTTGGGTAAACAGGGCCTCTGGTCCTGTAGTGAGGCTTCTGAGGACCCTACCTTAACTCTGTCCTGTCTTATCCTATCCCAAAAGGTGAGGCATCCACTCAGCCAGTGCATGTGCTGACCTTAGCTTACGTCCCCTTGGGCACAGTGCTCTATAGGACCCCATCATTTCCTATGCAGGTGGCTCTCAGCCCAGCAGAGTCTGAGACCCTTTCTTGGGTCCCTCCTCCATCTTGGACTGAGACACAGCTGTGTGCTGCTCTGGATGTGTTTAAGTGATGGTCACTGGTAGGGGCTGCTGCTTGCAGGTACATGTTTGGGGCATTCGTCACATACACGTGAAGTCCCTTGTAGTGCTGGATGGAACCTGGAGTGGGAAAGGAGGAGACAGATCATGGGCCAGGTGCTGGCTAAGGATGCCCCTCACACTAGCAGCCTGTTGGCTGTGGAACTCTGAGAGTCCAGGAATTCTGTGTTTGAATATGGCTTTCAGGTCATCAAGACATATTTTCAGTGCAGGGAGTTAGACCACATTTAACCATTTGTTAGCTGTATTTTTCATTTAAAGTTTTCTGGCACCTAGTATGTGGATGTTCCTTTGAACTCTGCAACTGTTAATGGGTTGGCCTGGGAGTTTGTCTCAATGATTTGTAAACCTGGCATGGTGTTGCATGTCTCTAAGCCCAGTGCTATTGTAGACAGCTAAATTAGTTAGAAAATATTATAAGGCAGTTGCAGAGCTGGGTCCTCAGCACAGAGGACAACTGTGGCTGAGGACACATACACTGAAGGCCAGGATTCAAGAAAAAGAAGAACTACTACACCCACATACTTCCCCTAGGGATGAACAGCAGTGATTGATATTCTAAATAGGCATCAATCACCTTGGGTGGGGACCAAACCTCCCTAGCCCATTCATTCCAGGAAAATCCTTGTTCTTTTCCCATACACTTGCTGCATGACTTGCTTCCCCATTTGATCCCTATTTAAGCAATGTTACCTGACTATCCTTGTTGTAGTCATACTGGTTCACCATATTTTCATCCCATTCATACCCACCTGGTGATTTCCCATTGGATCAACATTACCTAAGCAACTATACTTTTAATCTTATTAGTTGACTATACTTTTGCTTGAACCCAGCTCACTTCCTGGCTTTGATCAATAAAACACCCTTGAAAGTAGGGTCCGTGGGTAACCCACTTTCTGGGCCCCCTTCTGTCTCTCTTAGGCAGAATCTATCTTTCTCTCAGTAAATTCTGCATACTCTTAACCTCTGTTGTTCCTAGAATTCATTCTTCACTTTTAGAGAACACAAACTTGACGTTTCAGACATCTAGCAGGTTGGGAGCTATAATATTTCCCTTACATTTTTCGAGGTCCACATATCAGATTCCTCTGTATCAGGACCTGCGAGGCTGAGATAGGAGAATCACCAGGAGTTCATGGCCAGAGTGAACCACATAGTGAGTGCAAGAGTTCAAGGCCATCATGGGCTACACAGCAGCACCTTGCCTCAAAAAAAAAAAAAATACAGAATGAATTGTAAGAGGGAAATGGTTTTTAGGATTACAACCTTTTTGTTTCTGTTTGTGATTTGACTATATGTTTGTTTGAATTTAGCAATTTTTAGTGAGATTCAAAAATTTCAGTGTAAAGACAGTCAAAAATTTTGCCTGTGGTATATTCTATGTAATCGAGTGTCTGTCATTGTTTGTTCAAGGACTCTGAAGTTCCTTCTGATGTGGTTTAACTTGTGGTGATAAGTCTGTCCTTAGACCATGCTGTGCTCCCCGCTCACTATGCCTTTTCTTAGGTGTGCACTTCGTAATTGCAGTCTGAGATTCTGGGCTTGGGGTTCCTTTTGCTTGTGTTGCTGAAGATTTCAAGTCAGGCTTTGCTTCTGTTCATGGCCTGTGTCCCTTGGGGAATCTCCCTGGAGTCTCCTCTAAGCTGAATGCCCTTTACTTCTGCTTGTGCTACATCAGGGTCGGCAGACGACCTTCTAAAGGTCAAATCTGCCCCTTTGCTGGTTGGTGTAAGTAAGGTTTTACTGAAACGCAGCCATGCACACTCATCTGTCTATGGCTACTTGCACGTCAGAATGACAGATGAGCCTGAGCTGTCCCAATAGAGCTGGTGCAGCCCGCAAGCCAAGTACTGGCTGTCTCGCTCTGTGCAGAAAACTTCAGGGCCTCAGCGCCAGGGCCCTGTGCTTCCTGCTTCCTGGTTTTGCTTCTTTGGGAAAAGCAGAATGCATCCCTCACCGCCTTTCCCATCTGTTAAGGACTTCCATGGTCCCAACTGCCCTTTTCTTTTCTTTCTTTCTTTCCTTTTTTTTCCAACTGCCCTTTTCTTCTTCTTCTTTTTTTTTTTTTTGGTACCGGGGATTGAACTCGGGTTCTTGCGCTTGCGCAGCAAGCGGCGAAACCACTGAGCTAAATCCCTGGTTCGGCCCTTTTCTTCTTAACCAAACTATCTCTGGATTCTTCATGCACATTTTTTTTTTTTTAGCAATGTCCTCTCCTTTTTATATATCTTCAGAGTTAAAAATTTAAATCTAGATTTACAAAGTGAAAATGCCAACCAGTATTCCAAACATTTAAATCACGATCTTCTCTTTCCATCGCCCAGGAACTGCTGCTCATACTTTTGAGTGCGCGATCTATTTTTTTTTTTTTCTCCACAGGCTTGCAGATGGCCAGGTCCACCACTAGAGGGCGGAAAAGGCAGCCTCTTGGTCCCCCCTCCCTCCCTCTCACAGAAAGTATTTGAGGAACTCAGGTTGAGCTGTGCTCGTCTAAACCTATTCTTTCTTCCAAATTACACATTTATTTTAATTGACATCCAGAAATTGTATATATTTATCTTGTCAACAACATGAGGTTCCAAAGTATGTAGGCATTATGGAACGGGTAAATTGAACTGATTAGCACATGCATTGCTTCACACAGCATTGTTTGCGGTGAGAACACTTAAAATTTACTCTCAGTACTTTCAAGCCTGCAATCTATTGCTATGAGCCACAGTCTCTTTTTGTACAATAGATCTCTTTTTTGTTGTTTCACTGAGGCAGGGGCATACTTTGTAACCAGGCTGGCCTGGAGCTTGAGATCCTCCTACCTCAGCCTCCCTGTGTGCTGGGGTTACAGGTGCGCACTGCCAAGCCTGACAGTAGATCTCTTAAATGTATCTGTATTATCTAAGTTAAATCTGATAACCTTTGACCGACATCCCGCTAACTGCCAACCTCCCAGAACCTGCTAATGAATGTTTTACTTTCTTTTCTATTTTTTTGGTACCGGGGATCGAACTCAGGACCTTGCACTTGGGAGGCAGGCAGCAGAACCACTGAGCTAAATCCCTGGCCCTAATATTTTACTTTCTATGAGTTCAGATAATTTAGATTCCACATGCCTAAGCTCATGTGGTATTTGCCTTTCTGTGCCTGGCTTATTTCACTGAGTATAGTGTCCTCCAGGAGTAGCCGTGTTGGCGAGGATGACGGGATTTCTTTTGTTCTGTGTTCATCTGCTGATGGAGATCCAGTTTGCTTCCGTGCCTTAGCTACCATGAATAATGCTGCAAAGATCACGGGAGTGCAGACCCTTCTTTGATGGTCTGTGCTTGTCAATTAACTTTTTTTTTTTTTGAGTCGTGGTACTGAGGATTGAACCTGGAGCCTTTGCACTGAGCTACCTCCCCAAACCTGCAAATTTTTTTTTTTATATTGATGTAAGGTCTCACTAAGTCATTAAGTCACCCAAGCCCATGTGAAACTTGTGGTTCTCCTGCCTCAGCCTCCCAGAGTGCTGGGATTACAGGTGTGCACCACCACACTCGCCTGCCAATTAACTCTTGATTAGTATGGAAAGACGGTTTTATGACCACTTTCCTTAAAACAAAGTTCCATGTTCCAAATGAGGGCAGAACACACACACACACACACACACACTCCTTGAGGTAGCAGGTTAATCATTTAGAACATGACAAACTGCCATCCATCCAGGATCTCCCCTGACGTCTCATCAAAGTGGTCCGGAATCTCAGGGTTACTTTTCAGTTAAATAAGCCACATTTTTCCATGACGTATAGTGCTTGCAGCCAAGATAGTCTTAGGAGGCCCATGAAATTGTTTTAATTTTCTTGAAAATTTGACAAAAAGAAAGAACATTTAAGGTGGGTATATATTCCTCTTTATACTAGTACAGTCGTAAAATGTAAGTTTTAGTTTTTTGTTTGGCCTGTGGCCCATATAAGTGCTGATGATTCTCTGGTGTAGGATTTCTTCTCTCCTCTCCTCTCCTGTCCCTCCCTCTTCTTCTGCCCCTCCTGCTCCTGCTTCTGCTTCTTCTTCCTCTCTGTCTCTGTCTCTGTCTCCCCCTCCTTCTCTCCTTCCTCCCTCTCTCTGTCTCTAGGATAGAACCCAGCACCTCACACATGCTAGGTGACCACTGTACCATACTGGCCCATCCCCATCCCATAAAAGTGAGATTTATTTAATTTCGGTTGTCAGTGTCACAGGCTGTGCCTTCTCCAGGTTTCTCTTCACCTTGACCGTGGTGGATCCTGTACATGTCTCCCAGGCCATTCTTGTTTCTTGCTCACCAGCCAGACTCAGAGTCCCCCACACAAGTGAAAATCCAAGAGTGCCAGAAAACTAACACCCTTGAAAAACCCTTAGCCAATGACTCAGGAGAGTGGCTGTGTAAATGCCCTGGCTCGCTTTCCCTCAGGTGGGATAACACGGGGTGTGTGTGTGTGTGTGTGTGTGTTCCCCAACACTGCCCCAGTCCCAGGCAGGATGAAGTTCCGGTCACCCACACTGGTAGGCTTCTTGTTGATACGCCTGTTATTGGCCGGCCCCCTTCCACTTTCCTGGTCGTGTTTTTTGGATCATCCCCCCACAAACTATTAGCTTGTGAATCTTATTTAGGATCTGTTTCTAGAGGAATTGAAACTAAGACAGTGATGTGTGTACTGCTTTCTCCCAACATCCCAAATTTCTTTTCCTTAAGTCTTTCTATAATTTCTCTCTCTCTTGTTTGAACCCAGGGCTTTTATACTAAGCTATATCTCCATCCCCATCCCTTTTTATTTTTGTTTTAAAATTTATTTTTTATACTATGTGATTGCAGTATACAATGCTTATGTACTCCGCATGGGGAGTTGGTACAGGTACATAGCACATCTTAACTCTTTTCACTTCTCCCAACCCTCCCCTCCTTCCTACTCTTTCCATCTTTAGATGCCCTTATCATTTGCAAAAAATCTATCACCCTGCTTTCTACTGTCTGTCTTTTATTTTGCTATTTAGATTGTTTATACTTTGGGTTTCTTATGTAAGACAAGTCAAGCATTATTGAAGCTCACATATAATTTATTTCACTTAACATTGTGGTTTCAAGGTACATCCATTTTTCTACAAATGACTCAAATTTATCGTTTTTTATGGCACAGTAGTGCAGTGTTGTGTATAAAAACCAAATTTTTCTTTATCCATTCATCTGTTGATAGAGGCATCTTCCAAGATTTAGCTTTATGAGTTGTGGTGCTATAACCATAGGTATGCATGTGTCACTGTAATAGGACGTCTTTAACTCTTCAGGGAAGATACCTGGAAGGGAAATACCTGGGTCAAATGGAATTTGAATTTTTAGTTTTTTGAGGAGTCTCCATGCTGATTTCCATAATTGTTGTACTAATTTACATTTCTACCAACAATGTAGAGGGCTTCCTTTTTCCACCACAGTCTTGCCAGCATGTGTTATTATTTGATTTCTTTTTCTTTTTTGTTTTGGTACCGGGGATCGAACTCTTGTCCTTGCGCTTGCGCAACAGGTGGAGAAACCACTGAGCTAAATCCCCAGCCCCTATTATTTGATTTCTTGATGATAGCTGTTCTTTCTGGATTAACGTGGAGTGTTGTTTTGATTTTCATTTCTCTAATGGGCAGAGATGTTGAACATTTAAAAAATATATTTATTGGCCTTTTGTGCTTTGTCTACTGAGAAATGCCTATTCATTTCAATGCCCAATTTTGGATTGGAATTTTTATTTTGGGTGGGTGGGATCTATGTTTTTGAGTTTTTTATGTATTCTAGATATCAGATCTCTGTCCAAGAAGTAACTGGCAAAAGTATTTTCACCTTCTATAGATTGTCTCTTCTCTTTGTTTATTGATTCCTTTGCTTTGCAGAAGCTTTTTAATTTGATATGATCTTATTTTTGATTCTTTTTTTCTCATTAGGTTTATTGGTACATTTTAGGTGTACAATACAGTTACATTCATTGTTGGGATCTTGTACCTTCACATGATGTATCTTGGTTCTTATTTTTTCCCCATTTCCCTGCCCTCCCTTTACCTCCTCCACCCTTCGCTATTTACAGAGACTTTGTTTCCATTTCTTTTCTTTTCCCTTCTTTCCTTTCCCCTACCCCTCCCACTTACCCTACTTCTTTTAGACCTTTTCTTCCTATTTCACAATATCAATTATACATTTTGAACCTTATTTACACTTTTAGTTTTTCACAGTAGAGAAACTATTCAGTATTTACACATGTGTGTCCGGTTTATTTCACTTAAGAGTATGGGCTCAATATGCAACCACTTAGCTATAAATGTGAGTAGTACTCCATTTTATAGAAAAACCACATCTTCTTTATCCAGTCTCTGGTTGATGGGGATTTGGGCTGTTTCCAAGTTTTAGCTCTTACAAACTGTGCCACTATAAACATTGGTGAGCTTGTATCACTGTGGTATGATGCTTTAAATTCTTTTGGGAAGACACCCAGCAGAGGGGTAGTTGGGTCAAATGGGACCTCTAATCCTAGTTGTTTGAGGTATCTCCTTATTGATTTCCACAGTGGTTTCACCAGTCTGCACTCCCACCAACAATGGAGAAGGGTTTCTTTCTCTCCACACACCCTCCTACATTTGTTATTGGTTGATTTCTTGATAGCAGCCATTCTTTCTGGGGTGAGGTGAAGTCTCAGCGTTGTTTTCATCTGCATCTCTCAAATGACCAGTGGTGTTAAACATTTTTTCATATGTTTATTTGCTGCTTTTACTTCTTTGTCTGAGAAATATCTGTTCATTTCAGATGCCCATTTTTGAATTGGGTCTTTATATTTGGGGGGGGTCTGATTTTTTTTTTGAGTTCTTTATATATTCTAGAGAGTAGACCTTTGTCTGAGGAACACCTGGTAAAATTTTTTTCCCAGATTGTAGGTTGTCTCTTAGCTCAGTTGGTGGTTTCTCTTGCTGTGCAGAAGCTTTTTAATAAGATGAGATCCCAGGTGTTGATTCTTTGTGCAAATTCCTGAGCTACTGAGGATTTGTTCATAAAGTCTTTTTCATTTTTTGTTTCTTGATGTTGTCTTATGAAATTGGGATTCTGCATGTGATCATATCAATAGATGCAGAAAATGCCTTTGACAAAATCCAACATCTTTTTTGATAAAAACCATGAAGAAAACAGGTATAGAAGGATCATACTTGAATATGATAAAGGCTGTTTATGAAAAACCAATAGCATTATACTAAGTGGGGAAAACCTAAAAGCATTCTCACTAAAATCAGGAACAAGACAAAGATGTCCACTATCATCTTTTCTATTCAACATAGTACTTAAAACATTAGCCAGAGCAATTCAGCGAGAGGAAATAAAAGTGATACATATAGGAAATGAGAACTCAAATTGTGATTATTTGCCAATGTTATCATACTCTACATAGAAGACCCAAAGGACTCCACCAAAAACCTCTTAGAATTAATAACCAACTGCAGCAATGTAGCAGGATACAAGAGGAACACACAAAAATATTAGCTTTTGTGTACACCTACAATGAATGGGATAAGCAGGAAATTATGAAAACAATACCATTCACAGTAGTTTCAAGAGAAGTGAGATATCTAGGAATTAATGTAATCAAGGGAGTAATAGACCTCTACAAAGAAAACTACAGTACTCTGAAGAAGGAGATTGGAGAGGACATCAGAAAATGAAAAAATGTCCCTTGCTCCTGGATAGGCAGAACCAATACTGTCAAAATGGCCATACTTTTAAAACTATTATACAGATTCAGTGCAGTCCCAGTCAAAATACCAACAGCATACTTTACCAATTTAGAGAAAACAATTCTAAAATGCATATGAAATCAGTGAGATCCAGAGTAGCAAAAGTAATTTTGGGCAATAAAAGCAAATCAGGAGGCATACAATACCTGACTTCAAGCTATAGTACAAAGCAATAGTAATAAAAACAGGATGTTACTGGAACAAAAACAGACATGTAGATTGGTGGAACAGAACTGATGATACAGAAACATCCTTAGACATATTCAACTATTTGATCTTTGACAAAGGGTCCAAAAGCATACATTGGAGGAAAGATAGCCTATTCAACAAGTGGTGTTGGGAAAACTAGTTATCCATTTGTAGAAGAATGAAGCAGGACCCTTGTCTCTCACCATATACTAAATTAAAATCAAAATGGATCAAAGATCTAAACATTAAAACAGCCAAGGATATAGCTTAGTGGCACCTCACCTGCCTGGCAAGCGCGAGGTCCTGAGTTCGATTCCCAGTACCAAAACCAAAGCAAAACACAACCGCAAACATTAAAGCGGATCATTAAACCTTCTGGAAGATAAAATAGGTAAAACAGTTGAAGACATAAATGTAGGAAAGGATTTTTATAAATAGAACCTCAATTACACAAGGAATAGCAGCAAGAATCAACGAATGGGACTATTTGAGACTAAATTCTTTCTGTAGAGTAAAAAAATCAATCAGTGGAGTGAAGAGACAACCTACAGAATGGGAATAAATTTTGCTGGTTACTCCTCAGACAGAGGGCTAATATCTAGAATATACAAAGAACTTAAAGAAAAAGAAAGAAAAAAGAAAAGAACAAAACCAAAAAACTAAACAATGTAAAATTAAAGACCCAGTCAAAAACGGGGCTAGAGAAATGAACAGACACTTTACAGAGGAAGAAATACAAATGGTCAAGAAACATATGAAAAAATGTTCAACATCTCTGGCCATTAGAGAAATCCAAATTAAAACAATGCTAAGATTCTATCTTACTCTATAAAGAATGGCAATCATTAGGAAATCAAACAGTAATAAATGCTGGCGTCACTGTGGTGAAAAAGGAAACCTCCTGCATTGTTGGTGGGAATGAAAACTAGTACAATCATTAAAGAAAACAGTATGGAGATTTTTGTTTGTTTGTTTTGTTTTTGGTAGAGGGGATCAAATTCAGGTCCTTGCGCTCAGGCGGCGGAACCACTGAGCTAAATTCCCGGCAGTATGGAGAGTTTTCAGAGAACCAAAATTAGAGATTCCATACAACCCAGCTATCCCCCTGCTAGGCATCTTCTTTAAAGAGCTTAAGTCATCATACTACAGCGATACATGCATATCAAGGTTTATAGGAGCTCAATTCACAGTTCACAATTCAAATCCTGGAAGCAGCCTGTATACCCATCAACAGAGGACTGAATAAAGAAAATGTGGAATCTCTATATAATGGAATACTACTCAGCCATAAAGAGCGACACATTTGAAATGTTTGTAGGGAAATGGATGCACTTAGAAAATATAATGTTGAGTGAAATAAACCAGACACACAAGCTTAAATACCATATAATATCTCTCATTCGAGTGAGGCTTAGTACAAGCAAAGAAAATGATAAAGGATGGATGGAAAGGGACAAGGGGGTGGATCACTTGCAATAGGAAAATGTCCAAGAGAACAAGGGAGAGGGGAAAGGGGGAGGGGAAAGGGAAATGAGAGGAATACAGATGTGCCATGCACAGGAGCCTCATAACCCCAATTAATGTGAACCAGAACAGGAACCAAACAAATAATGTCAGTAAGTATGAAAAAGGGGATCACCGAACCTGAGGAGGAAGGGGGAGGGGGAGAGAAGGGGAAGGGCAATAAAAAAACCCCAAGCTGTAATACATACATGTAACCACTCCCAGAGGTGACTGTAAACTGCATGAACTGCAAACATGTACTAATAAAAAAAGAAAAAAGAAATTAGGATTCAGGTCAGAATGTCCTTGTGTACACCTACATCTTTAAGAGTTTTCCTATTTTATCTTCCAGTAGATTGTTTCTGTTTTAATATTTAGTTCTTTGACCCATTTTCATTTTAGGTTAGTACATGGTTGGGGATATGGGCCTAGATTTAATCTTTGCATATGGATAGCCAGTTTTCCCAGCAACACTTGTTAAAGAGCTTATCTTGGGCGGGGGATTTAGCTCAGTGGTTTTGCTGCCTGCTGTGCAAGTGCAAGGACCTGAGTTTGATCCCCGGTACCAAAAAAAAAAAAAAAAAGAGTTTATCTTTCCTGCAGTGTACATTTTTGGTCCTTTTGTCAAAGATTAGATGGCTGAGCCTGGAGTTGTTTCTGCGTCCTCTACTCCATCCCACTGATCCACTTGTCTTTTTTTTTTTTTTTTTTTGGTACTGGGGATCGAACTCAGGACCTTGCTCTTGCAAGGCAGGTGTGGTGCCACTGAGCTTAATCCCCAGCCCTTCCACATGTCTGTTCTTGTGCCACTACCCTTCTGTTTTTATCACTGCTGCTTTGTAGTACTGTGCCGGATCAGGCCAGCAAACCCTGATAGACAAAAGAAGACAGGAGAGACAGAGAATATCACTGTGGGGAAGTCAGCGGGCTTCACCAGAATGAAGCCCTGAGCTGACTTAACCTCCCAGTTTTATCCAGAAACAAACAAAAGTGCTGTGTCCTGCTGAACACAGGTGGATTCTTTAGATTAGATAGGCATGATGACAATTATGCCAAATTGTTAACTATCGAATTGTTCCCAGGATGTTTCTCCTTGTTTCACTGCTGGTAGAACACCTGTCTTCAAGTTTTTCCAGCTCCTCAGAGATAGCAATTTTCTGTGTCCAGAGCCAACTGGAGCCGATGTAAACGTATTTGACGCTGCAAGGAACTCCACAGTACTGTAGATCTTGAAGTCTGGGATTGGGATGCCTTCTGTTTGCTCCTCTTACCCAGGATTGCTGTTGCTATTCTGCATTTCTTCTCCTTCAATATGAATGTTAGGATTATTCTTTCTAGTTCTGTGAGAATTGCTGTCAGTATTTTGATTGGGATTATGTCAAATTTGTGTATCAGTTTTGGAATGAGGCTATTTTGACAATATTGGTTTTGCAGGAAAAGGTCATAGCTTTAAATTTTCTGATGCCCTTTTTAATCTCCTTTGTCCAAGTAGTGTCATTTTTCTTGTTGAGGTTTTTTGCTTCCACTGGTTAATTACAGAGCATTTAATTTTTCTTGATGCTATTGTGAATGGTATTGTTTTCCTAATTTCTTTCTCAGTGGGCTCGTTGATGGTGCACAGGAGCGCTATTGAGTTTTGTGTGTTGATTTTGCATCCTGCTATGTTCCTGAATTTGCTTATTAATTCTCAGAGTTTTGTTGAAATTTTTTCAGTGCTCTACATAAAGGATCATGACATCTGCAAATAAGGATAATTTGACTTCTCCCTTTTTTATGTATATACTTGTTATTTCTTTCTCTTGTCTGATTGCTCTGATTAAAGCTTTCAGAACTGTATGGAACAAGAGTGGTGATAGTGAACATCCTTGTCTTGTTCCTGATTTTAGAGAAACGCCCTCAATTTTTCCCCATTTAATATGATGGCAGTTGATTTGTCATAAATGGCTTTTATCAGAGTGAGGTAAGGTCCTGCTGTATCTAATTCTGCGCAGGTTTTTAAAATCACAAATAGATGTTGGAAGTTTTTTAGATCTTTTCCGCATGTGTTGAGATGATCGTATGATTTTTGTCTTTGCTTCTGTTTCTGCAATGCATTACACTGATTTGTGTATGTTGAACCATTTTTCCATCTCTGGGATGTATGATCTTTTTAATGATTTGCTGCATCCTGTTTGCCAGTATCTTGTCGCAGATTTTTACATCCATGTCCATTAAGCAGATTGGCCTGTAGTTTTCTTTTTCAGTTGAATCCTTGTCTGGTTTGGGAACAAGGAATTGCTACCTTCCAGCAATGACTTTGGCAGCACTCCCTCCCTTTCCATTTCACTGAAGAGCTTGAGGAGCATTGGTGTTAGATCCTCTCTGAAGTTCTTGTAGAATTCAGAGGCAACTCCATCACGTCGTGCGCTTTTCTCAGATGGTGGGGCTTTTTTGATTATTACCGCCTCAATTTCAGTCTCTGTTTTTGGACTGTTTAGGGATTTTATATCTCCTCGGTTGAGGGTTGATCATTTATATGTTGTGCCTAAGAATCTATCCATTTCTTCTAGATTCTTTAATTCAGTGGAGTCCATGTTTTCAGAATAACTAATAATCTTTTGGATTTCAGTGGTATCCGTTGTAATGTCACCTTTTTCATTTCTAATTGCTTTGGTATTGGCCTCCTCTCTCTTTTTTATAAGTCTTACTAAGAGTTCGTCTGTTTTATGAAGAACCAGCTCTTTCCTTCGTAGTCTCGATTTCATTAATTTCTGCCCTGATCTTCATAATTTCTGTCCTTGCACTAGCTCTGGATTTGGATGGTTCTTGTTTTTCTATGACCTTGAAGTGTATTATTATTAGATTATTTAGTTGGGCTCACTCTGTTTTTCTGATGTGGGCATTTAGAGCTGTAAACTTCCCTCTTAGGATAGCTTTCATTGTGTTCCATAGGTTCTGGTATGTTGTACTGGTGCTATCGTTTGATTGTAGCAACTGTTCAATTTCTTTATTTCTTCTGTGACTCACTGATTATTCAAGAGTATAATAGTTTAATTTCCATGTATTTGCAAATGTCTGTGGTTTCTTTTGCCATTGATTTCTAGTTTCCTTGCACTATGATCTGATAATAGGCATGGGATAATTTGGACACTTTTGCATTTACTTAAGTATTTTATGGCCTAGGATGTGGTCTATTTTGGAGAAAGTTCCATATGCTGCTTAGAAGAATGTATATTTTATGCTATTGTGTGGAATACTCTAGATATGAATTAAGACCAGTTGTTCGAAGATATAGTTCAACTCTTAATATTTCTTTGTTGATTCTTTTGGATAGTTGATCTGTCTGTAACTGTGGTGATATTTACCTTATCTTTCATGTCCATTAGTGTTGGTTTTATAAAGTTAAATGTGCCCATTCCAGTATTCAGTGCATTTATATTTATAATCGTCAACTCTTCCTGTTGAGTTTTTCCTTTTCCCAATATGTAGTGACCTTGTTTGCCTTTTATGATCAGTTTTGGTTTGAGGTCCATTGTATCTCAAAATGGGTTAGCTGTTCTATTTGCTTTGGGGCTCCCATTGCATGGCATAGTATTTTCTATCCTTTGATAAACTTTTTGGATTAACTATGTTTCTGTGTATGCAGCATAACATTGGGTTTTGGTTTGTGATCCAATCTGCCAATCTGTATCTTTTTGTTTTTTTTTGAGACAGGGTCTCACTGTGTAGTCCAGGCTGGCCTTAAACTCATTATGTAGCCCAGGCTGGCCTTGGACTCGTGACTGTCCTCCTGCCTCAGGAGTGCTGAGATTACAGGCTTGCGCCACCATGCTTGGCTAATCTGTGACTTTTGACTGGGGAATCAAGAATATCATATTGAGAGTTATTACCGAATGGTATTTTCTGATGCCTGCCATCACATTCTTTTCCTGTTACTGATTCCCTCCTCTCTCCACCTTTTTTTAAATTGCTCATCCTGCCTGGTGTATTCATTCTATTAGACTTTTTGCCATTGTTGACTTTATTATCTCTTTCTAAGATACCTTTGAGAATTTTTTGGAATGCTAGTTTGGTGATAATGACTTTTTTTTTTTGGTAATGGAGATACCTTATTTCTGTATCAATTTTGAAAGATAGTTTTGCAGGATATATCAGTCTGGGTTGGAAGTTGTTTTCTTTTAGGGCTTCACTCCAAGCCCTTTAAGGCTTGTGTTAAGAAGTCTGATGTAATTTTAATTAGTTTTCCTTTATAAGTGATTTTTTTCTCTAACAGCTTTTAGGGTTCTTTCCCCTGGGGATGTAGCTCAGTGGTGCTGCACCTGCCTGGCAAGTGCAAGGTCCTGAGGTAGATTCCCAGTATCAGGGGAGAAAGAAGATTCTTTCCTTATTTTAGACTTCTGGGATTTTGACTATGATGTATCATAATGTATTTTCTGATCATGGCTATTTGGAGTACTGTATGCCTTGCTTACCCATCTTTTAAATTTTTTTTATTTTTTATTTTTTGGGTACCAGGGATTGAACTCGGGAACCACTGAGCTAAATCCCTGGCCCCATCTTTTTTATTTTGAGACAGAGTCTTGCTAAGTTGCTAATTTTCCCAGGCTGGGGTAGAACTTCAGTCCTTCTGCCTCAGCCTCCCAGAGGGCTAGGATTACAGGTGTGGACCACCACTTCTTATGATTTTCTTATCCACTGAGGAAACATCCTCTGGGTGATATTAGGAAAGGAAATGACATAGCATTTTGGAGTCCTCTGTCCTGTTTTGAAGAGAGGGATGATTCTCCTGCTTTGCTGATGCCTAGCAGGCCCTCACTATGCTGCTCTATTCCATTTTTCTGTGTCTCCTCTCAGGCTCCTGAGAAGCTGTGGGGAAATGGGACGTGGCTGGTGACAGAATTTGTGCTGGTTGGATTCTCCAACCTCCCACACCTGAGGACCACGCTCTTCACATTGTTCCTCCTCACCTACCTGGTCACCCTCAGTGGCAATGTCACCATCATCACCATCATCCATGTGGATCGGACCCTGCACACGCCCATGTACCGCTTCCTGGCAGTGCTGTCCCTCTCTGAGACCTGCTACACGCTGGTCACCATCCCCAATATGCTGGCTCATCTGCTGATGGAGAGCCAGGCCATCTCCATCCCTGCATGTCGGGCTCAGATGTTCTTTTTCCTGGGCTTGGGATGCAGTCACTGCTTCCTCCTTACCCTGATGGGTTATGACCGGTACGTGGCCATCTGTCATCCCCTGAGATACTCGATGATCATGAGACCCACTGTCTGCCTCTGCCTGGGAGCCTTGGTTTTCTGCTCTGGGTTCTCAGTGGCCTCGATTGAGACCTGCATGATCTTCTCCTCTCCCTTCTGCCGTGGGGCCCGCGTGGAGCACTTCTTCTGTGACATCGCCCCAGTGCTGAAGCTCAGCTGCACCCAGGGTGCACGCAAAGCACTGGGCATCTTTTTCCTGAGTGTCCTCGTGGTGCTGGTCTCCTTCCTCCTCATCCTGCTGTCCTACACCTTCATCGTGGCTACCATTGTGAAGATGCCCTCAGCCACCGGCCGCCACAAAGCCTTCTCCACCTGTGCGGCCCACCTCACCGTGGTCATTGTGCATTTTGGCTGCGCTGCCATCATCTACTTGCGTCCGGACTCTGGGGCCAACCCCGAGCAGGACCGCCTGGTGGCCGTGTTCTACACAGTGGTGACTCCACTGCTGAACCCTGTGGTGTACACGCTGCGCAACAAGGAGGTGAGGGTGGCCCTCAGGAGGACCCTGGCCCGTGGCTGTGGGGCTTTGCAATAAGGACTCACTGTCCCTCATTCATGGCACACTAGATTTTCATTAACACCTGCCTCCTCTGAGACTTAGTTTCCCCACCTAGATAACAGGAGTGCATCTCATACCAAGTGAAATGGATTGTCTAATGGTGCCTGAGAGTAGCATAAACTCAATAAAGCATGTCTTTTCCCTCTATCTTCATTTCCTTGACTTTGCTTTGGGTTATATCGTCTACAGTGCGTAATGCTGGCCAGTCGAGGGCACCACTGAGCCTGCTCCAGTTTGGTCCACCCTGGAGAGCGCGTTAGATCAGTAGAGAGCAAGGACCAACACTATGTCCAGCATTCTTGTATTTTGGCTAAGAAGGTCACTTTTCTTTTTGGTCACTAGCCTTTGTTTGTTCTCCTGTTAGAATCCCACAGTTAAATGCTATTATTTTGATTACTATCTTCCAGCTGTTTTCTTTTCTTTTTTCTTTTTTTGTACTGGGGATTGAATCCAGAGATTTCACACTGAGCTATATCCCCAGCACCCTTTATTTATTATTTTCAGCCAAGGTCTTTCTAAGTCACTACATTGCCAGGGCTAGACTTGAATTTGCAATTCTCATGCCTCAGACTCCCAGAGTGCTTGGCTTTACAGGGGTGCACCACCACACCTGGCTTTATCATATCCTTAATTGCTTTGGTGTAGCTGAGAGAAAATGAGAAGGATTAAACATTTTTTCATTTTGGTAAAAGTACGTATCATAAAATTTGCTACTTTAACCATTTTTAAATTCAGTAGTGTTAACCACATTCACAGGTTTGTGCAAATCTCATCACTATCTCTTTCCAAAGCTTTTTCAGCACCCCAAACTCATCGTCACTGTAACCATCAAGCAACGACAGCCCATGTCCTCCTTCTGTCAGTCTCTGGTAACTTCTAATCTACTCTGTGTCTCCATACATTGCTGAATCTAGTTATATCATCTAAGTGGAGCCATACAATAGACATCTTTTGTGTCTGGTTTATTTTAGTTAATGTGATGTTTTCAAGGTTCACCTATATTGTTGCATGTGCCAAAACTCAATTCCTTTTTCTCTTCTAGCAGTGGGGATTGAAACCAGGGCCTTGAACATGCTAGGCAAGTACTATGTCAATAAGCTCCAGCCCCCAGCCTTTTTTCATATTTTTTTCCATTAAGTTTATTGGTACATTTTAGGTGTACAGTACACTTACATTCATCATTGGGATCTTGTACCTTTACACGATGTATCTTGGTTCCTATTTTTCCCCTTCCCCTGCCCTCCCTTCACCCCCTCCACCCTTCCTTATTGACAAACACTTCATTTCCATTTTTTCCTTTCCCTTCTTTCCTTTCCCCTTCCCCTCCCATTTCCCCTACCACTTTGGACCTTTTTTTCCTGTTAGAAAATATCAATTATAGGTTTTGATCCTTATTTACACTTTTAGTTTTTCACACCAGAGATACTGTTAGGTATTTACACATCTGTGTCCTATTTATTTCACTTAACAGTAACACCTCAATGTGCATCCACTTAGCTATAAATGTCTCTAGTTTCTTGTTCTTTAGGGCTGAGTAGTACTCCATTTTATAAAAAACTCACATCTCCTTTATCCAGTCTCCAGTTGATGGGCAATTGGGTGGTTTGCAAGTTTTAGCTATTAAAAACTGTCCCGCTATAAATGTGGGTGCACATATATCACTATGGTATGATTCTTTTAAAATTTTAATTTAAATTTTATTTTATTTTTAAAAATATTATTTTATTGGTTCATTTTAGGTATACAATATAATGACATTCATCATTGGAAATTTGCATTTTTATGTAATCTCTCTTGGTTCTTATTTTTCCCCCTTCCCCTGCCCTCCCTTCAACCCCTCCATCCCTCCCAATTTACAAAGACTTTGTTTCCATTTTTTTCATTTTCTCATATTAATTCCATTCTCTTCTTTCCTTTCCCATACCCCTCCCGCTTCCCCTTCCCCTTTGCCCCTTTTCTTCCTATTTCACATTATCTGCTATACCTTTTAGTCCTTATTTACACTTTCAGTTTCTCCCACTAGAGAAATTATTCGGTATTTACACATGTGTGTCCTATTTGTTTCACTTAAGAGTATTGCCTCAATGTGCATTCATTTAGCTATAAATGTCTCTAATTTCTCATTTTTTATGGCTGAGTAGTGCTCCATTTTATAAAAAAAACACATTTTCTTTATCCAGTCTCCAGTTGATGGGCACTTGGGCTGTTTCCAAGCTTTAGCTATTACAAATTGTGCTGCTATGAACATGGGTACACAAATATCACTGTGGTATGATTCTTTTAATTCTTTTGAGAAGACACCCAGCAGTGGTATAGCAGGGTCAAATGGGACTTCCAGTCCTAGTTCTTTGAGGTATCTCCATACTGATTTCCACAGTGGTTGCACCAGTCTGCACTCCCACCAGCAGTGGAGCAGGGTTCCCCTCTCCCCACAGCCCCGCCAGCATTTGTTATTGGTTGATTTCTTGATAGCAGCCATTCTTTCTGGGGTGAGGTGGAATCTCAGCGTTGTTTTCATCTGCATCTCTCGAATGACTAATGATGTTGAACATTTTTTCATATGTTTATTTGCTATTTCTACTTCATTGAGAAATATCTATTCATTTCAGATGCCCATTTTTGAATTGGGTCTTTATATTTAGGGGGGGTCTGATTGTTTTGAGTTCTTTATATATTCTAGATAGTAGACCTTTGTCTGAGAAACAGCTGGTAAACATTTTTTCCCAGATTGTAGGTTGTCTCTTAGCTCAGTTGGTAGTTTCTCTTGCAGTGCAGAAGGTTTTTAAACAGATGAGATGGGGCCAGGGATTTAGCTCAGTGGCTCTGCCACCTGCTTTGCAAGCACAAAGTCCTGAGTTCGATCCCTGGTGAAAAAAAAGCCAGTTGTTGATTCTTTGTGCTAGTTCCTGTGCTACTGAGGATTTGTTCATAAAGTGTTTTCCTATGCCAATGTCTTCAAGAGTTCTACCTAGCTTATTATCTTCTAGCAAGTTTAGTTTCTGTTTTAGATCTTTAATCCACTTGGGTTTTAGTGTAGTGCATGGTGAAAGATAGGGGTCTAGTTTTACTCTTTGGCAAGTTAAAATCCAGTTTTTCCAACACATTTATTAAAGAGGCTATCTTACCTCCAGTGAGGATGGTTGGCTCCTTTGCCAAAGATGAGGTAGCTAGCTGAGTATGTCTGGAGTTTTTCTGCATCTTCTACTCTATTCCACTGATCCTCGGGTCTGTTTCTTTGCCAGTATTGTGCTGTTTTTATCACAGTGGTTTTGTAGTATAGTTTCAAGTTGGGGATTGTGATACTCCCTGACATGTCTCTATTGCCTAGAATTGCTTTTGCTATTCTAGGTCTCTTCTGGTTCCAAATGAATTATTGGATTATTTTCTCTAGTTCTGTGAAATATACTATTGAAATTTCAACTGGGATTGCATTGAATCTGTATAGCAGTTTTGGAAGTATGGCCATTTTCACTATACTGGTTCTTCCTACCTAGAAACAAGGGTTGTCTTTCCATTTTCTTATAACCTCTTTTTATATTTCTTATATCCTCTTTTTTCAGAGTGTTGTAGTTCTCAATGTAGAGGTCTTTTGCTTCCTTCATTAGATTGATTCCTAGATATTTCATTTTTTGGGATGTTATTGTGAAAGGGATTGTTTCCCTAATTTCTCTCTCAGTGAGTCTGTTATTTGTGTATAAGTAGGCTATTGATTTCTGAGTGTTGACCTTGTACCCAGCTACTCTACTGAATCTGTCAATTAAATCTAGAAGTCTCTTGGTGGAGTTTTTTGGGTCTTCTATGTAGAGTATCACATTGTCAGCAAATAATGACAGTTTGACTTCTTCCTTTCCTATCTTTATTACTTTTATTTTTTTCTCTTTTTTAATTGCTGTGACTAATGTTTCTAGAACTATATTGAACAGGAGTGGTGATAGTGGAATCCTTGTCTTGTTCCTGATTTTACTGTGAAGATTTTCAGTTTTTGACCATTTAGTATGATCTTGGCTGTTGGTTTTTCATAGCCTTTATGAAGTTGAGATAAAGACCATCTTTTCCAATTTTCTGCAGGTTTTTTTTTTTTTTGATCATGAATGGGTGTTGAAGTTTGTTGAATGCTTTTCTGCATCTATTGAGACAATCACATGGTTTTTGTTCTTGACTCTGTTAGTATAATGTATTACATTTATTGATTTACATATGTTGAACCATCCTTGCATCCCTGGGATAAATCCAACTTGGTCAGCATGCGTGATCTTCTTGATGACCCTCTATATTCTGTTTACCAGTATCTTATTGAGGATTTTTGCATCTATGTTCATTAGGGAGATGGGCCTGAAGTTTTCTTTTTTGCTTGGGTCTTTCCCTGGTTTTGGAATCAAAGTAACACTTGCTTCCAGGAATGAATTTGGAAGTATTGCTTCCCTTTCAATTTCCTTGATGAGTTTAAAGAGTAGTGGCAATAGTTCTTCTCTAAATGTCTTATAGATTTCAGCATTGAAGCCATCAGGACCTGGGGTTTTCTTTGTTGGTAAATTTTTAATTACATTTTCAATTTCATTCATTGTAATTGGAGTGTTTAGAATTTTTATGTCTTCTTTGTTCAACTTTGGTAATTCATACGTATCTAGGAATCTGTCCATTCTGTGTTTTCCATTTTATTAGAGTACAGGTTCTCAAAGTAGGTATTGATGATCCTCTGGATTTCTGCTGGATCTGTTGTGACCTCACCTTTTTCATTCCTAACTGCATGGATTTGAGCCTTTTCTTTCCTTTTTTTGATAAGGTTGGCTAAGGGTTTATCGATTTTATTCATTCTTTTGAAAAATCATCTCTTCAATTCACTGATTTTTTTGTATCATTCTCTTAGTCTCCATTGCATTGATTTCTACTCTGATATTTACAGTTTCCTCCCTTATATGAGCTTTGGGTTTGTCTTGCTCTTCTTTATCTAGGAGCTTAAGATTCAGCATTAGGTTGTTTATTTGAGCTCACTCTGTTTTCCTAGTGTGGGCATTCACTGCTATGAATTTCCCTCATAGAACTGCTTTCATTGTGTCCCCTAAATTCCTGTATGTTGTACTGGCATTATTATTAAATTGTAAAAACTGTCTAATTTCTTCTTTAATTTCCTCTGTGACTCATTGGTTGTTCAGGAGAGTGTTATTCACTTTCTACCTGTCTGTGAAGTTCTTGCTGTTTCTTATGCTGTTGATCTCCAGTTTAATTGCACTGTGGTTTCTGATAATATACACAGGATAACTTCATTTCCTTTGGATTTACTTAAACATGTTCTATGAACTATTATGTGATCTATTTTGGAGAATGACCTGTGTGCAGCCGAAAAGAATGTATAATCTGATTTTGTGGGGTGGAACACTCTGTAGACGTCTACTAAGTGCATTTGTTTCAAAGCTTTGTTCAGTTCTAGTGTTTCCTTATTGATTTTTTTGTGTAGATGATCTATTTGTGACAGTGGGGTATTGAGGTCCCCCACTACAATTGTATTAGTGCTTATTTGGTTTTTCATGTTCCTTAATATTTGTTTAATATTTATTTGATTTTTTTTCCCAGCCTTTTTTCTGAGACAAGGTCTTCAAGGTTGCCTGGATAGGTTTGAACTTATTCTCCTCCTGCCTTGTCCTTTGGGTTTTTTTTGGTACTAGGGATTGAACTTGGGTCCTTGTGCTTGTGCAGCAAGCGGCGAAACCACTGAGCTAACTCCCTGGCCCTGCCTCATCCTTTGGAGTAACTGGTATTATAGGTGTGCACCACCACCTCTGGCTTGTATTTTTTTTGAATGGGTGAATAGTATTTCATTGTATAGATGGAGCACATTTTTTTTGTATTGGGAATCAAACTCGAGACCTTGCACTTTCGAGGCAGGCGGCGGCTCCATTGGGCTAAATCCCTGGCTGGAGCACATTTCTTTTTTTTTTTTGGTACTGGGGATCGAACTCGGGACCTTGCGCTTGTGTGGCAGGTGCCGGAACCACTGAGCTAAATCCCTGGCCCCTAGGAGCACATTTTTTTGGGTAGGAATTTGGGTTGTTTTGGCTATTATGAAGAATGGCATCATGAACATTAGTGTATGGGCATGTGCTTGAGTCTTTGTTTTCAGTTCTGTTGACTATGTAACTAGGGGTGGAATTTTTAGATCATAAGGCAATTTTATGTTTACAATTTTGAGGCATTGCAAAATAGTTTTCCATTAAAATAATGGCTGTACTATTTCACATTTCTACCAGCAGCATGCAAATGTTCTGATTTCTCCACATCCTTGCTGACATTTGTCTTTTTATATTTTAATGACTTACTAGTCCAATTATTTAAATACAGGATGGCCAAAAATTGCATATTTTTGTTAATTTTTATAAAATAATATAACAGGAAATATAAAAATGACAATTTTATTAAATTTATTTTATAACTTTTCTGTATATGGTATATCTTAAAACATTCAATACACAACACAATGTTACAAGCTGAACACTAGTATCTAGTCTCTCTCTGAATTCTTTTTGCATTATTGTCTTGCTTTGAACAACACACTTTACACCATCATGTTGGCCTTTCCTTTTTTTCTGTGCATGGTATAATTTGAATAAAATGCCTACCCACTAAACATAATGGTGAAGACATCTATAATGGATGTCCTGGTTGGTGCTTTGTTGTCCCTTATTTTTCAATTATTTGGTCTATTAGACCTAATCTAAATTTGAAATGACTTTTGAACCCCCTAGTTTTGAATAAATAACAAACATGTTTCATATTGTTTGGTCCAGAAGGTGCATACATATTTTATAATAATATTTTCCTTGTTTTTTGATTATAGAATAGCTTGTTAGATGTTGGTTAATTCTGTCAACATCACCCATAGAATTATTAAAATCATTGACCACTATTGGAATTTTTAGTTTCATTTCTTCTTTAAAGTTCCGTCATTTCTATATTAAGAATAGTTGACAATAAGGAGATGTCTTTTTTGTCTTTCCATTTTGTAACACAGACTTTTCCTCTTAGATTTGCTTACATTTCTCCCTTTTTCGGTTTTTCTTTTGCAGATCTTTCGGCACTTCCTTCCTATTCAGTCTCAGTATCCCATACATGCCTATTTTGTATGGTAAAAGAATATCACTGAGTTCCAGAGAAGTATAAAACTTATATCTAATGTACTTATGTTTTGTTTTTTTTTTGGTACCAGGGATTGAACTCTGGACCTTGCACTTGTGAGGCTGGCAGGCAGAACCACTGAGCTAAATCCCCAGCTCCCTCATTTTTTTTTTTGGTACTGGGGATCGAACTTGGGTCCTTGCACTAATGGACTTATGATAAGCATTTTTATAGATTGTAGCACAAAACTGTGTTATTTTTCACAGTTAAAATAAACACAAATTAGTAAAAGAAAGTAATCAGAAGTTATTAGATTTCACTAGAAACAAACATCAAAGATGAATACAACGTTCTAAATAAAAATATGCAAAGAATAGTTGATATAAAACAAATAAGCAGATGTACAAGTGTATCTCATGCAAATAAGAATCGACTGCTTGAGATGACACCTGTCTGAGCGATGCTTGAGATAGTACCTAAACAAACATGCTACCTGTTAGGGCTCGTGTTTAGATGGCCCCTCAAAGCTTCAAGTGAATGAGGCAGGGCTCTTTGGGAAGCGGCTGAATCTAGAGCGCGTGATTGATTCATGGTGGGACTAGGCCTGAGGGCCCTAGGATTAAGGGCATGAGTGCTACCTGCCCCAAGTAGTCTGAAAAAGATAAAAAGGGCAGAAAGGCACTTTTAAAAAAATTTATTTTATCAGAACATTTTAGGTGTACAATATAATGCCATTCATCACTGGAAATTTGCACCTTTACAAAGTCTCTCTTGGTTCTTATTTTTCCCCTTCCCCTGCCCTCCCTTCAACCCCTCCATCCCTCCCTATTTACAAAGACTTTGTTTCCATTTTTTCATTTTCTCGTATTAATTCCATTCCCTTCTTTCCTTTCCCCTATCCCTCCCACTTCCCCTTCCCCTTTGCCCCTTTTCTTCCTATTTCACATTATCTATTATACCTTTTAGTCCTTATTTACACTTTCAGTTTCTCACACTAGAGAAACTATTCGGTATTTACACATGTGTGTCCTATTTATTTCACTTAAGAGTATCGCCTCAATGTGCATCCATTTAGCTATAAATGTCTCTAATTTCTCATTTTTTTTATGGCTGAGTAGTGCTCCATTTTATAAAAAAAATCCCACATTTTCTTTATCCAGTCTCCAGCTGATGGCCAATTGGGCTGCTTCCAAGTTTTAGCTATTACAAATTGTGCTGCTATGAACATGGGTGCACATATATCACTGTGGTATGATTCTTTTAATTCTTTGGGGGAAGATACACAGCAGAGGAATAACTGGGTCAAATGGGACTTCCAGTCCTAGTTCTTTGAGGTATCTCCATACTGATTTCCACAGTGGTTGCACCAGTCTACACTCCCACCAGCAGTGGAGCAGGGTTCCTCTTTTCCCACAGCCCTGCCAGCATTTGTTATTGGTTGATTTCATGATAGCAGCCATTCTTTCTGGAGTGAGGTGAAATCTCAGTGTTGTTTTCATTTGCATCTCTCACATGACCAGTGATGTTGAACATTTTTTCATATGTTTATTTGCTATTTCCACTTCTTTGTCTGAGAAATGTCTGTTCATTTCAGATGCCCATTTTTGGATTGGGTCTTAAAATTTTGGAGGTCTGATTTTTTAAAGTTCTTTATAGATTCTAGATAGTAGACCTTTGTCTGAGGAATAGCAGGTGAAAAATTTTTCCCACATTGTGGGTCATCTCTTCATACTGCTGGTGGTTTCTCTTGCCATGAAGAAGCTTTTAAATGAGAAGAGATCCCACTTGTTGATTGTTTGTGCTAGTTCACAGGCAACTGAGGTTTTGTTCAGAAAATCTTTTCCTACACCAATGTCTTCAAGAGTTCTACCTAACCTCTGTTCTAGCCAGTTCAGTGTTTCTATTTTAATATTTAGATCTTTAATCCATTTTGATTTTAGTTGAGTGCATGGTGAAGATATAGGTCTAGTTTTAATCTTTGGCAAGTTGAAACCCGGTTTTTCCAGCACTATTTATTAAAGAGCCTATCTTTCTTCCAGTGAAAGTGTTTGGCTCCTTTGTCGAAGATGAGTTGGCTGACTGTGTCTGGAGTTGTTTTTGCATCTTCTAATCTGTTCCACTGATCCTCAGATCTGTTTCTTTGCCAGTACCATGTAGTTTTTATCACAGTAGCTTTGTAGTATAGTTTCAAATTGAGGATGGTGATACCCCCTGCCATGTCTCTGTTACCTAGAATTGCTTTTGGTATTCTGGGTCTCTTCTTGTTCCAAATGAATTTTTGGATTGTTTTCTCAAGGTTCATGAAGTATGCTGCTGGTATTTCAATTGGGATTGCATTGAATCCATATAGCAGTTTTGGAAGTATGGCCATTTTCACTGTGTTGATCCTTCCTGCCCAGGAGGAGGGGATGTCTTTCCATTTTTCGGATATCCTCTTCAATCTCTCTTTTCAGAGTGCTGTAGTTTTCAGAGAAGAGGTCTTTGATTTCTTTTGTTAGGTTGATTCCTAGTTATTTCAGTTTTTTGGATGCTATTGTGAAAGGAATTGTTTTCCCTATTTCTGTCTCAGTGAGTCTGTTGTTCCTGTAGAGGAAAGCTATTGATTTTTGTGTGTTGACCTTGTATCCAGCTACTCTACTGAATTTGGTTATTAAGTCTAGAAGACTTTTGGTGGCATTCTTGGGGTCTTCTATATAGAGTATCATGTCATCTTCAAATAATGACAGTGTGACTTCTTCATTTCCTATCTTTATTCCTTTTATTTCTTTCTCTTGTCTAATTGCCATGGCTAATGTTTCCAAAACTATATTGAACAAAAGCAGTGATAGTGGACATCCTTGTCTTGTTCCTGATTTTATTGTGAAGGAGTTTAGTTTTTGACCATTTAGTATGATACTGGCTGTTGGTTTTTCATAGATGGCTCTTATCAGATTGAGGTAGAGACAATCTATTCCAATTTTTTGTAGGGTTTTTCTCATAACTGCCTGTTGGATTTTGTGGAATGCTTTTTCTGCATCAATTGAGGTGATCATATGGTTTTTATCCCTGGCTCTATTGATACAGTGTATTACATTTATTGATTTCCATATGTTGAACTATCCCTGCATTCCTGGGATGATTCCCACGTGGTCAGGGTGTATGATCTTCATTTTTGTTTTTGGTACCGGGGATCGAACTCTGGACCTTGTGCTTGCAAGGCAGGCGATGGAACCACTGAGCTAAATCCCCGGCCCTAAGGGTGTATGATCTTCTTGATGATTTTCTGCATTCTATTTGCCAGCAGATGCAAAAATCATTAAGGATTTTTGCATCTATGTTCATTAGTGAGATTGGCCTATAGTTCTCTGTTTTGGTTGGGTCATTCTCTGCTTTGGGCATCAAGGTGATGCAAGGTGATTCATCCAGGAATGAATTTGGGAGTATTGTTTCCCTTTCAATTTCATTGAAGAATTAAAACAGTAGTGGCAGTAGTTCCTCACTAAATGCCTTGTAGAATTCAGCAATGAAGCCATCAGGACCTGGGCTTTTCTTAGTTGATAAGTTTTTAATTATGTTTTCAATTTCATTGATTGATATTGGGTTGTTTAGAATTTCTAGGTCTTCTTTGTTCAACTTTGGTAATTCATGGGTATCTAGGAATTGGTCCATTTCTTCTGTGTTTTCCATCTTATTGGCATATAGGTTCTGGAAGTAGGTATTGATGATCCTCTGGATTTTTGCTGGGTCTGTTGTCATTTCACCCTTTTCATTCCTAATTGCATAGGTTTGTGTCTTTTCTTTCCTTTTCTGCTAAGGTTGGCTAAGTGTTTGTCAATTTTGTTTATTCTTTCAAAGAAGCAAATCTTGGCTTCATTGATTTTTTTGTATCATTCTCTTGGTCTCCATTGCATTGATTTCTCCTCTGATCTTTATAATTTCCTCCCTGGTATGAGCTTTGGGTTTTTCCTGCTCTTCTTTTTCTAGAAGCTTGAGGTTCAGCATCAGGTTGTTTAATTGGGCTCACTCTGTTTTCCTAATATGAGTATCCACTGCTATGAATTTCCCTCGTAATACTGCTTTCATTGTGTCCCATAGATTCTGATATGTTGTATTGTCATTTTCAATTAATTGTAGGAACTCTCTGATTTCTTCTTTAATTTCCTCTGTAACCCATTGGTTATTCAGAAGTGTGTTGTTCAATTTCCATGTGTTTGTGAAATTTTTGCTATTGATCTCCAATTTCATTGCACTATGGTCTGATAACATACAGGGGATAACTTCAATTCCTTTGCACTTACTTAAACATGTTCTATGAGTGAGTATGTGGTCTCTTTTGGAGAACGACCTGTGTGCAGCTGAAAAGAATGTGTATTCTGATTTTGCAGGGTGGAACACTCTGTAAACATCTGCTAAGTTCATTTGTTCAAGAAGTCGATTGAGTTCTAGTATTTCATTACTTATTTTTTGTCTAGTTGATCTATGTATTTGTGATAGTGGGGTATTGAGGTCCCCTACTACTAGTATATTAGTGCATATATGACTTTTCATGTCCGTTAGTATTAGTTTTATATAGTTGGTTGCACTAGCATTTGATGCATAGATATTTAAGATTGTAACCTCTGCCTGCTGGATTGTTCTCCCTTTACAAGGATGTAGTGTCTTTCTTTGTGTCTCTTAATCAGTGTTGGTTTGAAATCCACTTGATCTGCAAAGAGGATAGCTACTCCTGCTTTTTTTCAGGTTCCTGTCACATGGAGTATTGTTTCCACCCTTTACTTTTCAGTCTATGAGTTTCTTTTTGAATTAAGTGTGTTACTTGTATGCGGCATATTGTTGGATCTTGCTTCTTGACCCATTCTGCCAGTCTATTTCTTTTGATTGGTGAATTCAGACCATTAACATTGATGGTATTATTGATACGTGTTGACTTTTCATTGTCATGACTTTTTCTTTTTGTTGGGTTTCCCCCCTTTGCATTTAATTTCTTGTTGCACCCGATGGTTTCATTCTGCTGTGTTTTCTGAGGTTGTGATCCTTTTTGTCTTTTCCTAGGATATTGCCTAAAATTTTTTTGGAGTGCTGGTTTGGTATTCATGAAGTTCCTAAGGTGCTCTTTGTCATGAAAGTATCTTATTTCTCCATCAATTTTGAAAGATCGTTTTGCAGGGTACATCAATGTGGTTGGAGGCTGTTTTCCTTAGGGCTTGGGATATAATACTCCAAGCTCTTCTTGCCTTGAGGGCTTGCATTGAGAAGTCTACTGTGATTCCCATGGGCTTTCCTTTATATGTGATTTGTTTCTTTTCTCTAACTGCTTGTAGAACTTTGTTCTTCTGTTGGGTTTCTGGAATCTTAACAATTATATGCCTATGTGTAGATTTTTTTTGATCAAGGCTAATTGGAGTCCTATATGGCTCACTTATCTGTATCTTAAATTCTTTTCCCCTGCTAGGGAAGTTTTCTGCCATTATTTTTGTGACAGTTTTTTTATGTCATCTGCACTCTCTCCTGTTTCTTCATTGCCTCCAATCAGTCTTATGTCGTTCTTCTTTGCATCATCTAGCAGCTGCTGGATTGACTTCTCATGGTCCCTTAACAATTTTAAAGCAATTTTTCTTCTCCTGTTCACTAATTGCAATCTTATCTTTTATATCTGAAATTCTGTCCTCACATTGGCTCATTCTGCTGCGTAAACTTTCAATGGAGTTTTTTATCTCCTGGAAATCTGTTTGCATCTGTTTTATGGATTCCATTTGTTTCCTGTGTTGGGATTCCATCATGCCTCAGCTCCTCTCTAGATTTATTAATTACGTCTTGCACTATGAGCACAACCTCTGCGGTTATCTGATAAATTATTTCTGATTTCATTTTTTCCGGATCCTCTTTTGTTGCTAATTCAGGGAGTCCACTTGGTTGAGTATCAGAGTGTTCCATCTCCTTTCCCTTTGGGGTTGCTGTAGGTGATCTGGAAATCTGGTTTTGAGACTTGTTTACATGTCTTCTCATTTTGACTGGGGTGTGTGTGTGTGTGTGTGTGTGTGTGTGTGTGTGTGTGTGGCATGTAGGGAGGTGGGTGCGTGTGCGCTGCTGGTGCCCACGTGGCTCACCTCCTCTGCACTGGGAGGGGTGGTGTGGCAGTCCAGAAGCCTCCTCTGCCCTGGGAGTGCTATGGTGGCCTGGAAGCCTCCAGAAAGGTGCCTTTAAGGTCTTTTATTGCTTAGTGACACTCAGGGTAAACTCTTATGGGGTTAAAACATTTCAGCCATTCTATTAGATGGAAGGCAATATCTTGTGCTTTAATAGTTTTCTTTTGCTTAATCAAATATTGATGATGGATTGAAATTATTCAAGGTATCTTCTTTGGCCATAATAGAGTGAAATGAGAAATTGGTAACAGAAGAAAAATTCAAAAACAGGAAGAAATTAAACAACACACTATCAACTGTCTTAGTTACTTTTCTCATTGCTCAGACAAAATACCCAACACCCACTAGTTAAAGGAGGAAAAGTTTATTTCAGGTCACAGTTTGTAGAGGTTTCAGTCCATAGTGAGCTGCTACCAAGGCAGGGCAGCATGGCAGAGGAGCATCACAGAGGAGAAACAGTCCATGGCAAAGCAGGCAGGAAGCATTGAAGCAGCAAGCAGCAGCAGCAGCAAGCCTGCCTGCTTTCTGCCCTTTATATCCCATCCAGGCTACAAGCCTATTGATTGGTGCCACCCACATCCAGGGTAGGGTTTCCATTATCCACACTTAGAAATAAATCAATTTAGTTATCACATATCCATAATCCCAATATCACACACCCTAGATTGAGCACCCCACACCCATGACTCAGCTACCTCCCAAAAGCCCCACCTATGAGTGCTTGAGGCTTTGGGGGGCACTAGATACAAGCTGTAGAACAACCACAACTCAAAGAATTCATTACAAGTTTGTGATTCAAAAATGAATGTAAATGAAAACACAATATACCAAAAGTTAAGATGCAGCAGAAGCTGTGGTCAGTGGGCAATTCATAGTTATAAATGCTTACTTTAGAGAAAGACAAAGATCTCAGATCAACAACCTAACCCTACAATGGAAGGAACTAGAAAAAGACCTTGCCAAACACTGGGGATGAGGCTGATGCCATGAGTATCTTCTAAGAAGTTACATTCTGTGCTCACTGTGCTGTGGGCTCCATTTGTCCCAACAGAAGCACTCAGTTCTGCACTCTGCTCCATGTCTCAGGAGAACAACCAGTATGAACCCCATTGATGCGTTCTGTGCTGTGGGCTTCCCTTTGTGTTTGGCCAGTGAGAGGCACTAGCAGGAAGTTGAGAGCCAGAGGAGAGAAAGGTCAGGGCATGACTCTCCCTGATCTCTCTCTACCTGATTGCCACAGGTGGCTGCTGTCTTAGCTAGAGAGGCCTGAGGCCTTTCCACACAGCTGCTTTCTCAGAGCAAGCATAACTATCTTCTCCTTTGCATCTGAGTCATTAACAGCTGCTAACATCTCCCCAGTTGTGTTAGCTCTGGCATGTTGCACCATTCCTTAATTCTGCCCACATCCTTTTTTTTTTCCAGAGAGAACATATTTTTTTTTTCTTTTCAAACTCCCACATACTGCATATAATGGTATTTCTATTTTCTTCTTCTCCCCACTCCACCTGCATAGTCATTTGGCAAATTTTCATGTGACAGATAATTTCATTGTGCTTCTGAATTTGGCTGTTTTCAGTAATATTTTTTCAATTTTTTTCATTAAGTTTATTGGTACATTTTAGGTGTACAATATATAAATATCGGGAACTTGTACCTTTACACGATATATCTTGGTTCTTATATTTTCCCCATTCCCCTGCCCTTCCTTCACCCCCACATCCCTCCCTATTTATAAAGACTTTGTTTCCATTTTTTCCTTTTCTCATTTTTTTACTTTCCCTTCTTTTCTTCCCCTACCACTCCCACTCCCACTTTAAACCTTTTCTTCCTCCTTCACATTATCTATTATACATTAGTATATGTTTGCAGCACATAATGACTACATTTTTTGTGGCAATTTGGTACATGCATATAATATATCCAAATTATTTTTTATCCCCTCCCTCTCCCCTCTCTTCCCCTCCCCCCATCTCTTGGTTCTCTTCCCTTTTTTCCCCCTTCTCTTTTGTAGAAGATCGATCTCCCTGTTTCCTATTATCTGTCTTTTATTTTACTCTCTATTTGTATTTTAGGTTTCTCATATATGAGAAACCATGTGATATTTTAGTCTGTGTGTCTGATTTATTTCACTTACCATTATGGTCTTAAGGCACAGCCATTTTCCTACAATTGACTCAAGTTTATCCTTCTTTATAATGCCCACATCTTTACAAAGAACCCCTTATAAAAGCTGCCCTGGGGCTGGGGATGTAGCTCAGCAGCATAGCATCTGCCTGGCAAGCATGAGGCCTTGAGTTTGATTCCTGGTACCAGAAAAAATAAAATCTGCCCTGGATTACCCAGCCTAAATGTGTCTTACATTTTCTATTGGATCCAGTTGATGCACTTAATGGAATCATTGAAAAAGAAATGAGGCAAAGCCTAAGGGAAAGTCTCTATACCTCCCCACCCCATACCACTAAGAAAACTGAGTCACCATTTTTGCTGTGGTCACTTTCCTCATTGCTGGGATAAAATACTTGACTTCCATAATTTAAAGGAGGACAGGTTTATTTTGGCTCATGGTTTCAGAAGTTTCAGTCCATGGCTGGCAGGCTCCAAGGCAGAAACAGAATGGCAGAGGGGCATGGCAGAGGAAAGCTGTTCACATCGTGGTGGTCAGGGATCAGAGGGAGAAGAGAGAGTCTGGGGGCGGGGAGATATCAGGTTATGCCCCCGGTGACCTCCTCTTCTGAACAGACTCCCGCTCCTAATAGCAAGTTAGCTGTGAACTCAGCAGTAGGCTAATCCACTGATGCGTATAGCGCCCTCATCCACCATTAACCTTTCACACACATGAGCTTTTGGGGAACACTTTAGATATAAGTCACAACAATCTCTACAACTCTGCCTTCCTGCACAGATCCCTGTGTCTTGTCTTTGAGGTGTTGTGATGGTCAGTCTTGATCGTCAACTTGACTGGATTGAGAGATGTTTAGGAAGTTTGTAAAACTCACTTCTAAGTGTATCTGTAAGGTCTCTCCAGAGACAGCTGGCATTGTGGGTCAGTGAACTGAGGGGGGGAAGACCCGCCCCAAATATGGGCAGCACTGTCCATAGGCTGGGGGCCTTTGATGGAACAAAAAATGGAAGAAGAGTGACCCCCCCCCCCCCCGCCGCAGGAACACTTAATTCTTTTTGTTGTTTGTTTGTGTTTTGAGACAACGTCTCACTATGTAGTCTGGGCTAGCCTTGAATTCACAAAGATCCTCTTGCCTCAGACTCCCAAGTGCTGGGATTACAAGCATGTACCACTGTACCTGCCCTCTTCATTCTTCTTGAGCAGGTGCATTTTTCTTTTGCTTCTTCTGTCCATTGCCCATGGACATCACACTCAGGCTTCTTCAGTCTTTTAATATGCACTCACACCAAAGACTCTCCATGAGAGCTACCAGGCTCTCCAGCTAAGACTGGTGGTACATTCTTGGTTGTTGTAGTGTGTGACCATGGCTGCATACAGGACAAAAAAGATTATTCAGAGACGAGACTTAGTTCAGTCACCAAGAGGACCTAGAGGGGCTGATTCCAAAGTCTCAGGAAAATGACAGTGAGATGAGACCTCTGCAGTTATTTATTTGTAACTCAAGGACATGAGAACAAAGACATAGGAGAAAAGCATTTGCAACAGATTGTATAGGAGTTTTTATCAGGGGACAGGACCGAAATGGGATGGTTTGTTATGTGACACATGTTGACCTAGTTTAGGCAATTTTATCTTGGTAGGAGGGGACACAATGGCCAAAGCAAACATCTCTGAGAACAAACTGCTTTTAATTCTGCTGTTGTCCTGCTCTAAACTCTAACCATGAATTCCAGGAGCATGGGAATGGTTGTTCTCAAGGTCTCTTCCGTTTCACTCACTTCTTTGCCCGGTGTCTCTCTACACTTGTTCCCTCTTATTTTGAGGCTTCTTGGATTGAGTAGCTACTGTTTTCCCTAGCTCTCCATCTTTTGGATAGCCATTGGGAAGCTATCCATCCTCTGATCATGTAAGCCAATCTGATATTATATTCTATTGGTCTATTCCTCAGTAGAACTCTAAGACAAATGTTTATCTGTTTTTTATTTCTACTGTTCATTCTGCACATTTGAATACAAGCATGCTTATGTGACTGTCATGGGGATACTGCTTAGAAAATGCTCGACAGATGTGTTTGTTGAATCCCTTGCCTCTTACTGAAATTATTCTGGTCCCTTGTAAAGAAGAGGGCAAAGCCTGCTTCAGGAAGGAGTGGGAGGATAACCCCTTTCTAGTGCCACAAGAAGAGGAGGAGAGATAGATGTTGGAAAAACAGATGGTCAGGTGTTTGGAGTCCTGCGATGCAGAGTATGGCAGAGAGCCTCTGAGATGGTCCCCAGTGACCCCAGATCCTGGTGTTCAAGGCCTCATGTCATTCTGTCCCCTTGAGTAGCTTGCTTCTAATGCTAGCATAAATTGAAAATATTGAATGAACATCATTTTCATGACCAGGTGAGGAACATTCTGATATCACTCTTGCTAGTAGCTGTCTTGATGGCTTTGATGGGCCCGGATGCAATTATTTTTTGTGGTGCTGAGGATGGAACCCAGGACCTTGCATATGCTAAGCAAGTGCTCTACTGCGGAGCTGCACTCCCAGCCCTGGCTGCCATTTTGGAGGGATCCATTAGGTAAGAAGTTGAGAGTAGCCTTCAGCCAACAACCAGTCAAAAGTGGAAGCCCAGTGTAACAGTTTTTAAAGAACTGAATTCAGCCTAAAACCATATAAGCCTACTAGGAAAATAATGTTCTTCTTGAGCCCTCATAGGAAATCTCAGCCCTGCCTGGACAACATTTTCATGGCAGCTTCTGAGCAACTGTGAAGTAGAAATATACCCCAGGTAAGCCATGGCCAGGTTTCTGGTATACAGAAATTTTGAGTAATGAATGTGTGTGGCTTTCCGTAACTAAATCTGGGGTAATTTGCTATGCAGCAATAGACAAGTACAAAAGTTGGTGTATGTGTATTCTTTTCTTTTCTTTTTGATTTTTTGAGACAGGTTCTCACTTTGTAGTTTAGGCTGGCCTTGAACTCTAAGTAGTCCAGGGTGGCTTTAGACTTGTGATGATCTTCCTGGCTCAGCTTCCCAAGTGCTGCTGGGATTACAGGCATGTGCCACCATGCCAAGATCATCTTCCTCTCTTTTTGACCCTGCATGGACTCAGAGAAGAGCTTGCTAGGCAGGTTGGCTTACCCAGTATCCTCCTCACCCCCTGCACCAGTACTTGAACTCAGGACCCTTTTTATTTTGAGGCAGGGTCTTGTTAAGTTGCCAAGGCTGGTCTTGAACTCATGATCCTCCTGCCTCAGCCTCCCAAGTAGCTGGGTTTAAGGGTATTTGCCACTGCATTCAACTCCTTTTAATTCTTGGAAACAAAACCCTGCTTCAGGTTTTAGGGAAATCTTGGAAACTGGGCTCCAAGTTGAAAACTTTTATTTTAAAATTTTTGTTTCTTGTTTTTTGAGACAGAGTCTCACTGTGCAGTTCAGGCTGGCCTTGAACTCACTATGTAGCCCAGGCTGGCCTTGAACTTGTGGCAATCTTCCTGCCTCAGCCTCCTGAGTGCTGGGATTACAGCCTTATATCACCACACCAGGCCTGAAAATTTTTATTATAAGCCAAACATAGGAACTCTCTTCTCCTATTTTCTATTCACTTTCCTGTCATTAGGACAAAATACCTAACACCTACAACCTAAAGTAGGAGAGGTGTATTTCGGCACATGTATTTAGAGGTTCAGTCCGTGGCTGGCAGGCTCCAAGGCAGAAACAGCATGGCAAAAGATCATGGTGGAGGACAGATATTTAACCCATGGAAGCCAGGAAGCAGAGAGAGTGAAGGGAAGACCCAAGGACAAGAATACACCCTTCTGGGTCACACCCCCAGTGACCACCTCCAACTAAGTCCCACCTCCTGACAGCACATTCAGCCATGACTGCATCCATGGATGAATCCACTGTTGAGTTTAGTCCTTTCAGGATCCAATCATCTTCTAAAAGCCCAGCTTTGAGAGAGGCTTTTGGGGGGTGCATTTTAGCTCTAAACCAAAACATCTTGCTAGAGAGTGATGTAGGAACAGACACTTTATTCCATTCTTCTAACAAAAGTGGAAGAAAAGTCAGTAGAGGAAGATTCTGTAGTTTCTTTGTATTAAAGCAAGTGTTAGAAGATACATTTTCTTTTCTTGTCCCTGGTTGACTCTGTGTGGGAAGGCAATGCCTGGAGCTTCTGCAGCTATCTTGTGACACATCTGAGGTTGGCAGAGTGGAAAAGATGAAAAACATCTGTGCCGTTAAGGAGGCTTCCTGTCATATAAAAGAACAATTGCTCATATCATTTAAATCCATTTGCGTTTAGATTTACCTTTTCTTGCAGCCCAAAGCCCAGCACTCAAATTGAATTTTGGGAGTGTATTAGTCTGTTTTTCATTACTGTACCAAAGGCTGGGCATGGGGGTCATGCCTGCAATCCCAGCACTCGGGAGGCTGAGGCAGGAGGATTGCAGTGAGTTTGAAGCCATCCTGGCCTACAAAGCGAGACCCTGTCTCAAAAACCATCTAGTCATTACTGTAACAAAATTCCTGAGGCAGATAAACTTTATAAAATCAAGAGGTTTATTTAGCTAACAGTTTTGGAGGCTGGTTGGGTGGCTCCTTTTGTTCAGGCTCTGCTGAAGGCCTAGCACGGCTGGAATGCATATGAGAGCAGAGATAACATCTCAGGGCAGGAAGCAAGGGCATCACTGAAGGCTCGGGCTAAGTCTCATAACAACATGCTCTCAGGTAGATTGGGGCCCCATACCTTAATCTTTTCCAAAAGCATTACCCAATTTACCTAATTCTCTCTCTCTCTCTATTTGTGATAAATAATGAACACTTTCACCGTAGGGAGTTGGTACAGAAACATGCCACATTTTTTACTTCCCCTCCCCTCCTCTCCCTCCCTTTTCCCTTCATCTCCAGATACCCTTTCCATCTCTACAAAGTCTACCTCCCTATTTCCTATTATCTGTCTTTTTATTTTATACTTTCAATTAATTATTCTTTTTTTTTTCGTATGGGGGATCGAACACTTGTGATCCTTGCGCTTGTGCAGCTAAATTATTTATTCTTTACATTTCCCATATAAGAGAAACCACGCAATATTTAAACTTCTGTGTTTGATTTATTTCACTTATGTTAGGGTCTCAAGGTGCATCTATTTTCCTGCAATTGATTCCATTTTATCCTTTTTTATGACAGAGTAGTACTCCATTGTGTATAAAATACCACATTTCCTTTATCCATTCATCTGTTGATGGACATATAGGCCACTTCCAATATTTAGCTATTATGAGTTGTGCTGCTATAAACATAAGTAGACATGGATCACAATAATGTGATATTTTTAATTCTTTTGAGAAAAAGCTCAGAAGAGGTATAGTTGGCTCAAACAGAATTTCTAGTTTAGTCTTTTGAGGAATCTCCATACTGATTTCCGTGGTGGTTGTACCAGTTTACATTCCCATCAACAATGTAGAAGGGTAACTTTTTCCCCACAACCTCACCAGTGTTTCCTATTATTTGATATCTTTTTTTTTGTACTGGGGATAGAACTCGGGTCCTTGTGCTTGCACAGCAGGCGGTGAAACCACTGAGCTAAATCCCCGGCCCCTATTTGATATCTTTTAAAAATTATTTGATATCTTGCTGATGGCCATTCTCTCTGGAATAAGATGGAATCTCAGTGTTTTTTTTTTTTAAAACCCTTTCCCGTAGCAGCAGCTTCTATTGAAGTCTTTTTTTTGGTACTGGGGATCGAACTCGGGTCCTTGTGCTTGCTCAGCAGGCGGCGAAACCACTGAGCTAAATCTCGGGCCCCTCTCAGTGTTATTTTGACTTGCATTTCTCTAATGGCCAGAGATGCTGAACATTTTTTCATATGCTAATTGTAGGCCCCATGTCCAAGTTTCCAACATGTGTTTTTGCTCAATCATAGCTTCCATCCAAAGGCAGTGCTTTAGCTCCAACCTTACATTTTCATCCTGTGCTACAGGAAAGAGTAAAAGACTCAAAGGAAGACACACTCCTTTCTTTAAAAGGCACAATGTGGGTGTGGTGTTCAGGAAACCCCTTCACATCCTAGTGGCTGGGACTATGACACGCTACAAGGATGTCTGGACACATTGTCCTTCAGGGAAATGACCATGTGCCTGGTCACACCTTGGAAGTCCTAATACCAAAAGAAGAAGGGGAAAATGAATTCTGGTGAACAACTAGCAACACATGACTTACTTTATCCTGTGAAGCAAGAGCACCATTTCCATTTAATTGATGAGAACATGGAGGCTCAGAGACTAAGAAACTTGCCCAATAACACACAGCTACTGCAAGGGTAAGCTAGGATTCAGCTCCAAGGAGTCTGTGCTCATAGCAATCTGAACAAACTCATTGAGAGCCAAGCCTTCGTGGAAGGAAAGAGATTAAAAAAGAATCCAGTGCTGGGGGCATAGTTCAGAGGTAAGGGATCTGTCCAGCACATGCGAGGCCTTGGATTCAATCCCAAGTTCTGAAAAATAAAATACCCAAAGTAAATATGGGATAAGAAAGAAGGGACAGGGGAGTGAAGATTTCCCCCTGGGGGTCAGACAGGAGACAGAAGAGGAAAATAAAGCTTTAGACGAGTTTCTAGAGTCTATGTATTTGTTATTGTCTAATATTAAAACTTTCTGTCTGGTAATAGAATTTCTATGATCCATTCAGTCATTCGGCATGAATGAAGACCCACATATTTCAGAGGATGCCTCTCTTGTATTCCCTTTCTGATTGCTTTTCTTTTTCTAATGTATCAATTGTATATGTATATAATATAGAGTACAATATATTATATCATAATATATCATCCATATACTATAATATATCATCCATATAATAAATATCTACCACATTGTTGAGGAGTAGTTCATGGACTGGATATACCATAGAATGTTTAACTGTTTGTCCACGAGGGAACACTTGGAATCTCTAAATTTTTGGCTGTTATACTTCTAAGGGTCAGCGGATCTTGGGTTATTTCAATCTTCCTTCCCTTTGCTTCCCTTCCCTTTCCTTTATTTTCTTTTTTCCCTCTTCTCCTTCTCGTCCTCCACCTCTCCCTTGCCTTCCCTCTTCCTCTTTCTCCCCTTTCTTCTTCACCCTTTTGTTCTTGTGGTACTGGGGTTTTAATCCAGAGCCTCATACATGCCGAGTAAGCATTGTACCGCTAAATTACATCCCTAGCTCTTTAAATTTTTTTTTTTTTGGTACCGGGGCTCGAACTCGGGTCCTTGCGCTTGCGCAGCAGGTGGCGAAACCACTGAGCTAAATGCCCAGCCCCTAAATTTTTTTCAAATTGTGTTTTGAGATAGCATCTCAGTAAGTTGCCCAGGCTGACACTGACCTTGTAGTTCTCTTGTCTCAGTCCCCCAGAGTACTGAGATTACAGGTGTGCACCAGCATGCCAAGCTTTTATTTCAACTTCAGCCTTAAGGGTCATATGAAGCACACTGAATTGCTATAGGTGCCTCCATTGTTCTTTTAAGTTTGGGGACTCAGTCCATTTATTGTTTTTTTTTTTGTTTTTTTTTTTTGGTACCGGGGATCGAACTCCAGTCCTTACGCTTGTGCAACAGGTGGCGAAACCACTGAGCTAAATCCCCGGCCCCAACTCAGTCCATTTATAACTTACTAACAACTCCTTGAGTGATGTTTTTATGATTCCTGTAGATTTTTTATTTTTCCCAGTTGTGTGGTCTTGTTGGTGTTTGTTTCTGTGCTTGGGTGGAAATACTGGTTCTATAGCCCTCTGTTGGGCTGTACCTCGTGCTGGTGTGGGGCCAGGTATGACTCAGGCCTCATGAGGATGGCTGGAGGCCTGGGCGATGCTGTTTTTGGCTTAAGGATGTAGAGACAAGGATTGGTGAGTTTAGAAGCAGCTCTGAGTACCTTGGGCCTCTTTTCAAAGGCCACACAAGCCGTTTAGAAGTACAGGTACTTAAACTGGGCACGGTGGTGCATACCTGTATTCCTCTTTATGCAGGAGGCTGAGGCAGGAGGATTGAAAGTTCCAGGCCAGTCTGGGAAACTTAGCTAGACCCTGCCCCCCCCAAAGAAACAGATAAAGAAACAGGCACCTCATGCCCACTGTGCCTGAGTCAGGAGATCTGGGTGCCAGGTTGAAGTAGGATAGAAGAAATAAAAGGTAGGTAGAAAGGAGACAAAGAAATCACAACTTAAAAGAAATACTTCTAAGAAGACTGAAGCTTCCAGGAGCCAGCTGAAGCTACCCAAGGGGATACATATCAGCATTCCTTTGGTTAAATTTAGACTCCTTCCAGGCTGGACCCATCACACCCCAAATTCCTTAGGAATACTAAAAATCTGTACATTGGCTAGAGAAAGCAAGGACAGGAGCCTGATTCCAAGATAAAGGAGAAGTTGAGAGAACACAAAAAATGTTCAAGTTATCTATTTTAAATAAACATCCCCACTCATACCTGTAAAATGGGCTAATACCCTTCCTGGGGGAGGGTGGGGACCTTCCCGAGAGAGGTACGAATGTTCCCAGTTCCAAACTATAATGCGTCTCATTTCTCTGAGCACCTGAACGTCATTCCTCAGTGCGTCCTAAATCTCTGCCTAACAAACCTTTCCTGAGCCTCTTACTGACCAGTCCTGAAAATTCTTTTTCCGAGACAGGAGTCAGTGAACCTGTTGCAAGAGGGAGGGTTAATTTCTTTCTTTTTTTTTTTTTTTCGGTGCCGGGGATGGAACTCGGGTCCTTGCGCTTGCACAGCAGGCAGCGAAACCACTGAGCTAAATCCCTGGCCCAGGGTTAATTTCTTTATTTCAGCCCTGGGGATCCTCAGGCCCATGTGGTGAAAGGGTTGGCTCTGAACTAGTAGGTGAGACTTGGAGAGGTTCCTTCCCCTTTCTATGTCTCACAGGTTATTGATGGGAGGAATTTGATCTTCTTCTTTGACAGTTTCTGATTCTGTTCTTTCTTCAAACTTGTAGACATGAAGACTGAAAAGGATAAGAGGGTCTGGGAATTCAATGTTTCCCCAAACATGAAACACAGTAGCATTTCCTGTGTGGGGCATTAAAGAAACCTTCGAGTTGTACAAGCAGTGATCTTTCAGGCCTTCCCATTATGCCAAGAGAAGATTTCAGTTTGGTGCTTATATAACAAGCTAGAATGTAGTGCACTATGTACGGAGAAACCTTTAGGCCAAACTTAAAATATGCACAGAGGTATTTATAGGTCAAACTTAATCCAGTACCCTCTAAGAAAGAATTTACCATCTATCACAACATCTGACTCTCTCTCCAGAAAGTGTATTCTTTCTTCCTCCCTTCCCCTCCTCCTCTTTCTCTTCTCCTCTTCCCTTTTTTTTTTTTTTGGGTACCGGGAATCGAACTTGGGACCTTGCACTTTCGAGGTTGTGGAACCACTGAGCTAAATCCCCAGCCCTCCCCTTCCCATCTCCATTCTTTGGCCCCTTCCCTCCTCCTTTTTTAGATTTACAGAAAAGATTCAAAAATAAGAGACTATCAAGGGCTGTGGATTTAGCTCAGTGGCGCTGCCCCCTCTTGCAAGCACAAGGTCCTGAGTTCAATCTCCGGTACTGCAGGGGCGCGGGGCGGGGGGAGGCTATCATAACATAAAATTACACTCAACTTCCTTGAATGTTAACAGCTTATGTAACCATGATATATTTGGGGATGGAACCCAGGCCTTCCTCAGGCTAGGCAAGTGTTCTGCCATTAAATTTCATTCCCAGGCCTTGTTTTAAAAAGTCCTTTTGAGACAGACTGACCTTGAGCTTGTGTTTTTCCTTCCTCAGCCTCCTAAGTAGCTGGGATTACAGGTGTGCACCACCACACTTGGCCGTAACAAACAAATTGTAACCGATTGTAATTGGCCATAACTGATTGGCCATAACCAAAGTGTGGAGCTCAATGGTATCAAACAATAATTCATCATGCTCTGCAAACATCACCACCATCCATCTCCAGAACGCTTTATCATGCAAAACTGAAACTCTGTCCCCATTAGTCTACTCTCTCATTGCTCCTCTTCTACCCCTTGAGAACCACAGTACTCACTCCTTTTGAATATTTTTGGTATAGCTTTTAAAAAAGGCTGCCCTGCCAGGCTTGGTGGCACACACCTGTCATACTAACAGTCTGGGAGGCTGAAGCTGGAGGATTGCAAGTTCAAGCTTAGCCCGGGCAGTTTAGTGACTTAGCAAGATCCTGTCTCAAAGTAAAAAATAAAAGGGCTAGAGATGTTCCTCAGTGTGGAGGTCTTGAGTTCAACCCCCCAGTACTGCAACAAAACAAATAAACACCAAAATGGAAACAAAAAAAGGTGCCTTTTTTCAATGCCTGGGATGAGCAGTGATGAGTTTCATTGCTGGTAATATTTAGGGTTTTTCTCCCCCTTGGGGTGGGGTAGAATGAGGGTTCAGGAGTCTTCCTCCTTGAGAGCAGTGAGGAGATTCTGTCTGTGGAACACGACCACATGAACATCTGCTGATTTCACTTTTACTAACCCCAAGGGGCAGAGAAGCCTGAGACCCAGCACGAGTAGCGTCCAAATATTCATATGAACTCAGAAGAAAAAGGGAGAACATGGAAAAACTGGCTTTGAAGTTGCTTAGTCTTCTTTTTTCTTTCTTTCTTTTTTTTTTTGGTTTTTTGGGACAAAGTCTCACTATGTGGTTCAGGCTGGCCTTGAATGTCTCACAGCGATCCTCCTGCCTCAACTTCCTGAGTGCTGGGATTACAGGCGTGAGCCACCACACGCCCTCAATCTTTCTTTTCTTTTGAGACAGGGTCTCTCTATGCATTCAGCCTGGCCTTGAACTCCTGGGCCCGAGTGGTCCTCTTGCCTTGGCCTCCTAAGTAGCTGGGACTAGAGGAATGAGCCATTGCACTGAGTTGAGGTTGTTGAATCTCGGGGTTTAAAATGCACACCTCTGGGGTGAGGGTGTAGCTTAATGATCGAGCCCTTGCCTAGCATGCACGAAGCCTGGGTTCCATCCCAGTACCAAAAAGAAAATGAAAAGTACATCTTTTTGACTTAACCAGTCTTCAACATCTTCCCAGCTACTTCCAGGGAAAGCCGTGAGGCCCAGCTGTCTCGATTACAGCTCTGCGTCTTGCAGCCCACAGCAGCCCTTCCATCTAATCCGCTCCCCAGTCCTCTCGCAAGCCTACCTCCAGGAGCTGGGAGTGGTGTGCCCCACTGCCCGCAGGGAATGAAACCAAGTCCTTCACACCGAGCTACACCTCAAGTTCATTATATATATTTTTTTATTATTTAATTTTTGAGACAGCGTCTGTTAAATTACTAAATTACCCTGGCTGACCTTGGGCTGGCAGATCTCCTGTTTCAGCCTCCTGGAGTTCTGGGATTACCATCATGTGCCACCACCTCCCATCGAGTGGTGTGTACACACTCCCTCCTGCTGCTTCAAACTGCAGTAGGTGGCATTTTCTATTTTTCCAATATTTGAGGAATGGGTTCTCCTTAGCTCTTGTAAGATTGTGAACCAGGTCCTCGATAGTTTTCTCACTTTTTCTTTTCTTTCTACCTCATGGCTCTTGCATCTTACACGAGCATCTGAGCATCCTTTATCTCTCAGGATCTTCCCATCTCCCACTGCTTCTAACCCCTACCTCCCTGCTTCCTTCTCTGCTTCCAAATTCCAAGAGAGAATCTATTTTCCAAGTGACGTGCATGGAATAGTGTTCTCCCCAAGTTCATGTCCAACTAGAAGTTCAGATTGTTGGGAAATGCATCCCTGCAGATGTAATCCAGGTGAGGACCTGGAGATGAGATCACGCTGGAGGAGAGTGAGGCCTAAGTCTAATGGCCAAGGTCCTTAGCAGAGGCAGAAAAAGACAAGTTGAGACACGGAGAAGAAGGTGACGAAATGCTGGCTGAAGAGATGGGAAAGACTGGATGGATAGGAGGTCGGGGGGTGCAGTGGTGAGCGCTTGTCTGTGGAAGGCCCTGGGTTTCATCCCCAGCTCAGGAAAGGGAAGTGTGGCGAATGTCAAAGATGACTTCGGCCTCCCCTAGCCAGGAGGAGCCACTGTCCTTCAGAGCCTCCAGAAGGACCCTCTTTTGCTGACATCTCGATTTGGGATTTCTGCACAGTGAGAGAGTCTGTTTTTACTGTTTTAAGCTACTCAGGGAGTGAAGGCAGTCCTAAGAAATGAAATACACGAACACTGGATTTGTGCTGCCTTGTTCTCCTGGTGGCTGGCCTGCAGTGTGAGATCAGCTAAATGTAGGTCTGGGTAAGGACGCAGTAAATGAAAGCAAACCCAGGGTGTGGCTGTCAGGAGATGCAATCTTTGGAAAGCTCTCCGATTAGCTCTAGGCATGGAAACTGTCAGTGTAGACAATGACAGGGCACATGCTTGCCAGCTCCAAAACTGCAAAATGTATTTCCTTTATGATTGTAGGGCTAGAAAGATGGATGGTTTTAAAATTTTTTTTAAATTTACTTTAATTAATTAATTACTTTTAGTGTTTTTTTTTGGTACCAAGGATCAAAATCGGGTCCTTGAGCTTGTTCAGCAGTTGGCGAAACCACTAAGCTAAATCCCTGGTCCAATTAATTATTTTTTTGAGACAGGTTCTTGCTATGTAGCCCAGGCTGACCTTGAACTTGCTGTGATCCTCCTGCATTGGCCTCCTCAGTGCTACTGTGTGCACTACTGTGTGGTTGTGCTTTTTGTTTTTTAAACCAAGAAACGTTTTTTCTTTTCGTTTTTGGAGTGTTGGGGATTGAACCAAGGCCTTATGCATGCTAGGCAAGCACTCTACCACTGAGCCACACCCCCAGCCCCAACAGATATGCTTTTTATTAGTGATGCTTTCATTTTATTTTTCTGTGATACTGTGGATTGAATACAGGACATTTGCACTGACCTACATTGCCAGCCCTTTAAAGCTCTTTTATTTTGAGACAGGGCCTTGCTAAGTCATTAAGCTTTCCAGGCTGATTTAGTATCCTCCTGCTTCAGCTTCCCAGAGTGCTGGGATTATAGGCGTGCCCCACCATGCCTGGTTTATGATGCACTTCTTTTAAAGTACATTAGAAAATACATAACTGATACTGTACATCAAAATGTGATTTCCTCTGTAATATTGTTTAGGACGAAGCTACACAAGGGGAGGGAGCTTCTCTCCCAAGAAATGACGCCTCATGGGGAACAAGAGCGCCTACTTTGGAGCTGGTCTTCTGCACTCAGAGCACAGCTCTGCGGTTCCCTGAACCTGTGGCTTTGCTGATCTTGTCCACCTCTCTTTATTGTTTCTTACTGGAGAAATATGCTGTCCACTTCATAGGGTTGTTATGAGGATCAGAGGAGTCAGGATAGCTGGCCCTGTGTGTCTGCAGGCTCTGTTTCCACAGATTCAACTAACCACAGACTGAAGATGTTTGAAAAGGTTGCTGGGTGTGGTGCTATGCACCTGTCATCCCGGCACTCGGGAGGCTGAGGCAGGAGGATTGCTATGAGTTTGAGACCAGCCTGGGTTACATAGTGAGTCCAAGGCCAGCCTGGACTACATAGTGAGACCCTGTCTCAAAAAACTAATATATATATTTGAAAAAATAAACTGGGTCTTTATTGAACACATACAGACTTTTTTTCTTGTCATTGTTTCCTCAGCAATGAATATAAGTGCATCACATTTATATTGCATTAGGTGTTATAAATCCTCTAGAGAGGATTGATAGCCTACAGAAGGATGGGCATAGGTTGTGTGCACACACTACACCATTTTATATAGGACTTGAACATCCACAGATTTTGGTTTCTGCAGAGGAGCCTGGAAAAAGTTGGATATTGAGGGATGATTATCTATTTCATGCACAGGGTTGTTATATGGATAAAAACAGTAATACTTTACAAAAATTTTTATTCGAGGCAGGGTCTTGCTAAATTGCCCTTCAACTTTGATCCGCCTGCCTCAGCCTCCCTAGTAACTGGAACTACAGGTATGTGCCATTATGTCAGGCTTGAGTAAATACTTTCAAAGTGTTTGAAATAATGGCTGGCCCATGGTTTCTCACTGAGAGATCAAAGTTGAGGTGACTAAATGCAACGTAGGATTCTGGATGGGATTGTGGGACAGAAAAAAAAGTAACAGAAAAACTGGTGACATTGAAATGAAGTCTATAATTTAGTTAATAGTAATGTGCTAATGTTGGCTTCTTAGTTTTAACAAAGGCATCCTGGTTATTATAAGGTATTAACAATGGTGCCAGGTGTGGTGGTGCAGGATTGTCATCTCAGCACTCAGGAGGCTGAGGGAGGAGGATTGTCATGAGTTCAAGGCCAGCCTGGGCTATACAGTGAGCCTCTATCTCAAAATAAAACAATACAAAACAAAAACAAAACAAAACAAAAAAAGCAATGGAGTAAGCTGAGTGAAGGAAATATGGGAACTCTTGTTACTATTTTCACATATTTTTCTGTAAAATTTAAACCTAAAATTATTCCATTATTTAAAGAAGTCTACAGTAAGGAGTAGAAGCAGGAGGATCCCAAGTTCAAGTCCCACTAGGCAACTTAAACAGAGACCCTGTGTAAAAATAAAAAATAAAAGAGGCTGCGGGCATAACTTAGTGGTAGAATGCATCTGGGTTCCATCTCTCCAGCACTGAAAATAATATAAGTTTAGGAGAGGGCTGGGGATGTAGCTCAGTGGTGTTGCACCTGCCGGGCAAGTGGAAGGTCCTGAGTTTGATTCCTGGTACTGGAAAAAAAGAAAAAAAGTTTAGGGTAGAGAGAGAGAGGAGAAGGATGTGGTCAAGGTTATGAATGTGAAGTTCCAACAGGTTAAGTTCAAGACAGCAAGTGCAGTAGTGCCACCTGCAGTCCCAGCGGGGGCAACATAGCAAGACACTGCCATCTATCTATCTATCTATCTATCTATCTATCTATCTATCTATCTATCTATACAGGGCTGGGAGGCGGGATGGTTTTTGGAGACCTTGTGTTAAGGTCTATCGGGTTGATTTATAACCTGGCTGCAGGGTGATAGAAACGATTTCCACAATGAGATGAGTTTCAGCTATACCTGAATCTGACAGGCTCGTGACAAGAGGGGCAAAGTTCATCACCTTGCCTTAGAATTTGCTGGAGAAACACCAATCACTGTTTGAAAAGTGAATTCTCTGGTTAGCAGCTGGTGCTTCTGGACAAGAGGAAGCTAAGAGGGTCAGGATTTTTTGTTGGCTGCTTGTGTGGGTGAGCAATCAGTTCTCCATTTAGCAGAGCTGGATGAATATGCCTTGTACCAAGCTCTGGTCTTAGATTGCATCTCCTGGATGGGGACTAAGCAAGTGTGAGATGTCTGATAGATGATCCAGGGGAAGTCTAGTAGGAGTGGGAAGAGTTTGGAGAGGAAGGTGAAGGTTGAAGGGCGTGATATCAAGCAAGTTCCCATGTAGAAGCACATCTGTGAACTGTCCCATCCAAGGGCCAAGAGGCTTGGCTATTTAGCCACCAATGTCCTGGATTGAGGGCTGCTCTATGGGAGGGAGATGTGAAGCCGTCAGCCCTCTGGCTCATTGCACTGCTGGGTAAAATGGGCAGAGAGATTGAACAACAGATGCAGGTGCTGCAGCCAGGAGGTAGGTGCAAGGGAATGAGTGGGCCCCAAAAGCTACATCCTTTGATAGGCATGGGGAAGGCAGTTGTGGCTCAAAACAGTCCTTTTTCGGGTGCTCCCACTCTGCAGACCCAGGCTGCTCTGCCCGAGTTCCCATTCTGCCTCTACCATGTGCAAGCTGTGTGATCGTGGGTAAGAACTCTGTGTTCCAGTTTCCTCACCTGTAAAATAAACATAGTCAGCCTCCCCTACAGGGGTGTTGTCAGGATTAAATGAGCTAATATGTGAAAAGTGCAGGAAACTCTCGCTTCTTTTTCCCTGCCCTACTGGGGAAGTGAACCTAGGGCCTTTGAGCTACATCCCTCACCAGCCTTTTTAAAGTTTTATTTTGAGACAGGATCTGCCTTAGTTCCTAACTTGCCCAGGCTGGACTTGAACTTGCACTCTTCTTACCTCAGCCTTTCAGAGTGCTGTAGTGACAGGTGTGCACCACCAGGCCTGGCTTAGCCTCTTGCATGTAATATATGCTTGACCAAACAGTAACGAACACTATTTCATATTGGCTTTGGGAGTTTAATCGATCATGGAAGGCCCTTTGGAAAGTTTGTTTTATCCTGTTAATTATGGGTCCTCATTAAATAGTGCCAGGCAGGGGTGACTCTCCCAGACTGCTCTGAAGGGTGGGGTTGAGTGAGAAAAAGGAGGGGGAACAACCGATTTGGAGACTGCTGGAATAATCCTGAACAATTACCAAGGGGTGTCATGGAAGAGCCAGTTTGGATTGGGTTCAAGAGAAAATTGGGAGACTCACTGAGTATAGATAACTCAGGGAGGCTATTGCTAAAAATAGAAGCGGGCGCTCGCTGCAAGAACGATTCCTTCTTAACAGGGAGATCATTTTCCAGGAGCTGGATAGGTGGAATACTGTTGAATGCAGACTGGAACCGGCAACCAGGGCGTTTCCCAGAGCCTGATCGCTGCACTTAAAGGAAGAGAAACTCCAAGATCCTCGAGGGGACGGGGACCGCGAGCAGGGGCGTGGCTACGGACGAGAGCACGGCTTTCAGGGAACGAGTTCCCGGATGGTGATCTCTGAGGGGCGGTCACGCCTAGGAATATGGCTAAGCTGGTTTGGAAAGCGAGCTGCGCTTGGAGGACCCATAGCTAAAGATCTGCAGCATGGGGCCAATGGATGGCTGCGGAAGGCGGGCCTGCGAGGGTCTTGGCTAATGGAGGACACCTAGGGCCACGGCCTCCTGATGAAAAGTGGAAGGGGCATGAGATCTGCAACGCAAGCCAATGAAAGGCGAGGGGAGGCGGCCGATACAGGGCTCTTAAGGGTGATTCCCCCCCCCCGCCCCGAGTGTGGCTCCGGTTCTGCGCACGCGCATCCGGCCAGACTACGGGTGCCGCGGAGCCAAGTGGGCGAAAGGAGCGGCGGCGCACGCCGGGGTCACGTGGCACAGAGAGCGCCGAATTCCGCTGTCGTTAGGGCTGTTTCTTGTAGGTGAAGGTTGAGGGACCCTAGAGGTCGGTCCGCCGCTGGAGAAGCATCCTGGTGGTATTTGACCTCCGCTCCTGGCTTGGGGTGGAGAGTCAAGCTCGGGCTCCGCGCTCGCGCTCTCTACAGGGAAGAAGCGTGGCTTGGGCGGGGCGGGGGGGGTCGCACATTCCTAACTGGGGGGCCGTGGCTCCGTGCTTCACGGTGACCACGTGGGGCGGGCTCACCACTGGGGCCCGAGGTTCTGGGTCCTGTGTAAGCGAGGGGCGGGGCTTCCCGCCCATAGATTGACATACAGGTACGTGCGGAAAAAAATACTTTGTTTTGATGCCGTTGTCGTTGCATTTACTCGTGGTGGCTTAATTTGAATGTCAGTGACAAGTGGGTGGGGCGTATAAGGACTCCCATAAGAGCTCTGTCTCTACTGGCCGCTTTGTGTGCAGGTCCCGCCTCCCCTTTCCTGTCATTGCCTGCCTCATGTCCCCACCTTCACGAGAGGCGTGGCCTGGCCTTGGGTGGCCTCAGTCTTGTGTGTGGGGCGTAGCTTGGCAGAATTGGGGGCCTTGCCGCGCGCGCGGAAGCTCCCGGCAAGGGGCGTGGTCCAAGCCTAGTGAAGTAGGGGACGCGCTTTTTTCCGGATTAGATACTGTGTTTAGCCCCAGTATTAGCACTGCGCTTTTTCCTTTAGGTACTACCTCATGGAGACCCCCGCCGCCGCCGCCGCCGCCGCCGCCACCACCGCCGCCACCGCCGCCACCGCCACCCCTGCCACCCCTGCGGAGGGCTCCTTCCCCTCGTTCCTGCTTCTGGCGTGCGGGACGCTGGTGGCTGCCCTGCTGATGGCTGCTCACAGACTGGGGCTTTTTTATCAGCTGATGCACAAGGTTCCAGGGCACTGGCGGGAGGCCGGCTGGGGGCTGCCAAAGAAGGAGGGCTCTTAGGGTGCTTCTTCCGGCTGGCTCTTTCTACAGGTGGGGAAAGCGAGTCCTGACTGGTCTAGAGTGGTTGGCTGGAAGTTTCTGTGCAGGGCTTTGTCTCCAATGCCAAGCGGTATATGGGCCCTGGACTTTGACACTAGTTAGAGATAAGGGAAGCAACCACTGCCTGAGCAGTCACACCCCTCCTACCTCCATACCCCTGGGCTTGAACCCTTTTTGCAGAGTAGAGACAGCACTAGGATTGTGCTTCCTAAATCAAGTGGGATCAGTGGGCTGAAACAAAGGTGGGCAGGAAAAGGGCTGACAGTTCTCTGCCAAGCTTAATGTTTTAGAGGGATTTTCTTACATATCCCTTATCACCTCCCTGCAAGTATTTGCTTCTGTTTTTGTGCACATTTCCATAAAGGAGACTGAGGCCCAGAGAGGTTGTTCAGCGGTCTGCTGCATGTGACTTGTTTGGCCAGAGAGGTTGTTTTGCAGTTTGGCCCAGGTGATCTGTTTGGGAACAGCTGACCTCACAAGTCTCTTTCTGAACCTCTAGTTCCTCTGTCAGAAATTTACCTGTTCCCCAAACCCTTTCTCCAGTCCTTCCTCTTCTCGCCAAGAGCAATGCTGCTGACCTGGAGATGTGTGACTGTGTGGGTGCTAGGGCTAAGGGTCCATGCAGTTTGTACAGGCAGGGGTCAGCCGTGTGTGGCTGACAGTGTGTCAGTTGGACCCAGACCTGCTCAGCAGTGTTGGGAGGGAGTCAGGTGGGCTGGAGTCAGCAGTCCAGGTGCCAGGCCCTGCAGGGACATCACAGAGCAGGGAGGAGGTCAGCTGGTAGCCTCCTGCCCCTGGCCAAACTCCTCTACCTTCTATATTTACACCTTTCCTATCCTCTCCTGATTGCTCCACATCTCTTGAATCAGGCAGTGTGACAGTGGCAATTAAGAATGTGGGTTCTTGGGCTGGGGATTTAGCTCAGTGGTTCCGGTGCCTGCCTCGAAAGGGCAAGGTCACAAGTTCGATCCCCGGTACCCCCCCCCCCCCCCCGCAAAAAAAAAAAGAATATGGGTTCTGTTGGACTTTGAATCTTTCTTGGGCCAGTCTTGGTATCCTTACCTGTATAAGAAATACAAAGACAAGAGACTTTGATAAGATGATAGGTCCTTTTCTGGGCCTAATCTGTAGTATGGTGTGTATTTAACCAACACCCAAGTTCCTCTGACTTCTGTCCCTGTTTCTGTTCCTCTCCCAGCTGCCTGTGCACTGGCCCTTGACAGTGTTTTTATTTTTGATCAAACCCAGGGATGCTTTACCACTGAGCTATATCCCCAGCCCTTTTTATTTATTTTGAGGCAGGGTCTCACTAAGTTGCCCTGGTGGGACTCAAACTTGTGATCCTGCTTTGGCCTCCCTCAGTCCTGGGATTACTGTGCCTGGCTCCTTCACCATGTTGCTTTTCTCACCCCTGGCCCAGGTGGACGGGGCGAGTGTCCGGCATGGTGGGGAGAATGTGGCAGCCGTGCTGAGGGCCCATGGTGTGCGATTCCTCTTCACACTGGTTGGGGGGCACATTTCTCCGCTCCTGGTGGCCTGTGAGAAGCTGGGCATCCGGGTGGTGGACACACGCCACGAGGTCACAGCTGTCTTTGCTGCTGATGCTGTGGCTCGCCTGACAGGTGAGGGCGGTGCAGAGAGAGCTGGTGTCTGGCGGGACAGTGGCGTAGGTGTCTGAGAGTGAGAGGTGGGGATTTTGTGGGGGTAGGAGGTTGGCAGGGAGGATGGGCATGGCCCTGACGGGGGTGTGTTCCAGGGACTGTGGGCGTGGCGGCAGTGACAGCCGGTCCTGGTCTCACCAACACGGTGACTGCTGTGAAGAATGCTCAGGTGGCACAGTCCCCGATCCTGCTGCTAGGTGGAGCTGCTAGTACCCTGCTGCAGGTGCCCAGTATTTGCCCGGTGGTGGGGACCCCAGGAAGGAAGGCTCCAGGGGCTCCCATGGTAGCTGTCCTACCTTGTTGCTGCCAGAAACGGGGTGCGCTCCAGGCCATCGATCAGATGTCCCTGTTCCGGCCGCTCTGCAAGTTGTGTGTGTCTGTGCGGAGAGTGCGGGACATTGTGCCCACGCTGAGGTCCGCGATGGCCGCTGCCCAGTCGGGTACCCCAGGTAGGTGGGGTAGGGTGCTGGGCAGTGGTCAGGGGCTGAGCGCAGTGCTCCAGGCTCGGCTTCCTTTCTGTCTGGACAGGTCCTGTGTTTGTGGAGCTGCCTCTTGATGTACTGTACCCCTACTTCATGGTCCAAAAGGAGATGGTGCCAGCCAAGCCACCGAAGGGCCTCATGGGTCGAGTGACGTCCTGGTGAATAATGTCATCCCCACTGTGCCCTCTTCTGTCCCCTGCTGTCTCATGCAGGCTTTTCTCTCTGCATACCCACCCTCCTTTGACTCATTCACTGGTTTGCGCATGGCCCAGAGGGGCAGGCTGTGGGGAGAGCAATCTAGGTGAAAGGAACAGCATGTTCAAAGGTCCTGAGGCAGGAATGAACTCGCTGGGTTGGAAAAGCAAGGTGTGGCCCTTGTGGCAGCAGCTGAGCAGGGGCTGAGTTAGAGCAGCTCCTTTGCTTGTTCTTGCTCTTCCCCTTCCAAATATTTACTAATCCCCAGTGATGTACCAGGTCCTAGGAGAGGCCTGGGGTGACCCTGATCGACAAGATGGGTCCCTGTGCTTTGGGTGTGTGAGAAGTGCTTGAAGGGCTGGGTCAATCAGTAGTGATTTTGTTCTGTGGCCTTGTTCTTAAAGTTTTGCTCTCTGGCCTGCTGGTCACCTGCCCCCTTTGCCCCTTGTTCTCTCCTTTGCAAAGCTGGTTCTTTCTTCCCTTTCATTCCCTTTCAACTGTAGGTCCCACAGTTCCGTCTTAGACTTCATCTCCCTTTCTGCAATCCTGACTCCTTAACAGATAGAACAGGATCCTGGCTCCAAGCCCTGACTACTTCTTGCCATTGCTCCTGGGCCTGTTTCTAGCTGGATTGAGTGTTCCTTGAGGGCAAGGCATGGATAAGATTTCTCTTTGTGTCTCCGGGGCACAACACAGAGCCTTAAGGAAACTCTAGGCCCATGGCCCAGTGAATAAGCAGACAAACATTGTAAGAAGCCAGAGAGGAAGATGTTAGTAACTCCCAAGGGTTGAGTGTTTTGCAGAGTGCCTTATTACTTATGTGGACAGATAGTTGAAGCTTGGGATGGAGCTGAGGCCCAGGCCCATGTGCCTGACTCGCAGGCACCTGGGCTTGAGTTGCTTGTTGGTATAACGGCATTGTGTCAAATTGGCATGGCCCCCAGAGGCTTCTGGGACAAACAGGTAGCTGGAAACTTGGCAGCTTGGTGCCTCTCCGTCACTGGTGGTGAACCTATGGCACGTGTGCCACAGCCAGCTTTCTGTTATCATTGAAAGCTCTAAAAGGTTCGCCATCACTGCTCTAGGTCTACTCTACTCTGTTCCTTTCTCCTTTGCTTCCAGCCCCTTCCTAGCACCTGGCCTTCCTTAGCTCCCAGAATCCTGGTAATTTGGCTCCTTCCTCTCCTCCCTCAGGTATTTACAGAATTGCCTGGCTAACCTCTTTGCGGGTGCATGGGAGCCTCAGCCCGAGGGGCCCCTGCCCCTGGACATCCCCCAGGCATCCCCCCTTCAGGTGAATCACTTCCCTCCCCTGGCCTAGGACTCCCACCTGGCTGGCACCTGCAGACCCTTTTCCTGAGCCAGGATCGGGGACTGATAGTGACTCAGGGATGACCCTGTGAACCCCAACTCTTGCACCAGGTTCAACGCTGTGTGGAGATCCTGAGCCGGGGTAAGAGGCCCCTGCTGCTACTGGGCAGCCAAGCTCTGTTGCCCCCGACGCCCGCCAACAAGCTTCGGTGAGGCCCAGCCCTGCTGCCAGCCATGTCCCTGGTCCCTGGTCTTTCAGTGCCCTGCGGGGAGGGGACAGGCCCTTGGCCACACTGACCTCTGCTCTGCCTGGACATTCAGGGCTGCTGTGGAGACCCTAGGTGTCCCCTGCTTCCTGGGGGGAATGGCTCGTGGGCTGCTGGGCCGCAACCACCCCCTCCACATCCGGCAGAACCGTGGTGCAGCCCTGAAGAAGGCAGATGTCGTCATCCTGGCAGGTGGGGCTCCGCTTCTCCCTCTCTCTGAGAGCCCCTCCCCGCCGGACTGTACCCCTTCTCCTTCCTGGCTCCCCACCATCCTGTCAGCGTACCATCTTTCCTCTGCCTTAACCTCCTTTTTATTTCTCTGGCTCAGAATAACTCTGAACTTGAAATTCAAGTGAACCTTCCACAGTCTGCAGTCCTATGTGTGACTCAGCTTACCCCCGAGGACAGATGCCTTGAGGGTATCTGCTGTGTCTCACGCACATTTTCACATAAAGTGCTTTGAATCCCGATGAATGCATGCTAGGCGTATCACTTAGCTTCCCCCTGTCTTTACTAGGGATGGAACCCAAGGCCTTCCCACTGAGCTACATCCCAACACTTTTTATTTTTGATTTTGAGACAGGGTCTGAGTTCCCAGGTTGCCCAGGTTGGCCTCAGACTTTTGTTCCTCCTGCCTCTGCCTCCCAAAGGGCTGGGATGACTGGTGTGCACCACACCTGACTGAGCTCTTGCTTTATACAGACATGTGTTGCTTAATGACTGGCATATGTGTTCAGAGAAATGTGTTATTAGGCCATTTTGTTGCCATGTGAACGTCACCAAATATAAACCAAGGTGGCTGCGATGTCACGAGGCAGTGGTGTCACACAGGTCCAGCTGTGTATGTATGTTGTTGACTGAAATGTGCTTACTCGATGCAAGACTGTAAGAACCATCCCCAAACTCAAAGGCTTAGGATGCCTTTGATTTCTCAACGCATAGGGCTGGGGTTTCAGCTTAGTGGTAGATGCTTGTTTAGCATGGCTGAGGCTCTGCGTTCCATTCCCAGCACTGTAAAAACAAAACAAAACAAAACAGAATAAATTGGATTTGGCTGGGCTTGTTCGTGAGTTGAGAGTGAAGTCAGCAGGGAGGCTGTGGTGTGATCCAGGTGGGGCTGGGGCTGTCTTGGCTGTTTGGGTTTGGCTGGCTCTGTAGGGTCTAGAAGGCTTCAGCTGAGTCTCCGCCTGCATCCAGTGCTCACTGTGTTCTGCATCCTCAAGCAGGCCAGGCCAGGCTGGGTCACTGGAGAGTGAGAAACATCCTCCCCTCCCCATCTCTCCCCTTTCCTGCCCTGTTCCTCCTTCCCTCTTTCCATCTGTTTGTTTTTGTTGTGGTGCTGGGGGTGGAACCCAGGGCCTCACACATGCTAGGCAAGTGCTCTACACTGAGCTGCACCCCCAGCTTTCGAAGCCTCTTGAAATCTGTTCTCAGGAATGGGAGACCATTGCTTCTGCCACACCTAGTTGACAAGGGCTACTCCTGGGGTCAGCCCTGATTTGAGAGCTGTAGGGTCATTGCAGAAAGCACAGGGACCCTTTATAGTCAGTAACAGTGGATCAGAAGTTAGGTCATGGGTGTTGCCCAGGATGCTGGGCCTCTTTGTACTGATGCCCTGTCCCTTGCCCCAGGAGCCGTGTGTGACTTCCGCCTCTCCTATGGCCGTGTCCTGAGCCGCCGCAGCAAGATTATCATCGTCAATCGGAACCGGGAGGAGTTGTTGCTGAACTCAGACATCTTCTGGAAGCCCCAGGAGGCCGTGCAGGGTGAGCTCTGCAGTGTCCCCACCATGTACGTGATCCCTCTCCTCCTGGCTTATACTGCAGCTGCCTTGAGTTGGGTGTCAGAGATGAAGGCCCAGGCCCTGCCCCTAAGATAACCAGAGACACATACTTGGCTCTCAGACCCATGGGTGCCTTTATAGGAACAGATGGGAGGAGGGCAGGGAGGGAATGTACACATGATCACATGGCCAGGGTAGACCCTGCCACGCTGCCCACTACCCTTAGGACAGAGAGCTTATTCCTTAGCCCCTGAGCTTTTCTGCTGTCCTGTCCCTCCTGATTTCAGTCCCTTCCCATGCCCTACTTTGCGGATGGTTCTAAAGACAGTGACTTTCCCCTGAAGCATAGGTGACAGGTATTCGGGTTAAGCAGAGAAGTGGCATTTTTGTGTTTGTTTGGGAAAGTCCACCCTAGAGCTGGTGGGCAGCAGTCTGGAAGGGACAGGCAGAGGCAGGGTGGGGCTGCTAAAAAAGGGCCAGGACAGCAGTGGCAGGGCCCAGAGTCAGGATGGACTGGGGGAGAACCTGAACCTCTCTGATTTTCCACTGATCATTTCTCAAGTCAGATGGTGAGAAACCCATCTTGGGCTGTTTACTCCTTCACTGCACTGATCAAAGGTCTGACCTCCTACGTGCCTGTGTTTCAGACACTTGCTTGATGATTGGAGCTGGTTTTCTTGTTTGTTTTCAGCCTTGTGGATGCGAGGCACGTGCTCTACCACTGAGCTGGTTCCCCAGCCCACAGTGCAGCTGTTTTTATCAATGCATTTTGGAGGCTGAATTGATAGGACTTCGTGATGTGCAGCGTGAGGGGCAGGGAGATCATGGATCCAACTTGGGACTGTAGCTCTCTGTACTCCCTAAATCTCATTTCTCTGGCCTTACTTCCCTCTTGCGCAGACTGCCTCTTGTGCCTTTCACCCGCTTTGCCCTGGCAGCACTCCTGGCCTGCTTCCATCCCTTCTGCTTGGATGTGGCTGTTGGCTTCTTGCTGTCTTCTGGCCTCTGGTGCTGGGAGGGCAGGAGGAAGCCACTGCTCTGCAGCTGTGACCTCTTCCTCTACCAGGTGATGTGGGCTCCTTCATGCTAAAGCTGGTGCAAGGCCTTCAGGGCCAGACATGGGCCACAGACTGGTTAGAGGAGCTGCGGGAAGCTGACTGGCAGAAGGAGCAGACCTATCGGTGGGTCTTAGGGGAGTGGAATGGGCAGGGGCTTTCCCAGCCGGCTCTATGGCTAGCCCTGCTGACCTTCACCAACCTGTTGCAGGGAGAAGGCAGCAAGGCCTGTAGCCCAGCACCTGAACCCAGTGCGGGTCCTGCAGCTGGTGGAGGAAATTCTGCCTGACAATTCATTTCTTGTGGTTGATGGTGGAGACTTTGTAGCTACTGCTGCATACCTCGTACAGCCCCGAGGCCCTCTGCGCTGGCTTGATCCTGGTAAGGAAGGACCCATACCCTGAGCAGCTTTCACCGTCTGGACCCTTCACAGCTGCTCTTTTGTCTTTCTAGGGGCCTTTGGGACTCTGGGAGTTGGTGCAGGGTTTGCACTTGGGGCCAAATTGTGCCAGCCGGATGCTGAGGTGAGGCTCTGGATGTGGGAGACTTGCTGGCTTCTGGGCTGTGAACCACTGTAACCATCCTGGGTCCCCCTCTACCAGGTCTGGTGCCTGTTTGGGGATGGAGCCTTTGGCTACAGCCTCATTGAGTTTGACACATTCGTCAGACACAAGGTGACTGGGCTGCCCTGAGGGGGAAGCTTGAAGCCTGGGGTTTTGGGAGATGTCAAGAACTGTGAGTTGGGGTGGTACTGTTGGTCAGCCGGAGGCCTTGTCCTTTGGCTGGCCAGGCCTTTGGGCTGAAGGCTGTGGCCCGACTCATCTTTTTCTGCAGATCCCTGTAATAGCATTGATAGGGAACGATGCAGGCTGGACCCAGATTTCCCGGGAGCAGGTGCCCAGACTGGGCAGCAACGTGGCCTGCAGCCTGGCCTATACTGGTGAGGAGTCTCAGCAGGGCGTGTGGGTGGAATTGACAGGTGCTGCTTTGGGCCCAGCTGGGCTTATGTTCTTCTCCTGGGCTGGCTACATAGTGGGCTAGGTCTGACTTATCTCCTCTTTTAGATTATCACAAGGCAGCCATAGGTCTGGGGGCCCGGGGCCTGCTACTCTCACGGGAAAATGAGGACCAGGTGGTCAAAGTGCTGCGTGATGGCCAGCAGCAGTGCCAAGATGGCCACCCGGTCGTGGTCAACATCCTCATTGGGAGGACGGACTTCCGTGATGGCTCCATTTCCGTATAGGGCCTTGTGGGTTAGTATGCTTGGCTTCCTTTTTGTACATGGACTGTGCCTGGTTTGGAGTCTCATCCTCACCCACCCTGGACTTATTCCACGCGGCCCAGTGACCTCACAATCCTCCCTGAGGTTGTGCTCCAAGAGGCACCGTGGCAGCCCTGGAGAGCTACGGGCCTTTGTCTCCACAGGCCTAACCATGCACTATCTCCTCTCCGCTCTTACAGACCAAATAAACCATCTCTTCTGACCCATGTGGGCCCGAGGATTTAGTCACAAAACCTGTGCATATTGATTTATTGTCAATAAAAGAGGGAGACAGGAAGGGGACCTTACTCTCTCACTGGATTACTGGGGATTTCGGGGTACCTGGCAGGCTGAAATCTTTACCCCTCTGTGGTCCCTAGAAGAATCCCACAACCCACTTCCAGGTGGGGCCATGCACATCAGCCCGCGCGCGCGCACACACACACACGCACGCACGCACGCACGCACGCACACACACACACACACACACACACGGAGGCAATAAATAGGTTTCGTACCAAAGTGCCCCAGCCTGACACTTCAGGCGGGGCCCCTCTGAAACAGAGGGGCTAAGTGCTCCATTTTTTCAAGGGTAGGGAGGGGAGAAGAGGAAGGTAAGGGCCAGACTCTGTCATCTCCATTGGCTGGCTGGAGGCCTATCGTGGGGTCTTCCCTGGAAAAGAGGGTGGGGAAACCAGTTGTTTCTCTACAATCCCCAGGCTGTCCCTATCCAGCTGGAGCCTAGGATAGGGGCTGCTCACCCTCAAACAGAACCTCATGATAGTCCTTGGGTCCTCCAAGGGAGGGAGAAACAAGAGTGCAGTGCTCGAAGCTAATACTGATTTGGTTGGCAGCAACAAGAGGACTAAGAGGTGTCTCAGCACCCCAGGGTGATGCTCACAGTAATTGGTGTGCACCCCAGCGAAGGGGTGGCGAGAGGCCTGCCTGGCAAGCAGGAGAACTGCCTTTTGGCAACAACAGGCTTAGTCCTGGTGCTCAGGAAAGACGGCCACAAGAGCTAGTCGCTAAAAATCCCGTGCCTGGCCCTGGCAACTAGTGCCCAAATAAGTGGCACAGAGAACTGGGACTGACTTTCAGCTTGGGAGGCTGGCCAGTTCGCCACTCTCCTAGCAACCAGGAGCTCGGCCTGTGCAACACGTCCGGTCCTCTGAGGTCACTAAGGGCCCTGCCTTAGTAACCAGGGTCCCGCCCTGCTCCACGAGTTCAGAGGCACACGTTTAATTGCTTAGAGAGCTCTCTCTCCAGGTCCAGGATGAGGGCGTCAAAATCTTTGAGATTCAGGTGCGGATTGAAGGGCGCATCAAACTCATCTTCGAAGTCGGCAGCGCCTCTTTGCTCACCCGCCTCGTCGTCGTCATCGTCATCCTCATCGCTGTGGCTGCCCGTCACGTGGTCATAGGCAGGCCCGGACAGGAAGTCCCGTCCACATGGCAGGAAGTCCCGCCCGCAAACGCTCCACTCGCCAGCGTAACGGTTGCTTGGGGGGCTCTCCGGGCCTCCGCGGCCGCGGGGCCGAGTCACCACCTCAGGGCCTGTTAGCGGCAAGTGCAGGGACGGCTGTCGTTTGGGCCGCAAGTACGGTGCGACATCTGGAGCCTCTGGGGACTGCCGGGGATCTGAGGGAGGAGAGGGAGCGCTTGTGATGACGTCATGCACAACTAGGCCCCTGGTTGGCCTTTGGGAAGGCAAGGCATTGGACCGGATTAAGATTGCACTGGTAAAGCCCGAATTGGTTGCTTAGACAACTAGGCTTCTGAGTGGCACGTTGAGAGGCGGGGCCTCTGGCCGCATCAACGGTTGATTGGTCAGATTGCTGGTTTACCTGAGGGGGCGTGGCCTACTTTAACCAGACTGATTGGACGCTCGAGAAGGCGCTGCCATAACAGCCTACCTGGATTGGCGGCCCAGGCCGCTGACAGGCTCACCTGGCCAAGACTGCAGCAGGTAGTGTAACACTTCGATGTGGCGCTTGAAGTCCACCGCGCTGGTGACGCCTGTGCCACAACTGCGGATGCGGGGCCGGGCGGATGCCTGGCGCGCCGGCAGCAGCACGGGCCCGAAGCACACGGCCAAATTCTGTGGGGTCATGCGGTTGTGAGCCTGGAAGGAGGAGACGAGGCGCAGGTGGTCCAGGAGAAGCGTCAACGTGGCCTGTGGGAGAGTGTTGTGAGGGGAGGGTGAGTGGGCGTGAGGCAAGTAAAGTCGGGGCCCTGCTGCACCTGTGGGAGACTGAGGTGACCCAAGTGGGGATACTGAGGTTTAAGGTCTCACAGCTGGAAGGTGGCTGAGCTGTTAGCACAATCCCATTAGCTAGAAGGCAGACAGAGGCCAAGACAACTTAGCTTTGGAATGGCAGAGCTGAGAGTCCATCCCACTCCTGTGTGTGTTAGGCAGGGTTGTCATGAATCCCATTTTACAGGTGAGGGAAAGGACTTGTTTAAGATCCCACAGCCAGGAACTTCCCTTGTGGCAGGTTGGCAGATCTGTGTTGAGAATCTGTGTTTTTGACATACCCTGGCTATGCCACCTTGGGCAACTGCTCTGGGCCTCAGTTTCCTGGTCTACAAATGGAGGTACCAGTAGTACCTGCTTTGTAGGAATGTGATGGTCCCATGAGTTCGTGCCTATTGCAAGCTCAGGCAGGGGTGAAGTGCTCTTCTGGTATTGCTCACCCCATTTCCCACCATTCCCACCAGGGCCGACTCACCTTTTCCACATCTGGCAGGCAGCTGAGGAGCCCTCGGGTGCCCTCAGGACTTGGAGGAATTCTGCTTGGGGGGCCTCGGGCCATGGCCTCCAGGACCACCTGATAAAGGGGCTGGGTGATGAGTGGGGTGGGCAACTCTCGAAGGTAATCCTTGAGGATGCCTGTGGACACAGGACCCCTATGGTCAGGGCATCAGTGGCTTCCAAGACCAGAGGATTCCCTGGGACTGGGAGTAGGGGGGCAGAGGAGGAGGACAGGTGCAGAAGAGTGCAAACAAGGTTAGACCAGTGGAGTCAGTAGGGCCCCCAGCCCAGCTTGACCTGAGGGTTGAAAGGAGATGAGTCCGCAGAGGTGAAGGGGGTCATGCTGACCTGTGATGACGTTGATATCAGGGTATAAGTCCTCAGAGAGGCAGACAGCCTCACTATCCCGCTCAAAGGCATCCCGAAGCTCTTTCTTCACTGCTGCGGAGCCGCACAGACGGTACAAGCCCACTACCTAGGGGTGGGGACAGAGGGTGTTTTGTCTGGGCTACACACTGACCAGGGCCTACTGCTGTGGGGGCTGGGGGTGTGGCCAGGCAAGTGGCTGTAAGAAGCATCAGTTGTTATGTTTCTGCTCCTGCGACACCTGTTATTGGAACCCCATCCTGGCTGCCTGGATGTGGCCTTATAAACCTTCTGCTTGCACTGCTTCCTCTGGCTTCTCAGATCGCTTGTCATGTCCTCCTCCAGGAAGCTTTCCCTGACCACCTCAGGCCTGCCCTTAAGCTCTTGCAGACCCCAGGTTCTTCCCATTTCTTTCTTTTCTTTCTTTCTTTTGTTGTTTTTTGGAACAGGGTCTCGCTATATACTTCAGGCTGGCCTCAAACTCACTACACCTCCTGCCTCACCCTCCCACATGCTGGGATTATAGGTGTGCTCCATCACACCCCAGCCACCTTTACATTTGTGACCTATTAGAGTCATGTGTTTCTCCCAGGAGACTGAGCTCCAGGAGGGCCCAGGTCCTTTTATTACATGGACGGACGAACCCAGGGTTCTGGCATGGGTGCTGTGATCTGAGGGGAGAGGTCTCCTGTCTGTCTAGGTTGGGGTTTGAGTTACGAGTAGCCCAGGCTGGTGGGAGGTCTGGTGTCCATACTGTGGGGGTTTTGGGGGGGGAGTGGATCTAAACTTCGGGGGTCAGGGGAGGGGACAGGGGCTCACCCGCAGCCCTCGGCGCTCAATCTGTGCAACACACTTCTGGATGATGTGAGGCACCTGGCCTGGGGGCTGCTCCCGCTCTACCAGCAGTGGCAGGGGCAGCCCAAAGACACGGGGCTCAGCTGTGGCGGATGCTTCTTGCTGGTCCGACAGGGTCAGCTTGGCATACAGCAGCCCCTGGGGTTCCAGGCGGATGGCCAGCTGCTGGGCCTGGCAGCCTGAGGACACAAGAGGATCCAGGTCACATGTGTCCCAAAGGTTCCCGGGTCTTGGCCCTTCCTAGAGCAGGTCATATCTTTCCCCCAGAGCCCAACCCTCTGGGCACTTTCAGGGTAGGGGCCACCCTGGGCTGGGTGCTGTACCCTGTCCCTCCTGCTCTAAATCCCATGACCTACCTCGGAAGACTGTGGGCAGCAGCACAGTCCCCTGGGCACAGGGCCGGTGCCGCCTCACGCCAGGGTCCCAAGCAAGCACCAGGGCCCGCAGTAGCCGGGCGGCCTCCAGCTCCAGGTGGAAGGTGTGGTCCAGCTGTAGGAAGTCCGGCCCTCCTCGAAGGGGTCCTGTGCGGGCTCTCGCCACCCCATCCACTTGGAGCAGGCAGCAGAGGTCTCTCGGGGTGGCCCCTGGTGTTGGCCGCAGTCCCCCGAGCCCGTATAGGTGCAGGCTGAGGCGGCCCCAGAGTGCAGCTGGCAGCACCCGGGCCGCTGGGCCTGCTTCATAGGGCCGAAAGGCAGCAGGCGATGGGGGGCCTGCCGGGCGCTCGGGGGAATCGCTATCACTAAGGTACACAGCCCTGGCGCTCTGAGTGCTCCCAGCAGCTGCCATCCGCCGGGGGTTCCCCACACTGCTGTCCAGGTGGTAGCGGGTGATGACAGAGCCCTCTGGGGCAGCCCTCTCGCGCTCCCGGCCAGCCTTGGGCCCCCGCAGGCTCAGGCGGCGCCGCAGCTCGGGCAGCTTCTTCATCTTCATAGAGAGGCGCCTGGCAGGGCCCGGGGACTTGGTTCGGGAGGTTTTGGTTGGGGGGCTGGCGGGGGCTGCACCTGCGGTGAGAGCAGACATTAGGGTTCCGAGCCTGGGCCCAGGGCAGGAGCGAGGCTGTGGTCACCTGAGGGTGGGGGTGAGGCCGTGGCCACCAGGGAGTATGGAGGTGAACATAGTGACCCGGGTGACACTTGTACCTACCTTGGTGGGTTGGGTTCTCTGGCTCAGCAGAGCCTGGCTGTGGCCACAGTGGCTCAGGTGCTGGGGGTCTGGGGTCTTCCTCTGGGATGGGGTTGTACCAGATCTCGCCAGCGGGCTCCCCACTGCTAGGTATCCCTGGCCCCAGAGGCACCTCCTCAGGTGGCTTGGCCCCTCCCAGCACCCATCTTCGGCTGCTGGGCTCCAGGCTTTGCAGGTACACCCCCCGGGCAGGGCTCCGAGGTGCCTCCGGCCTGAGGGGTCCCTCTGCTCCTGCCTGGGGCCCTTCAAGGGCCTGGGGTTCTGGCGGGCTGGGCTCTGGGTGCTGGGCTGGGCGGCCTGGTGGAGAGCAAAGGGAGTGAGATGCAGCCCCTCAGTTCCCCTAAAACAGCCCCAGCCCAGGGCTCTTGTGAGGTCACTTTAGTACTGGCCTTCATTCCAAGCCACTGATTGACACGTGGGATGCCCTGTCCTGTCCTGGGCTTCAGTCATTGCCCCCAGGGACCCGCCGTCTTATCTGGAATGGGTAGCCACAGGCCAGCGATCTCCCGCATCGCCAGCTCAGTTCCTAGCATTCCAAAGGGGGCTGAGTCCCTCCAGCCTCAGGGCCCAGGTCAGCTGTCCTTGGTCCCTCAGGCCCCTGGATCCAGTTTTCACTCTTCCTACTCTCTGTTTAATCCCAGCACAGAAGTGTGTGCCTGGCCCTGCTCACAGGGTGAACTTGAGCGAGTCCTTTCCCCTCCCTGAGCCTCAGCATCCTCCTTCGGAAGGAGAGACGTGGTGCTGACCTCCAGGAGGGCTTCAGGGGGTTTGGTGTGGGAAGGGCTCCCTAGACACCAGGTCACGGCCAAGCTCACAGCTCCGAGCAGATGCTGGCTTGTGCCGCTCTGGAGATTGGAGTGGGCTGACAGGGAACTTGACCTGCACCCCAAACTCTGTTCCTACCCTGGGGTGGGTCCTGTCCCTCAGTCCAGGCCTTGTCAAGGCCTTGTGGCCTCCCGTTTGCTCCATCCCCTATCTGACATCATAGACTATTTCCTGTGTGTTTCTGTGTGGGCACCCCCTTCCCTTCTCCGGCCCTGGGAACCTTGGGATCTTTGGGAAAGGCTGGGGAGGAGGTCAGGTCTGTGCAGTGGTGGAGCCGCTCTCCTTTAGCTAGCTTCTTCCCACACACCCGTCCCATGAATTCCAGTTTCCCTAAGGTCTTGTCTCGCTGTCCCTTGATCCCCTCCCCTGGCCACCTCCCAGGACCCCATCTCAGAGGTCTGTTGTGAGTAACATAGGCCAGATCGCTGTTTAACTCACTCTACTCGGCTCTGGGCAAACCACTGAAACTGCCACGTGCCTCAGTTTCCCCATCTGTATAAGGGAAGAGTTTCCCCGGGCTGCCCAAGGCAGGCACAGCGACAGTTAGCAGTGTGTGGACGGGAGCGGGGTGGGATGCAGGAGCATGACCCCTTCCCCACCATGTCCCATTGCGGTGCCCCCTGCCCGCCCGGGCTGGGCCAGCGTCCCAGCCTCCTGCCCCTCCTCCCCGCCACCCCATTTCCTGTTGGGGCAAGGCCCCCTCCCGGGCCTCCCACCGAGCCATCCCGGCCGGCCGCACATAACGGTCCGCGCGCCCAATCCACGCAGACCCGGGCTCCCAGGACCCCCGCGCGCCCTGGCCGTGTGCGCCACGGCCCGTAGGGGGCTCCGTGGGGCGCCACTGTCCCTCCAGCTGTCCCTCCTTGGGGGTCCCAGGCCCCCAGGCTGCGCGCGGCTCTGTGCCTCCGTGCTCCGCCGCACCCCGGCCCTCTCACCACGCTCCTTGGCGTCTGACTTTTTCCGCGGAAGTTTCTCCCGGCCCCGGAGGCGGGAGAAGGTTTTCCGCAGTAGCGGCTCGGCCATGCTGGGGCCCGGGCCGCCGAGCCAAACGCGTCCCCCCTGCCCATCCCTGCGCCCCGCCCCACCCCGCGCCCCGCCCCGCACCCCGCCCGCCCTGCCTCCGGGCCGCAGGAAGCGCATTCCGGGAATGCTTGGCCCAAACTTTTTTTTCCCTTCCCCTTCCAGCTGCTCGAGCGGGCGTTGCTGGGAGATGTAGTTGCCCCGGGCCTGGAGGGCGCAGGATGGGGGCTGCGGGTCGCCCTCCTCCGCTCCAACTGGGAATTCAATGGCACAGGCTCGGCCCTAGACTGCTCTCTTACTCACTCTCTAGATGATGCTACATGCCTCAGTTTCCCCATCTGTATAAACGGGATCATTTCCCCAGGTTGCCTCCAAATGCACCCTACACCCAATCCTCCTCTTCCCTTTCCATCCACGACTTCAACCTGGTGCAAGCCTCAGCATCCTTTTCAGTAGCTCGCTCTCCCCCGGGCCTCTTCCTTGGTCTCCCCAGTGCCGCTTCTGCCTCTCCCTCCGCACCCAGCTTGCTCACAACCTCCTCAGCCTACATTCCAGTTACTACGGTTGTTTTAAAAAGCTGTCCCAAAACTTGGTGTAAACGGCTGCTCACAGCTGCTGTAGGTCAGGAACAGGGACAGGGGAGAGCGGGCATTGCTGTTTGTACTCAAAATGGGAGAGAGGGGCCACAGGTTCACCTGGAGGCATCTTCAGTCATACGTTGTATCAATCAGTTTTTTGTTAGGATAATGAAAAACCTAAGGGTGGTAATTTTATAAAGCAAAGAGGTTTGTTTAACTCGGTTCTGGAGGTTCACCAGGTTGGTGCTGGCGAAGGTGTCAGGCTTCTGGTGTCACAATGCAGAAGAGAAAGATGGAAAGGGGCCAGCAAGAAATCTTATACCCAGACAGGAAGTCAGAGAGTGACTCGGGGTGGGGCTTACTATTACAACAACCTACTCATCCCTGAGAACTGCCTTAATTCAGTCTGAGGCCACAGCCCATTGACCTAAGGTCCTCCCTCTTGGCCCCATCCCTTAACATAGCTACATTGGAGACCGAGCTTCCAGCACACGAAGCCCTCGGGGATGCATCATGCCCACACCACTGCACAGATGCATTGATGCCTGCTCTGGGCAGGAACCTCCACTGCAGCTGTGGACTAGGGCAACTGCATGGGCCTTTTCATGTGTCCTCCACTTCCTCTCAGTATGGTGGCGTTGGACTTCTGAGACAGCTTCCCAGGGCTCCAAAAATGAACAAGGCAGAAGCTACATTACCTTTTCGGCTACACTGGGCATTACACTCTGTGCTGATCAGCATTTTGTGTCTGAGACAAAACACCTGATACCTGCAATTTAAAGGAGGAAGGCTTTAATTTGGCTCCCAGTTCGGAGGGTTTAGTCCATGGTCAGCTGGTTTCAAGATAGAAGTGGCAGGGTGGAAGGGTATGGAGGGAAAAACTGCTCAACCCATGACAGGAAGCAGAGCAAGCAAGTAAGAGCCCAAGAGGAAAAGGCTAGGGATCAGGTACCGTCCTCAAGGTCATGACCCATGGCCCACCCAGACACACCCAGAAGTATACATTTCTCATGTCCCAGGCATCTCGCAAGCCAAAGTTGACAGTCAAGATTAACTATCAAACACACTTGTCATTTGCAACATCAAGGTTTGGATGTAGACCTACATCTCTCAATGGAAGTCATGTCTCATGAGCTTGGATGGATGAGATCAGAGATGTTCTTGCAGAAATATACCTGAATTTACCTCTATGTTCTGTACCCCATGCAGTGCCCAGGGTGGACCTAAAACTGAAATCAGATTATGGCACACTCCTGCTGATAGTTATGCTGGCACATTCCTGTGACTGCTTACCCATGCCCTGAATTAAATCTACATTCCCACTATAACCTACAAGACTTCTGGTGCCATCTCTTTTCTGCCACCTTTATTCCAGTTTCCTTTCTGGTCCTCCTTGTTGTCAAGCTCTTTCTGCCCCAGGCCCTTTTCATACACACGTGCACACACACACACACACACACACACACACACACACACACACACACACCCCTTTTATCTGAGAGACCCTCAGGTTCTCCTGAGATTGCCTCTTGTTCATTAGGTCTAATGGGACCTCCTTGGGAGGCTTTCTTTCTGCCTATCCACTGCTGTCCAGCTGGTATTACTTAATTTTGTGTCCTTTCTCCTATTTTACCACAGCTTGGATTTAAGAATCGAGTGGTTTGTTCATTTATTTGCCTCCTCATCCAGGTGAGGCTCACCTGTCTCTCACAGCTGAATGTTCAGATAGGAGATTAGGTGCCAAGAGGGGTGGCCAAGAGGCATGGACATAGGGAGCTGTGTGTGTGCGTGTGTGGTTTTAATATGTTTCACTGTGGTTCTCTGTGTTTATCCTACTTGGAGTTCCGTGAGCTTGTTGGATATGTGAATTCATGTCTTTCATCAACTCTGGGAAGTTTTGGGCCATTATTTCTTCAGATATTCATTCTGCCCCATTCTGTTCTTTTTAAATTCTTGTTTTCCACACATCCCTTAGGCTTTGTTCATTTTTCTTGGATAGGTGTGTTTTTGGAGAGTTAGCCTGGAAGAGGGTGTGGTGCACCCTCCTCCCTAACAGAACCCTGTTCAGATACCTTGAGGCAGTGGCTGACATGGGGAGTGGGTTGGAGGTCAAGACTTCACAAGCCCAGGTTAGGGACAGATCTAGGGTACCCTGGAGCCTCAGAGGAGATAGGGTCACAGCAGCCATTGTCCCACCTCTGTTACAACAAATAACTAAGAAACATCCTCAAGCTTAGGACAGGGGTGCATGTCTGTAGTCTTATCTACTTGAGAGGCTGAGGCAGGAGGATCCTTGAGCCTAGAAGTTTGAGGCCAGCCTGGTTACATAGTGAAAACAAAACCAAAATAAAACAAACCCCTCATACCACATAATATTTATTATTTTCTGTAAACCTGTTTGATAAAGTCTTTGTTTTTATCTATTGCATTTATTTGCCTATGTGTAGCTCATTTAATTCATCACTGGCTATAATTATTGATAAGTGAGAACAAATTATTTGCAAATTGTATATTATGAAATGATTGTGACTGTGGAGTTTCATGTTTAATAAAGTTTGTAAATTTATTCTTGTGTCTTTTGAAACTGTAGTACAGTTTTTAGAGCATGTGCACATGTGTGTGCGTGCTTGCGTGTGTGTGTGTGTATGTGTGTGTGTGTTTCCCCCAGATGCCCTCATTAGCTGCAGGCCTGATATGCTGTGCATTTCAAGTGCCTGATGGATTAACCAGCCCTTGGCACATATAGGTATTTGTTGAAAGAGCAAATGCAAGTGGAGAGGGATGGTTAGTGGAGAACTCTACCTTCATGGCAGACAGTGAGAGATGGAGGATGAATACCACAGCTCCCGTGCCCTTGGTATGAGGTGACTGAGGGGCATGTGCTACACTGTCCCATGGGACTGAGGTCCAGCCACCCACCATGGAAACTTGCTTAAAAATGAACCTTTTATTGACCCTTGCTTCCCTGTCTCCGTTCACTACTTTCAGCATTTCTGATGGATCACTCCCCAAACATAGCACTTGTAGTTCAACTGTTGTCTCAGGGTCAGCTTTCAGGAGATGCCAAAGAAAGACATTCTTAGCTATCATCAAGAAATCAGGAAACAACAACAAAAAGAAATCAGATAACAAATGTTGATGAAGCTGAGGAGGAAAAGGAGCCCTCCTTCATTGTTGGTGGGAATGTAAATGTAAGCTACTATGGAAATCACCATGGAGATTCCTCAAAAAACTAAAACAAGAAATTTCATTTCACTCAGCTATTTCCCTCCTAGATATCTTCCTGAAAGAGTTAAAAACATCATATTATAGTGATACATGCATACCCATGTTTATAGTAGCACAACTCATAGTAGCTAAATCTTGGAAGTGGCCTCTATGTCCACCAACAGATGGAATGGATAAAGAAAATATGATATTTACACACAATGGAGTACTACTTTGTCATAAAGAAAAATACACACCAGTCATTTGTAGGAAAAATGGATGCACCACAATGTTAAGTGAAGTAAATCAGACACACAAGCTTTAATATCACATGATTTTTCTTATATGAGAAACAGAAAATATAAACAAAGAGCAAAATAAAAGATGGTAGAAAAAATAAAAAAGAAATATTCTCTCTAGGCTTTGGTTTCCTCATTTGTCCAAAGGGAAGAATAATCCATGTCACCAAAGCTGTGAGGGTGGCCATGTGTCTGTGGGGCTAGGTCCCCTGCTGCGGTTTGGATAGGAAATGAATCCGAGGTTCATCTGGTTGGGGACTCGGTCCCTCAATGCAGTGTGTAAACAGCTGGGACTTTGGGAAGTGGTTGGATCGTGAGGGCTCCAACTTCTTTAGTGGGTTAATGTATTCATGAGTTTTATAGCTCAATGGGCTAAAAATGGGGTGGGACCTGTGGTGGATTAACTAATGGTCACCTTGTAATGTCCAGCTGAACTGAATCAGTGTGTTTCTGGGCATGGAAGACCCATCTGAGGATTGTTGCCAATGGCATACAAAAAGAGACCTGGAGGGGAAGATTGTTTGTTGTTGATTTTCTTGGAGAAGCTTGTCATGGTTTTCCTGAAGTGAACTTGGCTGTTCTCATTGTCGTCAGAGCTCAGGTCTTTGCTGTCACTGGCAATGGCTGCTGTTCTCATCAGGGGAGCTCTGATCTTCACCTTGAGCATCACTTCCTGGCTCCAGTGCAGATCCCTCAATCTGGTAGCACAAATCCTTCACCCTGCCTGGGCAGGCTTTCTAGCTTCTACCACTGGCCTTTGGGCCTTCCTGGAGCAGATGCTCCATATGGACTTGCATAAGAGATTGCTGTGGGCCCTGGGCCTCTAGCTGGACTTGTGGAGGACATTGCCTTGGGCTCTAGGCCTTTAGCTGGACTTGTGTGGGACATTGCTGTGATATCCAGGCCCTCAGCTGGATTCTTTGGGTCTCTAGTGCACAGACAGTTCCATTGCATCCCCCTGCATTTGACTTTGTGGGTGAATATTATAAAATAATCCTATAAATTATGTGTCCTGTATTAAATGTATTCCCTTGCAAAAAAAAAAAGTGAAAATAGAAGGAAAAAATGGAAACAAAGCTTTTGTACATAGGGAGGGGAGGGGGCTTGGGGGTGGGAGAGATGAAATAAAATTTATTAATAATAAAGATCTATTCCTTTGCAAAAACCTCACCACAGTCGGGCCTGATGGGGCGAAACAGGTCACTGGGGTATGGCTGGGAAAGGTACATTTTGTCCCTGGCCCCTTCCTTGTTGTCTCTTTCTCTCTGCTTTTGGCTGTTATGAGGTGAGCAGCTTTCTTCTGCCATGATGTTTCTGCCTCTCTACAAGCCTGAAAGCAAAGCAGCCACTGACCATGGACTGGACTGACATCTCCAAAACAGCCAAAATAAACCTCCCCTCCTCCAGGCTGATTTTCTCAGGTACTTTGTCACGGCACCCTAAAGCTGTGTGACACGTACTCTTGTCCTGCCAGCTCCCTGGGGAATCTCAGCTCTTGGGTGATGGAAGACAGAGGTTATGGGGAGCAGACCCCATACTTCTTCCACCCCTTGTTGTCATTCCCAGTTGTCTTCATGCCTGAGGCTCCCACGTATCCATCACCTTCCAGGGTAAGGAGGTGAATGACGGCCTGTGCAGGCCACCTGGGCTGAGAGTCGGACCTCAGAGGAACCAGGAAGAGGTGGCTGCCCAGAGGTGACCCTTGGGGAGTGAGAGGTAGAGAGGGTGATGCAGTTGCCGTGAAGCTTCTCCTGAGGTGGAACGTGGGCTTAACTGGGCAGTGAAGTGTTTTTGGCCAAGGCTTCCTGGTAGCCTCTGGAAAAATCCATCCAGGGAGCTGTAGCGTGAAGTTGAGGAGGATCTGTGTTCCCCGTTGCCTTCCTTCTACTCCCCACAGTGCTCTCTTTTATCACATATCTGCTGGATTCTCCTGCTGGTCAGGCCCCTGCACAATCCCTGGGACACTTTCAGCAACTGGCCACCGTGCCAGGAGCTGCCCTGGTGTCTAGTTTGCAGAGCCAGAGGTGCTCAGGTGATCATCATAACCTCATCATAGACAGTGCAGGCTGGTTGTGCCAGAGGAAGGGCAGGCAGCCTGGAGAGGAGTAGTTGGCCAGGTGGGAGCTAGTGGCCTGGAGTTGGCAGGGCCTTGACAGATGTCCCATATCATCCTTAGCCCCTCTCTTCTTCCTCCAGGTCTCTGAGATCCATGTGTTCAAATGAAGTTCTGGCTATTGACTTACTTCTAGAGGATAGCTTCTAAGCCCATAGACTATTCTATCTGAGAATAGTTTCTTTGTATCCCTGAGGGCCACACTAGGTAGTTTATGCCAATAGTGGGATTTATGGTGTAGGCCTTGGGCCACACTCTATGAGTCCGATCTCCGAAAGCTTTGAAAATTGAGTAACTAAGGTCTGCTGAATTAGTTAATACAACAAATACACATAGTTGTAATTGTCAGTTTTTTGTTACTGTAATGGAATACCTGAGGCAGGCTAACTGTATAAAGAGGTTTAGTTCACAGTTTTGGTGGTTGAATGTCCAAACAGCATGGTCCAGGCTCTGGTGAGAATCCCCTTAGCTGAATCACCTCAGATGATTGCTGAGGCTGGACAGATTGCCTTCTGGACCATGACAGATGGTAATGAGAGGAGCACACAGGGGAAGAAGAGTTCACATCACCAAAGAGGAAGGCAGAGAGAGACCTGGGTCCCATAACCACTTCCAAGAGCTGCACTTTCAGTTGACCCAAGTACCTCCCACTAGGCTGTAGTAGGCATAGGGGGGATATTTTTTGTGGTTTTGGAGATGGAACCAAGGATCCCATGCACGCTAGGCAAATGCTCTGACTGGGCTATATCCTCTTCTCTAGGAGCCACCTCTTAAAGGTCTCACCAAGCTCCCAACTCATGAATCTTGGAGGACAAAAAACCCAGAAACCACAGCAGTCACCAGTGGTGTCTATGTGGCTGTCATGCGCTAAATTGTGCCCCTTCCTGGCAAAGTCTTATGGTAAAGTCGGAACCCCAGTGCCTCAGCATTGACTGTATTTAGAGATAAGGTCTTGGCAGATGTAATTCAGTTAAAATGAGATCATTAGGGTAAGCCCTGATCTGATATGACCGGGATCCTTTTGAGAAGATGAGATTAGGACACAGATGTGTGTCCAAAGATGTGAGACACAGGAGAAGACAGCCAGCCGGGCCAGGGATTTAGCTCAGTGGTGCTGCTGCCTGCCTCCAGAGTGCAAGGTCCTGAGTTTGATCCCTGGTACCAAAAAAAAAAAAAAAGATATAGGCAAATTACTTACTTAAAATAGTTTACACAAGGAGAAGACAGCCATGGAGAGAGGCGTCAGAGAAAACCACCCTACTAACTCCTTGACCTTGGACTTTTAGCTTCCCAAACTGTAGGAAAACAAAGCCAACCTACAGGTGATATTTTGCTATAGCAGCCGAATATAGTAGTCAGCTCCCAATAAAACCCTGGAGACCGAGGCTCAGGTGAGCCTCTCCAGATGGCGTTACACCTTGTGAATGGTCATATATCATGGGCAGGAGGATTAAGTGTTATATCCTCAAACTCCACTGAGAGGGGACAGCAAGAAGCTCACGGATTTTGTCCCACATGTCTCTTGGCCTTTGCAGATTTTACTATGCATGGTTTCCTGTAATAAACTGTCATTGTGACGACAAAAGCTTTGCTGACTGCTGTGTATCCTCCTATAGAGTCAGTCGTTGAGCCTGAATGTGGTCTTGGGGACCTCCCACCGTACAGGTTCATGAAGATGAAACACCTCTATCCTGCTAAGTTCCCAGCGAATGGGGGTTTGAGAGTAGGAACTTCCCCTCTGGGGACTCCCCTTCCCCAAACTTCAGTGAGTCCTCACACTTTCAGGAAGCAGCTTTTTGGCCACTACTACCTGCTTGTCCACTTTTTTTGTTGTTGTTCGTTTGGCTTTCCGAGACAGGGTCTTGCTTTGTAGTTCAGGTTGGACTTGAACTCAGTATGCAGCCCAGGATGACCTTGAACTCATGGGCGATCCTCCTTCCTCAGCCTCCCCTCCCAAGTGCTGGGATTACAGGCATGTGCCACCTTGCCTGGCCACTTGTCTACTTTTTGTTCCCTGGGATCCCATTTGTGGCTGCCCTCTCTTCCTAGTTTCAGTGTAACTGTGAGTCACCCACATAGCAGCTTATCCATGGTGGAGGGAGGAGTTGGATTTTAGGGTCACCCTCACTTAGGTTGGGGTACCCTTGCCTCTGATCTGGCACGTGGTCTCAGGATGGGCCTGTTTTCTCTCTGTGTCTCAGTGTCTAAGTCTCCAATATCTCTTCGAATCACTCAGTAACATCCCAGAGGGACAGAAAGTTGTGTTCTTGTGCTCCAGCACCATTCTGTTCCTTCAAATCTTAGTAAGAGGGCTCCAGCCCTTTTCAACACCCTTGCTGAGATTTCAGAGAAGCCCTGGGTTATTTTCTCACAGACTCCTGTTATTGATGAATTAATAGTTTCACCATGAGCTCTCTGTCCTGCTCTAGAGGCTTCTGTCCTTGAGTTCAGTGGAATTCCACTTGCACAAGGGTGCAGAAAAGGCTTTTCTGAGGATTGAGAGGGTCAGAGGGGTTTATATTTCACAGCACAACAACCCATCCTTGACTTCATCTGTTTTCTGTTACTATAACAAAATATCTGAGGCCAGACAGGCATTTTATAAAGAAGAAGTTTATTTATCTTACAGCTTTGGAGGCTGAAAGTCCCAGATTGGGTAGCACTGTGTATTCAGCCTCTGGTGAGGGTCCCCTGGCCTGGGTCACACCATGCATGACATTGTGGAGGGCACGTGTGTGAGGGGAGAGATCACAGGGCGAGACAAGAAGCCAGAGGCTGGGAAGCAGCCAGGCCCCCTCTTTTATAACAGCTATTAACTACTCCTGGAAGCCAGCATTCATTCCTTTGAAGAGTGAGCCTCCATCACCTCCTCCTAGACTCCAACCTCCCATCACGACCAGCCTGGGGACCAAGCTTCCAACACACGGACACGTGGGAGACATCCTTGAGCCATACCTGAACCACAACCACTTTGACATCTCTGTTCCCTCTCAGCCTACCTTGGCCATCCAGCCCACCAGGCATCCTGGATTCTTGCCATCACTCTACCTCTTCATTCACTCATTCATTCATTCACTCACACATTTCATTCATTCCACAAATATATTTACAGTCCCTCCTGTCCTAGGCCCAGGGGTACAGAGTTGGGCAAGATAAATAAGACAGCACAGCCTTAGTCCCCCCACCACGTGTCAGCTCACAGTTCAGAGTGAAAGAGACATTAATCAAAGAATTACACAGATGAATGTGTGTTTGTCAGCTTTTGTTACTGTAACACATACCAGAGATGATAATATATAAAGAGGAAAGATCTAATTTGGATCACAGTCTCAGAAGCTTCACTCCGTGGTCTGTTGACCCTGTTGCTTTGGGGCCTGAGGTAAGGCTGAACATCATGGCAGAGGATGGGCTGTGGAGCAAAGGTGTTCATGTCAAGGCCAGGCCGTGAATTAGGGAAAAGGAGGAAAGGGCCAGAGTCCCAAATTCCCATTTGAAGACGTGCTCTCAGTGGCCTAAAGCCTCCCACAAGGCCCCACCTCTTCCAGGTCCCCCTGCTTCCCAGTAGTGCCAGGGGCCTTGGGGACCCACCACAGCCATGATGACAATGAGGGTGAGTGAATGGACTGAGGTCCCTGATGTGGCTGCAGTAGGGAGTGGAGGTTAGAGGAGTCTTCCTGAGGCAGTGGGGTTTGCACTGAGACCTCACAGCCAAGCAGGCAGCCCCTGGGAGGCGCTGGGAGGGTGGAGGAGCATGTGAAAAGGTCCTGCAGCACCATAGACATCTATTCTTCCTTTCCTAATGCCGAGATTCAGCCCATCCCGTCATCTCTCATTTTTTTTTAAACCTCTTTGATCTCCTTGCCTCTTGTCACTCCCATTCACCTACACCACAGCTCAGAAACCACGTCCTGAAAATTCAGCTTTTAAAAAGTGGTTGAAAACAAGACTGCATTTTGGGGGACCAAGTTTCACGCACCCATTCCCTGATGTACGGTCTATGGCCGGCTTCATGCTACAATGGCGTGAGTTGAACTATTGCAACAGAGACCACCGGGGCCAGCGAACCGGCAATACCTACACTGGACTCTTGGCAGAAAGCTTGCTGACTCCTAACCTGTGGCGTGGCTCCCCATCACAAGCCGTCCCTCATGCCCAGCTTAAATCTTGTCACAGTCCCCTCTGCTCCATGGACCAGACTGCAAGGAGAGGGCAGACCCCCATACCTCCTTGCAAACCCAATGACAGTCGTTCAGGGCTAGTAGTGCCGCCCAGCCAGGATTCCCGCTTTGAAAAAGAGAACTTTAAATTCATTTAATAGAAGTACACTATTGCCACCTGGTGGTCATGCCTTCTAACTGCAGCTTCAAACAAGCCTAGCTGGGAGGCCGGGCTCCTCCGTGTAGTCCCACAGGCAGTACAGCTGGACACCGTGAGTTCGAGGCCAGCCTGGACAATATTGTGAGACCTCGTCTTTAAAAAAAAAAAAAAATTCTGCTCGGATTCCAATTCTCTATAGGACACCTAGCTAGCCCAGTGATGGGCAAACTTTAAGTATGCTTTTAATCCCCTGGGGGATGTTGGTAACATTATGATCAGGGATGGAGAATGGATTCTGAGGCATCTTTCCTAAAAGTCTCTCCTTGAGGATGCTTCCTGTTCATGGACGACTTTGAGTTGCACGCTCTACTTGTTCTGTAGAAAAGGAGTTGGCAAACTTCTTTGATAAAGGAACAGATGGTAAATATTTTCAGCTTTGTGTGCTTTAGGGTTCCTGTCAAGCTACTCATTTCTGTGCTGGAAGCCTGAAAGTAGACATCAATGACATGTGAATGAATAAGTGTGCTCCTGTTTGGGTAAAACTTTACTTATGGGCACTAGAATTAGACTTTTATATGATGTCCTCTGTCTTAATCTGTCAAGAAATCTCCTCTTCTTTCTTCCTCTCCCTTCCCTCTCCCCTCTTTTTCTCCTCCTTTTGGGTATGGGAGATTGAACCTACAGTGGTACACACTCTGGAAAAGTGCTCTATCACTGAGCTAAATCTTTAGCCTTTAACATGTTTGTAAAAAATTTTTGAGACAGGGTCTAATTTGCCCAGGTGGCCTTGGAGTTGCAATCCTCCTGCCTCAGCCTCTGAGTAGCTGGGATTACACATGTGAGCCACCACACCCAGCTATTCCTTTAATTTGCCTAACCATTAAAAATGTTAAAAAATTCTTAGCTTAAAAAATTCTTAGTTAAAAAATATTCAAGCTGTATAAAAAGAGACTGGAAGTTGGACTTGTCTAGTGGGCTGTAGCTTGTGGGCCCTGCTTTACACTGAATTCTAGGCAATATCAAGTTATCAAGTTACTGGCTACTGCTTATTAGCAGCTTCACTTTCCAAGCCTCAGTTTCCTCTTCCGTAAGAAAAGGGGTTATATGGTCTATCCTGTGGGGATGTTGTTTAAAATCTAATGAAATGGTGCATAGGAAGGGCTCAGCACTGTGTAGAGAGCAGATCTCAGCTGTCAACATCATCACTTTATCATTCGGATACCTAGTGATGCACCATGCAGTTTGAACCTTCCAGCCAGTCTCTGACTTGGGACCCAGGCTTGACCTCATGATCAACTTGAGAAGATACCTGCACACGGTCTTTGCAGTGTAACATCCCTCCCCAGACTAACTGCATTAGCTTTTCAAGGCTGGTATAACACAGTACCACAAACTAGGTGTTTTAAACCACAAAAATTTATTGCATTACAGTTCTGGAGATCCCAGATCAGGGTGTGGGCAGGGTCGGTTTCTTCTGTGGGCTGTGAAGGCAAATATGTTCCATGCCTCTCCTTCTACCTTCAGGTGGGGGTTCTCCCCATGTGAGTGTCTGTGTCTAAATTGTCCCTCCCTTTCTTTGATGCTGGGGGTGGAACCTAGGGCCTCATACGAGCTAAGCCTGCTCTTGACCCCAAGGTGCACCCCAGCCACTCGGCTCCCTTTAAGGAGAGATGTCAGTCACAGTGGACTTGCTTTACCCTGATTGTCCTTGTAAAGGCCTTAGCTCAAAATAAGATAGCATCCTGAAGTGCTTGAGGTTAGGACTCCGACATCACTTTTGGAAGACACAATTCAACCCCTAACACTAACTTTCTGAGCATGTCAGGCCACCTGGTCAGCTTGCTGTCTCTCATACCTGGAGAATCACTGGATTCAGCATCCAGTGATGGACGTCATAGGAAATATACAGACTTTGGAGACAGGCCAGAGCCTGAGTCCCTGAACTGTGGTCCACGGACTCCTTGAGTCAAAGCTACCTGGAAAATCCTGAAGCAGCCTGTGTACCCATCAATGGACAATTGGATAAAGAAATGTGGTATCTATATAGAATGGAATACTACATGGCTATACAGAATGACACATTTGAGACTTTTGTAGGAAAAAGGATGCACCTGGAAAATATAATGTTGAGTGAAATAAACCAGACACACAAGCTTGAATACTGTATGGTATCTCTCATTTGAGTGAGGCAAAGCACAAAGAGGATAATAAAAGATGCATAGAAGGAGACGAGGGGATGGATCTCTTGCAAAGGGAAGAGGTCGAAGGGAACAAGGGTGAGGGGTGAGGAAGAGGGGAAGGGGAAATAAGTAGACTAAAGACATGCCATGTACAGGAGCCTAATGACCTCAATAAATGTAAACATTATAGGTCATAACATGAGCTAAGATTAATAGTATTAACAAAAGTGAAAAATCAAGATAGGGGAATTAGAGGAGGAGGGAGGGGGAAGAAGAGGATAAAAAAGAAGAAATAGCCAGGGATTTATCTCAGTGGTCCTGCTGCTTGCCTCACAAGTGCAAGGTCCTGAGTTTGATCCCTGGTACACACACAAGAAAAGCTGTATGATGTTCATGTGTGCATTCTCCAAGATGATTGTAAACTGCATGTACTGCAAACATGTACTACTAAAATAAAAAAATGTTTAAAAAGCTACCTGGAAAGTTTGTAAAACAACAACAAGAAGCAGATTCCACTGGGAGGCTGAGGCAGGAACTTCCAAGTTCAAGCCTAGCCTAGGCAACTTAGTGATTTATCAAGATACCGTTTCAGGGGGTGTGCTGAGGCTGTAGCTCAGTGTGAAGGTTCTGGGTTCAATCTCCAGTTGAAACAAAAGGAGATTCCGGGGCCCAAAGCCAGACCTGCTGAATTGGAATTTCCATGAGCCAACACAGGCATCTTTCCTAATCTAAGAGGGGGCATGGGAGCCAGGAAGGACAGCGACTCTCATCCAGAGTCACAGAAGGTCAAGGCCGGTGGCTGTCAAAGAAAACAGCATCTGAGCTCGGGGATCTCAGCAGATAGTTTCAATGTCTCTTAACACCCAGGAAGCACAGTGGTGCAATTGGAGAATACCTGACCTGTTTTCATCAAAACTACGATGAGGAAACTGGGCGTGGTGGCTCATGCCTATAATCCCACCACTCAGGGAGCTGAAACAGAAGGATCGTAAGTTTGAGTCCCTCCTGGGCAATTTAGTGAGATGCTGTCTCAAACTAAAAAATAAAAATAAAAATAAAAAAGGGCCAGGGAGGCCGGGGATTTAGCTCAGTGGTTTCACCACCTGCTGTGCAACCGCAAGGACCCGAGTTCGATCCCCAGTACCAAAAAAAACCAAAAAAGGGCCAGGATGCAGTTCAGTGGTCGAGTGCCCCTGGGTACCACAAATATCCCCTAGTACTGCAAAAGAAGAGAGTAACTACACCTTCTGTCCAGCTACTATTATCCACGTAGAGAGTCTATAAGCCAGATATACCAGGGAGGCTAATTTAAGGGCACTTGGAAGTATTCTCTGCTGCTCTGATTTTCACAGGGAAGATAAGTCTTGAGGAAAATGAAAGCTTCCTACTTGGGTTCATAAAAGTACTTCATCCAGCTCTTTATGACACATTGACCACATTATTCTATCTTAATTTTTTTCAGACAGTCCTGGGGATTGAACCCAGAACCTTGAGCATGCCAGGTAAATGCTCTGTCAAAGGGCTACACCCTCAGCCTGTTTCTGTACTGTTCTGTAAGAATTTACTGATGTGGCCCTGTTCCCCTCTGTACTCTGAGCTCCTCAAGGGCAGGATCGGGATGCATCTCTGTGCACCTAGTGCATAACAGTGGTCCTGGAACAGGGTAGGCATCCAACTGTTCTGCCCTAGTACTGGGAGGAGGCTGCCTTGCTGACAAGCTTCCTCAGGGCAGCCTTCATGTCCTTGTTCCTGAGGCTGTAGATAAAGGGGTTCAAGGTAGGGATGATCACCCCACACATGAGTGTGGCTGCCTTGTCTTTCTGTGAGGAGTTGAGGGATGCGGGCTGTAAGTACACAGTGAAGATGGTCCCGTAGAATAGTGACACCACTGTCAAGTGTGAGCCGCAAGTGGAGAAGGCTTTCCACTTGCCCGGAGCAGAAGGGATCCTGAAGACTGCCCGGGCAATGCAGACATAAGAGAGGAGGATGCAGGACAGCGGGCTAATGCCCATGATGATGCCAAAGGCAAAGACCACCAGCTCATTGGTGTGTGTGTCTGAGCAGGAGAGCTTCAGCAGGGGCATGAGGTCGCAGAAGAAGTGGGGGATTTCAGAGCCAGCACAGAAGGTCAGTCGAGCCATGAGGCAGGTGTGCACCAGGGACTGGAGGTTAGTGACCACCCACGGCCCAGCCACCAGCAGCCCACAGACACAGGGGCTCATGAGGACCGAGTAGCGCAGTGGGTGGACAATGGCCACAAACCGGTCAACGGCCATCACGGCCAGGAGGAAGCTGTCCATGGTCCCAAAGAGGTGGAAGGCATACATCTGGGCAAGGCAGCCCGCAAAAGGGATGGCTCTGCTCTGGGTCCGGATGTTCCCTAACATCTTGGGGACAGTGGTGGAGGAGAGGAAGATGTCAACCAGGGACAGGTTGCAAAGGAAGAAGTACATGGGCATGTGGAGCTGGGAGTCCGTGATGGTGGCCAGGCTGATGAGCAGGTTCCCCAGCACAGTGACCAGGTACATGGAGAGAAACAGCCCAAAAAGCATGGGCTGTACCTCTGGATCCTCTGACAGTCCCTGGAGGAGGAATTCTGAGACTGTTGTTTGGTTTTCTGGTTCCATAGAGGGCCTGTGTCTACTGGGAACAAAAAGGGAAGGGAAAAACATAAAACTGGGAGTCAGAAATGGGGTTCCAGCCCCATTTCCTGTGGAAATGTATAGGTTCTGTGAAAACTCGTCTAATCCTTTTTATAAAAAATATTTTTATTTAAACATACACATTGTTTGAAGAAGTCAGCAGTATACTGCATGGCAAATATATTCTTTTTTTGTTGTTCTTTGCTTCCTGTTGTGTTTGTGGTGCTGGGGATTGAATGCAAGGCCTAGCTGATGCTAAGCAAGTGCTGTACCACTGAGCTACACCCCCAAACCTCATCTAATCCTTGTAGTACACTCTTTTGTGTGATGCTATCTTCAAGCTACCATCAGTGCATTTCTGTTTCCCTGAGGTATTCTTGCCTGAGATGGCATCTCAAGAACTTAACTTAGTTGTTTATGGTCAGCTTGATGTTGTCCACCTTGGATGACCTCTGATTTTGAGGTATCCCTCAAAGGCCCACTTGCTAAAGGGCTTGGTCCTCAGCCTCTGGTGCTTTTGGGTGGAGCCTTTAAGAGGTAGGGCCTCATGGGAGAAAGTTAGGTCATTGAATTGTGTCCTGAAAGAGAATTGTGAGATCCTGGCCACTTTTTGTCTCTCTCTCCCTTTGGTTCTTGCCTGCTATGAGGTGTGCATGGCTCATCCATCATGTGCTCCTGACATCATGGGCTGTCTCACCACAGGTCCAAACAACAGGGCTAAGCAACCATGGACTAAAACCTCTGAAGCCATGAGCCTAAGAAGCCTTTCCTCTTTATAGGAGGAAATGTTTAATGAGAGTGACAGAAAGCTCACTAACACATCTCTGTTTTTCTTCAGTGCCACAAAAGCTTCCCAGCAAACAAAATCAAATAGAATCAAATTTAAGCCCAATGTTTATACATAAAAGGAATCCAGCCATATTCTTTTTCTTCTTCTTCTTCCTTTCCCATTCTTTTTTCTTCCTTCCTCTTTCCCTTTCATTCTTCTGTGAAGAAGATACAGCTTGAACATCAATTTTGTATTTAAGAACAGATGAATGGATAAAACATGCTAATATAAAAATTTAAAAAGTAAAAAAAATATGGTGTAAGGGGTCTGAGGATGCAGCTCAGTGACAGAGTACATGCATAGCCTGTGCAAAGCTCTGGGTTTGATTCCTAGCACTAGAAAAATATTGTGGTATATATTCAAAGTGGAATATTATTCAACCTTAAAAAAGAAAATCCCGTTATTCACCGTAACATGGGTGAACCCAGAGAACATTATGCTGAATGAAATAAGCCAGGTGCAGAAAGACAAAAACAGTCAAATTCATAGAAGCAGAAAAGAGAATGGTAGCTACCAGGAGTTGGCAGGGGTGAAGAGTAGGAAAGTGTCAGATGCTACAAAACTTAAGTATGCTATGTGCGTCTTCCTGCAAGTAATCTGATGACAAGGGAGCAAGTTTTAAAAATAACATTGTTATGAATTAATATAAAAATGATGATTTAAATGATGAAAAATTTAAAGAAATGCAACCAGGCATGTTTTGATGATATTCTCATTCACCCACTTGACATTGGTAATGGTTCTGGCTCTGGTTTATTTCCTCATAGATTTAGGAAGGAACTGAGAGCTCATCCTAGGCTATGGAAATCTGTAGTCAGAGGTAATTGCTGGACGCTTCTCTACTTTGTCTTTATCACTTTGGAATTTAAAGGCAACTTCATGTCAAAAGTCTATAGAAGGCACATTTCTCCTTTTCCTCTTTCTCCTTCCCCTCCTCTGCCTTCTTTTTGTTTCTTTTGAGGCAGGGTCTCAGTAAGTTACTTAGCCTGTCCTCAAAATTGCAATCCTCCTGCCTCAGCCTCCTGAGTAGCTGAGATTATAAAGGAATATGCCATCATGTCCAGCAACAATTCTTTATTACAGCCCTGCAAGACCACCAAAGCCTGGCTATATTTATTTTTCTAGGCTCCCATTTTCCAGCGGGTGCATTTGTCCTTCAGTTCCTTTAATGAACATTTATGAAGAATGTGTTAGGTACCAGGCACTATCCATTTCTCTAATAATAAACAGATAATGTAGAACAAAACTCCCACCATGGCGTGACTTACTAAGTCCTTTTAAAGCCTTTATATTTCCTTTTTTTTTTTCTTACCAGGGATCGAACTCGGCGCCTTGTGCTTGCGAGGCAGGCACTGGAACCACTGAGCTAAATCCCGGGCCCCTTTTATATTTCCTCTGCCCAGCAAAGAGAAGGTTTTCTTTTGCTCAACTCAATGCTCGAAGAGTCAACACTGTAAAAGCTAGATTATTTTTGTGTGGTTCTCATAACAATTCTGAGAATACTGGGTTTGAGACCGCTGCTAGGAGCATTCATCTTGCAAGTACCCAACCTCTCCTCAACGTAGTTCTGTTTCCCTGTTCTCATAGACCATCAAATCTCCATACACAGCCACTCCTTGTTTTATGAGCAGAGCCATTTCAAAGCTAAACTCTGTGCCTTGGACACATTTGAGGGAAAAATATTCAGTGACAAGGGTTGTAAATTCTGATCGCCCTGTCTTCCAAGGAATGTTAGTCTCCAGAAAGATTTAAGGGTGGACGAGAGATCAGAATGCAAACTGGAGAATGTGGTATGCCGCTAGACCTGTGGAAGGGTATGGGTTGCTGGCTTTGGTGGTGCATGCCTGAGGTCCTAGTCTATTGGGGAGGCTGAGGCAGGAGGATCACTTGAACCCAGGATTTAAGACGAGCTTGGGCAACATAGTGAGTCCTGATATTAAAAAAAAAAAAGAAAGGATATGGGTGATTCCCAAGGCATCGTAAGAGTGATGGAGATGCTGAGTGTGGTGGTGCATGCCTGTAATCCCAGTATTCAGGAGGCAGAGGGAGGAAGGTCGCCATGAGTTTGAGGCCAGCCTGAACTACGGGGTGAGATCTTGTCTCAAAAAAGAAAAAAGGCAAAAAACAACAAGAAAACAAGAGCGATGGAGAGAATTAAAACAACTACTGTGATATGAGAAGCAGGACCCTCAGAGGTGGAAAGGGGGTTTTAGGAAGGTTAGCAGCACAATCCCCACGATAACCAATCCTAAGAGGCCTTCAGCAAAGCCCCATATTGCTTTTGAGGCTTCGTGGAGTTGGGCTTGAAGGTTTTGTAACACAGTGCTCAGGATTCTCTGTTCTGCACGCGACCTGTGATGCCCTTCTGGGGGACCTTTGCAGCAGTCTTCTGTGTTGAGCTCCAGGGTGCTGGTCCTCAGCTTTGAGCATGAGCCAAGTCGCTGGGTGGGCTTTTTGAGCATGTGCCATAGTCACTGGGTTGGCTTGTTAAAGGCTAGAGAGGGCCCAGGTCCAGAGTGCCTGAGGGGGCTCTGGAATCTGTGTTCGTAGCAATGCTGAGGGCCCAGGGGCCACTCTTAGAGAACCCTGTTTATGACTATTTCTCCCATTTCTGCAGGTGTCTCCAACCTCAAACCTTGAATACTTTACCCTCTGTCCCCTTCGTCCTCTCCAAGCCTAAATTGATCTCAGTCCTCCCCTCTCTCTCCCTCTCCTGGCTCTCCATCCACCAGGGGAACAGCTGCCTCTCCACTAGCATGTTCCAGCTCAACATTCTTTACCCACCATGCGCTCACCAGGATGGAGACTCCTGCTGTACTGGTCACCAGAGGAAACTCCCACTGGTCATGGGAGGTCACTTGCTGTGATGACTTGGACGCAACCGACGTCTATGGGAGGAGCCCACAGTGCCTGCCTGCAGGCTGGGGCAGGTGTGGAGGCCCAGGCACAGCAGGGTATTTCTAGCTGAGGGGCTCGTGGGGACCCCATTCCCATGGCTGCTTGTTCACGAAGAGGATGCTAATTATTTTGTTTCTATTCTTGTTACCTGTGACTTTTTCTCTGGGGGAAGCTTGGCTCATGGGGTGGACAAGGGGATAGAGCAGCCGCAGGGACCCTCTCACTGGGACAGCTCCCCCGGGTCCCCTCTCAGCCCAGACTAAGCCCCATGGAAGTTTGCAGGCAGGGTGGGGATTGCAATGCCCTTTCATTTATTCCACTGTGATGAAAATTCCACGAGGCCAGAAGATTTGTACCATTTGATTCATCTAGGAAGGTTCCCGGAAGTAACCAGCAATCAGGAAGTAGACATAGAATAAATGAATTCATCACACAGTTCTCTTTTTTCAGTGCTGAGGATGGAACTCAGCCTCATAGGTGCTAGGCAAGTGCTGTATACCTCAGCTCTGTCAAATGCTTCTTGATCATCCACTGTAGGTCAGGTGCTGTGTCAAACCATGGCCTTGCTACAAATGCTTTCCAGTCAGCCAGAGAGTTCTGCTGCATCAGCCTCCTGCAGTCTCTACAAACTCCACTTTGAGTCCCTCCTTACCCTTGCTCCATAGCAGTTTTAGTTTGTTCTTTCCTCTTGGCGGTGTCCATTTTGTGACCTGTCTTTCCCCTTTTGGTCTCCTGGAATCCTTTTATCTTTACCTTATGCCTCATGGGCCTTTTGATTTCTTTTAAAAAGTTAATTTTTTTGTAGTGATATGGATCAAAACCACAGCCTCACACATGTTAGACAAGCACTTTACCACTTAGCTATATCCTCGGCCCCCCAAATTAACATTTAAAATGGGTTGATGGTGCACTAATGCCAGCTAGTAAGGAGACTGAGACAGGAGGATCTCGAGTTTGAGGGCAGCTCGAGCAACTTGGTGTGACCCTATCTCAAAGAAAAAAAATTGACTTTTTAAATGAGTAATTCTAGCTTTTGGTTTGGAAAATTGCTATGCAACCGAGTAATGAATGGCTTCCCCCAGTAGAGGCTCTCATTTTCCCACTCTTAACAAGCTGCCTTCATGAATAACCTCTCTTAATGGTTTCTTGGGTAAATTTCCAATCTCTCTCGGTCTCTCTGTCTGTCTGTCTGTCTCTCTGTCTCTGTGCCTGCCTCTTTCTGTCTCTCTTTCTATCTCTCTGTCTCTCTGAGTCTGTCTCTGTTTCTCTGTCTCTCTGTCTCTCTCTATTTCTGTCCTTCTCTTGTTTTTTTTTTTTTTGGTACCAGGGATTGAATTTGGGACCTTGCTCTTGTGAGGGAGGCAACAGAACCACTGAGCTAAATCCCTAGCCCTCTTTCTCTTGTTTTTTGAGACAAGTTCTCTCTAAGTAGTCCAGTGTGGCCTTGAACTCACTATGTAGCTCTGACTAGCCTCAAATTTGCAGCGATCCTCCTGCCTCAACCTCCCAAGTGCTGAGATGGCAAGCATGTGCCACCATGCCCAGCTAAATTTCCAATCTCTTTGTACTTACACACACACACACACACACACACACACACACACACACACAGGTATATATAAAAGAAGCATACTTATTTTCCCTTGAATGGGTGGTAACATAATTTATAGAACTTACTAGTTATTAATAGTGCTATACTTCATGAAGTCTATTTCCTATTAACGGATATTTCCAGTTTTTGCCAAGGCAAATACCTTGGACACACACTGTATTATTTCACACCTGACAGTGTATCTGTAGCCTGACTAAGCAATGCAGCTTACTATTTACATTAGATTCCTCCTCCCTTGTTCTCCTGTACCATAGTGTTGGCATTTCCAGGATTGTTTTGTGGTATTGGAGACTAAACCCATGAGTGCTCTGTTACTGAGTTATTTTTTATTTTATGGCAAGGTCTTGCTAAGTTGCCCAAATGAGACTTGAACTTGTGATCCTCCTGGCTCAGCCTCCAAAGTGCTGGCAGTCCAGGTGTGCATCACTGCATCTGGCTCATTTCCAGAATATTAAACAGCTGTCCCTTGTTATCCATGGGGGACTGGTTCCAGGACTTCCTTGTGGATACCAAAATCTGTGCATGCTCGTTGTCTTATATAAAATGTCAGAGTATTTGTACAGAACCTACACACATCTTCCCATGGACTTTATATCATCTCTACCTTACTCATTGTGCCCAATGTAACGTAAGTGCTATGTAAATATTTTTTATTACTGCATTGTTTAGGGAATACAAAAAGGACCCTGTACATAATTGGTTACAGATGCGATTATCCCAGGAGGTTTTCATTCTGAGGTCAGTTGAATCCCCTGATGTGGGACCCATGGATACGGAAGGCCGGCTGTGTACGCACAATGTCATTTACATATTATGTGGGCTCCTTGAATTTGGGGGTGTAAGGTCTAGGGTGGAATGCATTAATCTTGATTTGCATTCAAAGCTGGCTCTAGTTACAAAGCACTTGGGTGCAGGTGGTTTACATATTTGGCAGTCCGTCCAGAGCATGGAGGAAGGAAAGTGAGAAAGGGGATGTACAACAAGCTACTCCCTCTGCAGCCAGGAGCCTTCATCCTTCTGGGGGCCCTCCGAAGTATCCTGTAGAAGTTGCTTTCAGTATTATTCCACAGAGGGGAGGGGTACTTATGTGTCCCCTATTGATTCCTGTGTCTCTGGGGTTAGATTCCCAGCTGTCTAGGATACTGTGATAGTCAGCTGCCTGTCACTGTACCAAATACCTGAGACAAATCAACTTAAAAGGAGGAAAGGTTTATTTTTGGTTCATGGTTTCAGAGTTTTCAGTCTACAGTACATCATGGGGGGCTGAAAGGTGGAGGGGGGTCTGCTCATCCTGCTATGGCCAGAAGCAAAGAGAACCCCATGGTTATGTGCGTGTTGAAAATACTAAAATATGCCACATTACCTATCCCTGTGTGTCACAGTGGCCTCCTTCACCATACTGAGTAATAGAAAAGCCTTACCATAGTTTTTTTTCCTAAAAGAACAGATCCATTTGGATAATTCTAATTTTTTTTCCCTAAAAGAACAGATACATACACATAGTTCTTAATTTTCCAAGAAGGTCCCCAACACTTGCAGACACAAGGACAGAGACCCATTGGTCACCCGGTGGCACTGTTAAATGACAAGCATGTGAGCTGGGATGGGACATCGGGCCAGGTCCTGGGCTATGATGAGGGGCAGCTGGGACAGATATGTGCCCGCACCAGGCCAGCAAAGCCTCCCTCAGTGGCGACCCATCCCGAGTCCGGGCCGCTCCTGCTCCTCCAGGGAAAGGACTCCATCTCCAGCCGGATCAAGGGCCAAGGAGGAAGAGCCACTGAGGGATGCTTTCCAGGTGGGAGCATGAAGATGGCAAGTTGCAAAAGAGGCCGAAAAGGCTCTCGCACCATAGTTTCCAGCAGCAGCAGGAGCAGCAGCAGCAGTGGATGTGCTGGCTGGAGAAGAGGAGGAGAGGTGGACACTGCGAGGGGGTGGAGAAAAAGAGGGGGAATGAGGAGCTGGGAAGGAGCGTCTTTCCCCTCCCCTCCCCTCCCTTCTTTCCTGCCTTCTCTGCTTCCTTCCTTTTCTTTGTCATCAAAGCCAGTTGTGCTGTAGCACTGAGAAGCATCTCCAGCCCTTCTTAAAATGTCATTTGATTTTAAGACTAAGTTGCCTGGGTCGACCTCAAACTTTTAATCCTCCTTCCTTAACCTCCTAAGTAGCTGGGATTACAGGTGTGCACTGCTATGCCAGGCCAGAAGGAGGGGGTTGAATCTTGGTCCCACCACTCAGTTGTGCGAGTCTCAAAGGATCATTGCTAACGGGAGGTGCCGTGGGCTGAGTGGTTTCGCTGTGCCACGCATGTCTCAGCTTTACCCCTACATCTCCCGACTGTTCTCCAAAGCTGTTTTGTTTATTTTTTTCAGCAGTGCTGGGAATGGAACCCAGGCCCTCACCATGCTGGGCAATCGCTCTACCACTGAGTTACATTCCCAGCCTCATAGTAAGTTTTAAAAATCTCTATTTTACAACAGGAAGATGGAAATTTAGTGAACTAAACTGTTTGTCCAAGGGCACATGGCTGTTAAATGGAAGAGCCAGGCTGTAAACTCAAGGTCTTTCTGACTCGAAAGTTATTGCTCCGTCCATTGAGTCTTCCCCTGTTAACCTCAGTTTCCTTATAAATATTCCTTGTATTATAAATGGGAATGACCCATTTATAATGTGGGAATTATCAGACAAGGAAATTGCATGATTGTGGCAATCATTTTACAGTGTATACACACATTAAAAAGTCACCTTGTGCACCTTAAATACATGTGATTTCTATTTGTTAACTATACCTCAATAAATCTGGGAATAAAATAAGATAAAACTTAAAAAATAATACACAGGGGCCTGGGGATTTAGCTCAGTGGTACCATGCCTCCTCGGAAGTGCAAGGTCCTGAGTTCTAACCTTGGTACAAGAAAAAATACACAGGCATTCTGGGAGGCTGAGACAGGAGGATCAAGAGTTCAAGTCCAGCCTGGGTAAGTAGTGACTTAGTGAAACCCTATGTAAAAAAAAATTAATTTAAAAAAGGGCTGGGGATGCAGCTCAATGTGAAGACCCTGCATTCAAATTTTAGTAAAAAATATACATATAATACAAAAGAAAAAATGGCTGTGACAAATGTGTATTGGGTTTTACAGTGCACTGTGTGTATTTATTGTGGTTTTATGTGACATCATTATACCTAGAAGTGGAACAATTAGGCTTATTTGTTTTTAATTGGTATACAATAAATGTCCATATGTATGGGAGATTCAGTGTGATCATTAGATACATGTATACAATGCATAATAATCAAGTCAGGGTAATTAAGATTTCCATTTCCTTAAACCTTTATCATTTCTTTGTGTTGGGAATGTTCAAAGTCTTCTCTTGTAGGTATTTTGAAACACACAAAAATTATTTTAAACTATTTTTACATCATGAAACCGCGCTGTAGAGCACTGGAACTTACTCCTCCTACCCAATTGTGATCTGGTGCCCCTCATCCTCCCCCTAATCCTTCCCTCCCTTCCTATCCTCTGGATCAACCATTGAATCCTCTGCTTCTATGAGATTATTTGTTGTTGTTTTTGTCATTGTACTGGAATTTGAACCCAGGACCTCACGTGTGCTAGGGAAGCCCTCTAAAACTGGGCTATGCTTTCAGTCCAAAATCCACTTTTTTTAGCTTCCACCTGAGTGAGCACATGTGATATTTGTCTTTCTGTGCCTAGCGCATCCTACTTAACAAAATACCCTCCAATTCCACACAGTTAGAATGATAGGGTTTAAACTTGGTCATGCAATTTACAAACCAGAGGCTTTTATTTATCTTATTTTGCTGTGTAATTCTGCTGTTGTGAAGAAATTATGCAAACATATAGAGAGAGCTGTGGTTCTCAGCCAGGGACACTTTTACCCCCAGGGGACATGTGGTAATGTCTGGAGAGATTTTTGGTTGTCACAGCTTGATGTGTCACTATTGGGTTCTAGTGAATAGAGACCAGGGGTGCTGCTTAACATCTTACAGAGCATAGGACAGATCCTCCCCCAAAAAAGTAATTTTCCAGCTCCAAATGCCCATAGCAACAAAGTAGAGAAACCTAGACCCAGGGCAAGGACTAGAAATACAACTAGGAGAATTTTACCTGCTGTTTGTCTCTGGCAACTAGGAGTGTGGGGGTAATTTTGGCTTTTTTTTTTTTCATTCATGTGAATCTGAATTTTAAAATCAATAAAATCTGTGGGTTTTTTTTGTACCAGGGATTGAATTCGGGTCCTTGCCCTTGTGCAGTGGGCAGCGAAACCACTGAGCTAAATCCCCGGAAAAACCTGTGTTCTTTTATAATAGTTAAAGTACCCATAACACTGGGTGTGGTGGCCCTTGCCTGCAATCCCAGCACTCTTAGGAGGCTGACATAGGAGGATTACAAGATCGAGCCCAGCCTGGGTGACTGAATGATGTGGTGAGACCCTGTCTATAAAAAAAGATTGGTATAGCTCAGCGGTAAGGCCCTGAGTTCAATCCCTAGTACCTCACCCACCCTCCAAGTCAGAAACCATTGAAAAGCATTGACAGACAAAAGTGAGGTAGTTGCTCCTGCAGGATGTGATGGTGTCTACAGGAGAACTGCAGGTATTACAAAAGTAGGTGCAGGATTCAGGTATTAGCAAACCAACAGATATTTGGTGTAGGAGTACCCTGGAGTTTGAATCTCTACTGAGGACACTAAAAAGAGAGAATAATAATGATAAATATTCACTAGCTATTTATTTCTTCTTCTCCTCCTCCTCTCCCTCCTCCTCCTCCTTCTTCTTATTATAGCGTATGCAGGGTATGACTGAAAAATGTGGTGAATGTTTTTATTTTTATTTTAATGTTTTGGCAAATGTTTAAATTAAAAAAATTATTATAGTAAAAGACACATTGCTATTAATCCCCCTCAAGATACTCCCCATGGGTTTTAACACACTTATCTCATAATTTTTGCCACTTTCTGAAGCAGTCCTGGAAGTCCTCTTCCACGAGTGTCTAGTTGTGTTGTCCTTGCTGCCTGGATGTCCTGAATCAATTAAAAATGTTCACCTTTCATAATCATTTTTGACTTTGAGGAAGAGGTGGATGAGGACGCATCATAATGTTTTTATGAGCCTGCCTTTCCACTGGAGGCACTTGACAACAACATTAACTGTATTTCTAAAAAAAATCACACCTCATAAAGACACTCACAAAAGAAGACTTCCAGAACTGCTTCAGAAAGTGGCAAGAATGATGGGATAAGTGTGTTCAAAGCGAGGGGAAGGATTATGAAGATGGTTTATGGCAATGTGTCTTTTATAGTAATAAATTTAAATATTCACCATATATATCGATCACCATATATCTATATTTCAGGTAGTTAATATTTATTTTTTTTCCCCCAAGGCACAGCTTTTATTGAAAGGCAGAAGCTGTCAGGCTGTCTCCAATAATGGCAAGAGCAGTAGCTGGGAGCTGGTCGGGAAAGGTTTATAAGGGTTGGAAGAGCATCGTGGGGTCTGCAGATTGGCTGCAGCTGGTAGTGAGGTTTAAACTGATTGGCAGGTTTGAACTTATTGGCAGGAAAGATTGTTAGCGGTAAAGCTCATTGGCAAGAAAGGTGGGGCGGGGTGTTTCACTTTCCTGGCGAGGACAGGTTTCAGCTTCCCGAAAATGACTCATTTTCCCTAGGCGGGAGCCATTTTAGGATGTAGGACTGTCGTTCAGGGCCATTTGGTCTAGCAGAGAACCCTATCATTCCAGACTCTTGTTATTATAAAATAGGGGTGAAGGTCTCCTTTTTTGTAGCTGCTTCCAGGTGCCAGTGGGGTGGTGGGGGGGGGTGTCTATGCAGTGGAGTTGTGGTCTCGATATGTGGAGTCAGCATCAGTAGCGAGGGGCCGGGCCATGACAAGTTCGCCGACCACCTGGTTGGTGAAGGCCTGCATGCGTTTTCTGAACTTGGGCAGCTCTTTGATTAGTGCCAAGGATGTTTGTGCTTCTCTGTGGGTGATGAACTCAGGTGGAGTGCTTCCTTTCGTAATTTTACTTCTCCTTTTCTGACTCCCCCTTCTCTTCAGGCTTTCGGCTATCAGAATGTTCCATTTCTTTAGTTGTTACTTCAGGTCCAGGTTCCGGGGTGTCCTGGTGTCCTCGCTAAGGGTGCCGCAGTCCTCAGAGCTCACAATGAGTCCGAGGCTGCCACGTCAGCTGCTCAGCCCCAGTGTCTGGTCTCAAACACCTCAGGTAGTTAATATTAAAATGTGCCCTGGTGTGTTTGTCCAAATCTTCCTTCTTATCTGAGAACATACCAGCTGTGTATCTCTACAGTTTGCTGATTTATTTGTTGATGTCTTTGGCAGCATGTACATTACGGAATTCCTTCAGGAAAAGTAATAGATATCTAACTCATTATTTTTAATACATACCTCATGGAATTCCCCCAAGCAAAGAGATATATATCTAACTCATTATTTTTTCTAACTCATTATTTTTAATAGCTGCTTAATGCCCCATAAAATGAATGCACTCCAATTATCCAACCATTCTACCTTTGAGAGGGTGTAGGTACTTTCCAGTTTATCTTTTGTTATCACAACAAGCAATTCTTTGTTTTTTTGTGTGTGTGTGTGTGCTGGGGATTGAACTTACAAGCTATTCTTTAGTAAACATATTGCAATAGGATGGAGTACTAGATGTGGAATTTCAAATGGGTATTGTTATATTAACTTTCCAAAAGAGCAAAAATAAAGTCTCATTCCCACTAACAGGAGGAAGGCCTCTTTTATGCACTGGGTATTCTTTTAAAAATTATTACCAATTTGATGAATGAAAAATGGCAAGTCATTTTTACTTCTATTTTATTTCTATTTTTTTCTTTTCTTTTGATTTTTTTTTGAGGCAGGTTCTCCCATTGTAGTTCAGGCTGGCCCTGAACTCACTATGTAGCCCAGGGGGGCCTTCAACTCCTGATAATCCTCCTGCCTCAGCCTCCCGAGTGCTGGGATTACAGGAGTGCACCACCATGCCCGGCTCTGTTACTTCTATTTTCATTTCCCTGACCTGTATTGAAGCTGAATCTCTTTCTATTTGAATATTTTGTTTTAGTTTTAGGGTGCTCCTTTCCTATGACTTCTCATTTTAAATACTATTTGCATATTTGGATACTTTTGGATTGTTTGTGTTTATTTGCAGGAGCTCCTTATTTGTTATAAACATTAATTTTTTCTGCCTCAATCTTTTTATCAGCATATGTGATACATAGTAAATAAATTCACCTTGGGGGAATTGGTACATGTAATACAGCATTTTGATTCTTTTTACTTTCCCTTCCCTATCAGTAGATCCTCTTCTGATCCTTTCAGAGAATCAACTCTTTGATTCACTGATTTTTTGTACAGTTTTTTAGCCTTATTTTCATTAATTTCTGCTCTGATCTTCATACTTTCCTTCTATTTGTATCAGATTTGGATTGTTCTTGTCTTTCTAGGACATTGGAATGCATCATTAGGTTATTTATTTGGGATTCTTCTATTCTTTTCATATGTGTATTCACATCTATAACTTTCTTATTTATTTATTTATTTATTTATTGTGGTACCAGGGATTGAACTCAGGACTTTGCACTTGCGAGGCAGGGGTGCTTTCCTTATGTCCCATAGATTTGGGCACGTCGTACTTTCATTTTCATCTGGTTCTAGGAACTCCTTCATGTCTTGTCTTTCTTCTGTTTCATGGATTATTCAGTCATGTATTATTTAATCTCCATGCGTTTGCATAGTTTCTGTGGTTTCTTTTGCTGTTGATTTCTAGTTTCATTCCACTACAATCCAATAGTATGCAGGAGATTATTTTGATCCTTTGGTATTTAATTCATATTGTTCTTTGTTAAAAGTGTTATCTAGGGCCGGGGATTTAGCTCACTGGTTGTGGCGCCTGCCTCACAAGCGCAAGGACCCGAGTTCGATCCCCAGTACAAAAAAAAAAGTGTTATCAGGCTCCAGAACTATACAAAACATGATTAACCTCGACAAATTTGTGTGCTTTAACTGGGACCTCAACCCGCACATTCTCAGCCCTGGCTGCCCATCCCCTGCACAGCCTTCTTTTTTTTGATGATGGGGGTGGAACTCAAGGCCTCACACACGTTGGTCAAAAGGTATGCTGAGCTGCACCCCAGCCTGAGGTTTTTGAATTTGGATCCTGGAACCCTACTTTCAAAGAGTTGAATTTCATGGTTTGGGGGTTTAATTTCAAGATGTTCTTATTCTGATAAAATTTACATAATATAAATATTAATTTGAACAAGTTTAAAGTGTATAATTCAGTCCATTCACAGTGTTGCCCATCTAGTGTCAGAACATTTTTCTTACCTCAAAAGGAAGCTTCATACCCTTTAGCAGTCATTGCCTATTCCCCCTAGCCTTTGGCTACCACAAATCTATTTTCCATATCGGTGGATTTATCGATTCTGGATATTTCAAGTAATGGAATCATAAAGTATGTGACCTCTTGTGTCTGCCCTCTCTAAGTCAGCATGTGTTTTCAAGGTTTATCCATGTTGCAGTGTATGTTGGTGCTTTGCTCCTTTTAAAGGCTGTGTGATAATCCACTGTATGATATTTTACATTTTGTTTATCCACCTCTCTTGGTGGACATTTGGATCATTTTCATCTTTTGGTTGTTGTAAATAATACTGGTTGATCCTCCATGTACAAGTTTTTGTTTGGACACCTGTTTTCAATTCTTCTGGGCAGAGTCCTAAGAGTGGAATTGTTGGATCACATGGTAATTCTATGTTGAATGCATCAAAGAAGTGCCAAGATGTTTTTCATAGCAGCTGGACCATTTTACACTTCTATCTCCACAGCATCAGGAGTTTTAAACGTGTCTAAGGTGAATCTGACATGCAGTCATGGTTAAAAGCTTCATTCTTAGCAAATCTTTTTATTTTTGTGGTGCTGTGGATCAAATCCAGGGCCTTATGGATGTCAGGCTGGAGCTCTACCACTGAGCTACAGCCCCAGCCCTGCTTTAATACGTTTTTAATGACATTTTCAGTCTCTCATAACAGTCACAAAATCTCATTCCTGAATCAACTTTGCTAACTTATATTTTGTTGGGCAATCACATATTTTCTGTACTTATCAGAAGTGTGGCCGTAAATCTGATATAATAGTTTTTTATTGCAATGTCTTCCACACCTGTAATTACATATATTTTCTTTTTTTTCATAATTCAATTAAGAAGCTTTACTTTTTATGGCAGGAAAAAACCCCAATAAATCAAAAGTGGTGCTAAGTTAGCATTGAGACTTTGGTTGTAATATGACAAAATCTGGGAAGGCGAGTCCTCAAAGCTCCCCTGATACTGATCTGTCTTGGCAAACTACAAAGCAAATACATAAATAACACAAAAATATGATTGAGACTGAGATTTTTAAAAGCAAGACAACATAATTCAGTTTAACTTTGCTGAATAGTAAATAAAAGAAATTCATCTACACCTGAATAAAACATATTTAACAACTGAAAAACTTTAAATAACCACAAAAAGTAAAAACTTTAAACAGACATGAACAGGATTTGTCTTTAGGTCACAGGATGCCCTGCAGCAGATTCCAACAGTAGCATTACTGGCGTCTTCTGAGGAGGAGATGGGGCAGGATGACTAGCAGGGTGACTGACAGTCACACGGCGGAGCAAACGGTGGGCACGATGCTCAGCTTCCACCGCAGAGCTGGCTTTGTGCAGAGGAGGCACACAAAGCAAGATGACTCAGGCAGACATTATTCAAAAGCTGCTTTGCCAGTAACCACTGAATAATGTTTGGGAAAGCTTTAGGCTTTGTTTTTTAAGTTTTACTCCTTGTATTTAATTTTTAAATAACAAGGTCACTAAAACCCATGCATGCTGCAAAAAACCTCACGCAGTAGTTCAGGTAAACCATCTGAGCAGTTTTTATTCATAAATATTCATAAATACACACAGAAGCTTCATTAGAGATTTCAATTTTCCTCTTCAGTTTGAATGTGGAGTATTAGGAGAGCCCTTTGCATGTCAAGGAATAGAGAGCAGAGGTCATCCCTGCACTGCTACCTACCTGTACCTGCTAGAAGTAAAAATTAGTTAAGTGGAAATGATTATCATATATATTTTTCTCTGTTCCTTTTTTTTTCTACTGGGGATCTAACTCAGGACTTTGTACTTTCAGGCAGGCGCAATGCCACTGAGCTAAATCCCCAAGAGCGACAGACCTGAAATTACAATCACCAAACAAACCCAAGATAGTTGTTGTGCACTTTCCCTGGCAAATACAGGACAGATGACATTGTCTGTGAAGTGGGGTGTCATCAAAGAGGAGGTGGTGGAGGCTCATTTCCTTTATTACTCTCTTTTAAATTTAGGTTTTGTTTCTTTTTTGGAGAGTAGCAAGGAGTCTTTACTAGGATGGAGGCGGGGGGTGGGGGGACAGGTTCAGGGCAAGTAGAATTATGCACCCCTAAATGGGCAGAAGTCCTGGGGATCTTGAGTCATCTGCTGGAGATGCTGAGTTAATGTCTGTTGTGGATAAGAGGTGCAGGAATTCGGATATCCTGGCCTCTCTCCAGACGCCGCTCACAGTCAATCAGATAGTTCACTCCATCGATGACCAGCTGTACCAGCTCCACCTCTGACTTGCCCCGCTGATCCAAGTTAGAGATGTCAAAGACGCTGCCGGTGGCTGCAGTGTCTCCTCCTCCAGTACCACACTTCTGGAGTCTCAGGTTCTCCAGGATCTTTGGGAATTGGTTATCTTTGCTTAGCAGGGGTAGTTTGATGTGCACTCCTGCCCGAAGTCCAGTGCCCAGGTTAGATGGACAGGTCAAGATGTATCCCAAATGCTAGTTCCACATGAACTCCCAGCCACGCTCCTGGATCAGCCGCTCCACCTCCTTGAGGCCCCAACAGAATCTTTCAAACACTCCCTTCATGCTGCCACCCTTCTCCGTGGAGATGACCCTCGTGTGATCCTCCTCATTCACCCAGATCAAGAAGCTCTTCTCATTGTTATGCCAGATTCCACGGGCATCCAGCCAGTCTCGACCCATTCCTGCTGCAGTCAGCCATGGGGACACAGGCTTAACAAACAGGAAGTGGTCCTTACCGGCATCCAGGTCAGTGGTTTGGTTCATGGTCCGGGGGTCATATCCATCGTGCCGCTCTTGAATCACACGGTCAAACAGCTCAGCAAATACCTCATAGGTCTCCTCCTCTCCAGCCACCATGCCCACCGTCTTGATGAAGGGTTGGCCAGGACTGTCCACGCCAGTCTGATCAAGTGTCCGACCAGTGGGTGTGGTCTCGTCGCAGAGCCGTGCACAGACTGCTTGGGTCAGGTGACTGGCCTTGCAGTTGCTGTGCTTTCGGAGGTCTGGGTACTCAGCGCTTGGAGGATACGGGTTCCGGGCAGAGCAGAAGCCCAGCGGCGAGAGACCCAGCTCCGGCCAGAGCCAGGAGCCTGAGGCCCGAGCGGGCGGACGGCAGACGGGAGAAGACACCGGCCATGGCTCCCGGGAGCAGGACCTGCTGGGTGCACTGGGTGTGAGGCTGGGGTTGAGCTGGAATTGTTAGCTTGCTCCTCCTTGTCCTTCTCCTTGGCTCTGGACCTAAATTTAGGTTTTCTAAAGCAACATCTAAAGGCATGATAGCTATACAGCCCGTAGCACCAAACTCCGCCATTTCTCCCCGTCTGTCCTCGTCCGAGGACGAGCTCTTTGTTTGTTTTTGGTACCGGGGATGGAACTCAGGACCTTGAGCTTGCAAGGCAGGCACTGGAACCACGCAGCTAAATTCCAGGCCCATAGTTTGGTTTTGGAATTCACCCTTTTTACTGTCTTTTGGTTTACTTTGATATTTTTTTAAAAAAATTTAAAAATGTAGGCATTTAGTTTATTGCAGTCTTTATTTATTAATAACAAAAGTATTTGCATTTTTTCTTTTCTTTTTTCTTTTTTTTGCAGCCCCAGGGATCAAACTCAGAACCTTGCGCTTGCCAGGCAGCTGCAGTGCCACTGAGCTAAGTCCCCGGCTCTGTATTTTTTCTAAGAACTGTTTTAACTGTAGCCTGTTTGGTGTAAAACACTCTCCTTTGCACCATTTTTAAAAGAATAGTTTATAAAATTTATTTTCTATTTATTTATTTATTTTTTTAATGTTTAAAAATTTTTATTAGCACATGTTTACAGTACATAATGATTACATTTATTGTGGGGAGTTTGTACATGTACCTCACACATGTTAATTCTGTTTACTTCACCTTCCCTCTGGACCCTCTCCCTTCATCTCTTGATCTGTATCCCTTTCGAAAAAGATCTGTCTAGCTACTACTTCCTGTTATCTATCTTTTATTTTGTTCTCTAATTTATGTATACTTTGAGTTTCTAATATAAGAGAAATCATATGATATGTGACCATCTGCATCTTATCTATTTCAGTTAACATTATTGCCCCAACATGCATCCATTTTCCTATAAATGACTCAAATTTATCCTTCTTTATGCCAGAATAGTACACCATTGTGTATAAATACCATATTTTCTTTATCTACTCATCTGTTGATGGACACACTGGCCACTGGCAAGATTTAGCTATTATGAATTGTACTGCCATAAACATGGGAATGCATGTATCACTACAACATTATGTCTTTAACTCTTTTGGGAAAATATGTAGAAGCAAAATAGCTGAGTTAAGTGGAATTTCTATTCTTAGTTTTTTGAGGAAGCACCATACTGATTTTCTTCGTGGTTGTACCAGTTTATATTTCTACCAACTATGTAGAAGGGTTCTATTTTCCTCCACGGCATTACTAGCATTTGTTTTTATTTGATTTATCGATGGCCATTTTTCCTGGAGTAAGTGATATCTCAGGGTTGTTTTAATTTGAATTTCTTGAATAGCCAGAGATGTGAAGCATTTCTTCATGTTATTTATTGTCCATTTGTACTTCTTCTGCAGTGTTTATTCAATTCAGCTGCCCATTTTTCACTGGGTTTTTTATTTGGGGAAGGCTAGGGTTGTTTTTTTTTTAGTTCTTTATATATTTCTAGATATTAGTCCTCTAAGTAGTTGCTGGAAAAAAATTTTTGCCCATTCTGTAGGTTGTCTTTTCACTCTGTTGGTTGATTCCTTTGCCGTGCAGAAAATGTTTAACTTGATATGATTCTATTTTTTTCTTGATGTTATTTCTTGTGTAATTGGGGTTCTGTTCAAAAAGTCCTTGCTGATGCTTATGTCTTCAAGAGTTTTAGCTATTTTTAGGGCTGGGGATTTAGCTCAGTGGTTCTGCCACCTGCCTTGCCAGCACAAGGTCCTGAGTTTGATCCCTGGTACCAAAAAAAAAAAAAAAAGAAAAAAAAGAAAAAAAGAGTTTTAACTATTTTATCTTCCAGCAGATTGTTTCTGTTTTAATATTTAAATCTTTGATCCAACTTGATTTTACATGGTGAGGGACATGGGTCTAGATCCAGTCTTCTCACATGTGTAATTAGTTTTCTCAGCATCATTTGTTAAAGAGGCTATCTTTCCTCCAGCATAGATTTTTGGCTCCTCTGTCAAAGGTTCTATTTAAATAGAATTTTTTTGCAAAGAGTTCATAGAGGTTTCAGTCCATAATCAGCGACTCCAAGGCAGGGATGGCAAACAGGCATTGCAGAGGAGAAACAACATGACGTGGCACATACAAGGCAGTAAAGGTAACAAGAGAGGACTATAAAATTTAAATTTCCTCTTTAAGCCAAAGGTTACTCAGGAGATTTTTTTTTTTTGGTACTGGGGATCAAATGCCGGACCTTGCCCTTGCAAGGCAGGCGGCAGAACCACTGAGCTAAATCCCTGGCCCACTCAGGAGACTTTTGAAGATTTGCTGATATTATGAGTTGAATCTTTTTTTTTTTTTTGCCTTATCCTTCTTTTTGTTTTTTATTTTTTTTGTGCCAAGGACTGAGCCCAGGGCCTCATGCTTGCCTGGCAAGCGCTCTACCTCAGAGCTAATCCTCAATCCCTATCAGTTAAATCTTACCAGGACTTCATAGTATGTAAGCCCTTTGTCCTAAAGGGATACAACAGCTTTCAATCTACTTAGTGTCCAATTAACAATCATAAGAGATAGGCACATTTCCTGGTCCTAGGGTGAATTTTGGAGATGCTGGGATTTATTTTCTCTGCAGGTTTGACTCTGGTGGAATTTCCTGAATTGGAATTTGATCCTATTTCCATAGCCTCTTCTCCAACCTAGAGCAAAAAGGACTCATATTTGAAACCCAGAAGGACTGGTCCAGAGGTTCAAGTGCATGTTGTGATTATCCTCCAATTATTATTCACTTCTGAATATCCTGATCTCATCTGGCCCTGAACTTGAATTTCTACGAAGTCTCATTTAGCAACATGGAGAACAAATTTCACTGTCCTTGTGACCTGGGTAGGAGTCATCTTGAAAAGAAAAAAGACCCTGACACACGATAATTGTACATACTGATGGGAGACAAGGAGATGTTTTATACATGTACATACTGGGTAATGATCAGGACAGATAACGTATCCATCATCTTAAACATTGATTATTACTTCACTGGGAGAACATTCAAATCTAGTTATTTTGAAATATACAATGAATTATTGTAACCTGTAGTCACCCTGCTGTGCAATCACATGTCAGAACTTATTCCTCTCACCCAACTGTAACACGTGCCCCAGTGGTCAACATTTCCCCATCTCCCTGCTCCCAGCCTTTGCAACCTCTATTCTATTCTATTCTATTCTATTTTCTCGACTGTGAGATCAATGTTTCTAGATTTCTCATCTGAGTGAGAACACATAGTCTGTATTTCTGTACCTGCTTTGTGTCATTTAGCACCACCTCCTCCAGGCTCATCCATGTTGACAAGATTTCATTCTTTTTTATAGCCAAATAGTACTCCATTGTGTGGATATACCACATTTTCTTTATCTACTCTTCCTGATGAGAATTTATGCTGATTCTGTCATAGTCAGGTGCATTCTCATTCAGTCTTACAGCAGAGTCCAACTCTCTGCCTTTATCACCTCATTTAAAAATCAGTGCCATGGGCTGGGGATTTAGCTCAGTGGTTTTGCCACCTGCTGTGCAAGCACAAGGACCCGAGTTTGATCCCCAGTACCCCCCCCCCCCCCAATGAGTGCCAGTAGAACTTTATTTTTCTGTTTTGCAGTGCTGGGGATGCAACCCAGGGCCTTGCACATACTAAACAAGTGCTCTACCATGGCTATACCCCTAGGCCCTGTCAGCAGGATTTTAAAGAGAATAACAATGCCTCAGTTTATTTGGTCTGGGCTGTAATTTTTTTTTTTTCTGAATGATCTCACTGTATAGTTCAGGATGGTCTTGAACTCACTATGTTGCCCAGGCTGACCTCAAACTCATAGCAATACTCCTGCCTCAGCTTCCCAAGTTCTGGAATTACAAGGGTGTGCCACCATGCCCAGCTCTGGGACTTTTTTATGGAGGGGAGAGAGAGAGAGAGGAGAGAGAGAGAGAGAGAGAGAGAGAGAGAGAGAGAGAGAGAGAGGGAGAGAGGGAGGAGCTAAACATTTTGAAATGTTTCCTGCTGTGTCAGCTAAGTGCTACTGTGGTGCAGGGATCTGTGGCACAGAGTCAGACTTTAGCCTCTTTGGAGACGTTGGAAAAAGGGCTTTAAAAAGCAGCCATTGACTCTTTTTTGACATTGTATCCCCCAGAATTTCCTTTGGGAATGATTGGAGAAGATCACCACAGAGGAACTCAGTTTTCAAGTAGTTACAAAATCTCATAGGCATCTATTCATTTTTAAAAATTCATTTTCTCTTTGGAGAAGAACGAGATTATGTGAGGCCTGTAAGAATCAGGAGCCACAGAGCTCCTCCAGCTGAATATTCTCAAAACCGAAAAGCCTTCCCAAACGAGTATTTAATTTATAAATTATAATAGTAGAATAAAGCAATAGAATGCATTCACTAGAGAGCACACTGATTATTCATTATATCTTTTTCATTTAAAAATTGTTTATTAGTCCATGTTTGCAGTACGCAATGCTTCCATTCCTTGTGTGGAGCTGGTACATATACACAACACAGCTTAATTCTTTTTTCCCCTCCCTCTTCCCCTCCCGCCATCCCTTGATCCCTTTCCCATTTGAGAAAGATCTGTCTCCCTACTTGCTAATATCTCTATTTTATTTTGCTCTTTATTTATACTTTGGCTGTCTCATATAAGAGAAACCATGTGATATTTAACTAGTGTGTCTCGTTTATTACACTTAACATTATGGTTTCAAAGTGCACCCATTTTCCTACAGATAATTCAAGTTTATCCTTCTTTATGGCAGAATAGTACTCCATTGTGCCATTATGTCTTTTTGATGATACTAAATATAGACACATAACATTAATATCATCTTAATAATTTATTATATAGATTATGGAAAAGATTCTTTGTTATCCTCTGTATTAGTCAACTTTCCATCACTGGGACAAAATACCTGAGATAAACAAATTCTAAGGAGGAAAAGTTTAGTTGGGCATGGTGGTACATGCCTGTAATCCCAGCTATTTGGGAGGCTGGCAATTTAATTAGTAAAACCCTGACTCAAACTAAAAAATGAAAGGGGCTGGTGATGTAGCTTAGTGGTAAAGTATCCCAAGGTTCGAGCCCCAGCATCACAAAAAAGGAAGGAGAGTTAGTTTTGATTTTGACTCACAGATCCAGAGGGCTCAATCCATGGTCAGTTGGCCTATTGTAATGGGCATGAGGAGGACACATCACAGCGGGGTGCGCATGGCAGGGCAAAGCTGCTTGCCTCAAGCAGCTAGAAGCAGGGGGGCAGGCAGGTCCGTTTCCCCTTCAAGGGCAGCCCCAGGGACCAACTTTCTCTGGCATCCTAAACTTCCCACTGTCTCCCAGGAGTGCCAAACCTGGGGGCCCAGCCTTCAGCATTTGGGAGCCCCCTGCCTCATTCCTTTTTTTTCTCTCTCATTCCTTTTTTTATTGAGGAGGCAACTGAGGCTTGGGCTGGTCACGTCAGGTTTGCCTGGGCTGCCTCCTAGAGCAGCATCCCCAGGACTCACACCTGTGCACTGGGCTCCATGCTGACCAAAGCTTGCTCTGTGTGGTGAGAGGAGACTTTCCAGTCTATCCGTTTTGTTCCCTTCTCACAATTCCAAGTGGAGGAGCCAACCGAGTGTCTTGAGGGTGAGAGAGAGAGAGAGAGCCCTGGAACTCTCCAGGGAACGGGATGTTAAACAGGTTCCATTCTTGTTTGCACCTTTGGGTTTTGCAAGCCACCAATGCTATTTTGTAGGATTAATTCTTACAATGGCACGAACAGATATAGTAGCTCCCCAAGCTGGCTACGTGCTTAGAAAAATATTTCTGCCCCAGATTTACGACTGTAGGCTTATTGGATCAGCGTGTCTGTGCTCAGGTACGTGAGTGATGATTACAGTCAGGGTAAGGAACCACGGTGCCGGTCACAGCCTGAGAACACGGACACGATGACACATTTTGCCAGGAGGCAGCGAGACTCAGCTTCCTTTAGGACTTAGGAGCAGGAGGAAGATGTCCTGATAACTGCAGGCCTCTGAGCTGCCCATGGCAAACACCTCCCGGTTGGCCAAGCTGAGCTCTTGCCCAACACCGGGAACTAGTCTCTGCCCCACCCGAGCCTGGCCTCGGATCTCCCTCCCCTTCACCTCAGGCTCTGACTCACAGTGATGGAGGTTTGCTGTGACACCCCGCTCCCTCTCCTGAGTGTGGAGCCTGGCTGCTCCCGGTGCCCCTTGTAGGAGGCTACATGTGGGGTGAGCTCAGGCACAGTAGTGACAGTCATGGTGCTTGTCACCTTGTGATCTAGAGTGATGACACCCACGTCTTTCTAAAAGTTTTAATTTTATTTTTTATTATTAGTGCATGTTGGTAACACAGAATGGTGAGGTTCATTTTGGTAAGATGGTAAGTGTGTTTCACAAATCTTGATGTTTTTCTAGCCCATTGTCTCCCTCTTTCTTTTCTCCACTTCCTCTGATCCCCTCCCGCATCTCCAGTAGTCTACTCCTTAGTTTTCTGTCATCTCTCTCTTATTTATTTATTTATTTGGTTTCTCCTATAAGAGAAAACACATGGGACTGCCTTTCTGAGTCTGGCTTATTTCACTTAACATAATGGTCTCTATTTCCATCTCTGTTCCTATATCTGACATGATTCCATTCTTCTTCATGGCTGAATAATATTCCATTTTGTAAACATACTACATTTTTTCTGCCCATCTGTTGGAAGGCCTATAAGCTCTTTTGCCACATTGGCTATTGTGAATTACATTGCTGAAACATGGATATTGAATATATAGCATGCTGACTTTAATTCTTTCAGGAATAAACCTAGGGAATATTCATCTTTGGAAGCTGCCCTCTCTTCTCTACAGACAAGGATGATGACAGACAAGGGATAATGGTGTCTTTTTTATGAGGTCATTGAAAGGAAGACATACAGAGAACCCAGAGCACTGTAAGACCCACTGAAGGCTGCTGGTTGATGTTATTTCCTTTCCTTTCCTCCTATTCTCTCCCCTGAGCACCAAGATGAGCAACTTGGAGTAACAAAAACAAAACAGGATATGATTTATCCACAGCTCTAGACGACTGCTAGAAGCAATTAGGAAAACATGGAAATTCTAGCTCAGAAGTTAGTCAGACTTTTTCTGGAAAGGATCATACAGTGAATATTTTCAGACCTGTGAGTCACTTGAGCTCTGTTGAAATGACTCCCCTCTCTCTTTGCAGTTTAAAAGGAGCCCTGGACAGTTGGTAAATGATGGTCATAGCTGTGTGTCTTTACAATCTTATAAAACCAGCAGCAGGGGCTGGGGATTTAGCTCAGTGCCACCACTGCCTGCCTTACAAGCACAAGGTCCCAAGTTGAATCCCCAGTACCAAACCAAACCAAACCAAACCAATCCCCCCAAAATCCCCCTCAAAAACCAGCAGCAGGCAGGATTTGGTGGGGTGTAATTTGTTGAGCCCTGGTCTAGGGCAACATCTTTCTTTCTTCTTTTTAAAAAATTTTATTTAGGGGCGGGGATTTAGCTCAGTGGTTTCACTGACTGCTGCGCAAGCACAAGGACCCGAGTTTGAGCCCCGGTACCCCCCCATTTTTATTTTATTGATACATTTTAGGCTTACAATATAATGACATTCATCATTAGAAATTTGCACATTTACATAATCTCTCTTGGTTCTTCTTTTTTCTCCCTTCCCCTGCCCTCCCTTCAACCCCTCCATCCCTCCCTATCTACAAAGACTTTGTTTCCATTTTTTCATTTTCTCATATTAATCCCATTCCCTTCTTTCCTTTCCCATACCCCTCCCACTTCCCCTTCCCCTTTGCCCCTTTTCTTCCTATTTCACATTATCTATTATGCCTTTTAGTCCTTATTTACACTTTCAGTTTCTCCCACTAGAGAAACTATTTGGTATTTACACATGTGTGTCCTATTTATTTCACTTAAGAGTATCACCTCAATGTGCATCCATTTAGCTATAAATGTCTCTAATTTCTCCTTCTTTATGGCTGAGTAGTACTCCATTTTATTAAAAAACTCCACATTTTCTTTATCCAGTCTCCAGTTATGGCCAATTGGGCTGCTTCCAAGTTTTAGCTATTACAAATTGTGCTGCTATGAACATGGGTGCACATATATCACTGTGGTATGATTCTTTTAATTCTTTGGGGAAGATACCCAGCAGGGAAACAGCTGGGTCAAATGGGACTTCCAGTCCTAGTTCTTTGGGGTATCTCCATACTGATTTCCACAGTGGTTGCACCAGTCTGCACTCCCACCAACAATGGAGAAGGGTTCCTTTCTCCCCACACCCCTGCCAACATTTGTTATTGGTTGATTTCATGATAGCATCCATTCTTTCCGGAGTGAGGTGAAATCTCAGCATTGTTTTCATTTGCATCTCTCAAATGACCAGTGATGTTGAGCATTTTTTCATATGTTTATTTGCTATTTCTACTTCTTTGTCTGAGAAATGTCTGTTCATTTCAGATGCCCATTTTTGGATCGGGTCTTTAAATTTGGGAGGTCTGATTTTTTTAAAGTTCTTTATAGATTCTCGATAGTAGACTTTTGTCTGAGGAACAGCAGGTGAAGATTTTTTCCCACATTGTGGGTTGTCTCTTCACACTGTTGGTGGTTTCTCTTGCTGTGCAGAAGCTTTTCAATAAGAAGAGATCTCACTTGTTGATTGTGCTAGTTCACGGCCAACTGAGGTTTTGTTCATAAAATCTTTTCCTACACCAATGTCTTCAAGAGTTCTACCTAACTTCTGTTCCAGGTGATTCAGCTTTTCTATTTGGATATTTAGATCATTTAGATTCATTTTGATTTTAGTTTAGTGCATGGTGAGAGATATATGTCTAGTTTTAATCTTTGACAAGTTGAAACCCAATTTTTCCAACACCATTTATTAAAGAGGCTATCTTTCCTCCAGTGAGGGTGTTTCTCAAAGATGAGATGACTGAGTTTGTATGGAGTTGTTTCTGGATCTTCTAATCTGTTCCACTGGTCCTCAGGTATGTTTCTTTGCCAGTACCATGTTTTTTTGCTTTTTTGCTTTTTTTTTTTTTAACCACAGTAGCTTTGTAGTATAGTTTCAAGTTGGGGGTTGTGATACCCTCTGCCATGTCTCTGTTACCTGGAATTGTGTTTGGTATTCTGGGTCTCTTCTTGTTCCAAATGAATTTTTGGATTTTTTTTTCAAGGTCCGTGAAGTATGCTGCTGGTGTTTCAATTGGGATTGCATTGAATCTATATAGCAGTTTTGGAAGTATGGCCATTTTCACTATGTTGATCCTTCCTACCCAGGAGCAGGGGATGTCTTTCCATTTTCTGGTATCCTCTTCAATCTCTCTTTTCAGAGTGCTATAGTTTTTAGAGAAGAGGTCTTTCATTTCTTTTGTTAGGTTGATTCCTAGGTATTTCAGTTTTTTGGATACTATGTGAAAGGAATTGTTTTCCCTATTTCTGTCTCAGTGACTCTGTTGTTCATGTAGAAGAAAGCTACTGATTTTTGTGTGCTGACCTTGTATCCAGCTACTCTACTGAATTTGGTTATTAAGTCTAGAAGACTTTTCATGGAGTTCTTGGGGTCTTCTATATAGAGCATCATGTCATCAGCAAATAATGACAATTTGACTTCTTCATTTCCTATCTGTATTCCTTTTATTTCTTTCTCTTGTCTAATTGCCATGGCTAATGTTTCCAAAACTATATTGAACAAGAGTGGTGATAGTGGACATCCTTGTCTTGTTCCTGATTTTATGCACACACATCATTTTATTCAATTATATCAAGGAAATACCTTAAATGCTAATTTAAACATATATTGAAAATACTGTCCCAGTAGTTTTCATATTACTCAAAATGCCCACTTCCCCACTAAGATTTATGTGATCCACTGTAACATGCTGCATAAGACTTCACCCATTATCACTTTGGATTTCTTGATTATCTTGCTGTTTTCCGTTTCTCCTCAGCAGTAAGTTTTGCTTCCTAGAAACATTTGAACACTCAGTAGAATAGACTGCCCGATAACTTGGCCTCCTTCAGGTTTTAAACAGTGAGGAATGTTACTTGTGCAAGTCAGAATCTGATACCAATTAAATGGTGACAGCTTTGCCAATAACAAGAATATGCTCTTCCATGGCTAGGAAGGGAGACTGCCATGGGTGACAGGTCCCAAAGACACATGGAGTTGTTCTTGATTTTAGTATGAAGGTTTTCATTTTTTGACCATTTAGCATGATATTGGTTGTTGGTTTTTCATGGATGGCTTTTATCAGTTTGAGGTAGAGACCATCTATTCCAGTTTTTTGTAGGGTTTTTATCATAAATGCATGTTGGATTTCATCAAATGTTTTTTCTGTATCTATGGTGATAATCATATGGTTTTTGTCCTTGGCTCTACAGATATAGTGTATTACATTGATTGATTTGCATATGTTAAACCATCCCTGGGATGAATCCCACTTGGTAAGGTTTATGATCTTTTTGCTGATTTTCTGCATTCTGTTTGCCAGTATGTTATTGAGGATTTTGAGTCTATGTTCATTAGTGAGATTGGCCTATAGTTCTCTGTTTTGGTTGGGTCTTTCTCTGCTTTGGAGATCAAGGTGATGCTTGCTTCCAGGAATGAATTTGGGAGTATTGCTTCCCTTTCCATTTCATTGAAGAGTTTAAACAGTAGTGGCAGCAGTTCCTCTCTAAATGTCTTGTAGAATTCAGCAGTGAAGCCATCAGGACCTGGGCTTTTCTTGTTTGGTAACTTTTAAATTATGTTTTCAATTACCTTGGTTGATATTGGGTTGTTTAGAATTTTTAGGTCTTCTTCATTAACTTTGGTAACTCATATGTATCTGGGAATTCGTCCATTTCTTCTGTGTTTTCCATCTTATTGGCGTATAGGTTCTGGAAGTAGGTATTGATGATCCTCTGGATTTCTGCTGGGTCTGTTGTCATTTCACCCTGTTCATTCCTAATTGCATGGATTTGGGCCTTTTCTTTCCTTTTTCTGATAAGGTCATCTAAGAATTTGTCAATTTTGTTTATTCTTTTGAAAAACCAAGTCTTGGCTTCATTGATTTTTTGTATTGTTCTCTTAGTCTCCATTGCATTGATTTCTGCTCTGATCTTTATAATTTCCCCCCTTGTATGAGCTTTGGGTTTGTCCTGCTCTTCTTTTTCTAGAAGCTGAAGGTTCAGCATCAGGTTGTTTAATTGGGCTCACTCTGTTTTCCTAATATGAGTATTCGCTGCTATGAATTTCCCTTGTAAGACTACTTTCATTGTGTCCCATAGATTCCGATAATGTTGTATTGTCATTGTCATATAATTGAAGGAACTGTCTGATTTCTTCTTTAATTTCCTCTGTGACCCATTGGTTATTCAGAAGTGTGTTGTTCAATTTCCATGTATTTATGAAATTCTTGCAGTTTCTTGTGATATTGATCTCCAATTTTATCGCACTATGATCTGATAATATACAGGGGATAATTTCAATTCCTTTGCACTTACTCAAACATGTTCTATGAGAGAGAATGTGGTCTATTTTGGAGAACAACCTGTGTGCAGCTGAAAATAATGTGTATTTTGATTTTGTGGGGTAGAACACTCTGTAAACTTCTGTTAAGTTCATTTGTTCAAGAGTTTGATTGAGTTCTAATATTTCATTACTTATTTTTTGTCTAGTTGATCTATTTATTTGTGACAGTGGTGTATTGAGGTCCCCCACTATTATTGTATTAGTGCATATATGACATTTCATGTCTGTTAGTATTTGTTTTATATAGTTGGGCACACTAGCGTTTGGTGTATATATATTTATGATTGTCATCTCTTCCTCTTGAATTCTTCCCTTTACAAGGATGTAGTGTCTTTCTTTGTCTCTCTTAATCAGTGTTGGTTTGAAATCCAATTGATTTGCAAAGAGGACAGCTACTCCTGCTTTTTTTGGGAGTCCCTTTGCATGGAGTATTGTTTTCCATCCTTTAACTCTCAGTTTATGAGTTTCTTTTTGAATTAAGTGTGTTTCTTGTATGTAGTATATTGTTGGATTTTGCTTCTTGACCCATTCTGCCAGTCTATTTCTTTTAATTGGTGAATTGAGATCATTAACATTGATGGTTATAACTGATACATATTGACTTATCTTTGTCATGACTTTTTCTTTTTGTTGGATTCTCCCCCTTTAAGTTTAATTTCTTGGTGCGCCCAATGGACTCATTCTTCCGGGCTTCCTGGGGTTGTGATCCTCATTGTCTTTTCCTAGGATATTGTCTAAAATTTTTTGGAGTGCTGGTTTGGTATTCATGAAGTTCGTAAGATACTCTTTTTCATGAAAGTGTCTTATTTCTCCATCAATTTTGAAAGATAGTTTTGCAGGACACATCAATCTGGGTTGGAGTCTCTTTTCCTTTAGGGCTTGGAAGAAAACACTCCAAGCTCTTCTTGCCTTGAGGGTTTGCATTGAGAAGTCTGCTGTGATTCTGATGGGCTTTCCTTTGTATGTGATTTGTTTCTTTTCTCTAATTGCTTGTAAAATTTTGTTCTTCTGTTGGGTTTCTGGAATCATTTTTTTTCCCCACCATTAAGTTTATTGGTACATTTTAGGTATAAAATACATTTACATACATCATTGGGATCTTGTACCATTACATGAGTATCTTGGTTCTTATTTTTTTCCCCTTCCTCTGCCCTCCCCTCACCCCCTCCACCATTCCCCACTTGCAAAAATCCCGTTTTCATTTTTTTCCCTTTCTTGTATTTTTCCCCTCTTTCCCCTCCCCCTCTCCTCCCTGCCCCCCTAGAGCTTTACTTCCTATTACACAATATCAATTACACATTTTTATTTATTTATTTATTTATTTTTCCTCCATTAACTTTATTGGTACATTTTAGGTATAAAATACAGTTACATTCATCATTGGGATCTTGTACCATTACATGAGTCTCTTGGTTCTTACTTTTTTCCCCTTCCCTTGCCCTCCCTTCACCCCCTCCACCCTTTCCTATTTTCAAAGATGTTGTTTACATTTTTTTCCTCTTCTCTTATTTTTTCCTTTCCCTTTTTTCCCTTCCCCTACCCCTCCCAATTCCCCTGCTCTTTTAGACCTTTTCTTCCTGTTATACAATGTCAGTTATACATTTTTAAAATTACAATATTAAGATCTAGGAGACATTACCACAGATTTTACAGAATTTAAAAGGATATAGAAAGCATATTTCAAAAATCTGTTTTGAAATAAATTTGACAACTTCTAAGAAGTACCTTGGAAGACAAATTAATGAAACTAACTCTGGAAGAAATATAAAATTTGAATAGCACCTATTAAAGAAAGTATATTCCTAGCTTGAAAACCTACCTGTATGACAACCACAGGCTCGTATACATTTTAACTGATAAATTATATCAAACATTTAAAGCAGAAAAAAAAAAGGAACACTTCTCCCCTCATTTTAGGAACTTAACATTGTGCTAATCCTAAAACTGGATAAAGATAATAGAAGAAAAAAGTATGAACATAGATAGAAATTTGTTTAATAAAACAAACTATTAGAAGTTAGATCTGGCAGTATGTAAAAAGTGGTTTTGTTATAGGGATGACAGTGTTGGTTCAGCATTGGAAGATCCACTCCCAAAAGTCATTATTTTAACAGAGGAAAGGAAAAAGCCACATGATCCTATCACTAGTTGGAGAAAAAGTACTGGACTAAATTCCACAGCTATTCATGGTAAAAGCTCTCAGGAGACTAGAAGTAGAACAGAACCTTCTCAACAGATTAAAGACATGTACTCCATACTTCCAGTGAGAATGTCTTATATGAATGGAGAAGATTCAATGCTTTCTCCTTTACTCTTTATCTGTCCATTAAACTTTGAAACCTAGACCCAACCAAAATAGTCCAGCAAAAAAAAAAAATGACACAATTAGGATAGGATTGGCAAGTAGAAGCAAAATCTTTATATGTAGATGAAATGGTCAACCACAGAGAAAATACTAAGAAATCTCTAGGAGTCCCTAGAACTTGTATTTGAATTTAGCAGGATTAGAAAACACAAGGTATATATAAAAATTCAGGTCTTCCCCCAATGCTGGTTTCACCCTAACCTGTAGAATTATCAATGAGAAAATGTTGGGTGGGAAATGTTGGTCAGGAAATACTCAGCATCTCTCGCCTAGTCTCTTTCAACTCCACCCCTTCTGTGAGAATCTGGCCTTGAACTCATGCCAATCCTCCTGCCTCAGCTTCCTGAGTGCTAGGACTACAGGCCTGTACCTGAGTTTAATTTTTTAAGGCCAGCCTGAACTACAAAGCAAGGGTCTTTCTCTCTCACACACACACCAAAAAAAAAAAAACAAAACAAAAAAAAAAAAAGAGGAGGAAGGGGAAGGAGAGGAAGAAGAGGAGGAAGGAGAAGAAAAAGAATAGGAGGGAGGGATGAAGAGAGGGAGAGACAGAGAGAGAGAGAGAGAGAGAGAGAGAGCATTAAACCTATCTAGGACAGGGTAGAGTAGTTGAATGATAATTCACCTTAATGCAATAGTATTTGCACTCCAAGCACACCTGTGGCAGACTCCAAATTCTTTCCAAGTTAAGTGTAATTTCAAAATTTGTGATTTGCCAATCAGATGTTACCAGCAACAGATTACAATTGACAAATTAATTTACATGGATTAGATGTTCTAGATCTACTTACTTTACTTTGTAATTAAAGATGATTAAACCCTGTCAAGATCAGGGAATTCAGGATTAAATTAGGGAAACAGAACATAATAACATAATAACATAATGTGACTATGTAGAAGAGAGGCACTTGAAGGCTTTCAAAATAAAGAAACAACAAAGAAGGAGGGTGGGGGGATGTAGTTCAGTGATGGAGCTTGAGCCGGGCATGTGTGAGGTCTTGGGTTCAATCCCCAGCACCTCCGAAAGCAAATAAATAAATTGAAATGAAAGAAATGAAAGGAGAGGAAAATGCTAATTACTCTGATCAGTGTGTGCATATATCATACCCCATTAATATGTACAAATCTTACATATTAATAAAAAATAAAAATTAGAAAGCACTATCCCGGTTCTTATTTTTTTTTCAATAAAGTTAAAAAATTTTTTTAGCAAGCTGCAAATAATAATTGTGCATCTTTATGGTATACCTCATGATTCACTGTTCTTTCACACCGCAAAACGATTAGATACATAATTGAAATCTGTACATTGAAGTGAGGTCTGCACTCCTATTTCCATTGCAGAATTAAATAAACATCTTATTTTGGAATAATTTTAAGTTTACAGAAAAGTTGCAAAAATAGTATACAGTGTTCCTGTAGCTCTTTCATCAGCTTCCTTTAATGTTAACATGGTACATAACCACGATACATTTGTCAGAACTAACTTTGGCACAAGACTAAACTCCAGACTTTATGCATAATTCCCGTTTTTACTCTGAACATTCTTTTTCTATTCTAGGAGCTATCCAGGCCCCACATTGCATTTAGCTGTCTTGCCTCCTTGGTCTCCTCTGATCTTGTCGGTTTTCCTGACCTCTACAGTTTTGAAGAGCACTGGGTAAGTATTTTACAGAGTGTCTGTCCATTTGGGTTTGTCTGATATCAGTTTACTATTACTAGACCATGGATGTGTCATTTTGGGAAGAAAATACCCCATTTATTTATGTTTTTAGCAAGCAAAGCTTCAGACTTATCTATTTTTTAAATTACTGCCCACTTTGTGTTCCAAGAACTAACCCAGTGTTCCATATTGGCTTTATTCTACTCTTTTTAATTGTCAGATGATAATTGTACATCATTATGGATAATAGTGTGATATTTTGATACATTTAAACATGGTGTATGGATCAACTTGGAATATTTAGGTTCTCTATCATCTCAGTTATCATTTCTTTGTCATGAGAATATTAAAAGCCTTCTCTTCTACCTATTTTGAATTGTATGATATGATTTTATTGATCCTAATCACCTTTCTGTGTAATAGAACATCAGAATTTATTCTTCTCATTTGGCTAAGAATCGAGTGACTTTTCCCTATTTACTCCTTCCCCCCTACCCTTCCATGGCCTCTGGAAAATATGGCACAGACGTGCACACATGCGCACACACAGACACACAGAGGAATACTATTCAGCCATAAAAGGAGGAAGTCCTGTCATTTTCAGCAACACAGATGGACCTGGAGCTCATAATGATACATAAAATAAGCCAGATACAGAGAGACAAGTATCACATTGGCAATCATTGTCATGCCTCCTTAGTCAGCACTTGTCTGTGATAATTCCCCAGTCTTCCGTTGTTTTTCATGACCCTGACAACTTTGAGAAAGACTAATCTGGTAACTCTAAGAATGCCAGCCAGTCTGACCTTGTCTGATGTTCTCCTCATGTCTGCCTTGGCATGAAGGCCCCAAGGAGAAGTCACCCCTCATCACATCCTACTGGGGTGCATGGAATCTGCATGCCATTCCTGTTGATGCTGACCTTCTTCACTTGGTTAGGGTCGTGTTTGCTAGTTTTCTTCATGACAAAGCAGCCAGACTATTAAAAAAACAGATTATTGCAATTTAATTCACACATTATATGATCCATCCTTTCAAAGAGCCAATCCATTGTTTTTGGTGTATTATGTAATTAATTTAAAACTATATATAACATAAACTATATGTAACATAAAACTGTTGTAAACTATATATGACATAAAATTTGTCATTTTACTGATTTTTTAATTTTACTTTTTTGCACTACTGGGGATCAAACCCAGGGCCTTGTGCATGCTAGGCTAGCATTCTACCACTGAGCTATATCCCCAAACCCATTAAAACTTTAAAAAAGTAAAAGATTCAGTGGCAGAAGTTACACTCACATTGTTTTACAACCATTACTACCATGTAGTTCCCCAACTTCTTTTTATCACCCCCAATAGAAATGTTTAACCATTAAGCAATATCTCCCCATTCTCTCCTATTTAGCTCTCCATAATTTCTAATCTATTTTCTGTTTCTGGGAGCTTGTCTATCCTGAATCATGCAGTATTTCTGCTCTGTGTGTGCTTTTTATCTTAATGTTTTTGAGTCTCATCCATATTGGAAATGCACTTAAGGTATTTTAACAGACAATCTAACACAAGAATCATGGTGTTCAGGTAGTGGAAGCAAGAGGCAATGCTAAGCCTTATTTTTTTTAAAATTATTTCTTATTTTTCAGTGCCAGGTATTAAACCTAGGGCCTTGCACATCCTAGGCAAGTGTTCTATGTCTGAGCTACAGCCCCAGCTCCAATATTAGGGCGTAAACACAGATTATTTCCCTGAGAATCAGCTGACCAGTCTAGGCCTGGGGAACAGGCATAAATTAGATCCTAGAACTTTAGAGGGAGAAAGGAGAGCAGTATGTAACCTGACTCTGAGATGGGGTTGGTGCCCAGTATGGGGCACCATGACGCTGGTTTTGTGTGTGGAGCACAAAACGCTGGAAACAGGAATGAGCTGATATGACTGGCAATCAAATCACAGAGTTTTCCTCCTCCCCCTCCCCCTCCGCCTCCTCCTCCTCTTTCTTCTCCCATTGTTCCCCTGTGTCTCACGCTGTCAGAAGCTAACAGGAAGCCAGCTGGGCACTGGGATCCTATTTTGAGGTCATGGGTGTGGAGTGCGGGTGAGGAAATCCATCAGTAGGGGGATTAGTTTAATGAATGGTAGGGATGAAGGTGACCCCATTTCTCATAATTGATCATCTGTAAGAACACCTTCATACACACCTGAAATACTTTATTCTTCAATAACCCAACCTATCAGAATGTAAATGAATCAGCTTGTTTTTCCAGTTCTCAGAGGTAGAAATCCCATCACTTTTCTTGTGTTTCATATGGAGCTCGAGGCTGAATTTTGGGACTTTGGAAATGACACGTGGTTCTTTGGTAGTGAATAACATTTGAACACCATTAAATGGAAATTACTCATAATATAGAATGTGGATTTGATTTTAGCTCACAGATTCTGTGAATTTCTTATGAAGTTGCTAGGAACCTCAGCAGACCATTCATTATATGATGAACACTTTTTTTTTTTGGTACCAGGGATCGAACTCAGGACCTTCCGCTTGCGAGACAGGTGACGGAATCACTGAGCTAAATCCCTGGCCCTGATGGACACTTTTAACATGGCTCTTGCACTTCACCCTAGTCTGGTGTATCAGTCAGCATAGGATAGGTTATGTCACATAACAAATCACCCTCAAAGCTCACTGGCTTATGACAACACAAGGTTAGTGTTGGAGGCATGAAATGGAGGAGCCAGATTTTAAACAATCACATAACCAAAGACCTCATTTATAAGTATAGTTTTAGGTAAATGGATGCAACTTGAGAACATAATGTTAAATGAAATAAGTCAGACACACAAGCTCAAATATCATGTTTTCCTCCCTTATGAGAATATATTTATATTCTCATATATATTTATAATATATTTATATATAATATATTATAAATATATGTTATATATAAACTATATATTATATATAGTTTAGAGAGATATATATCTGTATATAGTATACAGAGAGAGCAAAATAGAAGAGAGATAAATAGGAAGTAGGAAATTCAAATATTTCCTTAAATTACATATTCTGTTGTTTTACAAATATTTCAATATATATGCTATTTGTTTCATTTATACTAATAGTTTGTTGAAAAGTTTGTTATTATCTGTTACGTTTCTTTTTTTGGAAGAATTTTTTGAGTTTATGTCTTGTATTCTGAGTAACTACTTTGAAGATAACAATAAATAGTATAATAACTATTGCTATTCTCTTATTTGGTTATGAAAATTTGTTTTATTTTTTTCATAAGATAAAAAGAAAAAGGGCAAGGACCCAAGTTCGATCCCCAGTACCCCCCACCCCACAAAAAAAAGATACAAAGAAAAAAAGTGTTGCTTATGGTTTGAAGAAAAAAATCTACAAAAAACTGAGCTTTGGTCTTACCTGAAGAAATAGCATTTGAACTGTAACATGGAAGATGAAAAGCTGGTTAGGGGTTGGGAGTGTGGCAGTGGCTGACAGCTTGGCTAGCATGCACGAGACACAAGGCTCCGGATTTCATTCCTGGCACTAGAGCCAGAGACAGAAGACACTGCTGTAGCGCAGTGTCAGAGCACTTGTGCAAAGCCCTTGGTTTGATCCCCAGCACTGCAAAGAGAAAACAGAACAAAGCAAACAAAAGCAAAGAACAGAAGAAGATCATAAAAAAATTTCAGAGGATGCTCACAGGTCATATTTACAGTTTAAAATTATTCTTGCTGCTTGTTGCAAGCTATTCTTGCTTTTTGGGGAATGGCCTGGACGACAGAACAGTGAGAGGTAATGCAGAATCTCTCTTGAAGCTAACGCATCTCCTTCTCTCCCCTAGAGATTGAACTCAGCACCTTGCACATGCTAGGTAAGCCCTCTACCACCTTTCTGGTCCCCCCTTAAAACAATTCATTTTGAGACAAGGTTTTGCTACGTTGCCCAGGCTGACCTTGACTTGAAATTCTCCTGCTTCAGCTTCCCTAGTAGCTATAACACCTGCTTTGCATTTTTCGTAAAGGATTGTTCCCGAACCCATCGTACAGGTCTTGCAAAGCTTGGATTGGCCCTGATGCCTTTCCCTCCCACCCTCCTTTTTGCTCCCTTTCTCTGTCTGTTTGTCTGTCTGCCGCTCTGTCTTTCTCATCCTATGGGTGAAACCCAGGGCCTTGCACCTGCTGGGCAATCACTCTACCATTGAGCCACACCCCAGCCCCCTGATTTAAGAGCTGAAGAAAACCCTTTATTGGGAGGAGGTTGTCTTGAAGAATGAAGGCCTGGATTGCAGGAAGCAGTCCTGTTTGCTTATTGGATGAGGCTCAGATTTTAGTAGTGAGCAACTGTGGCCGACTTCAGCAAATTTGGAAGTGTTAGTGTATAAGTTGTAGATGTTTAAAGAGTGCAACATGATGTTAGATAAATAAATAACCAAATAGGGAAAGGGTTACTATAGTGAAGCAAAGTAACATGTTCTCACAAGGTTACCTTTAAAAAAATAATACTGGAGAGTGAACCCAGGGCCTTGCCACGCCAAGCAAGTGCTCTACCGCTGAGCTATCCTGTCATCCCAGTCCTGTTTAGCCTTTCTTTTTCCCTTGGTGGGAAGAGCACCGGAAACCTAGTCTTTTAGTACACTCCCAGGTGCAGTACCGTGTCACGAAGCACAGCCTCCATGGACCTTAGCTAGCTCTCTAGACTGGTTCATCCCGCATATCTGCTGCTTTGTGTGCTGTGACCTACATCTCCCCATTTCTTCCCCACCCTTTCTCCTCTGTCACCACTGTATGAATCTCTATCTCTGTATATTTGCCTTTTATTAAGATTTCACATATGTGTGAGATCACATGATTTTTTTTTCTGTGCCTGGGTTATTTCACTTAGCATAATACCATCAGGATTCTTGTATGTAGTGACAAATGGCAGAACCTCTTTCATTGGTAAAACTGAAAAATATTCCATTATGTATGTGTCTCTTTATACAATACCACATTTTCTTTATTAGTACATGTTTGAAGCATATAGTGGTTCCATTCCTTGAATGGACTTGTTACATGTACATATCTTAATTCTTTCTACTTCTCCTTCCCCTTCTCTCTATTCCTCTATCTCTAGATCCCCTTCCTATTTGCAAAAGGTCTATTTCTCTGTTTCTTATTACCTATCTTTATTTTGCTCTTTAAATTATTTATACTTTGAGTTTCTTGTCTAAGAGGAACCATGTGATATTTAAGCTTGTGCATCTGATTTATTTCACTTAACATTATGGTTTCAAAGTCCATACATTTTCCTACACATGACTCAGGTTTATCTTTCTTTATGGCAGAGTAGTACTCTATTGTGTGTAAATATCATATTTTCCCTACTCATTCATTTGTTGATGGGCATATAGGCTGCTTCCAAGATTTAGCTATTTTGAGTTGTGCTACTATAAACATGAGTATGCATGTATCACTGTAGTATGATGTCTTTAGCCCTTTGGGGAAGATACATAGAAGGGAAGTAGCTGGGTCCAGCGGAATTTCTAGTTTTAGTTTTTGAGGAATCTCCATATTGGTTTCCATGGTGACAATAGTACATTTTCTTTGTCTGTTGATGGACACATAGTATCATAATGTGGATCTTGAATGTCCCCTAGGGGCTCATATATTGAAGAGTTTGCTAGGTCATATGGTAGTTTTGTTTTAAATTTCTTCAGGAACTCCTGTACTGTCTTCCACAATGCTGCTTAAACTTACCTTCCCAGCAACAGTTTGCAAGAGCTCCTCTTTATTCATATCCTTGCAATATTTATCTCTTGCTTATTTATGTATTTATTTTTTGCAGTACTGGGGATTCAATCCAGGGATCCTCTACCACTGACCTACATCCCCAGCCCATTTTATAGTTTGAGACAGGGTCCTGCTAAGTTCCCCAGGCTGGCCTTGAACTTGGGATCATCCTGCTTCAGCCTCCTGAGTAACTGGGATTACAGGCATGTGGCACTCCAGTTTAAGAAGCCCCCCCCCTTTCTGTCTCATGAATGCTAGGCAATCACTTTACAATTGAGCTAAATTCCAGCTTTCTAGTCTTTTAAAATAAGCCATCCTAACAGGTATTAGATTATAGCTCATTATGGTTTTCGTAGCAAATTTGGAATTTGTTGTAAGAATAGTTTTCAATCTTTTTTTCTCTTATAAAGGGTCAGATAGCAACTATTTTCACCTTTGCAGGTCGTATTGAGTCTGTTGTAACTATTCATCTCTCTTTTTGTAGAATGGAAGAAGCTATAGACAATATGTAAGTGAGCGATCATGACTATGTACCAATAAAGCTTTATTTATAAAAATAGGCAGGCTGGATTTGTGAAGTGGCCCATAGTTTTATGACCCTGTATTTGGAGACTCCAGAATCATTTGGTGTTTAGACAGCAGGTTTGCATATGGGCGGGTGCACAGCACTCTGTATATGTGCCATCCCAGATCATTTGGCCCTGCATGCCCATCCTGTCCTGGTCACTTGCTCTGCCATTCTTATGGATAAAGCCATGGCTATGGCTGCATCAAAGGTGAGGAACCCTAGGTCTACTAATGACCCTATGTCAGTCCCAGTTCCTTGGGAACTGGCTTGAACTGGATCAGGAGTGACAGCCAGGCTGGCAGTGTAGCTCAATGGCAGAGTACTTGCTTAGTGTGCATGAAGCCCTTGGTTCCACCATCAGCATAACCAAAAAACAAAATCCTTTAAAAATATCTCATCAGCAAGAAGGCCATCCATATGCCAATAGGCTGCTGTCTATTTCCTGGGTACTGAGAGAGGAAAATGTTGAAGCTATGTTTTAGTTTAGGGGGAAAGGTGTGATTGATTAGATATGGCTGCCATGTGCAAAAGCATAGAAACAAAGATGTGCTTGCTAAATATTTGTGTTCCTGTAACTAGCTGCTCTCTAGGGTCCCTTATAGATTTTTTTCTCTCTTGCCTTAGCCTCCTCAGTGGCTGGAATTACAGGTGAGTGTTACTACACCCAGATTTGCCCTATTGTTTTGACAATATGTGGTGCTGGTGTCTGGATACTTCCTTAGGCATGTTCTGGAGTTGTATCAACCATGTAAAATATAGTCATTTAGTACAGAAACGTGGTCTGTATTTTTAAATGTTCCTAACACATCTGCTGTTGTGAAAGAGACAGGTTGAGTCTCCTGATTCTCTGTTCATGGTAGACACACCCAAGTGGCAGCTGGCCATTGAGAGAAAGAAATCAAATCCAAATGTCCTTTCACACCAGCCTCTTGGCTTATACACAGAGTGAAGATTCCAACCCATTCTTGCAAAGTTTGACAACTGTTTATTGAACACTCATTGTTTCAATGATATTCTCTTGGCCTCCAGAAACGGTAATTTCTAGCATTTCATCTTGGGTAAGACAGTAGTAACAACTACAAAGACCACTGGGAAAGGCTTTCTGGGATAACTAGGGGTGGGAGGTAGTGGGAAGAGGCTGAGGGGGAGTGAGGGCCCCTTTGCTTAGGAAAATGGTGACAGCGGAGGCTTAGTACAAGGAGGAAGAGGACATAGACTTATTGCAAGAGTGCATTCATGCAGGAGGAGACTGAGGATGAGTTTAGCTGAGTGCTGGTATGCAGTGGAATTGCAAGGCTGTGAGAAAGCAGAATGTGGAGTTTGGAAGTGGTGTCTAAATAAGAGGGCTCATTGTGTCCTCTGGACGTTTCCAGGGAGATTGCTTTTGTAGACGGTATGAAGGAAAGATGAAGCACAGTGGGACAGGAAGGCAGAGAGCAGGGAAGGATGCTAGCTACAATGATCAAGATAGGAGAGGATGGAGATCAAGCTTAAGGGTGGTGTGGAGGGACGAGAAGGCAGGTATGAAATCTGATTGGGGTGGCATGTTGGCTGGTGGTCCATGAAGCATAGAAGAGAAGGGTCATAGATAACTTCAGAATTGCCAGCCTGAGGTCTAAGGGTAAGGATGCCACGGAATTCACGGAGGAGAGACCAGGAAGAAAAGACTCATTATCAGGCTGGGCATTTAGCTCAATGGTTCCACTACCTGCCTTGCAAGAGCAAGGTCCTGAGTTTGATCCCCAGTACCAAAAAAAAAAAAAAAAAAAGACTCATTATCAATGAATTTTCAATGATGGTGGCTACATCTATACAGCATGGACCATAACTTGGCAGAACATGCATCTGGTCCACATTTCAGCCCAGTGCTGAAATTCTACAGGGTGGCCCCCAAGCTGGTGGCTATTGAGAATTTCTAGAAGTTTTCCAAAGAGATCTTCCCTCCAACATAGGGTCAACATTTGGTAGGTAGTTATAATTAGAAAACCTTTCTAATAGATTAAGACCTAGCAGATGGTGGAAGGGAAGGTGTGTTGGAAGTTAGAAATCTACTGTGCCTCTGGCTTCCTGTGTTGCAACTGACAAATTATTTAACTTCTCTGGGCCTCTGTTACTTCATTTGTAAAATAACGGGGTGATACCAGAGGATCTGCCATAGCTCCATCATACTCTGATTCAGAGTGGCTGAAAGTTGAAATTGAAGGAACAGAGAAAGGAATGGATAGATTTTTCTTAGAGAGAAGGCAGAGTCCAGGAACTTATGAGGAGAAGCATAGGAGGAAGAGAACCAGAAAAGGAAGAGGCAGCTGCATTATCCAGAGAAAAAGCCACTAAAGTCACTCTGAGGAGAATGTGTCAAGGCTCTAACTTGCTAGCCAGGAAGCAGGGTGAAGGAGGATAATTCTAGGGTTCAGGAGTGAACCCCTGGGAGATGCAAAAGAATGTGGGCTCACAAGGTGGTTCTAACTCCAAGTGAGTTGCAGGGGCCAGCAAAGGTTTCATTGGGGTAAGAGGTGGGCAGCAAGCATTGGTTTGTCAGTGGAAAATCTTGAGTTTAACTAGGTAGTTTAGTATGGATATGATTCACAGGAGGAAGAGGAAGATCTCAGTTGAGCACAGAAGCACAAAGTAGGATAAGTGAATGCACCCTGAGGTTGCATTAATGGAGGTAGCGAGGCCAGCCTGAGGGAGGTGATGTTCATGTTACCATCATGTCTTGTGCTCAGATTTGGCTGGCTCGCTCTAAGAAGGACATGGATGAGGGGGTGTGAGGAAAGATTAGGAAGAGAAGATTTTGAGGAATGGTGTCAGTTGCCCTGTAAATATCTGTGGGACCAAGAGAACATCACAGGAGAGCTTCTCCCTGTCTTTTCTACTTTTACTGCAGATAGAGCCGTTTCCGGAGGGTGCTTTGGATTTCAGGGTTCACTTTCCTCATTCTCCCTTCCTGAAGCAGCTCTTTATTTGCCATACGCCGGGTGACCTGAAGCAATAGGTGTAGTCAGCTTAGGGATTGAGCTCCTGGGAGAGTTGGTGTCATGGGTTTATGGGGAGAAAGTTAGAGAATGTGGCAGGTGGGTATGGTGACAAAAGACCTTTGCTGTCTCCCCCTGTTCCATAGTTTTCATGGAATCTCTGGTTGGACTTTTTTCTTGATGTACTGGAGATTGAACCTAGGGTCTTCACGCTGACCTACATCCCCAGCCCTTTTTTACTTTTTAATGTCCAGTCTGACTTCAAACTTACAATCCTCCTGTCTCAGCCTCCCAAGTAGCTGGGATTACAGGCTACTGTGACTGGTTGGAATATATATGTGTGTTTATTATATTATATTATATTATATTATATTATATATTATTATATATTATATATAATTTTTTAAAAATCTGCAATAAAAGATACCACCATTAAAGAAAAAATTTTTGCCCAAATATTAGTTCAGTATGAAAGGACTGTTCAAAGAAGTTTTTTGTATTTCATTAAACCGTCTCATATACTGTGGGTTTGGGGAGTCTGCACCAGGGAAATTTATCACTGGCATAAAGACAGCCTCGTTTTCAGGTTGGGATTTGGGGCTGGGGAAATGGAGAAACACTGGGGGAAGCTCAGCCTGCTCCACCCAGGTGGGACTCCAGTTACCTTGTCCCAACTCACCTCGGTCAGAAGTTCCAGGATGGATCCTTTTCTGTCTTTGAACACCTTCACCAGCGTCTGAATGAAGCAGGAGCCTTCCTCATCGTGTCTGTAGGCAATGTAACCTGTGGGTTTCAGAGAGGGGAGTTGGGCTTCAGGGGTCAGGAGTGGCAGGAGAAGAGACCACCGCGGGCCAGCTGGGCGCTCCTACCCTCCACCGTGGAGTAGACATGGAGGGTGTCCGTGTACGTGGGGATGGTTTGAGGGCTGTCGTCAGTGATCATCAGGACCTTATCACCACCTACTGTTTCGCCGAGGTCCCTGTGCTCTGAGAGAACCAAAAGAGGAAAAGGCAGGGTCAGAAAGGAAGCTGCGGAGGGAGAAGGCTCTGCGGCGGTATGGCGGTGGGCCACGTCGGGGTGGGGTGGGTGAAGAGCGAGCGGCCCTGTGTTCCTGGCTCTGTCCCACCTCCTCGACAGGCCTGCACAATGAACACTTTAGGCTTGGCTCTCAGGGCTTGGCAGTTCTTGTTGTTCAGGACCTGGAAGAGGTCATCCAGCCTGACCATCTCCGCATCTTCTCCCTCGAGGAAGCCTTCTTCCCCATGGGCCATGAGCACCACGAAGGCACAGCTGACAGGCTCTTCCCAGCTATCTATGACCTGCTGGAACTTTTTCATCTCTTCTTGGAATTGCTGGAGGGAGAGAAATGACCAGGCTCAGTAGGGCCCTAGAGCCCTCCTCTGGTTTGGCCCCTTCCCTCATGCCTGGAGCTGGCAGCCAAATACCTGAGCAGTGGGATCTCTTTTCATGATGCTCTTGAATCCCAGGTACTGGAACATGCCTTCCAGGGCTTCCAGGTCTACCTCGGAACCTTCCCGGGCTTTGGTAACACACAGTGTCAGGGCCAGGCGGGCGCCTGACATATCATACTCCTCCTGGCCAAGAGGTGACAGATTCAGCAAGGGCAAGGAGATCATGGAGAAGCAGAAGGTGCAGGCAAAAGAGGCCTGGGGTTACCATTGCCAGGTAAAATACAAGGTACCATGATGCATTTCAAATAAAAAATAAGTTGGTAGAATAAGTACTTTTATATCCTCAATATTGTGTAGGATATACTTATACTTATAACAATGCATTCGTTGTGGTGAAATTCAAATTCAAGTAGGATCTTCTGTTTTTATTTGCCAAATCTGGCAACTGACAAATGAACCTGAGATTTGATTCTCTTAGCAAGACTTGTTGGGTAGGTCACTGTCTTTATCTGGGCCCCAGGTTCCAAATTTAGGTGTGTGTGTGTGTAATTTTGAAGACCCTTTCCCGTTGTTACATTTGATGGCTTTTCTCTCTCCCTATTCTTCCCAAGAACGTTCTGAGAATTCCTCTATCATTTCCTCACTTACAAAGGTCTCCAAATTTCTGAAGCCACTCACCAACTATACACCCACTTATTCCTTCTAACGAAGAAGGATTTGGGTCAGAAATTTCTTTTCTGGGCAGAGGATTTAGTGCAGTGGTGCCACGGCTGCCTTGTGCAGTCCTGAGTTTGATCCCTGGTACCAAACAAACAAACAAACAAACCAAAAAACAAAACAAAACGAAAACAAAAATTTCTTTTCTGAAGAGAAGCATGGTACTGAGTCCATAGTGATAAGAACTGATCTTTAGAGACAGGTAGAGCTGGGTTCCCTCCCTCTCCAATTTGGGTTAAATTTCTGAGTCTATTTTTTTATCATTTGGAAGATCACAAAGTTCTTTCTAGCTCTGAGTATGAGTTATTTTTTTCTTTCTCACTACTCTTTTTTTTTTTTTTGGTGCTGGGGATTGAACTCTGGACCTTGAGCTTGCGAGGCAGGTGGTGAAACCACTGAGCTAAATCCCCGGCCCTCTCACTACTCTTTTTGAAAGATTAAGTTCCTCACCTCCTTCCTCTCCAGGTGTTCCCCCTTCCTTCAATCTGTCCCCCAACCTACCTCCTCCAAAGGCTGAGGATCACTCATTTCTCCTCTGATTCTGGGTTCAGCTCTCAACACTCTTTTCTGAACCTGAAGACCAAGAGAAGATAGGTTGAAGGTCTCCAAAGAAGGCAAAGGACCAGGGGACAGAGTGGTCTCTGGGTTTCTGAGAGTGTATAAGACACCCATGGTGGACCCTGGCATATGCTCAGAGCCGGGTAAGAGATGGCAGTCTGTGGTTCATGTTCTCCCTCAGCTGACAACCTCGTAGAGTCTTCCATCCATGGGTGTCCTCAAAATGCCATCCCTAACCCCTCTGGAGCCCCCTCTTGCCTGCTTCAGGACACTCAACTGCCTGTGATGGACTTGACCTCCTGCTGAAGGCTCTGGATTGGTGAAAGGGTCAAGTGGGCCATTTGTTGTCCTCTTCTACTCAGGAGATGACTAGCTGGGGTGGCATCAGTAAGGAGAAGCCTTTGGGTTGGACTTCAAATGAGAATTCCATCAAAGTTGATGAGTATTATTTTGAAGCTATCCTGGTGGGTCTCTGAGAGACTGAAGAGGTCTCTTTGCTTTGAAACTGAACATCTATTAAAGTTCTCTCTTCTTTTCTCTGAGTTCTGCTCTCTGGCTAAACAGAAAGACTTCTGGCATTTTCCCATCTAACTTTGTCACTTCTTCTTCATCAGCCTGGAATTGCCAGAGGAGAGCCCTGCTTGATGATGTGGGTGGAGTGACGTCTGCCATACCGTCTCCATCTGTCCTTGTCTCCACTCACCCAACCATTCATGCGTCTACCGTTTCCTCATCTCTTTACCCAGACACCCATCCACCATTCATGCTTCTATCATCCATCCATTTATCCATCCATCCACCCATTAATTCATCCAGTCACTTATCCATCACTCACCATCTATACACCCACTTATTCAGCTGTCTTTCCACATAATCAACCCATCTACCTATCCGTTCAACTACCCATTCATTCATCTACCACCCATCTACCAACCACCCATCCGTCCATTTATCCATCCCTCCATCTGTTTACTTATCCATCCATCTGTTTATCCATCCATCCATCCATCTGCTTATTCATCCATCCATCCATCCATCCACTCACCACCCACCTCTCTAGCACATACTTCCTGGTAATCTATTATTTGTTAAGTACTGGGAACATAGTACATAAGACATTCTTTTTGTTCATATGTAGCATTAGTGTATGAGAGAAATGAACATCAAATCTTTCTGTCTAGACACACACACACACACACACACACACACACACACGCACACAGAGCAAAGAAAGAGGAACCAGATGTTGTGAAGGAGAAAGTGGAGGGAGCACAGCTCTAGAACCAGATACACCAGAATCAAGTGCTCGTTTCTCCTAGCTGTGAGTGCTGAAGCATTTCACTCCTCTTCTGAGACTCAGTTTTCCTGAGGAAAGACCTTGGAAGAGTGTTAGGTGCTTCACAGCAATGGCAAATCAAGGTAGGTTCTGTGATTCCAATTTATGCCCTGGACATAGCTTCTCCCTTCCCCTCATCCCTGCACTGCTGCTTGTTTATACTTGCTTTATAGCAGCAATCTTTTTTAAACTACTCACTGAATATCAATCACATTCATCATCTCTTTGTGGTTATATGCACATAGAAAGATCGCAAGGCAGATATATTTATAGGTAGACACAATTTTATGAGGACGTGACATGTGCTTTATAGAATAGCAGTGTTTTTGATTCTCATTCTCTTGGCTTTACTGGCAGCTCAGATTTCAAGAGTGAAAGCCTGGCACCTTCATCTCTGTCTCCAACAGTGGGCATGGAGGTGGTGCTGGGGAGAATTTATTGAATAAACAAATAATAAATGAACAAATGAAAGAAAGCCTGGAGAGATGGGTGGATGAATGATGGAAATTTCTTCAGTTCTGCCAGAACTGGTGAGAAAATCCATTCATGAACGACAGGTGTGTGTGTGTGTGTGTGTGTGTGTGTGTGTGTCTGTGTGCAACAAGGAGAGGTGGAAGAGGAAGAGGTGACAGTGGCCACATCACTCACCGGCTGTAGACACAGTTGTTCCTTAAGGCCAAGCTGAAGCTTCTTGCTCTCCTATCTGCTGGTCTGGGGCTGGGCTTTGAGGAGGAGTTGGATCCACGTGCTGATCCCTGAGAAGGGGCTGACAGTGCCGGATCTCCCCAGGTTCTCCCGAGAGGCCTGACTGTGAAATAGCACAATTATCAGTTCCTTTTATTGCCAGTGAGTCTTCTGTCACTCACACAACCTCACAATGAGAGGGACACACCCTCGGCACAGCCTTGGTGTTGAAATAGAGTCAAACGCCCATGGAGTGAGTGACAGGAGGGCTCTGCTGATGTCCCCTGGCTAAAGACGCTGGGGCAGAGAATCCGAGTAAGCCAGAGCGTGGTGCCAAACCAGCCACAAGACCATCCACCGGCACTCTAGGCTCGGCTCATCGGCACCCAGCATTCCTACCGCCCTGCCTATTTCCCCCTCCACCTCCAGGGGAAGATGACACCAACTTCACTGGCTTATCATCATGTCACGTCCTCAGGAGCCCTGAGTGGTCACCATTGTCCCCCCCACTTTGCAAATGAGGAACCCTAGGTTCATGTGGTAAAATCACGTGACCGCTTGAGGCCACACCACCAGTGACTGGCACAGTGGACATCTGAACCCAGGAGGATCCGACCCTTTGGCCCAGTTGCCATTGATGCTCCACTGTCACCTCAGCCCTTCTCTTTTCTTCCCGTGGGGTTCCTCCTCTATTCTTCTTCAGAATTTTGTTTTGTGATTTTTAAATGTTATGCCAGCCGCCTTCATGAGATATTATTCACATTCCATATGGCTCCCCCACCTACAGGGTCCTATTCAATGGCTTTAGGATATTTACAGAGTGAGGCCGGTTCAGAACATTATCATCACCTCAGAAAGATACCCTGCACTCTTTAGCTATGGCCCGAACCCTCTCAGCCCCAGGCAGCCACCAGTGTAACTTCTATCTCTATAGATTTCTCTGTTCTGGGTGTTTCATGGGAAAAAATGTTATTATATGTTGTGCTTTATATCTGGTTCCATATCTTTAAAGTTCATCCAGGTGGCAGTGCATATTATTACTCCATTCCTTTTCCATGACTACGTGTTATTTTCCATTTTGTGAATGAATAAATATAATTTGGCTGTTTGAATAATGCTATTACAGACATTTATGTACATGTTTTTGTGTGAACATGTGTTTTCATTCCTTTTCTAGGAGTGGAATATTCAAACAATACAGGGATGTTTAAACACACCTGGACCATTCCTACACCTCTAATTCTTCCCTTTGCTTTGAGATAACACAGACACAAGACTAAGCATTTTCCTTTCAGTTCTTACCTTTGTATTAACTTGCACATTATCAGCTGTTGTTTGTATACATGGGGTCATTTTACCAAATTGCTCTGTTACTTGTTTTGTTCACCTAATTTTATGTCTGGGTCATCATCCCTTGTCAGTACCTATGGAACAAAATCATATTTTTTGTTCTTTTGTTTTTGGTACTGGGGATTGAACTCAGGACCTTGTGCTTTGCGAGGCAGGTGGTGACTAAGCTGAAGCTCAGAAGTGAGCTAAATCCCCAGCCCCAGTGTTTTTTGTTCTTTAAGAAAACTTTTTAGTTGGACTTGGCGATGCACACCTGTAATCTCAGCTACCCAGGGGCCAAGGCAGGAAGATGTCAAGTGAGACTCTTGCCTGGCAACTTTAGGAGACTGTGTCTTAAGATAAAAAATAAAAAGGGCGGGGGGTATAGTTCAGTGGTAGTGTGTCCCTGGGTTCAATGCCCAGTAGCACAAAAAGCCCCCAAACAACCTCTAAAATGTCATTGAAAAATGCCTGCAGATAACAGCACAAAACTTTCTTTTCAATGAGCTAAGAGAAATGAGTAGTATACATGAAACAAATTAGCACCTATATAAAATATTTTTGAAACAATGGAATAGAGAATTTGGGGAATTATTTGAACTTCTCCCTACCCTCTATTTCTCTATCTTTTTGTCTAAGACCTGTATTCTGAGTGACATTTTGGCTATTCTTTAAACAGTATGGCACACAGTGTATTAACTGTTGCTATTCTCTATTTTGTTAAGAAACTTTGTTTTATTTTTAATAAAAAAATCTACATGCATAAAAGTGCACAAGTCTTAAGTGTGTGGCTCAGTGAATTTTCATGAACTGAATGTCTCCAACCAGCACCTGCCCAAGGAAAAGAATATAACCAACCTTGTGCCTCCAAATTTCCTTCCTTTCTGTTTCCTTCTGACCACTATCATCTCTAAACACTATCCTAATAGAGAACACTACAGATTTTTTTTTCTGTTTCTGGGACTTCATATAAATGGAATCACACAATATGTTGTCTTTTGTGTCTGGTTTGGATCAGTCAACATTATGTTTGTGAAACTCAATCATTGTTAGCATGTGTCTTTAGTATTTTTAAAATCTAATTATTTTTATAGCAATGTCTCTCAATTTTCTCATTATCGCCACCTACAAGTCATCATAGACATTGTCCTGTAGTCGTCATGCATGAAATTTCATACTATAGATATATCACATTTATCTATCCATCCATCTATACACCCATGCATCCATCTATCCATTGTTTGGTCTATCTGTATATCTATCCATCATTGTTCTACCCTGTCTTTTTTTTATCTCTCATTCAATTCATCCATCATTCTCTTCTGTATCCATCTCTCTGTCTCTATTTTCTTTCTCCTTTTATATGTGTGTTCATTTTTTCCTCATCTCTCTCCTTCTCTATCTCTGTCTGTCTATATTTGTTCCATAATTCCATCTGTATGGATATCATCTTTATACTGTTTGTGTTTCTGTATATCTGTGTATTAGACATAGAAAGAGTGAGATTATTTTTGTCCCTTCAGATTGGGTGAGGTGGCTACCCTTGAACATGTATGCTTCCTATAGTATTCTATTATGTGAATATACCACAGCTTATTTATTCAATCTGATACTCACAGGCACTTGGGTTGCTTCTAGTTTTTATATTATGAGCTATGGATTTATGCACGTATAATTCTTAAAAATTTTTACTAGTACATATTTGCAGTATATAATGATTACATTCATCTGAGAAAGTTGGTACATGTACATAACACAATCTAAGTCTTTTTAAGTCCCCTTCTTTTTCCCATTTTCTCCCTCCTTTCATCTCTTGGTTCCCTTACCATTTGCAGAAGATCTTCCTCCTTACTTCCTATTATTCGTCTTTTATTTTAATGCGTACTTTTTGGTGAATAGATGTATGGATTTCTGCTGGATACACATTTATGAGTGGAACTGCTGAATCACAGGCAATGTACACACATAGATTGAGTAGCCACTGCCAAAATTTTCCGAAGGAGTGTCTTGCATTTACTGTCTAGCCAGCAGTGAATGAGGACTCTAACTCAATGCCAACATTTGATATTTTTCCATCTTTTTCATTTTGGTCATTTCAGCACTCAAGCAACTGCATGGTTGTGTAGGCTGCACAATATTTCATAGTATGAGTGTACAGCAATTTGTTTGGTCATGCCTCTGCTAATGAACACTTCAGGTATTTCCAATTTTTCCCCATGAGTAATTTGTACATACATCTTTAGGCACCAGATTGAGCCTTTTCCATAGGAGCAGTTCCAAAGGCTTAGACATTAAAATCTTTGATATATTCTGACTGCCAACTTTCTTCCCCAAAAGGCTTTACTAATTCATTTTCCTTTTTAAATGGTACAGGATATCCTTACTAAGCTTCAGTTTCCCTGGGTGAAAAAAGTAGATGACACCATGTATCTTTTAGGGTGCTTCTGGGGGAAATTCATAGGGTATCATGTACATAAAGCACACAGCAATGCTACTGCCTGGTGTGTAGGAGACACACTATATTTTCTTCTTTTCTGTCTCTTCCTCTTCATAGTTCTCCTCCTCATTCATTAGAATATTTGTTCAACAAATATTTATTAAGGATTGTGTCAGATGTCGAGTCAACCTTGGTAAATAAAACTGACACGAGCTTCATCCTAGTAGAGATGACAAGCTCATGTCATTTTCTCCTTTTTTCCTTCTCTATCTTCTCTATCACTATGGATCACCAAAGTGACTCATTGTATTAATGACACACCTACCATATGATTGTTTTTTTGTTTGGTTGGTTTTTTTTTTGGTACCGGGGATCGAACTTGGGTCCTTGAGCTTGCAAGGCAGGTGGTGGATCCACTGAGCTAAATCCCCGGCCCTGCCATATGATTCATGCTGGAGTAGACTTGGGGGCTATTGGGCTGTGTGTGGGAAGCACATATCTTTTTTTCATTAGTTTATTGGTACATTTTAGGCATACAATACAGTTACATTCATCATTGGGAACTTGTACCTTTGCATGATGTATCTTGGTTCTTATTTTTTCCCCATTCCCCTGCCCTCCCTTCAACCCCTCTGGCCCTCAAGAACATATCTTTTTAACACAACATACCTTGTGTGGTCTCCTCATAATGACCCAGGATAAGATCTGACTATTCTAGAAGAGGATAGAACGACACACCTGGGAAGTCATGGAATCACCTGCAGAGGTTGGGAGACATGATATCACCCAATTCTACAACGGTATAAAAACACATTTTTCATTGGAAGAGAAACCAAAACCAGAGAAACGCTGAATTAAATTAGACCCAACATTCCACCCTTACCCTATGTTAAACATTTTAATTAAACTGGGCTTCTGCCACTTTGTCCCTCTTTGAAACTTTGGTTTTTAAAAATATCTTTCACAGGATCTGTTCAGCTAAGAAGAGTGGACCTTAGAAGAAGGAATTGGAAACAGGTGATACCACTCCCATTGAGGACCTATGCTTTCTATATTATTACAGGGGTGTCTCTAGTGGTGTGCTAGAAAATATCTATCACCCAGATCTCTGGAAACAAAGCAACAGGAAACTAAAAAAAAAACCCCAAACAATAAAGAGCAAAAATATACATTCATTTGTAGAGTGTACCAATCTCCCTGGACTAATTACTCCATGTGGCTCATCACAAGCTACCAATATGGCACCACTGGATATGGAGTTGGGAAGAACTGGCCTGATGGAAGCCCAGGATTGAAGAATTTTTTCCGCAGGCAGCCATTCTGCAGGGAGGGACATGGGTCCAGACAGGCTGGTCCTTGGGGGTGAGGGCCACATTTGAGCATTTCACTTGGAGCCAGGCACATAGCAAGTGTCTAGGGTGGTAAAGCTGGGTGGATGAATGTGTTGGGATGTCCAGTTATCTCCCACAGTGGAGGATGGCAGGGGTGTACCTCATTGATTCCTCCTCAGCCCATTGATGATGAGACCCGAGGGGTTCCTGAGTCCTCTGATGAGACACATGTTTGTACTGTTGGTGCATGAAAAAAAAGGTGTCATCATGGGCTGGAGTTAACTAATCAACTATTTTAGTCTGCTGTGGTGGTACGTGCCTGTCATCCTAGCACTCTGTGAGGCTGAGGCAGGAGGATCACAAGTTCAAGACCACCCTAGGCAACTTAGTGATTTAATGAGAATTTGTCTTAAGAAATTTAATAAAAGGGCTGCGGTCGTAGCTCAGTTTAAAGGCTCTGGATTCAAACCTCAGTACAGGGAGAAAAAAACCCTTGATTAACTAATCTAACTGATTAATTATATTAATCAAAGTTATTGGACAATTGAATTGCCAGAGGAAAATTATCTTGTTTTAAGGTCTCCATGGAGGAATGCACAGTAGTGCATTGTGGGGCTATAAGCTGGCTTTCTAGGAGAGGTGCATTTCCCTGGATGCTCAAGGTATGAGAAGGTGCTCCCCAGTTGAGCACCCAGGAAGGCAGCCATGCAGAGAAACCCCAGCACGGGCAATAGCAGAGTGAGGGAGAGAGCTTGTAGCTGTAAGGCTCCATGCTGCTGCTGTGTGGCCAGAGAACACAGTGTAAGGAGTGGTGGTGATGAGAGCTAAGTCCAGATGGGGAGAAGGGAGTCCAGGAGAGGGTAGGATCACGAAGGGTCCTGGAGCCACTGTAGGGAGTCTTCACTGGCTGGGTCAAAGTGTGACAAACCATCCTGGTTTGCCCAGGACTAGTGTTACCTGGTATGTGGGGCTTTCAGCACTAAAAAGCCAGGGTAATTCTAGGCAAAGTGAAATGATTTGATCCCTAATCTATCAACATTGGGGAGCCATTGAGGAATGCTGAGCCAGAGAATCACGCAACTCTTGGTGGTTGAAAGATTAACTGGATCTCAGGTGAAATTCAGTGTCTACAGGGAGCTATGTTTCAGCCCTCCCTGGATCAGGTTGGATCCCATGTGCACAGCTTTTGGGACTTCTAGGCAGTCATGTTGCTCTTATGATGCTTCTTTGAGGTCTTCCCTCCTCACAAGATAGTTGACTGGGGAGAGGATGGGCCACACACGTCATGTAGAATCAGCACCCAGCAGAGCATGGAGAAAATATTCAAAAATGTTTGTAAGTAGTGAGCAATTGACACTCTTGCTCCTTAACCCTACAGTTACATTCTGGGAATAATACCACCTCAACATCAAGAATTTAGCACGGCTTGTTGTGCCCTTTGACCAGCATTTTCCTTTTCCTGCTCTTGGTGCTACTTCCTAGTCAGCGCCATTCTATGCTCAGCTTCTGAGAGTCTGACTCTTCACACTCCACATGTGGGTGAGATCATGCAGCATTTGTCTTTCTGTGCCTGGCTTACTTCCCTTCACATACTGTCCTCCAGGTTCATACTCAAACAATAGGATTTCCTTTTCTCTCTCTTTTTTTTAGCTTGAATAATTGCATCGTGTGTATAAATCATATTTTCTGTATTTATTAACCCATGCCTGGACAGCAAGGTTGCTTCTGTTTCTTGGCTGTTACGAATAGTGCCACAGTGAACATGGGAGTGCAGGTGTCTCTTTGACATACTAATTTCATCTCCTTTGAATATGTATTTGGTAGCATGATTGCTGGATCACACGTTAGTTCTATTTTTAGTTTTTTAAGGACTTCCATACTGTTTTTCCATAATGGCTTTACTAATTTACATTCAAAATTTCATTTAGACAGAAGGAATAAGTTTGTGAGCTCTTTTGCCCAGTAGGGTGACCATGAGTAATAATGTATTCTAAATTTCAAAATTCTATGAGTGACCTTTTTTTTTTTACCCCCAGTACCAGGGTTCAAACTCAGGACCTTGTGCTTGAGAGGCAGGCACAGTGCCACTGAGCTAAATCCTTGGCCTGTAAGAGTAAACTTTTAATGACTCACCAAGAAAAAAATAAGTGAGGGGCTGGATATGTAATTAACTTGATTCAACGATTCCACATTGTATGCGTGTGTCAAAACATCACATTGGATCTCATAAATATATATGATTATTTGTGAATCAAAAATGAAATAAAAACCTATTACTTATTTAAAGAAAGCTCAATATCACTTAGGCCTGAAACTGACTTCCTTTATGTCAGAGTGAGGGGAGACCTCCCTGAACACCCACGGACCTCCTGGGTGCCATTTTCTTGACATTCATTGCTGGAGTGGGTTTGTCCTGCCTTCACACAGGGGTGGAAAATGGTCCCACTCCCAGACTGCTCATGTTCACCCCAGGCACATCTGCAAATCTATCTTTGTAGCCCTAGAGTCCTTTCTCTGCCTGGTGCCTGGATTCTCATCTTTTTGTCCCTGGCCCATGATTCCATCTGCATCTCGGGTTGTGACCTCTGTAGCTCCCTCTGCCTGAGTCATGAGCTCTCATCATCCTGCTGCTCAAAGACTCCTGGCAACTTTCCACCACCCCAGGTTCCCTTGGAGGGTAAACAACTCTCGACACCAGCAAGATGAGGTGGCATCTCGTCAATCAGGATTTTGTCTGCCCATCTGGGAAGACGCCCAAGTGCCCCAGGCACTCCTGCCTTCCCTTGAGTGTATGTATCAAAGTTTTGCAAGCCAGCCAGTTGCAGTAAACAAGGAGGGCAGCTGTGCAGCTGTGACTTTTTCAAACATCCACTTAGAGCATTATATTTCACTGTATTTTATTTTTCTGGTATTTTATTCCTTCTGGTATTTATTGACACACATTCACAGTAAAAAATCCAAAAATGTTTATTAGTAGCAGTCATTACTAGTAGTAATGACAGTATTACTGTAGTTATATGTTGTGGAATGAAAATCTTGATCTAAAGAACCTTTTTGTTTGTAGTGCTGAAAATCAAACTCACCTCCTTGCACATGCTGGGCAAGTGCTCTGCCACTGAGTTGCACCCCCAACCCTGAAAATCTTGATTTCCACTTGCATGTATTTTTGTTTTGAGACAGGGTCTGCCTATGTAGCCCAGGCTGGCCTTGAGCTCAAGGCAATTCTTCTGTCTCAGACCCCTGAGGCACCAGCATGCTTGGATTTTGTTTTTGGTACCGGGGATTGAGCTTAGGACCTTAGGACCTTGCACTTGCAAGGCAGGCGTGGTGCCACTGAGCCAAATCCCGTCCTGTATTTTTTTAAAAAATTGTGTATATTCTCTCAACTCAGCTTCATGCAGAGGGGGGCTTATTTCTTGGCAAGGTAAGGAATGCATACAACATGTTACCTTTCTAAAAATACATAAAAATTCTAACTGAAACATAATAACTGTACCTATGTATGGGTTACTGTGTGACATTATAATACATGCATTTATAATGATCAGATCAGAGTAACTGACATGTTTATAACCTCACACATTTATCACACGTTATTTTTCAAAACAAAATATGTATAAAACATATATATATATATAGTGTGTCAACCAATAACACAAAGTACCTACATTTCAGGTAAAACAAAATAGTCCTTTACCCTGACTTCACGTACCTGAGTTGCTAGATTAAGGGATGCTGTCTATCCTTTAGGAACATTTGAAACATGAAAACTCAAAAAACTCTCAATAACTGTGTGACTGTACAGAGGAAATAGAGGGTTAAGGACAATTGAAGCTGAGGCAGGAGGATCGCAAGTTCGTGCCCAGCCTGGACAACTCAGGGGCTTACTGAGACCCTGTCTCAAAATTAAAAAATAAATAAATAAAAAAGAGCTAGTGATGTGGCTCAGTGAGAAGACCACAGGTTCAATTTCCAGTACGATAAAAAAATTAAGTTGGCTCTTAAAAAATTTAAAAATTTAAAATTTTATTAGTGCCTGTTTACAGTGCATATGATTGGATTTATGTGGGGAGTTGGCACACGTACATGACACATCATACTTCTTTTTACATCCCTTTCCCCTTTTATTCCTCCCTCCTCCCTCCATCTCTTGGTCCCTTTTCATTTGGAATAGATCTATTTCCCTGTTTTCTATTATCTTGTATTTTGATCTTTAATTTACTTGGGGTTTCTCATACACGAGAAACCATGTGCTGTTTAACCTTGTGCATCTGATTTATTTCACTTAACATTATGGTCTCAAAGTTCATTCACTTCCCTACAAATGATTCAAATTTATCCTTCTTTATAGCAGAGCAGTACTTCTTTGTGCATAAATGCCACATAAGTTGGCTGTAAGTGGTACGTTGGATTCTGAATGCAACTCTCTGAACTCACCCTCCTAAGTCCTCTTCCTTCCCTTGCTCCATAGTAAAGGGGTCAGGTCAGTGATGAAGAAGTGAAAGAAGGGCTTGGCTACTCTGCAAGTCCACCCTGAGAAGGTTATGTGAGCTCAGTGGAATCAATGTGCTAGCCAAAACTACTCTGGAGGAACGAACACAGGTCTGAGAGCAAAAACAGTTTTCTTTCTGACTTTGACCAAGTTACCCTCCCTGGCCATTTTCTCTGTTCTGGTCCATCTCCTGGGAAGGATCTCCATGTTGTTCCAGTCCTTGCTAATTTACTATAAATGTGTGTGTGTGTGTGTGTGTGTGTGTGCATGCACATGCACGTGTGCTTGCGCGCATGCACACATAGTATAGGGGATGAGTGTGTTGGTGGAAAGGATGCATTATCTGTGGCAAGCAGATAATCAAATAGCAGGTACAGTGGAGCCTAATGCTAGAGGATATATGCTTTGCAATCCACCTGTCTGAGTTGGATTCTTGACCTCAGTTGATACAGATAGTGAAACCTCTTGACTCAGTTTCCTCATCCATAAAGAAGAGATGGTGAATTGAGAGGGGTTAATGTATTAAAACACCTAGGAAAGTTTCTTTTGTCTAAGAACAAGCAGTATTTCACTTCCCAGATAGCATTTCTTTATTTATTCTTTTCAGTATTGAGAATTGAACCCAGGGCCTTCACACTGAGCTACATCCCAAATCTTTTCTATTTTTTTATTTTGAGACAGAGTCTCTGTAAGTTTCCCAGGCTGGGCTCAAATTTGCAAACCTCCTGCCTCAGCCTTCCAAGTAGCTGGGATGACAGATGTGCACCCCTGTGCCCTCCTTTTTTCCTCAAATGTCACTTCCTCTGTTTGAGTTGTGACGGGCAACATCCATGATGTGGGGCAGGACAACTGTCATTGCTGTACGTAGGAGATTGGCCCTGGCCCTCTAGCTGCTGTTTTGAAAGTTGTGTGTGTGTGTGTGTGTGTGTGTGTGTGTGTGTGTGTGTGTGCACCAAGTTTTTTTTTTTGGTACCGGGGATCAAATTCAGGTCCTTCCGCTTGTGAGGCAGTTGGTGGAACCACTGAGCTAAATCCCCGGCCCCACCAAGTCTTTTTTATGATGAGAAAGGAGGAAAGAAAAAGGGAAGGATGTGGCCATAAACTGATAGCATCCATGAGCTGAGCCAAATCTTCTGGGAGGGCCTGGTTCATTATATCACTGTGAGATGTAAGACAATGACTTCATAGCAATTAATAATGGCTGCAATAGTTGTGCTATTAATGAGGCATGAGATTAAGATAAAAGAATAATTATGTGTTACTACCATGAACAAGCAGAAATGGCAATTGTGGTTATTCTTGCAATGAAGCATCACAAACATGTTTTTGTGTTCAGAAATGAGTGAGGGAGAGATGGGAAAGAATGATGAGAGGAAATTCTAGTAGGTATCTGAATGGGTGCCTGGGTGGAAAATTACTGCTGGAAAAGAGATTTCAGGGGCATTGCTTGTGCAGCCCATTTCTCCACAGAAGGGTGGAGCAGAAGTCTACTGATAGGATACCTGGAACCTCATGGGGATGTGTAATTAGGTCCAGGACCTGAGAAGCCGGAAGTGGAGAAGGATTATGCAAAATCAATCTTCCAAATGCTGACCTCATCTCCAGAGCAGGATTTACTGCTTCTGCTGGGGAAATGGTTAATGGCGTTACACAAAAAGTGTTCTTTTTCTAACAATCCCAGGCACATTCAGCTATCTGATCTTTGACAAAAGGATAAAAAATGCATGCTGGAGGAAAGGTAGTATCTTTAATAAATAAGGCTGGGAAAACTGGCTATCCACATGCAGGAGACTGAATGTAGATCTATATCTCATCATGTACTAAACTAAGATCAAAACTGATCAAAGAACTAAATGTTAAAACAGAGACACCTGCTGGAAGATGAAAAGGTAAAACCCTTCAAGACATAGGCGTAGGCAAAGACTTTCTGAACAGAACACCAACTGCACAAGAAATTACATCAAGAATCAACAAATGGGATTACATACAATTCAAAAGCTTCTGCACAGCAAAGGAAACAGCCAATAGGGTGAAGAGACAACCTACAGTGTGGGGAAAGTTTTTTGCCAGCCACTATGCACACAGAGGACTCATATCTAGAATATATAAAGAACTCAAAAAATTAGACTTCCCCAAATAAAAGACCCAATCAAAAAAATGGACAACTAAAATGAATAGACACTTCTTAGAAGAAGAAGTACAAAGAGAGTACAAATGGCCAATAAATACATGAAGGAATGTTCAACATCTCTGGCTATTAGAGAAATGCAAATCAAAACAACACTGAGTTTCCATCTTACTCCAGAAAACAATGACATCAAGAAATCAAATAATAGTGAATGGTGGCTAGGCTGGTGTGAAAATCAACCCTTTTACATTGTTGGTAGGAATTTAAACTAGTACAGCCCCAGTGGAAATCAGTATTCCTTAAAAAACTAAAAGAAAATTCATTCAACTCAGCTATTCCTCTTCTAGGCATCTTCTCTCAAGAAATTCATTCCAGTGAATCCCCATACTAGGAAAACAGAGAGAGCTCCAATAAACAACCTAATGCTGAACCTCAACCTCCTTGAAAAAGAAGAGCAAGACAAACCCAAAGTTTGTACAAGGGAGGAAATTATAAAGATAAGAGCAGAAATCAATGCAATGGAGACTAAGAGAATGATACAAAAAAAAAATCAATGAATTGAAGAGTTGGTTTTTCGAAAGAATAAATAAAATTGATAAACCCTTAGCCAACCTTATCAAAAAAGGAAAGAAAAGGCTCAAATTCATGCAATTAGGAATGAAAAAGGTGAAGTCACAACAGATCCAGCAGAAATCCAGAGGATCAGCAATACCTACTTCAAGAACCTGTACTCTAATAAAATGGAAAACACAGAAGAAATGGACAGATTTCTAGATACATATGAATTACCAAAGTTGAACGAAGAAGATATAAAAATTCTAAACACCCCAATTACAATCAGTGAAATTGAAAACGTAATTAAAAATTTACAAACAAAAAAAAGCCCAGGTCCTGATGGTTTCAATGCTGAATTCTACAAGACATTTAGAGAAGAACTATTGCCACTACTCTTTAAACTTCAATGAAATTAAAGGGAATCAGTACTTTCAAGTTCATTCCTGGAATCAAAGTAACATTTGATTCCAAAACCAGGGAAAGAACCAACCAAAAAAGGGAACTACAGAGCAATCTCCTTAATGAACGTAGATGCAAAAATCCTCAACAAGATACTGGCAAACAGAATACAGAGGGTCATCAAGAAGATCATACACCCTGACCAAGTCAGATTTATCCCAGGGATGCAAGGATGGTTCGACATATGTAAATCAATAAATGAAATACACTATATTAACAGAGTCAAGGACAAAAACCATACGATCATCTCAACAGATGCAGAAAAAGCGTTTGACAAAATCCAACAACCATTTATGATAAAAACCCTACAGAAAATTGGAATAGAAGATCTTTATCTCAACCTGATTAAGGCTATCTATGAAAAATCAACAGCCAACCTTGTATTAATTGGTCAAAAACTGAAAACTTTCATGCTAAAATCAGGAACAAGACAAGGATGTCCACTGTCACCACTCCTGTTCAATATAGTTCTGGAAACATTAGCCACAGCAATTAGACAAGAGAAAGAAAAAGGAATAAAGATAGGAAAGGAAGAAGTTAAACTGTCATTATTTGCTGACAATATGATATTCTACATAGAAGACCCCAAAAGCTCTGCCAAAAGACTTCTAGACTTAATTGACAGATTCAGCAGAGTAGCTGGATACAAGGTCAATACTCAAAAATCAATAGCCTTCTTGTACACAAATAACAGACTCACTGAGAGAGAAATTAGGGAACCAATTCCTTTCAGAATAGTACCCCCAAAAATGAAATATCTAGGAATCAATATAACGAAGGAAGCAAAAGACCTCTACATTGAAAACTACAGCATTGTGAAGAAAGAGATTGAAGAAGATATCAGAAAATAGAAAGACATCCCTTGCTCTAGGGTAGGAAGAATCAATATACTGAAAATGGCCATACTTCCAAAACTGCTATATAGATTTAATGCAATCCCATTTGAAATGCCAACAGTTTATTTCACAGAACTAGAGAAAACAATCCAAAAGTTCATTTGGAACCAGAAGAGACCTAGAATAGCCAAAGCAATTCTAGGCAACAGAGACATGACAGGGGTTATCACGATCCCCAATTTGAAACTATACTGCAAAGCCACTGTGACAAAAACAACATAGTACTGGCAAAGAAACAGACCCAAGGATCAGTGGAATAGATTAGAAGATGCAGAAACAACTCCAGACATACTCAGCTACCTTATCTTTGACAAAGGAGCCAACCATCCTCACTGGAGGAAAGATAGCCTCTTTAATAAATGGTGTTGGAAAAACTGGATTTCAACCTGCCAAAGACTAAAACTAGATTCATATCTATCACCATGCACTAAACTAAAATAAAAGTGGATTAAAGATCTAAATATTAAAACAGAAACACTAAACTTGCTGGAAGATAAGTTAGATAGAACTCTTGAAGACATCAGGATAGGAAAAGACTATGAACAAAACCTCAGTAACATGGGAACTAGCACAAAGAATCAACAACTGGGATCTCATCATATTAAAAAGCTTCTGCACTGCAAGAGAAACCACCAACAGAGCTAACAGACAACCTACGATGTGGAAAAAAATTTTTTAGCAGCTATACCTCAGACAAAGGATTACTATCTAGAATATATAAAGAACTTAAAAAAGTCAGACCCCCAAATTTAAAGATCCAATTCAAAAATGGGCATCTGAAATGAAAACACATTTCTCAGACAAAGAAGTAAAAGCAGCAAATAAACACATGAAAAATGTTCAACATCACTGGTCATTTGAGAGAAGCAGATGAAAACAATACTGAGATTCCACCTCACCCCAGAAAGAATGGCTGCTGTCAAGAAATTAACCAATAGCTGGTGGGGTTGTCGGGGAGAAAGGAGCCCTTCTCCATTGTTGGTGGGAGTGCAGACTGGTGGAACAACTGTGGAAATCAATTTGGAGATACCTCAAAAAACTAGGATTAGAGGTCCCACTTGACACAGCTATTCCTCTCCTGGGTATCTATCCAAAAGAATTAAAGGAATCATACCACAGTGATATATGCTCACCCATGTTTATAGCAGCATAGTTTGTACTAGCTAAAGCTTGGAAACAGCTCAATTGCCCATCAACTGGAGACTGAATAAAGAAAATGTGTTTTTAAAAAAAATAAATTGGAGTACTACTCTGCCATAAAGAAGGATAAACTTTTTTTAAAATTAATTTTATTTGTACATTTTAGGTATACAATATAATAACATTTATCACTGGAAATTTCCATCTTTATATAATCTCTCTTGGTTCTTATTTTACTCCCTTTCCCTGCCCTCCCTTCAACCCTTCCATTCCTCCCTATTTACAGAGACTTGGTTTTCATTTTTTCATTTTCTCATATTAATTCCATTCCAAAGAAGGATAAACTCGAGTCATTTGTAGGAAAATGGATGTTCCTTGAGACCATAATATTAAGCGAAATAAATCAGACACACCAGCTTAAATGTCACATGAGAAACCCAAAATATAAAGAAAGAGCAAAATAAAAGATAGGAGGAAAAAGGGACATGAATCTTTTGTAATCGGAAAGGGACCAAGACATGGAAGGAGGGGGAGGGAGGAGACAGGAAGCGGATGCTAAAAGAGCTGAAATGTGCTTTGCGCATGTACCAACTCCCTGTGATGAATGTGATTATATACTGCAAACATGTACTAATAAAAGATAAGAATTACCAAAAAGCTCCAAATTCTTTTTCTATACCTGGGTGAATATTTCAAGGTAGGGCATTATTTTTCCTTTCCTTCCTTTTCCCTTCTTGTCTTCTCCCTCTCTCCTTCCCTGTCTCCCTCCTTTCCTCTTATTTCTTCCCTTCCCTTCCTGTCTTTCTGCTGATGATCGATTTGCCTATCATGTCCCAGGCATGGTGGATACCATAGCCAACAAGAAGGTCACATCTTTCTGGAACGTCACCTTGGAAGTGATATCATATCCCCTTTGCCATATGATTATTCATGAGAAGAAGGCAGTAGGTCCAGGCCACACTGGAGGAGGTGATTACCAGGAGGTGGGGACCACAGAGAATAACATCAGAGGCTGCCTGATGCACAAGGACATTCCGTCATTTACCGCAACATGGATGACCATGAAGGACATGATGCTAGGAGAAATGAGCCAGGCACAGAGAAAGAAATAAGACATGCCCTTACTTACACGTACAACCTAAAAGAGCCAAACCCAAAGAAGCAGAGAATAGAATAGAGGTTGCCAGGGGATGATTGGGGGGGGGGCATGGATAGTGGTCAAAAGGCATGAAGTTTCAATTTAGAAGTAATAAGTTTTGGGGATCAAGTGTACAGCATAGGGCCTATGATTAACAATTCTGTAATGTATATTTGCAGTTATGCTAAGATGGTAGGTCTTTTTTTTTTTTTGGTACTGGGGATCAAACTCAGGGCCTTGAGCTTGCGAGGCAGGTGCAGTGCCACTGAGCTAAATGTCCAGCCCTTGGTTTTTAAATTTTTATTTACTTTTTTTTATTAGTACATTTGCCATACATAATGATCACATTCATCATAGGGAATCTGTACCTGTAGATAATATATCTTGATTCTTCTTCTTTTCCCATCCCATTCCCTTCCCTTCAACCCTTTCCCCCTCCCCACTTACAAAAGCTTTGTTCCCATTTTTTTCTTTCTATTCTATTTTGTAATTGCTTTTCCCTTCCTTCTCTCCTTTATTCTCCCTCCCTTGTTCCCCTTACCATTTGAGCAAGTTCTTCCTACTTCCCAATATCTAGCCACCATTTTGCTCTTATTTTTACCCATTGGGTTTCTCACACAAGAGAAACAATGTGATATTTAAACTTGTGCATCTGATTTATTTCACTTAAAATTATGGTCTCGAGGTGCATCCATTTTATCTAAAAATGTCTCAAGATTATCCTTCTTTGTGGCAGAGTAGTACTCCATTCCATGTAAACACCACATTTTCTTTATCCATTTATCTGTTGATAAGCATATGGGCTGTTTCCAAGATTCAGCTATTATAAATTGTGCTGCTATAGACATGGGTGTGCATATATCACCATGGTGTGAAGATTTTAACTCTTTCAGGAAAATAAGTTTTAGTTTTTTTGAGGAATTTCCATAGTGATTGTACTAATTTACACTCCTACCAACAGTGGAGCAGGGTTCCTTTTTCCCCACAACCCCACCAGAATTTGTTATTGGTTGATTTCTTGTTAACAGCCATTTTTTTCTGGATTAAGATGCAATCTCAGTGTTGTTTTAATTTGCACCTATTTTTTAAAAAATTCTTTTATTGGTACATTTTAGGTATACAACACAATTACATTTCTCATTGGGAACTGTACCTTTACATGATGCAGCTTGGTTCTTATTTTTCCCCCATTCCTAGCCCTCCCTTCACCCCCTCCACCCTTCCCTATTTACAAAGACTTTGTTTCCATTTTTTCCATTTCTCATCATTTTTTCCTTTTCCTTCTTTCCTTTCCCCTGCCCCTCCCACTTCCCCTACCCCTTTGGACCTTTCTTCCTATTTTGCATTATCAATTATTCATTCTAATCATTGGTACATTTTAGGTATACAATATAATGACATTCATCATTGGAAATTTGCACCTTTACATAATCTCTCTTGGTTCTTTTTTCCCCCTCTTCCCCTGCCCTCCCTTCAATCCCTCCATCCCTCTGTATTTGCAAAGACTTTGTTTCTATTTTTCCATTTTCTCATATTAATTCCATTCCCTTCTTTCCTTTCCTCTACCCCTCCCACTTCCCCTTCCCCTTTGCCCCTTTTCTTCCTATTTCACATTATCTATTATTTGCATCTATTGAATGACCAGTGATGTTGAATGTTTTTTCATATATTTATTTTCTGATTGTACCTTTAATCTGAGAAATGTCTATTCATTTCAGATGCTCTAAATTTGGGGACTGATTTTTTTTTTAGTTCTTTATGTTTTCTAGATATTAGTCCTTTGTTTGAGGAGCAGCTGATAAAAATTTTTCCCCATTCTGTGGATTGTCTCTTCACTCTGCTGGTGGTTTCTTTTGCTGTACAAAAGCTTTTTAATTTGATATGGTCTGAGTTGTTGATTCTTTGTAATATTTCCTGTGTAGCTGGGGTTTTGTTCACAAAGTCTTTGCCTACAGCTGTGTCTTCAAGAGCATTATCTTTTCTATCAGCAGATTGCTTCTGTTTTAATATTTAGGTCTTTGTCTATTTTGATTTTGCATGGTGAGAGATACAGGTCTAGTTTCAATCTTCAGCGTGTGGAAAGCCAATTTTCTCAGCACCATTTATTAAAGAAGCTGTCTTTCTTCCAGTGAAGGTGTTTGGCCACTTTATAAAAGATACAGTGGCTGAGTGTGCTTGGAGTTGTTTCTACATCTTCTATTTTGTTCCATGGATCCTCAAGTCTGTTCCTTTGCCAGTACCATGCTGTTTTTAATCACAGTAGCTTTGTAGTATAATTTCAAATCTGGGATTGCGATACCCCTTGCCTTGTCCTTGTTGCCCAGAATCACTTTTGCTATTTTAGGTCTCTTTTGGTTCCATGTGAATTTTAGGATAGTTTTCCCTAGTTCTTTTTTTTTTTTTTTTTTTTTTTTTTTCTGAGGGGTTTCTCTAGTTCTGCGAGGTATGCTATTGGTATTTTGATCAAGATTGCATTAAATCTGTATAACAGCTTTGGAAGTATGGTCATTTTCACTATATTGGTTCTTCCTACTCAAAGAACAAGGGATATCTTTCCATTTTCTGATATCCTCTTCATTCTCCTTTTTCAGACTATAGTGGTTTTCAATGTAAAGGTCTTTCACTTCCTTCATTAGATTGATTCCTAAGTATTTCATTTTTTGGATGCTATTGTGAAAGATGTTGTTTCTCTAATTTCACTCTCAGTGAGTTTGTTATTTATGTACAGGAATGCTATTGATTTTTGAGTGCTGATTTTGTATCCTGCTACATTACTGAATATGGTTGTTAAATCTAGAAGGCTTTAAAAATTAATTTTATGGATACAATTTAGATATACGTACTGATCACATTCATCGTAGGGAATTTGTATCTGTACATGATATATCTTGATACCTCTTTTTTCCCTATTCCCCTCCCCTCCCTTCAATCTCTCTTCCCTCCTTATTTACAAAAGCTTTGTTTCTAATTTATTCTTCATTTCTCATTTTTTCTTTTCCCGTCCCCTCCCCCTTCCTAGTTCTCCTTTGCTTTTGAACACTTTCTTCCTATTCCATAATATCTTCTATGCATTTTGACCCTTATTCACACTTTCAGTTTCTCACACCAGAGACAGTGTGATACTTACATGTGTGTTCAATGTATTTCACTGAAGAGTATAGTCTCAAGGTGCATCCATTTGCCTATAAATGTCACAAGTTTATCCTTCATTATGGCTGAGTAGCACTCCATTATATTTAAAAACTGCATCATTTTTATCCATTCATCAATTGATGGGCATTTGGGCTGTTTCCAAGATTTAGCTATTACAAACTGTGCTGCTATAAACATGGGTGCACATATATTGCTGTGGTATGATGCTTTTAATTCTTTTGGGAAGATACTCAGAAGAGGAATAGCTGGGTCAAATGGGACCTCTAATCCTATTTTTGAGGAATATTCACAGTGATTTCCACAGCGGTTACACCAGTCTACACTCCCATGAAGAGTGAGAAGAGATCCTTTTTCCTCCACAGCCCCACCAGCATTTGTTTTTGGTTGATTTCTTGATCATACCCATTTTTTTCTGGAGCGAGATGAAATCTCAGCATTGTTTTAATTTGCATCTTTTGAATGACCAGTGATGTAGAATATTTTTTCATATACTTATTTACCATTTGTATTTCTTCAACAGAGAAGTATGTATTCATATCAGACTCCCGTTTTTGGACTGGGTCTTTAAATTTGGGTGGTTTGATGTTTTTCAGTTCTTTATATGGTCTAGATATTAGTCCTTTGTCTGAGGAATTACTGGCTAAAATTTTTCCCACTCTGTGAGTTGTATTTTCACTCTGTTGGTGCTTTCTTTTGCTGTGCAAAAGCCTTTTAATATGATGAGATCTCTGTTGTTGAGTCTTTGTGCTAGTTCCCATATGACTGAGGTTTTACTCATGAAGTCTTTGCCTACATCTATGTCTTCAAGAGTTCTACCTATTCTCTCTTCCAGAAGATTTAGCATCTCTGTTTTAATATTTAGATCTTTGATCCATTTTAATTTTAGTTTAGTGCATAGTGAGAGACAGGGGTCTAGTTTTAGTCTTCAGCATATGGAAAGCCAGTTTTTCCAGCACCACTTATTAAAGAGGCTATCTCTCTTCCAGTAAACATGATTGACCCCTTTGTCAAAAATAAGGTGGCTGAATGTGTTTGGGGTTGTTTCTGCATCTTCTAGTCTGTTCCATTGAACCTCAAGTCTTTTTTTGCAATACCATGCTTTTTTTTGGTTCCGGGGATTGAACTTGGGACCTTGCGCTTGCAAGGCAGGCAGTGGAACCACTGAGCTAAATCCCTGCCCCTCCATGCTTTTTTTTAAAAAAAAAAAAAACCACAGTAGCTCTGTAATATAACTTCAAGTCAAGGATTGTGATGCCCCTGCCTTGCCTTTGTTGCCCAGAATTGTTTTTGCTATTTTAGATCCCTTCTGGTTCCAAATGAATTTTAGGAATGTTTTCTCTAGTTCTGTGAGGCATTCTAATGTTGTTTTGATTGGGATTGTAATAAATTTGTAGAACAATTTTGGGAGTATGGCCATTTTCACTATGTTGGATCTTCTTACTCAAGAACTAGGAATATCTTTCCATTTTCTGATATCCTCTTTGATCTCCCTTTGCAGAATACTGTAATTTTCAATCTAAAGATCTTTTACTTCCTTTATGAGATTGATTCCTAAGTATTTCATTTTTTTGGATGCTATTGTAAAAGGTATTGTTTCCCTAATTTCTCTCTCAGTGAGTTTTTCACTTGTGTATAGGAATGCTATTGATTTTTTTAAAACTCAGTCTTGTCTTTAAAAAATTTTTTTTATTCGTTAAGTTTATTGGTACATTTTACGTATACAATATGATAACATTCATTATTGGGATCTTGTACCTTTACATGATCCATCTTGGTTCTTATTGTTTTCCCCATTCCCCTGCCCTCCATTCAGCCCCTCTACCCCTCCCTATTTACAAGGACTTTGTTTCTGTTTTTTCCTTTTCACATATTTATTTCTTTCCCTTCTTTCCCTTCCCCTACCCTTCCCATTTCCCCTATTCCTTTAGACCTTTTCTTCCTATTTCATGTTATCTATTATACATTTTGATCCTTATTTACACTTTCAGTTTCTCACACCAGAGAAACTATTCGGTATTTACACATGTGTGCTATATTTATTTTGCTTAAGAGTATGGCCTCAATGTACATCCACTGAGCTATAAATGTCTCTAGTTTCTCATTCTTTATGGCTGAGTAGTACTCCATTTTATAAAAAAAAACACATCTTCTTTTTTTGGGGGGGGTACCGGGGATCCAACTTGGGTCCTTGTGCTTGCGCAGCAGGCGGCGAAACCACTGAGCTAAATCCCCGGCCCCTAGTACTCCATTTTATTAAAAAATCACATCTTCTTTGTCTAGTCTCCAGTTGATGGGCAATTGGGCTGTTTCCAAGTTTTAGCTATTATAAACTGTGCTGCTATAAACATGGGTGCACATATATTGCTGTGGTATTATTTAGGAATGCTATTGATTTCTAAGTGTTGGCTTTGTATCACCTATGCTACTGAATTTGGTTATTATATCTAGGAGTCTTTTGGTGGAGTTTTTGGCATCTTCTATGTAGAGTATCAAGTCGCCTGTAAATAATATAATTTAACTTCTTTCACCAGACAAGGATGTCCATTATCACCACTCCTATTCAACATAGGTGTAGAAATATTAGCCAGAACAATCAGACAAGAGAAAGAAATAAAGATAGGAAACAAAGAAGTTAAATTATCATTATTTGGATACCTTGTATCCAGCTACTCTACTGAATCTGTCAAATAAGTCTAGAAGTCTTTTGGCAGAGTTTTTTGAGTCTTCTATGTAAAGTATCATACGGTCAGCAAATAATGACAGTTTCACTTCTTCCTTTCCTATCTTTATTCCTTTTATTTCTTTCTCTTGTCTGATTGCTCTGGCTAATGTTTCCACACCTATGTTGAATTGGGGTGGTGATAGTGGTTATCCTTGTCTGGTTCCTGATTTTAGAGTGAAAGCTTTCAGTTTTTGACCATTTAGCGTGATGTTGACTGATGGTTTGTCATAGACGGCTTTTATCAGAGTGAGATGAAGACCACCTATTCCAATTTTCTGTAGGATTTTTAAAAAAATCATGAATGGATGTTGAACTTTGCCAAATGCTTTTTCTATGCCTATTGAGATGATCATGTGATTTTTGTCTTTGGCTCTGTTGATATGGTTATTATATTCATTGATTTGCATATGTTGAACCATCCTTGCATCCCTGGGATGAATCTTACTTTGTCCTGGTGTATAATCTCCTCGATGATTTGTTGCATTTGGTTTGCCAGTATCTTATTGAGGATTTTTTGCATGTATATTCATTAAGGAGATTGGCCTGTAGTTCTCTTTTTTTGGTTAGATCCTTCTCTGGTTTTAGTGAGATGCTAATACTTGCTTCTGAGTATGAGTTTGGAAGTATTACTTCCCTTTCAATTTCATTAAAGAGTTTGAGGAGTAGTGGCATTAGATCTCTAAAGTTCTTAAAGAATTCAGCAGTGAATCTGTCAGGACATGGACTTTTCTTTGTTGCTAAGTTTTTAATTACATTTTCAATTTCATTGAGTGATATTGGATTATTTATAATTTTTATATCTTCTTGATTCAGCTTTGGTAATTTATATGTATCTGGGAATGTGTCCATTTCTTCTTTATTTTCCACCTCATTAGAGTACAGGTTCTCAAAGTAGGTACTGATGTTCTTCTGGATTTCTGCAAGATTCATTGTGATTTCACCCTTTTCATTCCTAGTTGCATGAATTTGAGTCTTTTCTTTCCTTTTTTTTCATGAGGTTGGTGAAGGGTTTTGTCCATTTTATTCAATTTTTCAAAGAATCAAATCTTAGATTCATTGGTTCTTTGTATTATTTTCTTAGTTTCAATTACATTAATTTTTTCTCTGATCTTTATAATTTCCTCCCTTGTATGAGTTTTGGGCTTGACTTGCTCTTCTTTTTCTAGAAGTTTGAAGTTCAACATTAGGTTGTTTATTTGAACTTGCTCTGTTTTTCTGATATGGAAATTTACTACTATAAATTTCCCTGGTAGGACTGCTTTTATTATGTCCCATATGTTTCAGTATTTTGTATCAGCATTATCATTTAATTGTAGAAACTATCTAATTTCTTCTTTAATTTTATCTGTGACCCATTGGTTGTTCAGGAGGGTGTTATTTAACTTCCATGTGTTTATGGAATTTTTGTCATTTCTTTTGGCATTGATTTCCAATTTCAATCCACTAGGGTCAGATAATATCAGGAGATAATTTCAATTCCTTTGTATTTATTTAAGGATGTTCTATGAGCTAATCTGTGGTCTATTTCGGAGAATGTTCCATGTGCAGCTGAGATGAATGTGTATTCTGATGTTGTGGGATGGAACACTCTGTAGACATCCACTAAGTCCATTTGTTCACAGTTTGGCTCAATTCTGATATTTCTTTGTTGGGTTTTTTTTTGCCTAGTTGATCTCTCTATTTGCAACAGTGGGGTATTGAGGTCCCCATTACAGTTGTATTAGTGCTAATTTTATTTTTCATGTCCCATTAATATTTGTTTTACATAGTTGGGTGCACGGATATTTGGAGCATATATATTTATCATTTTATCTCTTCGTCTTGTATTGTTCCCTTTACAAAGATATACTGACTTTTTTTGTTTCTCTTAATCAATCTTGGCTTAAAATCACTTTGTCTACAAATAGAATAGTTACCTCTGCTTTTTTCTGGGTTCCTGCCACATGGAGTATTGTTTTCCATCCTATGACTTTCAGTCTATGAATTTCTTTTTGAGTTAAGTATGTTTCTTGTATGAAGCATATTGTTGGATCTTGTTTCTTGATCCATTCTGCCAGTCTGTTTCTTTTGATTGGTGAGTTGAGATCATTTATATTGATGGTTATAACTGAAATGTATTGGCTTATCCTTGTCATATTATTTTCCTGTTGTTGGTTCTCTGAATTTTCCCTCTGTTTAATTGCTTGCTCTGCCTGGTGACTTCTTTCTAGTGGTGTTCTTGGGGTTGTGGACTTCATTATCTCTTTCTAAAATATACTTCAGGGCATTTTGTAGAGCTTGTTTAGTGATCATAAATTTCTTCAGTTGTTCTTTGTCATGAAAGAATCATATTTCTCCATCAATTTTTTTTTTTTTTGGGTACTGGGAATTGAACTCGGGTCCTTGTGCAGCAGGCAGCGAAACCACTGAGCTAAATCCCCGGCCCATTTCTCCATCAATTTTGAAAGATAGTTTTGCACAGTATATCAATCTGGACTGGAAGTTGTTTTCCTTCAGAACCTGAAATATTTACTCCAAGCTCTCCTTGACTTAAGGGTTTGTATTGAGATGTCTGCAGAGATTCTGATGGGCTGTCCTTTATAGGTGATTTGTTCTTTTCTCTAATAGCTTTTAATTTCTGTTCTTGTGCTGAATTTCTGGAATCTTGATAATTATATACCTTTGTGTCGATTTATATTGGTCATGGGTAATGGGAGTTCTATATGCCTCATTTATTTGTGTGTCAAATTCTTTTTCCATGTTCTGGAAGTTTTCTGCCACTACTTGTTTGAAAAGCCTTTTAATGGCATTTGCACTATCTTCAGCTCTCTCATTGACTGTGATCAAAATTGTATTATTTTTCTTTGCATTGTCTTGCAGCTGTTAGGTTGATTTTTTTTATGGTCCCTTGGCATTTTAAAGACATCTTTCTTTTCATGGTCATAAACTGCAATCCTGTCTTCTGTATCTGAAATTCTGTCCTCACCTTTATTGAATTTATGGTGGATACTTTCAATGGAATTTTTAATCTCCTGGGTGTCTGTTTGAATCTGTTTCATCGATTTCATTTCTTTCCTATGTTGGACATTCATGGTTTCCATTATTTCCCTAAGCTCCTCTATTTTTTTTTATTTGTGTCTACTCTAGATTCATTGAGCATGTCCTTCATTTTGATTATCATGTCTTTTTTTTTTAACCTGAGAGATTATTTTCTCTATAACTCCATGGTACTATTATTTTTTAACTTCTGCTATTATCATTTCAGAAAGCTCAGGTGGGTGGCTTCTGATTTCCTCTATCTCATTGTCCCCTGGACTTGTCCTGGGTGAGCTGGAGGTCTGGGGTTGCATTTTGCTTCTGCATCTTGTCATTTTCTATTTTTAAATTTTATTTTGTTTTCTGTATTGTTGCTTTCAGATTTCTTATGGTAAGTAGCTTTATCACTAGTATTGAGGCTTTCTTAGGAAATGTCCATTCCTCAGGGATGTCTTCTGGGTGTATCTGGTTCTTGGTTTGTGTCCATCCCAAGGTCCTACCTTTCCAGTTTATTAAGGATCAGTAGTTGGTATTTATTTGGCTCAGCACTCAGTCCTTTGGTCCTGGACTATGATGATGTTTATGGCCCCAGACAATCACAGTGTTGTCATAGAAGGAAAAAACTGGTTACAACAGGTATGACATCCTGGCTAAAGTAGTACAATTAGCAATATCAATAGCATCAAGCATAGCCTAGCAGCTGACAAATTGTGGTAACTATTATTTTGGTACCTTTAACCATAGGAGCAAGACCTACAGTTATATAACAAAATCCAACATGAACCAGGATCTTGCATGCGATGAGTTTCAACAGTGGAATGATTTTACCATCTTGGGGGTGGGATTTAAGAGGGGTAGGGGACAAAATGGAGTAATAAATGAAGGGAAATGTAGTTGGGGGAAGGCTGGAGGACAGCAAATGATCACCCAAGGTTTGGGAGACTGGAGAAGGGGGCAGGAGAGAAAATATGAAGGATAAAGCAAAAACATTATTGCAGTGAACCAGAAAGACAAGAGAAGATTTTCACTCACATGAAAATATCATAAACTCAAGAGAGATAGTTAAGAAAAGAGAGCAAGAAAATGAGTAGAACGAGATAAAAGTAAAGGTGAAAACCTAAACAACAAAGAGGGGGAAAAAAGCCTCAAAGAGGAAACAAAACCAACAAAGGAAAAATTTCTCTGGCGCCCACAGTTGTGTGGTAGTGTCCAGGGCAGGTAATGTTACAAACTTGCCTTCTCTGTTCCACACCGATTGGCACTTGTCTATCCTAACCTGCCACTTATCACAGGCTGGGGCAGTGCTGTCACTGCCGCATATGAAGCCCAAGGGTGCTTGGTTGCCCTTCAGTTTCCTTTCCAGCAGCTGAGCACCAACCTCCCAAGGCTGTTTAAACCTCATACATTCGTCTGTATCTTTCTCTCAAGCCACTGGTCACCACTCACTTCTTTCACTGCCTCTGCTGTGCTGCAGTCCCTCACTTTGGTGTCGCTAGGGTTTCCAGATAGCTACTAAGTCACATGGCACAGAAAAAATATGAGGAGGGGCTGGTGAGGTGTGCATCAGGGAGGGAGCAGTTTTCTGGTCACCCACTTCTGTGTGTTCTGATGAAATCTGCTGCCAGGCTGCAGTATCCTCTGCATGGAAGAAGGCAAAAGATGCAAAGGGCCTTATGTCCCAAATCTCTCCTGTATGGCTTGAGTCAGCTGCATTTTTTCAGCCCATCAGTTTCTTGGAGACTTCTCAGCATGTGATTTTTGCTTGGCCTACTGGTGGGGCAACACTGCTGGCAGCCCTGTGGGCTCTGTGCTGTTTTATGAAGTCCCATGCCTATGTTTTGTTTGATCTACAAGTCTCTTATTTCAGACTGATTTTGGCACCAGGATGTGTGTCCCTCCCTTTCTTCTAATTACCTGTATTTTTAGCTGATTTTCTCTCAGTAGCTCCAATGTGACTCCTCTTCTATTCAGCCATATTGAATTCCTCTGAAATATCTTTTTTCATGGTTGCTAACCATAATCCTGTCTTTTAGATCTGATATTCTTTCTTTGCTTTCTTTCAATCAGTTGCATATACTTTCAATGGAATTTTTTTTTTTTTTTTTTTTTTTTTGGTACCAGGGATCGAACTTGGGTCCTTGTGCTTCCAGGGTAGGTGGTGGAACCACTGAGCTAAATCCCCAGCCCTCAATGAAATTTTTAATCTCCTGGGTGTCTGTCTGAATCAGTTTCATGAATTTCATTTCTTTCTTATTTTGTGGAATCATGGTTTCCATCATTTCCCTAAGCTCCTCTATTTTTCATGTGTGTCTCCTCTAGATTCATTGAGCATGTCCTTCATTTTGATTATCATGTCTTTTTTTTTTACCTGAGAGATTATTTTCTCTATAACTCCATGGTACTATTATTTTTTAACTTCTGCTATTATCATTTTAGAAAGCTCAGGTGGGTGGCTTCTGATTTCCTCTATCTCATTGTCCCCTGGACTTGTCCTGGGTGAGCTGGAGGTCTGGGGTTGCATTTTGCTTCTGCATCTTGTCATTTTCTATTTTTAAATTTTATTTTGTTTTCTGTATTGTTGCTTTCAGATTTCTTATGGTAAGTAGCTTTATCACTAGTATTGAGGCTTTCTTAGGAAATGTCCATTCCTCAGGGATGTCTTCTGGGTGTATCTGGTTCTTGGTTTGTGTCCATCCCAAGGTCCTACCTTTCCAGTTTATTAAGGATCAGTAGTTGGTATTTATTTGGCTCAGCACTCAGTCCTTTGGTCCTGGACTATGATGATGGTTATGACCCCTGACAATCACAGTGTTGTCATACAAGGGAGAACAATTTGTTACAACAGATGTGACTTCCTGCCTATTAATTAGCAATAACAATAGCATCAGGCACAGCCTAGCAACTGACAAACTGTGGTAACTATTAATTTGGTACCTTTAACCATAGGAGCAAGCTCTGCAGTTACATAACAAAATCCAACATAAATCAGGAACTTGTATGCAATGGGTTTCCCATTAGTACTGTGGTTTTACCATGTGTGTGTGAAATTTAAGAGGCATAGGGGACAACACAGAGAGATAAATGAGCACGGCTGGAGGGCAAAGGAGGATCACCAAGCTTTGAGAAACTGGAGAAGAGAGCAGGAGACAAAGAGCGAAGGAGAAGGCAAAAGGAAATTGAATTGAACCAGAAAGATAGGGATGTTCACTCTCCGGAAGATATAGAATATTAAGAGAGATAGTTGAGGAAAGATAGAAAGAAGATGAAGAGAGCAAAACAAAAATAAAGGTAAAAACCCTAAACAACCTAAAGAAATTTAAAAATGTAAGAAAAAAACCCCAACCAGACAGAAAAAGGAAAAGCAATCAAACAAACAGAGAACAAGAAAAATAATAAAATTCCTCTGGTGTCCAGGGCTCTGTGGTAGTGTCTGAGTCAGAGCTCAAAAATGTGCCATGTAACCCAGCAGGTCTGTATTAGGATTAGTGCTGGCTTTGGGGCTGATCTTAGGCTCCAGATGTGGGGGCTGGGGCCAGTCTCCAGCTAGCATCTTTCTTGATGTCTCCGGGGTGGCCTGCCTGTGTCTCCTTGTATGGGATTGTCTCTACACTGCTCTCCCGGTTCCTGTGCAGCCCTCAGATGGAGCTAGCTCGAGGCTGCTCCCAGTCTGGTGTCCAGTTGGCCCCTCCTGGACCTTGTAAAGCCTCCTCTGTTCCACGTCTAACCATTTCCTCTGTCATCGTCATCATCTCTTCATTTATCTGTGTAATTATGTTTTGACTTTGTCAAGAGACTTATTCATCTGCTTTGTTACTTCTGCTGCTAGCATTTCAGAAAATTCAACTGGGTTCCTTTTGATTTCTTCCACCTCAATGCCCCCTGGATTTGCTTTGGGTGAGTTAGGGATTTTGCTTTCCATCTTGCATCTGTTTTCTCATTTTCTGGGGTTTTTTTGTTGTTTATTTGTTTTCTGCATTGAGGTTTGTAAATTGCTTATGATAGGTAGCATTATTACTAGTATTGAGACCTCTTAGGTAATGACTACTTTTTATTTTTGTACCAGGGATTGAACTCTGGACCTTGTGCTTGCGAGGCAGGCGGCAGAACCACTGAGCTAAATCCCCAGCCTGGTAATGACTACCTTTTAGAGATATTTTCTAGGTGTAGCTGGCTTTTGGCTTTTGAGTCTGTCCCAGGATCATACCTCTTCTGCTTATTAGGGATGACAGATCACAGCCTATTTGGCCTAGCACCCAGTTCTTTGGTACTGGACTGTAGTATTGGTTATGACCCCCAGACAATCCAAGTATTGGCATACAAGGAAGACTGATCACAACAGCTATGTCACCTTCGCTGAAGTAGTACAAGCAGTAATAACAACAGCATCAAATTCAACCTGGAAAACGACAAACTGTAATAACCAATACTTTGCCACCTTTAACCAAAAGTATAAGATTTGTATTTATATAATAAAATTTAAAACAAATCAGTAAAATATCCACTCAATCGAGTAATTTTACCCCCTTTCACTAGCCATTGTGAGATACAGTTCACTGCTTACAGGTTCATAAGGCTAAATGGTACTGGTATGGAAGTAGGAAGAAAAAGGAGAAAAGAACTAGACTATGAAGAACTAAAGCAATGGAAGATGTGAAGAATGTGGTAAGACTAATGTAAAAGGTCCTGTTAAGGAGTAAAGGGGAATTAGTGGCATTAGATAAAAATAACAGAGAAGATAAACTAGTAAAAGGACAAATAATAGGGAGTAGAGATTAAACTAGAGGAAAAGAAAATAAAAAAATACTAAGGGAACAAGTTGAAAGAGAGAAAGTCAGAAAAGGAGGAGAGAAAGAATAACAGGAGGCCATTCAAACAAATAAGACAAAGCGATATCAAAAACAGGGGGCAAGAAAACGTGTGGTAAAACTCTAACCTCCACCAAAGGAAAAACAACAGCGAAAAATTTAAAATAATGTTCCAAAGGCGCGCCAGGCTCTCCAGCGCGGGCCCAGTTTCCTCAGAGGCAGAGGCGGCGGCCTCGGGGAAGGAGATCAGCAGCCCCGCCAGGGTTCAGCGTGGTGCCCGCCGGCAGGAAGCACCCGGGGGAGGCGGGGAAGGCGCCACTGGAGGAGCAGCCTGGGACAAGAGCGCGGCCGGAGCCTGACCGCGGAGGGGGGGGTGGGGGAGGAGGAGGAGGAGGCGCCCGCAGGAAAGATTCCAGTAATTGACAAGCGTGGGAAAAAAAGGTCTTCTTCAGAAATACTGGAAGATATGGGAGTGAAGTACAGAATATGCTGGAAAAATTTGGAGCTGACATTAACAAGGCCCTCCTTGCCAAGAGAAAAAGACTAGAAATATATACCAAGGCTTCCTTCAAATCCAGTAGCCAGAAAATTAAACATGTTTGGAAAACACAGCAAGAGCAAAGGCAGAAACTTAACCAAGAGTTTTCTGAGCAGTTCCTGGCTGTGTTTCAGCAGTGGGATACAGATCTGAAGAAGGCTGAGGAGCCAGAAGAGAAATTGGTGAGTATAATGCGACAACAACAAAAGGTTTTTCAACAATCCAGAATTGTTCAGAACCAGAGACTGAAAACGGTTGGACAATTGTATGAGCAGGACCTCAGGAGTTTGGAGGACTTGGAGAAGAATCACGATAGTCTACTTAGTGGGACACAAAATGAAGTTAAAAAAGAAATGGCTATGTTGCAAAAGAAGATTATGATGGAAACTCAGCAGCAAGAGATGGCAAGCATCCGCAAGTCTCTTCAGTCCATGTTGCTCTGATGACTCTTGGGAGAAAGAACGTGAACCTAATCAACAAGACACAATTGTAACATGAGCTAAGAGGCACGAAAGTTATGGGAGCAGCTTACAATTCTAGTTAAATTTAACACCTTTAGTCACTGAAGTTCCAGTTTAAATTATAACACTCTAATCATTATGGTGTTTAAGTGTAAGACCTCCCTTTCTCTTCACTTCCAAATAGAAAGGAGGCTGAGGGCGGAGGCCTTGAAGGCCAATCCCCTCTTTTAAACTACTTCCCCTCCTTTAAACTCCAATGCTTATGTTTTATTTGATCTACAAGTCTCTTTTTTCAAATTGATTTTTTGCATCAGGGTGTATGTCCCTCTCCTTCCAGTTATCTGTGTTTTTAGTTGATCTTCTCTGAGTCTCTCAGATGTGACGCCTCTTCTATTCAGCCATCTTGGATACCCAACATGGTAGAACTTACTACAACTTTTTGAAATGAACATATAATAATTGTACATATTAATGGTTTTGGTGTGAAATTTGCATACATGCTTACAGCTCACACTGACAAAATCCAGCCTCCCTTTTCTCACCCTTGCCTTCCTGATATGATGGGTTTGGTAGATCTTCTGTTAAGTGCTTTTACCACAGAAAGAAAACAAAAAAAATGAGGTAGGAGGAAACTTGGAAGTGATAGATGAGTTAATTCAGAGACATTTAGTACCCTTGCAATATCATGCAATCTCCACTCCCTATTTCTAATTCTAAAACATTTTCATCACCCCAAAATAAAACACATGCTCAGCAAGGAGTCACTCCCTATTCCCCATGCCCTCATTCCCATGGGAACCAGGAATATTCTTTTCTTCTTTACTGATTTGCCTGTTCTGGATTTGCTACAGTTTAGACCTGGGATTTTCACAAAGGCCCATGTGTGGAAGGCTGGGTCCTCAACCCCTGACATTATGGAACAATGGTGGAATCTTTAAGAGGTGGGGTCCTGTGGGAGGAAGTGAGGTCACTGGCGGAAGTGAGGTCACTGGGGGCATGACCTTGAAATGCATTGTGGGATCCTCATCTCTTCTTTTTTCTCTTCCTTTCACATCCTGGCTGTGAGGTAAGCAGCTTTTTTCTGCCACCAGCTCCCACCGCAATGTGCTCCCTCACCATAGGCCCAAAAGCAAACTCATGCTAACTGACCGCAGACAGAAGCCCATAAAAAGATGAATCAAAATAAACCTTTCCTCTTTTATTTTATTTTAACTGTTTTTGGAAACATGGTCTTGCTACATTGTACAGATTGGCCTCAGTTGCTAGGCTTAAGCAATCTTCTTGCCTTAGCCTTCCAAGAAGCTGAGACTATCAGTATGTACCATCTCACTTGCCTACAGGGATAATTTTTAAATAATCACTCTGTCCAACACTATGTTTGGGGAAGATAATTTACTGTTTGGTTTACTGACTATAAGAGTGAGCATACAGATCTTAAGAGTTTTTTGTTTGGTTGGTTGGTTTTTGGGGACAAGGTCTCACTGTGCAGTTCAGGCTGACCTTGAACTTAATGTGTAGCCCAGGATGGCCTTGAAATCACTTTGATCTTCCTGCCTCAGCCTCCCAGTTGTTGGGATTGCAGGCATGTGCCACTGTGCCTAGCTGGAGATCTTGGAGTTTGAGATGGATGAATTACTTGTTGATGACACCTTGGGGACTGTCACTCTAAGTGGAAAAAATGAGGCACAAAAATACCCAATTGTATTTTAAAATTTTTTTATTGCTGCCTTCTTCCAGGCTTGTATAAGACTTTGGTTTTTTTTCTTTTTGGTGCTGGGGATTGAACTCAGGTCCTTGCGCTTGCGCAGCAAGCGGCAAAACCACTGAGCTAAATCCCCAGCCCCAAGATTTTGGTTTTGGATTTTAATTTAATTTAATTTTATTGGTTAAATTGTTTTGGGTACATGTTCGTAGGACATCATGATTACATTCATCATGGGGAGCTGGTGCATGTACATAAAACACTGCAATTCTTTTTACTTCTTTTCCCTCTCCTCCCTCCCTCCCTCCCTCTGTGTCTCAGTACCTTTCTCTTTTGCAAGAGATCTGTCTCCCTGTTTCCTATTATCTTTTATTTTGCTCTTTATTTATGTTTTGCATTTTTAATATAAGAGAAAAATGTGATGTATAAGTTTATGTTCTGATTTATTTCATTTAAAATATAGTTTCAAGGTGTATCCATTTTCCTACAGGTGACTCAAGTTTATCCTCCTTTGTGGCAGAGTAATGCTCCATTGTGTGTAGAAAACCACATTTTCGTTATCCATTCATCTGTTGATGGGCATATAGGCCGCTTCCAAGATTTAGCTGTTAGGAATTGTGTTTTGGTGATTCCTAGGGATGGGAAGGGTGCCAGAGGTTGGGGTGGCAAGGTAGAAAGATGACAGATACAATCAATATACATCGTATGCATGTATAGAAATATCACACTGACTCCCATTAACTTGTACAATTAATGTGTATTAATAATAAAAAGTAACAAAAGAATGTTTCACTTTGAAGTTGACTCTGAGAGGCACTTAATTTAGCTCAAGATCAGTCAAGTTTGACACAGTTGACATTTTCGACAGAGGGCTTCTGTGTCGCAGTGTGGGGCAGGGCTTTCTGTGCACTGTAGGGCATTTAGCAACTTCACTGCCTACACACTGGATGCCAGCAGCGTCTTCAGTCCCCACTGTGACAAGCAAAAGTGCCTTCAGACATTGCCAAATGTGCCCTAGGGGAGCAGGCTCACGCCTGGTTGAGAACCACTGTTTTAATTCTGAGACTCCCCAGTAGAGCATCTCTGGAACATTCTGCCCTATGCTTGGTTGCTTCATGTATCAGGGAACTCATTACCTCAGAAAGGGTGCCTCCATGGTTAGACATTTTCTTCCTCAGAGTGAAATGGGGAGTAACTGCTGATGGGCACATGGTCTCCTTTTGCGGCAATAGAAATGTTTTGGAACTAGAGAGAGGTGATGATTGAACAACATTTTGCATGTACTCAACGCTACTAACTTTCTTTTGTTTTTGGCTTTTTGAGACAGGGTTGCACTATGAAGTTTAGGCTGGTCTTAAACTCACTGTGCAGCCAGGCTGGCCTTGAACTCACAGTGATCCTCCTGCCTCAGCCTCTTGAGTGCTGGGATCACAAGTGTGTGCCACCACACCTAGTGAATGCCAATGGCTTTTAAATGGCTAGTTTAATGTAATGTGGATTTCACCTCAACACACACCAGAAAATCTATACAGCTACAAAGAGTCAAGCTCTGGTCTGCATCTCTCCCTGGCTGATATGGTTCTGCTTCCTATGCCAGTGTCTTATTTTCCAGGAAAATTGGAAAGACAATAAAGAAGTCAGCAAAGTCACAGCCAGCTGGATAGTTCCTTACAAAGAAAACTTTATGATTCTAAATGGAAAATTAAGCTGGTGTGTGCCGTGTGCTATGTGCCTGTCATCATAGCACTCTGAGAGGCTGAGGCAGAATTGAGAGTTCAAGTCCAGCCTGGGCAACTTAGTGAGACCCTGTCTGAAAATAAAAAATTAAAAAAAAATGAAAAGAGCCAAGGATGTAGCTCAGTATGAAGGCCCTGAGTTCAGCTTCCAGTAATAAAAAAGGCAAATTTATTAATAAACACAGAAACACCCTGTGAACTTTATCTGTTTATTTCTTCATTTATGTATAAACAAACATTTACCTAATGTCCGCTATGTGTGAGGCAGGGGGATATAGATGTGGCTAAGATTCCCACAATCCTCCCTGTGGCAGAAATTGCTGGTGCCTCTCCCATACTCTTCCAGAGTTATTTCCATGCTACAGTGACCTCATACTTAAAAAAATTCATTAGTATTTTTATTAGCATATATTCATGATATATAATGCTTGTTTTAAGCTTGAGGTTTGATGCCTGTACATGTCACATCTTGATCATTCTCACTCCCCATCTCCCTCCCTCCTTTCCCTTCCCATCTTTACAGAGACTACACTCCTGTTTTCTACCATCTATCTTTTATTTTATTCTTTGAATTATTATTTTGAGCTACTCATATGAGAGAAACCATGCAATATTTAACCTTCTGTGTCTGACTTATTTCACTTAGGGTTATGGTCTCAAGATCCAACCATTTCCTACCAATGACTCAAATCGATCCTTCTTTCTGGCTGAGTAGTACTCCAACTCCTATAATTTTATGTTGTCTCAGCATTCATTTTTGAATGAGTTTAACTTTCTCATCTCAGAAGTGGGGCTCCTTACCTGATATTCTCCATCTTCTCCCAGGTCTTCAATGTAGTCCATTCAGACAAGGGCCATACACAGCCACCTCTTGGTGACTACCTCTTTATGGGACCAGATGCAAGATACAACCTTCTTCACTCACCTCACTGACCCCTCACCCGCACGGACTGTGCAGACACATGATGACCACCACCTTTCAGTTGCAGCATGACCTGGATCTTGTCCCTGTTTGCTTTAAACTTGCCAGATGAAATGCCCTGAAGGAACCCTGTTTGGATAACACCCGAGCCCCCAAAAGGGCACTGATCCTTGAGTCCCTCTTGCTTTCTGTTGCTCCCTGACCTTCAGGTGTGCCAGGTACCCCCTACTCTAGGACTATAAGTAATAAAATATTTCCCTCCTGTGGCTCTCTGAATTACTGGAAGAATGCTCTCCACCTTCAAGATCTAGAATTTAAACACATGCACGCTGAGTTTCCCAATTGCTAGTCCCAGAAACTACCTGAGGGCAACCTCGGGTCACCCAAGCTGGCTAGGCCAATGCAAAGGCCCAGTCCAAGGAGTAGGAGTTATTCCCTGCACTTGGGGCGTGCCCTCCGTGGTTGAGAATTGGTGGATAAACATCCCAGTTTCTCAACCCTGGGTGGGAATAACTGAGACACATGCTTTAAACTACCCATGAGAGCTCTCTGGAAGGACGGAGCCTCAGTTGCTTGTAGTAGGAATTTATTCAACACCCTTTTCTGGCTGCCCTTCTTTGGAGCATGGCTGCTCTGCTCCTATACTGGAGGCCCCTGGAATTGACTTCTAAGTAAACTGCTTACACTTGAATTGTTATTTGGGGGTCTGTTCCTGTAGTGCCCCAAACCAAAGCTGTACCTTTAGGGACTGTACAATCTCTAGAAAGACTAATTTTTAGCCTCCCTCCTTTTTAAAAAATTTGAGGTAGGGTCCTGCTAAGTCACTAAGTTTCCAAGTCTGGGGTAGAATTTGCAATCCTCCTGCAAATCAGTGTCCCAGAATGCTGGGATTAGGCCAGCATGCCTGACACCATGGCTTCTTATGAGAGGCAGGCAGAAGCAGGCAGGAGTGACAGTCAGAAGGATATTAATGATATAAGCAAAGAACCAGAGAGAGCTTTAAAGACGCTGCTGCTAACTTTGAAGATGGAGGAAGAGGTCATGAACCAAGGAATGTGGGTGGCCTTTAGAAACTGAAAACACCAGGACATGAATTTTCATCGGGAGCCACCAGAGGGACCATGGTTCTGTAGATACTTTGATTTCAGCCTCCCGAACTGTCCTGAGGTTTAAATTTGCATTGTTTTAAGGTGCTATGTTCATGGTAGTTTGTTACAGCAATACTAGGGAAGTTGTACAGAAATGAACGGGCTCAAGTGTTGGGTGGGGAAGAAATGTCTCACAAGGGATGGGCCTGGGGGAGATGGGTGAGGGATCAGATCTGTCACAGCCTTGGGGGCCACGGTAGAACTGTGATTCTCTGTGTGGACCAGGATGCCTGCCGTGACTGAGATGTGTTTTGCATTATGGGGAGAAATGAAAGTTGGACGAACAGGTTGGAGATTTGTTAGAATCATCCGGGCAAGAGCTGATGATGCTCTGGACCAAACTACAAGGGAGAGTTGGGGCAAGGGATGGAAGGAAACATAGGGATTTAAAATCACTAAGAGTTTCTATGGTTTACAACTCATAATAGCTAAATCCTGGAAGCAGTCTGTATGTCCATCGACAGATGAATGGACAAAGAAAATGTGATATCACACAATGGAGTACTGCTCTGCCGTAAAAAGGATGAATGTAGTCATCTGTGGGAAAATGGATCCTCTTTGAGATTATAATGTTCATTGAAATGAACACTGCAGGCTTATTAAATATAACATGGTTCCTCTTTTATGGGAAACCCAAAGTAGAACCAATTTAGAGTAAAATAAAAGGGAGAAACTAGAAAGTAGAGACGTAAATCTTTTGGAAAGGAGAAGGAGACGAGGAGGTGGAGGGAGAAGGGAAAGAGGAGGGGGGAGTGAAATAATTAGGATGGGTTATGTACGTGCACCAACTCCCCGTGATGAATGCGATCCTTATGCGCTGAAATCACGGATGAATAAAAACAAAGAGTGGCTGTGGTTTGCATATGGTGTGTTCCCTAAAGGGTCATGTGTCAGGAGCTTGGTCCCCAGCATGGCCATGTCAGTTGGTGTTGAGACTTTTAAGGGGTGGAGTCTAGTGGGAGATCCCTAGGTTGGTCATTGGGGCACTGTCCTTGCAGGGATAAAGCAGTTCTTGTGGAACCCTGAGCTAGTTCTAGTGAGCGTGGTTACAAGAGCGAGCCCCTGCCCGAGTCCATCTCTGCTTCCTGTCTGATGATGTGGTTTCTCAGTCTTGAATACATCATCTGCCATGAAGCCCCCGCCAGAGCCAAGTGGATGTAGGCACCAGGCCTTTGAACCTCGGGAGCTGTGAGCTAAATGGACCTCTTTTCTCTATAAACCTATCCGGTCTCAGATGTTTAGATATAATAACGAAAAACAGACAATTCAGGAGTGAAATGTGTGCCCAAAAATGCCTTCTCATACTTCACACCCGATGTGGCTTAGCTGGCGCTACTGAATGATGTTAATAAACCGACTGAGGGGGCACATGTGCCCAATGTCTAAGGGCAGAGTTGCAGGGCCAAAGTTTGAATTTCGTGATACCTGAGATACTTTTACCTTCCCCCATAACATTTTTAAAAAACTGCAGTGAGGTAGCCTATTTGGGGTCTCTAGGGTCATCAGAATCATAGAGACACAAAGGTGAATGGTAATTGCGGGGTCTGGGGTGAGGAGAGGATGAGGGGGTATTGCTTAACGAGAAGAGCGTTTCCGTTTTGCAGGATGAGTTCTGGAGATGGATGGTGGTGATGCCAACTCCATGCATGTAAGAAAGCCACCGGGCTGTACATTTAAGAAGAGCTAAGGGCGCCCCCAGCGCCCCCGCGCCCGTACCAACCACCTTCTCAAGTAGTAGCGGTCGCTGGCCGGGGCGAGTGCGCGCCCAGCGTGCGGGCGGTGGGGCGCCGTCTCGGGCCCTGCGGGCCCGGCGCTGACAGGGACGAGAGGGCCCCGCGGCGGAGCTCTGAGCGGACCCGCGAGGGCAGCGCGCCAGGAGGAGGCTCCGGGCCGAGCGGACGGCGCGGCCGGCGGGCGCTGAGACGCTGTCGGGCGGCGAGGACCGGCTCGGCGGCGCCCGGGGCGCGGGGAGCGGGCGGGGGCTCCGCGCCTCTCCCGCCGCCTCCTCCTCCTCCCGCCCCGCTGCCCGCGCGGTGCGAGCAGCAGCCGGAGCCGGCGCGCGCCAGGCCCGCGGAGATGTCGCCGCCGCCATCTCGACCTGGGAGAAAGTGGACGGCTTCACCCGGAAATCGGTGCGCAAGGCCCAGAGGCAGGAGCGCTCGCGGGCCTCGTCGCAGTTCCAGTTCCGCAGCCAGGGCAGCCAGGCGGAGCTGCAGCCCCGGCCCCAGCTCAAAGATGCCCCTTCAAATGAACAACAAGAGCTTTTCTGCCGGAAGTTACAGCAGTGTTGTGTACTGTTTGATTTCATGGACTCTGTTTCAGACTTGAAGAGCAAAGAGATTACAAGAGCAACGCTGGATGAACTGGTTGAGTATGTTTCAACTGATCGTGGTGTAATTGTTGAATCAGCGTATTCTGATATAGTAAAAATGATCAGTGCCAACATCTTCCGAATTCTTCCTCCAGTGATAATCCACATTTTGATCCGGAAGAGGACGAGCCCACGCTTGAGGCCTCTTGCCTCACATACAATTGGTGTATGATTTCTTCTTGAGATTTTTGGAGAGTCCTGATTTCCAGCCTAGTATTGCAAAGCGATACATTGATCAGAAATTTGTACAACAGCTCCTGGAGCTTTTTGATAGTGAAGATCCCAGAGAACGCGACTTCCTGAAGACTGTTCTGCACCAAATTGATAGGAAATTCCTCGGATTAAGAGCATTCATCAGAAAACAAATTAACAACATTTTCCTCAGATTTATATATGAAACAGAACATTTCAATAGTGTTGCTGAACTCCTTGAAATTCTAGGAAGTATTATCAATGGCTTCGCATTGCCACTGAAAGCAGAACATAAACAGTTTCTAATGAAGGTTCTTATTCCTATGCATACTGCAAAAGGATTAGCTTTGTTTCGTGCTCAGCTAGCGTATTGTGTTGTACAGTTCCTGGAAAAGGACACGACGCTGACAGAATCGGTGATCAGAGGACTGCTGAAATTTTGGCCAAAAACATGCAGTCAGAAGGAGGTGATGTTTTTAGGAGAAATTGAAGAAATCTTAGATGTCATTGAGCCAACACAGTTCAAAAAAATTGAAGAGCCACTTTTTAAGCAGATATCCAAGTGTGTCTCCAGTTCTCATTTTCAGGTTGCAGAAAGAGCGTTGTACTTCTGGAATAATGAATATATTCTTAGTTTGATTGAGGAGAACATTGATAAAATACTGCCAATAATGTTTGCCAGTTTGTACAAAATTTCCAAAGAACACTGGAATCAGAACATTGTATCACTGGTGTACAATGTGCTGAAAACCCTCATGGAAATGAATGGCAAGCTGTTTGATGACCTTACTAGCTCCTACAAGGCTGAGAGACAGAGCACCTTTTCTTTGCTCCTGAAATAATTTCTAATCACATTTTGGTTTTCTACAGGGAGGAAAAAGAAGGAATTGGAACGTGAAGAATTATGGAAAAAATTAGAGGAGCTAAAGCTAAAGAAAGCTCTAGAAAAGCAGAACAGTGCTTACAACATGCACAGCCTCCCCAGCAGTGCCAGTGCCGGGTAGAAGCAGCCTGCTCCTCTGTGAGGCGGCACTGTTTTGTACACGTTTTAAATACATAAAAACTGCAAAGCAAACCTCATCAGTATAATGTAATTAAAAGGCCAGTCTTTTCTGGCAACTGTAAATGAAAACGTATATGGACTAAACGTAGCCCTGTGCTATATCATGGCCACAGTATATTGTAACCTTTTGTCTAATCATTGATGTATTGCATCACTTCTGAAGTTTCACAGAAATGAATGAACTTTATCATCTATGAGTGAGATAATGATGGGAGTGGTAAGAATTATGACTTGAATTCTCTGTGTTGCACACAGACCAAGTAGTCTGCTCTGTATATTTTGCCTTCTATAATGTGCTTTTCACACTGCTGCAAACCTTAGCTGCATCCTAGGACAGAGAGTATTTCCTAAAATAAACTAAGGCCCCATCCTTGCCCTGCCCTTTGTCAGTCCCGGAAACATGCCGGTGGGATTCCTGCCCCAAACCCGCCTCATCAGAAGGAATTCCTGTATTCTGAATATGCAGAAAACCTTCCATCTCCAGTCTTTTAAAGCACAAAGTATGAATAAAAGCTGGAACAGTAAACCAAAATCCTTGAGAGTGCTCCCCACCAACACCCCTCCACCTGCAGTGCCCCAGGGCAAACACAGATCAATGGTGCAGCGCAGGCGACACCACTGCCCTTCGTCCATTCCTCTCCCCCAGAGGCTGCAGGCAGGGCCTTTCCAGGCCTCAGCCCTGCCCACCCCACCCCAGGGTGGAGGCTTCAGGTCCCACGTGTGGTGTTGGGCACTGCTAGTCGTCACTGCCTGGCTTTATTTAGAGGAAATGCAGTAGGCTTCCTCCATAGAGCACTGGAAAGTTGACTCCATAGAGGTCTTGTATGTTTTACCTGGTCAGGTATTTCTCACATCTTTTCCTATCAGAGTACCATTCCAATCTCTTAAATTGCAGTTGTGTGGAAACTTTTGTAATGAAAGATCTTCATGGGGTATTGAGCAGCATTTAATAAAGACTATGTTTGTATTTTGCCTTAAAAAAAAGAGAAGAGCTAAGATGGTAAATTTTATGTTATGAACATTTTACTATAGTAAGAAAATTGGGAAAATTGCATTGGTAAATGAGTGGATTTAACCTAAGGTGGACTTTCCTTTTCTTTTCTTTTCAGAGACAGGGTCTCACTATGTAGTCCAGGCTGGGCTTCAACTCATTATGTAGCCCAGGCTGGCCTCAAACTTATAGCAATCCTCCTGCATCAGCCTCTTGACTGCTGGAATTCTGGGCATGTGTTACTATGCCTGGCTAGAATTTTCAATTTTAAATACAGTAATTATAATATGTATAGCATTATGTAATGTAGTAGATAACATAGTATACAGTATACATAATATATGTTATTCATCCCATACTATTATTTCTTTAAATTTATTTTTAATCTTTTAGTACATGTTTGCAGTACATAATAATGACGTTTAATGTGGGGAGCTAGTACATGTACATAACACACCTTAATTCTTTTTACTTCTCCTTCATCCCCCTCCCTCCATATCTTGTTGCTCTTTCTATTTGTAAAAGATCTGTCTCCCTGTTTCCCACCTTTTACCTATCTTTCATTTTGCTCTTTAAGTGATTTATACCTTGGGTTTCTCATATAAGAGAAACTACGTGATATTTAAGCTTGTGTGTCTGATTTGAAACACTCAACATTATGGTTCCAAGGTGCATTCATTTTCCTACAAATGACTCATATATCCTTTTTTTTTTTCTGGCAGAGTAGTACTACATTGTGTATACATACCATGTTTTCTTTACCCATTCATCTGTTGATGGACATATAGGCTGCTTTCAAGATTTAACTGTTATGAATTTGACTGCTATAAACCTGGGTGTGCACATATCTCTATAATATGATGTCTTTAATTGTTTTGGACAGGTACCTAGAAGGGAAATAGGTGGGTCAAATGGAATTTCTATTTTTAGGTTTTTGAAGAGTCCCCATTTTGATTTCCAAAGTGATTGTACCAGTTTACATTCCTACCAACAACGTAGAAGGGTTACCTTTCCCCCATAGCCTCTTCAGCACTTTTTATTATTTGATTTCTTGATGGTAGCCATTCTTTCTAGATTAAGATGGAATCTCAGTATTGTTTGGATTTCCTTTTCTCTAATGGCCAATGATGTTGAACATTGTTTTCATGTATCTATTGCCCATTTGTACTTCTGAGAAAAGTCTATTCATTTCAGTTGCTCATTTCTTGATTGGATCTTTTGTTTTGGGGGTCTAATTTTTTGGTTCTTTAGATATTCTAGATATTAGTTCTCTGCCTGAGGAGTAGCTGGCAAAATTTTTTCCCCATCTTTCAGTGGTGCTGCCGCCTGCCTTGCAAGCGCAAGGTCCCAAGTTTGATCCCCGGTACCAAAAAAAATTTTTTTTTTCCCACTGTGTAGGTTGTCTCCTCACTATATTGGTTGTTTACTGTGAAGCTGTTTAATTTGATACAATCCCATTTGGTGATTCTTAATGTTATTTCTTGTGCAATTAAGTTTCTGTTCAGAAAGTTCTTGTTTATGCCTATGTATTCAAGAGTTTTCCCTACTTTATCTTCCAGCAGATTTAGTGTTTCCATTTCAATATTAAGATCGTTGATCCATTTTGATTTTAGTTTAGTGCATCATGAGAGATATGGGCCGAGATTCAATCTTCAGCATGTGTGCAACTAGTTTCCCAGCACCACTGTAAGGAAGCTATCTTTCCTCCATCCTGTATTTTTGGCCCCCTTGTAAAAGATCAAATGGTCGAATGTGTCTGGAGTTGTTTCCGTATCTTCCATTGTTTCCCTGTACTTGTTATTATTACATTCATATATTTTCCTTTTTAAAAAGAAATTAAATGAAAGCACTCTTGTGGGTCTTTTGTTCCCAATGGGTAAATCATCCTGGGGAGTCTGGCAGCAGCGAGGCATGCAGGGGGGGCTCCCCTAGGAAACGCACAAGACAAGCAGATACCTAGGCCAGCGCCTAAGAGTCAGGTTCCCTAGGTTTGAGATGTGGCTCAGGAATCTGCATCACAATAAGCAGTGCTGGTGCTGCCATGCAGATGGCACCTTTGGGAACAGGAGACATTGCCAGTCTTTTTAATGTTACTTTTCGTTAGCATATTTTAATTTTATCCATTAATGGGGTTGTATAATGCACTGAGCAAATCTAACCTCTCTTTTTGCACTCCCCCAGCCTTCCCAATGCTCAGTAATTACCATTTTAGCTTCAGGCTGGACTTTTTTCAGCTTCCACATAGGAGTGGGGATATAGTATTTGTCTTTCTCTGGGTGGTTTATTTCGCTTAACGCAATGACCTTCATTTCTGTCCACTTTGCTGCAAATGACAAGACTTCATTCTTCTTTATGGCTGCCTAATACTCCATCATGCTTTAGACCATGTTTCTGTTTCATCTATTCATCTGTTGATGGACACCTAGGTGGGGTCTGTATTTTGGCTGTTGTCAATAGTGCAGCAATACACATGAGTGTGCAGGTATCTCTTTGGTGTGCTGATTTCATTTCCTTTGGATAAACACCCAGGCGTGTGATAGCTAGTTCCCAGGGTGGTTTTACTTTTAAGTTTCTGAGGAACTGCCACATTCTTCTCCATAGTGGTTGCACTAATCTATACCTGACTCACTGCGTATAAGAGTTCCTTTTCATCCACAGTCTTGCCAACATTTAGAAATTTTTATTTGATAGTTGCCATTCTAATTGCATGGGATTGTAAGTCCATGGGATTCAGTGGGATCTCACTGAAGTTTGAATTTGTGTTTCCCTGACGGCTAATGATATTGAGCATTTTTTATGTATTTGTTGGCCATTTGTATTTCTTCCTTTGAGAAGTGTTTCATCAGATCAGTTGCCCATTTTTAAATTGTATCATTTGTTTCTTTAAGCCTTTCCTTGTGGATACTAACCCTTTGTCAGATGAATAGTTGAGAAATATTTTCTCTTGTTCTGTAGGCTGCCTCTTCACTCGACAGTCTCCTTTGCTCTACAGAAGCCTTTTAATTTAATATAAGCCTATTTATCAAGTTGTGCTTTGGACCCTGTGTGCTTTTCCCACCACAGTTTTTAAAGTTCAGACCAAGCCCCGTACGTGCTGGGTGGCATACACAAATCTTCCCACTGTTCCAAGTCTATTTCATCATCCCCAAAGTGTGGAGGATGACACCCACCCTGTGGTACCACTGGGAGGCTTTTGAGCGCCTGCATCTCACACTTGGAGAAGCAGCTGAAGCCTTGGCTCTGAGGCAAAGAGGGGGAATTATGCAAATGCTATTTGGGAACATTGCAAGGGCCCAGTCAGCAGCCAGGACAGGCTGCACCCCACAGAGCAAAGCACTGCTAGGAAAGGAGCATTTGCATTTCTGTGCAAGGTTCTGGGAATCAGAATGGGTGAAGGTGCAGGCAGAGGGACTCAGAGTGGGTGTGGTGGTGCCACCTGTGATCCCAGCACTCTGGGAGGCTGAGGCAGGAAGACTGTAAGTTTGAGATCATTCTGGGCAACTTAGCAGCTTAGTGAGACCCTGTCTGAAAATAGAAAAAATAGGATGCTTGTGCTGTGTGAGACAGCATATGGAGGGCTGGTGATGTCGGTGGTAAAAAGAACTTACCAACAGACCAGGAGTATGGAAAAGATGGGTTCAATTAGATCAGGGGACACTGTCAAGAGAGACAGTGGGTGAGTTTCCAAGAGAGGAACCGCACCATCAGGGCTTTTATGAGTTGGGGGATGCGGAAAGAGTAGCAAATGTGATTATCTAAAGAATGTCTTTTCCTGGATCTTCTAGCACCCTGTAGACTTCCAGGAGCACTTGCATTGTGGCTAATAATGTAGGTTTACAGTAGCAATTTTGACAATGCCATTTTCCTCTGGCTTACAGAAGCCCCTAGCTTTAGATTAAGGAGGTGGTAAGGAGGTCTGTATGTATCTTACAGAAGACAGATCGGGACTTCTTGGGAAGAATGAATGGAACTTACATCAATATTTTTGTTGCTGTCTTATGACCACAACCTATACCAGGAGCGGGGTTGTCTTTAACTGGAGTTCTGCTGTTAAGGATTTTAACCTTTTTGTTGCCAATGGGGGCCACTACAGTTTGTTTATCATAAAAGGGCTGAAACAAGCAAGCAGGACATCAGCTCATTGGATTCCAGCTAGAGGAGAATCGAACATCGGGTAGCTAGAATTTCTCACTGCTCTGTGCATGTCTGCAAATGGCCATGAACCCATCACTGATTTTTTTAAGGTAGGAAGGTTTTTTTTTGTGAATAGATGAATTCACGAATATGGAATGTGTGATGAATGGGGATGGGCTCTCAGGTCTTTATTAAATTTGTTCCGATGGAGTGTGCTATCTGCTTCCTGTTGCAATTCTAATCAGTATGGGAAGATGTGCTGGGAGGAAGGATGCTCGTGTGGAAGTGTGAGCCCCACAGAGCCCTTGTACCCCACAGGTTGTGAGATCCCTCTTTGAAATAAGGAAGTTGACCAAGATACGCAGCAGTTCTGAGACACATACAGCTGCTTTGTGCCCCAGCTTGGTAAACCTGGGCAGGAGGCTTTTTGACAAGCATTTCCCTATCGAATGGGCACAACTGACCTCATCTCCATTTGGTTGTCATGGAGACTTATGATGATCTTGGTCCCTGCTTACAGTGTGGAGCGAGAGAGAGGGCATGAGATCTGACCCAGGCTTCATTTCTGCTTTGCTCCTTGCTGGCATCTTAACCTGGGGCAAGCTGACTTTACTTTTCTGAACTTCATTCCCTTCTCTGTGAAATGTTGGTGCTTGTGCCTGTGGGATTGGCTGGCTTTGCCCACAAGACCAAGACTTGTGAGGCCGTTGTTGGCCTATGTAGAGTCAGTCCCATGAGAGGGGTGTGTGTCTCGCTTAGCTCCTGAGGTGTTCCCAGCACCCAACACAGCCTCTGGCACAGAGGAGTTGCTTAGGAAATGCAGTCATGTCGGGAGCGATGCTACATAATTTTAGGGAAAATCATTTGGTTAGCCTAGTTCTCCTGCCTACAGCCCAGCTATGGCATTCCGAGACATAATTCCATTTTGGCCTCCAGTCACAACTGAAACCTCAATGATCTGGTGATGCTGTGATTCTCCAGGACAAGATTACACTAGCGGGAGACATCCTGGGAGGAACAAACATCTACTCAGTTCTTCATTGTTCTTGGACTGTTACATCTTGTTTGCCGCGATGTACTGAACTCTGCAAGTCATTTGTTTCTCCCTTTTGTCTTTGCTGCCCAGAGCAGCACTGATCAGACCCAAAGCTCAGCTCCTTCTCAAAGTCTCATTTCTCTACCTTTTCTGTAATTCGCCTTGTGCTGCCATGGCTCGCAGGAGGCTAGGACTTACTGCAGAGGTTCTAGTAATGTCCCCTTTCCCTGTTCCCTACACAGTCATCCTTGGGTGTCTGTAGGCATCGGTTCCAGGAACCCCATGGACACCAAAACCCAAAGATGCTTGAGGATTGTACGTAAGATGGTGTGGATTTGCATAAAACCTGTGTAGAAACTCAGATGGATGTTAAATCATCTCTAGGTAATACCTAATACAATGTTGATCACTGTTATACTGAGTCAGCCGCAGTGGCTCATGTCTGTGATCCCAGCACTGAGGGAGGCTGAGGCAGGAAGATCGTGTTTGAATCCCACCAAGGCAACTTAGGGAGACTTTGTCTCAAAAAAGAAGGGGGCTGGGGATGTATCTCTGTGGTGGAGTGCCCCTGGCTTTGATTCTCAGGACTGGAAAAAAAAATTATACTGTGTTTAGGGAGTAAGAACAAGGAAAAAAAAATCTGTACATGTTGAGGATAGATGCATTTTTTTCTGAAAATGTCAGTTCGAGGTTGTTTGAATTCATGCATACAGAGTCCATGGGTATGCATGGCCAGCTGTTTTGTGGCTGCAAATAACATCGCTCTTCCTGCGCTACCCTCTGAGATCTTCTTGGGGAGATCAGTAATCACAGCTTAACGTAAGTGTTCTGTGGTGGTGTCCACAAGGTCTTGGGACAACATAGGAAGAACTGAGCTACCACTCCAGAGCCTCACCCCAAAGATCGTGTCGACAGCACTGAGTCAACGTGCGATGTCCTTGAGGTAGGGGCCACGTTCTCACCCACTGCTGCTGCAGCGACCTGGTTGGTTCACAGCCTTGAGCTTCGTGGGGTTAGGGTCACAGCAGGGCTCAGGGGAGTCTTCTCTAGGGTTCAGGCTCCCATATCAGCCATGAAAGTGTCACTTTTGTGTGACTTTGGGTAAGCCACTTAACCTCTCTGCACCTCCATTTCCTCAGCCTGAAAATGGAGCTGCTGATAACAACAGCTTAAGGTCACTTTCGATTTAGGATATGCAGCAACTGTGTTACCGGCTGCATGAACTCATCTATCCTGACCACAGCTGTGTGAGGTGGGTGCTGCGGCTGGCGCTTCTCATTTTACAGGTTCTCTGAGGTCAGGGAAGGGTAGTGACTTGCCCAAGGTCAACCAAGTACAAACTAGAGAGGCTGGATTTCCGGGGGATCGAACTCGGGTCCTTGCGCTTGCACAGCAGGCGGCGAAACCACTGAGCTAAATCCCCAGCTCGACAATTAGGATTTTTAATTATAATTCGGCTGGAGGGAAAGTGAGTCAGAGAGGAGTGGGGGGGCCACTGAGCAGGCAGCCCACGAGGACAAGCAGGCCAGGGGTTGGGGACGCACAAGCATCACTTAGGCACCCCGGTGGCCTTGCTGCGCGCTGGAGCCTGGGTGCGCGGGCCCCCGTCCTCTAGCAGGAGCTGAGCCCTGAGCTCCTGGTAGCACACGCGCGGGTGCCGCTGGCGTTGGCGCAGGCGTATCACGCTGTGGTCGACCTCCTGCGCGATCTTCTTGCAGTTGTGGCTCCAGGACAGTTTACCGCGCTCCGCGAGCAGCTCCTTCAGGTTCTTTTCCATGTGCAGGATATGGCGCTGCAACTGGTCGGTGCCCTGGAAAGGTGGTAGGGCCGTGCCAGGGGACCAGCCAGTCCCAAGCAGAGGGCGGGGTGCTGTTGTGATGGGCGGGCACACCTGGGCCAGGTGTGCGGCTGGCCCGAGCATGACAGAGGCGGGAGGGGCCTCGGATGAAGAGTCACCCTCGGGGCTGGTGTGGCCCGCCTGGGAAGGAGCAGCCCAAGAGCGGGGCACCTCACCCGGGGGTTGGAGGGAGAGGAAAGACAGCTGGGCCAGATTTGCCCGACAAAGAACACGCACAATGGGATCCACTGAGAGAGGGGATCCACCTGGAGTGTGAGGGTCGGGGTGGACCTCACCCGGGGAACATCTGGGCCAGGTGTGGAGGGAGGGCCCCCACGAAGGTGTGCGTGGGAGGTGGACAGGCGTTGAAGGGACGGTAAGCATTGCTGGGTCTCCCTGTGGGCTGACTTGGGTGAGGGGGTCTTACCTGGTCGCATATGCTGGAGCAAGCAGCCTCTCCAGGATGGGGCTGCACCTAGATGGGGCGGGAGGGGCCGCACCTGTGCTAGGCGCGAGGCCTCAGGGAGTTGGGTGCCGACGTGTCTCTGGTACACGCGAACCAGGGGTCTGTTCAGTTTCTCTCGAGTCTCCAGGTGGCTTTCGGACAGAGGACCCTGGCGGAGCGCAGTGTGCCAACCAGTGGGGCCCGGGCCACCCCAGCGGCCCTGCCCCATCCACGGTGTGTCCCCGCTGCCCTGACCTTGATGAGGCCGCAGGTGATGTACATCTCTTGGTTGAATTTCGCGCACCGGTGAATGGTTCCCCTCATCAGTCCTAAACTCAGGTTCATTCTTTCCTGGAGGTGTGGGGGCGCAGGGAAGCCGTGCTGGCTCCGGGTCCCCCATCTCCAGCCCGGGTCCCCGCCCCGCGGCCACCCCGCGCGCACCTTCAGCTCCGAGGTCTCCCGTATCTTCTGCGCCAGCGTGGCGCACACGCGGTCGCTTATCTGCTGCTGTTGCTCCCTGACATCTGACTCATTTTTGGCCATTTCTGCCAAGGTTTCCTTGGACTCCATCAACAACCGCTTGGCTTCGTTCAGCGCCGCAGAGCACTCTGGGAACCCACAGGGCCCGGATGGCGTAGGGCGAGCCCAGACCCCTCCTTCCCGCGTCTCCCTCCCCTGTATTCTCAGGCAGTCTTGGGCCACGGGCGACTTTAAGGAGGGACTGGGAGAAAGTCAAGGCTATTAGGTCTTGGACTGGTTTCCTCAAAGGAAGCAGAAGCTGTGAATGAAGCCAGGCGTGGTGGTGCACACCTGCCATCCCAGCACTCTGAGAAGCTGAGGCAGGAGGATCGAAAGTTTGGGCTCAACCTGGGAAATTTAGTGCCTTAGGGAGATCTTGCCTCAAAATGTTAAAAAATGCGCGCGCGCGTGTGTGTGTGTGTGTGTGTGTGTGTGTGTTGGGGGGGTGCTGAAGATGTAGCTTAGTGCAAAGGCTCTGGGTTCAATCCCTAGTATCAAAACAAAACAAAACAACTCAAAAAACCAAACCAATAAAACCAAACCAAACCAAACCAAACCTGTGTGTGAGATGCGGGTTGCCCAGGAAGCGAGAGAGCATGGGGGTTAGACATGAGCTCGGGGCGTGGGAGAAGGGGTGCACTCACAGCCAATGACATCCACTATCACAGACTCCTCCCTGTGGGGCTACCTGGGGTGTAGGTGCCCAAGGGGTCAGGAGGAGGCGTCTTCTGGCCCCGAGGGCGCGGAGTGGGGACGCGGGAGAGGTCCACGCAGGAGTGGTGGCCCGCCTGCTCCAGAACCTTGTCCAGCGGCTGGTTCATGAGCTCCACGGCCTGCAGCCTTTCCTTACAGTAGAAGCCCAGCGTGTCGCGGCAGGAGGCCAGACTCTGGGGGCGGGGAGGCAAGAACGAATTGGGCGAATTGGGCGGCGGGCTGCGGGCGGGAAGATGATGTCTTTGCGGGGTCTGCGTGTTGTGAAGCTTAAAGGGATCTGCACAGGTTCTTTTCTTTTGCTAGTGCTGGGGATTGAGGCCAGGGTCTTACACACGTTAAGCAGTTGCTCTACCACTGAGCTACCCCCTCAGCCTTTCCTCCCATTCTCATTGTTGATACTTTAAAGGGATTGATATTTACGGAAATATTTTCTTATTTAATTCATTTGCCCAAATTTCCAGAGAAGTATTTTTCTTTCATGATATCCCTCTTCTTCTTTTTCCTCCCCCTCCTCTTCATTATTACTATTTTTATTATTTTTATTTTTGATACAGGGTCTTGCTATGTAGTCCAGGCTGCCTTGAACTCACTAGTAGCTGAGGGTAGCCTTGAATTTGGGGTGATCCTCCTGCTTCAGCCTCTTGAGTGCTGGGATTACAGGTGACCAGCTATTAAATCTCTTTTAAAAATGTCAAATCTGTATTTCATACGAAAGAAATTTCTTCCCTCTTGGCCCACATCACAACACCTTTCAAGGTCCTTTTTATTTATTTCTCATTTAAGTTTTTATTTTAATTGGCAAATAATGACAATATATATATTTATGGGGGCACAACATGTTTTTGATATATGTATACATTGTAGAATGATTATATAAGCTAATGACTATTTCTATTACCATATACACCTTTTTTTGAGTAGAGAACATTTAAAATTTGTGCTTTTCCACTTACTTGTTCCCTAGCTTTACTGAAGTATAACTGAAAAATTATATATATTTAAGGTGTACAACAACAACAAAACAACAGCAACATGACGATGACGATGACAATGATGATGATGATGGTGCTAAGGATGCATTGCTAGGGATGGAACCCGGGGCCTTGCCCATATTACACAGGTGCTCTACTACTGAGCTACATTCCCTAGCTCCATGGGAGAGTGTAAAGGAGTTATACATTCGATAACCAACCACACAGGAGCTGGGTGTGTTGGTACATGCCTATAATCCCTGCACTCTGGGAGGCTGAAGCAGGAGGATTACAATTCATGTGCAGCCTGGGCAATGTAGTGACTTAGGAAGTCTCAAAATAAAATGGGGGATGTGTAACTCAGTATGAGGGCCCTAGGTTCAATCCTCAGTAACTCAAAACCAAACCAAACCAAACCAAACCAAACCACAAAAAAAGCTACATAAGGTTTGGCAAGGTTGGGCTCACTGTTACTTTGAGGCCCAACTTCATCAAAACAGAAGTCATTCTGGACAGGTCTACACTCAATGAATTCCTCCTTGCTCCCGTCAAGACACTCGATAGATCCCTTAAATAACCACATTCCCTGGAGCCCCTTTCACCTCTCCTCTCACTAAGCCAGCTTTTATTTTTCCTTGTCTTCCCTTTTTATGCAAATATGCTTGTGATATATAATAAATGCATTCATTGTGGAGAACTGGTTCATGTATGCATTGTATCGGGGTCGTTTTATTTCCCCTTGCCCTCCCGCCCTCTGGTCTCCCCTCATCTGGAGATCCCCTTCCCACCTCTGCAAAGTCCAGCTCCCTGCTTCTTGTAGTCCATCTTTCATTTTGTTCTTTAATTTATTTATATATTGGGCTTCTCATAAAACAGGAATCATGCAATATTTAACCTTCTGTTTCTAGTTATTTCACTTGCCATAATGGTCTCAAGGTGCATCCCTTTTCCTATGAATGACTCAAACTTGTCCTTTCTTACAGCAGAGTAGTACCCCGTTGTGTACATAAACTTCATTTTATTTGTCCAATATGTGCTGATGGACCTGTAAGGTGCTTCCAAGATTTAGCTATTATGAATTGTAGTTTTGCCTTTTCTTTAAAGAGTTGGTAAATCCCAGCTTATGCATTGATGTTCTGGATTTGTAAATAAAATTTTATGAGGGCACAGCTTATGTCCATTCTTTATACTCATGGTCAGTGGCTACACTGAACCGTTATGCCAGAGAATGAGCAGCAGACAAAGCTGAAAATGTTTACTATCTGGCTCTTTAAGAAAAAGCTTGCTGAATATAGAACTTACACAAATGGAATTTTACTTATAGAACTTTATAGAAATGGAATCGTACAGTAAACATTCTTTTTTGGGGGGAGGGATACTGAGCATTGAACTTAGGGGCTTTCTACCACTGAGCTATGAGCCTGGACTTTTTTACTTTGAGACAGTCTCCCTAAGTTGTGCAGGCTGGCTTCCAACTTGCAATCCTCCTGCCTCAGCCTAGAGCAGCTGGGATTGCACGCCTGGTACAGTGAATGCTCAGTGTGTCCAGCTTCTTTCTATGAATACATTATCTTTGGGATTCATCCATTTGGTTACCAAAATGGCTTTACCAAATCTTTCATTCATTAATTCAAAGATTCATCAAGACTCTATTGTGTGCTGGGCAGTGTGGCTGCCGAGGGAGATTCAGTGCTCGGGAAATGGGGATGGGGTGGTATGTTCCTGGCTGAAGAAGGGAAGTCAGCAGGTGCAGACAAGATTGGCTAGCAAGTGGGTCAGAGAAATGGGGATTCACCAAAGTGAGGCATAGGATCAAGAGAGGTGGGCTCTTTGAAATTGTAAAACAGACATAACAGGGCCGGGGATTTACAGATGCAACATAAAACTTGCCATTGTCACTCTTTCAAGTATGCAGATCAGCAACATTAAATGTGTTCCAATGCTGGGTGGCCATCGCCACTGTCTATTTCCAGAACTTTTATATCATCCCAAACATCTTCACCCATTAAAGGATAACTCTCCAGTTTTGTTTGCCATGCTGGGGATTGAACTCAGCAAAAAGTGCATGGTCAGTACAGACACATTTCCCCTCCCCCCATATTTTACACCTGATGTTGATAGAATCAGCATGTGGCACCCATGGGTAGAGAGGGCTGCTGGTATAGGAGGGACAGAGGAAAAACGAAAGAAGTTCCTTTTGGTTGTTTCCATGCACTGGGTCAGTACAGGTTGAGGAAGGAATGAGAAGTTGGAGAGGTTTGAAGAAAGAGAAGTGCTACAGTTTGGACCTGGACTGTCCCTGAAAAGCTCATGTTAAAGGCTTGGTCCCCAGCCTAAGGCACTGCTGGGAGGTGGTAGAACCTTTAGGAGGTGTGGCCTTGTGGGAGGAAGTGTGGCCTTGGATGGGATAGTAGGATCCCAGGCTCTTCCCCTCTCTCTCTTTGCTTCCTGGTCACCATGAAGTGAGCCAAATACTTCTCACTGTGATGTTCCGGCCTCACCACAGGCCCAAAGCAATAAACCCAGTTGACCATGGACTGAAACCTCTACAATCATGAGCCAAAATAAACCTTTCCTTCTAGGTTATCTCAAGTATTTTGTCACAGCAATTGAAAGCTGACTAACACAGGAAGTAACTTGCACAGCAGGGAAACAAGCCTAGAGACATACAGAGACCCACAGGAAAGTTTTGAGTGCCTCTTTGTGACTTGAGTTCATGATTTTGAGTTGAAACAAGTAAGCTTGACAGTGAACATTTTTCCCCGTTGACATCCAGCCTAGCTACCAGTGGATTTCTGTTTCTGTCTGTTATTGGTCTTTCCCCATCTTCCTATTTTCCTTTCTCTCTTTGAAGCCTTTCATCCGGTGCCAACCCTCATGATCTTTCTCCTTGTCCATTTCAGACTGGGTGAAAGGATTTTTCAGGAATCTCCAGATTTCAAGGAATGTGATGATGGTTAGGGAATGTGCCTGATTGAAGTTCAGCACCATGGACGGCGTTCATCTTTACACCTTCACTCTACCTAAATGTCTGCTTGTCCCCTCTTTGAAAACCTCTTGAATGTGACCTCTGCCAGGGCAAGATCAGATCTGATCTGTTCTCCACTTTGTCACCAATGCCAAGCATAGTGCCTGGGACAGCAGGGCACTGGATTAATATTTGTCACACGGATGAGCCAAATGTACACACAATTAGGTTACCAGCCAGTCCTAACTGGTTCCCAAGGGTGCAGTGAGAGAAGACAGAGCTCAGGTAGAGGGTGAAAAACTCAAGGCCCTCAAAACACTTGGGGTGAAATCACAGCCTTACCATTGGCTGGCTCCAGGCCTCAGGTGAGATCATCTCTTTCTGAGCCTCAGTTTTCCCAACTCTAAAGAGAGGATTAAAGTTTCTATTTCACGGGAGAGTTTTAAGGAGTTCAATGATTACACAAGGTGGTGCACATTGTTATCCTGAGGTGACAACTCCATTTCTTCATACCTCAGTTTCTCTACTTTGAAAAATGGGAATGTGATGAACTGTCAGGTCAGTTTGGGTTGAGGGACTTGCTGTTATAGTACTTACCTTGAGCAGGGTCTCTGATTTTTCCATGTCTTTCTCCATTTTCCTCTTCATGGATCTCAATTCCTCCTTCTCCCATGTAAGCATACTGTCAGCCTTGTCAGGGACCTAGAAAACAAGGAGAGAACAGCATTCAAGGAGAGCAGCCTGAAGGGAGATTTCCTTCTAGGGTAGAAGAGGGCTTGCCAACTTCATAAACTATGGACTTGGAGGTTGAAGTTGTGTGTGTGTGTGGGGGGGGACTTTACACTTTGGGAATCTCACTGCCTGATAAGATTTGATCCCTTTAGGGGCTCTCACTTGGGGGGATCTTACTTTCCAGAGTTTGAGGCTGGGGACTTCTCCCCTTTAATGATGGGAGACCAGTGGGCTGGGATCGAGGTGACTAAACTTGGGGGAGGGTTGTTCTCATTTCTTAACATGGGTACCCCTCCTCAGTGATGGGCTTATCCCTCTCCCTGGCTACACATGGAGAGGTCTCCTTATACGGATGAGGAGGACTTGCCCTTTGGGGTCTTATTTTTTGGATACAGAGGCTGGAGGCAGGAATCTCACCTTGAAAGCAAGGTCTCGTTTCTCTAAAGGGACACTTAGAAGTTTCTTATCTTTTAGGGTGGGGTCTGTCTGACATTTTACTTCACGGGGAGAGTTTTTGCCAGGGTCTGTCTGACATTTTACTTCAGGGGAAGAGTTTTTGTGAGGGCGGGACTAAGGGCCTCACCCTTTCTCCATGGCTGGAGGCTTAACCCTTGGGGGCGGGGGCAGGAGTCTGAAGTCTCACTCTGGACCCAGGACCTTTCTTCTCCCTAGATGGAGTCTGGAGAGGAGCTCTCACTTCCCGAGGCTGGGGTGTGGGTTTTATTTCATATTTTCAGGGGAGTTTCATCCACTCTCCACAGCTAGAGGATGAGGGTGTTTCCTCCCTGGAATTGAGGCATTGAGGGTCTCACGCTAAGGAAAGTTCTCATCCTCTGGGCCTGGGAGCTGAGTGGGTGATTTTATGCTGGGGCTTGGCAGTGATTATGGACTTTACTCTTTGGAAAAATCTTCTTTTTAATTTTTCTTTTAACTGTAAAAAATTTTATTTGTACATGTTTGCAGTATGTAACGATCACATTCATTATGAGGAGTTAGAACATGTGTGTAACACAGCTAATTCTTTTTCCTATCCCTTTCTTCACCCTCCCCCATTTGCGACAGGTGTATATCCCTGTTTCCTATTACCTCTCTTTTATTTGCTCTTTAAATTACTTTGGGTTTCTCATATAAGAAAAACATGCAATAGTTAAACTTCTGTGATTTGTTTCACTTAACATTATGGTCTCAAGGTGCATCCATTTTTCCTACAAATGACTCAAATTATCCTTGATTATGGCTAAGTACTACTGCATTGTGTATAAATATATTCTCTTTGGGCAGATTTTCTTTGAGTCAGGGGTTCCACTCTCTCTCCTTGGCTGGGAGATTGGAATAATTTCTCTCTCTTGTAGGAAGGGAACTGTAAATCCCATCTCTTTGGGGGTGGTGTGTCTCACTCTTTAGGACTTAGGGGCGTAGACATCCCATCCTGGGATACGTGTGTCCTTATCTTGTACCTCTGCTGACTGGAGTTGGGGTAGGGGAGGTGTTCTCTCTATGGGGAAAGTTTTTCTCAGGCTGAACTGAGCCGAAGCCTTCCGTTTTTTTCGGACAGGATCTTGCTATGCAGTTCAGGCCAGGATGGCTTGGAATTTGCAGTGATCCACCTACCTCAGCCTCCTGCGATTACAAGCGTGCACCACTATGCCCGGCTGATCATGTATTATTATACTGATGGGGGGGGGCGGTGCTGGGGATCAAATCCATGGCCCTGTGCATGCTAAGCGAGCGTGCTACCACGAACCACACCCCCAGCTCCCTTGAAGCCTTCAGGTTTCGCAACTAGGTGTGGGGATGGGAAGGTCCCCCACCTTCTCGGGTTCAGGCCGGTAGCCCCGCAGCTGGACGCTCTGCCGGTTGAGGAGTACGCCCTTGCGCACATCGCTCAGTCTGTGGTCCGTCGCCTCGCGCTGGCGCTGCAGCAGCCGCAGCTGCTCATTGATCTGCTGCTGCGCGCGGCTGAGGCGGGCGGCGGTGAGGCGCGCGCCCCGCGCATGCGCCTGCGCCACCTCGGCCGTCTGCAAGGCGAGCGCGTCGCGGAACAAGGGTAGCGGCAGGCGAGTGCGCCAGGCCGGGGTCTTCATCTTACTCTTCCACAGCGTGACGCCCTCTCCCGGCGGCGGCTTCTCCACGGTTGTGCCGCCTTGAAGCATCTCCACGCGGAAGCGCCAAGGCTGGATGTAGGCAGCGCGGGAGAGGTGGCGCGCCACGTGCGGGTCTCGCACGCTGTCCGCGGACTGCCACATGGTCACCGCCTCCTGCCCGCAGCGGTCGGTCGCCAGGTGGGCCTGGTGCGTCAAGGCCTGCGCCGCCTCGCACCACGCCGGGGCCCCCACGCGGGTGTCCTGGCAGCGCTCAGCTGGGGGCAGCAACACGGGCATGGTCCCTGCTTGGTGCTGGGCCTGGCTCAGGTTCCCCAGGCAGAGGAACCAGTGCGCTTCCAACCACGCACGACTCTGTCCTGGCCTGTGGAATGAGGAACGAGCGTCACCTTGGCGACGGGAACAACGAAACAGATGGAGTTCTGTCGTGGGGGAGGGGACAGACAGGGAGCGGGTGGGATGCAGTCTGTGCTTTGGAGACCTGCAGAGCTTTCTTTGGAATTCCTGCTCCTGGAGAAATCTGATCTTACCTATCACTCCTCTGGCTGTTGCCTTTTTTTTTTTTTTTTTTTTTTAAAGAAGTAAAGCAAATCCAATTTGCAGACGACATGATCTTGCATATAGAAAATCCTAGGAAATCCAGTAAAAACTGTTGGTACTAGTAAGTTTTTAGAACGTTGAAAAATATAAAATTGGTATGCCGATATCAATTATATTTTAAACTATACCCAAAAACAAAATTAAAGAAATGACCATTTATAATAGCGTCAAGGACAGGGTACTTTAGAATAAACATTTTCCAGCAAAATGGCCCTTACTCCAGCTCTGAACATATCCTGAGCTCTTTCCCAATTCAAAACTTAGAACTTGTTCTGTGTGGAATGCTCCCTTCCTTGACTGGCTCCTTTTCAATTTCAGGCCCTGTTTACATATTTTACAGCGTTTTCCCCTAACATGATGACTGAGCCCTATTCTCTCCCATCACTCAGGATTTTTAGTGCAAGTCACAGAGACAGAAAAGATGGCCCCAAGGTCAGATTACAGCCCCCAAAATAGAGAACAAATAAAACATTGATCCAGCTATACCTGTTCTGGGTATCTACCCAAAAGAGTTAGTCATAGTGATACATGCATACCCAGGTTTATAACAGTACAATAGATAAATCTTGAAAATGGTCTATATGCCCACCAACAGATGAGTGGATACAGAAAATGAGGTATATATACATAAAGGAGTACTAGTCAGCCATAAGGAAGGATAAATTTGAGTCATTAGTAGGGAAATGGGTGTACCTTAAGACCATAATGCTAAGCAAAATAAATCAGACACAGAAGGTTAAATATTGCATAGCTTCTCTCACATGAGAAGCCCAAAGTATAAATAATTTAAAGAGCAAAATAAAAGGTAGGGAGGCAGACATTTTACAGATGGGAGGGGAATCTAGGAATGGAGGAAGAGGGGAGAAAAGGGAAAGACAGGAAGAGAAGAGGAAGTAAAAGGTCTAGGATGTGGTAATGTTAATGTACCAACTCTCCAGGCTTAATGTATTCATTATGTTTCACAAACATAAAGAAAAGAAAAAGAACAAACAAAGCAAAACATGTGGTGTGCCATGGGGTTGCTGTGGCTATCATTCCTGACAACTAATCTGTGTCTGCTTTCCCTGGGGAATGTTGCTACTCCTGTAGCTGTCCCCTGTGGTTCTGCTTATTGCTTGTTTAGATCCCAAGGTCTGAAGTGGCTTCACTTGATTGGCCGAGTCTGTGTCACGTGGCAATGCCTAGCTGCAAGGGAAGCTGGGGGGGGGAGAGGAGAGAGAGAGACAGAGAGAGACAGTGACAGTCATGGCTGAACTTCCTGTTAATATCATGGAAGGAAGACTATATGTCTCAGCACTTCCTCTCTTGTAGGAAGCACATTAGAGTCCGGGGAAAATGAGATGATAACTACTCACTCCCTCCATCTTCTATATTTCTCCATCAGATCACTTTCTTTGTTTCCTTCTAGCAGAGGCCTCTCAAACTTAGGTAGCAAAGCAAACTTTTGATGAATCGCCTCAATTTCTTCCCACTCCTAGTGTTCCTTGATTTGATGTTGATCCACCATCTACCCTAGCTGCTCATGTTAAAAACTTCTCCTGCCCTACCTTTAAAATTCATCCCCAATCAGATCATTAGAATCATAATATGTCACTGACCTGGTCTCCTGGCTTACTTTCTTTTGCTTGGCTTCCTTAAATCCATTCTCCATTACACAGCCAGTGGTGATGTTTAAATCTAGAGTACATTACTGTCTTACTTAAACCCTTCAGTAAACCTCATTAGACTTAGAATAAAGCCTAAAAACTTTTCTCACAAAGTTCTGCATAATCTGTCTTTTTTCTACTTCCCTGAACTAATTTGCCTTCTATCTCCCATCCCCAGCTCTACTTACTGTCTCCAGTCTTCCTGGCTATTTTTGTGTTCCTTTCAGGGGTTAGCTAATTCCTGCCCTAGGACCTTTGTACTTACTGTTAATCTTTTGATTGGATTTTTTTTTTTTACCTTGAGATTTTTTTCTGGCTCACTGGCATCTGCTGTGGTCTACTATTCTTTGGTGTCCACCACGGGTTAGATGTGACTTGTCCTTCAAGAGTTCATGTGCTGGAAGCCTGGTCCTCAGTGTGGCAGTGTTGGGAGGTGTAGAAACTTTAAGAGATGTATTCTAGTGAAGGTAGTTAGATCACTGAGGGGATTTCTCTTGGAAGGGATGAATGTAGGTATCATGGGATCCTGGTTAGTTCTGTAGTTGTTATCTAACAGCAAGAATGACCTCTGAATCCTTCTTTGGCTTCCTGTTCACCATGTGTGCTCTTTTCCATATAGCCATTCCCCTTCCTGTTTATCTGCCAGCTTGGGATGCAGCCTTACCAGAGGTTGAACAGATGGGGCCTCCGATTGATCTTGGACTTTCAGCCTCTAAAGCTGTGGGTGAAAACCTTTCTTCTTTAAAAATACCCACGTATTTTGTTATAGCAACAGAAAATTAACTAATATGGTTTCCTTCCAGAAGGTCTTTCCTCTTGGATAGATCTTCCTGACTAGTCAAAAGTGACTGTCTTAGTCTTACATTTCCTCAAGTGACTTCACAGCATTCACCACTATCTGAAATTCTCTCATCCATTTATTTGTTGTTGTTGTTGTTTGGTACCGGGGATCAAACTCAGGTCCTTGTGCTTGTGCAGCAGGCGGTGAAACCACTGAGCTAAATCCCCAGCCACTTATTTACTGTAAAATTTTCAGTCTCTCCTCACCTGCTTTGGAGCGCTGAGAGCAGGAACCTTGCTAGTTTTGAATTCAGTGCCTAGAGCAGCTCATGGCACTTATTAGGTCTTCAGTATCCATGGGCTGAAAGAATAGATGGCATCAATCTCATGCTGTCACTATTTTATTTGGGTCTTTTTGAGATGCAATTCTTATTAAGAAAATGAATGATTTAGAAGTGTACAATACTGAGGCACTTACATGTACATAGGTACATTCCTAATGTTGCCCAACCACTAATTCTAATTCTGGGACATTTTCATCTATTTCAGATTAAACTCCACCCTCATTAGCAGTCATTTCTGTTACTCCCTTTCCTCACCTCCTGGTAACCACTAACCTGCTTTCTGTCTCTGTAGATTTGCCTATGGTGGGTGTGTCATATAAATGGAGTCACATAATGTTGTGACCTTTAGCATCTGGCTTCTTTCATTTGTCATCGTGTTTTCAAGATTTATCCACGCACTAGCACAGATCAGTATATCATTCCTGTTTATAGTTGGATAATATTCCATTGCATTTATAGCCTTCGCTCTGTTTATCCATCCAGCTGTTCATAAATATTTGTTTTTCACTTGCTTTCTTTGTCTTCCCCATCAGATTGTGAGCTTCATGAGAACAGCAAATTTACCTCTCTTTTATACCACTGTGTCCCACCATTTAGCACCTACCACAGACAGTGGCTCATAGGAAGTATTCAATAAGTATTTATTAAATGAGTGGTGAAATGAATAAACGATTTCTTGTTGAAAAAATGAGAAGTGCAAAGATGAGGAAGGAATGAATGACTAAGGCTTTGCAGAACCAAGGGTTTTTTCAGGAATGGGGAGGAATAAGATGGGAAATTAAAGGATCCCTGCCAGTCCATGTTGGTGAGCCACTGTATGCTCTTTAGAATCACCTTTGGTGATGGAGGCTTATTTCAGAAATTTGTGGGAATCGGATTTAGTATTGTTATTATCTGCTGGGACCAGTGGTGTCCACCTTGCCAAACTACAAGAGTCAGGATAGTGTCATAGTCACTGTTCCAGATGATTAGGGGTTCATGTTGTAATTCTGACACTGTCTGCATGACCTTGGGCAAATCACCTAACTTCTCTGCACTTGCATCTCCTCTTCTGTCTACTGGGATAATAGGATTATTTCATGGATGAAATGAGTTCATATGAGTGACGCACTTAGAGTCATGGCTGACACATATCAAGCATTGGGCAAGGGTGGACCTTTCATTTTTATTAGTTGAATGAACATATGAATGGACTATCCCAAACCAAGAGGTGCAGAAAGGTGAGAGAGAGAAAGAGAGAGAGAAAGAAGGGGAGGAGGGGGGGAGAGAGAAGAAAAGAGAGAGAGGGAGAAAGAGAGGGAGAGGGAGAGGGAGAAATCTCACACGGACAGCACTTGTGCCAAACTACCTAAGAAACATGTGAATAAGATTTCTTTTTTTGTTGTTTGTTTTTTTGAGACAGAGTCTCACTATTCCAGACTGGACTTGAACTCACTATGTAGCCCAGACTGACCTCAAACACACAGTCATCCTCCTGCCTCAGCCTCCTGAGTGCTGGGATTCCATGTGTGTACCACCACATCTGGCTGAATAAGATTTCTTTCCCCAGGCCTACATGTGAGAATTTTGGCTCCCACATGGCCCACTTCTGAAATTCATTAGGGTTACAAGTGTACATTCTGTCCCACTCTGAATTTTTATGGGTTCAACATATTCACACCATCACATTCTTAGCACCTAACATCATTATCCAAGCATTGACATTGGTGCAGACCATTGCTTAATTGGACTTGGCCAACTTTTCATTTCATCCCCCTACCTCAGTTTTGACTTTCTATGTATATGTGCTGCCAAAGCAAGCACTTGGTTTTGACTTTCTATGTAAACCCCTAAATCTCACTTGCCACTCCTGGCTTTGATGGTCCATTTTAGACACTTTTCTAGCCTGACACACATGCCCTACATTTAAGGAATAAGTAAACCATCTTATGCTATGCTTTTAAAGCCTACTGGTCACTCATGGATTGGTAAGTACCTGGAAGAAACCATTGATTGCAGGGCTGGGATTGACTCAGTCTCAGGGAGACTCAAAGATGTGTGATAAGTCAGAAATGACATTCAAGACATGCGACAGAAAGAAATGTGCAGTTGGCCCTGTAGCTGTAGCTTCCACATGTATGGATTCAGCCAATGATATATAAGAAATATCCAGCAAGAAGATTGTGTGTATACTGAACATGTACAGACATTTCTTATCATCCCCAAACAATACAACAACTATTTCCATAGCATTTACATTGTATCCAGTATTGTAAGGAATCTAGAGATGATTTAAAGTCTATGGGGGGGGATGAGCATAGGTTCTATGCAAATACCACAATCTTTTCTATAAGGGATCTGAGCACACAAGGATTTTGGTATCTGAACAGGGCCTTGGAACCAGTCTCTCATGAATATTGAGGGAGGACTTTACACATAAGCCCAAGGGTTGGAAAAATTTTCCTTTACTCTTCAAGCCCAAATACCTCTCTTAAACTATCAAATAAGCCTGCTTTTATGCTATGAAAGGAATGTATTCACATTGTGTAAAAGAGTAAAATTCAAAAAAAAAAGAATTTTAAATTGTACTATCCAGACAAACCTGTTATTAAAATGTTCTTCATTTCACTCTATCCCTACCTGTGTGTGTGTCTGTATGCATTTATAGTTACACACATCTCCTTCCTCCAAACCTCCAAAGCCCAAATATTTCTAACTCAGGCCAATGGGGGAATGAACGTTTCTTTGTGAAATTAGCTCTCTGAGTTTTATAATAAGGGATACTTTTGTAGAAATTGCTTTTTGCAATTGTCTTTCCCAGGGTCACCTGTGTATATATGTATATAATGAATGATGCAGAGTAGGGAATAGAACTCTGCCCTTGGATGAAGCAGAGTGAGACTGCAGGGTAGGTAAGGAAGGAGAACCTTTCAAAACTTCTAGCTGTTCTTTCCTCTTTCTCTTTTGGTATTACAGGGAGATGCCCTTCACTCTGCAATCTTGGCAGGTAATTATCAGAGACCCCTTTTTAGGTTCCCCGATGTCTTCCCTTCTGGAGCACCAGCTTCTACTTTTAGTAGGTGCCCCCCTTTCTCTAGGAGATAATCACATCAATTGGTCTCTCGTTCCAGGGGGATATGACCTAGAATCTGTTTTGTCTTTGAGAAATGAGGTCGCTTTCCTGGTGAAGGTGTCGGGAGATGGTGGGAAGCCCCAGGATGTGACAGAAGGATTTTCCTTGTGCTTCCTTGTCACACCCTGCAAAGGTGGTGACTGCTGGTCTCAGTGAGTGACAAGGACTGGCCCACATGTCTAACCCCATCAGTTCTCTGAAATGTCTCAGGCAAAGGTCATCAATGCCCTATTGCAACTGACAAAGTCCATAGCATCTTTTCCATCCCATTCAACTTGACCACTAGCATTTGAAATTGTTCACCTTTTGGAACTTGAGTTCCCTCCACTATACATTTTTGTACTTCCCCTTTCTCTTCTGTCCGTCCTTCCTTCCTTCCTTCCTTCCTTCCTTCCTTCCTTCCTTCCCTCCCTCCCTCCCTCCCTCCTTCCTTCCTTCTTTTTTTTTTTTTTGCAGTACTGGAAACAGATCTTTGGGTCTTCATGCTGGCTGGGTAAGAGCTCTATCACTGAAATACATCCCAGCCCTATGCATTTTATTTTGAGATGTTGCTGACATAATTAGTTAAGATGAGGTGGGCACTGAGTAGGGTGGCCCTTAATTCACTGATGTCCTTATAACAAGACAAATGTATGTGGGAGGACAGGAGAATGGCATGACAGTTGACAAAGGAATTGAAGTCAGTGTGTCAAAGAGATGTCTGCTCTTCCCTGACCATTGCACCATGATTCATAATGGCCAAGATGGGGATCCACCTACGTTACCATCAGTGGATGAGTGGATAAAGAAAATATGGAATCTATACATAATGGAATATTATTCAGCAGTAGGAAGGATATCCTGTCATTCTTGATGACCTGGATGAACCCAGAGGACATTACATTAGGTGAAATGAGTCCGGCACAGAAAGGTAAATAAATACTGCCTGATCTCACTTATATGTGGAATCTAAAAGTATTACATTTATTGAGAGTAAAATGGTTATCATTTAGTGTAGAGTATAGCTCTGTTACTGAGCTGCATTCCTAGTCCAAAAGTAATATTTTCAGTATGTGGTTGGTTGAATGTGCAGATGTGGAGCCTGCAGATGTGGAACCCACAGATATGGTGGGCTGACTATGTATGATTTTTATCTGTCAATTAAAATAAAGTGAGCACCTTGAATCTGTAATATGAAGTGAAACCAGACACACAAGCTTAAAAATCATATGGTTTCTCTCATATGAAAAACCCAAAGTATAATTAAATCAAAGAGAAAAATAAAAGATTGTAGGAAATAGGGAGATAGACCTTGGGCAAATGGAAAGGGGACTAAGAGATATTGGGAAGGAGGGAGGGGAAGGGGAAGGAGATGTAAAAGAATTAAGATGTGCCATGTACATGTACCAACTGCCCACAATGAGTGTATTCATTGTGCACCACGAACATGCACTGATGAAAGAGATAACATGAGGATTGGTGTGCAAGATGAGGGACCTACAAACCAAGGAATGCCAAGGATTCTGACACCCACCAGGAGCTAGAACACATCAGGAATGATCCTCCTCTAGTCTTTGGAGGTAGCATGGCCTTGCTAACACCCTGATTTCCGTTGCTCTTTTTTTTTTCTATACTGAGTATTGAACCAAGGCCTTCACACGTGGTAGGCAGGTGCTTTACTTCAGCTCTTTAAAAAAATTTTATCTTGAGACAGAGTCTTGCTAAGTTGCTCAGGCTGGTCTCAAACCTGCCACCCTCCTGCCTCAACTTGTTGAGTGGCTGGGATTATAGGCATGTGCCACTGCGCATAGCTCCTATTGCTTTTGCCAGCCAGATCACAGCGTATGTTATGGTATTCCTGGGAAATGAGTGTACTAGCATTGCCATCTATCCCTTTAGTCTGAGGTCTCCTGCCTACTCCAGCCCATCTCCATGTGGTGATCCCTGTTGTCTATGCACACTGCAAGCTTTGATGCTGAAAGAACAAACCAAAAAGAACTTGACATTTGCTCTCCAGGGTGCCTGAAGTTTACCTTCAAAGTTCCTGGTTTCTCTTGCTCATTCATCAATTATTCACTCATTCATGGTACTGAGGGTTGAACCCAGGCCCTTTGCACTGAGCTACACGCCCAACCAACCGTTTTTATTTTTTATGTTTCAAGACAAGGTCTTGCTAAGTTCCTACATTGCCCAAGCTGAGTTTGAACTTGTGATCTTCTGGTTTTAGCTTTGCAGAATGCTGGGATAACAGGCATGGACCACCATGCCTGGCTAGGTGTCCCATCTTCACTTGTTCCAGTCCTCTCGTCTGCTGGGACTTCTTTTAAGCCAAACCTACCAGATCTACTAAGGCAGGGTACCCTTTGATATGGTCCACAAAGATCTGCCACCTGGGATGCAGAGACTGTTGGAGAAAGGTAGAGAATGGAGTTGAAAGTTGATTGGAAAATATATCTCTCTCCTCCCTCCTGTCTCCCCTTTCCTCTCTCTCTCTTTTTGGATTGAACCTTGCTTATGCCAGGGTAGTGATCCAACACTGAGGAACACCCACAGGATTAATGGATTGATTAGCTGAGTAAGTGATTTGAAAACTACAGTGGATTCTCCATATCCTTGGGTCTGGATCTGCGGATTCAATCAACCTGGGATTGAAAATATTATAAGAAACCCTGTGAGGTATGTGTGCATTGATAAAACAGAATACTATTCAGCCATAAAAGTGAAATCTTGACATTTGTGACAACATGGATGTACCTGCAGGACATTACATTCATGGCAATATGCCAGGCACAGAAAGACAAATACAACTTGATATCACTTATCGGTGGAAGCTAAAATAAGTTGAACTAGTGGAGAGTAGAATGGTATTTACCAGGGGCAGTGGTAGTTAGTGGGAAGGGAAAGAAGAGAGATGGATCAAAGGATGCATAACTGCAGTTAGACAGGAGGGATAGATTTCAAGTAATCTATTACACAGCAAGGTGACTACACTGATGATATATTCTTGAAAAATATGAAGAGAGTGGATATTAAAAGCTCATATCCGTCACCTGCCTCACAAGTGCAAGGACCCGAGTTCAATCCCTGGTACCAAAAAAAAAAAAGGCTCACATCACAAAATTTCATTAGTATGTGAGGTAATGCATGTATTAATTAGGTAGATTTAGCCACTCCAGAGTGTGGATACAGTCTGCGCATTCAACTAACACTGGATAGAAATATATATTTTTTAAAAACTACCTCTGTGTTGAACATGTACAGAGTTTTCCCCTTGCCATTATGCCCTGAACAGTACAACTATTTATATAACATTTATATTGTATTAGGTATTCTAAGTCTTGTAGAGATGATTTGAAGCACACAGGAGAATGTGCATAAGTTCTATACAGATATATCCCATTTTATATGAAGGGCTTGAGCACCAGCCCAGTTTGGTGTCCTTGGGTCTGATCCAACCCCCTTCAGATCCAATGTACTGAATACTTGCTCTGTGTCAGGCATGGGACTGAGAACAAGGAGAGAGGAGAGAAGAGGGGCAAGACAAAGTGCCTTCCCTCCCAGAGCTTACCCCTCAGCAGGGAAGAGAGAAAATGAAGAACTAAAATAGACTGTCAAGATTGTGTCAGATACCGATGACTGCTTAAGGTTTGTTGACTCCCTGTTTCATTATCATCGACAGGACCAAAGAGTTCTTATTTTTTCATGGTGGTAAAATATGCATAGCACAAAATCTACAATGTCAACCACTTCTAAGGACAGGATTCCATGGCATTAAGCACGATCGCATTGTTGTGCAACATTGCCACCGTCCATCTTCCCCAACTGAGACCCTGTCCCCACCAAACAACAATTCCCTGTTGTCCCCTGCTGTCTCAGTTCCTGGGGATTGCTGCTGTACTTCTCATCTGCAATTTGATCATTCTAGGTGTTTCAGATACGTGAGATTGTATAATATTTGTTCTTCTGTACCTGTCTAATTTCACCTAGCATCACACTGTCCAGGTACACCTGTATTATACTAGGGTGTAGGCATGATTCTAACTTTGATGTGGGAAACACTATCTGTATCTGGAAAGTAATCCATCAACATTTATTTAAATGATGATCATGAGTAGGATTTGGGTAACTTTGTAGGGGAGGGGTTTCCTTTTATACCTCCTGAATTTTCCAAATTTTCTTCAATGGACATGCATGATCTTTTTTTGGTACTGGGGATTGAACTTGGGTCCTTGCGCTTGCACAGCAGGCGGCGAAACCACTGAGCTAAATCCCTGGCTCATGGACATGCATGATCTTGATAATAAAAATGTTAAAAAATTCTCTCTTAACCTTTCTCTCTCTAATCTTTATCAGTGTTGTATCTTTCCAGTGTCTCTTTCTGGGCCTCCCCAACTCCCGGATCTAACACTGAGGACACTTCTACTACTGTACAATTTTGGGCTACATTTTTGGACCACTGACCAGGGGTCACATTCAAGGCTTCCTGCTACTTCTTTCTCTTTTTAATGTCAGATCTTAGATTTTATCTTTGTTCATACTTGTAACATAATACAATTATTTACATCAACACTGGTATCTGTAGTTTTTTTAAAAAGTCATTTATTTTTGTTTAAAAACTGAAGGAATTGCACTCATTTAGCATGTAGAACATGATGTTTGGAAATGTATCTCCAGTGGAATGACTAGCTAATTATTGCATGCTTTTTCAGTTGCCATTTTGGTCGTGAGAACCTTTTATATTCACTCTCAGCTTTTTTCAAGGATACAGCCAATATACTGCATTATTAACTACGGTCACCACTCTGCACAATCCTCTTGGATTGATTTCTCCTAATTGAAATTTTGTATTCTTTGACCAACATCCTCCCTGCCCCAAACAACCCAGGCCTCATGGTAACCATCGTCCTTTTTACTTCTTCTCTGAGTTCAACTTCTTTGGCCCCTACACAGGAGTGGATCAGGTGGTATTTGCCTTTCTGTGTTGGCTTATTGCATTTACTATAATGTTGTCTGGGTTCATCCATATTGCCGCAAATGACAGAATTTCTTCCTTTCTTCCCTCCCTTCTCCTTCCCCTTCTTTCTCTCCTCTGTAGTGTTCAGGATGGAATCCAGGGTTTTGCACACAGTGGGCAAGTGCTCTACCACTGAGACACACTCAGCTCCAGAATTTCATTCTTTCTTTAAAAAAAATGTTTACTAGTATGTGTTTACAGTACATAATGATTACATTCACTGTGGGGAATTGGTACTTGCACATAACACATCTCAATTCTTTTCTTTTCCCCCTTCTTCCTCTTTTCTTTTTGCCAGCATCAGATTCATTCATTTATCTTATAAATCCTTATAAATTATCATACATACAGATTAATAACCAGACTAATAGGCCAAAAAACATGAAACAAGGGCCAGGGATTTAGCTCAGTGGTTCCGCTGCCTGCCTTGCAAGTGCGAGGTCCTGAGTTTGATTCTTGGTACCAAACAAAACAAAACAAAACAAACCCAACCCCCCCAAAAATCCATAAAACACACAAGATAAGTATACTAAATTAAGGTACATTTTAGATACATTCTTCATCTTGAATTACAATAACTTGTTTTCTCTCTCTCTTTTTTTCCTGTTATCTCTCTTTTATTTTGCACTTTATTTACATATTGAGTTTCTCATCTAAGAGAAACTATGCAATATTTAAACTTGTGTGTCTGATTTACTTCATTTGACATAATGATCTCAAAGGCGTGTCCACTTTCCTATAAATGACTCGTGTTTATCCTTCTTTATGGCAGAGTAGTACTTCATTGTACCACATTTTCTGTATCCATTCATCTGTTGGTGAACATAGAATTTCCTTCTTTCTAAAGGTGAAGTCTGTTTTGATTATGTAGTCAGACCCCAGATAAGGAGCATTTAGTTCCAGACCCTGCAATAAAGAATAAAGAATAAAGTGAGTCACATGAATTATTTTTGTTTCTTTGTCCTTGTAAAAATTGTTTAGCCAGGCACAATAGTGCACGCCTGTAATCCTAACACTTGGGAGGCTGAGGCAGGAGGATCATTCCAAGTCTAAGGCCAGCCTGGCTACCTAGTGAATTTAAGCCAGCCTGAACTACATAGGGAGACCCTGTCTCAATTGTCCCTAAATAGAAAGGACCTTGGATAGCTCAGCACCAGAACTCACCTACCATGCACCAGACCCTGGGTTCTACCCCTAGTATCGAAAAAAGGTCATGTTTATATTATACTGCAGTCTATTAAGTGTGCATTATGTCTAAAACGTGCACATGCTTTAGTTTAAAAGCACCTTATTGCTAGAAAAATGCTAATGATCTTCTGGGCTGTGGAAAATGGTACTGATCGATTTTCTGAACACAGGGTTGTCATGAACCCCAATTTGTTATAAACGCAATATCTGCAAAGCTCAATAAAACAATGCTAAGTATCATAAGGTGTGTATGTATTCCATCTCCGATTTCCTGCTTCCTCTTGTGGATACCTGTCAAGGGGAAAATCTCAGCTGGTGGCAGAGCACACACTCACACTGGCTGACTCAAGCAAGGCTTGACAGAGCTGTGGTAGGGAGTTTGGAAACCATGCAGTGCTGTGGCCTGTGCGGCATAAGAGTTTATGGAGGGAGAATGGTGGGAGCTGAAGAAAAGACAGACAAAGAGATACAAAAAGCTGAGGCCAGGTGGAGCCTTCCTCCTGATGGGACAAAAGGACTTCCTGGTAAGTGCACTGTGTTTATTTATAGTAGTAGTGATGACGGACGTGCAGGGACAGGTGAAGGGGCTGGTCTGTAACTGGAGCAGGGAGAGCAGCTAAGGTCCTCGGAACATCATGCTTTGGTGGTTTTATGGGGAGCAGATGAGGAGGAAGGCACATCTACAGCACGGCGCTCCCAGCAGTGCAGGATGGTAGGGTCGGTGAAGTAAGCTGGAGCTAGCAGCACCTGGGAGAAGCCAGAGGGCAAGGAGCTGGTTGCCTGGGCATAGTGGAATAGGGGTGGACAGAACGCATTCCCAGGGGTGGGGTGGGGTATGTGGAAGGTCTCCAGTGCCATTGCTCGTGAAGACCCAGCTCTGTGGGCAGGGCCAGCCTTCCTCTCTCAGTACACGGATGGCCACAAAGTAAATGTTAATAAAAGCTGAGTTAAAACTGATGACTTGGAAGGAGACAGATTTAAAAAATTTTTAAATTAACAGATAACATCATGTGTTTTTATTGTGTACCATGTGAGGTTTCTTTTTTAAAACAGAATAGACAAAGTAGTTTAATAAACACCCATGTAGTTATCATCCAGACTCAGCAAGAATTATCTTCTGATAAATTTCAATTTTTATATCTATCCAAACTCAAATTATTTTGAATATAATTAGTTTATGCCTTCCATATATATTCCGTGTTCTATGTATGTATTTTATATTTGTAATATTAGCAAAATGGCACCATAGAACATCAACAAAAACACATTTATTTCTTATTAACTTTAACTTAAAATACTGAAATTCAAATGTTTGAAATATATACAAATTTTATGGTTATTTTGAATATGTATTCAAAAATATTTACACATTGTGATTGGCTTACCTATCACACGATTCTTTTCATCTACAAATTTCTTTTCCATTCTCTTTTAGAAACATTTATTTATTAGTAGATATTTGTGATATGTAATGACTACGTTCAATGTGAGTATTTGCTACATGTACATGACAATCTTAATTCATTTTTATGTCTCCTTCTCCCCTTTTCTTCCCTTCTTCTATCTCTTGATCCCTTCCCATTTGCAGTAGATCAGTCTCCCTGTTTCCTTTTAGTTATCTTTTACTTTGCTAACTATGCTTTGGATTCCTCAGATGAGAGAAACTATGCAGTATTTAAGCTTGTGCAGCTGACCTATTTTACTTAACATGCAGTGTGAGGTTTTGAAGAATGCAGTGATCTCTTAGTGTCCACAGGGGATAGATGGGTTCCAGAACCCTCACCAGAAACCACAACCTTCATATGCTCAAGTCCCTTATATAAAGATTTACATACAGCCTACACATATCCCTTTTTAGACTATAGATTATCTCTAGATGACAAAACACTCATACAAAGTAAGAGCTATGAAATTATTGTAGTTTAGGGAATACTGACAAGGAAAAATTCTGTATGTGCTAAGTAGAGAATTTTTGTCAAATATTTTCTGTTCAAGATTGGTTGAAACTTCAGATATGGAGGGCTGACTTCACGGAATGGACTTCATGTGGACCTAAGTAACAAATGGACTACCTCATATAGCTTTATTTTTTTTGAGACAAGGTCTTGCTAAGCCACTGTCCTCCCCCTTTCTGTACACTAGATCTCTTGAAATGTATTGGCCCTATCCAACTGTAATTATGTATCCTTTGACAAACATTGTTTCAACTTCCCTTCTTCCAGCCACTATTCTACTCTCTACTTCTATGACGTCAACTTTTTTAGATTCCATATACAGGTGAGAGCATGTGGTGTTTATCTTTCTGTGTCTGGTTTAGTGCACTTAACATGATATCCTCCAGGTGCCCACATTGCTGCAAGTGACAGCTCCTTTCTCTCTTTCTCTCTCTCTTTCCTTCCTTCCTTCCTTCCTTCCTTCCTCTTTTTTTCGTCCTTTCTTATCTTTCCCCTTCTCCTTCTCTTGTGGTTCTGGGGATTGAACCTATGCTCTTTACACTGAGCATAGGTTCCAGCCCTTGTGAATTTTTTACTTTGAGACAGGGCCCTGCCAAGTCACAAGTTGCTCGGGCTGGGCTCCAGATTGCAGTCGCCCTGTTTCAGCCTCCCAGAGTGCTGGAATGACAGGTGTGTGTCATCCTGCTCACTTCCTTCTTTGTTTAATGACCAAAGAGTGAGACTGCTTTTTTAAAACTGTAAAATGTGCATGAGATAAAATCGAGTGTTTGAAAGTGCACACTTCAGTGGCGTGTGATATGATCAGGATGTTGGGCACCCACCACTTCTGTGGAGCTCAAGAACTTAATGCTCATCCCAACGTGAAACCCTGGCCCTGTTTGAAGTCACCTCCTTTCTCTCTCACCCGTCCTTGACAACCACTAATCTGCTTTCTGTCTCTATGGACTTACATATTCTGAATATTTCATAGAAATATAAAGGCAGACTGAATCTGAGGGGTGACCCTGCGACTTTCGTTGCTGACTTCCCTCTTTTTACTTCCTCTGAAGTTCTGCTTCTGCTTTCGGACTCTTCCCTTGCCGATGAGGCCACTGTGGTCCCTAAGGAGGAGAGGGAATGGAGACAGGGAGACCTGGCCCTGCTACCCCCTCCCTCCTCTCTCTAGGGCCCTGGGAACAGCGGGGAAGCTGCTGTCTACTAATGAGAGGCCCCTCTCCCTTAATGACTCTGGGTGCTCCGGGGTTGCCTTAGGCTAGCTCTGTCCTAATTAATTGGCAGGGAGCGGGTCCCACAGAGGAATTAGCCTGGATTCTTCTGTCTCTGGCTCCTCTGGGCTCAGCCAGTGTTTGGGCCCCACCTTGCAGCCGGGATGGTCCTCTGGGCTGGGCTGGGTGGAACTGGAGCCATGGGCCAGAGGTTTCTCAGCCCCACGGACTTGGGCTCCAATTCTAGCCGCAGCTGGCATTAACCCTGCAGCCTGATACTTAACCTCCTTGAGACCCTTCTGTATCCGTAAGAGGACCTGAGAACAAGAGATTCACAGGGCCAAGTACTTGCCTGGTGTGTAAAATGTCATACTCAGCAATTAGCTAAATCATGTTTCAATATCAGTAAAGCCTTCTTCAAAACGAATGCCAAAAAATATCCATGGCGAGCGAAATATCAAAATGTTAACAAGGGAATCGGTAATCCCACATAACTAAGCACATGGGAGGCTGAAGCAGAAAGAAAAATCAGCAATTCTGATTCTTTTTAAACCCCCAGTACTGGGGATGGAGCCCAGGATCTTTATACTGAGCTACATTCCTAGACCTTTTTTTACTTTTAATTTTGAGACGGTCTCACTAAGTTGTTAAATTGCCTGGGGCTTGAACTTGCCATCCTCTTGCCTCAGCCTCCTAGAGTGCTGGGGTTACTGGCCTGAGCCAGCACACCTCGCTAAGAATTGCTAAGAATCCTGATCCTATTTTTATGTACCATGCTAATCCTTGTTCTTTGTGAATTTTTTTATGTATTCGTTTTGCTACACTACCTCTTATAATGCTGGATATGTTAGAGGTGACTTTTTGGTAAATGTGCTGCTTTTATTTTAGTCTAGTTTGCACTATTAGAAACTATTTGAAATATTGTTTATCTTAACTGTTAAGTATTTGGGCACTCTCTGACTTTTGTCTCATGGAGGTGAAATTCGAATCACACAAAATGAATCATTTCAGTGGCATTTACTATATATTTCCAGATATTTACTATATAATTCCAGATGTTGTGTAAATTTCACCCCATCTGGTTCCGTGCTGTTTGTATCTCCCTACAGGAAACTCTGATCCCTTTAGCAGTCACCGCTTCCCCTTACCCCAGCTCCCGCACCCACTAAACTGTTTCCCTGGATTTACCTATTTGGATATTTCATACGAATAAACCCGTACACTATGTGACCTTTGCGTCTGCCTTTTTTCATGGAGCATACTTTTTTTAAGGTGTGAATTTTTTTTTTGGTACCACATATTGAACCCAGGACCTTGCAATTGCAAGGCAAGTGCGGTGCCACGGAGCTAAATCCCAGACTCCAAGGTGTGAATGTTTTACATTTTTATTTTACTTAAACTGATAGCTAAATTTGTAACCATTTATCACATATAATATGTTTTGAAATGTATATATTTATATATCAAAATATACATACAAACATGGTAAGATAGTTAAATATTGTTCATTAACATATGCATTACTTCACAAATTTATCATTCTGTGGCAAGAACGCTTAAAATCTCTGTTAGCAGTTTTTGAGAACACAATATGTCATTATATACTATAATCACTGTGTTGTCATTATGTTGTAGGATAGATCTCTGGTACTCACTTCTAGCTAACTCAAATTTGGTATCTTTTGCTCGACATTTCCCCAATCCTCCCATTCTCTGTCCTCCAGTAACCATTCCCCACATAAGTGAGACCATTTGTCTGTCTCTGCTCGGCTCATTGCACTTCTATAAGTCCCCCAGATTTCTTTATCCATTCATCCTTTGATGGATCCTTGGTTGCTCTAGTATCTTGCCTGTTGTGAATAATGCTGCAATGAACACGGGTGGGCATCTCTCTCTTTGACATGCTTTGTGTCTGGCTTCTTTCGCTGAGCATATTTTAAAGATTTCCTTTGGATAAATACCCAGGAGTGAGAGAGCTATTGCAATTCTATTTTAAATGTTTGAGAAACCTCCATACTGTTTTCCACAGTGATCGTGCTATTTTACATTCCCACCAGTGGTATACAGGGTTCTCCTTTCTCCATATTCTCAAGGACACGTGTTTTCTTTTGTCTTTTAATTTTCTGCAGTACTGAGATTAAACTCAGGGCCTTGTGTATGTGAGGCAAATCCTCTACACTGAGATGCATACCCAGACCTTTCTAAATTTTTATTTTAAGATAGGGTCTCAATAAGTTACCCGGGGTGGTCTGGAACTTGCAATCCTCCTGCCTCAGCATCCTGAGTAGCTGGAGTTACAGACATGTGCCACCATGCCTGGATTTTTTTTTTTTTTTGTCTTTTGAATAGTAGTAGCTATTTTAACAGGCATGAGAGGATATCTCACTGTGGTTTTGATTTGCATTTTTGACCTGATAACCAAGATAGCTACTAAGTAACTGAGAGGTGAGTAGTGTATACAGAGTGTATACACTGCAGAGGATCATTCCTGTCCCAGGAAGGGTGGATTGGGACAGCGTGAGCTTTCCTTATGCTAATCAGAACAGCATGCAGTTTAAACCTTAGGAATTACTTATTTCTGAAATTTTCCATTTAATATTTTTGGAAATGGTGGAAAGCAAAATTGGATAAGGTGGTGACTACCATATATATAGAATTTAAGAATATAGACGATCAACTACGAGAACTCTTTATTCTATTAAGCTAGACTTTAAAGCAATTTGAGAAAGTGGAAAACAATGTCACTCATTAGTTTTGTCTAGTTCTGGAAAATATAGTTATTTTTCATAAAAGTATGCTATTTAACATTGACATGTAGTGGGTTTCTTCTGGTTATGTTAAAATGAATAAATATTTACAAACTTTTTCAGTTTTAATTTTGACTATAATAAAGAACAACAGGTGTAGTCAACCTAAACCAAAGTTCTTTGGGATTCTCCTTGATCTTTTAAATTAAGACATTGTTTCTTAGAATGGTTTTAGAGTTACAGAAAAATTAAAAAAGATAGCATAGAGAGTCCTCATATACCCCCCTTGGCCTACTTTTATCTATTATGAATATTTTTCACTCTGATGGTACATTAATACAATTACCATATTGTAATATTGATACATTATTATATTTATATTTTACATTATTAAATACTATGAACATCAATATGTAATTATTAGCTATTACTATAGGAATATACTATTATTAACTAAAGATCACACTCTATTTAGATTTTCCTCAGTTTTTTTCCCTGACATAAGTTAAATATCCCTTATTTGAAATACAATACTTGGGATCAGAAATGTTCCCAAGTTTAGATTTTTTCCCAGAATTTGGACTATTGGAATATATACATATATACTATAATGAGATATTTTGGGGGATGGTAACCACAATTAAACATGAAATTCCTTTATGTTTCATAGGCATCTTATACACATGGTCTGAACATAATGCTGTACATTGTTTTTAGAGCAACTGCATTTTGACTGCGACGGATAAGAGGTCAGATATGGAATTTTCCACCTGTGGTATGTTACCAGCTTTCAAAGAGCTTTAGATTTGGAGCATTTCAGATTAGGGTTGTTCAGCTTGTGGCCTTTTTCTGTTCCAGGATCCCACTTTACGTTAAATTGTCACATTTTTTTTAGCTTCCTCTTGGCTGTGACAGTTTCTGAACTTGACAGTTTTGGGGAAGACTGGTCGGGTAGATTGTAGGATGCCCTTCTTCCTTCTTTTGGTCGAATGTTTTTCTCAAGATTAAACTCGAGATACAGTGTTTTGGGATCCCTTCTTATTCTTAAGAACCTAAAGGGATTGGAAGACCCAAGAGTTGGAGAACTTCTATACTATTTCCTTAGTATTTTATGTAACAAAGCAAGCATTTCCTACTGCATCTTCAGCCTCTAGCACAACCTGGCACCGTGGATGCAAAATAAGTACTTATGGGGTAGATGACTGCAGGAACCAGGTGCTCGGGAGCAGGCCCAGGTGGGGAAAAGGAAGCAGAACTTCAGAACACAGCCAGTGCCTGAGGTGAAGGCAGTGGGAGGCCAGTGTGGCCCGGGGCAATCTGACATTTGGAATAGAAAAAAAGCTACACTTTGGAATCACTTGGGGCATATTAAAATACATCAATATCTGGGCTCCATTCCTAGGAAAACTGATTTAACTGATCTGGGGTGTGGCCTGAGTATCAGGATTTTTAAATGTTCTCCTGATGGCTGTCAGGAACAGCTCAATTTGAGAACCACCCATTTAGGAAGGGGGTTCAAGAGTCAGAGGCAGGGCTGTGTACAAAGAGTGGGAATTAGGGCAGCTGCCCCTTGGCTACGTGACTTTGGGAAGCTTACCAAACCTCTCTGAGTTCCTTTCCCCTCTTTAGCAAACAGAAGCCTTGATATCTACTTCACAGGGTGCATAGATGAAATATAAGTAAACGAGCCTCCCTAATGCAGGAGGTTGCCATCAACAATTGCTCAGTAACAACAATGATAATACCGAATGTGTATAATACGTAATAATGAACGTGAATATATTATAATAATGAACTGTATTACACTGTAATAATAATGAAAGTGTTTTACATTGTTACAAAAATGAATGTGAATTTTTATGCACCTGCCGGGCTCTCGGCTCAGCTCTGTAAATGGCTTTAGCTCACAGGAGAGGCGAAAGATGTTGGAAGCCACCAATTCGGTGCCATTTGAGAGGAAAAGGAGATCTACTTCGCAACCCTGATGCGAAATGGAAAAGCATCCTATTAATTACAATCCGATCAGCAATGATTCGCCTGCCGTTTGCACAACGCTTCGTACTGCACAGAGCATTTCCATGCCCGGGCGCTTCTTTAATTTTCTCAGCTTTGATTTTCTCTGGGGTCGGCCAAGTCATCTCCCTCGTTTAGACGAGGAGGGCAGGGCTCATAGAAGGAGAGGGGCTGACCCAAAGGCGCACAGCGAGGGGCCCAGCCCGGAAAGTGGGTCCGAAGGGAGAAGCTGCAGTCCTGGCCCCGGCCTCGGTGGACGATGCGGGGTGGGACCAGGGCGTGGACCCCAGGGAGGCTCAGGCCCCGGCTGGCTCCGAGGCAGGCGGTGCAGGGGGCGCGGCTCCGAGTAGGGGCGGAGGCTGAGCGTGGAGAGGGCACCACCCCCGCCACCTTGAGTCCCCTCCTCCGTCCCTCTCCAAGCACGCGGTCCCCTGGCTCCCGCGCGGCTTGCGCAGCCTGAGCTGGGCGCGGGGTGGGAGGCGGGGGGCCATCCCCGAGGGATCCCGCCCCCTCCCCCGGCCCCCCGTGCCCCCGCGCCCACGTGAGTGCACAGCCAGCCCGGATCCCGCCGGTTACACAGCGCGTCCCGGCTGCGCGCCGGTGCTTCCGCGGTCCACTCGCCTCGCCGTCCGCGCTGTGCGTCCCTGGCGGGTCCCTGCGGCCCCAGCCGGGCGCTTCGCCAGGCTCTGGCTCCTGCATCCGGAAGCAGCGCGAAGGCCGAGGCAGGCAGGCCGCCCCCGCCGCTCCGGGCACCGGTGAGTGGGGCGACCGCGGCGTGCGCTAGGGCCCTAGGGTTCGGGGCAGGCGGGGATCGGGGCACGCTAGGGTCGGGCTGGAGGGCCGCCCCCTGCGCCCACACCCTCACCTCTCTTATGCCCTTAGTCTCTGCTCCTCTCTTCTCCTTAGGTGGTCGGCGCGGCTGTACCCTGGGTCGCCCTGCTGAGTTTTCTTTCGCCACGGTTTCCCCGGGTCTACCTGCCCTTCTCCCCAACCCCTCAGCCGCGGGCCTCAGCTCTCCAGCTTGCTTCCATCCACCCCTCCCTGAGCCCGGGGCCACCTCTGTCCTCAGGGCTAGGCTTCTGCTCTCAAGGAGTTAATCCATCAACTCCAGGCACACCTGCTGTGGATGAGACTTCGGCCGCCACTGCAAAGAAGGTTTAGATGTGAGTGTGCGCGCGCGTGTGCAAGTGAGACGGAATTTGTGCTTTGAGTTGCCCTCTGGAAGAGCTAGCTGTGTGTGGCTGAGTGTCTGAATGTCAGGATGAATTTGCCTTATATTTTGTATTTTATGTTCTAGTGGTGTGCGTGTGTGTGTGTGTGTGTGTGTGTGTGTGTGTGAAAGAACTGTATGAAAATTATTGTATGGAGTTTAACTCGTGCAGGACAAGAAAGTGTGTATGTGGTTGGGTGTCTGATGGTGTCCATGAATATGGCCAGTGTATGTCTGTGTGTGTAAGAATTGTGTGACTAGTGTTGCATGCATGGAGTTCACTTCTGGTGTGTGTGGTCTGTACGTTTGAAGAGTTTGTGTGTGACCGTGGGGTTGTGTGTTTGTGGATTGTGCACAACAGGTGTGTGAAGTTGTGTGCAAGTCTGTGTGTACATGATTTCCACCCCATCTTTCCCTCCCCTCACACCTCCTCTGGCTGGTACAACATTGAGATAAAATGTGCAGAACGCATTCTTGCTCTGCCCCCTGAGCTTGAGCTGGTAGAGTCTGAGATGTGCTCTTAAGTCAGAGGACAGTAAGTGGAGGGAGGACGAGATAAAGAAATAAGAAAAGCTTCAAGCTAAGTCCACAAGAAAAAGAAGGGAAGAAAAAGACAAACTGCCCTACATTCCAGTCCTGGGTGCTGCGGATCACCAGAATGACCGTATTGGCACCAACCAGCCAAGCAGCACCAAAAACACCTCTTTAGGGTTGTACTTCCCATTCCAGGACTTGGCCTGCTTCATGCTGTCCTGTCCTTATCTGCAGCCGGTGCCAACATCTATGTTTCTTTCCCCGAAAATTTATTATGTAGATCACCCTGGCTCCTTTAGGGCTGGTGAACATTTCCCCAACTCTTATGTGGCCATGCTGCCAGGGGCTTACGCAATTTGTCCCAGCACTGGTACTTTATGTTTTGGCTGCATCTGCACAGCTCAATTAACCCGTTATCTGCAGGGACCTCTTAGTGTCCAGGGTTTTAACACTTGCTCAGCTTTAGGGATGCGGGGGCCCCTCCTTTCTTCCCCTTTCCTCCAAGGGTGGCTGGAATGTGTCATCACAAACAAGAGTTCAGAGGTAGGGAGAATGAGGAGGGAGGGCCACCCTTGAACCCTTTGAAGCAACTGGGGATGCTAGAGAAGATCTAGAGCCAGAACAGACTAGAAACAACAGCTCAGGTGAGGAAAGAACCCCCCCCCCCCCAGGGGCCAACAGAGACCCAGGAAGGCCCAAGTAGATGTTAAGGTCCTCAGAAAACTGTAGGGAAGCAGTGTTTTTACAAATTAATATTATTTCAGCCAGGCATGGTGGCGCATACCTATAATCCCATTACTCTGGGAGGCTAAGGCAGGAGGATCACAAGTTCAAGCCCACCCTGGGCCACTTGGTGATTTAGTGAGATTTTGTCTTAAGATAAAAAAATAAGAAAAAGTTGCGGATATAGCTCAGTGGGAAGGCCCTGGGTTCAATCCCCAGTACAAAAAAAAAATTATTTTTGTACTCTAGGCACAGGAAGACAAATGCTGACTATTGTCACTCATAAGTGGAAGCTAAAAAAGCTGATCTCAAAAAAGGTGAGGGTAGAATATTGGTCAATAGCAAGTGGGAAAAGGGATAAAGAAGAGTCAGATAATGAAAGCAAAATATAGTTAGGTAGGAGGTCTAAGTTCTGGTGTTCCAAAACAAATAGGATGATTATAATTTACAATTTAAGTGTATGTTTTATAAAGAACTAAAGAAAGGGGTTAAAAAGCTCCCAAAGAAATGATAAATACTTGAAGAGATAGAAATGCTAATTACCCTAATTCGATCTTTACTCACTATATTCATGTGTTAAATGATTACACTGTACTCCATAAATATGTAGTTATTATACGTCGATTAAAAATAAAAAAATTAGCACTACTTTTAATTGACAAATCACAACTGTATATATTTAGGGTAGTGCAGACAGGACTGAGAAAAGCTGATAAGAAGAGTCTCCCACTTCTGCATTTTTCTCTGCCCTTGATTTTGTGTGGGAAGGGTTTCTGCATTTATCTGTCACATTTGGCATCTATTTTGTGGCTCCCCTGGGATATTCTAAGTATCAAGTATATGGGGCCACGTAAGCCATGCAGCAGCCCTAGGCCAGTTCCTGCAAGATGGAGTTGGTATTTGAAATAAAAAACTCATGTATGCTTTTCTCTAGGCTTGGGGGGGGGGTTTAAATAAAGGGCTAGAGAGTAAATATTTTTATCTTCTCAGCTAATACAACCTGTGTTCCGAGAATTCAACTCAGCCATTGTAGCTTGGAAGCAGCTGTAGATAATACATAATGAAAAGACATGGTTGTATACTAATAAAACTTTATTTGCAAAACTAGGGAATGGGCCAGATTTGACTTGTAAACTATACTTTCTGTCAACTCCGGCTCTGTTTTCCTTAGGTATCTGCAGGGATTGGCTCCAGGGATCTCCAGGGAGAAAAGTCTTAGATACTCAATTCCTTTATGTAAAGTGACATAATCCTCCTGTGTATTTTAAATCCTGCCTAGATTACTGTAACACCTAATATGATGTAAATGTTATTTGCATAGCTGTTATGCTATATTGGCAAGGGAATAACCAGAGAAAAAAACCTATACATGCTCAGTAGAGATGCAATTTTCTTTTGGTGCTAGGAATTGAACCTAGGGCTTTGCACATGCTTAAGCACACACTTTACCTTGAATAGTTTTGATCGGAGATTGGTTGATTCCATGGACGCAAAGTGGCAGATATGGGGGACAAACTATACCGTACTACATTTTGTAAGGAAGAGAAAGGAAAGAGACAGAACTCCAGGCTTTAGTGTGTACCTGTTTAGTTTAGATCTTAGTTAAACACACCTTCTTGGGATCCATGGATAACTTCATGCTGCCACTTGGTGACTGGGAATATAGGATCCCAGAGGTGAACAAGGGATTTTCAATTTTCTATGTATTCTGTGGCTCTGTATCTATGGTTTTTCATAGACATGAGAAGCAACATTGTAGAGTCAAGCGACCTACCCATTTGTCCGTTTGGAGCAAAAGTCTAACTGTAGAAAGGCAGCTGCTCAGCCAGTGGCCTTACGTGCACACGCACACACAGACACACACACACACGTAGGCACACACAAGCATGCACAACCAAGAACCCACCTAATGGTGGAACGGAGACCAACAGACTCCTAGCCCTTACTTGGGTGAATTCAGGTACTGGGGGTGAAGCTGGGGGTGAGGACAGGCATGGGGGGATGTGATCTCTCAGAAAATAGCTAGGATAGCCAGATTCTCCTTATAGACGTGACACTCAGGCAATCCAAAAAGGCAGAGAGTCCAGCACAGGGTATAATACTGACCATCTTTGGTTTGGAGGCCTTTTTTCCAAGAGTCAGATGAATCTACTCGTCAGGACTCAGTACATTGAAAAGGAACTGAAGAGTTTAGGATAAAGACTTCTTTCTTTTTTTTCCTTTTTGCCACACTGGGGATTGAATGAAGGGTCTTTGCACTGAGCTACATTTTCACCCCTCCTTTTAATTTTTAATTTTGAGACAGCATCTTGCTAAGTGGCTGATTTGCCAAGGGTGGGCTCAAATTCGCAGTCCTCCTGCCTCAGCCTGCTAGAGTGGTGGATTACAAATGTGCACCATCACTTTACAAAAATATGAGCTTCAAAAGAAGTCAACGAAGTTGTTGTAGCACTTGGGGCCAGCATCTGAGAGGAGCTGTTACCATTTCTAGGATTGAAAAGGCAGGGGAGGGACTCGGAGAGTCCTGGCTGTAGCAGAAAACTGTCCCACAGGAGACGTGGTCATAGGCAGAGGAACAGAGCTGCTGTCACACAGGGATCTGTTTTCTGGCCACCATTCTTCATTGGCCAGACTGAAGGAGATGCCAATGAGAGATGGAGGCTGAGGGTCAGCCCAGAAAAGGGTGAACAGAATTCCAGTACACCAGGCACAGGGATTCGGGGAGGTCCATGCAGGCCGGGGTTGCTTCTCTTCCCAGGCAGGAAGGCCCAGAGTCTAAAGCTCATGACAATTTCAGAGACTGAAGGAAGCATTTTAATTTCTTTTAAAATAAAAAAAAACAGTTAAACTTTTAGGTCAAAGAAAATGCTTTAAAAATATGATATCGATAGACCCACTCTTTAAGTTGAAGTTAAATGTACATAACAAAATCAAACATTGCATTCAGTGGCATTTAATACTTCCTCAGTGCTGTGCAGTTCTACGATAACACACAGAGGCTTCTTGACTTGTGAGGGCGCAATGTCCGGATGAATCCATTGTAAACTGAAAATTTTCTAAGTCAAAATGCATTAAAAAGCTGGGGGTGTAGCTCCAGTGGTAAGCATTTGCCTGGCTGCCTAGTGTGTGCCAGGCCCTGGGTTCCATCCCAAGCACCTGGGGAAAAAAAAGTATTGAATCTGCTTCTGAACACCACAGCTGAGCGACACAATCCCCAGTAGAGTGTCAGCATTTCCCCTCATCAAGGCACAGACTGGGAGCTGTAGCTTGCTGCTGCTGCCAAATATCACCAGAAAGTAGTATACTGGTTATAGTTAGCCTGGGGAAAGATCAAAATTCAAAGTACAGTTTTACCAAATGAGTATCACATTTTGTACCATTGTAAAATCAAAACATTGTAAGTTAGGACTGTATATATTTATCTCTATACCAATGCAGTTGTAAAGTATAATTTTAACATACTTTTCTTTTTTTTAATGGAGGAAGGGATCCGGGAAGGGAGAAGTTCCTCAGGTTCACGAAAGTCACAATTTCTAAGCTTCACCCCATAATGTGAGGTGTTTAGAGAAAAAAACAGATGAGCAGGTTTTTATTTTTCTGTGTATTTAATTTAGCATTTATGAAAAATATAAGCCAGGCATAGTGGCACATGGCTGTAATCTCAGTACTCTAGGAGTTGAACCCAAAGGTTTGCAAATTGAACCCAGCCTGGGAAACTTAGCCACTTAGCAAGACCCTGTCTCAAAAAAAAAAAAAAAAAAAATGCTGGGGATGTAGCTCAGTGTGAAGGAAACTTTTTCCTGGGTTCAAGCCACAGTATGGCAAAAAGAAGAAATGAAAAATATAACATTGGTGTGATCTAATTTCCATTTTTGGTACTTTAAAAAAAAAAAAAAAAAGTAAATAAGGATGCATGGAAAAGCCAAATATTGGGCCGGGGATTTAGCTCAGTGGTTTTGCCGCCTGCTGTGCAAGTGCAAGGACCCGAGTTCGATCCCCGGTCAAAAAAAAAAAAAAGCCAAATGTAGGGGAGACACTAAAGTGAATTTTAGGAAATAACCTAGTATCGTTTCTGACACTCCAGGGAAACTCCTGCGAATCAGTCACCCTGAGGCCAAGAACTGTCACCCCATCTTTCCCAAGTGACTCCCCTCTTTCTTTTGCTCCCCTGAGAGTGCATGCAGAGAAGCTGCATTTATTGGATGCCTACTGTTTGCCTGGTGATTTTTGTCCTTGTGGGAGGTCAAAGGGGGTGGGTAGGGCTGGACAACAAACTGTGCTCATTTCGGGGACCAGCCTCAAGGTGCTATGTCCAGGTCTCTCGGTTGGGATGTACAAAGGCTTGTTAGTTTGGTTTGCGGGCTAGGCCAGCCCCGCAATGGTCTCTTATGATCTCAGTGAAATGAAGAGGGGTCTAGAAGCAGGAGATGGCAAAAGCATCCATTATTTTGTGGTTTTCTGCCCTGCTTCTTCCCAGCTAGGCCTGGGAATAATTTTGGAGACCTTAACCTTTGTTGCCAGTACGCGACCTGGAACCTCCGGTGCACCCCAACCTGACAGACTTCGCCCCTCCCCTGCCTTCCGAGGTTCCTCCGGGACCCAACACCCTACCCTATCTGTTTGCGCTCGTCTTGGCTTCGGTCCCTCCCTCACCAGACCCGGGCTCCCCTGTCCCCCGCAGATAGACGATGAGCAGCCACGGCAACAGTCTGTTCCTGCGGGAGAGCGGCCAGCGCCTGGGTCGGACCGGCTGGCTGCAGCGGCTGCGGGACAGTTTGCAGCAGAGGGCGCTGCGCACGCGCCTGCGCCTGCAGACCCTGACCCGCGAGCGCGTGCTGCGCTTCCTGCGCCGCAATGCTTTCATCCTGCTCACCGTCAGCGCTGTGGTCATTGGTGAGCTCTGCCTGCGGGGGCGGGACTTCCGGGAACCCCTCTTCGCCCCACCCCTTCGCTCTCACTTGCGATGACCTTGCACTTATTGCTCCCCTAGGCCACTCTGAAGACGCACCTCTCCGAACACAGCTGTGTGTGCACACGGTGTCACATGTATATGCCCGTGCACACGCTTGTACAGACATAGTTTACATGTGCACTACATATGCACACAAGCAGAAGCACGTTTTATGGATGCACAGGATTTACAGGTGCAAACAAACTCTCGTGCACACTTGTGTGAATATATAGTCGTTCCTTGGTATCCGCAAAGGGAGATTGGTTTCAGGATCTTCATGGGTACCAAAATCCGTGGATTCTCAAGTCCCTTAGATAAGGTAGTGTGTTGTTACATAGCCTAAGCACTTACGCCTCTATACTTGGAATCATCTCCATATGACTTAGAACACCTGATACAGTGACCACCATGCAAGTAGTTATACTGTATTGTTTAGGGAATAATGAAAAGGCAAAAGCCTATAGGTTTCATACAAGTGCAAATTTTTTCCCCAGCGTTTTCCATCTGTAATTGGTTGGTTCCACAATGTAGAACCTGAGGATATGAGGGGCCAGTTCTGCTAGAACTTATGAACACAAGTCCAAGTTCATGTGAACAAAGGTGTATGTTTTCCTCAGCATATATCCACATACTTATGACCTTAAATAAACATGCACCCCCATGTTTGAAAACATACACACGATGCACATCCAGGGAAATGCATGCGCTTGTTCATGTGTATGGGCTCACACGTATAGGCATGTATGTGTTCACAGTTGAACATGCACCATCATATATGCATGCACACCCGTGCATGAATGGGTGCAGACATATATATGTTTGCACACATATCATATGGTGACACATTCTTACATTTTTGCGTTGTGCACACACCAGTGCACACAGTCAGAATGTTTCTTTCTCTTGCTGCCCATTACACCCACTCTTCTTGGGGTGGATGGACCCTGCCTGGGGCTGACTGACCCACACTCCACTCCACAGACCCCTCTTTTTGACTCTAGGTGTCAGTCTGGCCTTTGCCTTGCGCCCGTACCAGCTCACTTACCGGCAGATCAAGTACTTCTCTTTTCCTGGTGAGCTTCTCATGAGGATGTTGCAGATGCTGGTGCTGCCCCTCATTGTCTCCAGCCTGGTCACAGGTGAGAGAGCCCAGGCCAGTGCTGGCCTCCAAGACCCATTCAGATCCCCAGTTTGAGCAGAAAACCAAAGTTATCCCAAGTATGGGATCACTTTCCCAACTCAACATCTCAGCCATGGCGCCCATGATCGTTACCCAAAACCAGTCTCAGTCAAACTCCGGTTCTAGCCTGCATAGGACCCAACCCACTTAACTTAGTGTATGTTCTTGTACTTTTGCTGGAAAGCAGAATGACAGCCTGTACATAGGTCAGCATTATCCAGAGGGGAAGGAAAGGCTGTAGAGGGAGGGACAGCCAGAGAAGGTAGCTAGAATACGAGGTGGATGGGCATGGGATATGGATGAGAGTGTAGAAGGTGAGTGAGGTGGAAGTGTTAGGATGGAGGATGGGGTGGGATGGGAATGTAGATGGATTATTCAGGGGTCTTCAAATTCTTTCTGGGGGTAATCAGGCAATATTTTCAGCTTCCAGGGCCATTTGGTTCCTATTGCAATGACTCAGTTTAGCTGTTGTAGCACCAAAGCAGTCATAGGCAATATAGAGCATGCATGTGTTCCAGTAAAAGTTTATTTACAGAAACAAATAGTGGGGCCCTGGTACTAGTTTGCTAATCCTAGGCTTTGGGGATACACATGAAAATCAAGGCATGAATGAACAAGTGGTTTCTTAGGTTGTGTTTCCTACAAGTAGAGCCTGAGATGAGGATATTTGCACAAATGACTTGTGAATGAGAAACCCATAAAGAGGTGAAGGAAGCAGGATTCTATGGGGAAGGATACTAAACAAAGATGTGTGTTCAGAAGAAGGCTGGTCTCTCAGCCTGATCACACAGGGAGCTGTGGAGCGTGAACAGCACCATGGAACCCGCCCCCCCCCCCCAATTTTGGCCCTACTTGAGTGAAAACAACTGATCTTTTGAATCTCTGTACCAGTCAGTCATTGGCTGTAGGATCCCCTTGAGACCTTTCTGGGTCAGTCACCTCCTGTTCTGCTGAGGGCAGTTCTCAGGAAAAGAGGCCATCCTGAGTTGCTAGCAGCCAACATCCAGCTGAAGAACGGGTGCATTAGGCTGTCAGGGACATCTGGGTGGAGCAGCAACAGTATCTACTCAGAGAGGGTACGATGAAGTGGATTGGAGGGAGATTTCATGTGAGATAAACAGTATCATGAAGAGTGGAATGAAAAATGAGGTTCTGGTGCAGCATGAAGGTCAGTGGAGGGTGGGTGAGAGTTGATAAAGTTGGCTCGGAGTAGAGAGAATGTAATAACTTTTAGTGCACTTGGGTTTGGGATAGAGAATAACAAGGGATGTGCCGAAGTGTAAGGAAATTAGGGGTGGATTGTTGGCATGGTGAATATGCTCTGGGTGGGTTCTGAGATAGGGTGTAGGAGAAGGGGATGCTTAGTTGGATGGTTGTTGTGCTGATGGAGTGGATGGATGGGAGAGTGGGTGGTGGGGTCTGGATGGGGAAATTGGGGGCTGCATCATCTGTCCTTCAGGTATGGCATCCCTGGACAACAAGGCAACAGGGCGCATGGGGATGCGGGCAGCTGTGTACTACATGGTGACTACAGTCATTGCGGTCTTCATCGGCATCCTCATGGTCACCATCATACATCCTGGAAAGGGCTCCAAGGAGGGGCTGCACCGCGAGGGTCGAATCGAGACCATCCCCACAGCTGACGCCTTCATGGACCTGGTCAGGTGCTGTTCTTTCTTATTTTGATGGGATTTCCAGTTGTACAAGCAACAACTCATTTAAGAAGACACGAAAGGGTCAGGTAGACTCAGTCAGGAAATGGAAGCGTCACTAAATTCTTATTTTGGGTACTCGTTTTTTTATCCTGGAGCCTTGCATATGTTTTCCAAGAGAGCTTCACCTAGGATAGAATCTTTGCACCCTTAGGCTGGGGAGGCTGTAGCTGTAGCATCTTGGCATGGGGTCTGAACAACTGCTGTCTGCCTGGTGTTCCCCAGCTCCTTTGGGATTCTTTCAGTGCAGCAGATTTTGCCATCCAGAATCAAGGCTATAGCCATATTTCTACCCTAGTCACACAAATGGGTGAACATGGAGTTGGAGGAGTTTAAGAACTGTTTGTGATTTTTTTGAGGTTATCGTTAGTATGTGTATTTGAAATAAGGTCTTGCAGTGACATGGATTCTGGTAAGGCTCAGACAGACCTGACTTTGAGGTCTGTTTTAGTCTGTTTTCTGTTGCTGTAACGGAATACCTGAGACTTGAGTGAGCTATAAAGAATAGGTTTATTTAACTCGTGTTTCTGGAGGCTGGGAAGGCTGAGAGTGTGAATTGGCATCTTGTGAGGGCCTCATAACATGGTGGAGGGCATCCCAAAGGCAAGACAGACCAAAGGTACCAGAGAGAGCTTGCTTTGATAACAAAGCCACTCCCCATTAGCCCATAAATTCATTGTCCATGGATGGATTAATCCATTTATCAGGTGAGAACTTTCATGACTTAATCACTTCTTTAGGGCTCTACCTCCCACCACCACCACAATTCACAATCTAATTTCAACATGAGTTTTGGAGGAGACAAACCACACTCAAAACATTGCAAGATCCTTCTGCACCTTTTAGCAGCCGTATGGCCCTGGGTAACTTAATATGTTCTCTGTGCTTTGGTTTCTTGGTGTGTACTATGATGTTAGTGGCATTCACTTCTAGGTTATTGTAGTGTTTAAATCAGATGATTTAAACTTTGCTCAGTGCCTGATCTAGACTAAGCAGTCGTATGTAGACTGCCGTTTATTGTTGATGTTTCATTACAGTGATCACCCCGGGTTCTCTTTCAAAGTCTAACCACATCCTTTGCTTTGATGTTTTTCTGCAGAAATATGTTCCCACCCAACCTTGTGGAGGCCTGCTTCAAACAGGTCAGGGTCAAGTATACAGTTTGACTGAGAGGTTTGGAGGGTGGGGGGCTCGCTGCTGATTTGGTGACCTAAGGCTGAGGGTGGGTAGGAGGGCCTGAGGGAGGAGTGGGCAGGGACTTTGGAGGAGTCTGGGAGAATGAATATGGATCTCATGAGTCTGAGAATCAAAAGAGGGTGAGAGAGAACCATTGAAGCCGTGGGCTGCCTGGGCTGGGATTAGAGGAGGCACGAGGCTGGGTGAGGATTCCAGGACTCATGACCATAGATGTTGAAGGCAGAGGCCCCACAATCTGGCTGAGCATTGCCAAGGCAGCTTGAAAATAAATGCAGACTCTGTATTTATTCTTCTGTTCATTGGTTATTCTCTCCCTCGTGCATCTATCCATTTACTCACTTCATCCCTTGGTATTGGCAGGGATCTGATTTCAGAGTCCCCAGCAGATTCCAAAATTGGTAGCTGCTCAAAACCCGTATATAAAATAGCAGAGTATTTGCACAGACTCTCCTACTGTATACTTTAAATCATCTTTAGATGACTTAGAACATCTGATGCAGTGCAGATATTACGAAAATAGTTGAGCTGTATTGTTAGGAAAGACTGACAAGAAAAAGGTCTGTACATGTTTAGTATAGAAGTGAATTTTTGCTCCAGTAGTTTTGACCCATGGCTGGTTGAATCCGTGAATGCAGAACCCACGGATATGGAAGGCCTACAGTAGATAGGCTCCAACATGATGCTTTGAAATATGTATACCTTGTGGAATGGCTAAGTCAAGATAATTAATACATGGATTATCTTGTGGATTTAATTATTTTTTTGTGCTAGGAGCACTTGAAAAATCTATTCTCTTGCTCAGTGATTTTTAATTACATGATACATTGTTATTAAGCATAGTAACATGTTGTATGACAGAGCTTCTGAACTTGCTCCTATCTAACTGAAATTCCATATTCTTTGACCAACATTTTCCAGTCCTCCACCACCAACCATCTCAGCTTTTGATGACCTCCATTCTAAAGTTTGCTTCTATGATACCAAGTTTTTTAGATTTCACATATAAGTGAGGCCATATGGTATTTAACTTTTTATGTCTGGCATATTTCACTAAACACAATGTTCTTTAAGGTCACCCATGTTGTTGCAAATGACAAGATTTCCTTCTTTTTAAAGGCTGAATAGTATTCCATCCTGTATATATAACACATATTCATTGTATATCCATCAATGAACACTTAGGTTAATTTCATTTTTTGACTGTTTTAAGTAGTGCTGCAGCAGACATAGGAATGCAGATACAGGTTGACTATCCCTTATTTAAAATGCTTGGGACCAAAAGTGTTTCACATTTTGGAATTAAAAATTTTTTTTTTAGAATATTTGCATATATCTCACAAGATACATTGCGGGGTAGGACCCAAGTCTAAACATGAAATTCATTTGTTTCGCATATGCTTTACAAACATAGTGTGAAAGCAATTTTATACAGTATTTTTAGTGCACTTGTGTTTTGACTGTGTCCTGTCAGATGAGGTCAGTTTGAAATTTTCATCATGTTGATGGTTAAAAAGTTTCAGATTTTGCAGCATTTTGGATTTTTGGATTATGAATGCTCAATCTGTATCTCTTCAAGATTTGAAGAGATACTGATTTATTTTCCTTTGGCTACATACCCAGCAGTGGGATTCCTGTATCGCACAGTAGTTCTATTTCTGACTTTCTGAGGAACTTCCACACTGTATTCCATAATGGCTGTAGCATTTCATTCACCCCTTCTTCTGTGCATTGCATGGTCAGATTATTTGAATTAATCGTTCATTTACTCATTCAGATCTGCTGAGTAAGACTTTCCATGGTGCAGGAACTAGAATTGGTATTCTCAGGAATTCCTTCAGGTGGTTCTGATGTACGCACTGAGCTGTTTGGGCCGGATCTTTCTGTGTTTCAGTTCAAGACGCAGTACAGCACAAGGGTGGTGACCAGGACCATCGTGAGGACAGAGAACGGGTCTGAGCTGGGTGCCTCCATGCCTCCTCCCTCGTCAGTGGAGAACGAAACCAGCTTTCTGGAAAATGTCACTCGGGCCTTGGGCACCCTGCAGGAGGTGCTGAGCTTTGAGGAGACTGTTCCTGTGCCTGGATCTGCCAATGGCATCAATGCCCTGGGCCTTGTGGTCTTCTCTGTGGCCTTCGGGCTGGTCATTGGTGGCATGAAACACAAGGGACGAGTCCTGAGGGACTTCTTCGACAGCCTCAATGAGGCTATTATGAGGCTGGTGGGCATCATTATCTGGTGAGTGCTGGACTGGGCCTGGGTGGTCAGCAGTGATCACGGGAAAGGAGTAGCTAGGGCTGGGACCAAGCAGGCTGTGCAGAAGCTGCAGAAGCTGACTTTGCCCAAAGTCACTCATCTGTGTACTGGCTAACTCACCACTAACCTAGTCAGTAACTCATTCATACATTTTTTCATATTTTCTGCAATGATTTATTCACTTGTTCACACCTTCATTCGTCTGTCATTCACTTATTTTTCTATGCACTGACGAAATCATTTATTCATTTTTTCATCTATATTCATTCTTCCATGCATTGGTTCACAGTTTTCTCATTCATTCATTCACCAACTCATTCATTCATTTACTTATGTCTTTTTTGCAATAAGTTTATTTTTGTAATGATTTATTCATCATCCATTTAGATAAATTACCCTCATTTAGAGATATTGCGCTTAATTCATTCATTTATTTTCATTCTCCTACGCATTGGTTCACTCATATTTTCTTATTTGTTTATTTTTTTTGCATCAGTTAATTCACTCATACATCCATTCATAAATTTATCCATGCATTAGTTACATCGTGGAGTCATTTATTTATTTAAGTCAAGTATTTATTTGGATTCTTTGCTAGACCCACTCATTCATCTATGCATTTATTATTCTCTCATTTCCTCCTAAATAGTTCCTTCATTCATGCGTCCATTCACTCATGTCTCATTTGCTCTTTTCTCCCTTATTTATGTGCTCACTAGTTATTCCTTAGTGGATGCATTCATGCATTTCTAAATTCTGTCACTCCTTCACTACACCTTTCCTTCATCCAGCAGGCATTTTTCCAGGGCAACTTTGTATTGAACTCTGAAATACAGAGATACATTGAATGCATACTTTGTCTTCAGGGAACATTCATAGTCTGGGAGGAGGTGGATGCATACTAGATAAATATCACACCAAGCGGCAGGTTCTGGAGTAATGGGACGTTAATAAAGTGTTGGGAATGTGCAGAAGCAAGCAGTGAATGGAGGGATATGCAGTGAATGCTACTTGTAAGATCAGGAGGGAGTCATGGAGAAGGTTGGTTTTTTAGCTGGGTCTTGAAAAGCATGTGGACTCTTAACTGGAGAGTCAGAGGAGAGCAGTGCATCAGGCAAAGGGGGTGGAGCAGCTCAGCTCTGGTGAAGGCCTCCTGGTTTTGCAATGATTTATTCATTGGTAGATAGCATCACAGTGATGGAAATTCATGCAAGAGGGGAGATTATAAGGCAAGGCAGGAGCCAAATTGAAGGAAGGGATCTTCAAGGAATTCCCACCAGGCTCCACCTCTTAAAGCTGCCACTGCCTCTCAGTTTTGCCACACTAGAGACAAAAATCCCAATACATGAATCTTTGGGAACCCTTGAAGGACACAATCAAATTCTATCCAAACCATAGCATCATCCCGAATCATTTTAAGGTTACTAGATTCATTGTTGTTTAGGGGGATTTAGGCCAAAGTGGCAACTTGAAGAAGCATCTAAGGGGAATGGAAGGGTGAGCTTATCAAGGCTACGCAGAAGATGAACAGGGAGAATTGAAGGCTCAGTCAAATTGAGAACCATGGATATTTATAGCAGGGCAAATTGGCCTGGTTGGGTGAGATGTACAGATGTGTCAAGTAGCTGAGTATCAGAGGCAAGAAGTCATGTGCAGGGGATCCAGGGTTGAGGAATTTTACAGGGGATGAAGCAGAAAGAGGAGGTGAGGCAGCTGAGAAGATTACATAGCATAGAGATAGATCTAGACATGCCGTTTTAGAGATAACTCTGCAACCACACACCAAAGTGTACCCTGACTGGACAAATCATCCTGTGACCTCATTTCTGACCCACGCTATCGCACCAGTTTTCCGAGCGGTCCCCATCTCCTCTAAGGCATCCAACCTGAGAGTGACCACAAATGGACTTCAACTCCTAAAGACAGAGCAGCAAAAAAGGAAGCCTGGGGGGGTGTGAACGAAAGTGGCACTGACAGACACTCCCAGGGTTGAGGGGTGAGCTGGTTTCTAGATGCCGTGGCTTGAATGTGTTCCCCAGAAGCTCATGTGTCAGGAAGTTAATCTTCAAATTCATATGTTGACTGGATTTGAACATAGGGCCTTTGGGAGGTAATAAGATCAGATGAGGTCCTAATAGTGGGGTCCCCATAAGGAGTTACTGTTTTAATAAGAGGGGTGAGAGAGACCTGAGGTATAGCTTCCCCTCCCCTTGTCGTTTATTTGATGGCTTTCACCATGTTATGGCAAGAAGACCTTTCAGAAGCTGGTACCTTGATTTCGGTCTTCCCAGCCCCCAGAACTGTGAGAAATTCATTTTCTCTATGAATTACCCAGTTTATGACACTCTCTTATAGCAGCAGAAATGGAAGAAGGCAGTGGGAAAACAGGTGAACCCTGATGAACCTGCTCCTCTTGTCTCCTCTGCTTTCCTTCTGTCACTGCTCCAGCCATGCTGGTCCTGTCTGGTCCTGTAGCACTTCTGTCTCCCCCTGCCTCAGAGATTTTGCACTGAGTCTGCGATGCTTCTCCCCAGATATGTGTGATTTCTTCTCACCCTTCAGGCCTCTGCTTGAATGTTATCTTTTCCAAGAAGTCCTCCCTGACCATCCACTCAGAAGCAGCCCCCTCCAGTGACTCTCTCATGTTCTTCTTCCCACTTGATATTTGTACTTACAGCAGCTCCCTCTATCCACGGTTTTGCTGTTTGTGGGGCTCACTTACCCACTGTAAACCATGCTCCAAAAAATATTAGATAGAAAACCCCAGAAATAAATCATTCATAGGTTTAAATAATTTTTATTCCTCTACATTTGTATAATTTTTTATTGTGAGTGTTGTTGATCTCTTTCTTATGTTTTGTTTATTTTTTAATTTTTATTTTAATTCGTACCCATTTGCAGTGCGTAATGATTACATGCATTGTGGGGAGCTGGTACACGTACATAACACAACTCAATTATTTTTTACTTCCCCCTTCCTTTCCCTCTCTGCATCTCTCGGTCCCCTTCTCCTCTACAAAAGATCTATCTCCTCATTTTCTACTAGCTGTCTTTTCTTTTGCTCTTCACATTATTTAATTTCTTACTGTGCCTAATTTATAAATTAAACCCAAGTTTTTAATTAAGAGCAAAATAAAAGATAATGGGAAATTTGGAGGTAGATGTTGCTCAGACTGGAAGGGCATGAAAAGATGGAGCGGAGGAGGACGAGGAGGAGGGAAAAGGGACTAGAAAGGGATTAAGATGCGTCATGTGCATGTACCAAGTCCACACGAGGAATGTAAAAATTACATATGACGAACATTTACTCCTGATAAATAAATAAATAAATTTCTAGTACCTTTTCCTCCAAAAAATAAACTTTATCATAGGTGTGTATGTATAGGGAAAAATGTGAAACTCTTCATGGTTTCAGGCATCTGAGGACTGTCTTGGAATGTATCCTCCATGGATTAGAGGGAGCTGCTGTATGCATTTCTACGTGCACCTCCTGTGTCTTAGTCCACCTGGGCTGCCGTAACCAAAATACCACAGACTGGGAGGTTTAAACCACACAGATTCATTTCTCAGGGTCTGCAGGGTGGACAGTTCAAGATCAAGGCACCCACAGGTTTGCTGTCTGGCCAGGGCTATGTTATGGTGCCGTTAAGGTGGAAGGAGTGATGGCCTTCTCTGGGGTTTCTTTTATAAAAGCACAAATCCCACTCATGAAGGGTCTAGCTTCATGTCCTCCCAAAGTCTCCATATCCATGTTGAGGATCAGCATCTCAATATATGACTCTTTTGGGGGACACATGTATTCAGCCCATTGTAGGCAACACGGGGACAGGGAGTGTGTACCTGGAACACAGTAGATACTCTGTAGGTAACAGGGAAAGGGGATGTTACTAAGACCTCTGCAGTGAGTCCTAGTCTCCTGCAAGCCACAGCAGCACAAGGCAAATTAACTTACTATGTAGGAAAGGTAGAAAAAATGAGACTTTGAGAAGAAGCTGAGCTCTGGGCCTGATCAGTGCTGCTCTGGGCAGCAAAGAGAAAGCCCGGAGCTTACCGTAAATCGGGAGAAACAAATGTAACAAATGACTTGCAGAGAGGTTAGTACATTAGGATAAACATAAAAGTGTAGCAATCCAAGAACAATGAGGAACTGAGTAGATGTTTGTTCCTCCCGGGATGTCTCCCGCTGGTGTAATCTTGTCCTGGAGAATCACAGCATCACCGGATCATTGAGGTCTCAGTTGTGACCGGGGCCAAAATGGAATTATGTCTTGACATGCCATAGCTGGGCTGTAGACAGAAGAACTAGGCCTAATCAAATGGTTTTTCCCTAACATTATGTACCATTGCACCTGACAATATTTGATGGATAATTGTTGAATAAGTGAAGATTACATAGACAATGTTGATAGGAAAGTTGTTTCAAGATGTGGGAAATACAGTGAAAAAGCTCGGGCTGGTGAACGAGTGAGAATATCTGCTGACAGGAAAGATAAGGGGGCCATCAGGGTTACAAATGAGAACAGAGTTGGAGGCAGCAAATAATGGAAGCTTATAAGGTCAAGGAGAGGGGGTGTTTCAGGGTCTAGGAAAGGGATCCTGAGGGTCATGATTATTTGGGGTTGGATGGGGAGGAGTTTGAATGGGGGCGCTGAGATGAAAACTTCATAAGGTTGTATGCCCTGCCATTTAGGAGTGTTTCTGCTATTGGGGTAAGCTGTGAATGAGCAGGGGGAAAGGAGAGGTGTTTATGGAAGTGGGATTATTAATGTATGGGGAATGGTGTGGAGTCGAGTGCAGTATGGTAGGCACTGCCTAGGTCCGGGATTCTGTATGGGAACAGCCTTAAAAATCTAGCTTCAGGGCCGGGGATTTAGCTCAGTGGTTTCACCACCTGCTGTGCAAGCACAAAGACCTGAGTTCGATCCCCAGTACCAAAAAAAAAAACCACCTAGCTTCAGACTTGTAGGGGAGGCTAGAAGAGATCCCAAAGCAGAGTGCAGTGATGTGTGTACCTGTAATGCCAGCTACTTGGGAGGCTGAGGCAGGAGGATTGCAGGTTTGAGCCCAGCATGGGCTACTTAATGATACCTTGTCTCAAAATAGGAATGGAACTGCAGCTCAATGTGAGAAGCCCTGTGTTCAGTTCCTAGTACTGGAAAACAAAAAGGTGAGGGATACATCATCTAACAGATGTGTGACTTGCCCAGGTATGCGCCCGTGGGTATCCTGTTCTTGATTGCTGGGAAGATTCTGGAAATGGAAGATATGGCTGTCCTTGGAGGCCAGCTGGGGATGTACACACTGACTGTCATTGTGGGCTTGTTCCTCCATGCCGGTGGTGTCTTGCCCCTCATCTACTTCCTCATCACCCACCGGAACCCCTTCCCCTTCATCGGGGGCTTGCTGCAGGCGCTCATCACTGCCATGGGCACGTCTTCCAGGTATGGCCTTGTTCTCCCCTCCCCTGGTTCCATCTCTCATCCTTCGTGGGCTCTTCTGGGGGCCCAGTCCTCCCTTGCCATAGACATCTCTTCTGGTTGTACAGTAATGTTGGGGGCTCACGGAGATAGGCAGGTGGGCAACATCTGGAGGCCGGTCGGTCTTTATCTTGGGCTGGCTTTCCTGGTCCCCTTTTATCCTTTGCTGTTTTTCCATTTTGTATGGAGGAAAACCAGGTAGGTGTCCATTTTGAATTTAAGATGAAACTTCCTGTGAGCTCAATAGTTTCTAGCTCAAAGGGTCTTTTTGTCCTCTGAGATGGAGTCTCACAGCTCTCTTGACATCCTTCTCCAATTATATTTTTGTCCTTTTAAAAGGTTAATAAGGAGCTTCCTTTATACTCTGATCATCAAAATTCAGAGCAATTTGAAAAAGGATCCCAGGAGCCAAACAGATGGAAGAAAAATACCATTTTTTATTGCCCACATGTTGACTGGAGAATGTGCCTTTTGGTGTATGCCCAAACAAGATTGGCACCACTCTTCCCCAAATTAAACTCACCAGGTCACCATGGGAGCTGGACACCCAAAGGTCCTCCCTGTGAGGGCAGGCTTCTCACTGTATGACATAAAGCTGACCAGATAGGGCACATGTCTGTGGACAAGCTGATTCCCAATGGGGTGCCCATTCCTTCCACTAAACTCATTGATCAGTGAAGTCTTTCTTCCTTCTCCAGGAAGTGGTTAGGGAGAGACTGAGAGAGTAGTGAAGTTTAGGTTGCTTTCTGTGTGAACATGGGGAGTGGGGACAGGGGGTCTTCCATAACGTCCTTCTCTTTGCCCTATGGTGTGGGAGTCAGCAGACCTTTATCCTCTGGGAATGGTCTAGTGGCATAAACTATGGGTCTTCAGTTACTGGCTTTAAGTGGGTCAAGAGACCTTCGGGTGGGGGATCCCCACTGCTGAGTTCCCCCTGCATCACCATGAGTCCCTTTTCCTCATGTAAAGTTATATTGGATTGTTATACTTCTGCCCTCCTCTCGCTCAAATCCTCTCCTGGCCCCTCCATGTTCTCAAGGGGACCCCCACCTTTGGCACATTTCTGCCCCAGCTCTGCCCTTCCACTGCCTGTTCTCAGCACCCAGGGCTCTCTCCCCCAGCTCTGCAACTCTGCCCATCACCTTCCGCTGCCTGGAGGAGTGCCTGGGTGTGGACCGACGCATCACCAGGTTTGTGCTGCCCGTGGGGGCCACTGTCAACATGGATGGCACTGCACTGTACGAGGCCTTGGCTGCCATCTTTATTGCTCAAGTCAATAATTATGAGCTCAACCTGGGCCAGATCACCACCATCAGGTGAGGGGGCTTGGGTGGGACCTGCATGTGGGTGAAACTTGTGAGGTCATCAGCATGACTTGGGGGAGGAGAGAGATTCAGGTGAAAGTTATGAGAGACCTCAGAGCCAGGCAAGGTGGTGCACAACAGTAATCTCAGCACTCTGGGAGGCTGAGGTAGGATGATTGCCAAGTTCCAGCCCAGCCTGGGCAATTTAGCAACTAAGCAGGACCCAGGCTCAAAATAATTTTTAAAAACCCTAAAAATGGCTAGGGATGATAAAGGCCTTGGGTTCAGGGCCCAGTACCACACACACAGAAAGAGGCTACCTTAAGTCACTTTCTTCATGGCTGGGACACAATACCTGGCACCCACAAACTCGAAGAGAAGTGTATTTTAGTTCAGTTTTTAGAGGATTCACCGCAGTTGGCTGGTTCCAAGGCAGGAAGGGCACTGTGGAAAGGTCTGACAGGAGGAAGCTGCTCACAACATGGCAGCCAGGAAGCAGGGAGAGAAGGGAGGAGCCAGGGTGGAGCCAGGGTGGCTGATACACTCTTCCAGGTTATGCCCGCAGGGACCCACCTCTTCTAACCAGCCCTCCTCCTCCATTCAAGCTTTGAATTCATCCATTGATGAATATAGCTCCTCCCATGATCCAATCACCTTTCAAAAGCCCCACTTCTGAACATATGAGGAACATTCTAGATCCAAACTATATTCAGATATTGGAAGCTGGAGGTGGAAGTGTCTATGAGGTTAAAGGTGAGTCTTTGCCCCCTGAAGCTGTCAGGAACTGGTAAGACCTGGTGCCTCTCCTTATTTCTCTCACATGCCATTGTGAGAGATTCCTTTTGTCCTGGATTTTCAAAAGCGAGTGATGCATTCTAATAACCCAAGATTTTTGTTGTAAGTATGGATCCCTGGGCTACATCCCACAGTGGTTCCAATTTAGCCAATATAAATGGAACATCCCTAATCTGAAAACCTGAAATCTGAAATGCTCTGAAAACAAACTTCTTGAGCTCTGACATGGCACCACAAGTAGAAAATTCCACACTTGATTTTTGGTGGCTAAATGTATACAGATTTTGTTTAACCCATTATTTAAAACTACCTGGAGTACTACTCTGCCATAAGGAACGATAAACTTGAGTCATTGTAGGAAAATGGATGCACGTTGAGACCATAATGTCAGGTGAAATAAATCAGATACACAAGCTTAAATATTGCATGCCTTCTCTTGTAAGAAAAACCCAAAATGTAAATAAAGAGTAAAATAAAAGATAGATAGTAGGAAAAAGAGAGATAGATCTTTTGGAAAAGGGAAAAGGATGAAGAGACAGAGGGAGGGGATGAAAAGAGAATTCAGATGTGTTACATGCACGTGCCAACTCCCCAAGAGGAATGTGATCATTCTGTACTGCAAACATGTACTGATAAAAAATAAACATTGAAAAAAAATACCTTCAGACTATGTGTGTAAGGTATATGTGAAACTTCAATAAATTTTCTGTTTAGATTTGAGGCCCATCCCCAAGATAACACATTATGTACATGCAAACGTTCTAAAAAATCTGAAAAATACCCCCAATCATGAAACATTTCTTGTTGGAAGTATTTCAGATAAGGGTTACTCAACCTGAATAAAAATAAAAGGAGCATTTCATCTCCTTCGGGTCTTTGTTCTAGTGTCACCTTTTCAGGGAATCCTGTTTAACATGGGACATCTGGGCTTTCTGAGGCTGATCCATTTTCCCACCTAGCACCATCTGCCTTAGTATGTGTTTTACTTATTCATCTTGCATATTGCCTCCCTATCCCAGTGGAATGTAAGCTGCTAGGGAAGGGATTTTCTTCTAAGGAAGGGTCTTACAGACCTGACTTATGATGGTTTGACTTTTTTTTTTTTTTAAAATGAGATAGAGTCCCACTATGTTGCCTAGGTTGGTCTTGCGCTCTTGGGTTCAAGTGATCATTCCGCCTCAGCCCCTTGAGTAGCTGGAATAGTATGCCTGACAACTTATGATATTTTGAATTTACAGTGGTATGAATGCCATGCATATACTTCAGATTTGAATGTGAATCTTTCCCTAGGTTAACAATATGTGGTAAGTCCCTCTCTCGAGATGCTGAGCCGCAGCTCCTAGTCAGATAAGGGAAAACAATAGATATTCTACTGGGTTTCTAGGCTATGGTGATTAGGTATATTCAATGCATTTCAACTTGTAGTATTTTGAACTTAAAGTGAATTCATTAGGATGTAACCCCAGTGTAAGCTGTGGAGCATTTGGAGGTGTCTAGCATATAGTAGATGCTCAATGAATATGTGTTAAAAATAGTTTTATCAAACACTCTCTAACCAGCCTTAGCCAAGTGTCTTTGGGCACGTTAGAGGTAGCATAGCCATCCCTTTCTAAGGTAAAGTGAGAATGCAGGGAAGAATAACATAAAGATAATTTCAAAGGAACACTTTGAAAATTTGGGGGGGTCAGAACCCCAAACATTGTGCTGAGTACTTCTTATGCGGATTCTTTGACATCATGGGAGTAGGGAAATGTAGAAAAAGGGAGCGGATGCGAGACTTCACTGACTAAGGGACTGAACGTCACTTTTACCTTCTTCCTGGGACCTCCAGAGAGACTTGGTGACACAGGCCAGGTTGAGATGTACTGGGTAATATTTCAGAACTTTGTAGCAGGTAGTGATTGGCTGCTTGCAGATTCCTAGTTTGGACCTTATATATGAACTCAGTCTGAAGAATTTTAAATTGGTATTTTAGATCCAGGTAGAATTGGCTCATCCCATCCAGAGAGCTGGCTGCCTCTGGAGGGCGCCTGCAGATCATGGTTTATGTCCGGCCAGTGTTCTGAGAGGAAAGGCTCCCACCCTTAGGATGGTGGTAAACATTCCCTCCTTATGACCCCATTTGTGAAGCTCTGCACTCTTTTTCTTTCCCTAAGGAACCCAAATCCAAATAGTATACACAGAGGAGAAATTGGGTGATCTTACAGAAAATGAAATTTTGTTTCTTGAAAATATTTTTGATAGCGATAACTGATTCCACTGAAGCATCTGTTATTGCTAGCACTGGATCTCTTTTTGCTCACAATAAGAAGGTGGGCCTGTGCTTCTCACCCTATGTGTGAGGAAATGCAGGCTCTGAATTCAGATCTAAGCTCACCCAGCTTATGAATGAAGTCTGGATTCTAAAGCTCATTCACTATCTGTGGTCCAAGCATCTGCTCCGTCAGTGTTCTGATAGAGCCGTCATCAGGAACAAGCCTCTCCCGTGGCTCCCTGGTTAGGGTTGTGGGATCTGCGAAGCGGCTTCAGAGCCCACTGGGCAGAGGGGTGCGTGACACTTGCAGGGTGCTACAACCTTTCTGGTAAGCTCCGTGGCTTTTAGAATCCTTAGCACATCATGGTGGGCAATCAGAGTTGATACAGGATTTCACATCTAGTCTGTGCAGTCTGAATGGCTACTTTAAATTTATTAAAAATATTTAACACATTTTAGGGCCAAGGATTTAGCTCAGTGGTTCTGCCGCCTGCCTCGCAAGCACAAGGTCCTGGGTACCAAAAAAAAAAAAAAAAAAAAAAATTAACACATTTCAGTTGAGCAAGAAATAGGGTCTAGAACAAGCGGGTTTAGGTCTGATAAGGTCCAGAATCCATGCACCTCCAACATTGTGAGTTGTATTGAACCACTTTTCTATTTAAAACTTGTCTTTGTTTCAAAATCTTTATTTTTATCAGTACACGTTGGCAGTACATAATGATCACATTCCTCATGGGGAGTTAGCACGTGCACATAGCACATCTCATTTTTTTTTTTTTAATCTCCTCCTCCCCTCTGTCCCAGTTCCATCCTTTGGTTCTCTTCCCATCTGAAACTTTTTTCAAAAGAAAAAAAAATAGTGTTTTATTAACTACCACACTGTTATGTTATACTTTAAACGTACAAGGTAGCCCTTAAATTGGAGGTGGTCCTGGGCTGGGGATTTAGCTCTGTGGTTCCGTTGCCTGCCTCGAAAGCGCAAGGTCCCGAGTTCGATTCCCAGTACAAAAAAAAAATTGAGGTGATCTTAAAGATAACAAATGAACAGAATTCCCAATTTTTGAAATACTGGTAGGTGAACTGCTGCAGTTATAGGTATACATTTAAGAAACTTGTATAGCTCTTGGAAGATGAGCCACATAACTTTATTTTGTACATTTCAAACTGCAAACATAGACAGTAATTTTTGACCCCCAGCTGTATTGAGGTTTAACTGATGAATAAAAATTGTATGTCTTTAAGGTGTACAATGTGATGATCTGATATACAGATGCACAGTAAAATAATTATCGCAATCAAGCTAATTAACATATCCATCATCCCACATGGTTACTTTTCTTTTATTCTTTTCCTTTTTTTGATAGAATGCTAAAGATCTACTCTCTTTGAAAATTCCAAGTATGCAGTATAGTATTGTTGACTATAGTCACCATGCTGTACATGAATATCTTATAACTGAAACTTTTACCCCTTAAGCAACATCTCTGCCATTTTTTCCCAAACTCCCTGCCCTTGGTAATCACCATTTTACTCTTTCCTTCCATGAGTCTGACCTTTGAAGATTCTATAATATAAGTGAGATCATGCAGTAGTTTTCTTTCCAGCTCAGGAATTTAATTTTTAAGGCTTCTTGGGAGAACTGACCATTTCTCCTTCTTCTTTTTCCTCTGTGTCTTCCCTCCTGTTTTCTCATGTTCTCTCTTCTCCTGAAGCATCACGGCCACTGCAGCCAGTGTTGGGGCTGCCGGCATCCCCCAGGCAGGTCTGGTCACTATGGTCATTGTACTCACGTCAGTTGGGCTGCCCACGGAAGACATCACGCTGATCATAGCAGTGGACTGGTTCCTGTGAGTGTTCTTTGGATCCTGGAGCTATCTCTGCCCCACCACTTCCTCCTGCAGGATTCAGCAAGGACAGAGTTCTAGAATTTTAGAGAGAAAAGGGGGCCCTTGAAGAGACCTGCAGGCCTTGGCCTGTGGACTCTGAAGTCCATTGAATTAGCCTTGGAAAGCAGAGTGGGAAAGAGACAAAGAGGCTTCACTCATGAGCCCAAGCAGCTCCTCTTTGACCTGTTCCATGTAGAAACCATAAAAACCATGGGACAGATCTTTAAAAAAAATATTTTATTTCTAAAGACAAAAGTTTTATAAGTGGGAAGAAAACACAGGATGCTTAGAACATTAAATAATGAATTTTGATTGACAAAATTTCTGTTATGATGGGTAAAATCATTTTGATGGACTACTTTGGATGGATTTATGGCCTAAAATGTTCTAGGGTGTCACATGTGATGAAAACTGGAAAAGTATTTTCCTGGGTAGGGATCTCTTTTTTCCTTCCTCCTTCCTTTCTTCCTTTTTTCTTTTCTCCTCTCTCCCCTCCTGCCCTGCATCCCTTCTCCTGTCTTTCTCCTCCCTCTCTTCCTCCCCTTCCCTCCCTTCTTCCCTTCCTTTCTTCTTTCATAAAAAAAGAACGTTCATATAAAACAAAATCTGGGCTTCTGTCCCCATATACGAGCTGTCAGCTGAACCCGCATCCCATTTGGACACTCTGCAGCCTGTGCTGGTCAGCACCTCTGTTGACCCAGTCCTGGCCTGATTTACTCTTGCAGATCACCTTCCTGTTCTATATGCATTTCAGCTCATGACCCCTAATGGTCTGTATCAGATAAGGCATCTTAATCACAAATCCAGCATCTCAGAGCTATTGCAACCTAAGTATCTTAAGATGGAAACTGAGGATAGAGAAGAGGAAGGACCAGCTTGAGGTCATGTCCTGGATTGGACAGAAATGTGAGCCTGGACTCCCCACCTCAGGGAACCCACCCCCTGCTGCACTCTCTTCCCTGTGGAGCTTCCCAACCCCCATTAATGGCAGTTTTTCTCTCTCCACTAGTGACCGGCTTCGCACGATGACTAATGTGTTGGGGGACTCAATTGGAGCGGCTGTCATTGAGCATTTATCCCAGCAGGAGCTGGACCTGCAGGAAGCCGAACTCACCCTCCCCAGCCTGGGGAAGCCCTACAAGTCACTCATGGCACAAGAAAAGGGGGTGTCCAGGGGTCGGGGTGGTAACGAGAGTGCCATGTGAGGGGCCTCCAGATTTGCTGCCTGATGAGAAGGGGAGTCCTGGGGACAATCTGCTACCCAGCTGACCATGGGCTGAACACACATTCTGCTTGGCTTGTTTGGGGTGGGGGCGCAGTGAGATAAAGGAGCAGGAATGAAAGCTATTCAAGGTCTCTGTTTGTCTCTGGGCACATGCTGAGAACTCATGGGAAAGTGTGACCAAGAAAGGAGAGGAAACATTCCTCCTGGATTTGAGCGGAGGAGAAGCTTCAGGGTTAACAAGAAGGAAAGCCAGCTCTTGTTATTTTTCTCAAGAAGTGGTGGAAGTGAAGAGGGTAAAGAAAACAACTTTCTCACAATAAAACAATATTCATGACCTTTCTGTTGGGATCCCAAAACAGATTCAGTGATTCACTATAGAGATTCATAAAGCTCAGAGAAGCCATTATATTCATGATTATGGTTTATCACAGTGAAAGATATCGATTAAAATCAACAAAGGGAAAAGATGGATCAAACATAGAGTCCAGGAGAGACCACAGAGACGTTTCCTGTAAGCCCTTCGACCTATAGAGGAATGAATCATTGATAGCACTTATTTCTCCCAGCAGTGATGTTTGATAACATGCAGGGTGCACTGCCCACCAGGAAGCTCACCTGAGCTGTGGTGTCCAGAGTTTTTTTGGCCCTTGGTCACATAGGTGAACTTAATTATTAATGCTTCAGCCTCACCACAGGTCAGCCTGACACAGCCTGGCCAAAGGCACCATGTGAACAAACACTGATTCACCATAGATCACATTTTTATCATAGACTCTGTCATGGCCTGAAATGATGAGTCACAGACTCTCTAGTTTTTCAGAAAGTCAAAAGTCATCTCCCAGGAGGTAATCAAATATCAGTCCTTTCTTTGGGATATGCAGGCTTTAAACACCCCAGAGACCCAAATTAACACTTTACTGCACAAACTCCAAGAATGGAAATGAAAGAAGCAGCTTCCCATGGGAAGAGTGACTGGATCTAGTAACTGGGTCATTTATTGACTCATGACACTGGGCCCGCATCTCTGCTGTTGCTCTCCATGGGTATCTCTTTACTGTACAGTGGTGGACATTGGACATTAATATTTTCCTGTAGCCAAAAGAATCAGGTTGGACATCAAAGGCTTGGAGAAGACACAAGATCAGTAAATAAAGTGTTTTAGTTCACTCTGTGTTGCTATAGCACAATGCCTGAGACTGAATAATTTAAAAAATAAGGAAGTTTACTTAAGCTCATGGTTCTAGAGGTTGTGAAGTCCAACATTGGGCAGATGTATCTGGTGAGGACCTCATTATGGAAGCCAGAAAAGGAAAGAGCACACACAAGCAAGAGAAAATAGGGCAGAATCAGTTGACTCATTCTCATCAGAAGGACATTAATCCATTTATGAGGGCTCTGTCCCCATACCTAAACATTCCCCAGTAGGTCACTCCTCCCAATACTACTGCACTGAGGGACGAGAAATTTTAAGGGACACACGCAAATCATGGGACACAGTAACATGACTCTAGCTGACCTTCATGACTCTTTTGTCTGAGAAAGATGATATTAAATTTTTCTAAATTGAGTTTCACTTGAGCATATCCTCCTAAGCAAGGAGGGAAATCCGACACTTCCCTCATCATTCTTTAGGCCCCTAATACAACCCTTCAGTATAAGCAATGGAGAAATATGGAGGAAGGGAGACAGATCTTCTGTAACCCATTTGTAAGCATCACAGAAACATTTATCGTCAGAGATTGCAAAGGAAGGAGGCTCCTTTTCTTATAAAACTCATGGAACACCAGGAAACTCTTCCAGGGATACAAATCTCCAACTGGAATTTCAGCATCCAGCCCCACTTCATCCCACCCCATGGCCAAAGATCTGCATCTGCAGAAGATTCTGTGGGAAGGAGGCATGATGGGTCAAGGGACCAAAGGATCCGTATTCTTGGACTTGTGGGCCCTCCTTCACTCCTATTTTCTCTATTAAGTCTCTGTATTCACCAACTTTCCATGATGTAACAAATGCCTGAGATAATAAAGTTCTAGTAGCTGAGATGAGAAAAAAGAGACAGGGTCCAACATTCTCTTTGGGGGCAATGCTCTAGGACCTGAAGCCCTCCCACTAGGACCAACCTCTCAAAATTTCCATCACCTCCCAGTAGCTTCAAACTTGGGACCAAACCTTTAACATAGACCTTTGGGGAAATTCCAAATTACGGCACTCTTGGTTGTTAAAAATAAATGCTTCTATGCCCTGGGCTAAGAGAATCATAGATTATTTGTGGGGAAAATGGTGAACTGGATTAGATTATATTTTCATTCTTTCATGTCCACTGTGGCAGTCAGACAAGACATAAATTTATTTTGGAACATGAGTCGATCTGTTATAAAGTATAACTTTTTGGATGCATCATGAAAAGGGAAAATGAATTTAAAGTAAGGAGATTGAGATCTAGCTGGAATTTACAAAGAAAAGATGGACCTTCACAAGGTTGGGATAGAGCCTGTGACAATTCCAATTCCTTGGGCCTTGATTATGAGTGAATCCTGCAGGATCCAGAGTCATTTCTCATAGAGCTAAACCCACAGGCACTTGGGCCAGGGGACAGTGAAGCTGAGGGAGAATATAGAGAGATTGCAGAGCCAGGTACTGCTTCACACCAATGAGTAAGTCATCTGCAATGTGTGTGCCACAAAATGAGTGCTAGTTTTTGGGACCCTCCAAATTCTCCAGAACCCTCTTCTAGGGCCTGTATTAGTCTCTGGTAGCTACTGTAACAAATTATCACAATCCATGGTCTTGCTAGGAATTTTAAAAATGACATACAACAAATACATATAATATTTGAAGGTCAGAGAATGTTTCCTTTCTCTTGAAGTTCTTTGATTTTTTTTCCTTTTATCACATATATGTTTGTCAAGTCTTTGATATGTAATATGTGTCAAAAATGAACTATTGCTAGCCATCATTACTTTCCTCTGAAAATATAGCTGAAGTAAAATAAAGCATGCATAAGGTTAAATATCACAGGGTTTGTCTTATATGAGAAAATCCAGATACAAATAATTAAAAGAGTAAAATAATAGGTAGGTAATAGGAAAGGAAGATAGACCTTTTGCAGAAGATGTTTGGTTAAGGGTTTTCTATTTTGTTTGTTCTTTCAGAGAACCAGCTCTTTGATTCATTGATACTTTGCATGTTTTAGTCTCAATTTCATTAATATCCACTTGAGTATTTATGATTTTCTTTCTTATAGTAGGTTTGAGTTTGGACTGTTCTTATTTTTCTAGAAGCTTCAGGTGCATCATTAAGTTATTTAATTTGAACTTGTTCTGTTTGACTAATGTGAGCATTCACAGCAATAAACTCCTCCCAGGGCCGGGGATGCAGCTCAGTGGCACTGTGCCTTCCTGGCAAACACAAGGTCCTGAGTTCAATCCTCAGTACCAAAAACAAATTCCCCTCTTAGGACTGCTTTCATTGTGTCCTATAAATTCTGGAATGTTGTGTGGGTGTTTTTTAATTCTAGGAATCATTAAATTTCTTCCTTTATTTCTTCTGTAGCCCATTGAGTATTCATGAGTGTGTCACTTAATATCCACGTGTTTGTAAAATTTCAGTGGTTTCTTTTGCAGTTGATTTCCATTTTCAGTGTACTATGATCTGATAACATATGTGGGATAATTTAGATTTTTTTGTATTTATATAAGCAGACTTTATGAACTAGTAAGTGGTCTATTTTGGGGAAAGTTTTATTTGCTGCTGTGAAGAATGCCTATTCTGTTGTAGTAAGGTAGAACACTGTAAAGATATCAAGTCCATTTGTTTGAAGGTGTAGTTCAACTCTGATATTTCTCTGTTAATTTTTTGTTTTGTTGATTTGCCCTTTTATGACACTGGGATATTGAGGTCCCTCACTATGCTTTTTCATTGTTTTATTTTATTAATGTATATTTTCAGTACATAATAATTACATTATTGTGTATACCTAAAATGTACCAATAAACTTAATGGGGGGAAAAATAATTACATTATTGTGGGGAGTTGGTACCTGTACATAACACATCTTACTTCTTTTTTCCCCTTCCCTTTCCTCTCCCCTCCTTCCATCTTTTGATCTCCTTCATTTTTGCAAAAGATCTATCTCCCTGTTTCCTATTATCTTTTATTTAGAGACAACCCAAAGAATGGGATTTTTGGGCCAGCTATTCCTTGGACAGAATCTAATATCTAATATATAAAGAACTAAAAAAATAGGTCTTCCCCCAAATAAAAGAACCAATTAAAAAATGGGCCACTGAAATGAATAGACACTTCTCAGAAGAAGAAATACAAATGGCCAATAAATACATGAAAAAAATTTAATATTTCTAGTTATTAGACAAATGCAAATTAAAGCAACATTGAAATTCCATTTTACTTAAGAAAAAATGACTATCACCAAAAAACAAAAACAAACAAACAAAAAAGGTAATAACCAAAGCTGATGAGGCTGCAGGGAGAAAAATACTCTTCTAGATTGTTTGTGGAAATGTAGACTAGTATAACCACTGTGGAAATCAGTATGGAGATTCCCCTACTCTGACTATTTCTGTATTTATTTGATCTTTTATGTCCAGTAGTGTTTATTTTATGAAATGGGTTTACTAATATTTGATGTACATATATATACAATTGTTATCTCTTCCTGTTGATTGTTCACTTAAGTAATATGTAATGACATTTTTTGCCTCCTTTGGTAAATTTTAGCTTGAGGTCCACGTTGTCCGAGAATGAGAATAAAATTGCTACCCATGTTTGCTTTTGAGGTCCCATGGAATATTGTTTTTCATGCTTTGATTTTTAGTGTATGAATTTTTGGGGGGTTAGATAAGTCTCTTGACCACTAGATAAGACAGGAGACCATCGAGTTTTGTTTTTGATCTAGTGTGGCAATCTGTGTTTTTCTGTTGGGGAGTTTAGGCCATTTACATTGAGAGTTATTGCTGAAAGGAGTTGACTTATTCCTGTCATTGGATTCTTTTTCTTTTGTTGACTCTTTTTATTTTTTCCCTTTTTGTTTAAGCACTCACCATGTGGGATGTATTCATTCCATCCAACTTTTTGGCTTTGTTGGCTTCAATGTCTCTGTGTAGGATATTCTTGAATATTTTTTGAAGTGTTGGTTTGTTGTTCACGAATTTCTTAGGATGTTCTTTGCTATGTAATGTCCTTATTTCTCCGTTAATTTTGAAAAATAATGCACTTTTGCAGGATATATTATCCTGGTTTGGAAATTATTTTCTTTTATGACTTGAAACACTAAACTCCAAGCTCTCCTGGCCTTTAAATTTTGTGTAATCCTGTTGGGTTTATCTTTATTAGTGATTTTTTTCTTTTCTCAGACAGCTTTTAAGATTCTGTCATAGTGTTGGACTTCTGAGATTTTGACTATGATATGACATGGTAAGCTTCTTTTGTCACCATAGCTATTTGGCATTCTGTAAGCCTTACTTACCTCTATGTTCAATTCTTTCTCCACAATTGGAAAGTTTTTTGATATGATTTCTGTAAACTTTTTTTTATTCCATATGTGCTATCCTCTACTTTATCTCTGACTCCAGTTAGCCTTAGGTTGGTCTTCTCAGAATCATCTAGTAGGTGTTGGATGAATTTTTCTTGCTCTCTATTGTTTTTAGAGTTTCTCTGAGTATGTCATCATGATTCCATTTTGTCCTTAATTTTTGAAATCCCATCTTCTCATTGGTTATTTCTGTTGTTTATGTATTCAATAGAAATTTTTATCTCTAGGATTTCTGTTTGGTACCTTTTCATGGAGTCCATTTCTTTGGTAATTGAAAAAATTTGTTTCTTACATAACTATATTGTTCAGTTTGACAGTTCCATTATCTTTTTGGTTCTGCCATCTTTGAACTCAATGAGTTGCTTTGCTGCATTCTCTTTAATTATTTCATGAAGTTCAGCTGTCTGGTGTTTGATTTTCTCTTCATTAATTCTTTTAGATTTCCATTTGAGAGTTGGGAGTCTTTGGAGGCATTTTTTGCCTTTGTGTGTGTGCACACTGAGGGTTGAATTCAATAGAACGAAGAGAATTATTTGTTGATATGAAGAGCTCTTCAGTTGATTTGTTTTCCAGTTATGTGTTCTTGGCTTTATTTGTCAAGAGGCATTATCTACCACTTCAACATACTCTCTTTAATTGGGTTGGACTCAGTCACTGTGCTGTAAGGTGAGAATTCCTACTGGTTATAGCAGCATCCACAGATCCAACCATATATCAATCAGAAACATCAAAACTTGTTCTGGTAATTTTACCTTTTTGTCAGTACCCCTTACAGACTATATTATACTTGTATTTGTGGTTCATCTGTGATGTGGAGTGTGGAGGGAAGGAGAGAGAAAGGGGAAAAGGAAGAGAGTATGTTAGTAAGAAGAGAGAGAGGTAAGGGAAATCCAATAGGTAAAAAATAAACAGGAGGTTGGACTCTGTTGGAATTATTTTTGTAGCTGAGATATAGGGCTAGTGTTGAGAGGGCATCAAAGTGTTTTTGTAGGCAGGAGGAGGTATTCAGAGAGGTAAAAATGTATTTAAAGATTGAGAGGGGCTGTGAGATTATTCAAACCTGTGAATGTACTTGTAGTTCATTTTGCTTGGATGTTCTAAGCTCAGCTTTGTTAACGATTACCCTGACATGCTCTTGAATGGTACTGTTTAAGTTATAGCACTGGCTAACTCTTATTCCCCATTGCACTTACAAAGGCCGTTGTTATATATGCTGTTGGGGTAGGCAAGGAGGCAAGGAAATGAGGAAGAGAGGAGAAAAGGAATAGGGAGGAAAGAAAGTCAGAAATAGAAGAGAAGAGGCACCAAAAGAGGGAGCGGGTCAAAGGGGGAAAATCTTAAAGGATAAAGTAAAGTAAAATAACGAAACAGTACCAGTAAAGAAGCAAGAACCAGAAGAAAGAAAAAATAGAAAGAGAAAAAATTAAAACAGAAAAAAACAACCCAACCAAAAAACCCAAATCAAACAAACAAGCAACAAAACAACAACCAAAATAAGAATAGAAGTAAAAATAGCAACCATTGGGGCCAGGGATTTAGCTCAGTGGTTCTGCCAGCTGCACAAGGTCCCGAGTTCAATCCCCGGTACCAAAAACAAAAACAAAGACAACCCCACCCCCAAAACCAAACCATCATGCAGTTGTTATAGCACTAACCCAGTGTGTCCACAAAGCTTCCTCTCTGCTAGTGATGGTCTGATTGCATGCCACCAAGCATTTTCCCTTTGTGGACCAGTCAATTTCCTATCCAAAGCAGTGAGAGCTGTCATGACTCTTGCCCTGGTCGCAAGCCGCGCTCTGGCTGTGACCCAGTGCAATCCATCCTTCACTTTGGGGAAAGAAATGTGGTGTAGTTTGCCCAACTCCTGTTTCTCCAGTTCTCTGTCAGCAACAGCCAGGGATGTCACACTTGCTCGCTTCTTTCATGCCTGACAAATTTTGTGGTTATCTTCATATCTTCTTTCTGCAGGGTTTTCTTGCCTATTATATGGCCAGAAGACGTCCTGGCCCAGGTGCTGTTTGCCCTTTGTCTGCCAACAGGCATCTATCTGCCTCAGCTCTACCCTTGGTACCTAGGGCCGCCTACAGGCTTGGCATGGGGACCCCTTCACCAGTACCGGGTGATGGTATGAACCTCACGGCATTGTGGTCCTTTCTGGTGTTTGGTGAGACAGTAGGAGAAAACCTGCTCTGTTCTGGCCTCCCTGAGTTGCTGTCTGACCTGGGCGCAGTGTCTGCCCTCTCACACGTCTTGATCTAAGCTGCACCCAGCGTATGTCAGCTTGCACATATTTGGACAAAATCATGACACTTGGCGTAGTAGGGCAATGACAGCCTTGCAAAGATGTTCGTATCCATATCCTTGGAACCTGTACATATTTTAAGCCACAGAGGAAAAAGGAAATTGACATTGTAGGCAGAGTTAAAGTTAATTATCTGATCTTTAAAAAAATTTTATTAATAAAATTTATTTTATCTTATTCCCCCCTCTCCTTAAGCCCCCTTCCCTCCCTATGTATAAAAGCATAATTATCTGATCTCACAATAGAGACTTCCTTGATTTTCTGGATGGGTCCAGTGTAATCTAAAGGGTCTTTTGATGTAGAAGGGGAAGGCAGAAAAGTCAGAGTCAGAGTGATTGGTGTTAAAGGGATTTAATTTGCCATTACTGACTTTGAAGATGGAAGAAAAGGCCATGAGCCAGCATGTGGGCAGTCTATGGATATCAGAACACGTTAGGAGCGGGCTTCTTCCTTAGTTCTTGTAAAAGAACAGAATCCCAAAGGCACCTTGATTTTATCCCAGTGAGATGCCTTTTGGAGTTCTGATCTCTGGAACTTGAAATCAGTGGTGTTTTCTTATCTCACCAACATTTTTACAATTGGTTCCATCAGTAACAGGAGATGAAACCACATATTAGCGCCTATCTTGATGTTTTTAACTGGGCATATTACCACCACAAGCAAACTCATACTCTGTTACTAAACAAACAGCTGAGAATGAATATTAGAAAGGCAACTTGGCCATGTTTTCCAAAAACAATATGGAGGCCCCATAATTTTTAAACAGGAAAGTAAAGAAGGAAGATTTGTCCTCTCTGGACACATGTATAAGTCTTGTATTCATCAAGACATTGTGAAAGGGGTTTAAATCTCAAAAGATGTATCAATATAGCAGAAAATAAAAAATACAGTAAAATTAGAAGCTGTTACAAAAATGGAATCACAATTAATGCAGACACTCTGGGAGGCTGAGACAGGAGGATTGCAAGTTTGAGCTCTGCCTGGATAACTTAGAAATTTAACAAGACTCTCCAAAATTAAAAATAAAAAGTGTTGAGGATGTAGCACAGTGTGAAGATCTGTGTTCAATCCTCAGTACAAAAAAAATCAATGCAGAATGAAATTATGTTGAAATTTATGGATAATCAGTTACTAATTGGAAGAAAAATCAAGGTAAATTCTCATGTTAATATCAATCATGATAGTAAGATGAATTTGGATGAAAGTTCTTCAGTTGTAATAGATTTCTGGAAGAAGATGTTAAGCCTCTGAGCTTAATATCCAGAAAGACAAGAAAGGAATAGAAGTGAGAACATAATTGTAGATTCAAATATGTTGAACATGGGTAGGTAAAAAAGAAAATGAAGCCTAAATTCAAATCTAGAGAACATATTAGAACATATTTATAACAAAGCATACAAATATAGGCATATAAAATTAATTAGAATAGGCATATAAAATCAATTAGAATAAAAACATCTAATATGATAAGCTATCAAAGGAGGTGAACCAAAACTTGAGAAAAATAAAAGCAAGTAAATCTAGACAGAATGTATCTATGATAACAAGTCATCACATTGTAACCTGGAATATGTGCAACTTGTATTTGTTAATTATACTTCAATAAAACAGGAATAAAACATAAGCGCAAAACATATATAAATGTGTCCATCTTAATTATTAAAGTAAGTAAAATTAAAATAGAGTCATGAACTGCACAAAGACATTTTAGAAAGAACATTTCTTGGTCGAGGCTTGGAATTCCAAAAGTGGAAATTTAGATTAGAGGTTTCTCATTTTCTCCAAAGTTTAACTATTATCATAAGGTTAGACTCTAGGTTCCACTACACTATGCCAAATTATTCAAGAGAATAATTGAGAATAAACTTGATTTATACATCCCTGAGTTGGAGCTTTGTCCCCATACCTGTGATTTGAGCTAGTTACCCAGTTACCATGATCGCTTCCTTATGTGTAAATAGGAAAAATAATACACATCACATGCCATGATCTGCAGATGGTAGAAGTTTGTTGACACAAGGTTCATGTGTAGGGAGATTGGTCCTCGGTGTGATAAGGCTGGAAGCTGATAGAACCTTTAAGCAGTGGAGTCTAGGGCAGGGGTTGCTGCCCTGAGAAGGAATTCATGTAGTTCTCGTGAGACCCTTGTGGTTATAAAGAGCAAGCCTGGTACCTCCCCCGTCTTTCTATGTGTTCCTGTCTCATTATGTGATCCCCCCCATTTCAGAGTGCTCCTACGACAGTGCCATCCTCCATGATGTGATGAAGTCTGAAGTATCCTCACTAGAACCATAGTCACCATACCTGGAGGTTTTAGCCTCCAAAATTATGAGGTAAATAAACCTTGTATAAAGTAGGGATCTGTAGCCCCTGGGCAGTAGATTGGTACCAGTCTGTGGGCTGTTAGGAACTGGGCCACAAAGCAGGAGGTGAGTGGTGGGCCAGTGAGTGAAGCTTCCTCTGTATTTCCAGCCACTCCCCATCATTCACAGTAGCGCCTGAGCTCTGCCTCCTGTGAGATCAGTGGCATTAGATTCACATAGAAGTGCGAACCCTGCTGTGAACTGTTCATGTGAGGTACCTAGGTGGTGTGCTCCTTTGAATCATCCCTAAATCATCCTCCTTTATTTATTTATTTTCTTTCTTTTTGTTTTTTTGGTACCGGGGATCGAACTCGGGACCTTGTGCTTGTGAGGCAGGCGGCAGAAGCACTGAGCTAAATCCCCAGCCCATTATCATCCTTCTTTATTTCTAGAAAAATTGTTTTCCATGAAACCAGTTCCTCGTGCCAAAAAATGGTTGGGAACCACTGTTATAGAGAACCTCAGGCCCTTAGCATTAAGTTCTTCATTATAGCATTGGAAAATGAACTAATACATCACCTAAGAGTTATTGGAAATTTAGTGAGATAATATATATAAAACACTGGTATAGTGATGGCATATGTTGAGTGTTGTTACTATTAATACTAGCACAGATAACTTTGAATTTCTTTTTAAAACTTCTAATTAAATTAATAACTTCGTAGTTTGGGGTGCAGGTTTTATTTTACATTAAAAATAGACCCATATAACCTTTTCTGTATTTTATAAATACATAATGTACATCAACTCCTTACCAAGAACTAAAGTAGGCATTGTGGTTTTAAGGGTGAATAGAATATAGTGCTGGAAATCAAAGAATCCATGTTGTGGCTGAGGAGGTAGATTAAATAAAGTTAGTATGACTGAAAAGAATGTGAATGAGGTAAAAAGAGTGAAAACTTCAAATCAATTTTATTCATATTCATGTTAGAGAACATTTCTGTAAATGAGTTTGCAAGAAAACATTTCCACAATAATGTAGGTACATGTTCCTTCTCTTCTGAAGATATACTTTATTTATTTTTTGAAATGAAATAATCACTCTTTATTCAAACTAAATAAGCCCTCTTTCTTACAGGGCAAATATGAAAGTAAGCTCTGCCCCTTGGCCTTTATGACAAAAATCACATTCAGAATATGTTCATTTATAAAAGAAAGATTTGTAGATTACTAAATAAGTCTAGAACTTCAATATACATTGTTTCTTTGGAAATAAAGACTAAAAGGAATACTTCATGTCAAAAAGTTGCAGGTTAGAAAACCATGTTCCTTCTGAGGCTCATTTTAGCAAACCCTCCCCATCGTTAAGGTGAAGAGCTATGTCCCCTGAGAAAGGGCCCTTCCCTACTCCCTCTATGCCAACATCAGCATCCCTGGAGAGGCACAGGTCCTCTGGTCCCCTTGCCCCAGCCCTTGCAGGAAGGAACCCCTGCTTGCCAGCCTGCCCGGACTCCCTTGGCTCAGCTGTGCCGCAGTGGAGGGGAAGCCTCCTTAGCAGCCAAAGTGCTCAAGCACTACATTTTCCAGTGTTCCCCAGACCCACAATGTGCTCAGGGCCAAAGCTCTACCAGCAGGCTTCTAGGAAAGGTTTCTGCCAGAGGATCTTCGTGCCAGTTGAATGGAATCCACTGCTCTGAAGGCCTGCAACCACTGCTTCGTTGCCCACAATACACAGACACATGGGAAAGAACTCTTTCCTTATAAATTCAAGTTTGTCATCTGAGAGGCTGAGGCCTCCAGGGATTCTTCCAGCTCTAGGGCACAGAGACTGTATGCTTCCAGATCCTTTCTCCAGATTTCAACCTAGTGGGGGTCTTCTCCAGAGGGGCCAAGGGGATGTTCTCAGCAGAGCTGCTGGGGCCCTCTGAGGTGGGCTGGGAGGTGTCTGAGGCGTGGGACCCTCTGCTAGCTCATATTGCACATTCTCGAGCATGGTCTTGTACGCCTGCTGGGCTGCCATCTTGTGGAACTGGTCCTGCGCTCCATCGTAGCTGAAGATCCCCACAACGCTGACAGGTACGGTTTTGTTCAAACTGTGCCCCAGAGCCTTGCGATTGAGAGCAAACACAAAGGGAATGTTCTGCGCATGGGCGTAATCGATAATGGTGTGCAGAGTGTCGTCCAGCCCACCTTTTGACTGTATCTTCTCACAGCTGGGAGAAATGATGATGCATTTCAGCTTCCTGAGCTTTAGGTGTTTGAGAACTTCTCTCAGCCCCAGCACAAGCTGGCATTTGGTCTTAGCCTTGACTGGATCTTTTTGGTACATATGGTCTTGGAAGCGGACTAGTTCCTTGAGTAGGTCCGTGACACAGGCATCCACTTCTGTACTGAGCATCTGGGTGCAGTAATCTCGGAGTCTTCGGCTGTGGATCTTGGGGAAGCTGGCTTGGTCAGGCTCAGGCTGTCAGGCCTCTTCATCCTTTTGGAGCTCTGCACCAAGTGGCTCTTCTGGTTGGTCCTCAACTGCAGGAATGGAGGAGGCCAATTCTTCTGTTCCCCCTGAAACTGTGGGACTAGCCTGGTTGGTGACCTGCTCCTCAGCACTGATCTCTGCCCCCTGTGCCTCATCACTGGCAATAGCTGGGCTCATAGCATTTTCTCGGAGTCTCTGTTGCTTTCTCTCTTCCCATTCTTTCAAAACAATCTTCTTCAGTGAGGTGGGCTTCTTGGCCTTGGGGACCTCCCTCTGCTTCCCCTTCTTTATCAGTGGGGCGCTAGAGTCCAAGGGGTTGTGTGTTGTCTTCATCTGACTGAAGTGATGGCCCCTCTCCCCAGAGCTGGCTTCTTTGGAAAGGACAGGCACTGCTCCAACTGAGAACACAAATGGTCTGGAGGACTGCTTGGCCTGCTGGGCATGCTGCTGTTTCTCCAGTGCTGCCAGCAAGCCTCCCAAATCCAACTCACTGGAATCTGGCTTTTCTTTCCACTGTTTTTAAAATTGTTCTGTGGCTGCTGTTTAGATTGAAATTTCGGTGACTCTACTCTGAAGATATACTTTAAACATGTAAGATTGACTTATTAAAAAGACCAGTAAGGCAAGTGCAACATGTTCTTGCTCATCTGTGTATCAGAGACTCCCTTGGTGGGTTCCAGTCTCCTGCTCAGTGCTATGAGGCAAGGTTAAAAGAAAAACTCAAATGCAGAATTAAGGAGACAGAGAAATGCGGAGTCAGGATGACCAGTGCTTGTGCAAGCAAGGCTGAACAAGCAAAGGCCCTGAACACCCAGAGCTGTTGATATTTATTGGTGACACCATAGTTAGATTGAGGAAAAGGGGCTACTTGCAGGATGTATAGTTGCTATGGACATGTTACTGATGCAGGAAAGGTTTGTAAAGGAAAAGACAAAGCATTCTTGAATTAGGAACAGAACAGACAAAATATAGGTTGTGGTTAATAATTAACCTTGTCTTTAAGCAAAGGTTTTAACTCTGGGAACGGAATTTGGGTGAGAGTCACTCTGACCTCAGCACATAGGCTTCAGCCAGACTTGCTTCTTAAAGCAAACCAATTGTAGGGTTAACTCTTAACAGCCTGAAGTGCTGACAGCCTGCTATGGGCATAATCAATAGGGTGGTCCACCAAATCTGTGAATGCTAATGAAATTGATTCCATAAAAATTGAGAGTAGAATAATGTTCAGTAGAAATTAGGAAGGGTAGTCAGGAGAGAGAGGGACAGAGGGAGTTTGGATAGTGGGAACCAAACTATAGCTCCATAAGAGGACTGCGTTCTAATGTTCTAAAGCACAGCAGAATGACTGCAGTTCACAATAATTTATTATACATTTTATAAAAAGCTAGGGAATTAAAGATCCAATCAAAAATGGGCATCTACAATGAATAGACACTTCACAGGTGAAGAAGTACAAACAGCAAATAAATATAAGAAAAAATGTTCAACATTTAATTTGTCATTTGAGGAATGCAAATCAAAACAACACTGTAATTCCATCTCACTCCAGAAAGAATGGCTATCATCAAGAAATCAACCTTTCAGTTTCTCACAGTAGAGGGGTAGGGGTGGTGGGAGGGGAAGGGGAAAGGAAAGAAAGGAAAGGAAAAATTATGAGAAAAGGGAAAAATGGAAACAAAGTCTATGTAAATATGGAAGGGTGGAGGGGTGAAGGGCACACAGGTAATGGGGAAAAAATAAGAACCAAGATACATCATGTACAGGTACAAGCACCCAATGATAAATGTAAATGTATTGTATACTGAAAATGTACCAATAAAATAATTTAAGAAAAAAAAGAAATCAACCAATAAAAAATCCTGGCAAGGATGTGGGGGGAAAAAGAAACACTTTTCTGTTGTTGTTGGGGATGTAAATTGGTACACCCACTATGGAAACCAGTATGGAGATTCCTCAAAAAACTAAAACTAGAGGTTCCATTTGACCCAGTTATTCCCCTTGTAGGTATCTTCCCAAAAGAGTTAAAGGGATCATGCCACAGTGATACATGCATAGCCATGTTTACAGCAGCACAGTTTATAATAGCTAAATCTTGGAAACAGCCCATATGCCCATCAACAGATGAATGGATAAAGAAAATGTGGCCTTTATATACAATGGAATACTACTCTGCTATAAAGGATAAACTTGAGACATTCTTAGGTAAATGGATGTATCTCAAGACCATAATTTTAAGTGAAATAACACACATAAGTTTAAATATTGTATTGTTTCTTTTGTGTGAGAAGGAGCAAAATGGAGGATATATAATGAAAAGTAGGAAGAACGTTCAATTTGGAAGGGGAACAAGGGAGGGGGTAAGGGGAAGGGAAGGATATAAAAGGGATTAAAAAAGAGAATGGAAGGGCAAAATGGAAAAACCTTTTGTAAATGGGGAGGGGAAGAAGACTTGAAAGGAGGGGAGGGGAATGTATATATATATATTCATCATAGGGAATTTGTACCTGCATACGTATGGTACAAATTCCTTATGATGAATGTGATCATTATGTTTGCCTAACGTGAATGTTCTAATAAAAATTTTTTAAAAACAGTAGCAGATACCTCTGCCCAGTATTAGCAGACTCTGGTTAATCGCAACTCATTCCCAGCACCCTTTGATCTCTCCAAGCAAGACAAGCAGTGCCTTCCCCCTTTACAGCCCTGTTTGCATATCACCTATTGCCAGATGTTTCCAGATGCTTCACACTATATTGCTAGATGTCTTCAGAACATACCCTGCTCACTTTTTTACCACACTTGTAATCAATAAGTACTGGGTGTCCTTGGCCCACTTTGTCTTTGGTGCCTAGAGCAGCATAGATTGCCCCAAGGCCCAGTTCTCTGTGTCTTATTTCTTCTTATTCTTGTTAGCTTGTGTTTGTATTGCCTCTTAGGAGACTGCAGACCCACTGCAGGTGTCTATGATAATGCCCTCATTCCTGTTTCCTACAAAAAAACTATAAAAAGCTAGAGAATCTTCAACATTCAAAGAAATAAGAAATGATTCAGAAGATGGAAATGCTAATTCCTCTGATTTGATGATCACATATTGTATACGTGTACAGCATTGTCACACCATACTCAATCAATATGTATAACTGTTATGCCTCAGTGAAATACATAAAAAAATAAAATTCCCAAAACATTTCTACAGATAACTGAGAAAAAGCCTTGTTGTATTCATAGAAAGTTAAAGTAGGTTAGACAGCAAAAAAGGTGATCTAATGCATAACTTATGAACAGTGCCTAGGGTAGGAAAGACCCCAAATGAAGATGCAAAGAGTGACTTACTTTAAAATGAAGGAAAGCAGAAGGAAACAGGGTATTTGATGAAGATCAGGCTCTCTGATCCTCACTGTGGATTGCAGCTCATCAGAGTCCTGCCATGGCCTTTTCACCGAGAAGCTCCATCTTGCTGAGGAGTCTCCCCAGAGCACCCTGTATGTCCCTGTTCCTCAGACTGTAGATGAAGGGATTCAGCATGGGGGTGACCATGGTGTACACCAAGGAGGGGATCAGACTCATCTTAGAGGATGGTGTGGCTACTGACCTGAGGTAGACCCCAAGGCCTGTGCCATAGAACAAGGAGAGGACCAAGAGGTGAGATGCACAGGTGGAAAAGGCTTTGTATTTGCCCCCTGCTGATGAGATTCTCAGAATGGAGAAGAAAATCTGAGAATAAGAGAAAAGAATCCCAGTAAGAGGAAAAACAGCTAGGACGATGGTCACAGAATACACCACTATGTTATTAAGGAGGGTGTCAGAACTTGCAAGCTTCAGGACTTCAGGGGGATCACAAAAGAAGTGGGGGATTTCTGTGTTTTTACAAAAGGAGAGTGTGAGAACAGTCAAAGTCTCTGGTAGTGATCCCATGAGACTGATCAACCAGGACCCCAGAGCCATCAGCCCACAGAACCGTGGGGTCATAATGACCACATAGTACAGTGGGTGACAGATGGCCACGAAGCGGTCATAGGCCATCACTGTCAGTAGTAAATTTTCCAGGCACCCAAACACAATGAAGAAAAATATTTGTGTGATGCAGCCTGCAAAGGTGATTGCTTTGTTCTGAGTCTGAATGTTCACCAGTGTCTTTGGAACAGTGGTGGAGGTGAAACCGATGTCAGCAAAGGACAGGTTGGAGAGGAAGAAGTACATGGGGGTGTGGAGGTGAGAGTCTGAGATGATGGCCAGGATGATGAGCAGGTTCCCTGTAATGGTGACCAGGTACATGGGCAGGAGCAGCCCAAAGAGGAGGGACTGCAGGCCAGGGTCATCTGTGAATCCCAGCAGGAGGAAGTTGGTGACTCCTGTTTCATTTCCTGTTTCCATGAGGCTGCCAAATTTACCCATGAGGAGGCAAAAAGAAAAACAAAATTCATTCTAAAGGGATTCCCCAGGATGACCGTAATAGCTGTTATTCAAATTCATTGAACTCAATAAATTATTCATTTTGGCTGATTTTGGCTCATTGGATGTCTTTGCTGGCAAGTTGTAGTTACCATTGCGACCTGAAAAAAATCAGCTTTAGGTCAGTGGTTCTCTAATGGTGTTCTCTGGAACAGCAATATGAGCATATTTATGGAACTTGTTAGAAATGTGCATTTTTAGGCTCTCCTGACCAACCTGCTCCCACACTCTGGGTCTAAACAATCTCTCTTGGGATTCTGGTGCACACACACAAACACACACACACACACACACACGTACACTTGGGAAACAGGCTCCAGTGTTTGTCTACATGTCTAAGCAATCTTTTCTTTTGTAGCATCCCTGGTGATTGCTCTGGTATGTTCTGACTAATGCATTTAGGAATGAGAATTTCCTAATTCAAGGCAGATTCATCAGTCATTGGAAAGGTCTTTGTTTTATTATGCTGGCTTTTTGCAATTTTTACCTGACTCATTCTCTGTTCTTTGGGTGGTTCTTCTGTAGATAATGTTAACAACCTCTCTTATTAGTAACTCCCTTTTCCATTTCGTTTTAATTACCACATTCCCAACCTAAAATGAGACAACCTGGATTTGTTAAGTAACATATCCTAAAGTTTCTAAACGTAAAATGGAAAGTTACATTTTCTACCATATGATAATCATAGGATCAAAGTTACCACCATATGGAAACGGCTCTTTATACGTGCCTATTTTGGATATTTACTTTCTTGTTAAATTTTATTTATGATGAATACATTTTGGGTTAATTTTAATTTTATGTTTTCTTCTCCTAGGTAATCAGTAAATGGCCTCTGTCAGCTTTTCAAAATTCAGACATTGTATTTCATTCTTCACATTCTTATTAATAAATGATTATAAATGATTATGTCAATAGTAACAAACTTTCAGACCTTTTTTCATGTTTTAAAATCATTTATCTTCATAATAAAATTAAAAGTTGTATGTGAAATACACCTAGTATTATTTAACACTATCATTATTTTATTCCTGGCAACAATTTCTTCTTTGGATGAATTTTAGGATCTCTAGTCATGTTGAAAGAAAAATACTATTAGAATTTTATTTTATAAATTAATTAGGAAAAATCTGACCTCTTTACTATGCTCACATTCTCTTTGCAATAACAGATATTTCCCTCTAGATTTCTCAATCCCCTTTTGAGTATGCTTTCTTGAAGTATTTTTTAAACTTGTACATTATATTAATTTCTTGTTATGAATTTTTTAGTACAATTTATATTTGATGTCATGAAGAATGATACTCCTCCATATTATATCTCTGCTATTGCTAGTATATTAATAAAAGTTTTGATTTTCTGTATTGATGAAGTGTCTTGTTTTACTTCTGTTTCTTTATTAATTTAACAATTTCCTATAAATTTCTAATAATATTAATTTATGACACTTTTTCTTAGGTTTTGGTGAATTGTTTCAAAATTCCAGATCCTTGTTAAAATGTATAGTGAGGTTTGGAATTTCTATTTTTCATTCTTACTTTCAAAGAGGATAACCCTAGAATTTTGTAATGTAATATGAGCCCCACTATCATATTAAATATGAAATTTAAAAAACCATATTAACTTATATTTTTTGTTTCCTGGTATTTTTTTTTGTTTCCTTGTACTTTAGAGGCAATTTGTAAAGCTATGAATAAGTATTTAATGATTAGTTAAATATTTAGAAAAATGATATTATACTAATCTCTATAATGGAAATAATTTTGAAACATTAGATGTAGAACAAGACAGTACATCAGCTCTCTGAAAGAAACATAAAGAAATAAATAGTATATACTTAAACTTGGCAACATATTCTTTGAAAATACCAGTGATTTCCTGAAAAAAGTTTTGGGTAAAAATAAGAAAAATAAAAATCAGTAATAAGAGTTATAAACTAAAAAAATTGTCAATGAAAACATTTGTTGGAGAACATCAGAATGCAAGAATAATGTATTTGGTGATAGAGGTTAATAACTTTGATTTACAAAGCCTGCATGACAAAGTGTAGACCAATGTACTGCTGTAGAAAAGGCACAGCATATTAAATATTCATAAAAGAAATGTATAAGAGTAGTAGATGTTTGACACTTTGGATGGAGGAGAATGAAGGCACTTGTAATGGCTTAGGAAAAATGACAAGATCTTGGATAAGAAATGCTTAAGAGATGCTGATGCTAAGGGAAGGTCAATGTCCATTAGGAAGGTAGAGAGCTTCAGAATTGGCTTCTAGAAGCAAGAGGAAGCAATCTGAGAAGAAGCTGAGAGGAAGAGAAACCAAGAGGGATTCTAACTGCTTAGAATTCCTTTGATGGACTCACATTGCTTTGTTTTTATTTATCATCTTTTGAGAGCTCTGCCTGCCTCCATACCTGCTGCCCACATCAGGAGTTCCTGATGATCCTCTGTTCTTTAGGTGACTTGGGTTCAACTCAGCACCAAGTTTGACAGGGATGTGGCATCAGGCATAAGTCCTCTGCAATGTACAGTGGAACTCACCCTTTCCTGACACAGTAGAGCTAGCTGAGTGGATGATGGAGGTGTACTTACTATTTTCACAGCCTCAGAAATTACATTCTAATGAACGCTCATTAAGGTAATTATCCCATTGTTACTCTATTCTCTGAGCACTTAGGTTCCCATGAGTGAGGTAACCAAAATAGAACGATATTTTTGTGTGTTGGTAGTTTCATATCTTTGGGATTATTTTGTTTTGCAAGATATACATTTCCCTTTCCCTGGGCTCTTTGTTCACGATGTTACTTTTCTCTGGACTCCATCTCCTCTGTTCATCTTTCTCCATGAGCATTTCCTCACATATGAAACAGAGTTTCTTTATCCATCAATGATGTGAACAGGCGCAGTTTTCAAGACTGTGTAAATCCTGAGTATCTTCACTTAAAGCTGAAGACAGGGATTACATCCAACTGCACATAAAAGTTTGCCAATGATGTCAAATATATCCTCAAGGTTAAAGGTGCAGTATACATGCAGTTCCAGGCATGTGGTTAGAGAAGAACTGTGAGAGCTGGGTTAGTTGGCTGTCCAGGCAGCCCTCTGCAGGTATCTGCAGCTTTGCAAGTTTAAATCTAGCTCACTGGTTGGCCTTCAATATTCCAGCCCAGAAATAAAGAGTATCTTTAACAATTTACAAGGCGTTGCTTTTACAGCCTGTTGTGGTTTGGACTTGGAATGTCCTCCCAAAGGCTAATGAGTTTAGAAGTGGGGCTTGTGGAGGGTGATCAGATTGTGAGGCACTACAGATGGCTTGCTTTTAGGAGGCAGGGCTAGATTTGAGGCTGGTCATAGGAGATGTGACCTGGAAGAGTATGTCTCCCTCCTTGGCTCCTCCTTCCTCTCTCTTTCTGGTGACCATGGTGTGAGCAGCTTCCCACCATACCCTTTCTGCCTTGGAGCAGATTGACTATGAACTGAAAATGTGAACAAAAATAAACTTCTCCTTCCTTAAGTTTATATGTGTCTAGTATTGTGAGATCATAAGAAGAAAGTGGTAAATCACAGCCCAAATCACATTTTATTAAAGCAGTTCAAGAAGATGAGAACAACTGGACACAAAGCATCTCTTTTTGATAGGCTATCTTTAGCTTAAAGAAGTAATCAGTGGGATGAGACCTTTATTACCCAAAGGGAAACCCTACCATGGAGCTCACAATGCTCATGCATTCATACCTGATCAGTGCTTTATGCCTCAGTTGACTTCTCACATTTCCACCTCTCGGGAATGGGTGACATTTCTTGCTTACAATTGGAAAAGAGGCATCAGCTGCTACAAAACATATTCTGGGGAACAGGCTTGTGAAATTCATTGTTGGACATAGAGAAAGAAAATTGTTGAGGACATTGGAGAGAATCATGTGCAGGGACTTGTATTTGAGAGCAATGGTTACCTAGTATTTCTGTTGTCATCTATCAGGAATGTTGCTCTTTGGATAGCTGATTAGTGTTTATTTTGTTAGTGTCTTGACTCTTGTGATTAATACACTCTATCTCCTTTCTTTTGTCTATCTTCTCTTTGTCCTTCTTCTGTCTTAAACATTCGACTCCACTTTAACATTGCTCAATTAACATTGTGCATGGCCTTATGGTCCATGATAATGACATGTAAACATGTTTTTAGGAAGAGAAGTAGATGTTTTATAGAGGAAGGCAGGAGCATCTCATGTGGACTCTTTTAGGACACTGGGGATTCTATGTGTTTTCATCTTATTGAAAGTGGATTGTTGAGTGGAGGAATTATTGAACAGACCTCTATTTTTTTTTTTTTGATACCAGAGATTGAACTCGGGACCTTGCACTTGTGAGGCAGGCAGCAGAACCACTGAGCTGAATCCCTGGCCCAGACCTCTATTTTTAAAGATCATTCAGGCATGGCAAGAACAATATAGTGAAGGAGATGGCACTTTAATCACCCCAGAGAAATCCATAGAGACAGCTATTGATAAACCTGAAAAATGCCAAAGAGGATTAAGAGCCCCATTAAATAATCTGAATCAAGTGGAGCATAAAAGGATAATATTTATATTGAAAGATTGCTGGTGAAGCCTATACACCTAAGATAATAAGTGATATTGTTTGGCTCTTAAATGGCCCCCAAAGGCTCATGAGTTGAAGCTTGGTCCCCAGCTGACAGTGCTATTGGGAGGTAATGGGTCCTTGAGGATGTGGGTGCCTGAGGATGTGGAAGATTGTAGGAAGTAGAGTGGCACCTCAGTTCATGAACGCTTTTGTTTGTAAACAATTTGGTTCACAAACAGAAGCCTTTGGCAAAATTTTCTTTTTGTTTGCAAACTGCACAGGGTGACAAACGTGATTGTGACCACCTTTCTCACATAATCACAAATGTGGCCATCTTTTTCAAAATCGTAGCACAGATTAAGTTCTTTTTTATTTATTTATGTATTTATTTATATATTAATTGGTACATTTTAGGTATATAATACATTTACATTTATCATTGGGTGCTTGTACCTGAACATACTGTATCTTAGTTCTTATTTTTTCCCCATTACCTGTGCAACCTTCACCCCCTCCACCCTTCCCTATTTACATAGACTTTGTTTCCATTTCTTTTTCTTTCTCATAATGTTTCCTTTCCCTTCTTCCCTTTCCCCTTCCCCTCCCACCACCCCTACCCCTTTGGACCTTTTCCAATTTCAAATTATCAATTATTCGTTTTAATCATTTTCATCCTTATTTACACTTTCAGTGTCTCACACTAGAGAAACTATTCAGTATTTACACATGTGTGTCCTATTTATTTCACATAAGAGGATGGCCTCAATATGCATCCATTTAGCTATAAATGACTCTAGTTTCTTGTTCTTTATGGCTGAGTAGTACTCCATTTTATAAAAAAACCACATCTTCTTTATCCAGTTTCCAGTTGATGGGCACTTGGGCTGTTTCTAAACTTTAGCTATTACAAACTGTGTTGCTATAAACATAGGTGCACATATATTGCTGTAGTATGATTCTTTTTAATTCTTTGGGGAAGATACCCAGCAGGGGAATAGGAGGGTCAAATGGGACCTCCAGTCCTAGTTCTCTGAGGTATCTCCATACAGATTTCCACAGTGGTTGCACCAGTCTGCACTCCCACCAGGAATGGAGAAGGGTTCCTTTCTGTCCACACCCTGCCAGCATTTGTTATTGGTTGATTTCTTGATAGCAGCCATTCTTTCTGGGGTGAGGTGGAATCTCAATGTTGTTTTCATCTGCATCTCTTGAATGATCAGTGATGTTGAACATTTTTTCATATATTTATTTGCTACTTTTACTTCTTTGTCTGAGAAATGTCTGTTCACTTTGGATGCCCATTTTTGAATTGGGTCTTTGAATTTGGGGGGGGGGTCTGATTTTTTTTCAACTCTTTATAGATTCTCAATAGTAGACCTTTGTCTGAGGTACAGCTGCTAAAAATTTCTTCCCACATTGTAGGTTGTCTCTTAGCTCTGTTGGTAGTTTCTCTTGCAGTGCAGAAGCTTTTTAATAAGATGAGATCCCAGTTGTTGATTCTTTGTGTTAGCTCCCATGCTACTGAAGATTTGTTCATAAAGTCTTTTCATATGCCAATGTCATCGAGAGTTCTACTTAACTTATCTTCCAGCAAGTTTAGTGTTTCTGTCTTAATATTTAGCTCTTTAATCCACTTCAATCTTAGTTTAGTGCTTGGTGATAGGTATGGGTCTAGTTTTAATCTTTGCCAGGTTGAAATCCAGTTTTTCCAACACCTATTGAATGGGGTGTCTTTTCTCCAATGAGGGTGGTTGGCTCCTTTGTCAAAGATGAGGTGGCTGAGTATGTCTGGAGTTGTTTCTGCATCTTTTAATCTATTCCACTGATCTTCGGGTCTGTTTCTTTGCCAGTACCATGATGTTTTTATCACAGTAGCTATGTAGTATAGTTTCAAGTTGGGGATTATGATTCCCCCAGCCATATCTCTGTTGCCCAGAATTGCTTTTACTATTTTAGATTTCTTCTGCTTCCAAATGAATTTTTGGATTGTTTTCTCTAGTTCTGTGAAGTATATTGTTGGGATTTCAATTGGTATTGCATTAAATCTATATAGTAGTTTTGAGAGTCTGGGCATTTTCACTATATTGATTCTTCCTACCCAGGAACAAGGGATATGTTTCCATTTTCTTATATCCTCTTTGATCTCCTTCTTCAGAGTGCTGTAGTTTTCAGTATAGAGGTCTTTTGCTTCCTTTGTTAGGTTGATTCCTAGATATTTCATTTTTTAGATGCTATTGTAAAGGGAATTATTTCCCAAATTTCTCTCCCAATGGGTCTGCTATTTGTGTATAAGAAGGCTATTGTTTTTTGAGTGTTGACCTTATATCTAGCTACTCTACTGAATCTGTCAATTAGGTCTAGAAGACTTTTGACCGAGTTTTTTGGGTCTTCTATATAAAGTATCATATCATTAGCAAATAATGACAGTTTCACTTCTTCCTTTCCTATCTTTATTCCTTTTATTTCTTTCTCTTTTCTAATTGCTATGGCTAATGTTTCCAGAACAATATTGAACAGGAGCGGCGCAAGTTTCAGGTTGGGGGTTGTGATACGCCCTGCAATGTCTCTGTTGCCTAGAATTGTTTTTGCTATTCTAGTTCTTTTCTTGCTCCAAATGAACTTTTGGATTTTTTTTCTCAAGGTCTGTGACATATACTGCTGGAATTTCAATTGGGATTGGATTGAATCTATGTAGCAGTTTTGGAAGTATGACCATTTTCACTATATTAATCCTTCCTACCCAGAAGCGAGGGATGTCTTTCCATTTTCTGATATCCTCTTCAATCACTCTTTTCTTTTTTTTATTTTATTTTTAAATATATATATTTATGGGTACATTTTAGGTATAAAATACATTTACATTTATCATTGGGTGTTTGTACCAGAACATGATGCATCTTAGTTTTTATTTTTTCTCCTGTTACCTGTGCACCCTTCACCCCCTCCACCCTTCCTTATCTACACAGAGTTTGATTCCATTTTTTTTCTCATAATTTTTTTCTTTCCCTTCTTCCCTTCTTCCCTTTCCCTTCCACCATCCCCAAACCCTTGGACCTTTTCTTTTTTCAAATTATCAATTATTGATTTTAATCATTTTCATCCTTATTTACACTTAATCACTCTTTTCAAAGTCCTATAGTTTTCAGAGAAGACCCCTTTGATTTCTTTTGTTAGGTTTATTCCTAGGTATTTCAGTTTTTTGGATGCTATTTTGAAAGGAATTATTTGTCCTATATCTCTCTCAGTGAGGCTGTTGATTGTGTAGAGGAAAGCTATTGATTTTTATGTGTTGCCCTTGTATCCAGCTACTTTACTGAATTTGGTTATTAAGTCTAGAATACTTTTGGTGGCATTTTTTTGTGTCTTCTATATAGAGTATCATGTCATCTGCAAATAATGACAATTTGACTTCTTCATTTCCTATTTTTATGGCTTTTATTTCTTTCTCTTGTCTAATTGCTGTGGCTAATGTTTCCAAGACTATATTCAACAGGAGTAGTGATAGTCTTGTTCCTGATTTTAGGGTGAAGGATTTCAAATTTAGACCATTTAGTATGATATTGGCTGTTGGATTTTCATAGATGGCTTTTATCAGATTGAGGTAGAGACTATCTATTCCAATTTTTTGTAGGATTTTTTATCATAAACGTGTGTTGGATTTTGTCAAATGCTTTTTCTGCATCTATTGAGATGATCTTATGCTTTTTGTCCTTGGCTCTATTGATATAGTGTATTATATTTATTGGTTTGCATATGTTGAACCATCCCTGAATCCCTGGGATGGCAGGGTGTATGATCTTCTTGACGATCTTCTTCATTCTATTTGCCAGTATCTTATTAAGGATTTTTGCATCTATGTTCATTAGTGAGATTGGCCTACATTCCTCTTTTTTGTTTGGGGCTTTCTCTGTTTTGGGGATCAAGGTGATGCTTGCTTCCAGTAATGAATTCAGGAGTATTGCTTCCCTTTCAATTTCACTGTAGAATTTAAACAGTAATGGGAGTATTTCCTCTCTTAATGTCTTCTAGAATTTACCAGGGAAGCCATCAGGACTCAGGCTTTTCTTAGTTGGTAAGATTTTAATTACATTTTCCATTTCATTGATTGATATTGGGTTGTTTAGAATTTTTAGATCTTCTTCGTTCAACATTGGTAATTCATAGGTATGTAGGAATCAGTCCATTTCTTCTGTTTTCCATCTTATTGGCATATAGGTTCTGGAAGTAGGTATTGATGATCCTCTGGATTTCTGCTGGGTCCATTGTAATTTCACCCTTTTCATTCCTAATTGACTGGATTTGTGCCTTTTCTTTCCCTTTTTCTAATAAGGTTGGTTAAGGGTTTGTCAATTTTCTTTATTATTTCGAAGAACCAACTCTTGGCTTCATTGATTTTTTGTATCGTTCTCTTAGTCTCCATTGCATTGATTTCTGCTGTAATCTTTAAAATTTCCTCCCTCATATGAGCTTTGTGTTTCTCCTGCGCTTCTTTTTCTAGAAGCTAGAGGTTCAACATCAGGTTGTTTAATTGGGCTTGCTCTGTTTTCCTAATATGAGTATTCATTGGTATGAATTTCCCTAGCAAGACTGGTTTCATTGTGTCCCATAGATTCTGATATGTTGTATTGTCATTGTTATTTAATTGAAGGAACTGTCTGATTTCTTCTTTAATTTCCTCTGTGACCCATTGGTTATTCAGAAGTGTTTCATCAAATTCCATGTGTTTATGAAATTCTTGTGGTTTCTTTTGCTATTGATCTCCAATTTTATCACACAATGGTCTGATAATGTACAGAGGATAACTTCCTTTGCATTTACTTTAATGTGTTGTATGAATGAGTATGTGGTCTATTTTGGAGAATGACCCATGTGCAGCTGAAAAGACTGTGTATTCTGATTTTGTTGTGTAGAACACTCTGTAAACATCTGTTTAGTTCATTTGTTCCAGAGTTTGATTGAGTTCTAGTATTTTGTTGTTTATTTTTTGTCTAGTTGATCTATTTGTGACAGTGGGGTATTGAGGTCCCCCACTACTATTGTATTAGTGCATATATGACTTTTCATGTCCGTTAGTATTAATTTTATATAGTTGCATGCCCTAGTGTTTGGTGCATATATATTTAAGATTGTCATCTCTTCTTGTTGGATTGTTCCCTTTACATGGATGTAGTGTCCTTCTTTGTCCCTCTTACTCAGTGTTTGTTTGAAATCCACTTGATTGGCAAAGAGGATAGCTACTCCTGCTTTTTTTGGGTTCTTGTCGCATGGAGTATTGTTTTCCACCCTTTAACTTTCAGCCTATGAGTTTCTTTTTAAATTAAGTGTTTCTTCTATACAGCATATTGTTAGATCTTGCTTCTTGACCCATTCTGCCAGTCTATTTCTTTTGATTGGTGAGTTGAGACCATTAACATTTATGGTTATAACTGATACATATTGACTTATCATTGTCATGACTTTTTCTTTTTTTTGGATTCTCCCCCTTTGTGTTTAATTTCTTCTGGTGGCTGATGGATTCATTCTGCTGTGCTTTCTGGGGTTGTGATCCTCTTTGTCTTTTTCTGGAATATTGTCTAAATTTTTTTAGGTTAGGATTTAGTATTCATGAAGTTCCCAAAGTAGTCTTTGTCATGAAAGTATCATATTTTTCCACCAATTTTGAAAGATAGTTTTGCAGGGTACATCAATGTGGGTTGGAGTCTGTTTTCCTTTTGGGCTTGAAATACATCACTCCAAGCTCTTTTTGCCTTGAGGGTTTGGATTGAGAAGTCTGCTGTGATTCTGATGGGCTTTCCTTTGTATGTGATCTGTTTCTTTTCTCTAACTGCTTGTAGAATTTTTTTTCTTCTGTTGGGTTTCTGGAATCTTAACTATTATATGCCTATGTGTAGATTTTTTTTTGATCAAGGCTAGTTGCAGTCCTATATGCCTCACTTATCTGTATATCAAGTTCTTTTCCCCTACTTGGGAAGTTTTCTGCCATGACTTCTGTGAATGGTTTTTTAATGTTGTCTGCAATCTCTCCTGTTTTTTCTTTGACTCTGATGAATCTTATGTTATTCTTCTTTGCACTGTCTAGCAGCTGCTGGATCGATTTCTTGTGGTCCCTTAGTATTTTAAAGAAATTCTTCTTTTCCTGGTCCCTGATTGAAATTTTATCTTCTATATCTGAAATTCTGTCCTCACATTGGCTCATTCTGCTGTGTAGACTTTCAATGGAGTTTTTAATCTCTTGGAAATCTGTTTGCATCTGTTTTATGGATTCCACTGGTTTTCTATGTTGGGATTCCATCATGTTCCTCAGCTCCTCTAATTTTTTATCTGTGTCCTCTCTAAATCTATTAATCACATCTTGCACTATAGGCACAATCTCTGCTGTTATCTGAGAAATTATTTCTGATTTCCTTTTTTCTAGATCCTCTTTTGTTGCCAGTTCAGGGAGGCCTGGTGGTTGAGTATCTGATTGTTCCATCTCATGTCCCTTTGGGGTGGCTTTATGTGATCTGGAAGTCTGGTTTTGAGAGTTGTTTACGTGTCTTCTCATTTCAATGGAGGGGGGAGGGATGTGTGCTGCTGGCGCCCTCATGGCTCACTTTCTTGGCACTGGGGGCAGTGGTTCAGTGGCCAGAAAGGTTCACCTCCTCTGTGCTGGGGGCAGCTTTGCTTCTCTGCACCTTGGGCAGTGGTATGGTGGCCTGGAATGTCCTGAAAAATGTATTATGAAGTAAGAAATAGCTTGATCATGAACTGATGAAAATTCTGAGGAATACACAACAAGTATCTGGTCATCTTTGTAACAAGACACCATATTAGCAGTGCAATGAAAATCACAAAGAAACTGCAAACAAAGAGTAAAGAAGATAAACTTACGATTCATTGCAAGATCATATGCATTAAAAATCCAAGGGCTTCAACAAACACAAATGTAGACCCAAATAATTTGGTCATTTGATTCAACAAATAACTGTTCCTTTATAGAACATCAAGTGCATTCAAATATGGCAGATAAAATAATTTCTATTTGCATTAATAACAAGTTATAAAAAACTCAGGAATAAATTTGAGGAGAAAAACTATTGTGTATAATATTTTGTGTGTGTGTAAAAAACATAAAACAAGATATAAACATGTTGACAGAAGTCTCCCATTATGAAAAGATATTTAAACAAGATAAATAGAAAGACTTAGCCAACCATTGATATGAAAATTCAGTGTAAACTCTGCAAAATTATCTTAATTTAAAAATTCAATTCATTCCTATTTTAAACCCAAGAACATTTGCTATTACATGTGATCAACCAATCCTAGGATTGTGAAGGAAACAAGAGAGGGAAATTGTACAAAAAAAGGGCTTCAGAAATATTGGTAGTCAAGTGTGAGAAAGGAAATACGAACCAAATTACTAGAATAAAGTTTAATCAGCATATTGAAGACACACTAATTCTCCAAGAGGAAAAAATATAATGAAATACATTAGGGAATTCTGAAATATAATGTTTTTCACACAAAAGTTATAATACGAGTAATTCATAAAAGTGATTGAGAAGGACAAATGGATCATGAGATGAAAGCAAGTAATATAATCAATCTTAAGAAATTTATTGCTTATTATTAAGAATTTATTGCAGAATTTACAAAACAAGAAATTTTCAGAATAAAATTCAAAGCAAAAAGGTGATTATTACAGGTAATGGTAACATTAAGACTATTATAGAAAAAAATAAGAGTCCCTTGATGATTGAAGTAAATGCCATGATTTATTCTAACACCTAACACAAAAAATGTTGTTGATTTGACAGGAGATACTCTATTTTATGAAGAATGTATTTTTTAACTAATAAATTTTCTATTTGCTAGAATGTGTTTTATCTCTGAACCCACGCATAGAATTTCTTTCTGGTTTTAACAAAATAATGTAGCATTTAGGGGTAAAGATGCAGCCCAGCAGCCCTGCACTGGAGGCCAAGATGGAGAAGACCTCCATGGCCACCATGACCTTCCCCTTGGTGCTGTGGTATACAGGGAGGAAGGTGACCCACACACTGCAGAACACCAGCATGCTGAAGGTCAGGAACTTAGCTTCATTGAAGGTGTCAGGCAGGTTCCTGGCCAGGAAAGCCACAGTGAAGCTCACCAGGGCCAGGGAACCCAGGTATCCCAGGACACAGTAGAAGGCGGTGAGTGAGCCCTTGTTGCACACGATGATGATGTGGCCATGTTCAGAGTGTGCATCTGTGTCAACAAAGGGAGGAGAGGTTCCCAGCCAGACTGCACAGAGAATAATTTGGATCAGGGAGCAGATGGGAATGACAAAATTAGAGGCTCCTGACACTAGTAACCACCTGATTGATTGTCCTGGTTTTGTAATCATGAAGGCCAGAATCACAGTGATGGTTTTGGCCAAAACAGTGGAAACAGCCACAGTGAACACAAGTCCAAATGTTATTTGCTGGAGGATGCAGGTGGCTGTGTTTGGACGGCCAATGAAGAGCAAGGCACAGAGAAAGCACAGCAGGAGGGAGGTGAGCAGGGTGTAGCTGAGAGCCCTGTTATTGGCCTTGACTATGGGAGTGTCTCGGTGTCTCACAAAGAGCCCCAAAACCATAGCTGTGAGAACAGAAAAACACAGAGCTGTGCAAATCAGAGCCATCCCTAGGGGATCTGTGAAGGACAGGAAGTCCACAGTCTTGGGGAGACAGCGATCTCTGTCTCTGTTCGGGTACTCATGTGTTGGGCACCACATACACTGATCTGCATCTGGGGAGAAAGCAAAGATTCAGCATTTCTTTTTCACACATTTTTTATTTCTGCCCAGTTGAAGAAAATGGTTAGCCTTGTAATATTGCTATGAGTACCAGTGATTCATATGTAGTTTTGAGATCCATCAGAGTACATGCCTAACCTAGGGAGAAAGCTTTCAACTGTGACTAATACCAAAGTCCTTCAAATTGACCCTCAACGTTAGAGGGGTTTGAGGTCACATCATGCTGTGATTCGGTAATGTCATCAAGGCTGTGGGTTGTGGACTTCTCTCAGCCCCTTTGTTACCACCACAGCCTATTCCTCATGAAAATCCATGTGTTGACACACTTGTAATAGTCACTTAGTGCAACTGAATTTAAGGCTTTCCAATATCTATACTCAGATGGAGAAAAATTTAGTCCTCCTTTTACAACCTCAGTGTTGTAACTAATTAAGCTTAATTCATAGAAGAACAAGTCTTTCTTCATGTAACATATTTATTTTTCTGTGACTATTCCAGGAAATTTTTAATAAAAATATTGAAAACTGAATTGAAAGCACTTGTATTTTGTATGCAACTATATTGCTGGTATACAACACTTTAGAATAACTGGTATTTCAATCCAATTAGTGAAGAATATGTGTATTTTTAAAAAATTCATGCACTTACAACTGAAAGTATCTTTTCCTATCCCTTTTTTTGTAATATGTTATACAATAAGTTGTGAGCTTAGTATATATGATGATCATTGCTGCAAATGTTCACATCTGCTTTTGTAGAGCTTGAAAGCAGTCATGGGGCACAGCTCTATTATTAATGGGTATATCTTTGTTCAATTTCAAATTTATTTATAGAAGTAATAAGAAATTTTCCTACTCCCATTTTAAGGATCTTAAGGTTCTTTTGCTCCCCACTCAGGTGGAGATTTAACCCATGCATTCACAGTAAACTATATCCCCAGCTTCTTTTGTTTTTCATTTTGAGACAGGGTCTTGCTAACTTCCTCAGGCCAGCCTCAAATTGCAATCTTCCTGCTTCAGAGCCTCTAAGTAGCTGGCATTACAAGACTGCACCTTCATGCTGGGCTCTTATTTAGATTTTATAGGTAAATCTCTTGCAAGAGGAAAAGATTATGAACTTGTTTATACAGATTGTCTTTCATGTTTCTCCTGTTGGAATACTCATCCCTCTTCATAGTCACCAGGTGCTCCTGGTTTTTGCCCATAGATCTGCTTGACAATGGACAAGCATGAGAATATGGCAGCATGCATCTCAAGTCCTTTATTTCTTTTTTCTTATTTTATGCATTAGTTTGATGTTTCAAACCTGTCAGAAGGAAGGTAAGTAATTTTTTGTTAGTTTATCTTTTCTGAAAATAGTTACTAGCTTTGCTAAGTGAATGAAACCAAATGATGCTTCCTGCTGATATGATTGGAATGGCTCAGTACTTTTGCAGGAATTCAAACAATTATAATATTTATTCTTTAAACTTTCTTTCTTTTTATTTTGCTTAAATTCTTTTATCAATACATTTTAGGTATACAATATGTTTACATTTATCATTGGGTGCTCTTTAAACTACTCCAATTTTGGAAAGTTTAAAGCATATTGAGGCCATATTCTTTAAACTTTCTAACATTGAAGTATTTTAAAATTAGTCTTACATTTCTTATTTTACAAAAGCATTTTGTTTTGATTTGTATAAATTTAAATGTGTAGACATTACTTTCAGAGATATCAGATGATTGTATCTTTCATTGGAATACTGTGTCTTTGTATTTTCTTTCTTTTTTTTTCTTTTAAAGTATTTTATTGGTACATTTTAGGTATACAATACATTTACATTTATCATTGGGTGCTTGTACCTGTACGTGATGTATCTTGGTTCTTATTTTTTCTTATTGTACCATAACATAAAAGTTGATATTATACTATCTTTATATTAACTCTGCATACTTAAGACTGTGAACATGGCACACTATATAATGAAATATTTCCACAATACTTTATGTAGTTTATTATTTCATGAGTGTAGATTCCTCAGATGAATGTAATTATAAAGCATTGCAAAAATAATCCAATAAAAAAGCTATAATGTATGTACTTATAGTGTTTTATGGAAACTATTGGATGGGAAACTTCAAAGCACTGGCAGGTAGCTAGGGGAATTATACATCTTACGTTGCCTGGACAGTCTTTAGAATGGCTCACCGTGAGACTTGGGTTAATGTTGTCTCACTCGGCCCTGGATGGTAAAGAAAGGGAACCACTGGAATCAGTGCCTCTGTTGAGCATAGTAGAATGTGCACTGTCAGATAAAAACATGGACATAGTTTAGTGATGGAGATTAAAAAATAAATGTACTGGAGGAGCAATTATCATGGTGTAGTTTAATGTTTTCTACCTGTCTGATTGGAAATGTGTCTCTCAGGGCAAAATATACAAGTAAAGCAGCACGCATGTCTTCCTTCCTGTGGAATTTTTCTAAATCCTGGACCACAGCTCTGGCTACACACTGATTGAGGAGTCTAAGAGGAAGAGAGAAGCACTGGTCATGATTTTGCACATTCTTAGCAACTTAGCTTTGATGTAAATATTTCCCTCTTCATCAGAGAGAAATTTGACTTTCTCTATGAGATCATCACTTCCTCTCTCCCATCCTTTCCCAATTTGATACTACCTAGACCTCTAATTCAGGATTACAATAGTTAACTTCCCTTTGTTTGTTTAAGCTATTTGCCAAAAATAATACTTCACAGTACCCTAATTAATTTAATATGTCACCAGCAACATTGCTTGGCTATTTTCTCTTATTTATCAACTTCTTCCAGAATCTTTTTTTTCTTTTTCTTTTTTTTTTGTGGTACCAGTGATAGAACTCAGGACCTTGCACTTGCAAGACCAGGGTGGTGCCACTGAACTAAATCCCTGGCTCTTCCAAAACCTTTAGAGGCAAAGTTCTATGTGTTAATGATTCAGAGAACTTTTACTCTGGAGATTATTTTACTATGCTATCACACTTGTTAGGACATAGTGTTCTAGAGAGCAGAATGTAATGACATCAGAGGTTGGCCAACCACTGAAAGTAACTACTGAAAAAAAAAATCCCTCTAAGAAACATAAAGGGCAGTGCAATAGAGAAATTAAAAGAATATGTTATGAATTGTAGAGTGTATTTATTGCCTCTCTGTACTTCAAAATCAAGGCGGGCACCGCTTTCTGCACACTAACAGTCTATTGCAAACAGACCGTGACTGTTATATAAATTGCCTCTAAAATTGTGTAGGATAGTTCAAGTGTGGAAAGGTGACATTACATCTTGTCAGTGCTTTGAGATGCTAAGTAGAACAAAAGTTAAAGACTAAATCTTATCCAAAAGGACAAAGGAAAAAAGGAATAGTGTGAATGTTATGTCAATGTATAACTTGCCATTTTATAGTCCTTCAAAGCATAGTAAAGACTCTGACAATGTATGGCAAGGGTTTTTGGGTATTTGGAGAGATACATGTGGTATCTACCTATTATTTCATCTCCACCCCTTTTCACTATCTTTACTCCTTTTTCATTCACTGCAAAACAAATAAATATACCTTGCTAAAATATAATTGTTTGTATTAACTTGCTCTTTCTGCCAGAATTAGCTCAGAATATGTCAGCAAATTCAAACCGTCAAGATGTGAAAGGTGAGTTTAGTGCTGAGTTAAGGGCTTACATTTAGTCTGATCTCAGACTGTGTTCATATATCTGCTTTATCCACTATTGAAAGGAGTCATACCTCTGTGAATCCAACAGGCCATTCTATCATCTCTTCATTGATGAGCAAGACTTGATTATGTGTACTGTTGGAGACAAATTCACCTACTTTAACCAGCAACCCAAGACCAGCTGGGAAATTCACGGTGTTCTTAATGTCATATTGTGCCATATGGTGTCTTTTGTCATCTAAGGAAATGTGGATCCTCGCACTGTTTGTGAATTCAATTTTCTTCAGGAATGGATGAAGCTAGAGGAAAGGCATCAGTTTGGAAATGAGAAATGCATCCAAATTAGAGGTGGAAAACCAACGTGTATTAAACAATGCTTTTCCCTCCACCCTACACTCAAGTTTCATCTTTGATAGATGGTCTGTTCCATTTGGGTGTTCACCACCCCATGGGTCCAAATGAGAACTCTTCTTCCCATGAATGAGTCGGGGAGTAATGGAAACCAATAACAACAATCCTGGGATGTTGCCTCCTGTGCAGCATTTTGCACAATCTTGGTTGCAACTCAGCTCTATGTTCATTTTGGATTTGCTACATGTCAATCTTTTCTACTGAAAAGGGATCTATATGAGTGAATTCATTTAGGATCTTGATTGTGATGGTTGCATGAATGTATGGAGATGTCCAATCTCATGAAAATAAAGTCACTAAATATGTGCACTTTGTGTATGTATTATACTCTAGGAAATTAAGAAAGTGTACAACACTTGTTTTTTTTTTTTCTATTCCTACAGATATTTTTTGGTGAAAGTTTTTTTTTATCATAAAGAACAAACGATGTGTTCTCCACTCCCCCAAATCTCTCCAGATTCTAATTAAGATTTTAAATACAGTTACTAAGCCTTGAATCTATGGGGGTCCATGACACTGTATTGTGGAAAGTAATAAAAATTCTCTTTTAACAACTGTTAAGTTCTTCAATATCTTGAATAAAAGCCCTCTATACGCTCCTTAATTTTAGGAAGGATTTATGTAGGTAAATTCACCTACTTTTCTTAGTGTTAAATAAAGAAGCTCAGTGAGGTATATCAAATGTTACTGTTATTGAGCCTGAAAATTAGATGATGACTTAAAGTGCATGACAAATTTTTACATGTCTTTGTCTTTGCATTTTACATTTATTGATCACATTCAATACTTTGATTAATTATTTGTAACTTGTATGTGAGAAGAGGATTCATAAAAATATTTTCCAGTCTTTTCTCACTAGGGGGATCTCAACAGTTTCTATAGCCTTACAACAGACTGACCTCAATAGATACTTTTCATAGCCTTATAAGAGACTTACAACAACAAATATTACTTAAATATGTCATTATAATGTGTTTACATTGGTTGCCATCAAAGGGTTAAATTCTAAATATATTTTTGTGATGAGTTTACATTGGTCATTTTCTTTCTTTCTTTTTTTTTTTTGGTACTGGGGATTGAACTTGGGTCCTTGCACTTGTGTAGCAGGCAGCAAAGCCACTGAGCTAAATCCCCGGCCCACATTGGTCATTTTCAAAAGAGTAAATTTTTTGTAAAAAACAACAACAACGTTTTATTTAAAAGATGCTTTTGGTACCAAACTAAATTCAAGGGCATAAGGTTTCATACATATAATTGTGATAATGATTATTGTTAATTTTCTGCTGTACTAAGTGTATTCATGCTTTCTGACTGCACAGGTTTTCTAATATATTGTTTATGATAGAAACCTCCTTTTGATTCAGATATTTGCCTTTCTCTTACACTCCAGCTACTTATGATAACAGGTTCATTTATAGGCTGATATATTTTCTTAATGGTATCCTATCAAAAGATAACAATTTGGGTAAGAGTTTTTTTGTTTTTGGAGGAGAAAGAGTATATTTAATAATTGTTATTTTATACTAAGATAGACATTTAAGTGTATTACAAAGATAATGTCATCATAATTGTCATGTTAAAATATTATGTGTGGCTCTTGATTTGAAGCTTTTTTTTCTGTTAGCACTTTACAGTAATTCAATTACTAGAACAACCATGATTGATAAAAATAGCAATCTTCTAATTATATTTTATATTTCAAAGTGCTCGATATCAGATAAAATTATAATAATTAAATTCACTACTCATTGCAATGCTAATGTTATGGATCTTCTCTTCTTAGTGTTCAACAACTGAAATTTAGAGACCAGAATTAGAAAGGTAACTGGGCTAAGAAGACAGCCAATATCCTGGCCCTGGCCCTCCAAGGTGAACAAACCAACCAGGACATGAGAAAACCTTTCCTACAAGATCCTACAAATGACTCAATACAATTAATAGCATAGGGGCCAAGGTATGCTTATTTTTCAACAGAAAATAAAAAGATGCTGTGGCCATCATCCCAGAATGTATGATAATTGCCCAAGATGATGGATTTGCTGCAAGCAGCATGATGTGCCACCCCTCCTAAAAGCCATACAATGGCTGAATCTGAGAGACTCTCCTCCCCTGCTATCACCCCGGGACCTATCAAGATCACCAGACCTGATGCAGCTATGGTTTTCAAACAGAGAAGGGAGAGATGCAGAGGACTGTAATATTGATTATGCCCACAGCAGGCTGTAAAGAGTGAACCCCTCAATTGGCTTGTTTATAGAAGTGAGCCTGGCTGAAGCCTACATGCCAAGGTCAGAGTAACTCGCACCCAAATTCTGTTCCCACAACTAAAACCTTCTGACTAGAAGGACAATGTTCTAATTAGAACATATATTTAGTCTGTTCTGTTCTTAATTCCAGAATGCTTTGTCTTGTCCTTTATGAACCTTGTTTTCATTAATTTCCATAGAAACTGCGCATAGTTTACCTTTACCCCAACTGATTGTCAATAAAAGTCAGTGCCTGGGACTGGCCAGTGCCTTTGTCAGCTGCACCAGCATTGGTTGTCCTGGCATCCTGCTTTCTCTCTCCTAATTCTGTCTCTTAGTGTATTTTTTTCTCAGGCCTGCATCATATACTGGGCTGGTGGGTACTGGAACCTAACTGCAGGGGTCTCTGGCACTTAAATACTTGTATTATGAATTCTTATAAGCTAGGGATAAAATTCACACCAATTTGTACTTGACATTCAGGGGGTGTCGTGTACTTACATACATCTCAGGTTTCTCACATTTAAAAATGGGAACACAGACTCTGCCCCTATGATTCCCCGAGATTTGGAAAAGGGTGATATATACAAACAATTCATTACCATGAGGAAGTTTAGAATATCATGTAGAATCCTTTTCTGTTTTTAGTCAAAGTTTCACACTGAGGGCTTTGGCCACCACATATAGAGTACTCTGGGTAAAATAGCTGCTGTTGGATATAATCTTCATGTCTGTATTTTCTGGCTCCTAATACATTGCAAAAAAATATATACAACTGACCAGTTGTTCATCTCCTTATAGTTGGTCATGAGTTCTGTTTAGATATTTTACCACATTTCATTCTATATTTGGAATTTTGGGATATACTATCTAATTAACTGGCTTGGAATCCTAGCCCCCAGCAGCTGTGTTCTCCTCATGCAGGTGAATATTACAGATATATCTATATCCAGTGCAAAAGGAGCCCTATTCCATTGGCTTAATTTTGCTGATCTAGACTTGAAAATATGCTCATGGTTCATCTCATTGAAATACCTGCGAACAACATCAGGTCATCAGTGAATGTCCTGCTTCTGAACTAGGTTTACCTGCCAGGGAAGAAGCCCAAGATGCTCTGCATGTTCTGGAGAGCAGGTTTCTGTTTTCTCCAAAAGCATTTTATGGAGCACATGGGCCACTGCATACACAGCATTGTAGATGAAATAGCTGGAGTCAGATAAGGTCATCAGGTCAATGTTTCCTGAAATAAACTCTAAGGAAGTATTCGGTGGGCAAACTCTAATTTTTCCGCAAAATGACCCAGGAAGAGAGCACTTGAAAAAGGCAAGCCATAATTTACTGAAATAAAAGTCTTCAGGGTATTGGGAAGGGTTGGATGTCCTGAGGAAGTGTCTGAAACCAGGGACTTCAGCATTGCGAGGAGAAAATGAGAAGCTTCCATGGAAGGAGTGCAGCATGTGGTTCATCTCATACATGACAATGTCCCACTTGGCTGTCATGACCCACACCTTCCCTGTGGTTAAATAGAATTCTGCTGCGATGTCCACAGTGATGAGGCTACCGACTTCCCCATACAGGATGTGCACATTTGCAGATGAAACTCTGATCCTGGACATGAAAGTGATGTCACTAGGTCTATACATTATCTTAGTGGCAGGGAGCTTTTCTGTGAAGGCCACACAGATACCTTTCTTTAGCATCTCTGCTTTCAGGTCCCTCAGGAACAGCTCACCTTTCAGGTCATCAGATGTAAAGATGGCCACCCACGTCCAGCCAAAATGCAGCAATAATGAGATCATGGCATGGACCAGAGTGCTGTCCTTGGGGGCCATCTGATAGAGTGATGGATATTGGTCTTTATCACTGAGCCTGGAATCAAAAGGTCCATATGTTACCTGGGTAAACAAAGAAAAATATCATGATTTTAAATCGTAGTTGGATTTGGATTTGTTTCCTTTGCAGAGGGGCTGGGACAGTTCCCTTCAAGATAGGGCTAGTGAGACCACTAATGAATAAAGAGTGAGACTGGGGTAGAGATTCCCAGTCCTCTCATTCTGAACAGAGAGAGTTTTGGGTTTTCTGCTCCATAGCATTTAGGAAAGGGCATGTAAGTTCACATCTTTTTTTTTTTTTTTTTGGTACCCGGGATTGAACTCGGGACCTTGCGCTTGCAAGGCAGGTGCCGGAACCGCTGAGCTAAATCCCCAGCCCAGGAAAGGGCATGTATATGTGATGTTCTATGAAAGAATTCTTAAGATCCACATGTTCTTTTCATTTCTGGCAGATGGCTCTAGAAGGAATAAACTTTGGCTGGTGTCTGCTTCACCCTCTCCCAGTTGCCTTGGGCTCTAAAGCCACCTGCCAGCAACCACTACTGGATGTAATCTCTGAGAAAGAAACAGATATTTAATGTGTTAATCTCTGAATGTTTTCAAATTATTCCTGCAGTTACCTAGATTGTCTTGAGAAATACAATCACCTACAATGGGTAACTGTGTAAAGACAGTATTTCCAAAATGCTCCCAATGTAACGACTCTCTTCATCCATTTTGCCCCCTAACTGATCCTCATGTTATTAGATTCTTCAGGAAAGAACATATGATACCGATACCTGGTAGCAGAAATTTCTCTGGGAGTCCTCTCAAGATATCTGTGTGGGTGAATTTAAGGCAGGCTTGTGCAAAGTGGATGAATCTCAATAGAGTTGTAGGAGCTTCAGCTACTCTTTGGATCTCTAGAACTTTAAGCCCTCAGTGTTGTCTCAAATAAATCAGATGTCCCACTGTCCCTAGACCCACACTGGAGAGTCACTGGCCCCTGGAGGCTCCTGAGACTGTCATGCTCTGTGATGTGCAGATTGGGCTGTGGAGATTCCCCACAACACACAGCTGTGAGCTGCTAGCAATCAATGGTAAAGGAAGTTGGGAAATCAATGCACTGGCACAAGACATAAATATGGATTGAAGATCACAGTAATCACTTCTTCTCTCTCTCTCTCTCTCTTTTAATCTCAATTATCTCCAAAGGCAGGGAGTTCCCTATAATCTGTCTTAGGCATTTAAAGGATTTCTATTCCTAGTCTCCACATGTCCTATGACCAGATGGGAGGGAATGGAATTGGAAGCATTCAAAAAAGTTCTTTCTAAAATTCATGGCCCACTTGCCTGTGGGAATTTGTAGAGTTCCAAAAGCGTTCCAGTCTCAGCTGAAAATGCTGGCGTGGTTCCTGCGATGATGGCGGAAAATTGACTGTGTGTCTGGCAGTTGTAGTTTGGGAATTGCCTCCTTGTTCCAGACAGCCAAAGCAGAGTGCTCCACAAGGTGAAGTGGTCACTGGCAATGGCATTGTAGACATGGAAACCCAAGGTCACATTGGGGAGGAGCTGAGAGTCCTTGTTGATCTCCTCCATGGCAAAGTAGAAAGCCAGTACATACTGGTAGTTCTTCCAAAACCATCTATTAAATTAGAAATTATATCAGTTCCACAAAGTGTATCTTGAAAATTGCAGAACATAGTATATTCCCTATTTTGTGTAAACAGAAGTTACTTGATTGCCAAATGGACAAAGATACTAAGAGGTTGTAAGATTATTGTTCAGACTAATACATGCTACGCTATAGATGAAACCTGAATACACAGCAAAACATGAAATGATCCAGATGGAAAATATCACAAATGATACGGATCCATTTATAGGAGATGTTCCAAGTAGGCAAATCTATAGCAACACAAAGTGAATTAGGAATGGAAGGAGGAATGGTGAGAAACTCTAAATGAATGTGTGGTGATGAAAATATGCTGGCTTTCCTGTAAGGGTTTGACATTAAATATCATTAGCTTTGTCAATGTGGATATCTACATAACCAATAGTTTTATTTTACTTATGTTTATTGGGAAAATGAGCACAGCTAATTTAAAAATATTGGACATTTAGGTATCATAGGTACAGAAATTTAGTTACAACCAAAATGTCCCACATTAGTTAAATGAATGGTGGCATAGTCATGTAAAATAACAGTAGGCCTGGAAAAAATAACAAAAAAGTTCATTATTTGTACAAAATTATGAGAGTGATATACTTCTAGTGACTAGAAGACCATGTATAGAATAAAGTTGAGAGTCTGTGCCCATATTAGGACTTGCACAAGTATAGGAATAGACATTTTTATTGTTTTATAAGCATGCTAAATGTTACTGGGTATTTTTCAGGAAGCAGAGTGGCCAGAAGCTTCTCTGGCTGGACAACAGATTGCAGAGTGCAAACTTGGGCTCCCAGCTTTGGGAAATAGGGTGATAGCTTTTCTTCTTCACCTCCTCTGCTTTCATGAGCTCACTTGACCCACGGGTTCTCAGGAGGTCCACAGAGTGCCTGAGATTAAAGAGTCTTTCCTTCTCTATTATCAATGCCTACCCCCTGAGACAGATGGGAAGCATCAGTAGCTGTCACCTACCCAGAGATTTCACATACATGAAGCAATGGCCAGAAAATGGTCCATTTCCTATTTTTGGTAAAGGAAGAGAGAGAGAAAAGGAAGAGAAACTCTAAATTAAAAAATCAAAAGGAAGGCTAACAGGCAGGATGTGTCAGAAAACTAAAGACAAAGAGACAGAAAACTAAAATTCTGCCCACAAATTGGCAGCTGAATATCTTCTGTCTTTATTGCATATGGTTTTGCTGAAATGTCAAGCCTTAAAATGATGTCAGCAGAAACTGCTAAGAATAGACACCCATGAAATCAAACTGCATACTGCTCAACTCTCTTGGGATATGAGCATATTGATATGTTGAGCCATTCTTTTAGTACACTCTACTGTTGCACCAGAAAACCATGCAAGAAGAAACATGCTAATCTGCCATTAAACCCTTATTAAAATCAATCTGGCCACTCAGTTATTACAGACACGTGGCATACTGTTGATTAAGTCTAGAATGAATGAATTTCTGCTTTTCTTTCTGGAAAAGTTAACAATGAGGTTGCTGGAGTAGGGCATTAACCCCATTTAAGTGATGGTTTCCTTTCTTTCATGAACATCAAGGCCAGGTGAATGAATGTCTCATGTTTGATAAGATTCGATTACGGATCTTTTGTGGGACATGGTCTGTTTCGGCTGGTGGATCTCAGCCACTGTTGGCTTTACCACGAGGCATAGTTCAGCAATGTCCTTGTCCAAATTGGGCACCTAGAGTGAGCCACTTGATTTTAAAATTAATACAGACCTGGGCTAAGTTTCTAGGATGCCTATGGCTGTCACTTCATACAGGCTAGAGAAGCAGGTCCTGGGGCAGCAACAATTTCATTCATTTGAAGGGTCCCCTGCTTGGTAATGAGTATGCACCTGATGGACTGGACACAAGGATGAGGAATTCTATCATCTGTCTTTTATGGAGAGGAGAGCAAAAGAAAAGTGAAAAAATGTGCAAGTATCGGGAAGCAAAACAATCTCAGAAATCATTAGTATGCTTTTCTGCCATGCCTTTACATTTTGTAAAGTATAGTTCTCAAGATATATGAACCACAGATTTGCACATACACAAGGACTTCCAATCACACAGAGTCATAACCATATTTAATACACACACACACACAACCAGGAACTTACCTATTGGCTCTCATGCTAGTTTTAGGCTGGAATAAAAAAGATAGACGGGATATCTCTGGGTCCTGGTTCATGTAGTACAGGGGGAAAAAACCACCAAGCACAAAGTCTCCATCTCTGTAAACACTTGGACTCAGGTATCCTAAACACCATGAAATGTCCCACTGGGATGTGTGTAGAGGTTTCAGGAGTAGGAAGAGCAAAATCGGGAAGAGCATGTTAGGCTCTGCCCAAATGGAGACCAAGTTCTTTTTGTAGTCTGGGGTGAGGAAATGGAGCAGGGTCGTGTCTGTCGACTCAGCCCTCTGTAGTGAGAACCAACTTCTGTGTAAGCCACAGAGAAGGCCCACAATCATCATATGCCTCCCCAAAGTGGAGAACATGAAAAACCAGCTTCTACACAGGAGCAGAGCTAGAGGCACAGTGATGTATTAGTAACATAGCCATGGGGGCGACGTGTCACCCATGATGACATGATGGCCAGAGCATTGCTGGCTCCCTCTTTTCAGTGCTTCATGTCTCCTCAGCTAGGAGCTCTGGGGATCGACCTGCCCTGGGGCTCTGCACCTGTCACCCCCAACTTGGTGAAAAAACATTTCTGAAAAACATGTTTAGGGCTCCTTCCCTTGGCTTTGTTTTTTCATCATGGTCCACCAAGGATTTGGAGACGGTCCCTCCTGAAACAGTGGGATTTGCATTTTTGTGTCGTCAGGGACAACAGTCTGTTTGTCAGAGCCTGTTTTGAGGAATTTGGCATATTTTGAAAGTTGGTTTTGAAATCAAGAAAACATCTATTGGCAAAATCCCATATGATGTCTTAAGAAGAAAGTGCATGATGGAGGTTAAGCATTGATGAGCAGTTGTGCAGTCCCCAGAATACACTTTACATGGTTTAGTATCAGTCTCACGCGTGTGGTACACTCCTGGAATAAATCCTGGACCTCACAATTTGCAATGCTGTAAGCCGCATTACAGAGAAGACCAGCAGCCCTCCCACATCTCAGAATTTCCATTGTTATCTCTGAGCTTGATGTGTACTCTTCTCACTTTGAATTCTCATACTATTACATTGTTCCTTTCTTTTTTTCTTTTTGTTTTTCTGTAACTGGGATTCGAGCTCAGGACTTTGCACTTGCCAGGCAGGTACAGTGCCATAGAGCTACATCCCCGGCCCCACATTGTTTTTTTGTGTCACAATGAAAAGGAACTTTACTTCTGACCCAATACTTACGTCCTGCGTTCTTACCCTTGTGTTCCACAACTCTTCATAGAAAACTTTTATGTTTCCTGCTTATGTGTTAATAGTTTGCTGTTGACAAGTAAAAATTGAATATATTCATGCAACTGATCTAGATATATTGTCATTAGTACATGGTGTGGGATTGTTCTATCAAACTATGCATCTCATGTATCATTGTGGTAAAAGATACAAAGTGCAGTGTTTCATTGTCACCTATATTGAGTATGATGTACAACAGAACTGTTAAAATTATTCCTGCTGTCTGGCTTAAATTTTATGTCCTTTGCCCTAAATCTTCCTAAATACCTCCAATTTTTGATTTACTCCCTTTTTCTATGAGTTTGACTTTTTAACCCTTGGAATGAGTGAGATCTACAGAGTTTTCCTCTCAGTGCCTGGCTTATTTCATCTAACATATCCTGTAGATTTATTGATATTGTTGAAAATTACCGAATTCCTTTTTTAAAAGGTATAATATTTTACAGTGAATATGTACAACAGTTTTGTTTTGCATTCACCTGTGGATGGATGCTCAGCTTGATTCCATATCTTGGCTACTTGAATATCGCTACAAAGAACTGGCAGTGCAAGTACCTCTTAAACAAAGTCATTTTTTATTTTGTGCATATATACCCACTTGAGGAGTTGCTCAATCATATGGTAGTTCTATTTTTAATTTTGGGAGAAGCCTCCAAACTGTTTCTTTAATGGTCCACTACTTTACATTCCCTTCAGCATTGTACAATCGTTCCCTTGTCAGTACATGTCAAGTAACTTTTACTACATTTCAAGCTTTGTATTATTGAATATTTGTAGGACAGAAAAAGTTTGTGGTTGTATATTACTACATGTGTATAATGTTATTTATTTTCTTCCCCATTACCTCCCTCTCTCTTCCTTTTCCCTCTCCCCCAAATACCTCTTCCCATCAGAAGAAGAACATCATTTAGTTTTCTGTTCTCTTTCCTTGGTGTTAGCATTCATTTTTACTTATTTGGAGGTTTATTACTTGAGAAGAGCATGCCATTTTTAACTTTCTGAGACTGGCTTACTTGATTTAAGTACACTGTTTTCAGTTCTATCCATTTTCCTTCAAATGAAATGATTTTTCTTTTTTATGGCTATTGTATATTTATACCATTTTCCCTTTATCCACTAATCTTTTGAGCATCACATTTCCTTAGCTTACTTATTGTCATGTATGCCACTATAAAATTGGAAATGCATATATCATAATATACTATTTTAATATTTTCATGAATAGAAGAGTGGTATAGCTTGATCAAAGTTTTATCTTTTGAAGAATACTCATGCTGCTTTCTATATGGGTTGGCTTCATCTCAGGGCTCCCAGTGTTAAACTCCCACAATGACTGGTTGAGAGACAACCATAGGAGATTGTCAATGGCCAGGGGGCTGTAGCAGGTGGGCAAGAGACACCAAAGTGTTATATGCTAAACAACTCAGGCCCTAACCCTGTGACCAGAGGCCAGGGTCAGCCTGAAGTTCCATGGATTTGAAAGTCACAGAACTGGCACCCCACCTAATCTTACTAACAGCTTGCTGGTGTTTACTCAGCACGGATCTGGACAGTTACTGCCTCCCATGTCTACCAGTGAGAGCAGAGTCATGCCTTGCAGTTGACACTACCCAAAATGCTAGAGCCCAGAAGATAACTATAGTCTTGAAATCCCAGAGAAAGTGTTTTTCTTTGCTTTTTGTTTTGGTTTTCATTAATTTTTATTTATTTATTTAGTGTGAACATAATTTTTAGGGTTTTTTATGCTACAGTTGTGCTTTTGGTTTTTTCTTCTTTCCTCCCCTCCTGTCTACTTCACCAGTTTCCCGAGGCTTGGGTAAGCTTCCTTTATCCTTCAGACTTGCTTCTAATTGCTTCCTTTATTTTTCTATTTTTTCTCTTTTCCCTTTTACATTTTTTACCCTTGATTACTTTTCTTTTGTTTTTTCTCTCCATATAATTTTTTCTTTTTTTGTCCTTTTTCTTTTATCTTCCCTTTCTTGCTGGTTTTTCTCTCACTTCTACCTGATTTTATAGACATACTTCTACTCCTCAATAAGATCCTTTGTACCACTTCTCTCTCCCTCTTCTCATATCACAGAGTTTAATATTTCAAAGTTTTGCCTTTTGCATCCTCCATTCCCAAACCTCAAATCTTTAATAGTATAACTATAAAGCTTTGTTCATTTTTAATAGTTAACTCTGTAAAATTACTGTTGAATTCTTTTTTCCATTAGCAGAGGTACAGTGGTTACATTTAGTACATATTAGCTATAAGTCAGTACCTGGGTTGCCATAATGTTTACATCATAATTGACATTTTCCTCTGTAGGAATAAGGGTGGTACACAACTGGTCCTTATGGTATTTTAATATCTAATTTGTCATGGGTGGGCTGGGAGTTTAGCTCAGTGGTGCCACTGGTGCCTTGCAAGTGCAAGGTCCTGAGTTTGATCCCCGGTAGTGAGAAAATAATTGGTCATGGGCAACACCACTGTAGCTGTTTCACTTGATATGAACAATGTTACATAATTATTGCAATTTCTCGGTAAGCCAACACTCTGATTGCCTTTGTAACATCAACAGCACTGGAGTGCATTTCCAGAGAACTTTGTTGCTGGACTAACTACATTGTATCCTTTCCCAAAATGACAAAGGTGGCCCAAACTTCCGGCTTTGGCAAAGGATTATAGTTAGCCATGCCCAAATTACAACACTGGAAAACAACTAATGACATCTCTATAGTAGCAACAAAGGCTTTAGACAATAAGCCTTTAGACAAACCTCAGCACAGAACAAAACACACAAACATAAAAAAATGATAGAAACATAGGAAGAAAATTCGACAAAATACCTCAATTTCACCCCAGAGAGAATGGTTAATATCAAGAAATCAACCAACAACAGATGGCGGCAGGGCTTTGGGGAAAAAGGAACCCTTCCCACTGTTTGTGGGAGTGTAGACTGGTGCAACCACTGTGGAAATCAGTGTGAAGATTCCTTTAAAAATTAGAATTAGAGGTCCTATTTGACCTAGCTATTCACCTCCTGGGTGTGTTTCCCAAAGAATTAAAGGCATCATATCACAGTGATATGTCCTCATCCATGTTTATAGCGACATCATTTGTAATATCTAAATCTTGGAAACAACCCAAATGCCCATCAACTGGTGACTGGATAGAGATTTTTTTAATACAACGGAATACTACTCAGCCATAAAGAAAGATAAACTTGAGACATTTATAGCTAAATGGATGCACCTGGAGACTACAGTCTTAAGTGAAATAAATTGGACACATATGTGTAAACATTGCATTGTCTTGTGTGAGAAACTGAAAGGGTAAATAAGGACGAAAATATTTAATAGACAATATAAAATAGGAAGAAATTGTTCAAAAGGAAAGGAAAACTGGGAGGGGGAGGGGGAAGAGAAGGAAGGGAAAAGATAAAAATGAGAAAAGATTGAAAAAAAGCTTTTTTTTTTCCAAAGCTTTTGTAAGGGGAGAGGGTGTTGAAGGAAGGGGAGGGGATTGGGAGAAAAATAGGAATGAAGATGCAACATGCACAGGTACAAACTCCCTTTGATGAATGTGATCAATATATATTTAAATTATACCAATAAAATTAATGAAATGAGACAAATACAGAAAAACCCCACCTCACTAAACCCCAAACTCTCCCAAAGCCAGTCCAGAGAGCACCAAAGGGCAGAATAGTATAAGTCACTCACCTGAATTACCTGAAAGCACAGCAGAAAGGGTTAGAAAACAGTTCAAAGAGGCAGAATTAGAGACTACATAAATAAACATGAAATGAAAGTAATAACCAAAAGGATGCAAGAGCTCTCAGAAGACACTAATAAAAAGCTAGATGAGCTAGTTTTAATCTTTGGCAAGTTGAAATCCAGCTTTTCCAGTACCATTTGTTAAAGAGGCCATCATTCTTCCAGTGAGGATGTTTGGCTCCTTTGTCAAAGATGAGGTGGGTGAGTGTGTCTGGAGTTGTTTCTGCATCTACCAATCTGTTCCACTGGTCCTCATGTCTGTTTCTTTGCCAGTACCATGCTGTTTTTATCACAGTAGCTTTGTAGTATAATTTCGAGTTGGGGATTGTGATATCCCTACTTTGTCTTTTTTTTGCCTAGAATTGCTTTTGATATTCTAGATCTCTTCTGGTTCCAAATGAATTTTTGGATTATTTTCTCAAGGTCTGTGAAGTATGCTGTTGGAATTCCAATTGAGCTTGCATTGAATCTATATAGCAGTTTTGGAAGTATGGCCATTTTCACTATATTAGCTCTTCCTTCCCAGGAGCAAAGGATGTCTTTCCATTAAATGTTCAACATCACTGGTCATTTGAGAGATGCAAATGAAAGCAATGATGAGATTTCAGCTCACTTCAGAAAAGATGGCTGCTATCATGAAATCAACCAATAACAAATGTGGGGAAAAAAGGAACCCTGCTGCACTGCTGGTGGGAGTGTAGCCTTTTGCAATCACTGTGGAAATCAATATGGAAATACATCAAAGAACTAGGATCAGAGGTCCCATTTGACCCAGCTATTCACCTATTGGGTACCTTCCCAAAAGAATTAAAAGAATCATACCTCAGAGATATATATGTGTGCCTATGTTCATAGCAGCACGGTTTGTAATAGCTAAAACTTGGAAACAGCCCAGTTGCCCATCAACTGGAGACTGGAGAAAGAAACTGTGGTTAAAAAAAATAAAATAAAATGGAGTACTACTCAGCCATAAAGAATGAGAAATTAGAGACATTTATAGCTACAAGGATGCACATTGAGGTGATACTCTTAAGTGAAACAAATAGGACAGACATGTGTAAATACCAAATAGTTTCTCTGGCATGAGAAACTGAAAGTGTAAATGAGGATCAACATTCATAATCGATAATGGGAAATAGGAATAAAAGGTCCCAAGGAGAAGGGGAATTGGGAGGGGTAGTGGAAAGGAATAAATATGAGAAAAGGAAAGAATGGACACAAAGTCTTTGCAAATAGGGAGGGGTAGAGGGGTTACACGGAGGGCAGGGGAATGGGGAAAGAAATAAGAAGCAAGATATATTGTGTAAAGGTACAAATTCCCGATGATGAATGCCATTATATTGTATACCATAAATATATAAACTTAATGAATAAAAAATTGAAAAAAATAAAGAAGAGCAGAGTCCATTGGCATGACCATTGTATTAGGAACCATCAGCATTTCCTGCATCCTACTCCAGGGAGGATACCAGAATATTTGCCACTGAGGTCACCAGTGTCCATTTCCATGGCGAATCCAGGATCGGGAGGTCTGGTCACACACCTCTCCTCATCCAGAGGAGTGGCTGCTTGTTAATATGTTTGAGAAAGAGCTTTTCCCTCTGAAAGTGCTGTGATTCTTCTACTGCAGCTGTCCTAGAGCTGAAGACCCTTTACTGAAGACCCTGTCTCTGTGGCTGAAATAATCACAAGCACATCTCAGACACCGCAGCCATTGCCACAGTGACATAGCTTGCAGTCTGGTTCCCAGACCTCATTGTATGTGGTCATGCTCTTCTCACTGCCTTAGTGGCCAGATAAAGCTATGACCTAGTCTCACCTCAAAGCCACTGTACCTCTGTACGTGCTCATGCTTCCATTTTCAGACCATGGGTAATTTCACAAACATCCACGTCTTGCATGTTGTGGCATGTGGGGGCACATGCACCATGTGCCTCTACCCTGTGCCCTATTATCTTTTTTGATGACAAAATTATAGCTCTCCACTCATGCTTTTGATTCAGGTGCCAGCTCCATTGCTACTTTCTGTGGGGTGTCACAGTTACTCATGTCACTGGGCTCGAGAGTGAAACTGCAAGCCACGCTCAGTTCCAGAAGGGATATCCTTAGACACATCTTCCTCAGTGGGAGAAAAGTCATTGGGAGGACTTCAGGAGCCATCACCACTGAGGTTTCCATTACCTCCCAACTCACTGACATTGCAGACATGGACAGCACTGGCCACTGAACATCCCCGCTATGTTTGTCAGCTCCAACATCAGTTGATAGAGCTTCACAGAGCTTTTACATCTCTACCTTTGTCATAGCCAGAGTCACTGCATCCTCCAACCAAGTATCTTTTAATCTTCCTCCTTCTTTAGGAGAAAATATTTTCACAGAAAAATTAGCTTGTACAGTTTGGAAGAAGTGACTGCTTTACAAAATATATGGATATCAACTAAGGGCAATCAGAGACATGAAAAAGCAAAGTCATAATATCCCCAGAGGGTCAAAATAATTGCCCAGTATCTTACTCTATTGAAATGGAGACATACGAATTGCTTGACAAAGAATTCAAAACAATTGTTTGAAGGAAGCTTAGCAAACTTCAAGGAATACAGAAACATTTTAAAGAAAACATAAACCCCAAAGAGGTGAAAGGCCTCTATAATAAAAAATATAGTACTCTGAAGAAAGACCGAAGAGGATGATAGAAAATGGAAAGACATCCCTATTCCTGGATAGACAGAATTAATAGCATTAAAATGGCCATATTACCAAAAATGATCCATAGATGACTGCAATTTCTATTAAAATACCAACAACCGTTTTCACCAACTAAACAAAATGATCCTAAAATTTATATGGAACCAGAAGAGGCCCAGAATACCAAAAGCCACCCTGAAAAATAAGAGCACAGTGGGAGTTATTGCAATCCTGATTTTAAGATATACCCCAAAGCTACAGTAACAAAACAGAATGGTACAGCACAAAAATAGGCACATAGACCAATGAGATAGAACAGAAGACACAAAAACACCATGTACTTTTAATCATCTGATTTTTGACAAAGGGGCTAAAAACATATACTGGAGAAAAACATACACTGGAGCCTCTAACCAATAGTGGTGGGAAAATTATTTATCCATGTGCTAAAGAACAAAAGCTGCATCTCTCACTTTACACTAAAACAGAACCAAAATGCATCAAAGTCCTAGCTATAAGAACAGAAACAGTGGACCTGATGGAAGGTATAGAAGGGAAAACACTTGAAGACAGACATAGGCAAAGACTTCCTGAACAATTCCAATAGCACAAGAAATAAGACCAAGAATCAACAAATGGGATTATATTGTATTAAAGTTACTGCACAACAAAGAAATCAATCAACATAGTAAAGAAGCAATCTTTAGAATGGAAGGCCTAATGTCTAGAGTATAGGAACCGCCCCCAAAATTGGACTCCACCAAAACAACCCAGTCAGAAAATGGGCAAATGAGATCAATATACATTCTCAAAAGAAGCAAAAGTGACCCAATGAGTACATGAAAAAAAAATTCAACACTTTTAGCCAGTAGTGTAATGTAAATCAAAATAACACTTAGATTCCATCTTACTATCATCAGACTAGCTATCATCCAGAAACACACACACTGGATGGGGGATTTAGCTCAGTGGTTCTGTCATCTGCCTCACAGGCACAAGGTCCTGAGTTCGATCCCCAGTACAGAAAGAAAGGAAGGAAGGAAGGAAGGAAGGAAGAAAGAAAGAAAGAAAGAAAGAAAGAAAGAAAGAAAGAAAGAAAGAAAGAAAGAAAGAAAGAAAGACACCATAAAACAACAAATGCTGGTGAGGATGTAGGGAAAAAGAAATCTTCCTGCATTGTTAGGGGAATGCAACCTAGTACCACAGCTATGAAAAACAGTGTGGAGGTCCCTCAAAAAATTAAAAATAGAAGTTCCAGTTGACTCAGCTATACCTCTCCTAGGTATTTTCCAAACAGAGTTAAAGACATCATACTATAGAAATACATGAGTACTTGTGCTTATAGCAGCATGATTTACTGGGGAAAATATTTCTAGAGCCACTAAAAAAACTTGCATTTACAAAGTACTGTGGTTGATAAAAATATTCCTCTGGATTGTACAAGAAGGGAGACAGAGATGACTGATAGACACAGTGTGCAATTAATCAGACTTGGATTCTTTCTCTTCTGTTTTGTCAGAGGCTGCAGTCTCCTTGTTTTTCGGACCTTGTGCTTTCGAGGCAGGCACGGGAACCACTGAGCTAAATTCCAGGCTCCCCGTATGTTTATTTGCTATTTCTACTTCTTTGTCTGAAAAATGTCTTTTCATTTCAGATGTCCATTTTAGGATTGGGTCTTTAAATTTGGGAGGTCTGATCTTTTTAAGTTCTTTATAGATTCGAGATAGTAGACCTTTGGCTGAGGAAGAGCAGGTGAAGATTTTTTCCCACATTGTGGGTTGTCTCTTCACACTGCTTGGGAACATAAAATTAGCAAAATTTTTTCTTTCTGCTCAGACCAAGGTCCCACAGGGAAATCAGATGCTCAGAGTTTGGAGTAAGAAGGAGAAAATCACCTAATGAGCAGATATATGAAGCTTTAAGTAGATCCTCTAATGCTACCTCTCAGATATAAAATCTTAGGCTATACAGGACATGTTAGCTACTTTTGGAGTCCTAAGCCTGGCTAGGAGAGTGACACTTCAGATCTTCCTGCTGTCTTGTGTGAGGCAGAACTTCAGACTTCATCACCAACCATCAGAGAGAGATCTAGACCTCCATATAGAAGTCCTGTTCTCAGAGACCCCATCCAGGTGAGTCTGAGACCCTCATAGGTGCTTTAGGAAAGGTTCAGCAAGAAAGGAAGCTGAAAAAATTGACTTGATGTCACCTGAGAACAAAGCCAGCCTGGCCCTGTGCTGACAAATGATTATGTTTGTTTCTTCCCTTGACTAATTAACTGACAGCTTATTTAAAATATATTTTTTATAAAACTATGTTTTATACTTTACAAATGTATGGCTCATTGTTGACAATTTATGATAGGAATGGAAGATTAATTAGATGGGACAGAATGGAGTAGTTGTATAGAGTATTTCCAATAAAATTAAAACATAACGAGCCAGTTTTGTAGTTCAAGAGTGGGGAAATTGAGTATTAAGTATGGAGGTAAGTGTTATAAAGTGAAGACATTTTTCTTTAATTTGAGTCTCCTATTTTTAACTAGCAGATTTGCCAATTACTTACAACTATTACCTTACAACAATTGTTCATGAGACAAACATTTCACAGTAACTTATCCCATGCTGGGTATTCACATAAACAAAATATGTTTTATTTGATTAGGAGAAATCTATGCATTTTATATCTAATTCTTCATTACTAGCGAGACTGAATATATTTTTGATACTCTGAGCCATTTTCCCCACTCTGGAATTCAGAATTGTTTGTGCAAGTTCTTTGCTTTTATTGGGACTGTATTCATTTGTTATTTAATTCTTTCAGAGGAATAATTTTTTGATAAGTTTGGTGGTTTCTATTTGGATATTTTATATATGTATAGATATATTGGGGTGTAAAACCTTTCTGTGATCAAATATCAATCTGTCATATTGCAGAGAGATGTCCTCTATTGCTTTTTAAATTTAACAGTTCCTCTGCATGTAGTAACCAATTGCACTTTACACCTCTTGACATCTTATTTCATATATATTTTTCCCTACTAATGCTTTTTGCCTTTTGGATCATTTGTATTTTTAATGAATGGCAATAACCTTATATCTTTTTGTGGAGCATACTGCATTCAACCAAAGATTCATTGTATTTGTGGAGGTTCTCTTTCATTTGGTATAAATAATCAGTAATATGGGGCTACTGTGACAATAATGAATTATGTCATGTAATGCATCTACCTCATATGTGGGGAAAACATAAAGAGAGCTATGAAATATTTTAATCATAATTTCATTATTGTTGCTATTGTGTCCCTTGTGAGCATGTTTGGATCCATTTATGTTTACATAGGGTGAAATCATAACTTTAGATAATTTTTCTTCCACTTCTAAAAAGTGTCTGTTTCCATTATCTTCTTTTGGATCCTTATCAATGAAGTCTAGAATTATATTCTGATGTTGATAGGATTATTTTACTGTTATTTTAGATTTCATTATTCAGAAATTGTTCAAGATTTCAATTTAATGCAGCTGTTCTTCATTTATTTACCTAATAAATAATAGTTTATTTACCTAGTTATTCATTTTATTGTTCAAACACTTTATTAATTAAATTTTTATTTTCTAAAATTTTGTCTTTTTCGTGAAAATATAAAACTGAACAAATCAGTTAAGATTTTTGTTCAACTTGATCTCACAATTTAGTTGCAAAAGTAGAAAACAATGAAATAAATGCACTTATGTTATAATGTCCCCTGGGACAAATCCTGTAAAGGAAGATGATAAAGTTTCTGGGCAGGTGCTGGGTGTCACAGAGTCTCACAGCTTGAGCAGTCTTGCAATCAGTGGTACCTGAGCACATGTATTCCAAATTGGGAAGAATTTTTCAACTGTCATGTTGAATTCCATTTTCTAGTATTTTGTGGAGGATTTTAGCAACTATGTTCATCAAAGACATTTCCTTGTAGATTTCTTGTCTCTCCAATTGTCTGATAATACATCTGCCTTAAGTCTAACCAAGAGAGTAAAATAAGGAGGAATCCACCTTGATCCTGGGACACCTTTGAAATCTAAATACTGCAAGGTTTACTTATATATAAATGGTCACACTCATAGATGCACAGAATAGCATGATATGCTGTCAGGAAAGTGGACTGGGGGAAATGTGGATTGTGGTTTAAATGGTTTTAAAATGTTACAGTTATTTCAAATGATTAGTTTCTTTGCACATGCTGTAGAACATAGTGCCTAGCACCAATAATATATTGTGGATGTCAAAGGTTCCAATACAGAAAGATCTGATGTTAAGAGCTCTTGCAACAAAAAAGGCAAAGGGACACAGGGACATTCTGAGCGGTGATGGCTGTATCTGAAATACTGATTGTGTGTTTGAACTCCCCAACTGTACACAATACATTCACATAGTTTTTCATTGAGGAATTATACCTCAACAAAGCAGAATAAACTAAATGAAAAAGGGACAACATGGAAACAAAGGAACTGCTGCATTTTGAAAATCATAACATGTCCGTATCTTCAGGAGCCTACCTCCTTCTTCAGCATTCTCAGGCACAATTGCTCTTTCATCTCCCTCTTGCTCATTCTGGTTGCCACATGGATGCTGTTAGAACTTTTATGAATGAACCAAGCACCTTGTTTAGGAGAATTGCACAGCTCATTCTTCCCAACAACTACATAAATGTGTAATATGCTCAGGGCTTACCCTAACCCACTTCCTTGAAGTCCCTGTTGAATTGTATCTTGTACACTTAACATTCCTGGAGCCCCCGCAAAGATAACACCTCTATGCATTCTCTGTATTACATGCCTGTGTTTTTCTCTGATGAATTATTACAATAAGATATGTCATATGATTGAATATTTTTTACAGACACATGAAATTATACACACTTATAGAATGTCATGTAATATTTAGATACATGTGTATATTGTGTGGCATGAGTAGAGTTAAAAACAAGTGAAATCTAACTATTCCCTCAAATCTCTATTAATATGTCAGTTCTATTTAGTGAAAATATCTGGTCTGTTTTTTAGGTCCCTTTTTGTACTTATGCTTTTGAAAAGTTAGGGATTAAAACCAGGACCTCATACATGCAAGGCAAGTACTCAGTCACAGAGCTACTGTTATTTAATCATGTTCTTTCTCAATGACTGAATTGTATGGACTTTTACATTTCAGCAATATGTGTTTGGAACTCAATTTAGATTACTCTTGATCATGAAATAATTGGTCATTCAAGGTGTAGAATACACATTATATTGAGTAAAAGGTAGAGAGAAAAATACAAACTCCTAATCCAAGATGGCACCAGGGATGCTTTTAAGAAGACCAGTTACAAAATTTAGCAATGTTAATTTTATCTTTATAGCATATGGAATCACAAAATGACACAAGAGTTTCAGAATTTCTTCTTCTGGGATTTTCAGAGGATCCAGAACTTCAGGCCCCAATATTTGGACTTTTCCTGTCTATGTACTTGATCATCCTGCTTGGGAACCTGCTCATCATCCTTGCCATCTTCTCAGACTCCCACCTGCACACAACCATGTACTTCTTCCTCTCCAACTTGTCATTTGTAGATATCTGTCTTACATCAACCACCATGCCAAAGATGATGGTGAATATCCAGAAACAAAGCAAGGTCATAACTTATGAAGGCTGCATCACCCAGACTTATTTTTTTACATTGTTTTTGGGGTTGGAAAGCTTTCTCCTGGCTGTGATGGCCTATGACCGGTTTGTGGCCATATGTCACCCTCTGCACTATACAATCATCATGAAGTCCCAGCTCTGTAGATTGCTTGTATTGGCATCCTGGATCATGAGTGCCCTGAATTCTTTGTTACAAAGCTCCATGGTGCTGCGGCTGACCTTCTGCATAGAGTTGGAAATTCCACACTTTTTCTGTGAACCTAATCTGTTGGTTTATCTTGCTTGTTCTGATACTTACCTCAATTATTTGGAGTTGAATTTGGTAGCTGGACTGCTGGGTGGTGGAACCCTTGCTGGCATCCTTTACTCTTACTCTAAAATAGCTTCCTCCATACGTGCAATCTCATCAGCTCAGGGGAGGTATAAAGCATTTTCCACGTGTGCATCTCATCTCTCAGTTGTCTCCTTATTTTATTGTACACTACTAAGTGTGTACTTCAGTTCTGCTGTCACTGAAAATTCACACTCAAGTGCAACAGCCTCGGTGATGTACACTGTGATCACCCCCATGCTGAACCCCTTTATCTACAGTCTGAGAAATAAAGACATAAAGAGAGCTCTGAAAAATTGCTTTGACAGAGGAATTATAGAATCCTCTATTGTTGTGGGACTAAAGAAGTTGTGTTAATCACAGTTCAATGGTTCAGTGCAAATATTTTTTTCCCATTAAGTTTACTGGTACATTTTCAGTATAAAATACAGTTACATTAATCATTGGGATCTTGTACCTTTACACGAGTATCTTGGTTCCTATTTTTTTCCCCTTCCCTTGACCTCCCTTCACCCCATCCACCCTTCCCTATTTACAAAGACTTTATTTCCATTTTTTCCATTTCTCATCATTTTTCCCTTCCCTTCTTTCCTTTCCCCTGCCCCTCCCACTACCCCTACCCCTTTGCACCTTTTCTTCCTATTTTACATTATCGATTATTCATTCTAATCATTGGTACATTTTAGGTATACAATATAATGACATTCATCATTGGAAACTTGCACCTTTACATAGTCTCTCTTGGTTCTTATTTTTCACCGTTGCCCAGCCCTCCCTTCAACCCCTCCATTCCTCCCTATTTACAAAGATTTTATTCCTATTTTTCCATTTTCTCATATTAATCCCATTCCCTTCTATCCTTTCCCTAGCCCTCCCACTTCCTTCCCCTTTGCCCCTTTTCTTCCTATTTCACATGACCTATTATACATTTAGTCCTTATTTACACTTTCAGTTTCTCACACCAGAGAAACTATTTGGTATTTACACGTGTGTCCTATTTATTTCACTTAAGAGTATCACTTCAATGTGCATCCACTTAGCTATAAATGTCTCTAATTTCTCATCTTTTATATCCATTTTATAATAAAACCACATTTTCTTTATCCAATCTCCAGTTGATGGGCATTTGGGCTGTTTCCAAGTTTTAGCTATTACAAACTGCGCTGCTATGAACATGGGTGCACATATATCACTGTGGTATGATTCTTTTAATTCTTTGGGGAAGATCCCCAGCAGTGGAATAGCGGGGTCAAATGGGACTTCCAGTCCTAGTTCTTTGAGGTATCTCCATACTGATTTCCACAGTGATTGCACCAGTCTACACTCCCACCACCAGTGGAGCAGGGTTCCTCTTTCCCCACAGCCCTGCCAGCATTTGCTATTGGTTGATTTCATGATAGCAGCCATTCTTTCTGGAGTGAAGTGGAATCTCAGCATTGTTTTCATTTGCATCTCTTGAATGACCAGTGATGTTGAACATTTTTTCATGTATTTATTTGCTATTTCTACATCTTTATCTGAGAAATGTCTGTTCATTTCAGCTGCTCATTTTTGGATTGGGTCTTTAAATTTAGGAGGTCTGATCTTTTTAAGTTCTTTATAGATTCGAGATAGTAGACCTTTGTCTGATGAAGAGCAGGTGAAGATTTTTTCCCACATTGTGGGTTGTCTCTTCACACTGCTGGTGGTTTCTCTTGCTGTGAAGAAGCCTTTTAATAAGAAGAGATCCCACTTGTTGATTGTTTGTGCTAGTTCATGGGCAACTGAGATTTTGTTCATAAAATCTTTTCCTACACCAATGTCTTCAAGGGTTCTACCTAACCTCCATTCCAACTGGTTCAGAGTTTCTATTTTAATATTTAGATCTTTAATCCATTTCGATTTTAGTTTTGTGCATGGTGAGAGATACAGGTCTAGTTTTCATTTTTGGCAAGTTGAAGCCCAATTTTTCCAGCACCATTTATTAAAGAGGCTATCTTTCCTCCAGTGAGGGTATTTGGCTCCTTTGTCAAAGATGAGATGGCTGAGTGTGTCTGGTGTTGTTTCTGCATCTTCTAATCTGTTCCACTGGTCCTCAAGTCTGTTTCTTTGCCAGTACCATGCTGTTTTTATTACAGTAGCTTTGTAGTAGAGTTGCAGGTTGGGGATTGTGATACCCTCTGCCATGTCTCTCTTACCTAGAATTGCTTTTGCTATTCTGGGTCTCTTCTTGCTCCAAATGAATTTTTGGATTGTTTTCTCGAGGTCTATGAAGTATGCTGCTGGGATCTCAATTGGAATTGCATTAAATCTATATAGCAGTTTTGGAAGTATGGCCATTTTCACTCTATTAATCCTTCCAACCCAGGAGCAGGGGATGTCTGTCCATTTTCAGATATCATCTTCAATCTCTCTTTTCAGAGTGCCATAGTTTTCAGAGAAGAGGTCTTTGATTTCTTTCATTAGGATGATTCCTAGGTATTTCAGTTTTTTGGATGCTATTGTGAAAGGAATTATTTGCCCTATTTCTCTCTCAGTGAGTCTGTCATTGGTGTAGAGGAAAGCTATTGATTTTTGTGTGTTGACCTTGTAACTAGCTACTTGACTGAATTTGTTTTTTAAGTCTAGAAGACTTTTGGTGGAGTTCTTGGGGTCTTCTATATAGAGTATCATGTCATCTGCAAATAATGACAGTTTGACTTCTTCATTACCTATCTTTATACCTTTTATTTCTTTCTCTTGTCTAATTGCCATGGCTAATGTTTCCAGAACTCTATTGAACAAGAGTGGTGATAGTGGACATCCTTGTCTTGTTCCTGATTTTAGTGTGAAGGATTTCAGTTTTTGACCATTTAGTATGATATTGGCTGTTGGTTTTTCATAGATGGCTTCTATCAGTTTGAGGTAGAGACTATCTCTTCCAATTTTTTGTAGGGTTTTTATCATAAATGCATGTTGGATTTTGTCAAATGCTTTTTCTGCATCTATGGGGATAATCATATGGTTTTTGTCCTTGGCTCTATTGATAGAGTGTATTACATTGATTGATTTTCGTATATTGAACCATCCCTGCATCCCTGGGATGAATCCCACTTGATCAGGGTGTATGATCTTCTTGATGATCTTCTGCATTCTGTTTGCCATTATCTTATTAAGGATTTTTGCATCTATGTTCATTAGTGAGATTGGCCTATAGTTCTCTTTTTCAGTTGGGTCCTTCTCTGCTTTGGGGATCAAGGTGATGCTTGCTTCCAGGAATGAATTTGGGAGTATTGCTTCCCTTTCCATTTCATTGAAGATTTAAACAGTAGTGGCAGCAGTTCCTCTCTAAATGTCTTGTAGAATTCAGCAGTGAAGCCCTCAGGGCCTGGGCTTTTCTTAGTTGATAAGTTTTTACTTACATTTTCAATTTCATTGGTTGATATTGGGTTGTTCCGAATTTTTAGGTTTTCTCCGTTCAACTTTGGTAATTCATATGTATCTAGGAATCTGTCCATTTCTTCTGTGTTGTCCATCTTCTTGGAGTATAGGTTCTGGAAGTAGGTATTAATGATCCTCTGGATTTCTGCTGGGTCTGTTGTCATTTCACCCTTTTCATTCCTAATTGCATGGATTTGGGCCTTTTCTTTCCTTTTTCTGACAAGGTTGGCTTAGGGTTTGCCAATTTTTGCGGGGGGGGGGTTGCCAATTTTGATGATTCTTTCGAAGAACCAACTCTTGGCTTCATTGATTTTTTGTATCATTCTCTTAGTCTCCATTGTATTGATTTCTCCTCTGATCTTTATAATTTCCTCCCTTGTATGAGCTTTGGGGTTGTCCTGCTCTTCTTTTTCTAAAAGCTTGAGGTTCAGCATCAGGTTGTTTAATTGGGCTCGTTCTGTTTTCGTAATATGCGTATTCACTGCTATGAATTTCCCTCATAAGGCTGTTTTCATTGTGTCCCATTGATTCTGACATGATGTATTGTCATTGTCATTTAATTGTAGGAACTGTCAAATTTCTTCTTTAATTTCCTCTGTGACCTGTTTGTTATTCAGAAGTGTGTTTATTTATTTCCATGTGTTTATGAAATTTTTGTGGGTTATTTGGCTATTGATCTCCAATTTCATTGCACTATGGTTTGATAATATACAGGGGATAAGTTCAATTCCTTTGCACTTACTTAAACATGTTCCGTGAGTGTGTATGTGTATTTTGGAGAATGATCCATGTGGAACAAAAAGGAATGTGTATTCTGATTTTGTGGGATGGAACACTCTGTAAACATCTGTTAAGTTCATTTGTTCAAGTGTTTGAGTTCTAGTATTTCATTGTTTATTTTTTGTCCAGTTGATCTATGTTTTTGTGACAGTGGCTATTGAGGTCCCCCACTAATATTGTATTAGTGATCATTTGATTTTTCATGTCCGTTAGTATTTGTTTTAGGTAGTTGTGTGCGCTAGTGTTTGGTGCATAGATATTTATGATTGTCATCTCCTCATCTTGGATTGTTCTCTTTACAAGGATATAGTGTCCTTCTTTGTCTCTCTTAATCAGTGTTGGTTTGAAATCCACTTGATCTGCAAAGAGGATAGCTACTGCTTTTTTTTTTTTTTTTCGGGTTCCCGTCACATGGAGTATTGTATTCCACCCTATAACTTTCAGTCTACGAGTTTGTTTTTCAATTAAGTGTGTTTCTTGTATGCAGCATATTGTTGGATCTTGCTTCTTGACACATTTGGCCTGTGTATTTCCTTTGATTGGTGAATTGAGACCATTAATATTTATGGTTATAACTGATACATATTGACTTATCATTGTCATGACTTTTTTTGTTGGATTCTCCCCATTTGCATTTAGTTTCTTGTCTTGTCCAGTGGATTCATTCTGCTGGGCTTCCTAGGGTTGTGATCCTTGTTGTCTTTACCCAGGATATTGTCTAAAATTTGTTGGAGTGCAGGCTTTGTATTCATGAAGTTCCCAAGGTGCTCTTTGTCATGAAAGTATGTTATTTCTCCATCGATTTTTGAAAAATAGTTTTGCAGGTTACATCAGTATGGGCTGGAGGCTGTTTTCCTTTAGAAGTTGAAATTCATTTCTCCAAGCTCTTCTTGCCTTGAGGGTTTGTGTTGAGAAGTCTGCTATGATACTGATGGGCTTTCTTTGTATGTGACTTGTTTCTTTTCTCTAACTGGTTGTGCAACTTTTTTCTTCTTTTGGGTTTCTGGAATCTTAACAATTATATTCCTATGAGTAGTTTTTGTTAATGAAGCCTAGCTGGAGTCCTATATGCCTCACTTATCTGTATATCAAGTTCGTTTCCCCTGCTTGGGAAGTTTTCTGCCATCTTTTCTGTGAAAATTTTTTAAGTCATCTGCACTCTGTCCTGTTTCTTCATTGACTCTGGTCAATCTGATGTTATTCTTCTTTGCATTATCTAGCAGCTGCTGTGTTGATTTCTCATGGTTATTTACTATTTTAATGAAATTTTTCTTTTCCTGGTAACTAATTTCAATCTTATCTTCTATATCTGAAATTCCTTCCTTTCATTGGATCATTCTGCTTTTTAAACTTTGTATGGAGTTTTCAGTCTCCTGGAAATCCATTTGCATCTGTTTTATATATTTGATTTGTTTCCTATGTTTGCATTCCATCATGTTCTTCAGCTCCTCTATTTTTCTTAATCTGTGTCCTCTCTAGACTTATTAATCAGGTCTTGCGCTATGGGCTCAATCTTGGCTGTTATCTGACAAATCATTTCTGATTTCATTTTTTCCAGATTCTTTTTTGTTTCCACTTCAGGGAGTCCAGATTGTGAGTACCAGATTGTTCCATCTCATTTCCCTTTGGGGTTGCTTTAGGTGATATGGAAATCTGGTTTCGAGACTTGTTTATGTGTCTTCTCATTTCAACAGGGTCGGGGTATGTGCTCCTGGTGCCAGCAAGGCTCACCTCCTTGGTGCTGGGCCTGTCTCTGCTCCTCAGCACTGGGGGTGGTGGTATGGTGGCCTGGAAAGCTCCTTGGTGCTGGGCTTGGCTCTGCTCCTGTACGCTGGTGGTGGCTCTGCTCATTGGAGGTGGGGGACAGGAATACAGTGGCCCAGAAGGCTCCTGCTTGGTGCTGGGTGTGGCTTTGCTCCTTGGTGCTGGGGTGGCTACACTTCTCAGTTATGAGGGTGGCTCTGCTCTTCAGCACTAGGGGTCACTTCAGCCTCTTTAGGTGGTTCTGTAGCTGAATTGTCTTCTTTCCCAGTTTGTGGCGGCTTCAGTCCATAATCAGCTGGCTCCAAGCCAGAGTGGCAGATGGGAGAGGGGTGTCACAGAGGAGAAGCAGTTCAGGTGTCCATATGGTAGCAAAAGCAACATAGGAGTAAATATCTTTTCAAAATCATTGTTTTTCTTTCTAGTGTGCTTTCATCTTTAAATATAAGCTACAAGAGACCCCGTAGGTGTAGTAAGATTCAGGAATGTACAAATGCAGTGAATACAGAATGCTCCAACATTCTCATGAAAGACAGGTCAAACAATAAATATTTACATATGAAACATGAAGAATAATGAAAACCACAAGAGCTATAAAATGCTGTGATGAATGAGGTGGGATTTTCCAGTTTCCAACATAAACTGCAAAAGAGATCAGACTGCTTTTCTGAGGATCCTCCACATGGTTCTCTTGATGTTTCTGTTTATTAGGCTGCAGATGAATTGATTAAGCATGGGGTGGCTACATTGTACATTATCAAGGCCACCACACACTTCCTTGGAGAAAGTGAGTCAGCTGGACTGAGATACACCCCATGTCCTGTCCCATGAAATAAGTAAAACACTGAGGTGACACCCACAGGTGGAGAAGGCTTTAAAATTCCCACCTAATGATGAGACTCTTAGAAGGGAGTAAACAATTTTATAGTAAGAGAAATGGATCCCTGAGATGGGGAAAAATGATATGGCACCCACAAAGTACATGACTATATTATTGGTAAAGGTGTCAGAAGAGGCAAGGTTGAGGAGTTGTGAAGGGTCACAAAAGAAATAAGAAATTTCCACATTCTTTAAGTACGTAAATTATAACACAATTGAATTATCCACCTGGGAGACAAAAAGGATGATGAGAACTGACATCAAAACTAACAAACCACAGAGGCAAGTGTTCATAATAACCTGGTAGTGCAAGGGGTGACAGATGTTATAGGCCATCACACTTAGAAGCAGCCTATCCAAACATCCAAACAGCATAAAAAATGATATCTGTGTCAGGGAGCCTACATGACTCTTTTGTGAGTTTGAATGTCCACAATTTTGGGACAGTAGTAGAGGCAAAACTGGTATCAGTCAAGGACAGGTTAGAGAGGAAGAACTACCTGGGGCTGTGGAGGTGGGAGTCAGAGCTGATGTCCAGTAATGATGAGCAGGTTCCTGAGCACTAAGACCAGGTACATAGGCAAGAACAGTCCAAAGAGAATGACATGCAGGTCTGAATCATCTGAGAAACTTATGATTGGAATTCTGATAACTGCATTAGATTTTGTGCCTTTATATTGTTTGGACACCTTTTGAAAAAGAAAAGTTTTGTTTTTTAAGTCAAGGAAATAATTTAACTACTTAATAGTTTGCCCCAAGTGTCAGCTGGGGAGCACATTCGTTTACATTTCATAACTTGAACATTGAAATAAAAGTTTAAAAATATGTAAGAACCAATATTAAGTCTATAGACAGCATGTTAAAAATATTGCACATTAATAAAACAGGAGAGAATAATTACAATTGCAATCTTCATTTCTGTAATTGGTCACAGGGTCATAGTTGGTATTTATAACTACCTTTTTATAGTACCCATTCTGTATTTCCTTGGCCTTCAGCAAGTACCTCACCAGGTCTCTTTCTTTTCTTGTGGTGGCCTGTGCCTTTATTCCTGAAGATTCTGGACCATCTGTCATCCTATTTCCTATTGAACTTAAAACAGGCCATGGTAATAGTAGTCAGTGCCCCTATGTTTCTCGTATATTCCAGAATCATGGAAGGAAATGCACAGAGATACAGAAGTTGGGTAAAGTAACAAAGCTTTTACTTGCAAGCAGGTGGGACCACCAGAAACTGGTCTGGTCAGTGACTTCACCATCCTTTGTTCAACATTTCCTTTTATATCTTTTTTTAGCCATTACCTCATTCCTGGTGGTCTTAGTAAAATTTCTGTTTCCCTTTTACAACTAATTCTTGTTAATGGTTATAGTCACAGATATATAACAAACAGATGACACTTAAAACACATACATTGTAAATTAACTCAAACATTCCTGCTTTGTTTTTCCCCAGGTTAAATGTTATCTACAGCTAAGTTACAGGTCAACGGGTCAGTTAGCCATCACTTTAAACAACAAGAGTTACGGGAAAGGTAAATCTTAAAGGAATGCATTCCTTATTTTACTTCAGCTACCTTAATAACTAACTAAACTTTGCTCTATCATTCCTCCTTTTGTCTGCTTTGGGATGATTCTTCTACCCATTATATGTTTTATCTAACTTTTCTATATTTTTTATTAACATCATTTGATAATGTTAAACAGCAGCAATACACTGATGGATAAATTTTGAAATCCATTGGACAACACAAGGGCCAAATATTAGCACTAATATGATAACAAGGAGAGGGCTTAAAAGGGGTTCTATCCATATTTTCCATCCTTTCCAAGTGAAATCAACTCCATAAGATGGCTCTCCTGTACAAAATTCATTATCAAGAGTCTTAATTCGATCTTTTAATTTATCCAGTGATTCTTGCACTATACCAGACTTGTTAGCATAATAACAATATTCTTCACTGAGGAATAAACAGGTTCCTCCTATTTTCATTAGGGAGGAGATCTATAAAGGCACTTTTCTTATGTCTGTCAGAGTTAATCAGACAAATTTGGGATTAGAATCCCCAAAGTACACTTTGTGATGATTCTCCCCGAGATCACCTTGTACACTCCATGCCCACAGATAAAAAGGTCCCATTAGGTGCCACATAGCTGTTTTCTTCATTTAACAAGACTAAGTTGGTGCAGGTTTCATTATTTCCCTCATTACTCCAATTCTGTCCTAGGAAACAAGTCCCATTTCCCACTGTCCTAGTTGGGTATCTCAAAAGTGAGTGCATAGCTCTCCTAGTGATGGTGAGTGTCAGGTTGGTGTATATTCCTATTGCCTCATAATTCATCAAATTGAAATGGGCACATAACCAGCAATCTGATGCTAGCTCTTTATTTGCCTACATCAGCAATGTATGAGTATGATTTATCAAATTTATCATATCTATTCCTGAGTAGTTTTGGGAATGCCATTTTAGCATGGCTTGGATTTCTTGAAGGACAGAGGTCTTTCCTATTTCAGGGGGAGCAGCTTTCCATATCTTTTTTTTGAACCAGGGATCAAACTTGGGTCCTTATGCTCGTGAGGGAGGTGGCAGAACCACTGAGCTAAATCCCCAGCCCATCCATACCTTTTTAATTTGCAATGTCCATCGCTTTATCTTTTGAGGCCCATGTTTGGTAGTGGGCTGATAATCCTATATAAACCTGAGATATTTTTCCTTGTGACCAGGTGAGATTCCATGGGTCTGGCACATACATGGATATAGGATTACATTGACCTTGTTGACACTTATCACAATTGCTGGTGACACATCCAACCATCGAGCTATTGAGCCAAACCTTTGCTTTCGCTTTTCAGTATAACCTTTCAGTCACTTATCCCTCACAATCAGAGGCTACTTCAGGTCCCCCATAATGTTCCCTTGCACATGCATCAAAGAATATAGTGAAAGGATAGGCCCCTGGTTTCCATTTTACCATTTTGAAAGTTACAAAATATTCACCAAACATTTCATCACCAGGCTTAAATACTCGAAATTCATAAACAAAGACACCCATGGTGATGGCAATTTGATATAGCATAAGAGTCCATATTGCCTTTAATGGTGCTCCCATTCTTCAGCTGTGCATTGATCCACCAGCCTCTGGAGTGGTGGGAGCAGGGCTTTGAGTGCATTGTCTTTTCTGATCCTCAGCATCAGTCTTCGTATGGGATTTCTTCACTCAGGAGTGATGAATCCATGGCTGGACTTCTGTGACTTTTACAGCTATGGGAGTAACCATAAGTGTAACATACAGTCCTTCCTATATAGGTTACAAGGGTGTCTTTTTCCAATTATTAACAGAAATCAAATCACTAGGTTTAATCAAATTTGCAGGAGTCATAGTAGGTAGGTATTCCTTTGATCTCAACTGACCTTGCATATTATTAAATGCTTTTTGTAACTCTAGCATTTACAATTCCATGGTGGAAGTTCCCAGTTGAATAAGGTTACCTGTAAAGTCCCTGAGTATGCAAGGGGGTCTTCCAAATAATATTTCATAAGGAATGAATCCTGTTTTGCCTGGAGTATTTCTTATTTTTAATAAGGCCATAGGGAGCAAGTCTATCCATGGTTCCTGAGTAGTTAGACAATTCTTAGTTAAGGCACTTTTAATAGTTCTATTCATCCTTTTCCTTTTCCCAGAGCTTTGTGCTCAGTATGCAGTATGCAAATACCACTTAATGTGCAACATTTTAACCAAAGTTTGTAAAGTATCTGCTACAAAGGCTGGTCCATTGTCACTCCCCATAGAGAGTGGGAGGCTGAAGTGAGGAATAATTTCCCTTAACAGAACTTTACACACTTCTGACACTTTTTCTGTTCAGGTAGGGAAAGCCTCAGGGCATCTAGAATATGTACAGGTGCAAACTAACATACTTGTAGCCTCCACAGGGTGCCAATTCTGTAATAGCCACCTGGATATCTTCAAAGAGGTTGGTACTAGTTCTTTCAACATCTGGGAGCGGTTTTGGTCCAGTTGCAGGATTTACTTTCTGGCGTGTCTGACATCTCCAAGATACCTGTTCACATAGAGCAGCAACACAAAGAATATAGAAATGTTTCTCTAGTAATTTTTGTAATGCAGTCTTGTCTCCATGTGTTAACTCATGATACTGCTTTACCCAGGAATAGGATAAAGCTTCAGGAATAATTAATCTCCCTTCTGGAAGTACCAAAATCCCTCCTTGTTTTTCTGCAAGCTGTTCCTTAGCCCAGATATTCTCCTTGTCTGAGTATATTACATGAATCTGTGGCTTCTTCACACTTTGTCCTGCAGCTTGTGTCCAAGTCAGCACAGCCATCTGTAATTTTTGTTTGGCAGACTTTTTTGGCTTCCATGTCTGCTCTGTTATTACCTTGTATAACAAAGTCTTTGCCTTTCTGATGTCCAGGCCAATGAATTACTGTGACTTTGCTAGGTTCCCATACTGCCTCTAGTAACTGTACAATTTCCTGTTTATTCTTGATTTGTTTCCCTTCTGCCGTGAGAAGACCTCGCTCATGATATATCATGCCATGGATGTGAAAGCTAGCAAATGCATAGCTAGAGTCTGTATATATATTAACCTTTTTACCCTTTGCCCATTGGAGTGCCCATATGAGTGCCCAGAGCTCCACACGTGGGGCTGATCAGCCAATGGGGAGGGGTCTGGCTAGGACCACCTCATCTTTCGTTTTTACTGCATATCCAGCATGATGGACCCCATCTTCTACGAAGCTGCTCCCATCCATGAAGAGGATGAAGTCAGCATCAGACAAGGGTATCATTTGCAGATCAGGGCAGCTGGCAAAAAGCTCATTAGTGACACTCAAGCAGTCATGATTGGAGGGCCTGTCTCTGTGGGCAAAAAGGTAGCAGGATTTAAAGCTTTTACAGGAATAAACCACAAGCAGAAATTCTCACAGAGAAGGGCTTGGCACTGAGTAACCCAATTGTTTGAGAGCCAATGATGCCCCCTTGTGTTCAGTAGTTCTAGGACCACACGTGGAAGCTCCACAGTTTCTGTCCTAAAGTCAACTTGTCTGCTTCTTGAATCAGCAGAATCAAAGCTGCCAAGGCCCGAAGACAAGGAGGCCATCCTTTTGCTACTAGATCTAAATTTTTAGATAAATATGCTACCTGTTGGTTCCATGAGCCTACTTCTTGGGTCAAGAGTCCAAGGGCCACATGGTTTTTTTCAGTCACATATAGAGTAAAAGGCCACTTTACATCTGGTATGCCTAGGGCTGGGGCAGCTGCCAAAGTCAATTTTAATTTCTTAAAGTTTCCTTTTGTTCTATAGTCCAGTGCAGATGATTTTCCTCTTGTACCTTCAGAGCCTCATAAAGGGGCCTAGAGATTTCTCCAAAACCTGGAATCCAAATTCTGCAGAAGCCTGCCACCCCAAGAAACTCTCTTAGCTATCTTTTTGTTTGGGCTTCAGCAATATCACTAATAACTTGCTTTCTTTCACTTCCTAGGCAATGCATGCCTTGTGTTATTTGAAATCCTAAATATTTAACATGCTGTACACAAATCTGGGCTTTCTTCCATGATACCTTATATCCAGTTTCTTGTAAGTGTAGCAACAACTTTTTGGTTCCTTCCCAGTACTGCTCTCAGGTTGGGCTACATAACAGTAAGTCATCCACATACTGCAATAGGATGTGGCTATATTGGTCCACAGGAAAGGCAAGCAAGTCTTTGGCTAAGGCTTCCCCGAAAAGTGCGGGTGAGTTTTTAAATACCTGTGGCAATCTAGTCCAAGTAAACTGAGTCTTTTTCCCATCACTCAGGTCTGCCCATTCAAATGAAAACATGGGTTGACTGAGGGGAGTGATGCTAAGGCAAAAGAAGGTGTCTTTTAAATCCAAACAAGTAAACCATGCTGCTTCTGGGAGTATCAGACCCAACAAAGTATAGGGGTTAGGGAACACCGGGTGCAGTGTCACTGCTCTGTCATTTACAGCCCATAGATCTTGCACTGGCCTATAGTCCCCATCAGGTTTCTGAACAGGCAGCAAAGGAGTGTTCCAAGGTGACTTACATTCTTTTATAAGTCCAAATTCCTTTAATCTCATGATATAATGTTTAATTCTAATTTGGGCTCACCTGGACATCGGGTATTGTTTTCCAGCAAAGGGGGCAGAATTGTCTTTTAATTCTATAACTATGGGTAGATGATTCTTAGCTAAGCCTGGAGGTGATTCTTCTGCCCATACTGCAGGAAACATAGTTCTTAATTCTTGCAGAGCCTGGAAAACATCATCAATATTATAACACTGACACTCATCCTCTTTTAGTAGTTACCATCATGAAGAGATCTTTTCCTGGGTCTAAATGCAGAGATGCATTTCCCCATTGGGTGAAAGTAATTGTAGCTCATAATTTAGATAACAAATCTCTTCCTAGTAAGGGACTAGGGCACTATGGCATATATAAGAATTCATGTTTTACTCCTTGTCCTCCAATTTCACATGTCCTCTCATAGCAGAACTGGCACTTTTCTGAAGTTCCAGTGTCACCGATTACTTGGATGGATTTTTCACTCAAGGTGGCAATTGGTGCTGTCACCACAGAATGTTCTGTGCCACTATCTACCATAAAGGACATGTTCTGGCCCCCTATTTTTACATTGACCATGGGCTCGTGGGGGCCTAACTGCATTGAGCCTGGTTTGTCTCAGTCACTGTCCTCCATCATGGGCATTAGTGTGCTGGTATCTTTCCTTTCTTTTGGGTCCTGTTTTCTATTTTCTTTGAGCTTGGGGCACTTGTTTTTAGAGTGTCCTTTTTCTCTGCAATATGCACACTGGTCAAACTCTAAGTCCTCACACTGAAAACCTCTTTTCTGTTTTCCTTCTACTTTTGTTACTTGTCTTTCTTTTTCCTTCTCTTCCTTGTCTCCCATAGCTACAGTTATGATCCCACTCATCTTCCTTCCTGGCTCTCTCTTTCTCTTTCACTGTTTCTCTATTCACATGCACTTTCCTAACTAATTGCAACAGCTGCATTATATTTGTGCCTTCCCAAGTCTCCTGCCTTTGGATTTTTCTTCTAATGTCTGGTGCTGACTAGGTACAAAAGTTGTATTAATTAGCTGATGCTTTTCTGGAACTGCAGGGTCAAATGGTGTATAAATTTGGTAGACCTCGCTAAGCTGTTCATAAAATTTCTCAGGGCTCTCATTCGCCTCCTGCTGTGTCTCTGACACTTTAATCATATTAGTAGGTCTTTTACTTGCATCCAGAATTCCTACTTAAATGGCTGTCCAATAATTTCTCAAGTTCTCCTGGCCTGCTTGGGTATTGGGATCCCAATCGGGCTGCACATTGACTGGGAATTGTTGTTCATGTCAAGCATCTGGACTTTACTTGGCATTCTAGGGGGATTGATCTTTTTAATTTCTCCTAGAATCCTTTGTATTTCTTCAGTAGTTAACAGGGATCTACAAAGTCATTTAGAATCCTCCCAATTAGGATGATGGGTTGCAAAGATGGCATCAAATAATTGTAATATTTGAGATGGATCCTCTGTAAAAGGAGTGCTTCTCTTCCAATTTAACAAATCAGAGGAACTAAATGGTTGGTGTAGATAAATAATGCCTCCTTCCTATGGGTATTCTCTTAAAGGCATCTGGAAGGTTACTGCAGGGTCCGCTGATCTAATTCTGTGAGCTATTGGGGTGGATGATGCTGTCTCAGGGAGCTGAGATGGGACATTCCCTGCCTCTAATGGTGGTGGAGCATTAACCTCAGCTGACCTTCCTCTGTAGGGAGGTGGAGAGTCTAACATATCTTCCTGATCTAGCTCCTCTCCTTCTTTCTTTAATACAAAGCAAGTTGATATGTTTCCTAAGACATAGACCTGGAGCCAGGGTGGTGGCCTTATACATAGGTCCAACCAAGTGTCTATATACGGAAATTCATTCACTCAGCTCTGTCTGGTCACTTTATTCCATACCTGTCTGACTTTCTTTAGGTCTATGGTTCCCTCTGGTGGCCATTCAGGCACCAATTGTGGCCATGACAATTCATAAAATTTCTTTAAGGCTTTTGGTTGCAATTCCTTCCCCATAATCTCCCACAACTCTTTTATAAAAATTCTGAATCATACAGTCCAATACAGTTGATTTGGTATTTGTGTTTCCTATGATCACAGATAATTAATCCCACCCTTGTATGGTGATGCAAGACAAACAAAAGGGGGGGAATCACTCGCTTGCCTGGCCAGCTTTGGGCCTCTCAGCCACTTTGGGGTCTGTTCAGGCTAAGATGGGCTGTCACTTAAGCCCACTGTTGTGCCTTTGTTAACTGTGACCACAGAACCCTGTGACAGACCACACACAAGCGCTGCAACACAGGGAGGGCTCTTTAAGCATAAATGCCCCCTCCCTTTGTCTTGGTGCATGGACAAGACTGCCTATAAAATTTTGCAGCTTGTTACTCTCACTATCCTAACCAAAGACTCTTTCATTTATCCATTCATTCAGAAGTTATTACGTTCCCTCCAGGTGGCCCCCTAACCATAATCAGAAAAACTGGAAGGAGCTACCTTCCCAAATGGCAAAGCACAAGGGGTGATCAGGTCCCTGTGCTATATTTGCCCAAAGTTACAGAACACCAAATAAAATCAAAATGAAACCAAAAGTTAATGACTAGGGGGGGTTTCCTGGGGTTTCTCACCCAGCCAAGAAAAGAGATAGATGAGACACCAACAGTAACCCTCTTTCTGTCATCCTGTCTCTGGTTCAGGCTATCTGCAACCAGTGAGTGGGCCTCTGTGTTCTGTCGGGAAGCCTAGAAAATTAGTCCCAGGGGCACACCATTCCCCTCAAGGAGGCAGAGAGCTGCTCCCTCCAGTGGGCCTCAGGCAAATGCCCAAAAAGGCCACTTCTTTCCCGATTCCCAGCCAGGGAACCAAATGATCCAGAATCGTGCAAAGAAATGCACAGAGACACAGAAGTTGGGTAAAATAACAAAGCTTTTACTTGAAAGCAGGCAAGACTGCCAGAAACTGGTCTGTTCAGTCACCTCACCATCCTTTGTTCAACATTTCATTTTATATCTTTTCTTAGCCATTACCTCATTCCTGGTGGTCTTAGTAAAATTTCTGTTTCCCTTTTACAACTAGTTCCTGTTAATGGCTATAGTCACAGACATATGACAAACAGATGACACTTAAAACACATACATTGTAAATTAACTCAAACATTCTTACTTTGTTTTTCCCCAGGTTAAATGTTATCTACAGCTAAGTTACAAGTCAAAGGGTCAGTTAGCCATCACCTTAAACAATGAGAGTTACAGGAAAGATAAATCTTAAAGGAATGCATTGCTTTTTCTACTTCGGCTACCTTAATAACTAACCTATAGTTTAAACTTTTCTCTATCACTTACACTTCTTTATTTCTTTCATTGTGGAGTTGTATTCCAATTTTCCCATGATAGTCCATATCAATTACCCCTGCCAATACCATAATTCCTTTTTCCGCTTCTTTGTTCAGAAGCATGAGGAGCCCAAAGTGACCAGGGGGAATTCTTAGCTTCCAGCTCAAAGGAATCATTTTTGTGCTTTCTGCTACAAACCTCCCTCTCCCTCCACAAAGGCTTCTAGGCCAGCAGAGCATAAAGCCATGGGAACAGGAAGCAAAAATCTTTCTAGTGGGTCACTAGGTGTTCTTTATCATAGAAATGTCTTATTTATCCATCAATTTGGAAAGATAATTTTGCAGGGTATATTAGTCTAGGTTGGAAGTTTTCTTTTAGGGCTTGAAACACTTTATTCCAAGCTCTTCTAGCCTTTCAAGTTTGTCCTGAGAAGTCTGCTATAATTCTAATCAATTCGTAGTTTTTCTCTAACAGCTTTTAAGATTCTGTTCTTTTGTCAGATTTCTGGAATTTTAAATACTATGAGATAAGGAATGATTTTTTTTTCTGGTCATGACTTGTTATGTAGTTCAGGGTCTCACTATGTAGTTCAGGCTAACCTTGAACTCACTATGTAGCTCATGCCAGCCTCAATGTTATGCTAATGTTCCTACCTCACCCCCCCTGAGTGCTGGGATTATAGGTATGTACCATGACTGGCTCTTCCAGGGTAAGCTCTTGACTTCTTTATCAAAGTTCAGATGACTTAATGTATTGGGATATTTTCTTTATCTTTTATTCTGTTCCATTGATCTGCATATCCTCTTTTTACCAGTCTGATTTATTTTTATTATTATAGTTTTGTAATTTAACTTGAAGCCAAGGATCTGGATTGCTCCTGCTGTGTGTTTGATTTTTCCCCTCAGATGGCTTTTGCTATTCTGGATCTCTCTGGTTCCATATAAATTTTCAGAGAGGTTGTTGTTGTTGTTGTTGTGTGAAAAATGCTGTTGCTATTTTGATTGGGACTGGATTAAATCTATATACCAGTTTTGGTAATATGACAGTTTTGACACAATTTATTCATTCTCCCTATCCAGAAACAGGAAATGTCCATTTTCTGATGTCTTCTCTAATCTTTTTCAGAATACTATAGTTTTGCTCAATTTCTTTAGTATTTCTTTGTTTACCCTTCCCTTCCTCCTTCCTTTCTTTTTTGTTTCCTTTTATTTATTCTATCTTTCTTATATTTCACACAAGTTGAGAAAATTGGTGTTATTCTCTTTTTAAATTAAGTAGTATAAACACAGAGGGGTACAGAGATTTACACCCCTTCTCAAGGGAAATATAGCAGGAAAATATACAACACTAAAATGTGTATTTCCTGATTCTAACTGTCTTTTACTGGAGTAATTTAGAATGTTATTCTCAACAGAATAAAAGATTTGTTATTGATTATCTTGAAAACATTATTACTAGATGGACCTCTGGGATATTTTGATGATCTATATTAAGAAAAAGTAGATTTACGTGAATATGACTAATTTATATAATTGTGGATATTTTATTAAGACAAAATATGTAGGTGATTAATACTAAAATGACACATGCATCAATTCTGAAGGTCAGACTATTCTTTTTCCACACATTGGATAGAAATTCTCTCTTAAATGTTGTGGAGAAACAATTTTTCAGAGATTTATCAAAGTAAAGTTACAAAGTAAATTATATCCCTTTACCAGGCAATGCTATGGGTCAGTTAAACCATTTGAAGCATAGCCATATGGATTTCAAAAAGAGTTGAATCTGAGTGTTGATGCAAACTAACACATTTCAAAAGCAAGAGAGATGGTAATGTACACTACTTAAATGAGCTTTAGGAGCTTGGAACAAGTTATGGTACATATATAAATTTTTTGCCATTTTTAAAATATAACATTTGTTGCTTAGATGGTTCAAATACAGAACAGCTTTCTTTTCATTCTGGATTTGGAAGTTCTATACAACCTAGTACAAAGAGGAACAAAAAGTACCAAAACCAAACTTGTGATTCTCTGTTCATGTGGCATAAACCAATTTTGTACATAATATGTAGCAGCAGTTTTTAAGATCCCTTTAGAAAAATATGAATTCTACGTATTTATTCTTGCTTCCTATTTAATGCATGGACAGAAATCATGTGGATCAACTTCCTCCTTGGAGAGAGAGAGGAGGAGACAGATGTTGAGGATGAATCTGAGGCTGGCTTCCAACTGTCTCGGGGCTTTGAGGCTGTTTGGAAACAGCTCTGAGGTGTTTTGTTCTGTTCTCACAGCCAGGTGTTTCATGTAGTGATTGAATCTCAGCATTGTGTTCATTAATCAAAGAGGAGAAAACAAAAGAGAAAATAACTTGCACCTCAAAAAACTTTTCAGAAGATGCATGTGTGTATATGTATATATATATATATATATATATAATAGTAAAAGCCCTGAAAGAAGGAGGAAGAGAATCAAACAATGTTTAAGTACAAATTAGCTGGACTTGCCAACTAAGCTATGATTCACCCAGCGTTTAAACAAATCACAAATTTCACAGTTTACTCTCTCTCTCTTTTTTTTTTTTTGTACCTGGGATCAAACTCCAGTCCTTGTGCTTGTGAGGCAGGTGGCAGAACCAACTGAGCTAAATCCCTGGCAAATTTCACAGTTTAATATATGGGGGAGGGGCAGAACCACAAACAATAATACATTTATTATTTAAAATGCAAATAATACATTTCTGAACCTCACTAATAAAACATGTCAAGACCTTATTGACTGAGAGGGTAAATAAACTTTAAGTCAATAGTGATCACTGTGCGGCAGCCCTGGCACGCGATTGCTGGACCAAGCCTTGCTACATCTCACCACAGTGGAGAGTTTAGTCCTGGCTTCTCCCCACAATATTGTGAGTTTAGTGTGGAGAGTTCTGAAGAAAAACAAAGCACAAGAAACTCCAAATAATAACAAAGAAAATAACAACAACAATTGTAATAATAACACAAAACAACTAAGGGATGTATGAACTGGTTTTAACTTAGAAGACACCAAGGGATCATTGGTTCTGATCTACACGCCCCTCTACAGTAAAGAAAACCTCACTTTTAAACTGGTTCACACATCCCGGATACAGGTAAACATATATACCTCGACCTTTTTCATCTGCAGAGAGACACATTGCGCAGTGTCCAGGACAGCTTCCTGTGAGGTTGCATGGGGTGATCGCCTTCAGCCACCTCACACTGGAGAGGAGGAACGTGCAGGGTGAGGCGGCGAGGGGCGCCGGGCACAGGTCAGCCACAGCCCGGCCTCTCTTTTGTCACTGGGCTGGCAACAGCACAGGGCTCTATCCATCCCCGTGTGGGATGCTCAGCAGCGAAAGCGATCCTCCCTTTCTCATGAGGACCAGTGACAGTGCGTCATCTTCCAGCACCGCCCCACATCGCAGGAAGGGGACACCAACCTCTGTCCTATACCTTGCTCTTAGTTTTATTACCTGTAGTTGTATTTCCTTGCTTTTCAAAGGACAGTAGCATAGCTGGGGCAGGGCCAGGATGGGCTTGGCTGGGTGGCTCCCAGCCCCAGAGGACCACGGCCCCACCGGATCCTGCAGTCAGAAAGGGAGGGCTTGTCTGGGTACAGTAGAAGAGCTGTCACTGCAGTGTGCTGGTGAGAGCTTCAAGCACAAGGCAGGAGGGGACTGGGGTGGGGGTGGCACAGGTCTCCCAGGACAAATATTGCCCACTTGTTTCTGCTGACTGCAGATCCCAGCAAACTGGTGAACTAATACTAGTAATATTAATAATAACACATACCAAAGGAGGAGGGGATGAACTGTATAACACCCCAGCCTATCTTGCATAGGTTAGGTGGCAGGAGATGACTTTTCTCTGTAAATTAAGAACGGAGGTTTTAAAACCTGAATAGTGACCACTTCTAATGTGGGAAGAATGGAAACGCGTATAAGGTTGAAGCTACAAATCTTTCCTGGTTTTGGCTTGAAGAACTTCGCAACCTTCATTGGCCACATCCTGTGATACCAAGGACCAGATCACAGCTACTCTGTCACACAGGGAACAAGAGAAATGTCTGTGTGAGAACTCAGCATGGCACCCACTTCTGCTCTGGCCACTGACATGAAATTCACCTCGTTTTCTTCCAGTGATTGGCTCTGGGTATCTAACTGCACGTTTTTTTCTTCTGTTTTCAGCTCACAGAACAAACAGTACAATCACAGATTCACAAAAACAAGTTCAGACACACCAATACAAAAGGTAACATTAATGCTTAGGCGAGGAGTCCTCCGAGAACGATTCATTAAAACGAGTTCTGCTAAAGTCATTCTGGGAGAAGCCCACACCCGAGGGGATGGAGATCCGAAGTAGTTAAGGCACTGGCACTGCGGGGCTGGCCGCAGGAAGGCTGTGGCACAGCTGTGGGCGGCGCGCTGCTGTCTCTCTCCTGCCCCCCTCGGACACCGAGGGAGCCCTGGGCGGACCCGGGGGGCGGCCGTCACTCCAACCCCAGGAGCTGCGAGGTGCCGTGGGCGGCCAGGACGGGTTGCGCCTGCCGCTTGCCACACAGCTCCAGCAGGTCCTGCACCAGGGCGGCGGGGCTCTCGGGGCTGGGCTCCCTGGGAGAGCCCTGCTCCTTCTCCTTCTTCTTGTGGCTGCCGCAGCCTTTCCTGCTCCTGGTGACGGCCGCATGGTCCCTGGTGCCGGGAACCACCTCGGCCTCGTCCTCAGATGCGCCGTTGTTGCGCTGTGCGTGGACTGGGCCTCCCTGTCCTCCTCGGCCTGCTTTTCCTTGTCCCTGTCCTTTCCTTGGAGCTTCCCGGGCCGGGATCTGGTGGATCTGCGGGTGCCGCACCAGGCTGCCCTTCAGGGTGAGGGGTCCGCTCGCCGCCCTGGCACTTTGTGGTCTTTCCCCTGTGCGTGACCTCATGTGCCAGGAAAGGTCCCGCAGGGACCAGAGCGCTTGTTGCACTCCGCACACCTTCCTCTTGTCGGCCTTGCTGTTCACACTTTTGGGGGAGTCTGTCTTTGGTTTCTTGTCGTCGTCATTCTTCTCTGAGGACTTCTTGTCTGCTGCACCCTCCCCGACCAAGGAGCCCTCCATCTCCTCGTTCTGCTCTTCCACGAAGGCCTCCCGGGCACCCAGCTCCTGGTGGCCGTGCTCCTTCCAGTGGCAGCTCAGGGTGCCCAAGAACTTGAAGTTCTTCCTGCAGATGTCACAGGCGTGCTCCTGGTCCTGCTCCCGCCTCACCCTTGGCCAGCTTGAAGTCCAGCAGTTTGCTGGTGAAGTCCAGGTACAGGCTCTTGTTGCCGGCCGAATCTTCCTCCAGGCTGTCAGTGTTCCCGGTGCTGATCTCCGCACCACGCTCTTCCTCTGGCTTAGGCTTCTCCTAGGACGCCTTCTCCTCTCCAGGCTGGGGGGGGGGGGGGCTCCTCCTCCTCCCTCTCCTTCTTCTCCTCTTCTCCCTCCTCCCTCCCCCTCCCCTCCCCCTCCCCCTCCTTCTCTTCCTCCCTGGGCTCTTCAGGGGCCTGGCTGGGCTCTGCAGCGCCCTCTGCTGGTGGCTGCTCTCAGTCCAGGACTGTGAGATCCAGCAACTCGCCAGCCCAGGACATCTCGGAGTTGGACTGGCTGTCAGTGTGTGTGAGCATGTGCCTCTGCAGGGAGCTGGCCCAAGGGAAGACCCAGGAACAGTGGGGACAGTTGATCTTCTGCAGGCAGTTGGTGTAGAAGTTCCACTTTGCTCTCAGCAGCCTGTTCTCGGGGGACCTGCCCTGCTCCTCATCACTGGACCCGTGGTGGTCAGTGTGGCCCCCGGCTGCCTCCTCCTGAGCATCGTCCTCTGGTCTGCAGAAATGGGCTGAACTTATTGGTGTCCATGGTGGCCAGCAACTTCTCGATGCTGGCAAACTCCCCACTGGAGTTGAGGTCCACCCACCGCGGCTGGCACAGAGCTGGCTTCTCACTCCCTTCTTGCGACTCTGTCTTCTTGGAGGAGCCCGCAGTGCCCTGCTCAGTGGGGAAGGCCACCTCTGGGCTGCTGGGCATGGGGGACTGGTTGCCACACTCCTTCAGGCTCCCTGTGTCTGAGGGTGTGGCAGTGGCTCTGGGGATGGCACCGCCTAAGCTGTCCATGGCTGCCACGCTGCTGCCGCTGCTGCTCAACAAGCCTGGGTCCGCCACCTTTGTGGTCCTGAGCAGGGTGGGGGCTGAGGACACGGATGAGATGATCTGGGCAATGGAGGCCAGCGAGGGGCAGCTCTTGGATCACAGAGAACTTTGGCAAGAGCAGAGGGACTTAGGCTGCAGCTGACGAAGCAGCACTAGGCTTCTCAAGAGGGCTGAGCTGCTTATGAGGGATGAGATGCCCAGGATGGGCAGCTGCTGATGAGCTCCAATGAGTAGATGGGCACAGCCAGCTGCACGGGGCTCTGCAGGGGCTGGGAGTGGGGGTCAGGGGGGCAGCAGTGGCAGCCATCACCACAGCAGCTGTGGGGCTCTCTAGGATCCCATCCGGCCCCAAAGTCAGTGGCAGGGTAGAGCAGGGTGGTGGACAGGAAGCCGGCTGCTCACTTCCCATTTCCTACTCTGGCTTTTCTTGGCTTCACCAGGAACAGCTGCATCCTTGTCTCCTTTCCTGCAGTTCCTGGGGATGGACAGGTCGATGGACTCCATGAAGCAGTTGTAGGGGGCCAGGGAAGAAGGGCTCAGGAAGGACACATTCTCCTTCTTCACTTGCACCAGCGCCAGGACCTTCTAAGAAAAGTCCAGCATCTGAAGTCCCTTGCAAAGCTGCTGGCCGGCTCCAACTTGACTGCCACGTGGGGAGGGGGCAGCTGGGTGGAGCTCCCATGAAGAAAGCCATTTTGGGGCTGCAGGAAGGTAGCGAGGGGCTTGCAGTTGCCAAAGGCCACTCCTCGGCACTGGCCTCGGTGTTGCCAGGGCCGTGCATGGTCAGCATGTGGCTCTCGATGTGCTGCTTGGACCTGGCCAGGTGCTGTTTGAGGATGTGGTGGATGCAGTTGCACTTGGCGACAAAGGCAATGCTGCACTCCTTGCACTGGAAGAGCTTGTGGGTCTTGTGGCAGCCGCCCAGGCCACAGCCGCAGTGCGTGAGCATGTGGATGCACAGGGCGCAGTAGTGCTTCAAGTCCTCCCCGCACAACCAGCACACAACATCCACCAGATCGGCCACACTGCTGCTCACATAGTCGATGTTCTTCTCAATGTCCTTGCACATGCCCTTGAGGTGCCTCTTGCCCAGGTGGCGCTGGCTGTTTGCCATGATGGTAAAGGGGTAGTGGCAGATCTTGCAGATGTTGGGCCACTCGCTGCTGTGCATGCACAGGTGGCAGATGAGTTCGGCCTTTTCAGCCACCATGTAGTCGCAGATGAAGCACTGATAGGGGGAGATGCCCAAGTGCAAGTGCATGTGCAGCAGCCCCCCTGAGAAAGGCAAACACGTGATTGCAGACATGGCAGGGGTAGAGTACCTTGCATGGTGGGCACCTTCTTGCAGCCAGACCCCATCATGGTGGCCTTGAGGTCGCCCTCCATGATCTCCTGCTTGATTTTGGTCTATATGCTCAGTGGCAGAGGGTTTCAATGACTGCATCTTCACCGAGAGTGCCCCAGCAGCTCTGTGTGAGGCGGCTGCAGAAAGAGCTGTAGGGTTGAGTTTGGCTGAGCCCCCGACTTGGACTGAAGCAGGTGGGTGGTGGCGGCCACCTCCACAGAGCCCTTCAGGAGCTTCAGTGGTGGCAGGGGCAGGCTGGGGCTGGTGCAAGGCGGGGAGACTTGCTGCACATTTATGAGAGGCTGGGGCATGGAGGTGACCACCACTGTACAGGGCATGACCCAGGCTTTGGCTTTCGAGAGGGCCTGAGCTTGAAGATCACCTGCAGCGGGGTGGCCAGGCCTTGGAGAGGGGCGGAAGATTGATCTGAGGCAGGGTGGAGGCCACCATCTTCAGGATCTGCTTGATGTCGTCCAGCTCCATGACCAACTCCCTGGAGATGAGCTTGACCATGATGCTGCTGTCCAGCTGGATGATGTAGCCCTTCTGGAAGGGCTCCAGGAAAAGATGATTCATGCCCTCCTCGGTGGCGTGGAGCACTGTGAGAGAACCTTCCAGGGAGGTAGCTTTGAAGGGAGACAGGGTCAGCATGCTGGTGCAGCCTGGGTCCTGAAGTAGTGGGCACTTTAGTGTGTGGAGCTGTATTGCTTGGTTGTTGTCTGGCAGGGGCTCCTTGGTGGGTGCGGGCCTGACGTCGTTGGTGTGCTGCAGCCCCAGCAAGGCCAGGAAGACCTTCTGGTCCAGGGCATCACTAGCCGGGACATCAGCCTGTGGCTCTTCCCAGCCCTGCTCCATGGTGACATGAGTCTGCTTGTGTAGGATAAGTGAGGAGAGCATGGGGAACACCTTGTCACAGGTGTCACAGATGATGCAGTGCTGCTTGCTGATGCACCTTTGCAGGTTTGTTGCACACCAGGCCTGAGAAATGCGAGGAAACCTCCTACAGGAGAAGTCCATGAACCCTAAGTCGTGGTTGTCAACAGGAACTGAAGGGTTGTTTTGGATGAAAGGTCTTCCCATGGCATCCCTGGGAAGCTGTTTGTGGACAAGGGCGTTGTGGCATAGCAGTCCTCAATGTGTTCGAAAGGTGACACAGAAAAAGTCACATCTTAGTGTGTTCTCTGAATGGGTCTCCATGTGACTCTCCAGTCCGTACTTGCAAACAAACTCCTTGAAACACCCTGGGCAGTGAAAGACTTCATCACCTATCTTCTCCAAGTCATCTGACTATCCTTGTCCACCATTTTTTAGCAGTTGCTGGGTCTTCTCTCTCTGACTCGGCATCATGACTCAGTTTCCTCTTGGAGGACAGCCACCTGTGCTTCAGAGGGGATGGAGGGGCTGCAGTTGTAGCACTGCTGGGATCCTTCTCATGAATCTTCATATGTCTGTGCATATTCCCTTTGATGGTGAAGGACTGGCTGCAGACAGTGTATTGAAGGCCTCTCTCCAGAGTGCACCAGCATGTGGCAGTCCAGGGAGCTGGTTGAGTTCAATGACTTCCCGAAGATGCTGCATGAGTGGTCAGCTCCTCCAGTGTCTGTGTTGTGCTGACGGATGTGTATAGTCAACTGGTTCTGGGTACTGCAAATCTTTTCACACGGTGGGCAGTTGTAGGAAGACTTCTCTTTTGTTTTCTGGTTCCTTCTGCCAATCCCATTTGGTCCTGGAGGCTTTGAAGGGGACTTGATCCCCTAGGGGCTCCCACCATTCTCTGCCAAGTTCCTTACATTCATTACTGCTGACATCATGGTGTTGATGGAAGACAGGTCTGAGCCTTCCAAGCCAATGGGAGAATTTGATGTCATTGTTGTTAGTATTGATTTGTAGTTCAAACAATTGGACAAAAGAGTATGCAGATATGGAGTGTTCCAATATGGGGCTAATGTACACAAAATTACAGCAAAATAAAATTTAGTCTTATATTAAGTAAAAGAATAATATTTATTCCAATTATGTCCTCTGAACTAAGTTACTCTTTTCCTCTTTTTGTAGTGGGACATTTTATTTTTCTCTTTGTGCATTTATATACATTTGTTTGTAGAGGAATCATGTATAGTCTTTTATATCTTTACTGATTCCCTAAAGCCTAAGACTTGTTTGGCAAGAGGAATCATGAAAAATAAAAACATTATGTTAAACTTTGAATGGACACTACCCCAGGTCAAAATGTTTGTCCTTATTCATCATGATGTGACGATGCTTGGCATATTCCTGTCTTCATGTTTTTTCTTTTCACAAATGTTCTATAGATGAAAAGATAAAATAATACCTGTCTTTGTCTGTGTCGTGGACACGTGGTTCCTGTATTCCATTTTTTTGGATCTACATCCATTATTCAAAAACATGTCAGAGATACTCATAATAGGTTTAAGAAGGAAAAAGAGAAGAGAACAAGTGAATGTATGCCTCACTCTAAGATGCATTATACAACTTTATATCACTTCAGGCTCTGGAGCCATTGGAAAACAGTTACTGTATTCATCAGTAAAGTTCCTACAGACATAATGATGTAATTATTTATTTTAAAAACAAAAGCTTACAATGACTCCCTACTTGTATCCCAAGCTTCTTTTAGTTGCCATACACATGAAGATGAGTGTTGTTCTCTTTATTTTTCTCAAGCAGTGTGAGCCTGGAGAGGAGGACAGATTCACACATGTTGTGCCTGGTGCAGCAGGTCAGAGACATAGGACTGAACTGTTAATTTCCCGAGTTCAATTTCAGGGCAGAGTCTCATTCACTGCAGCACAATGGAGATGTTATTTCTCTAAGATACATTATTTCTCTAAGAAATTTCTTGTATTATCCTACAGAGTCAATTACTGGACAGACTCCAGAGATATTTTCAAATTTTACCCCAAGAACTAGACTTTGTAAGTGATTAAGACTGACTTTTTCTAGAAAAAAATAGTAAAATTTTTCATATATTATTCATTGGAAATCAAAGTATTTTCCACCAATGTATTATACTGTATACACAACTTGTTTGACAGGAAGAAAGGCAGAAGAATTTTAAACAGATTGTCATAATAATAAACTTATAATTTATATGAAGTGTCTCCAGGTAATGGTTTTTATTAGTTAATGAAGACTTATAACCTCCTGTGTGTGAAAGATTCACTATTTCAGAGGCAATAAGTTCTGTGTTGTACACGACTTACATGAGCTTTCAGTACTGTTTAGGCAAGTTTCTAAAAAATACTGTGGATTCATAAATCAATATTGACCTGAAAATGTTGACAGGAAAATCTACTCTTGAAATTCATGACAACAAATTCCTTGGAAGATAAATGTGTAAGAAAATAGAGTTATAGATACCAACAATTCAAATTTCATCAGTAATGGTCCAAATCTCTAAAAATATTAGTTATGATGGAAACATTAATGTATCTTTAAATATAAAAATATACAGAGGTAATATTAATGGAGAATTTTCTCAATGTCAGGAAATATTCTAAAGCAGTGGTCTTCAAATCTAGGGTAAACGTGTACCAAAAACACGCTCAAAATATAGGTAATCTGATAAATTTATTGGTCTCAGTCTAGAATTTCTCAATATTTAAATATATCTCCAGGATATATGTATGTATATATATATATATATATATATATATATATATATATATGTTATAATCACAAGGGATTCAAATTAAATATTTTCAAACACTTTCTTACACCAGCTATATAAGGTAGGTTATTGTTATCCCCATTTTAGAGAGAAGGGGGAATTACATTACATACACATATGTTCACACTATTTCATGTACTTTTTCCTTTGTAGGTGAGTTTCAGGTGTGTTAACATTATTGCATGTACCCCTATTTGGCTTTTATCACAATTAAATTATACTGTGGCCTGACAAAAAATGTGGCGAATTTTCTTCCAGCTAACTAAACTAAGAAAAATGAAAATCATGTTTCATTGAAGATTGATACAAAAACTCTGTCAAAAAGAATCAGCAAGGTTGGAAGTTAGCCTGGGCTTTGGAATTTTTCTTTTTTCTAATTCTGCCACTAGTCATAAGAGGGTTTATGACTAGAAAAATAATTAAGCATATTAGCATGCTACTGCAGAATACGGGATCAACAAAAAGAGCAGAGCATTGTTTTACATTGTAGATATTTAGTGACATTGTAGTGTGATTAAAATAAGCCTGTATGAAATTTAAAATGTCAAATATGCTTCTTATCACTTACTATTCTTAATCATTGACAAGTACAGGGTGCACTAATGCCACATCCATAATTATCATGTCATTAAATTATGCACATGCATTTGAACTTGCTTATTCAAATTTGAGTTCACCAAAGATGAGGATAAGAGTTACATATTAAATAATATATAAACAACAAAGGCTGCAGGAGCTCTAACATCCTTGAAAAATGAGCATCAGAAAACTGAAAAATGATGAAAAATTTCTAGGAGATAACTGATAACTGGCTCAATGCTATGTATTTTGATGTTGAACAATAACTTTAAGGTTCAGACCATGGAAACCTAGATATTATAGTAAATATAGATGACTTATGTAAAAGAATGTGTAGCATTTTTAAGAATAAGTTATATTTGAATGCTTCTTAACTTTCTTTTAATAGGATCATCTATTGATTTTTTGTTAGAAGTATTTTACTGAGATCATAGAATTATGAACTCACATTCTAACTTTGTAAACTAGAATGCAAAGTAGGAGTGTATAGAAAAAGTTGGATAATGAATAAACTAATAAAGAGTTGTTGAGAATAGGGCTTTCACAATGGAGCAACATGGCTAAAGGTTTTAGACACCACATGAGAATAATTGGCATTCAAAAATATGAATTTATTACATACAGAGAGTCTTTTGTGCTTTCTATTGTTTTCATTTTTTTCAGTGAATTTTTGAAAAGGTATTCAAGCATGACAGAAACACATAATCTAAAGTCGATCTCAGAATTGTGTCTCATTGGCTTCTCAGAAGACCCAGACTTGCAGCCTTTCCTCCTTGGACACTTGCTGTCCGTGTACCTGGTCACAGTGCTTGGGAACTTGCTCGTCATCCTGGCCATCAGCTCTGACTCCCATCTCCACACCCCCATGTACTTCTTCCTCTCCAACCTGTCTATTGTTGACATCTGTTTCATCTCCACCATGGTCCCAAAGATGATTGTGGACACCCTAACTCACGGCAGCAGCATCTCCTATGTGGGCTGCCTGGCATAGAGGTCTCTTAATGATATTAATATGTATGGATGACATGCTTTTGATTGTGATGGCCTATGACCAGTTTGTGGCCATCTTCCAGCCCCTGCACTATGCAGTCATTATGAACCCTCACCTCTATGTCTTTTGCTTTCTATCTTTTTTGGCCTTTTAGACTCCCAGCTGCAAAATTTAGTTGAAATTGCTAATTTCTTATCTGATCCTTCTCAAGTTTTCTCAAAATGTAGAGAAATTATACATGCCAAATTCACCTATAAACACTGTATCTTTGGTCACATTATTTTATAAATTTAATCCATGTACATATAACTCCCTTTATTAGAGAAATTGTACATATTGGTAAATATGGTCACATCTATGGGTTAATACTTTATAAATCAGAATCAATAATTAGGATAGTTTCTGCATTCTCTTTGTTACATTGTTGTGTCTTGTGTAGCCATATTCTATTGTTGGAATGACAGCTTGTACAAATTTCAAAAAAATTAGAAGAAACATATGAACACCAAACTCTCCTCTTCCTTCTGCAACTGTCTCAATGGTTTTCTTCATCACTTCAGCATGCCTGCATGGGTGAATGAAACATATAGGAGGTGGTGGGAGATGAGGGTGATTTTCAATGGTCACTGTTTTTTTCACATGATCTTGACTGATGGCTTCATACATGTGCTCAACTGTTAAAGGTTGCCATTGCTCATCATAGACAAACAACCATAGTCCTGGTGTCTGGTAATATTTATCATAAGTGATGTATAAGTCATAAGTTCTGGTCTGTAAAATAGCATCTTCACCTCCTGCATCAGTTTTAGCTTTACAAGCTTCTACTATTTTCCTTATATCTAGAGTAGCCTCATCTGTTTCCAATAATCCACTTTCTTCATATTCTTCCACGTCTGCAGCTTCTCCTTCATTGTCCTCTTCACAGAGTGCTGAGCAATCTTGGAGTTTTATACTGTCCTTGTTTTCCAGTGTAATCTCTTTAACTGCTTCAGTTATTCTTGCAATACCTGTGTTGTGATATGTATCTACCCATCCCCCACCACCATCATTTTCTTCAATGATAGCTTCCAATTCATCTGAGTATTCTATCTGTTTGCAACATTTGTAGCACGACACATTTTTGGTTACCAAAAATTGTTTGCCTGTTGGTAGGTATGCTTTCACTTTTAATTCTTCCCCTGTAGCCCATTGCCATGTTGGGCAGTGGTGGACTAAGTGATCTCCAGCTGCCACAAACTCTTCTGGGGTGACTACACCTGTTTCCTTAAATTTTGATTCCTTGAGAACTGGGGTCAGATGCTTGGCGACTTCCAGGGCCTTTCCCTTCACTGTGTTAATCACATTTTGCATCCTGGGGCTTGAGGAGCAGTTAGCCCCGCGATAAGTTGGGGAGGGCAGCAGACAGGGACTGGGAGTCAAGAAGTGTCCTTAATGCGGATGATTTGCAACAGCGCCCTCCTGGCTACAGACCTGGTCACATTATTTTAGATGTTTGGTGTTTCATATTAGAGTCATGGTTGATTGAGTGATGGTGAAATTTAGGATTTTTCGTATGAGTGCAAAGTTTCAGGTGGGAAGATAACAATTTTCTAAAGATGAGTAAGAGTAACGTTTGGACAAAAAGATACTGTCATTAATATTATCAGCTGTGCTTAAAGTTAGTTAAAATGAAACATTTAGTTATTTATATCTTACCACAATAAACAACAAAAATAAAATTTTGAGAACTTTTTTTCTCACTCACTATGTAATGCATTCTTGCCTTGAGCTCACGATGATCCTCCTACCTCAGCTTCCCAAGTGCTGGGATTAGAGGGGTGCTCTCTCACTTCCAATCAGGGACTTTTTTTTTAAAGAATAAAGTACAAAATAGTACACTTGAAATTCCTCCTGAGAAAAGGAAGAACCCAGTGTCTTTTCTGGACATTCATTTTCTCTTTTTTCATCAGTTTCCATTTAATTTCAGAAGTTAGAGATGGCAATAACATGGTTCAATTTAGGTAGCTATTAATGGTGTGCATTGAGCCTCCAAGGTCATAAAATAGTCCATACTCATCCATTCCTCCAGCCTTTCGTTTTGATTGTTCTGTTCCAGTTGGCACCATTGGTATGTCTCTTTCTTGTGGTTTTCTGAAATAGAAAGCCCATATCTGACATGGTTGATTCCCTGAGTTGAATTAGAGCTCTCTCAAGTATTCAGGCCACTGAGTGGTATGGGAGTCATAGTTCTGGACAGAACCCAATAGAGTCTGAGCCTTACTCCGTAAGTATTGAGGGAGAGGATGGATGGAGAAAGGACTATTGTAACCATTGTTTCCCATCATGAACACATACATTAAAGTCGATACTGAGAGGAGCTGATTGGATTGTCCACAATTTTTTTTTTTAGCTGTGAGAACTTTGAAGTTTAGACTTGATTTTCATGGAGGACCAAACATTTCAATCAGTTTTTCTTTATTCCCACACTGTTTCTGCTCCCCAAATACATCTAATCCATGGTTGTACATTTTGGCTGTCTATTAACTGCTTACTCAGCACCTCAATAGGATTCTGAGTGTAATGATGAGAATGATCACAGTGTTGTGAACCAATATTGAGGGATTCGTAAATGGCAACATCTCCCTTCTGTGTTCCTGTAAATTGTTTCACTTTATCTGTACAATGTTTCTCAAGGATAAGCTCATGCACATTTTATTTAAAAGTAAAAAAAAAGGAGTACAGTCTTTTTGTGTAATCAATTACAGCGTGCTGAGCAGAAAAGAAGGAAGATGTGCTTACATAAGGCTGTGTGATACACACACAGGGGATCTTGCGGGGTGAATCCAGCACACAGTTCCTTTGAAAATGCAAACACCCCTCTCTCTTCCCTGCCTCTCTAGGAAGGGAGCCCTTTCTCACCATGCTCTACTCTCTGGAGTGCCAAGTGCAACACAGGAGAAAGGAGAGGTGACACTTACTGCCTCCAATCTAGGGAGGATTTCTGAGATCAGAGGCAAAGATCAAAGATAGAGAGGGCCCACAATGATTAGAGCTAACCTCATTCTTGTTCTGCACTCCAGGCTTTTCTGGAATCCCTCCACATTCTCCTCCAAACTTTTATTCATTCTTTTTAATCTCAAGAAGAGAAATCAACTCAGAGTTGTTGTTTTTTTTTTCATTTCTGGTTGGAAACCTGGAAAGAGTTTAACATTCCTCAGACGAAAACGTGATGTAGACCTTTGAACCTCTGCTGGAAATATTCTGATGGTTTGGAAACAATACAGTTTGTGGATCAAGAGCAAGGACTGACCATTTAATTCTGAATCCTGTCTCCATCCTTTATTTCTGTAACATACGGCAGGTTATTTGTATCTCTGAGACTCACATTGTGATTAAATATATTTCTAGTTGGTACAACTGTATCGAGTATGGGTTAAGTAGATCATGAATGCGCCTCCAGTTATTAATAGGTGTTAGATGTATATTATGAGCCTAAATATGATTTAGATAGTATTAATAAACTAATAATAAAAGACTCAATTTCATGCCATTCAAACGAAATGCCTGGAATCTCCAGTTGTTTTTATTTTTCTATTTGGGATTTTTTTTTGGTATTTTTTTCATTAATTTTATTGGTGCATTTTAGGTATACAATATGTTGACATTAATTATTGGGAAATTGTACCTTTATGTAATATATCTTGGTTCTTATTTTTTCTCATTCTGCTGCCCTCTGTTCAACCTCTCCACCACAGCCTATTTACAAATACTTTATTTCCATTTCTTCCTTTCCTCATTTTTATTCCTTTCCCTTCTTTCCTTTCCCCTACTCCTCCCACTTTCTCTTCCCCTTTGGACATTTTCTTTCTATTTCACATTATCTATTATACATTTTGATCCTTATTTACTCTTTCAGTTTTTCACATGAGAGAAACTATTCCATATTTACACGTGTGTCCTATTTTACTTAAGAGTATGGGCTCAATGTGCATCCATTTAGCTAAATGTCTCTAGTTTCTCACTCTGTGGCTGGAGATTACACCATTTTTTTTAAAAACACATATTATCTTTATCAAGTTCCCATTTGATGGGGAATTGAGCTGTTTCCAAGTTTTAGCTATTAGAAACGGTGCCCCTAGGAACATGGGTGCACATATATCGCGGTGGTATGAGTCTTTTAATTCTTTTGGGAAAATACCCAGAAGGGGAATAGCTGGGTCAAATAGGACTTTTAATCCTAATTTTTTGAGGTATCGCCATACTGATTTCCACAATGGTTGCACCAGTCTACACTCCCACCAACAGTAGAACAATGTTCCTTTTTCCCCACATCTCCCCCCACCTCAGCATTTGTTTTTGGTTAATTTCTTCGTAGCAGCCATTCGTTCTGGGGTGAGGTGGAATCTCAGCCATTGTTTTCATTTGCATCTCTCAAAGGACAAGTGATGTTGAACATTTTTATATATGTTTATTTGCTATTTCTACATCTGTGTCTGAGAAATGTCTGTTCATTTAAGATGCTTGTTTTTGGATTGGGTCTTTAAATTTGGAAGGTCTGATTTTTAAATTTTCTTTTTGTATTCTAGATAGTAGACCTTTGTCTGAGGAACAGCTGGTAAAATTTTTTCCCACATTGTGGGTTGTCTTTTCATGCTGTTGATGGTTTCTCTTGCTGTGTAGAAGGTTTTTAATAAGATATCCCACTTCTTGATTCTTTGTGCTAGTTCACATGTGACTGAGGTGTTGTTCATGAAATATTTTTCTATACCAAAATTTGAAGACTTCTACCTAACCTCTCTTTCAGCCAGTTTGGTTTTTTTGTCTTAATATTTAGATATGTAATCCATTTTGCTGTTAGTTAAGTGTCTGGTGAGAGATATAGGTCTACTTTTAATCTTTGGCAAGTTGAAATTCAATTTTTCCAGCACCATTTTTTAAAGAGCCTCTCTTCCTTCCAGTGATGGAGGGATTCGGTGATGGATCCTTTGTCAAACATGAGGTGCCTGAGTGTGTCTGGAGTGGTTTCTGCATCTTTTAATGGGTTCCTTTGATCCTTGGGTCTGTTTCTTTGCCATTACCATGCTTTTATTTTTATCACAGTAGCTTTGTAGTATAGTTTCAAGTTGGGGATTGTGATACCCCTTACCTTGTCTTTGTTGTCTAGAATTGTTTTTTATATTCTAGGTCTCTTTTTGTTCAAAATGAATTTTTGGATTGTTTTCTCAATGTTCATGAAGTATGCTGTTGGAATTTCTATTTCCATTGCATTGAATCTATATAGCAGTTTTGGAAGCATGACCATTTTCACTATGTTGGGTCTTTCTACTCAGGAGCAAGGGATGTCTTTCCGTTTTCTGATATCCTCTATGATCTCTCTTTTCAGAGTACTATTTTTTCAGAGTAGAGGTCTTTGATTTCTTTCTTTGGGTTAATTTATAAGTATTTCATTTTTTTGGATGCTATTGTGAAAGGAGCTGTTTGTCCAGTTCCTCTTTCAGTGAGTCTGTTGTTTCTGTACAGGAAAGCTACAGATTTTTGTGTTTTGACCTTGTATACAGCTGCTCTACTGAATTTGGATATTACATCTAGGAGACTTGGTGGAGTTCTTGGGGTTTTTTATATAGAGTATCATGTCATTTGCAAATAATAACCAAGTAGCTTCTTCGTTTCCTATGTTTATTCCTTTTATTTCTTTCTCTTGTCTAATTGCTTTGGCTAATGTTTCCAAAGCTATTATCAACAGGAGTGGTGATACTGAACATCCTTGTCTTGTTCCTGATTTTAGTGTGAATGATTTCAGTTTTTCACCATTAAGTATGGTAATGGCTGTTGGTTTTTCGTAGATGTCTTTTGTCAGGTTGAGATAGGTTGTCTATTCCAATTTTCTGTAGCGTTTTTATCATAAATGTGTGTTGGATTTTGTTGGACACTTCCTCTGCAACTATTGAGATTGTCATATGGTTTTTCTCCTTGATTCTATTAATATAGTGTATTGCATTTATTAATTTTTGTATGTTGAACCATCCCTGCATCACTGGGATGGATCCCACTTGATCAGGGTGTATAATCTTCATGATGTTCTTCTTCATTCTGTTTACCAATATGTTATTGAGGATTTTTTGTGATTATATTCATTAGGCAGATTGGCTTATAGTTCTCTATTTCAGTTGGGTCTTTCCTTTTTGGTCAAGATGATGGTTCCTTTCAAGAATGAATTTGTGAGTATTGCTTCCCTTTGAATTGCATTGAAGAGCTTAAACAGTAGTGGCATTAGTTCTTCTCTAAATAGCTTATGGAATTCAGCAGTGAAGCCATCAGGGCCCAGGATTTTCTGAGTTGATAAATTTTCAATTTCTTTTTCAATTTTGTTGATTGCTATTGTGTTGTTGAAAATTTTTAGGTCTTCTTCATTCAAGTTTGCTAATTCACGTGCATCTAGAAATCTGTCCATTTCTTTTGTTTTCTCCATCTAATAGGAGTACAGGTAGAGTCTCAAAGTAGGTATTGATGATCCTCTGGATTTCTTCTGGGTTTGTCATAATTTCACCTTTTTCATTACTAATTTTGTAGACTTGGGCCTTTGCCTTCTTTTTTCTTTTTGTTTTTTTGGTAAGGGTGGATAAGGGTTTGCCCATTTTGTTTATTCTTTTGAAGGACCAACTCTGCTTCATTAATTTTTTTGTATGATTCTCTTAGTCTCCATTGATCTGATTACTCCTCTGATTGTTATAATTTCCGCTCTTGTATGAGCTTTGGTTTTATCTTTATTTCTTTTGCTAGGAGTTTGAGGTTCAACATTAGGTTGTTTATTTGACCTAGCTGTTTTCCTAATATGAGCAGTCACTTCTATGAATTTCCCTCATAAGACTGCTTTTATTGTGTCCCATAATTTGTCATTTATTTGTAGAAACCATCTAGTTTCTTCTTTAATTTTTATGTGACCCATTGGTTGTTTAGGAGTGTATTGTTCAATTTTCATGTGTTTATGAATTTCTTTGGGTTTCTTTTGTTATTGATGTCCAGTTTCATTGCACTATGATCTGATAATATACAGGGGTAATTTCAATTACTTTGCATTTACCTAAACATGGTCTAAAAGCCAGTATGTGGTCTGTTTTGGAAAATGACCCATGTGTAGCTGAAAGAATATGCATTCTGATTTTGTAAAGTAGAACACTCTGTAAACTTCTGTTAAGTCAATTTGTTCAAGAGTTTGGTTGAATTCTCGTATTTATTTTTTGTCTTGTTGATCTGTCTGTGATAGTGGGTCATTGAGGTCCCAAACTACTACTGTATTGTTTATTTGATTTTTCATATCCATTAATATTTGTCTTATATAGTTCAGCGCACTAGTATTTGTTGCATATATGATAGTAATCTCTTGCTCTTGTATTGTTAACTTTACAAGGATGTAGTGGGCTTCTTTGTCTTTCTTAATCTGTCTTGATTTAAAATCCATTTCATCTGGAAATAGGATAGCTACTCCTATTTTTTGAGGAGTTCCTGTTGCATGGAGTATTTTTTATCACCCTTTAACTTTCAGTCTTTGAGTTTCTTTTGATTAAGTGTGTTTCTTATATGCAGCATATTGTTGCATCTTGACCTATCCTGCCAATTTCTTTTGATTGGTGAATTGGGACCATTAAGATTGATGGTTATAACTGATGTGTATTGACTTATTCTTGTTATGATCTTTTCCTGTTGTTGGATTCTTCCCCTTTGCATTCAATTTCTTGTTTTGCCAGAAGGATTCATTCTGTTGGGCTTTGTGGGGTTGTGACTCTCATTGTCTTTTCCTGGGATACTGCTTAAAAATTTTTGGAGTGCTGGTTAGGTATTCATGAAGTTCCTCAGGTGTTCTTTGTTTTGAAAGTATATTATTTCTCCATCAATTTTGAAAAATAGTTTCACAGCATACGTCTATCTGGTTTGGAGGTTTCTTTCTTCTAGGGTTTGAAATACTTCACTCTAGGATATTCTTGATTTGAGGGTTTTTGTTGAGAAGTCAGGTGTGATTCTGACAGGCTTTCCTTTATATGTGATTTGTTTCAATTCTCTGTTTGTCATATTTTGTTTTTCTGTTAATCTTAACTATTATATGATTAGGTATAGATTTTTTTTTACCATGGCTTGTAGCCCTATGTGGCTCACTTATCTGTGTATCAAATTCTTTTCCCCTGCTTGGAAATTTTACTGCCATTATTTCTGTGAGCATTTTTTTTTTGTCATTTGCACTATCTCCTGTTTTTTCATTGACTCCAATCAATCTTATGTTATTCTTCTCTATATCATCCAACAACTGCTGGATTGATTTCTTGTGGTCCCTTACTATTTTTAAGAATTCTTTTTTTTTTTCTGGTAACTGATGACAATCCTCTCTTCTGTATCTGATATTCTGTCCTTACATTGGATCATTCTGCTTTGTAAACTTTCAGTGGAATCTTTAATCTCCTGGAAATCTGTTTGCATCTGTTTTATGGATTTCATTTTTTTTCCTATGTTGGGATTCCATTATGTTCCTGAGCTCCTATATTTTTTTTTAATTTGTGTCTGCTCTAGAGTTATTAATCATGTCTTTGACTATGGACACCATCTCTGTTGTTATCTGTGAAATTATTTTTTTGTCTTTTTTTTTTGTGGTACTGGGGATCAAATTGAGGACCTTGCACTTGTGAGGCAGGGAAGGAGTCATTGAGCTAAATCCTTGGCCCTTGAGATATTATTTCTGATTTTATTTTTTCCAGGTCCTATTTTGTTGGCAGTTCAGGAAGTACAGGTAGTTCAGTTTCAGACTGTTCCATCTCTTTGCCTGTTTGAGTTGTCCTTGGTGATCTGGAACCTTGGTTTTGAGTCTTGTTTAGGTGTCTTCTCTTTTAAGCCACTGCAGTGTCTTATTGATGTGAGTCTTTGTTCTCCCAGTGGGCTTCAGTTTTCAGTAAGTCTCAGAGAGGCCTTCTCTCTACTGCTCACCACTGTGCTAATTCCTGGGATCAGAATGATGGCCTTCTAGATCTATGCCTTGTGTGTGCTCTTGTCCAAGGGGCTTGTGGCTAGGGCCTAGGTGCACTTATCAATAGTGTCTAAGCAGGCCTCTGGCTGGGGCCTGAGCACCTGCTCAGCTGTTGTGCAGGGAGACTTCTGGCTGAGGCTTATATACACTTACTGATGGTACCTGGTCAGTCTTCTGGTTGTGGCCTGTGCACCTGAGCCTCTGTTGTCCCACAGGGACTTTTACATGATGTATCTTGATTCCTTTTTTTTCCATTCCACTCTCCTCCCTCCAATCCATTTTCTTCTCCTTATTTACAAATTTTTTTCTGTTTTTTTTCTTCTTTTCTACTTTTTTCCCTTTCCCTTCCTTCCTGTCCTCCTCCTTCCTCCCTAGTACACTTTCTTTTTTAACAATTTCTTCCTATTTTACAAGAACTACTTTACACTTTGGTCCTTATTTATACTTTCAGTTTCTCACACCAGAGACATAATTTGATCTTTGCACATATGTGTTCAATTTATTTGATTTATTCCACTTAGGAATATAGTCTCAAGGTGCATCCATTTACTTAGAAATGTCTCAAGTTTATCCCTCTTGATAACTGAGTACTACTCCACTGCATAAAAAACCATCATTTTTATCCACTCATTGGTTGATGGACATTTGTGTTCTTTCCCAGATTTAGGTATTACACATTATGCCACTAAAACATGGGTGTGCATATATCACTGTAGTATGATGCTTTTAATTATTTTGGGAGGTTGGGTCAAATGGGACCTCTATTCCTAGTGTTCTGAGGATCTCCACCTTGATTTCCACAGTGGTTGCCCCAGTCTCACTCCCACCAGCAGTGGAGCAGGGTTCCTTTCTCCCCCACAGCCCCACAAGCAATTGTTATTGGTTGATTTCTTGATAATAGCCATTCTCTCTGAAGTAAGATGGAATCTCAGCATTGTTTTAATTTGCATCTCTCAAATGACCAGTGATATTGAACATTTTTTCATATATTCACTTACTGTTTGAACTTCTTCACCTGAGAAGTGACTATTCATTTTTGGATTCAGTCTATAAATTTGAGGGGTCTGATTTTTTTTCAGTTTTTTCTATGCTCCAGATATTAGTCCTTCATCTTAGGAACAACTGGCTACATTTTTCCATATCTATGGGTTGTATTTTCTCTCTGTTGGTGATTTCTTTGTTGTGCAAAAGCTTTTTAATAAGATAAGACCCCAGTTGTTGATTCTTTGTATTACTTCCCATCCAATTGAAGTTTTGTGAAGTCATGGGCTACCCCTGTGTCCTCAAAAGTTCTACTTATTCTCTCTTCCAGTAGATTTAGTGTTTCTGTTTGAACATTTGGATCTTTGATCCATTTCAATTTTAGTTTAGTATATGGTGAGAATTTTAGTCTTTGTCATGTAGAAAGCCCATTTTTCCAGCACCATTTATAAAAAGGCTATCTTTCTTCCAGTTGATGTGTTTGGCTCCTTTGTCAGTGATTAGGTGGCTGAGTGCCAAACTCTGTATTTTAAATTATTTAAATGGTATATTTTTGTTAACTGTGTTTTTTTCCTCAATGTAAAAAAGACATAAAAAGCTGACAGATTGTTTAAAAACAAATAAATGAACAACAAGAATTCTACACCAGAGTTTTCTCCTGTGTATAGGGAGGGCCATAAACATTTGTGGACCTTCACTTTCTATTATTACTCTTCCTTTAATTTTAGTATGCTCTCAGGGATTATGGTAGAATTGACCAATATGGGTAATTGTGACCATTGTGCAGTGAGGCTCCAAGAGCATGTGCTAGCAAATCATCATCTTCATCCTCCATGTCTTCAGTTTGATACCAGTTGCATCTCTTTCCATGACTATCTGCATCAGGAAACTCCTATCTGACATTGCATTCATTGTAATCCCAGGGACAGATCTTTAGGCTTCACTGGGGCTTAGCCAAGAGAGTGGCATTAGATCCACAGTCTTTGGTCATGACCCAGCAGAGGAACAGAGTAACCAAGGAAGAGCTGAGGGAGAGGATGGGTGGAGGAAGAACTAATGGAACAGTTGTTTCCCCATCATGAGGAGAAGCATGAATGTTCCTCTAGCCAGATGGGAGGATATCGACTTGCAAAGTTTCTAATATGGTTTCTGTGAACTTTATATATTTGATCATGATGAGATTCGCAAGTGTCTTATTCACAGTTTTGACTTCCACTCACATTGTTCCTACTTCTCCTTGACATATAATCCACAGCAGCAGAAAAATAGGTGTCTGTAACTTGTTTCCTAAGCATGCTGGTGAAGATGAGGATGAAGACAATGACAATTATCAGATCCAATACTGTAGGATTTCTAAATGCCAGCCATAATTTGCTCATTTTCTTAGCTTAACATTTTCTAATATGAATTTCCAAAATATTACTATTTTACATAAAAAGAGGAGGCACCACCCTTTTGTTTAAATCACAACCGTTGGCTGAGTTGAAAACAGCAAAGAGGTGTTTGCACAGAGCATTCTGATACTGATCACAAGAATTCTTGCCAGGCAAATCTTGGCACTTATTTCCTTGACAACTCAAGAACCCATTCATGTTGTTTCTCTCAGAAGGCACTCCTTTCTGACTGTGCTGTAACTTTCCAAGGTCCAAGTAGATCACAGGTGAGGGGCATGGTGACATCTCCTGTATCAACTGCAGGAAGGGTATAGGAGAAAAAGACAGAAATCACAGAAAGAGTAGACACACAATAATCAGCACAGCTCTCCCTTGCACCCCTACCCCAGGATATCCCTGCAACTGTCCCCATCCTCTTCCAACTTTTAACCACGCTTCTCAACCTCAAAAACCTAAATTTAGAATGTGATTTCATTCCTTCTCAGAAAAATGGAAAGCACTTAATATTTCTCAGACATAACTGTGGTTTAATTCTCTGGATCTCTACTGAAAACTTTCTGATGGATGGGGAACAAAGATCATGTATCAGGCCCAGAGCCTGTCTGTTTAATAGGTGCATAATAATTGTGAGCATGTAGTTAATGTCATTGTGGCATTTCCATATATGATGTTATGGTTTGCATCTAGATGTCCCCCCAAAGCCTCATGTGGTCATGGACTATTTTGGAGATGGCTGAATCTAGAATATGTTATTGTTTCGTGGTGGGGCTAGGCCCCAGGATGCTAGGATTAAGGGTGTAAGTGCTACTTTCCCTAAGTAATCTGAAAAGATAAAAGAGGCATATAGGCACTGTTAAGGCTCTTGTTGCTTTGCTACTTTCTGGCCACCATGAACTGTTTCTCCTCTGGAAGACCTGTCTGCCACACCACCCTGCCTTGGAGCCAGCCAATTATGGACTGAATCCTCTGTAAACTGTCAGCCAAATAAATCTTTCCCCCTTTAACTTCGGTTGTTGTGTATTTTGTCTCAGCAATGAGGGAAAAGTAACTAACACACTTGCATATACTCATCATGTTCCTTGTTCATATCCACTCTCCTTGTTAGTCTACCAATTTAATTTTGAATCTTGTCTCCACCACCTTTATTTCTAAGACATAGGCCCAGTGGTTACTATGTCTGAGACTCAGCATCTCCATCTGAGTTGATTCTATGCAACAGAACTGCACTGGGGAAGGGTTAATAATGGTTGTTTCCCATTTTATTAAGAGGTAATGAATGTATAATATAAGGGCAAACTAAAATTTGGATGTTATTATTAGCATTAGTAATGGGATTAATACAATTCAACTAAAGTATCCTGGGATCTTATGTTGGCATGTTCCTTTTTCTTTGAGCAGGTACATTTGTTTGTTTTTGTATAATTATATGCATACATATAGATAGAATTAACTAACATCCTTTCATTTCTAATTTCCTGGATAATATTCCTACCCAGCACTCAAGAAGTTTTAAAAGTTAAAATCTTTGGTAAGCCCTGATTGGATCCTTTCTTACTTCACAAAATTGGGTATAATCACTGTGACTTCAGTACACTTGTGTTTTCCACTGTGCACTTTCATCTTGTGCAGGAAGGTCTCATGTAACTAGAAACAAGGGAAAATACTTCTTATCTGTGTCCAGTCATGCAGATATGAGGCCATTAATTCCATGTGGCAACAACTACAACTGATTTCCCATAGATCACAGCAATAATTTTCATGGACACAAAACAGAAAAAGATACATAAAAAGTTTGGGGTAGGTAAACTTGTAAATCAAGCTGAGGTATGTTCTCTATCATTTCATGTTGCAGGGCCTATTGACAAGTGTATTTATAACTAAACTTTCTAACTCTATAATGATTAATTTTTTTAAAAAGTCTCACAATGACTAAATATTTCAGTTCCAAATTTCTATCATATGCACATACATTATGGATATGGGGGTTATTCTCTATTTCTATCAAGCAGTAAGGGAGGAATAATTTGCACTCTGTATATAGCATCAGGTCAATAATGTGGCTTTAAAATGTTTACTTTCTACCTTGTGTCCCATGACATGTCTTCACTTCTAGGCCAATTGAAAATATTGTTCCCTACACAAGATAAAATGTATCAGTCAATAGTCATTTAAATATTATTACAAGTCATACCTCAGGAATATTTTTAAGTGTTTCTTAAATGTAAGGTGATGTAATCAAGAAAGACTGATTTTTTTAATTGGGGCAAAATGTGATTAACTGTAAAACTATTGATGCTTCAATTGTCGGAATTCTCCACCAACATATTGTCTGGCATTCTCACTTGCATTATCTGTAGATGAGCATAAGAATTTGAAAATAAAATTCATAATAATAAAATTACAGTATGAATTATGTTTTCTCTGTTAATACAGTGCGTTAGTTAAAAATTTAAAGTAGCTCTTGCTCTTCATAGAGACATAAATGCACAATTTGATGTAAATTAGCATGTTTCAGGGACAATAGGTGGTGTGTTGCATACTACTTAGATGAGCTTTAGGTATATTTTAGATACATTTCTGGAAAACTGTTTATGGAGAACATAATAAATTAATACTGGCATGGAGACAAAAAAAGTTATACCACAAAATTGTTGACAGTAGTTGCCTTTGTGGACAAATGTGTGGGAGAATGAAATAATGTAGAGATACCAATAACTCCAATTTCAGAGTTGATAACTCAATTCTTCATTAAATATCAGGTCTTAGCAGTATTATTATATATTTATATTTACTAGAGCTAGTAGGTATTATTGACAGAAAAAACATACTAATGAGTTACTAAATGTCAGGAAATATTCTAAAGCAGTGTTTCAAAACCCTGTTGTAAGGAAGAACTACTAATAATTACAAATGAAGCTATATCAATAAAATAGGTCACATTTTGAGGGTATGATGTCTGGATAGGATTAAACATTCACAGATAAATATATTGGCATTTAAAGATATCCTAAAGTACTTTTATACAAAAATCATATAAACCAAGTAATTATCATCTCCATTTTACAGATTCATAAAAAGCCTGCACATGTTTATATGATGTACTGCAATTGCCACAATTTCATTTTTGCTAGGTAACACGGAGTGTGAGTTAACTATTGAACCTCTGTACTATTTGGGTAGTTGAAAAAAGAGAATTGAAATCCACTTATAGTTTGTGATTCAAACTTGGATTTTTTGAACTTTTCTTGGTGCTAACTTTCCCAACCATAAATAAGAGGGTTTATAATCTGAAAAATAATGAACAAGTATTCCCAGGTCTGAGATCATGCACAAGAAGAGATTAAAAACAGAGGGAGCTTTAATATGAGATATTTTACTGAGATTGAGTGGTTGATACAAACAGACTCGTACTAAATTTAAAAATTTAAAGCTGCTTTTTATAATACACTCTTTTTAAATACTTGACAAGTGTAATGTGCACTAATGCCACATTTGTGGCCAGTGGTGTCATTGATTGTGTACATTTAACTAATACACATTAGGACTTAAATTCCAAAGAGGAAAATAATAAATTCAAAGAATAATGAAACTCCTAGGAGATAACTGGCACATAACGATATTATCTAATAATGAATGATAAAATTTAATTACATGTTCAGACAGTGCACTTGTAGTTCTTACAGTGATTTCACTATTGTACATTAAAAGAAATTGTGCTACTACCTCACAGTAAAATAAAGTATATTTGAATGATTTTTCATATCCTTTAATTAGAATGGTATTTTTTTAATATAGGAAAAGCCATATCTTACTCTCTTATTTTTCTGAAAACAGGGAGGGAATGGAAATGAGATACTAAAATGTGGGGAATATTGAAGTGCTGTGTATATGCACCAAGTCCCTATAAGAAATGTAATCATCATGTACTACAAACATATATAAAAATTGTATACATATGAAGGGGTCCAAGGGATGCAGGGAACCCAAGGGAGTGGAGGGGAAGAGGTTAAAAAAAAGAATTTAAAAATGTCATGTACATGTACCGACTCTGAATGATGACTGTAATCATTGTATACTATAAAAATGTATCAGCAAAAAATTAAAATGAAACAAAAGTAAAAATATCCCTTAAAAAACAAATACAACTTTCCTTGCTTCACATGATGGCCATAATCTGTGCCTCTGACCAGTGCACCTCCAAGGTCATGCAAGTACCAGTCAATAATCAGCTGGTTCCTCCAGTCCTTCAGTTTGATGGTGATAAAGGATAGGAAAAGGATCATCAGAAACTTCATTTCTTCATCATGAGGACAAATATGACAGTTTGAGTATCCAGAATGTAGGATACTAATGTGCAAAATTTCAGTTCTGAGCATTATGGTTTTTATGGTCTGATTTTTGTCCAGGTACAAAAAAAGTCTAATTCAAACTTAGCTCTTGGTTCCTGGTTCTACTTGCAACAGGCATCTCAGCCATGTCAGTAGAAGTTGTACCTCCAGATGGTTTCCAGAGCATGACAAAGCACCGCAAAGGTGGAGATAAAGAAATAGAGGACTCTGAAAGTAATCATAATGTCATCGGGCATTATGGAGGGCTTCCTAAACACCAGGCTCTGAGATTTGTGTTTCACTTGGCTCATTTCATTTCATTTCTGCGGTCTTTGTCAAGTTATATAACTGTCAAATGTTTATTATTTCATGGAATATAAAAAGAGAAATATTGTGTAAGTTTTACTAGGCTGTTTCCAATAACATCATGGGTTAGCTGACAAAATAATAAACCTGATTTCCTTCAAGTGGCTGAAATAAACTACAGTGCCTCTCAAGAAAGATTGATGTGTAAACCTATTAACTGAGCATATAAAGGACAGACTCAAAACTCAGTTTTGTGGTCTTCCCCAGTGATGAAGAGTCTAACTCTAAATGCAAGGATTGATTGTCAGGTAAACAATGAGACAGTATTACCAATTCTCTGCAACATACAGAATCATCCATACAATGGAGTGGTGTACATTGAAGCCACCCTGGTGGTCAGTGATTATATTGATCATGTGCATTTAATATAAATGTAACAAAACCCAAGGTTCTTCAAAGTTAAGGATATAAATTACATATTGAATGGTTTTCTAAAGATAAACAAAATTGGAGTGAGAAACTCAGCCATAAAGGAAGAAAATTTAAAAAATAAAAGAAGCTGAAACATTTTGGAGATAACTGACACCTAATACTTTCTGGTTATGAACTATTAATTTTGTTTTAGTGTTTGGATACTACAATCCAACCTCTTGTACATTGTCTTAAATATTCTAAGCCAATGGATGTTGTATCACAGTTTGAGTATTTGGTCGCTATTTTCTTTTTCCAACCCTGTTTTCTTTTCAAAAGGTGTCTGCATGATACGGAGCCACAAAATCTTATACATGTATCAGAATTCCAACTCTTGAAACTCTTGGAGGATCAAGAGCTGCAGCTGATCCTCTTAGGATTCTTCCTGTCCATGTACCTGGTCACAGTGCTCAGAAACCTGCTCATCATCCTGACCATCATCTTTGACCCCCACCTCCACACCTCCATGTACTTCTTCTTCTCCAACCTGTCCTTGGCTGACATCTGTTTAATCTGCACCATGGTCCCCAAGAAAATTGTGAACATCCAAATTCATAGCAGGGTCATCTCCTATGTGGGCTGCTTGGCACAGATGTCTCTTTTTACTGGTTTTTGGATATATGGATGACATGCTTCTAACTGTGATGACCTTTGAAAGGTTTGTGGCCATCTGTCATCCCTTGAAATATCATATCATCATGAACTTTCACCTCTGTCTCTTCTTGGTTCTGGTGTCTTTTTGTTTAGCATTTTGGAACCTTAGGTGCACAATTTAGTTGCCTTACAATTGCCTTAATTTAAAGATGTGGAATTTTCTAATTTCTTCTATGACCCTTCTCATGTCCTTAGTCTTACATGCTCCAATAGTGTTACTAAAAATATAGTCATGTATTTTGTTGGTGCTGTCTATGGTCGGACTCCTGTCACAGTCATCCTTTTGTCTTACTATAAAATTATTTTTTCTATTCCGGGAATCTCTTCATCATGTGGAAACTATAGAGCCTTGTCCACCTGTGCATCTCACTTATCAGTTGTTTGCTTATTTTATGGAACAGAAATTGCAGAATACCTTGAATCCTTTGAATATAATTTTAGAAAATGTCCAATAGCCTCATTAATGTGTACAGTTGTCAGCCATATGCTGAACCTGTACATGTACACCCTAAGGAGCCAGGGACATTAAAAATGCTCTTCAGAGACTGTAGAGCAGAACCATAAAATGTCATCATCTCTTCCATCCTTCCTGTAGTTTGAATAAAAAAATATCTAGTTCTGAAAACCCCACCTTTTTTTGTCCCATTGTTCGTATGGCTCCATGGCTTTCATTCCACTCTAAGAATCATATCTGCTTATTGATCCTTTAGTACTCTCTCTCTCGTCTTCTTTCCTTCCTTTTCTTTATCCTTCCCATCTTTCTGTCTCTCCCCCTGGCTCCTTTCACCAGTATTGGAGGTTGAACATAAAGCCTTTGCACTAAGCTACATCCCTGGACTTATTAAATTTATTTTTGGAGACAAAGTCTTTATCAGTTAAATCTTTATCCATTACTAAGTTACTAAGTCACCCAGGCTGGACTCAAACTTGTGATCCTGCTGCCTCATCTTCTCAGAGTGGTTGTGTTCCTAGTATGTGTCACAGTTTTTCTTTAATATCATCAAGTATATATTCTAGAATTCTTCTATCATAAACATCATGAAATCAGTATCCCAAGAAAGCATCTGTAATTTTATACCATAGAACTTGATCACCCTGTAAAGTACTGAGCTTTATTTTTGCACATATGTATTTCATACTAGATCTTTTTTATACTTCATGTGTTTTCTTCAGATATTGTATCTTAAGACATTTACTGAGGTATGTTCTGTCTAGATTCCATATCACTGGTGTCATTACTGGATTAAGTGAGTTCTTCACAAACAACAAGGACAAAGCAAACAGGCTGCTTTCAGCAAATGACAGGCTCTTTCTCAGTAAACAGAGGACAGTCTGCCCAGTGCTGAAAAGTCCTGTGATTGTCTACACACTTGTGCTGACTGTTCTTGGGCTCAGCCATAAATATTTCACCCCAAATTACTCAGTCCTTTCAATACCTATGTAAGCCTAATCCTTTCTCAGGCAGCTGCGAATGTCTCTCTCTAGATGTCAGCCCATCCACCCATGGATGGAATCTCCCCCAGCCAGCCATTGCCATTTCTCTCTTCCAAAGTCAGCCCATCCACACATGGTTGTAATAAACTCAATAAACTCAGCTTTTCCAAGCTAGCTGCTAGAATTATTCCCCGAGTTTAGTCTCTAGAATAAACTTTTCTTAAAAAATAAAAAAGCCTGTTTCCAATGAATGGTTTCGCATGCAGCATTTATAACAACTGGATTTTAAGGTTGGCTTTAATTGAAACCACCTGAGGGAATTAAAATACCCATACTTCTTAAATTGTATTTAAGATGTGTCATGTACATGAACTAATAAATGTAATCATTATGTCATAAAAATGAATAAAATAATCATAATAAAATTAACAATAAGAGTGAAAATGGGAAAGAGGATTTAAGAGATGGAGGGAGGGACATAGGTGGGAAGGGGAAAAGGATTAAAAAAGTATCAAGCTGTGTTATGTACATGCCCCCACTCCCTAAGATGAATGCAAACTTCATGTACTACAGATGTGTACTAATAAAATAAAAATAAAACACTGGTACTTGAGTTTTATTACCAGAGATTTCAATTTACATGGATCTGTCCAAATATTAGGTTTTTAAAAGCTTCATAAAAGTTTGTAATACCAGTTCTTAAATGGATCAAACTCAATTGTGTAAGTTAGAAATGATCTTGCCGTAGTAGGGGGAGAGGTGGGTTTCTACCAAAACTAACGTCTTAAAATGTATGGCCTTGAATGGTTTAGAACTGTTATTGCTGCTTTTCAGATTATTTCCTCCTGCTCCCTTCCCACCCGCTACAGTTGTCTTTTGACAATTCGGTTCATTGCACTACCCGCTTCTCATCCCCTGGGCCCTCAAGCATTTATTTAAAGGCTGTCTCTGGCCTATCTCTGTGACCATATTGTGCCCTCTTTGCATGCGCCCTACAGTAATTAGCAGTTTATGTTATTGTATTCTTTCCCTTGGATAATTACCTGTGCTTGTACTTATTGGGTGAACCCTGAGTAATAAATTGTAACATGGAAAAAAATCATATGTTGTGAGTTGTTCAGCAATTATAATACAGTGCTATGTTTGTTTGCAAATTTAATTCACTTCTGGGGAAGATGGCCATGGTCATGTTGTCACCTGATCTGCAGTTCATGAACAGAAGCAAAATTTTGCTGAATGCTTCTGTTTGAGAACCAAATTGTTCATGATCAGAAGCATTCATGAACCAAGGTATTACTGTACTTCAAAATGTTCTTGGGAAATGAAGCTGGTTTTAAACATATTAGTGTACTCAGGTGCCCAGCTGAGAAGTTAATGGTAGCCTTATGGTTCCAGTTGCTGTATGGGTTTAGTGGTGTCTGAACATTATTAACAGTTGTGTGACAAATACATTGAACTTTTGCCTACTTTACTTTATATGACAATACCAATGTCCCTGTCACCAGCCAAAGTGAGCTTTCTTTTTCACCCAATTGATAACCAGACCTTGATAAGTAAGATAGTACTGTTGTATTCTGATATCACCTGGCAGACTCTCCCCACAGGTAAAGCTGTGCTTTTTCCTCTTTCACTTAATGATTTAGTAGACATTCATGGTGTATTAATACCTTGAATGGGAAATATTTGTAAATTTCACAGCAGCCACTGAAAATGGTAGAACAAACAGATTAGAATAATGAATACAGGTAATAGAAGGAATGTGAGATACTTAGACACTTCAACAAGAATGTATTGGTTCTTTTTCCATATTTTAAAAAAGTTATTTTCATTTTATGAAAAAATAAATTTTCATAATCAAATAATAAGAGAAAAACAATAGTTTGTGCACAGTGTGTCATTATATTCAAAATAGTACAAAACATAAAGCAAAAAGATTGTTACAAAAAAGAAACAAACATATATATTCATTCTTAACCAAGGATTTTGATTAACTTCTAACTTCCATGTAATTCTCAGAATCTTCAGCAGCAAATGAAATGCAACAGAACATTTCTTCCAAAGGCATGAAATGATTATGTACCTTGAGTAGATTAAATATTTTCCTTATTAATGCAAATTTCTATTCTTACATTAAAGGACTTGATTTTACATGTGCATTCTGGAATTCACATGTAAGCTATTACAAACTGTATGACTTTGAACATTACACAAAATGTGATTTTATTTAACTTGTACATCTGTAATACTCTGAAAACCATCGCTTAATTGAAAGTGTGGTTCTGAAGATATAACTGAATGTAGTGATAAGAACAGTATTTTTTCAAGGTCACAGCTAAATAATGGGAAGCTGTCATGATCAACATATTATTGAGAAATTCATGGTTCAAGATACGGGCTTTGTAAGGAAAATTGATTCCAAATCAGTTGAAAAATATTAGCTAATTTGAATGGGGCGCATTTTTTTCCCATTAAGTTTATTCGTACATGTTAGGTATAAAATACAGTTACATTCATCATTGGGATCTTGTACCTTTACATGAGTATCTTGGTCCTTTTTTTCTTCCCCCTTCCCTTGCCCTCCCTTCACCCCCTCCACCCTTCCCTATTTGCAAAGACTTTGTTTCCATTTTTTTCTTTTTCTCATATTTTTTCTTTTCCCTTTTTTCCTTTCCCCTACCCCTCCCACTTCCCCTGCACCTTTAGACCTTTTCTTCCTGTTACACAATATCAATTATACATTTTTAAAATTATAATATCAAGATCTAGGAGACATTACCACAGATTTTACAGAATTTAAAAGGATATAGAAAGCATATTTCAAAAATCTGTTTTGAAATAAATTTGACAACTTCTAAGAAGTACCTTGGAAGACAAATTAATGAAACTAACTCTGGAGGAAATATAAAATTTGAATAGCACCTATTAAAGAAAGTATATTCCTAGCTTGAAAACCTACCTATATGACAACAACAGGCTCATATACATTTTAACTGATAAATTATATCAAACAATTAAAGCAGAAAAAAAAAGGAACACTTCTCCCCTCATTTTAGGAACTCAACATTGTGCTAATCCTAAAACTGGATAAAGATAATAGAAGAAAAAAGTATGAACATAGATAGAAATTTAACAAAACAAACTATTAGAAGTCAGATCTGGCAGGATGTGGAAAGTGGTTTTGTTATAGGGATGGCAGTGTTGGTTCAGCATTGGAAGATCCACCCCCAAAAGTCATCATTTTAACAGAGGAAAGGAAAAAGCCATATGATCCTGTCACTAGTTGGAGAAAAAGTATTGGACTAAATTCCACAGCTGTAAAAGCTATCAGGAGACTAGAAGTAGAACAGAATCTTCTCAACAGAATAAAGACATGAACTCCATACTTCCAGCAAGAACGCCTTATATGAATAGAGAAGATACAATGCTTTCTCCTTAAGGTGGGGAACAAGGGCAGATATGCTTACTCTTTATCTGTCCATTAAACTTTGAAACCTAGGCCCCACCAAAATAGTGTGGCAATAAAATGACACAATTAGGGTAGGATTGGCAAGGTAGAAGTAAAATCTTTATATGTAGATGAAATGATCATTTACAGAGAAAATACTAAGAAATCTCTAGGAGCCCCTTGAACTTGTACTTGAGTTTAGCAGGATTAGAAAACACAAGGTACATATAAAAATGCAGGTCTGTGTATACTTGCTATAAATGAAGAATTGGATATTGAAATTTAAAAGTTATGTAGGAGTACAAAGGACCTAGAAAAGTTTAAAAAAACAAAAACAGTTTTGGAAGACATTTTGTACTTAATTTTAAGACTTCTTCTAAAGCTACAGTAATCAAGGCAGTGTTGGTGTAAGGAAAGACATATAGATCATTTGACTAAAACAGAGAATCGAGAAATAGAACCACACATATATAGTCCACTGAGTTTTGAAAGATTATTTAACATTAGCATTTTATAGAATATAAACTCAATTCAAGAGCAAAGGAAGAGATAGTGTTTTCAGCAAATGGCACTAGAACACCTGGTATCCCTATATAAAAAATTAACCTCAACCTTTTATTTCCATACATGAAAATATCTTAAAGGGATCTATGAACCTAAATATGAAAGTCTAAAAGTATAAAACTTTAAGAAGAAATTATAAGGGAAAATGTTTATGAATTCAGGGTAGGCAAGAACTACCTAGGATACAAAAGACATGATGTATAAAAGAAAAAAATTGATAAATGAGATTCCATCAAAATTTAGAACTTTAAATGATATCATTAAAATGAAAAGTAGTCCTTAAAGAGACCATATTTACAATGCATATAACCTATGACCAGAATATATAAAGAATTCTTAGAGCTCATTAATAGACAACCCAATTAAAAAGTAGATATAAGAAGATGTTAAATAGCCAGCCCAAGGAAAGGTGTGTGACTCTAGAATCAGAAAAATACTAATCAGTGCAATAACAAGATTAAATTATACACTCATTAGAGAGATGAAGTTAAAAGTTTTAAAAGCCTTGTCATGACTTTTTCTTTTTGTTGGATTCTCCACATTTGCATTTAATTTGTCACACCCAATGGATTCATTCTGCTGGGTTTCCTAGGGTTGTGATCCTCATTGTATTTTCCTAGGGTATTGTCTAAAATTTTTTGGAGTACCGGTTTGATATTCATGAAGTTCCTGAGGTGCTCTTTATCATGAAAGTATCTTATCTCTCCATCAATTTTGAAAGAGAGTTTTGCAGGGTACATCAGTCTGGGTCGGAGACTGTTTTCCTTTAGGGCTTAAAATACATCACTCCAAGCTCTTCTTGCCTTGAGGGTTTGCATTGAGAAGTCTGCTGTGATTCTGATGGGCTTTCCTTTGTATGTGATTTGTTTCTTTTCTCTCACTGCTTGTAGAATTTTGTTCTTCTGTTGGATTTCTGGAATCCTAACTATTATATGCCTATGTGTAGATTTTTTTTGATCAAGGTTATTTGGAATCCTATATGCCTCACTTATCTGTATGTCAAATTCTTTTCCTCTCCTTGGGAAGTTTTCTGCCATCACTTCTGTGAACAGATTTTTTATGTCATCTGCACTCTCTCCTCTTTCTTCATTGACTCCAATCAGTCTTATGTTATTCTTCTTTGCATCATCTAGCAGCTGCTGGATTGATTTCTCATGTTCCTTTACAATTTTAAAGCAATTTTTCTTTTCCTGGTCACTAATTGCAATTGTAAGACTGAACAACAGTTAGTCCATCTTTGTAATAGGGCCCCAACTTTCTGCTTCTGTTACGGATCACCAGGTAGACATCAAGTTCCAGGGATGTGCTTGTTGTTGTGCCAGGAAGGTCTGTTGTGTGCGTAGTGTTCTGTCGTGCTTGCCCAACTCCATATCTGAATATGTTATCTTAAGGACAATCTGTAAAAGGTCTGTTTTATCTCTCTCCTCCACTTTTGTATTTCTGCTTGCCAACTTCCCCTGAGACGCCCTATAAAAACAGCTTCAGACTCTGATCCAGTTGCCTCTCTAAGCTACTTTGCTTTGGGAGTGCCATCTGGCCAGACTAATAAAGGTTTGTTTTACTTTCCAACTTGTCTGGTGTGTTCCTTCCCGGGTGTTCTTCGCTGCAGTCAGCTCCTCGGAGCATTTGGTAAGGCCCTCGGTCTTACACAATCTTTTCTTCTATATCTGAAATCCTATCCTCACATTGGTTCATTCTGCTGCACAGACTTTCGATGGAGTTTTTAATCTCTTGGAAATCTGTTTACATCTGTTTTATGGATTCCATTTGTTTCCTATGTTGGGATTCCATCATGTTCCTCAGATCCTCTATTTTTTTATCTGTGTCCTCTCTAGATTTATTAATCATGTCTTGCACCATGAGCAAAATCTTTGCTGTTATCTGAGTAATTATTTCTGATTCCATTTTTCCCAGATACTCTTTTGTTGACAGTTCAGAGAGTCCAGGTGGTTGAGTATCAGATTGTTCCATCTTGTTTCCCTTTGGGGTTACTGTAGGTGATCCAGAAGTCTGTTTTTGAGGCCTGTTTACATGTCTTCTCCTTTCCGGGGGGGAGATGCTTCTGGTGCCTGTGTGGCTCACCTTCTCTGCCCTAGGAGCTTGGGATGGCAGTCGGGGAGCTTCCTTCTGGGTTCTGGGACCGGCTCAGCTTCTCTGCCCTAGAAGCTTGGGATGGCAGTGGGGGAGCTTCCTTCTGGGTGCTGGGACGGGCTCAGCTTCTCTCTTGGGGTGCATTTTTAACTCTCATGGCTTCTAACCCCTTACTTTAATGGCAAGTAACTTTAAAACGCTATGATAGAATAGATAATGCATACTTCTGGTATGAATTCAGTAAATAGAGATAGCATCAACATCATCTATTCTGATGTTTATTAACTTTAAATGGTTATTTGAACTCTAAAAGTGCTTTACCCTGGAGGGCTGAAAAACTATCCAAATTATTTTTTACATCAATCATTGGCCAGATCAAAAGCAGGTAATCATCATTATCATTTGTTTATATGCTCAAAAGATAACACACTGGGTATAAAGGTTTGCCCATCGCTATTTTCTACATCTGTCTAGCTATTTCTATCCATTTATCTACCACCTATCAACCTATATTTACACATAAATATCCTAGTGATTCTGGTTTTCTGGGGAAGCTTGAATACTAATAAAATTTTAGCCCTCATGGAATATTTTGAGATTTCTTCAGAAAATTAAAACTAGACCTCCCATATGATCCTGGAATGCCTCTAACGTACATGTATCCAAATCATCTGACATCTGTATATAAAGACACAAGTACAGTCCCATAATCATGGCAGTGTTATTCACAATAGTCAAGATGTGTAATTAGGCTAAGTATTTGTCACCAGATGAATATATAAATAAATGTGGGAAAGAAAACCAGGGGAACATAAATATGCCATAAAGAGAAGGAAATCATTTGGTACAACATAGATGAGAATACACAACATTCTGGTAACAGAAATAAGGCAGTCATAGAAAGATAAACTTCATGAACTCACCTGTAGAGTGGGAAACATTAAATCCCACGAAAACAGAGGTAATTGGTAGCTACCAGGGATAATGCGTCAGGGAGTTGAGAAGGTGTTTGTCAAAGAATACAATTTCAGTTGAGAGAAATAACTTCAAGAGATCTACTTTATATTATCATTCATATAGTTAACAATAAGATGTATAATTGAAATAAGTGTAATAAAACACAGAGGGGTAATGTATTTGTAAAAGAAATACCTGATCAGATTCACGTAATCAGAATGTACAAAGAAATCTTACAGGTCAGAGGTAAAAGTATACAATTCACTAGTTCAAAATGAGTAAAACCTTGAAAAGACATTTGTTACACAACATATGGAATCTACAAAGAAGTACTGGAAAAATGCATAGGTAGTCATGGGAAAATGCAAATCAAAATCACAGTAAGATACAACTATAATTCCAATGGTAGGCTTCACTTTATATAAGATTGGAAATCACAAGTATTGATGAGTATATGAAGATATTAGAATCTTTTTACACTAGAGTGCTACATGTGTTTATCTTTTCTTGAAGTTATTAAACACAAAATGACTTTCTAAGATAGTAATTTCTTCCACTTCTAGATATAATTCTTTAATAATGAGAAACAAACACAAATATTTGCTGCTTAACACCTAGGTTGGGTTCTGAGAAGAGCTGTGCCAGTAACATACAGTATTCTTAAACAGATAGAAATGAAAAGGATTTCATATGTTATGTGACCCCAGAGCAGACACAGTCTTGAGTAAAGCATCATTCTGTAGCGTATGACTGTGCTCAAACACGTAAAGGTGCATGTGTATTCACTACAGCCCTATTTACAAGGGCCAATGGCTAGAAACCACCAAAATCTTCACCAATGGATGAATGGATAAGCACTGTGAGTAATATAAACAGTAGACTATTATTAAAAATAAATGGAGAAAGTTAACATTACCAAATAAAAGTGCCCAAAAGTAAGAAGAAGAGATAAAGGAATGAAACCAGGAAGCAGATAATGACAGAATGCAGGAAAGAAAAAATAAAACAGGGAAAGAAGGAATAAAGAATGAAGGAAAAAAGGAAGGGAGAAATGAAAGGAGGGAGGGAGAAAGAAAAAAAGTGCATAGAACAGAAGGAAGGAAGGAAACATGATAAGGGGGAAAAAGGAAGAAAAGGAAAATAAATGAGATAAAAAATAAGATTGCCCCAATTTACAACAAATCTCAGAGTTACTTTGGGCATGATATCACTTGAAATCAAATAAAGAAACTTAACTTTAAAAGTACATTCCTGCTTTTATGTTGAAAATCTAACCATTGTCTTAGCAAAATGTACATGAGACACCAAAGGTAGAAGTATGTGTTTAGTGTCAGTATCCAGTTATACTGCATCCCAACCTCATGCACTTACATTCAGAAATTATGTGAATGAGAGAAAATGTCTCAAAGATAAACTTTCAAAAATAAATGAAATCATACATGTAAAATAACAAGCACAGATCTGGTATGGTAAGTACTCTGATGATTCTTATTCCCTTTAATCTGGGAAAAGGAGAATACAACCATATTGTGGTGAAGAACATTAACATCAAGCAGTTATTTTAAAGATCATATCTGGCCATGATACATGTGTTTCTATTATTTTAGAAGTCTCAGAAATGTAAGAGAAATTTTATTAGATTTGAAACTTTAGGCACTGTACATAAAAGAGCAAGTGCAAAGAAAATCCTGAGGGAGTTGTTGAAGAGAAACAAATATAAAAAGTGTATACAAAACAAAACCTAAGTGCTTTAGGAATTCCAGAAATTAAGCATGCAATTTAGGAGAAAAAAGGAGCCAGGATATTGAAACTCACACCATTAGTCTTAGGGTTTGTACATCCCCTTAGTTCTGAGGTCAGTGGTCCCTAAAGAACCATGGGCTACTCTGCTGAGGAGTCTCCTCAGGCCCCCCTTCACATCCTTGTTCCTCAGGCTGTAGATGAAGGGGTTCAGCATGGGGGTCACCACAATGTACATCACAGAGGCAACAGAGCTCTCACGGGAAGAATGGGTCCCAGGAGAACTCAGGTAAACTCCAAGTCCTGTTCCATAGAAAAGTAAGACCACACAGAGGTGAGACCCACAGGTGGAAAATGCTTTATACCTGCTTGCAGTGGAGGACATCCTCAGTAAGGAGGAGGCAATCTGAGAGTAAGAAAAGATTATCCCAAAGACAGGAAACACAGCTATCAGGACAGCTGTCCCATATAGAAAAATATTATTGATGAGGGTATCAGATCTGGTCACCTTGAGAACCTGAACCAGTTCACAAAAGAAATGAGGGATTTTGGTGCTTGTAGAGAAGATGAGTCCCATCATTAGGAGAGTATGAATAAGCGAGACACATAACATGATGATCCAGGACATCAGGACAAGGAGTCCACAGAGCCAAGGATTCATGATGAGTGTGTATCTCAATGGGTGGCAAATGGCCACAAAGCGGTCATAAGCCATCACTGTCAAAAGAAAACTATCCATTCCCAGGAAAGTATTAAAAAAATAAACCTGAGTTAAGCACTCTATGTAGGAAATACCTTTGTTCTGTGCTTGGATATTCACCAGCATCTTTGGGACTGTGGTGGAGGTGAAACAGATGTCCACAAAGGACAAGTTGGAGAGGAAGAAGTACATGGGGGTGTGGAGGTGGACGTCAGAGCTGACAGCCAGGATGATGAACAGGTTCCCAAGCACTGTGACCAGGTACATGGACAGGAACAGTTCAAAGAGAAGGGGCTGAAGTTCTGGATCATCTGAAAGGCCCAAGAGGAAGAATTGTGCTACTTCTGTGTGGTTTTCAACTTTCATGTTACTTCTTTGTCTTCTGGAGAAGGAAGAAAGCAATGTTCAATGAACAGCCACCTGGGATCTCACATGGTAACCTCTTTATAATATCATTTTTTGATGGATGAGTTTCACTCACTGTTGTGTCTGAAAAATAGCAGTGGTTCATTCAGCCACATGATAGCTCATTTCCATTTTAAATTTGTATAATCAATTCTACTTCCTTAGTGTAATACAAATTTATTTATTTTATTTTAATAATTGACTCACTTGTTTTAATTTTCCATTTTTAATTTATGAACATAATTTAAACTTTTTTGTCATATCACCTTTCCAAAGTAATTGAAGTGTTTGCATGTACGTTTCTGGATAATGTCATTAGTTCTTCATTGTACTATGTCTACAGTAGTGATTTAACAGTGATGATTTTACAGTCAGCCACTATTCTGATTTGACAATTCAGTGATGTGATAGTTAAATCTCAGTGCCATAGCTTTTCTTTCTAAAATTGTGATTTCTACTGAAACACTGGTCTCAAGTGTTAGAAATGTCTTTATTCTCAGTAAGAGTCTCAATAGGGCTGGGGATTTAGCTCAGTGGTTTCGACCCCTGCTGCACAAGCACAAGGACCTGAGTTTGATCCCCGGTACCGAAAAAGAAGAGTCTCAATAAATGACAGCTATCATTATGGCTATAGATATTATTTTCATTTCTTACCATAATTATTTTGCATATATAAAATTCCAAAGGTATAATATAAGACTGTAATTTATAAATTGGATTCTTGAGTCAGACTTCATGGAATAGAATCCTTGTCACCCACATAACATCTTTGTGGCCTTGAAAAAGTAATTTCAACTCTGCAAATACCTCATCACTGTAATAGGAGTAGTACATGTTCAGTACATGATAAGGTTCAAGAAAAATTAAATGAATTTATTGTTTTCCTTTTTTGGATACAAAGACCATCTTGAAGAAGTAAATTTCTGTTCTTGACGTTGCAGTAAGTATTTCTTGGAGGGCTGTCACTAGTAGTATGTCCTTAAGCTGTGGTAATCATCATGGATGGAATTCTGATTATTATAAATACAACTGTTTGTTTTTACCTTTTTTAACCCCACATGGATTTCTAACTAACAAAGCTCTCTATGACTCTTTCTTTGCTAGAATATTTTTTTGACGAGTTCCTCCTAGAAGAAAAAGCATGTGAACTATGCACACAGAAGAAAAAGAAAGCACACCACCATTAAAATCATATAATAGGCTTATGTGTTTTTGTGTTTTCTTGTACCCATGCTTTTGACTTGGAATGTACACTTAAAATAATCAAAGTTAGTGGCCAAAATATATATGGATGGATTTGATTAAAATATTAGAAAGTTATACAAATAGAATTATTCTATAAACATTAAAAGACAAAATAATGATTCACAAAGTTTGTTATATCCTACATGACATAAAATGTCAGTATTAAGAAATCCTAGGGCCGGGGATTTAGCTCAGTGGTTTCGCTGCCTGCTTGCAAGCTCAAGGACCCAAGTTCGATCCCTGGTACCAAAAAAAAAAAAAAAGAAATCCTAGAGATTTTTAAATAATATAAGACATAAAAATATGAGTAAAGTTTTCTTTCTGAAATAAGAAAATTTGAGTTCAGAGAGAAAGCCTGGGTCATTGCCAATCAGAAGAGATGAGACATTAAAAAACACTTTAGGCTGAGAGAAGAGAATGGGCAATTTCTCTACCAGACACTGAGCTGTAAGTTGTGAAAATTGTGGAGCAACATTTGTACTGCCAGAAACTTACATCGTCCCTTTCTTATTGTAGGTTCTGAACAAGTGCATAGGTCACAACCAAAATGTCTGCTATAACACATAAAAGAAATCTTCCTGCTGACAACAAGCTTTCATATAGATACGAACTGAGTAGTAAAGTTAAGTAAAATGCACCCATAGGTATTTTAAAGAAACAACTCATGATAACCAAGTAATGCAAATTATAAAAAATGGAATTGTGTTTAATATAAGAATGTTGATTATCCTAATTCATCACAAAGCAGGTCAATAAATATAAACCTTAACCACATCATAGACTTGATGAGTGCCCAGGCTGGAGACTGTCAATAAAAAAGAAACCAAAGATGTCTTCCTAACTCACAATGAGTGGTTTTGTTTAAACAATAGCCAACAGGAGATATTACATTAAAATACTGTAAGATTTCTATTAAATTAATAAAAATACAAAGACAGTCTCTCCAAATTCAATCACTTGATATTTTCTTGAACACATTGAAATAATTATTAAGCAACAGAAATAACTTTATTGATAGATGTAGACAGTAAGATAAATTATAATTATAATAAATCAGACAAATAAGAGCTATTAAATGGAATTTGCCTTTAGAAATAACTGGGGAATATGATAGACAAATACCAATTAAATTGGAACAAAGTAGACAATACCTCATGCCTAATACATTTTCAGCATGCAATAATAAATCAATAATTAAATGTAAGAAATCTGATAGGAGAATACAACTTGAAAGATTGAATTTCTAGTGTGAAAAGGAAGCACAAGAATAGCTGAAAAAGACAGATATTAATCAAAACTAAAGTTCCTTCAAAGTACAAAGTACAGGGACTTAATCATCATAGACTCTATCTTTCAGTATCATTACTCTAGACATGAAGCTCTATGCCCATGTTCCTTTTGCTTTTTCTTCTTCCTTTACCTGCTTGTCTTCTCTTTTCTTTCTACCTCCATCTATCCTTGGTAGTACACATGGACTTGCTCAAATGGTAATCACTGAAGCTTTTATTGTACACAATATGTCTGAAAAAACCCACTTGTGAGACCATGGAAGTACAGTTGAGAAGAAATAGGGTCTTGTTTACAGTATCTAGCATCTTAAAATTGGAATCTCAAAGCTCCTAATTAAATAAATTGTTGTTTGGTCTTTCTAGTCTCCAAACAATTCAGCTCCCTTGAGGATCAAAGAATAAAGCATAGTGGAAGAATTTCAGTCAGTTGTGTGTTTATTGAGGTAACCTGAACAGAGATAAATTTATTTCCTCAAAGGAGAAACTGCTCTTTAATTTGCTTTCAAAGTGACCGGGTTTAATCTAACCAATGTGTGATTTCTTCATGAAAACCAACCCAAAGAAAAATTTTTCTGTGGTACAATTTTGAAATACAACTAGAGATTTGTGGATGATTATATGACCAAAATATATGTAGAAACAGAAGTCTTACATTTTATTTTTTCAATTTTAAGATTTATAATTTAAATTGTCAAGTAAAATTGTGTGTGTTTTTATGTACAATATATGTTTGGAAGTCTAACAAATTTGAAATCACTAAGTCAGCAAAAATTATCCTGTGCCATACTTCACCTAGGTATCATTTTTTAAAAATTAATTTTATTGGTATATTTTAGATATACAATATAATGACATTCATAATTGGAAACTTGCACCTTTACATAATCTCTCTTGGTTCTTATTTTTCCCCATTCCCCTGCCCTCCCTTCAACCACTCCATCCCTCCCTATTTACAAAGACTTTGTTTCCATTTTTTCATTTTCTCATATTAATTCCATTCCCTTCTTTCCTTTCCCCTACCCTTCCCACTTCTCCTTCTCCTTTGCCCCTTTTCTTCTTATTTTACATTATTTATTATACCTTTTAGTCCATATTTACACTTTCAGTTTCTCACAGAAGAGAAACTATTTGGTATTTACACATGTGTGTCCTATTTATTTTACTTAAGAGTATCACCTCAATGTGCATCCATTTAGCTATAAATGTCTCTAGTTTCTCATTTTTTATGGCTGTGTAGTACTCCATTTTAGAAAAAAAACACATTTTGTTTATCCAGTCTCCAGTTGATTGGCAGTTGGGCTGCTTCCAAGTTTCAGCTATTACAAATTGTGCTGCTATGAACATAGGTACACATGTATCACTGTGGTATGATTCTTCTACTTCTTTGGGGAAGATACCCAGCAGGGGAGTAGCAGGGTCAAATGGGACTTCCAGTCCTAGTTCTTTCAGGTATCTCCATATTGATTTCCACAGTGGTTGCACCAGTCTACACTCCCACCAGCAGTGGAGCAGTGTTCCTCTTTCCCCACAGCCAAATCAGCATTTCCTATTAGTTGAATTCATGAGAGCAGCCATTCTCCCTGGGGTGAGGTGGAATCTAGGCATTGTTTTCATCTGCATCTCTCAAATGACCAGTGATGTTGAACATTTCTTCATGTGTTTATTTGGTATTTCTACTTTTTGTCAGAGAAAGGTCTGTTCATTTCAGATCCCAACTTTTGGATTGGGTCTTTAAATTTGGGGGGTCTGATTGTTTTTAGTTCTTTATATAATCTAGAGAGTAGACCTTTGCCTGAGGAACAGCAGGTGAAAATTTTTTCCCACATTGTGGGTTGTCTCTTCACACTGTTGGTGGTTTCTCTTGCTGTGCAGAAGCTTTTTAATAAGAAGAGATCCCACTTGTTGATTGTTTGTGCTAGTTCATGGGCAACTGAGGTTTTCTTCATAAAATCTTTTCCTGCATCAATGTCTTCAAGAGTTCTACCTAACCTCTGGTCCAGCCTGTTCAGCATTTCTGTTTCAATATTTAGATCCTTAATCCATTTTTATTTTATTTTAGTGCATGATGAGAGATACAGATCTAATTTTAATCTTTGGCAAGTTGAAAACCAATTTGTCTAGCACCATTTATTAAAGAGGCTATCTTTCCTCCAGTGAGGATGTTTGGCTCCTTTGTTGAAGATGAGGTGGCTGAGTGTGTCTGGTGTTGTTTCTGCATCTTCTAATCTGTTCCACTGGTCCTCAGGTCTGTTTCTTTGCCAGTGGCATGCTGTTTTTATCACAGTAGCTTTATAGTATAGTTTCAAGATGGTGGCTGTAATATCCCATGCCATGTCTCTGTTGCCTAGGATTCTTCTTGTTCCAAATGAGTTTTCAGATTGTTTTCTCAAGGTCCATGAAGTATGCTGCAGGGATTTCAATTGGGATTGCATTGAATCTATATAGCAGTTTTGGAAGTATGGCCATTTTCACTATGTTGATTCTTTCTACCCAGAAGCAAGGGATGCCTTTCCATTTTCTTATATTACCTTCAATCTCTCTTTTCAGAGTGGTGTAGTTTTCAGAGACGTCTTTGATTTCTTTTGTTAGGTTGATTCCTAGGTGTTTCAGGGGTTTTTTGATGTATTGTGAAAGGAATTGTTTGCCCTATTTCTCTCTCAGTGAGTCTGTTGTCCATGTAGAGGAAAAACTATTGATTTTTATGTGTTCACCTTGTATCCAGCTACTTCACTGAATTTGTTTATTAAGTCTAGAAGACTTTTGATGGAGTTCTCTGGGTCTTCTATATAGACTATCGTGCCATCTGCAGATAATGACAATTTGACTTCTTCATTTCCTATCTTTATTCTTTTTATTTCTTTCTCTTGTCTAATTGCTGTGGCTAATATTTCCAAAACTATATTGAACAGGACTGATAATGGCCATGTCTGAAACGAGAGTAATGGCCTATGAAGCTGTGGGTCTAATATGAGATAACACCTGTAGCTGAGATCAGAGTAAATCACATCCAAATTCCATTCACACAATTCGTGCCTTCATAGCTTGAGGACAATGCTCCAATTAATGCCGTGTATTTTTGTCTATCTTGCTTCTAATTTGAAAATGCTTTGACTCTTCTCTTTAAAGCCTTGCCTGCATTAGTTTCCATGGGAATTATGTGTACTGCACCTTTTACCGTGATTGATGAATAGTAACATTCGGTGGAAGAGATGGACCAGTGACTTTTGCCAAAAGAGCATTGGAAGTGCTGGTTCACACTTTCTCTTTAACTGTGTCCTAAGCCTTTCTTCAACTTTGTATTGCACACTGGACAGGGGGGGATTAGAGACTTACTGCAGAATCTCTGGCAATCTGTCCCTCCAAATGAGTCCCACTCAGTGATGCACTAGGTATTCAAAAATGATCATAAAGTTAATGTTATCATAATAATGAAATGGATGATAGTAACTCTGTGAGGTTCTCAAATTTTCCTCAATGTAGCTCATGATCTTTTATCTATATAACAACCCCTAATAATAATAACATATACTATTTTCATTGTATACTTGAGGATAAAACAGAATCAGACCATGATATTCCAGTCCCAAGACACCTTGGCCATGCTCTCTTGCTAATACCATTATGGAATTTCTTTTCCTTTTCATTGCGAGCAGTGACTTTCATTCAATGAACTCTTCCATTTCAAATTCTGTTAGACCAAAGTACATTACTTTTGTTGCATCAAACATAGGAAGGATAGCAGATACCGAGGCATGCATTACAAAATGGTGTTAACACATGACAATTCGTGGGAAATCACTCTCATTTTTCTACTCTAGGATTTTGCTTCAATTGTCCATTCTTCTTTCATTCTCATAATTTCTATTCATTTCAAGGAAGACATGAAATAGGGGTCTTGTGTTTTAGTTAGGAAACACAAAAGCTGTTAGAGTTTGAAATGGAACTCTGGATTCTGTTTCACCTCTCAGGCAAAATGTGACCAAGTTGTGACCATGGGCCAAAATGTGACCATGGGCCTCAGAGACCATCATTTGATCTTGAATCTTATCTCCCCTATATATTGTCTGTGTGACCCTGGACACATTCTCTGTATCTCTGAGCCTCAATGTTGTCATCTGTGTTGATCTGCATTTGATGCAAACTCACTAAGAATTAAACATAAGTGGTACTGTACGTGTAACCAAATATAAAATGAATATATATACTAAGGACAAGGCATATGTAGATGTTAGTACCATTACTGTTCAGGCTAAATGTCATATATTCTACTAAAATATCCTATCATCTGAAGGTTATGTCTTCCCTGGGACCCTAAAAGAACATGTTATTTTTGTTCTTATGTAAATATACTTTTATGTTTTCCCTTTACACAAGTAGATTCTTAATGATTGACGAGAAACACCTGAGTATTCTTTATTTTAATTCCCCAGAACCTATATCTGCTTGGCATAGAGAGGGCTGCAACATCTGTTAAATATTGTTTGGATCTTTTCTCGGGTCACAGAAACAGAAGGTAGGCAGTGTGGCTTCCATACACAGGTGCTTTTCTGTTTGCTGTTTAATTAAAGATAAAACAATGCTTTTTATGTGTGTGGGTTGAATTTCCTGAGATGGATCATTTTCCATTTATAAAAATCTTTAGTATTCAATTATAAAATTTCATAGATTTTCACAAAAAGGAAAATAAAAAAGAGAGAAGTAAAGGGAAGGCAATGATATGCAAACATAGAGACAAAACTGGGAATAATTACTTTATTGCAGGGATTTAGACACACTTTATGATTTTTACTTTATGAATGATTTCCTTGGGGCATGATAGGCTTCTAACTCTCTGACACATAAAAGAAGAAGAGGCCACTAAACTTTATTTAACGAATACACGCACCACTCCAGTATTGATTACAATTATGATTTAAGAATCATGACAAAATATTTATTAAGTAACAGGCATCTATTTTTTGCCACCTATGTCCTACCCTAATGGGTGTTGCTCCCGTAATTTCTAGGGAACAGATGAAAATACAGAGGCATTGAGTGACTTAAACACTGTCCACACTCTATGAGTAAAAGATGTGGATGAGAATAGCCTCTGTTCTAGGGTTGTTATCTCCATATGTGCAATGATGTTTTTTCAGCCCTGTTTAATGGCTATTAGTAAAAAGACAAAATAACGCTTCTATCCTTTGGGACTTAATAACTTCATCTGTGAAATAGAAGATTGGGCCAAATGGCTTGCAAGAGGCTTTGCTACCTGAATATTACAGATCACAGCATTTTCTATGTATAGTAATGAATTTTGTATTCCATTTTGGGAATGTGATTTATGACAATATTATTTTTTACTCAATAAGGAATTTTCCTGTAGATCTACCATGAAAAGACCATTACTACAAACACTTCAGGGATCTTTCTGTCTCTACATATTGACAGTAATAGCAGATAGCTGATTAACTAATTTTTCAGTGGGAAAACAAATATAAAACATTAGTAGTAAAATTTAACATATTTCAATTTGTACAACTTCAAAAATTATTAATGCATATATCTTATGAAAATGATCACTTAAGTAATATTTAGAAAGACATGATTTTCTTAGGAGTATTGTAAAAATACTACCTTATTAGTAATATTTGATTTTGACTGAACATCTGCCTAATGTAGCTTTAGTTCTCATAGGGCTGCACTGCAAATGAAAGGACTTATATTGCATTTCCATGAGATAAAATACATTTGACTAACTCATGGTGTCTTTTAAAAGTTTTTTTTCAAAAAGACAGAAAATAATTCATTTTTCCATATTTGTTTTTAAAAAGCAGGGGCTGGCATTTAAGATATTAATGAATTTGTTATCTCAAAATACTCCTTTTGTCTCTAACACTCATTGATTCTGTGTCTCTAAAGTGGATGAATTATAGAAGCCGGTGAGTAGTGCAGACATCAAGAAAGAAGAGTTCTAGGAAGAGTTCACGAGTGAAAACTATTGCAGAAGGCACAAGGATGTATGGAAATACTTGTGGTTGGTCAGATTTCATAAAATAGACAATTAGCTGGATGCTTCTTTTTTTATTTTGCTTATTCAAACACTTCCTTTATCACCGGATATCCCATCTACATGGAACCACTGAACCTAACAGGTGCCTCGAAGTTTTTCCTCCTAGGCCTCTCAGGGGATCTTGAGCTACAGCCCATCTTCTTTGAACTGTTCCTTTCCATGTACCTGGCCCCAGTGCTTGCGAACCTGCTCATCATCCTGCTCATCAGCTCTGACTCCCTCCATGGCCCCATGTATTTCCTCTCCAACCTGTCCCTGTCTGATTTTGGTTTCAGGAGCACTACAATGCCCCAAATGTTGGTGAACATCAATTACCAACACATACTACCTAACTCAGGTGTTCTTTCCCTTTCTTTTTGGCTGTTTGGATAATTTACTCCTCACTGAGATGGCCTGTGACTGCATGGTGGCCATCTGTCACCCTTTTCACTATCCACTCATCATGAACTCCTGGCTTTGTGGCTTGCTGTTTGTGGTGTCATTTTCCATCAACTGCTTGATGGTGTTACAACTTACTTTCTGCACTGTTGTGGAAATCCCCCATTTCTTCTGGGATGTACCTCAACTTGTCAAACTTGGCTGTTCTGATACCTCCATGACTAACATATTAATTTATAAGACTGGTGCCGTCATTAGTGGTGTTCCCCTTTCAAGGATCCTTTACTCCTGCACTTGAATTATTTCTGCCATTTTGAGAGTCCCATCCACAGGTGTGAAATATAAAGCCTTCTCTACCTGTTGGTCTCATTTGTCAGTTATTTCCTTATTTTATGGAGCTGGCCTTGGAGTGTACCTCAGTTCAGCTATTTCACAGTCTCCTAGGAAGTGTGCAATGGGTTCAGTGATGTACACCATGTCTCTCTCATGCTGAACCGATTCATCTACAGCCTAAGCAGTCTAGTTTCAATATCCATGCTGTCTCTTTTGGTTCATGAGACTAGCAAATAGAGCCAAATCAAACATGGGAACTGAGAATTACTCAGTTGGCATACACTGTGTATGAATCCATACACCTGTTTGCTTTCTCTTTATTCATTGTTTACCACTTATGTAGCTTTAATTGAATTGAGAGGCTATTATGGACTCTCTACTTATTTCATAGTCCCTCAGTGTATCATTCTTACTCTCTTTATGCATTACACAAAGCTTTAAGTATGTAATTTTAAAATTTTGTATGTGTGTTATAAAACAAATTTTAAATGTACTTTATTGGTACATTTTAGGTATACATTATGATCATATTCATCATTGGACATTTGTATCTGTACATGATATATCTTAGTTCTTTTCCCATTCCCCTTTCCTGCTTTCCACCCCTCCACCAATTCCTACTTACAAAAGCTTTGTTTCTGTTTGTTCTTTCTTTTCTCATATTTTTCTTTCCCTTATTTCCTTTCTCCCACCCCTCCTACTTCCCCTTCCCCTTTGAAACTTTTCTTCCTGTTTCACATTATCTGTTATACATTTTGGTCCTCATTTACACTTTCAGTTTCTCATACCAGAGAGACAATTCGGTATTTACACATGTGTGTGCAATTTATTTCACTTAAGAGACTTAATTTTTAAAATAAAATTAATTTTAATTTAGTGTATGGTGAGAGATGTAGGTCTAAGTTCAATCTTTGGCATGTGGATAGCCAGTTTTTCCAGCACCAATAGTTAAAGAGGCTAGTTTTCCTCCAGCAAATGGATTTGGCCCCTTTGTCAAAGATTCCATAACTGAGTGTTCCTGGAGTTGTTTCTGTATCTTCTATTCTGTTCCCTTGAACTACAAGTCTGTCTTTTTTAAATTCTTGTTGTTCTTCTTGTTGTTCCTCCCGCTGTTGTTATTTTGACAGTACTATGATGTTTTCATGGCTGTAGCTTTGGGGTATAATTTGAGGTCTTGGATTGTGATGCCCTGCCTTGCCTTTGTTGCTTTTGCTGACTAGGTCTCTTCTGGTTCCATGTGAATTTTGAGAAGTTTTTCTCTGATTCTGTAAGAAATGCTGTTGGCATTTTGATGGAGATTGCATTAAATCAATAGCCCAGTTTTGGAAACACAGTCATTTTAACTATATTGCTTCTGTCTATACAGGAACAGGGAATATTTTATGATATCCTCTTCAATCTCCTTTTTCAGAGTAATACAGTTTTGTTTTAGAGGTCTTTTACTTCTTTGAGTAGGTTAATTCCTATCTCATTAGATCTCAACACTAGAAGAGAAATACTTTTTTTTCCTTAGATTCTTTTATTGGTACATTTTAGGTATACAGTATGTTTACATTTATCATTGGGTGCTTGTACCTGTACATGCTGTATCTTGATTCTTATTTTTCCCCCATTACCTGTGCACCCTTCACCCCTCCACCTTTCCCTATTTCCATAGACTTCGTTTCCATTTATTTTTCTCATAACTTTTCCTTTCCATTCTTTCCTTTCCCCATCTCCTCCCACCACCACTACCCCTTTGGACATTTTCCCATTTCAGAGTATCAATTATTAGTTATTAATCCTTTTAATCCTTACTTACAATCTCAATTTCTCACACTAGAGAAACTATTCGGTATTTACACATGTGTGCCCTATTTATTTCACTTAAGAATATGACCTCAATAAGCATCCATTTAGCTATAAATGACTCTAGTTTCTCATTATTTATGGCTGAGCAGTACTCCATTTTATATTTAAAAAAAACACATCTTCTTTATCCAGTTTCCAGTTGATGGGCACTTGGGCTGTTTTCAAGCTTTAGCTATTACACACTGTGCCACTATAAACATGGGTGCACATGTATCTCTGTGGTATGATTCTTTTAATTCTTTTGGGAAAATACCCAGCAGGGGAATAGCTGGGTCAAATGGGACCTCCAGCCCTAGTTCTTTGAGATATCTCCACACTGATTTCCATAGTGGTTGCACCAGTCTGCACTCCCACGAACAATGGAGAAGGGTTCCTTTCTGTCCACACCCCCGCCAGCATTTGTTATTGGTTGATTTTTTGATAACAGCCATTCTTTCTGGTGTGAGCTGGAATCTCAGTGTTGTTTTCATCTGCATCTCTCGAATGACCAGTGATGTTGAACATTTTTTCATATGTTTATTTGCTGGTTTTACTTCTTGTTCTGAGAAATGTCTGTTCATTTCAGATGCCCATTTTTGAATTGGGTCTTTGAATTTGGGTGGTCTGATTTTTTTCAGTTCTTTATATATAGAACAGAAATAATCTCCTGAAAGACAAAATAGGTAAAACTCTCAGAAACATAGGTGTAGGGAAAGACTTTCTACATAAAAACATAGTTTCACAAGAAATAATGTGAAGATTTATATATAAATGTCTGAAGCTCATTCTTTTTTTTCATTATGTTTATTCGTACATTTTGGGTATACAATACAGTGACATTGATCATTGGGATCTTCTACCTTTACATGATGTGTCTTGGTTCTTACTTTTTCCCCATTTCCCTGCCCACTCTTTACCCCCTCCACCCTTCCTTATTTACAAACACTTTGTTTCAATTTTTTCCTTTTCTCATATATTTTTCTTTTCCCTTCATTTCTTTATCCTACCCATCCCAATTCCCCTACTCCTTTAGACCTTTCCTTCCTATTATACAATATCAATTATACATTTTGATCCTTATTTGCACTTTCAGTTTTTTGCACCAGATAAACTATTGAGTATTTACATGTGTGTCCTATTAATTTCACCTCGGAGTATGGCCTCAATTTGTATCCACTTAGCTATAAATGTTTCTAGTTTCTTTTTCTTAATGGCTGAGTAGTACTCCATTTTATAAAACAACCACATCTTCTTTATACAGTCAGCAATTGATGGGCAATGGGTTGTTTTCAAGTTTTAGCTATTACAAACTGCAGTTATAAATATGGGTGAACATTTGTCATTGTGGTAGGATTCTTGTTTTGTTTTGTTTTTGTACCGGGGAATTAACTTGGGTTCTTTTGATTGTGAGGCAGGTGGCAGCACCACTGAGCTAAACCCCCAGCCATGATACTTTTAATTATTTTGAGAAGATACCAAGCAGAAGAATAGCTGGGTCAAATGGCACTTCTAATCCTAGTTGCTTGAGTTATCTCCATATTGATTTCCACATTGGTTGCACCAGTCTGTACTCCCACAAATAATGAAGAAGGGTTCCTTTCTCCCCACAACCTTGCCAGCATTTGTATTGGTTGATTTCTTGATAGCATCCATTCTTTCTGGTGTGAGTTGGAATCTCAGTGTTGTTTTCATCTGCATCTCTCAAATGACCAGTGGTGTTGAACATTTTTTCATATGTTTATTTGCTACTTTTTCTTCTTTGTCTGAGAAATGTCTGTTCATTTCACATGCCCATTTTTAATGGGTTTTTATATTTGTGGGTTCTGATTTTTTTGAGTTCCTTATATATTCTAGATAGTGGTCCTTTGTCTGAGGAACAGCTGGTAAATTTTTCCCACATTTTAGGTTGTCTCTTAGCTCTGTTGGTTTCTCTTGCAGTGCAGACGCTTTTTTAAAAAATGAGATCATAGTTGTTGATTCTTTGTGCTAGTTCCTGTGCTACTGGGGATGTGTTCATAAAGATTTTCCTATGTCAATGACTTCGAGAGTTCTACCTAACTTAACTTCCAGCAAGTTTAGTGTTTCTGTTTTAATATTTAGATGTTTCATCCACTTGGATTTTAGTTTAGTGCATGGTCAAATATAGGGGACAAGGTTTAATTTTCAGCTGGTTGAAATCCAGTTTTTCCAACACGATTTATTAAAGAGGCTATCTTTTCTCCAGTGAGGATTGTTGGCACCTTTGTCAAAGGTGAGGTTGCTGAGTGTGTCTGGAGTTGTTTCTGCATCTTCTAATCTATTCCACAGATCTGTGGGTCTCTTTCTTTGCCAGTACCATGCTGTTTTTTATCACAGTGGCTTTGTAGTATAGTTTCAAGTTGGGGATTGTGATACCACCTGCCATGTCTCTGTTGCCTAGAATTGCTTTTGCTATTCTAGGTCTCTTCTTGTACCAAATGATTTTTTGGATTGCTTTCTCTAGTTCTGTGAAATATACTGTTAGGATTTCAATAGGGATTGCATTGAATCTGTATAGCAGTTTTGAGAGTATGGCCATTTTCACTCTATTGGTTCTTCCTACCCAGGAACAAGGTCTGTCTTTCCATTTTCTTATATCCTCTTTGATCTCTTTTTTCAGAGTGTTGTAGTTCTCAATGTAGAGCTCTTTTGCTTCCTTTATTAGATTGATTCCTAGATATTTCATTTTTTGGATGCTATTATGAAAAGGATTGTTTCCTTAATTTCTCTCTCATGAGTCTGTTATTTGCATACAAAAGGCTATTGATTTTTGAGTGTTTACCTTGTATCTAGCTACTCTACTGAATCTGTCAATTAAGTCTAGAAGTCATTTGGCAGAGCTTTTTGGGTCTTCTATGTAGGGTATCATATCATCAGCAAATAATGACAGTTTAATTTCTTCCTTTCCTATCTTTATTGCTTTTATTTCTTTCTTTTTTCTAATTGCTGTGGCTAATGTTTCCAGAACTATATTGAACAGGAGTGGTGATAGTGGACAACCTTGTCTTATTCATCCTTCTTTATAGCTATGGATGGACCTTGAAACCATACTCTTAAGTGAAATAAATTGGACCCACATGTTTAAATACCATATTGTTTCTCTGTTGTGAGAAACTGAATATGGAAATAAGGAGTAAAATGTATAATGGATGTTGGGAAATGGGAAAAAAGTGTTCAAATGGGAAAGAGAACAAAGGAGGAGGAAGGGAGAAAAGAAGGAAAGGACAAGAAAAAAGTGAAAATAGAAGGAAAAAATGCAAACAAACTTTTGTACTTAGGGAGGGGAGGGGGATTGAGGGGGAATGGGGTAAAATAAAATAGAATTTATATTAAAATCTGAAAAAAGAAATAATGCCAAGAATCATCAATTGGGTCACATTAAATTGATGTGACAGCAAAGGAAACCATCAACAAAGTGAAAAGACATCCTATAGAACGAGAAAATTAATTTGGTAACAACTCCTTAGATAAAGGAGTAACATCTAAAATGTATAAGAAACAAGACCCAATCAAAAATCTGAAATTATTAGACAATTCTCAAGTGAGGAAGTGCAACTGGCCAATAGAAACATTGCTGACCATTAGAGAAATGCAAATTAAAACAACATTAGTATTCCATCTCATCTGAGAAAGAATGGCTACCATCAGGAAATCAATGAATTACAAATGCTGACAAGGTTATGGGGAGAAAAGAACCCTCACCCATTTTTGGTGAGAGTGTAAACTGATACAACCACTACAGAAATCAGCATGGTCATTCCCCAGAACACTAAAAACAGAAATTCTATTTGGCCCAACAACACCCTTTTAGGTATCTTCTCCAAAGAATTAAAAACACCATACTACATTGATGTATATATACTCATGTTAATAGCAGCACACTTCATGACAGATAAATCTTGAAAGCAGCCTATTGACCCATCAACAAATGGATGGATTAAGAAAATGTGGAATTTATACACAATGGAGTACTACTCTGTTATAAAGAAACATAAACCTGAGACATTCATAAGAAAATGAGAGTACCTTGAGACCATACTATTCAGTAAAGGAAATCAGATACACAAGCTTGAACATCACATGGTTTCTCTTATATGAAAAGGCTACTAGGATAAAAAGAGAGAGGAGGAAAAATGGTTACTGTATTCTAAGTATGTCCCTGCTTCTGGTTTGTAGTTGCACTCCAATATGATGTGAGGGATCACTTTGCAGAATTTCTATTTCTTTGGATAAGTTAAGGTCTTTTATTACTGCTGTGAGCATGGTCTACTTTGAATTTTTTAAAATTCCAGAATAGTAAAGTCTATAAGGATAAAATAGCTCAGTGGTTGCCTAGATTTATGGGGAGATTTGCCTCCTGCAAGGGGGAGGGAGACATAATTAAGTGCAGGCCTTAGACTTGATGTCCAGTACCAGGCCAACCATGGTGAAACCCAGAACTGAACAGAAGCTCATGAACTAAGCAGCTGGAAGTGCAAAGACAAGGCAACAAGGACTCTGCTTCCAACACCCCTCTTCCAAGCTTGGATGGCACAGCAGAGGAATATTCCATCCACTGTACAGCAGAGAGCTAAAGTTGGCACAGGGCTTTGTGTTGGAGCTCAGTGTCAGGACCACTGTGGTGAGACTCAGTATCCAGTAGGAACTGAAAGCCTCATACACAGGCCAGAACTCACAGAGCCCTTATACTGGCTGGGATGTGTGCACTGATGAGATAGGCTTGAGTTTCAGCCTAAATCATTTCTAACCTGGATTGGGCACAGGGTATACTTACCCTCCCCTGAGATGCAACAGGATCCTGTGGCTGTCAAGCTCAGGTGTGATCCAGTTAAACATCAGTCTTGTTAGCCAAGAGTCAATCTCTACCACCCATTCTTCAAACCTCAAGTAGCACAGATACTGCCAACCTCTAGTACTTCTCTAGAACCAAAGAGAGATGTGCATTTAGGTGGGGTGGATTCATAGTTGTGACATGGGCCTTATTGCACCCCTGAGATTGTGCCGGTCCCTATGTCTCTGAAAATTGGGTATGATACAATTTGACATTAGCTTAGGAAATGAGATCTGATCAGAAAATATGATGAATGATTATATTTTAAACAATTACTGCAGTACAGTAAAATTAATGACTGTCCCACACTTCAAACACATTTATCCCATCATTCTTGACACTTTCTAAAATCAGTACTGGAAATCCTCTTTTATGTCTTTAGTTGTACTATGTTCTGAAGAAAATGTTTACCTTTCATGATTGTTTTCACTTTTAGGAACACCCAGACATTACATGGTTCCAGACCCAGATAATAATCTGGACAAGATTATAAGACAGCTTTTCCTTTGGATGGTATGCAGCAGCAGCAGTCACAGCTTTTTAAAAATCATACCTTGTAAAGTCTTCATGAAAGAGGACTTCTAGAACTGCTTCAGAAATGGTAAGAACATTAGGACAAGTATGTTCAAAGTGAGGAAAATTATTTTGAGGAAATATAATGGAAATTATCTTTCCTATAATAATTTTGAAATATTCATTGTATATTTTGGTCATACTCATAGTGTGGTACAAGATCCCATTCCTAGGGTGAGGTCATGGTAGTATCTTAAGACTTTGCCCTGGAACTTAGTCCTGAGCTAGTGAACATACCAAGGGACATATCCTAATTGCCCCTATAACTTGGTCTGTCTACAACAGAGCTGGTAGAACAGCTGTAAAGAAACACCAGTTGTCACACTTCCATTCTGGCCAGCATCACCTGTGGCTGGTTGCAGCAGTCTTGAGTAACAAATCCACCTCAACAACAACCTTCTCATAGCATCGTGGGCCATGATCCTACCTCAGGGTCATGCTGTTCTTGGTGATGTTGGCTCAGGGTGGGAGAGGGCTTGGGAGTACTGATGGCCACAGGTATGGAACAGGAGCCTGGGCATCTTCTGTTCATGGTATTTTGCAAGAGTTGGACAGAACCCCACAGTGTCTGACTACAGAATTGTAACTGTGTGTAAGTCATCTGAGGCTATGGCAACCCCAGAGAGATTCTTGTGAGGATGGACTACTCTTTTTAAGTATTCTAGTAGTTTATTCTGAACAACACATCAACTGTGAATCTGAGACAGTCCTGGACTTGAGTTTCTGTTTAGTGCTGAAATAGGAACACCATAGAATATCAGATTCTCAGTAAATCCAGACCAAGTTGCTACTACAGCTGAAATAGTGGAAGTGAATAGGCGCTCAGAGAAATAAGCAGCCAGTTTAGAATTTCTGGAAAATAGCCACAAACAAAGCCAGATTACAGAGACCAAGGTACTGAGTCCTGCTGCTCCCGGCCCAGAGGTAGGGCCTTCTGAGCTGTCGTCCCACTGCTCCTGGTCCAGAGGAAGGGGCTTCCCGGTCACCATCCCTCCCGCTGCTCCCAGCCCAGAGGAAAGGGCTTTTGGCCCACCTTCTGTCCCACTGTTCCTGGCCCGGAGGAAGGGGCTTCCAGACCACCATCCCTCCCACCGCTCCCGGCCCAGAGATAGGGACTTCTGAGCCACCATCCCACTGCTCCTGGTCCAGAGGAAGGGGCTTCCTGACCACCATCCCTCCTGCTGTTCCCAGCCCACAGGAAAGAGCTTTAGGGTCACCATCCCCAAGGCTGCTCCTGGCCCCTGTCCCAACTCTCCCAGCTCAGAGGAGATAATCTGTGCGGGCGCTAACAGACCCGCCCAGTCAAAATGAGAAAACATGTAAATAAGTCTCAAAACCAGACTTCCAGATCACCTACAGCAACCCCAAAGGGAAATGAGATGGAACACTCTTGATACTCAACAACCTGGACCCACTGAACTGGCAACAAAAGGGGATCTGGAAAAAATGAAATCAGAAATAATTTCTCAGATAACAGGAGAAATTGTGCCCCTAGTGCAAGACATGATTAATAAATCTAGAGAGGAGCTCAGGAACATGATGGAATCCCAACATAAGAAACAAATGGAATCCATAAAACAGATGCAAATAGATTCCGAGGACATGCAAAACTCCATTGAAAGTCTACACAGCAGAATGAGCCAATGTGAAGACAGAATTTCAGATATAGAAGATAAGATTGCAATTAGTGACCAGGAAAAGAAAAATTGCTTCAAAATTATAAGGGAACATGAGAAGTCAATCCAGCAGCTGCTAGATGATGCAAAGAAGAATAACATAAGACTGATTGGGCTCAATGAAGAAACAGGAGAGAGTGCAGATGACATAAAAAAACTCTTCACAGAAATAATGGCAGAAAACTTCCCAAACAGGGGAAAAGAGCTTGACATATAGATAAGTGAGGCATATAGGACTCCAAATAGCCTTCATCAAAAAAAATCTACACACAGGCATATAATTGTTAAGATTCCAGAAACACAACAGAAGAACAAAGTTCTCCAAGCAGTCAGAGAAAAGAAACAAATCACATACAAAGGAAAGCCCATCAGAATCACAGCAGATTTCTCAACACAAACCATCAAGGCAAGAAGAGCTTGGAGTGACATATTCCAAGCCCGAAAAGAAAACAGCCTCCAACCCAGATTGATGTACCCTGCAAAACTATCTTTCAAAATGGATGGAGAAATAAGATACTTTCATGACAAAGAGCACCTTAGGAACTTCATGAATACCAAACCAGCACTCCAAAGAATTTTACACAATATCCTAGGAACAGACATTGAGGATCACAACCCCAGGAAGCAAAGCAGAATGAACCCATCTGGCATCACAAGAAATTAAATGTAAAGGGAGAGAACCCAACAAAAAGAAAAACTCATGGCAATGACAAGTCAATAAGTTTCAGTTATAACCATCAATGTTAATGGTCTCAATTCACCAATCAAAAGAAATAGACTGGCAGAATGGGTCAAGAAGCAAAATCCAACAATATGCTGCATACAAGAAACACACTTCATTCAAAAGGAAACTCATAGACTGAAAGTTAAAGGGTGGAAAACAATACCCCATGTGACAGCAACCCGAAAAAAAAGCAGGAGCAGCTATCCTCTTGGCAGATCAAGTAGATTTCAAACCAACACTGATTAAGAGAGACGAAGAAGGACACTACATCCTTGTAAAGGGAAGAATCCAAGAGGAAGAGATGACAATCATAAATATCTATGCACCAAACACTAGTGCACCCAACTATATAAAACAAATACTAATGGACATGAAAAGTCATATATGCACTAATACAATTGTCGTGGGGGACCTCAACACCCCACTGTCACAAATAGATAGATCAACTAGACTAAAAATGAGTAATGAAATACTAGAACTCAATCGAACTCTTGAACAAATGAACTTAACAGATGTTTACAGAGTCTTCCACCCCACAAAATCAGAATACACATTCTTCTCAGGTGCACATGGGTCATTCTCCAAAATAGACCACATACTCACACATAGAACATGTTTAAGTAAGTGCAAAGGAATTGAAGTTATCCCCTGTATATTATCAGACCATAGTGCGATGAAATTGGAGATCCATAGCAAAAGAAACTCAAAAAATTTCATAAACATGTGGAAATTGAACAACACATTTCTGAATAACCAATGAGTCACAGAGGAAATTAAAGAAGAAATCAGACAGTTCCTTCAATTAAATGACAATGACAATGCAACATATAGGAATCTATGGGACACAATAAAAGCAGTCTTACAAGGGAAATTCATAGGAGTGAATACTCATATTAGGAAAACAGAATGAGCCCAATTAAACAACCTGATGCTGAACCTCAAGCTTCTAGTAAAAGAAGAGCAAGACAACCCCAAAGCTCATACAAGGGAGGAAATTATAAAGATCAGAGAAGAAATCAATACAATGGAGACTAAGAGAATGATACAAAAAATCAATGAAGCCAAGAGTTGGTTCTTCGAAAGAATCATCAAAATTGGCAACCCCAAAAAAAAAAAAATTGGCAAACCCTAAGCCAACCTTGTCAGAAAAAGGAAAGAAAAGGCCCAAATCCATGCAATTAGGAATGAAAAGGGTGAAATGACAACAGACCCAGCAGAAATCCAGAGGATCATCAATACCTACTTCCAGAACCTATACTCCAAGAAGATGGACAACACAGAAGAAATAGACAGATTCCTAGATACATATGAATTACCAAAGTTGAACGGAGAAAACCTAAAAATTCTGAACAACCCAATATCAACCAATGAAATTGAAAATGTAATTAAAAACTTATCAACTAAGAAAAGCCCAGGCGCTGAGGGCTTCACTGCTGAATTCTACAAGACATTTAGAGAGGAACTGCTGCCACTACTGTTTAAATCTTCAATGAAATGGAAAGGGAAGCAATACTCCCAAATTCATTCCTGGAAGCAGCATCACCTTGATCCCCAAAGCAGAGAAGGACCCAACTGAAAAAGAGAACTATAGGCCAATCTCACTAATGAACATAGATGCAAAAATCCTTAATAAGATAATGGCAAACAGAATGCAGAAGATCATCAAGAAGATCATACACCCTGATCAAGTGGGATTCATCCCAGGGATGCAGGGATGGTTCAATACACGAAAATCAATCAATGTAATACACTCTATCAATAGAGCCAAGGACAAAAACCATATGATTATCCCCATAGATGCAGAAAAAGCATTTGACAAAATCCAACATGCATTTATGATAAAAACCCTACAAAAAATTGGAAGAGATGGTCTCTACCTCAAACTGATAGAAGCCATCTATGAAAAACCAACAGCCAATATCATACTACATGGTCAAAAACTGAAATCCTTCACACTAAAATCAGGAACAAGACAAGGATGTCCACTATCACCACTCTTGTTCAATATAGTTCTGGAAACATTAGCCATGGCAATTAGACAAGAGAAAGAAATAAAAGGTATAAAGATAGGTAATGAAGAAGTCAAACTGTCATTATTTGCAGATGACATGATACTCTATATAGAAGACCCCAAGAACTCCACCAAAAGTCTTCTAGACTTAATAACCAAATTCAATCAAGTAGTGGGTTACAAGGTCAACACACAAAAATCAATAGCTTTCCTCTACACCAATGACAGACTCACTGAGAGAGAAATAGGGCAAATAATTCCTTTCACAATAGCATCCAAAAAACTGAAATACCTAGGAATCATCCTAACGAAAGAAATCAAAGACCTCTTCTCTGAAAACTATGGCACTCTGAAAAGAGAGATTGAAGATGATATCCGAAAATGGACAGACATCCCCTGCTCCTGGGTTGGAAGGATTAATAGAGTGAAAATGGCCATACTTCCAAAACTGCTATATAGATTTAATGCAATTCCAATTGAGATCCCAGCAGCATACTTCATAGACCTTGAGAAAACAATCCAAAAATTCATTTGGAGCAAGAAGAGGCCCAGAATAGCAAAAGCAATTCTAGGTAAGAGAGACATGGCAGGCGGTATCACAATCCCCAACCTGCAACTCTACTACAAAGCTACTGTAATAAAAACAGCATGGTACTGGCAAAGAAACAGACTTGAGGACCAGTGGAACAGATTAGAAGATGCAGAAACAACACCAGACACACTCAGCCATCTCATCTTTGACAAAGGAGCCAAATACCCTCACTGGAGGAAAGATAGCCTCTTTAATAAATGGTGCTGGAAAAATTGGGCTTCAACTTGCCAAAAATGAAAACTAGACCTGTATCTCTCACTATGCACAAAACTAAAATCGAAATGGATTAAAGATCTAAATATTAAAATAGAAACTCTGAACCAGTTGGAACAGAGGTTAGGTAGAACCCTTGAAGACATTGGTGTAGGAAAAGATTTTATGAACAAAATCTCAGTTGCCCATGATCTAGCACAATCAACAAGTGGGATCTCTTCTTATTAAAAGGCTTCTTCACAGCAAGAGAAACCACCAGCAGTGTGAAGAGACAACCCACAATGTGGGAAAAAATCTTCACCTGCTCTTCATCAGACAAAGGTCTACTATCTCAAATCTATAAAGAACTTAAAAAGATCAGACCTCCCAAATTTAAAGACCCAATCCAAAAATGGGCATCTGAAATGAACAGACATTTCTCAGACAAAGAAGTAGAAATAGCAAATAAATACATGAAAAAATGTTCAACATCACTGGTCATTCAAGAGATGCAAATGGAAACAATGCTGAGATTTCACTTCACTCCAGAAAGAATGGCTGCTATCATGAAATCAACCAATAGCAAATGCTGGCGGGGCTGTGCAGAAAGAGGAACCCTGCTCCACTGCTGGTGGGAGTGTAGACTGGTGCAATTACTGTGGAAATCAGTATGGAGATACCTCAAAGAACTAGGGCTGGAAGTCCCATTTGACCCCGCTATTCCACTGCTGGGGATCTTCCCCAAAGAATTAAAAGAATCATACCACAGTGATATATGTGCGCCCATGTTCATAGCAGCGCAGTTTGTAATAGCTAAAACTTGGAAACAGCCCAAATGCCCATCAACTGGAGATTGGATAAAGAAAATGTGGTTTTATTATAAAGTGGATATAAAAAATGATAAATTAGAGACATTTATAGCTAAGTGGATGCACATTGAGGTGATACTCTTAAGTGAAATAAATAGGACACACATGTGTAAATACCAAATAGTTTCTCTGGTGTGAGAAACTGAAAGTGTAAATAAGGACTAAATGTATAATAGGTCATGTGAAATAGGAAGAAAAGGGGCAAAGGGGAAGGAAGTGGGAGGGTTAGGGAAAGGATAGAAGGGAATGGGATTAATATGAGAAAATGGAAAAATAGGAACAAAATCTTTGTAAATAGGGAGGAATGGAGGGGTTGAAGGGAGGGCTGGGCAACGGTGAAAAATAAGAACCAAGAGAGACTATGTAAAGGTGCAAATTTCCAATGATGAATGTCATTATATTGTATACCTAAAATGTACCAATGATTAGAATGAATAATCGATAATGTAAAATAGGAAGAAAAGGTGCAAAGGGGTAGGGGTAGTGGGAGGGGCAGGGGAAAGGAAAGAAGGGAAGGGAAAAATGATGAGAAATGGAAAAAATGGAAATAAAGTCTTTGTAAATAGGGAAGGGTGGATGGGGTGAAGGGAGGTCAAGGGAAGGGGAAAAAAATAGGAACCAAGATACTCGTGTAAAGGTACAAGATCCCAATGATTAATGTAACTGTATTTTATACTGAAAATGTACCAGTAAACTTAATGGGAAAAAAATATTTGCACTGAACCATTGAACTGTGATTAACACAACTTCTTTAGTCCCACAACAATAGAGGATTCTATAATTCCTCTGTCAAAGCAATTTTTCAGAGCTCTCTTTATGTCTTTATTTCTCAGACTGTAGATAAAGGGGTTCAGCATGGGGGTGATCACAGTGTACATCACCGAGGCTGTTGCACTTGAGTGTGAATTTTCAGTGACAGCAGAACTGAAGTACACACTTAGCAGTGTACAATAAAATAAGGAGACAACTGAGAGATGAGATGCACACGTGGAAAATGCTTTATACCTCCCCTGAGCTGATGAGATTGCACGTATGGAGGAAGCTATTTTAGAGTAAGAGTAAAGGATGCCAGCAAGGGTTCCACCACCCAGCAGTCCAGCTACCAAATTCAACTCCAAATAATTGAGGTAAGTATCAGAACAAGCAAGATAAACCAACAGATTAGGTTCACAGAAAAAGTGTGGAATTTCCAACTCTATGCAGAAGGTCAGCCGCAGCACCATGGAGCTTTGTAACAAAGAATTCAGGGCACTCATGATCCAGGATGCCAATACAAGCAATCTACAGAGCTGGGACTTCATGATGATTGTATAGTGCAGAGGGTGACATATGGCCACAAACCGGTCATAGGCCATCACAGCCAGGAGAAAGCTTTCCAACCCCAAAAACAATGTAAAAAAATAAGTCTGGGTGATGCAGCCTTCATAAGTTATGACCTTGCTTTGTTTCTGGATATTCACCATCATCTTTGGCATGGTGGTTGATGTAAGACAGATATCTACAAATGACAAGTTGGAGAGGAAGAAGTACATGGTTGTGTGCAGGTGGGAGTCTGAGAAGATGGCAAGGATGATGAGCAGGTTCCCAAGCAGGATGATCAAGTACATAGACAGGAAAAGTCCAAATATTGGGGCCTGAAGTTCTGGATCCTCTGAAAATCCCAGAAGAAGAAATTCTGAAACTCTTGTGTCATTTTGTGATTCCATATGCTATAAAGATAAAATTAACATTGCTAAATTTTGTAACTGGTCTTCTTAAAAGCATCCCTGGTGCCATCTTGGATTAGGAGTTTGTATTTTTCTCTCTACCTTTTACTCAATATAATGTGTATTCTACACCTTGAATGACCAATTATTTCATGATCAAGAGTAATCTAAATTGAGTTCCAAACACATATTGCTGAAATGTAAAAGTCCATACAATTCAGTCATTGAGAAAGAACATGATTAAATAACAGTAGCCCTGTGACTGAGTACTTGCCTTGCATGTATGAGGTCCTGGTTTTAATCCCTAACTTTTCAAAAGCATAAGTACAAAAAGGGACCTAAAAAACAGACCAGATATTTTCACTAAATAGAACTGGCATATTAATAGAGATTTGAGGGAATAGTTAGATTTCACTTGTTTTTAACTCTACTCATGCCACACAATATGCACATGTATCTAAATATTACATGACATTCTATAAGTGTGTATAATTTCATGTGTCTGTAAAAAATATTCAAGCATATGACATATCTTATTGTAATAATTCATCAGAGAAAAACACAGGCATGTAATACAGAGAATGCATAGAGGTGTTATCTTTGCGGGGGCTCCAGGAATGTTAAGTGTACAAGATACAATTCAACAGGGACTTCAAGGAAGTGGGTTAGGGTAAGCCCTGAGCATATTACACATTTATGTAGTTGTTGGGAAGAATGAGCTGTGCAATTCTCCTAAACAAGGTGCTTGGTTCATTCATAAAAGTTCTAACAGCATCCATGTGGCAACCAGAATGAGCAAGAGGGAGATGAAAGAGCAATTGTGCCTGAGAATGCTGAAGAAGGAGGTAGGCTCCTGAAGATACGGACATGTTATGATTTTCAAAATGCAGCAGTTCCTTTGTTTCCATGTTGTCCCTTTTTCATTTAGTTTATTCTGCTTTGTTGAGGTATAATTCCTCAATGAAAAACTATGTGAATGTATTGTGTACAGTTGGGGAGTTCAAACACACAATCAGTATTTCAGATACAGCCATCACCGCTCAGAATGTCCCTGTGTCCCTTTGCCTTTTTTGTTGCAAGAGCTCTTAACATCAGATCTTTCTGTATTGGAACCTTTGACATCCACAATATATTATTGGTGCTAGGTACTATGTTCTACAGCATGTGCAAAGAAACTAATCATTTGAAATAACTGTAACATTTTAAAACCATTTAAACCACAATCCACATTTCCTCCAGTCCACTTTCCTGACAGCATATCATGCTATTCTGTGCATCTATGAGTGTGACCATTTATATATAAGTAAACCTTGCAGTATTTAGATTTCAAAGGTGTCCCAGGATCAAGGTGGATTCCTCCTTATTTTACTCTCTTGGTTAGACTTAAGGCAGATGTATTATCAGACAATTGGAGAGACAAGAAATCTACAAGGAAATGTCTTTGATGAACATAGTTGCTAAAATCCTCCACAAAATACTAGAAAATGGAATTCAACATGACAGTTGAAAAATTCTTCCCAATTTGGAATACATGTGCTCAGGTACCACTGATTGCAAGACTACTCAAGCTGTGAGACTCTGTGACACCCAGCACCTGCCCAGAAACTTTATCATCTTCCTTTACAGGATTTGTCCCAGGGGACATTATAACATAAGTGCATTTATTTCATTGTTTTCTACCTTTGCAACTAAATTGTGAGATCAAGTTGAACAAAAATCTTAACTGATTTGTTCAGTTTTATATTTTCACAAAAAAGACAAAATTTTAGAAAATAAAAATTTAATTAATAAAGTGTTTGAACAATAAAATGAATAACTAGGTAAATAAACTATTATTTATTAGGTAAATAAATGAAGAACAGCTGCATTAAATTGAAATCTTGAACAATTTCTGAATAATGAAATCTAAAATAACAGTAAAATAATCCTATCAACATCAGAATATAATTCTAGACTTCATTGATAAGGATCCAAAAGAAGATAATGGAAACAGACACTTTTTAGAAGTGGAAGAAAAATTATCTAAAGTTATGATTTCACCCTATGTAAACATAAATGGATCCAAACATGCTCACAAGGGATACAATAGCAACAATAATGAAATTATGATTAAAATATTTCATAGCTCTCTTTATGTTTTCCCCACATATGAGGTAGATGCATTACATGACATAATTCATTATTGTCACAGTAGCCCCATATTACTGATTATTTATACCAAATGAAAGAGAACCTCCACAAATACAATGAATCTTTGGTTGAATGCAGTATGCTCCACAAAAAGACATAAGGTTATTGCCATTCATTAAAAATACAAATGATCCAAAAGGCAAAAAGCATTAGTAGGGAAAAATATATATGAAATAAGATGTCAAGAGGTGTAAAGTGCAATTGGTTACTACATGCAGAGGAACTTTTAAATTTAAAAAGCAATAGAGGACATCTCTCTGCAATATGACAGATTGATATTTGATCACAGAAAGGTTTTACACCCCAATATATCTATACATATATAAAATATCCAAATAGAAACCACCAAACTTATCAAAAAATTATTCCTCTGAAAGAATTAAATAACAAATGAATACAGTCCCAATAAAAGCAAAGAACTTGCACAAACAATTCTGAATTCCACAGTGGGGAAAATGGCTCAGAGTATCAAAAATATATTCAGTCTCGCTAGTAATGAAGAATTAGATATAAAATGCATAGATTTCTCCTAATCAAATAAAACATATTTTGTTTATGTGAATACCCAGCATGGGATAAGTTACTGTGAAATGTTTGTCTCATGAACAATTGTTGTAAGGTAATAGTTGTAAGTAATTGGCAAATCTGCTAGTTAAAAATAGGAGACTCAAATTAAAGAAAAATGTCTTCACTTTATAACACTTACCTCCATACTTAATACTCAATTTCCCCATTCTTGAACTACAAAACTGGCTCGTTATGTTTTAATTTTATTGGAAATACTCTATACAACTACTCCATTCTGTCCCATCTAATTAATCTTCCATTCCTATCATAAATTGTCAACAATGAGCCATACATTTGTAAAGTATAAAACATAGTTTTATAAAAAATATATTTTAAATAAGCTGTCAGTTAATTAGTCAAGGGAAGAAACAAACATAATCATTTGTCAGCACAGGGCCAGGCTGGCTTTGTTCTCAGGTGACATCAAGTCAATTTTTTCAGCTTCCTTTCTTGCTGAACCTTTCCTGAAGCACCTATGAGGGTCTCAGACTCACCTGGATGGGGTCTCTGAGAACAAGACTTCTATATGGAGGTCTAGATCCCTCTCTGATGGTTGGTGATGAAGTCTGAAGTTCTGCCTCACACAAGACAGCAGGAAGATCTGAAGTGTCACTCTCCTAGCCAGGCTTAGGACTCCAAAAGTAGCTAACATGTCCTGTATAGCCTAAGATTTTATATCTGAGAGGTAGCATTAGAGGATCTACTTAAAGCTTCATATATCTGCTCATTAGGCGATTTTCTCCTTCTTACTCCAAACTCTGAGCATCTGACTTCCCTGTGGGACCTTGGTCTGAGCAGAAAGAAAAAATTTTGCTAATTTTATGTTCCCAAGAGACCAGATTAGCAATCAGGTGAAATCAGCCTTCAATACTGCTTCTCTTTGAAATGTGCTCTCCTACTGACCTCAAACTTCCTTAGCATTTTCCCAATTCTAAATTACAATTTTCTTCAAATCTGAGGTCCCTGACTTTGCTGAACTCCTTGGAACTCCAAACACTAACTCATAAAGAAGTTATGCACAGCTCCTTATATATGCAGGAAATTATTCTTCCCACTTCATCAAGGGAGACAATTGTGTTCAAGTGCTACGCAACCACATGATGTTACTATAATCCTTGGCTTCATAATATTTTTATACACCACTTTGTACTTTCATCCTTGAAATACAAGTTAGGGTAATAGCTAAAACTTGGAAACAGCCCAAATGCCCATCAACTGGAGACTGGATAAAGAAAATGTGATTTTTTTATAAAATGGAGTACTACTCAGCCATAAAAAATGAGAAATTAGAGACATTTATAGCTAAGTGGATGCACATTGAGGCAATACTCTTAAATGAAATAAATAGGACACAGATGTGTAAATACTGAATAGTTTCTCTGGTGTGAGAAACTGAAAGTGTAAATAAGGACTAAATGTATAATAAGTCATGTGAAATAGGAAGAAAAGGGGCAAAGGGGAAGGAAGTGGGAGGGCTAAGGGAAAGGATAGAAGGGAATGGGATTAATATGAGAAAATGGAAAAATAGGAACAAAATTTTTGTAAATAGGGAGGGCTGGAGGGGTTGAAGGGAGGGCTGGGCAAGGGTGAAAAATAAGAACCAAGAGAGACTATGTAAAGGTGCAAATTTCCCATGATGAATGTCATTATATTGTATATCTAAAATGTACCAATTATTAGAATGAATAATCGATAATGTAAAATAGGAATAAAAGGTGCAAAGGGGTAGGGGTAGTGGGAGGCACAGGGGAAAGGAAAGAAGGGAAAGGAAAAAATGATGAGAAATGGAAAAATGGAAATAAAGTCTTTGTAAATAGGGAAGGGTGGAGGGGGTGAAGGGAGGGCTAGGAATGGGGAAAAAATAAGAACCAAGATGCATTATATAAAGGTACAATTCCCAATGAGAAATGTAATTGTGTTGCATACCTACAATGTACCAATAAAAGAATTTAATTTTAAAAAAAAAGAAATACAAGTTAGGAATTATGTTTTATTCTTTCACTTATGAATCTTTATGTAAAATACTTTGTGTATGAAAAATTATAGCACATAATTTCCATGTTATTACAATTATTGCAAATACTTGGTAATTATAAGATATTCTTTATCTACCAGGAACTGAAGTGAGAATCTTTTTTTCTTTGCTGGGATTTAGACACAGATCCTCAAGCATGCCAGGCAAGCACTCTAGTGTGGAGCTACCCTAGCCATGAAGTTAAAATTGTATAAAGATTATTTCATGGAAGTCTTACATTTGTCAATTCTATGTTATCATTACTATTAGGGATTTATTTTATATTTGCAGAAATGAGGCTCAGAAGGGCTACACGATCTGACCAAAGTGATGAATGTGGTTGAGGTTTGATTAAAAATTCATAAAGGTATGTTTAGTTGTTGTGCTACTGGGCAGAGACTCTCCACTAGGAATGATTATGCCTTTAGGAGACACTTCATGATATCTGGAGAAAATTTTTGTTATTTGGCTGGGGAGGCTCTTTTGTAACTACTTGGTTGAAACCAGGGATGCCATTCAACTTTCTGTGATGCATGCCACAGCTCACCACAAAGTATGATCTAGAACAGATGTCAGGGATGATGAGGTAGAAAAACATATTTCTAGACCAGAACTCCTGCATGCTTTATGTGAATATGAAACATGTAGGAACCCTACTTAAATGCAAATCATGATCATAATTGGCAGGTCCAGAGTGGCCTGTGAGTCGCTTGCAATGGATGCTGATGTTACTAGTGCTCCTCTGTGAGCCATTCTGTGAGGTCAAGGCTGAGATGATGCAACAAATACTAACCCATTTTTGTCAGACATATACATAGTAGTGGGATTGGTGAAACCTATCTATCATTCCATTACTGAGTACTGAGGCTGTGGATTAACATTACAATAGGCATTCTGAATGGATCTGCACACTTCAGTTCTGATTTTTACATGTTCAGCTTCAACCTAACCAAGTTTAGACTTGCCTCCATTCTTCCAGCATGACAGGAAATCATCCTTACAGATCATGTATCCCCTATATAAACTTGAGAAATTCCACCTATTTAAGGAAGTTTATTTGTGAAAATGAGTAATATTTAAAGCTCATGGGAAATTACCTGGAATATACCAGATGTTCTATACATAGCAGCAATTATGACTACCATCTTGTTCCTAATTTACTAAGTGCATTGTGATACCACATTGGTCTCTTGGCACAAGAAGTGAGTCTAGCATTAACTTCTCCTGGAAAACAAGTAGGGATGGTGAAAGAAATCTCTTCCTAAGGGCCCAGGCAGGAAGCTCAGTACTTGAAATTCAACTGCGCTGTGGTGTGTTAAGGGGCCGAATCAGTGATCTCATGAAGGTTTCATTCAAACAGGTACCTGAAGAATGTTTAGATCTTCTCTAAAATCATGGTAAAATTCAGCAGTGAATCCATCAGATCCTGGGCTTTTCTTGGTTGTCAGAGCTGTTATCACTGAATCAATTTCACTGTTAATTACTGTTCTGTGCAGAATTTTTGTAACTTCTTTGTTTAAATCTGGTAAATTATATGTGTCTAGGAATTTATCCATTTCTTCTAGATTCTCTGATATATAATTTCTTGGTATATAAATTTTCCAAATTAAGTTACCAATAATAATCTTGACTTCATTGGTGTCTGTTTTTATTTCAACTTTTTCATTTCTAGTATTTTTAAAGTGGATCTTTTGTCTTCTTTAGGTAAGTTTGGATAAGGCTTTATTAATCTTATTTATGCCTGTAAAGAACAAACTTTTTGATTTATTGATCCTTAGTATTTTTTTAGTTTCAATTTCATTAATTTACACACAGACCTTGATAATTTCTTTCCTATCACTAGTTTGGAGTTTGAATTGTTATTGATCTTCTGGGACCTTCAGGTGCGTAATTACATTATTTCTTTGGGTATCTCTATTTTTCTGATGTAGACAGCCTTAGGTATAAACTTCCCTTTTAGATCTGCTTTCACTGTCCACAAAGGCTGATTGTTGCATTTACATTTGCATTTGTTTCTAGGAATTTTAAATTTTCTTCTATGATTTCTTCTAGCACCCATTGATCATTCATGAGTATATTATTCATTCTCCATATGTTTGTGCAATTTCTGTGGTTTCCTTCTATGTAAATTTCTAAACTTAGCCATTGTTATCTATTAGGAAGTATGAGATTATTTCACTTTTTTGTATTCATAAATGTTGGGCTTTGTGGCTTAAAATATGATTTATTCTGGAGAAATTTCCATGGACTTTTGAGACGTTTGTGTATTCTGCTGTTGCTGGATGAAGCACTGTAGATATTTACTAAATCTTCTGTTCTATGGTGCAGATCTAATAATTCTTTGTGGATTTTTTTTTTCCCTGTTGACCTCTCTATTTGAGGGAGTGAAGTCCTGAAGTTCCCATTATGATGGTGTTGGAGGTCTGTCTGTTCTTTAATGTCAAGCAGTTTTTATTTTATGAAATTGGATACACCAAACTTCAGCTCATCTATATTTACAATTGTTAGCTCTTCTTGGTGAATTGTTCCCTTTATCAATATGTAATGACCTTCTCTACTTCTCTGATAAGCTCTGGTTTGAATTTTTTTTTTCAGAAATTAGAATAGCTACTTCTTGTTTTCAGATCCTAACTGATTAGACTAATGTTTTCTTCTTTTTTTAAAGATTCCAATCTGGAGAGGTAACCGCTTCTTTAAAATTTTTAATTAATTTTATTGATATGTTTTAGGTATACAGTATAATGACATTCATCATTGGAAATTTGCACCTTTACATAACTCTCTTGGTTCTTATGTTTTCCCCATTTCCCTGACCTCCCTTCAACCCCTCCATCCCTCCCTATTTCCAGGCTTTGTTTCTATTTTTTCATTTTCTCATATAAATTCCATTCCCTTCTTTCTTATCCCATACCCCTCCAACTTCCCCTTCCCCTTTGCCCCTTTTCTTTCTCTTTCACATTATCTCTTATACCTTTTATAGACTAATATTTTCCATTCTTACATTTTTACTCTGTGTGTATTTCTGTGGAAGATGCAAATCTCTTGCTGGAAATCCAAGTTGGGTCTTAGCTTTTTGTTTATTTGGCTTTTGGACTTTTTTTATTCAATCTGTCAGTTTGTGTCTTTTGACTGGCAAGTTAAGACAAATTACATTCAGTGTTATTGATGAAAGGTATGTCATTATTCCTGCCTTTATATTCTTTTTCCAGTGCTTGAGTTTTTCATTTGCTTAACTAATTAATTTCACAGTGAGATTTTTTTTCATTCCTCTAACCTCCTGATGTTGTCGATGTCTTCAGTGTCTTTGTTAAGGTTTCTTTATTTTCTGGAGGGTTTGTTGGCCATGAATTTCTTCAGTTTTTTTTTATCATTGAAGGTCTTTATTCATCCTTCAATTTTAGCAGTTATTTTGCAGGATATAGTCATCTGGGTTCACAGTTGTTCACTTTTAGGGTTTGAAAAACTACTCCAAGTTCTCCAAGTCTCTGAATTTTGTGTCAAGAAATCCACTGCTATTCTACTGGATTCCAAATGTGTGTGATTTGGCTCTAACAGCATTTAGTATTCTTTCTTTATATTGAGGCACTATAATTTGGCTAGTACATGTCCTAGAGTTTCTTTTTTGGGTCATATCTATTTGGGGTTCTAAATATCTCCTTTGTTTTAGTACCTATCTAACTCTCTATATTTAGGAAATTTTCTTCCACAATTGCAGTGAAAAAACATTTATGCAACTGTCCTCCAGTTTGACCCCTTCCTTATGTCTGTTGACCCATAAGAGGGCTTTTTAGAGTCATTTATGAACTCACAGATAATCTTCTGATGTTTTCTTGTTTATTGTTATCACTGACTACATGTCCTTTTATATCTAACTTTCTTAAATTCCTAATATTTTATGCTTTCACTAATGTTATTTATTGCCAAAACTATAGAGTTTTTAAGTAAATTTATTTATACAATTTAGATATTCATAATGATCACATTCATCATATGGAATCTGTACCTGTACATGATATAACTTAATTCTTATTTTTTCCCAATCTCGCCTTCTTTCAACTCTTCTTTCCTCCTTATTTATAAAAGCTTTGCTTTCAATTTATCTTTTTTTCCCCCATTTTCCCTTTCTTCCCCGTCCCCCTGTGTACCTTCCCATTTGAACTTTTCTTCCTATTTCACATTATCTATCTTATATTTTGGTCCTTTTTTACACTTTCAATTTCTCACACCAGAAAAACAATGCAATATTTACACCTGTGTGTCTAATTTATTTCACTCAAGAAAGTCTGTAGATGCATTTATTTAGCTATAAATGTCTCAAGTTTATCCTTCTTTATGGCTGAGTGGTACTCAATTGCATAAAAAAACACATCTTCTTTATCCATTTATCAGTTGATGGAGATTTGGGTTGTTTCCAAGATTTAGCTATTACAAACTGTGCTGCTATGAACATGGGAGTGCATATATCACTGTGGTATGGTGCTTTTAATTCATTCAGGGAGATACCAAGAAGGTGAATTGCTGGGTCAAAAAAACCACTAGTCCTAGTTTTTTGAGGAATCTCCACACTGATTTCCACAGGTCACACCAGTCTATACTCCCACCAACAGCAGAGAAGGATTTCTTTTTCCCCACATTCTGCCAGCATTTGTTATTAGTTGATTTCTTGATAATAGCCATTCTTTCTGGAGTGAGATGGAATGTCAGGATTGATTTGTTTTGCATCTCTCAAATGACCAGAGATGTTGAATGTTTTTTCATACTTTTATTTGCCATTTGTACTTCTTCATCTGGGAAGCATGTATTCATCTCAGGTGCTCATTTTTGCATTGGGTCTTTAAATTGGTGGGGGCTGATTTTTTCAGTGCTTTGTATGCTCTAGATATTAGTCCCTTGTCTGAGGAACCACTAGCTAAAATATTTTTCCACTCTGTGTGTTGTCTTTTCACTCTGTTGGTGATTTCTTTTGCTATGCAAAGGTTTTTCACTAAGGTGAGGTCCTAGTCCTTGATTCTTTGCAATATTTCCCATGTGATCGGGGGTTTTTTCATAAATTTTTGCTGATACCTATGTCTTTAAGAGTTCCACCAATTCTCTCTTCCAGCAGATTTAGTGTTTCTGTTTTAATGTTTAGATCTTTGATCTACTTTGATTTTAGTTTACTGTACAGTGAGAGACATAGATTTAGTTTTAGTCTGTGGTATGTGGAAAGCTGTAGGGGACTATAATATTGATTATTCCCAAAGCAGGCTGTAACAGTGTAGGCTGTAAAGAGTTAACCCCTCAATTGGCTTGTTTTGAGATGCAAGTCTGGACAAAGCTTACATGCCAAGGTCAAAATAACTTGCACCCAAATTTTGTTTCCATAATTAAAATCTTCTTAACTAGAAGGAAAAGCTTCTAATTACAACCCTATATTTTGTTTATTCTCCTCTTAATTCTAGAATGCTTTGTCTTGTCCTTTACTAGACTTGCTTGCATTAATATCCATAGTAACTGCATGACTGCACATCATCACACACAGTTCCCCTTTAGCAGGTAGTTCCCCTTTACTCCAATAAAAATCAATGACTTGGACTGACCAGCACCCTTATTGGATAAACAGCATTGGGTGTGCTGGCTCCTTGATTTCTTTGTTTCTTTGGTTCTTTCTTTTGGGATTTTTCCTCAACCTTGCACCATAGCACCAAACAGGCGATCAGAACCTACTGCTGAAGACTCTGATAGAGAGCCACTTTTTCCAGTGCCATTTATTAAAGAGGCTGTATTTCTTCCAGTGGAGATGTTTGGTCCCTTTGTCAAAGATAACGTGACTGAGTGTGTTTGGAGCTGTTTCTACATCTTCTAATTTGTTCCATTGATCCTTGGGTGTGTTTTTTGTTTGTTTGTTTGTTTTTGCCAGTACCATGCTGTTTTATCACAGTAGCTCTGTAGTATAATTTCAAGTTGGGGATTGTGATTCGCTCTGCCTTGTCTTTGTTGCCCAGAATTGTCATTGCTACTCTGGGCCCCTTCTTGTTCCAAATGAATTTTAGGAATGTTTCCTCTAGTTCTGTGAGGCATGTTTTGGGTATTTTGATTAGGATTGCATTAAATCTGTATAACTATTTTGGGAGTATGGCTATTTTTACTATGTTTGTTTTCCTACCCAAAAGCAAAGGATGTCCTTGCATTTGCTGATATCCTCTTTTTAAGAGTACTGTAGTTTTAAATGGAAAGTTCTTGTCCTTCCTTTATTAGATTGATTCCTCGGTATTTCCTAATCTTCAATGCTATTGTGAAAGGCTAAGTTTCTCTAATATCTCTCTCAGTAAGTTTGTTATTTGTGTAGAGAAAAGTTGTTGATTTTTGAGTGTTGACTTTGTATCCAGCATCATGACTGTATTTATTAAGTCAGAAAGTCTTTTGGTGGAGTTTTTGGGATCTTCTATGTGAGTAGCATGTCATCTGAAAATAATGGTAGTTTAACTTCTTCCTTTCCTATCTTTATTCCTTTTATTTCTTTCTCTTGTCTAATTGCTCTGACTAATGTTTCTAAAAGTATATGGAATAGGAGTGGTGATAGTGAACATTCTTGTCTTGCTCCTGATTTTAGAGTGTAAGCATTCAGTTTTGGACCATTTAATATAATGTTGACTGTTGGTTTGTCATAGATGGCTTTTATCAGACTGAGATGAAGACTTTCTATCTCATTTTCTATAAGTTGTGAAATGCTTTTTCTGCATCTATTGAGATGATCATGTGTTTTTATCTCCTTGGCTCTGTTGATATGGTGTATTACATTTATTTATTTGCATATGTTGAACCATCTCTGCATCCATAGGATGGATCATGGTTGGTAATGGTGTATAAACTCCTTAATGATTTGCTGTATTCTGTTTACCAGTATCTTATAGAGGATTTTTGCATCTATGTTCATTAAGGATATTGGCCTGTAGTTCTCTTTTTTGGTTGAGTCCTACTCTGGTTTTGGTATCAAGGTAATACTTGCTTCCAAGAATGATTTAAGGTAATTCTTCCAGGAATGATTTGGAGACTATTGCTTCCCCCTCAAGATTTTGAAAAGTAGTGCCATTACTTCTTCCCTAAATGTCATGTGCTCGCTTTGGTGCCATATATACTAAAATTGATGTTGTGGTAGACTCTGTAGACATCTTTGAAGTCCATTTGTTCACAGGTTCGATTCGGTTCTGATATGTCTGTTGATATATTGTCTAGTTGATCTGTCTATTTGTGACAGTGGTATATTGAGGTTTCTCATTACAATTGCATTAGTGCTTAATTCATTTTTCATGTCTGTAAATATTTGTTTGATATAGTTTGATGCACCAATAATTGGTGGATATATATTTATGATTATTATGTCTTCCTCTTGGAGTTTTCCCTTTATAAGTACATGTTTATAAGTGTTCTCTTGAACACTCTTGGCTTGAAGTTCACTTTTTCTGCAAATAGAATAGCTAGACTCTTTTTCTTCAGGGATCCTGTTGCCTGAAGTACTGTTTTTCATCTTTTGATTTTTCAGTCTATGAATTTCTTTTTGAATTAAATTTGTTTGCTGTATACAGCAATTTGTTGGTTCTTGTTTCTTGATCCATCCTCCTGGAGTGTTTTCTTTTGATTGGTGAATTGAGACTGTTTACTGTACAATGACGGGTATAACTGATGTTTATTGGTTTATTCTTGTCATACTGTTTTCTGTTATTGGTTCCCTGTCTCCCCCCACCCCCAGTTGCTTGCATGCCCTGCCTAGTGGCTTCTTTCTCCTGGTGTTCTTAGAATTATGGTCTTGATTATCTCTTTCCAAAATATCTTTCAGAATATTTTGTAGAGCTGGTCTGGTGGTCATGAATTTCTTCAGTTATTCTTTGTCATGGAAATACCTTATCTCTCCATTGAGTTTTAAAGATAATTTTGTAGATTTTGTGGGGAAAAAAATTTCACCTGCTCTTCCTCAGACAAAGGTCTACTATCTCGAATCTAAAAAGAACTTTAAAAAATCAGACCTCCCAAATTTAAAGACCCAATCCAAAAATGGGCATCTGAAATGAACAGACATGCCTCAGACAAAGAAGTAGAAATAGCAAATAAATACATGAAAAAATGTTCAACATCACTGGTCATTCAAGAGATGCAAATGAAAACAATGCTGAGATGCCACCTCACTCCAGAAAGAATGGCTGCTATCATGAAATCAACCAATAACAAATGCTGGCAGGGCTGTGGAGAAAGAGGAACCCTGCTCCACTGCTGGTGGGAGTGTAGACTGGTGCAACCACTGTAGAAATCAGTATGGAGATACCTCAAAGAACTAGGACTGGAAATCCCATTTGACCCAGCTATTCCCCTGCTGGGGATCTTCCCCAAAGAATTAAGAGAGTCATATCACAGTGATATATGTACACCCATGTACATAGCAGCACAGTTTGTGATAGCTAAAATGTGGAAGCAGCCCAAATGCCCATCAACTGGAGACTGGATAAAGAAAATGTGGTTTTTTTATAAAATGGAGTACTACTCAGCCATAAAAAATGAGAAATTAGAGACATTTATAGCTAAGTGGATGCGCATTTAGGTGATACCCTTAAGTGAAATAAATGGGACACACATGTATAAATACTGAATAGTTTCTCTGGTGTGAGAAACTGAAAGTGTAAATAAGGACTAAAATGTATAATAGGTCATGTGAAATAGGAAGAAAAGGGGCAAAGGGGAAGGAAGTGGGAGGGGTAGGGGAAAGGAAAGAAGGGATTGGAATTAATATGAAAAAATGGAAAAATAGGAATAAAATCTTTATAAATAGGGAGGAATGGAGGGGTTGAAGGGAGGGCTGGGCAAGGGTGAAAAATAAGAACCAAGAGAGACTATGTAAAGGTGCAAATTTCCAATGATGAATGTCATTATATTGTATACCTAAAATGTACCAATGATTAGAATGAATAATTGATAATGCAAAATAGGAAGAAAAGGTCCAAAGGGGTAGGGGTAGTGGGAGGGGCAGGGGAAAGGGAAGAAAGGAAAGGAAAAATGCTGAGAAATGGAAAAAATGGAAATAAAGTCTTTGTAAATAGGGAAGGGTGGAGGGGGTGAAGGGAGGGCTAGGAATGGGGAAAAAATAAGAACCAAGATGCATCATGTAAAGGTACAAGTGCCCAATGAGAAATGTAATTGTGTTGTATACCTAAAATGTACCAATAAAAGAATTTAAGGGAAAAAAAGATAATTTTGTAGAGTACCTCTATCTTGGTTGGAGGTTGTTTTCTTTCAGGACTCAAAATACTTCACTCTAAGATCTTCTTGCCTTAAGGGTTTGTATTGAAAAATATGCTGTCATTCTGATGGGCTTTCCTTTATAGGTGATTTTTTTTCTTTTCTCTAACAGAAAAGAATATTAATATTCTGTTCTTGTGTTGAGTTTCTGGAATCTTGATTATATATACTATGGTATAGATTTATTTTGGTCATGACTAATTGGAGTTCTATATGTCTCATTTATTTGTATGTCAAATTTTTTCTCTATGTTTGGAAAGTTTTCTGCCATTACTTCTGTGAACAGGTTTTCATGGCATTTGTATTGTCCCCTTTTTTCTCCTTGACTCCAGTTAATCTTTTGTTGTTCTACTTTGCATCACCTTGAAGATGTTCAGTTGATTTTTTGATGGTCTCTTCTTATTTTTAACAAATCTTTCTTTTCATGGTCAGTAACTGCAATCCTGTTTTATAGATCTGATATTCTCTCTCCTCACATTGGTCCATGGATTGAATATACTTTCAATGGAGTATTTAATCTCCTGGATATCTGTTTGAATCTGCTTCATGGATTCAATTTCTTTCCTATCTTGAGCATTTATGCTTTCCATCATTCTCCTAAACTCCTCAATTTTTTTATCTGTGTCCTCTCTACAATCACTTTCATTATGATCATCATCTCTTTTTGTTACCTGAAAAATTATTTCTGATAAAATTTTCTCTATAGCCTCATGAATCTGTTCTTTTATTTATGCTGCTCTCATTTCAGAAAATTCAAGTGGGTGACTTCTGATTTCCACTATCGTGTCCCCTGGACTTGTCCTGGGTGGGCTGGAGGTCTGGGGTTGTATTTTACTTATGCATCTTGTCATTTTCTATTTTTTAATTTTAATTTGCTTTTTGCTTTGATGCTCATAAATTTCTTATGGTAGGTAGCTTTATCACTCATATCCAGGCTTCCCTAGAAAATATCTATTCCTCAGAGATATCTTCTAGGTGTAGCTTGCTCATGGTCTTTGTTCCTGTCCCAAGATTCTTACCTTTCCAATTTATTAGAGTTGAGAAGTTGCTATTTGGCTCAGTACACAGTCCTTGCTACTAGGCAATGGTGATGGTTATAACACCAGACAATCACAGTATGTGATATACACTATAGGATAATACAAAGGAGAACAACTGATTACAACAAGTATGGCCTCCTGGTTAAAGTAGTGCAATTAGCAATATCAACAGCATCAAGCACAGCCTAGGAACTGACCAACTGTGGTACCTATTAATTTGGTACCTATAACCAGAGGAGCAAGATCCACAGTTATATAATAAATTCCAACATAAATAAGGAACTTGTATCCATTGAGTTTCCTCTTACTAGAGTAATTTATCCTATTGAGGTGGAATCTATGAGGGAGAGAGGACAGAACACAGAAATAAATGAAGAGAACTATAGTAGAAGCAAGGTTGAAAGACAAGGATGATTACCCAGGCTTTGTGAAACAGAAGAGGACAGAAGAGAAAGGAGGAAGGAGAAAGAAAAAGAATATCAAAGTGAACCAGAAAGATTAGACACAATGTCTACCTTGAGTTCTAGTAAAGCAAATCTAAAGCACCAAGTTTTCTGTCCAGTACTGTTTAAAATAAAATGGATGAATGAATGAATGAATGAATGAATGAATGAGGTGAGGTGCAGGAGGCTATGGGGTTGGTGGCCTGAAGGCCTGGGCCTCTAGGCCTGTTGTTAGGAGCTGGGCCAGTGGAACTTGGCAGGGGGGTTGATTGGCTGACCAGCATGGTGGGCAGAGCTTCCTCACTGTGACATCGTGTGGGTGGAAACGAATGGACCAGAGCATTGGCATCTGCCCTGGGGACAGATAAGAAGCCAGAATCCTGATAATTGGAAGCAACTGCTGACACAGAGGTGAGAGTGTAGGCCAAGAATGGGGTTTAGGGGCATGTTACAGAAACCACGCTCTGGGACAGTGTCGCCTTGGGTTCCCACACCCCCTGACTTCTGGCAAGGAGGCCTAAAAACATTCACAGCCCTAGGCCAGGCTCCAGTAGATGAGCTGGTGTGGTGAATTCACTTCCTGTGCACCTTGAGTTTCACTTTCTTGTTCCTGCAGAAGTGATGACTACTTCCATGCCAATAGCAGCACCTGAAATGTCTCAATTGTGCCCAAATCCACTCCAAAAATCCACCCCAGGAATTGTCAGTCCAGCCTTGGTCATGTAGCAGGTAAAGATGAAGCCCAGGGGACCAGGGCATGCCTGATGAGTGTGGGATCATGTGTTCCACCTCAGTAAGCCTTAAAAAATGAATGAATGAACAGGCCAATGGCTGGGAGATGGCCAGTGGGCAGTGGGAAGGTGGGGCTGCTAGGTTTGGCACATAGCTAGGAGCCCAGTAAGCAGGCCAAACAAAGCAGCAGGCTATGATTGGCTCAACAGCAGGGTCACTGGGGCATTTACATTTCCATGAACAATGTATAGTTTCTCCTTCCCCTAAAGACTGACCAGGAAAATATTTTGTCAGCTATTCCTCCAAGGACAAATATCTAGAATATATAAAGAATTTTTTAAAAGTAAAAGACATCTTAAAAATGGTCAATTGAAATGCATACACGTCTTGGAAGACATACAATAAATAATCAATATGTGAAAAAAGTTGAACACCACTAGCCACTAGAGAGATGCAAATTAAAACAACATTGAGGTTTTGTCTTACTCCGGAAAGAATGACTATCATGAAGAAATCAAGTAAAACCATTACTGCAATCTCTGTAGAGATTCCTCAACACACTAAAAATAGTAATTCCACTTGACCTAGCAATACCTCTACTGAGTATATTCCTAAAAGAAACAAATACATCATAATATAATGATACATGTGTATTCATATTTATAGCAGCACAACTCACAATTGCTAAGCTCTTGGAACAGCCTATACAGCCCAATAATGAGTGTATGAAAAAATGTGATTTATATATATATATATACACATTGAAATATTATTTAGCCATAAATATGAATGAAATCATGTCCTTTGCAGGAAAATGGATGGACGTTAAGATTATAATGTTAAATGAAATAAGTCAGACACTAAAATTTAAATATTACATCATTTCTTTTATTAAAGAAACCCAAAATATAAATATGATAGTGAATTGTGGTATCAACTTGAATAAGAAATGTCCAGCAGGTTGATATAGCACAGTTCTGGGTATCTGGATGATTGATTTACTGAAGACAGAAGACCCACCGGGGTGTGGGTGCCACCAACCAATTGTAGACTGGATAGAATAAAAAGGGAAAGAAGAGAAAAGTCATGCCTCTTTTTTTTTTTGCAGGAGCTCCAGTCTTTACTGTTGCCTTTAAACATCCATCTCCAGGCTTCCATCACAGACTCTTCAGCTTCCATGGAAGACTCTAGCATCCTAATACTGACTTTCACAGGACTCTGAAGTGAGCTCCAGGGCTTTGACTTTTGACTGGATCCTCCACTTTGTAGCACCCAGATGGACATTTTGCATTCTTTCATATCTGACTCCGCAGGTGGCCATTGTAAGTCAACCTTCCTCTTAGTAAACCCTGATACAAGAAAGGGGGATCTTTATAGGAAGGCATCTTATTATGTTCCACCTTTTGAACAAGTCTACAAATTTTATATTTCTTCATTACTCAAATTATCCCATTATTCTCATCCTCCTTATTGCAAATCCATAGCATATAGTCACAAGCTACTGATCAAAATGAAATGCTTATCTTTCTATTTCTGCATTAGGTATAATTTATTGTATATTTCACCACTTTTTATCACACTTCTAGTTCCCATGAGAATATTTTACAACTCTACCCACTTTTTGGGTGTTGATACCCATGCTATCTCTCATGATAAGCCTAGATGTCCCTTCCATGGGGTGTTGTATTTGAACAAGTGGTTGGGTAATTTGTGTTGATAACGTAAATGGATTGAGGTATGCCCAGAGAAATATTAAAACTTTATTTCTGGGTGTGTCTGTGTACTAGTCAGCTTTCCCGTTACTTGGTCACAATACCTGATAGCCATGACTTCAAAAGAAGTTGAATTTGGCTCATGGTTTCATGGATTTGAGTTTATAATCTGATTTCAAAGTTCAAAGAGCATGTCAGAGTAAAGCTGCTCAGTTCACATTGGCTGGGAAGCACAGCAGTGGAATTTCAAACAGGAAGGGGCCAAGGCCCATGTACAGTACTCAAGTTCATGCCTCCGTGACTCATCCAGACACATATGCAAGGGACTCTACTCATCTCTTGGGCTAACCATTCAAGTTTACACAGCACAATTAATGGTCATAATCTTGGATAGTGTTGTGCCAAGTGAGCCAATAAATCACCAAACACTGGGACCAACAACAAAGTTAAACTGAAAGGAGTTTATTTACATGTGTGGACTCCACTCCCTAAGCAAAGTGAAGCCCCGAAGCAGGGGACATTACCGGTTTATAGGTAACTCAAACAAAGAAGTTCAGGGAGAGGCCACCATGTCCTTCAGCCAGCTGTGAAATATCTTTCATAACCCAGTTCTTTTTCATCCCACCTAGCTTGCCAAGATAGGGCCTTCTGTGGCTACAGGGTTCAGTGGCTACAGGGAGGCACTGGGCACCATCTGTTCCCGGGGAGCGATAAAGCATGTTTACAGAAGCAGAGCAAGCGGCTCTCTTGTGGGGAATTCCAGCACTCTGTAAGGGGAGGGGTATGAGGGGGGTTTAATCACAGGCCAAGATGGCATTTCTTAGGTTCACTTTGGTCTCACAGATAGTGTTTCATAAAAGACTGGCATATGAGCCACTGAACTGATTGAGAATGACCCACCCTGAATAAGGACATGAATCATTCAGTAGCCTTGTTGTCTGTTTGGAACAAGTAAGCAAATAAAGTAGGAAACACACACTCTCTTTTTGGTTCTCCCTTCTGAAACCTGCTGCTGTTCTTGTGTAACGAACTGTTCTTTCTTCATCTTTTGCACACTAGTGTAGAGAACAGGAAAAAGAAATGTTACTAGAACTTCTGAAGTGAGTCCTAGTCTCCTGCAAGCCACGGCAACACGAAGTGAATTAACTTATTATACAGGAAAGATAGAAAAAATGAAACTTGGAGAAGAAGCTGAGCTTTGGGCCTGATCAGTGCTGCTCAGGGCAGCAAAGAGGGAAGCCCCCGAGCTTGCCACACCCTTTATTCAGTACATTAGGAGAAACAAGTGTAACAAATGACTCAGGACAGAGAATTCAGTACATGGGGAGAGACAAATGTAACATGACTGGAGAGCGGCGGAATTCCTAGATCAATGAGGAACCATGCAGATGAAGATTTTGTTCCACCCAGGATGTCTTCAGCTGCTGTAATCTTGTCCTGCAGCATCACAGCATCACTGGATCATTGAGGTCTCAGTTGTGACTGGAGGCCAAAATGGAATTATGTCTTGAAATGCCACAGCTGGCCTGTAGACAGAAGAACTAGGCCTAATCAAATGATTTTTCCCCAAAATTCTGTAGCATTGCTCCTGACACACTAAGACTGGCAGCAACAGCCCTCTGGGAGCTCAGTCTACTTTAGTCTTGAAGCAGATTCTCCACCATTGGCCTTCCAGCCTCAGAAGTTTCAGTTTGGGGCTGAATTCCATGATTCTTTTCTCTGGCTCTCCAGTTTGCAGCCATTGCACAAATGCTCAGCCTCTGTGATCATGTGAATCAATTCTCTGTCTGTCTGTTTGTATTTCTGTCTGTCTGTCTCTCCATCTATTCTGTTTATTTCTCTGAAAAACTCTGGTTAATATAAGTGGTATGCTGTAGGTGATAGAATATAGAGAGACATAACATGCTCAATGAGTAGGAAGAAGTTATAAGAGGCATTTTGGTATACTGGAACTAGACCTTCTCCTGCCTTCCTCTCCATTGGGACAATGGGCACCTTTCACACAGGAGCTGTTTTCTTTAGCCATGATCTCACAATGATAACACACAATTAACAAAACACAGATAGATCAGACCCACAACTCTGAAGCCTACTTATAATGTGATAGAATATTTTGAATGTTCCCAAGACAAATAAAAAAATGTCAAAGATGAAGGATATGTCAGAAGAATATGTGTAGATGAATCATTACACATTTTATATATGTATTAAAATATCACACTGTATGCCAGCTAGATATCCATTAAACAAGAAGTAGGCCCAATGAAAGAGATATTGTGTGCATATAAGTTTGTCACTTCTGCAAAAAATTATCAGAAACTAAGTGCATTAAAACAAAAACCATTTATTGTCTTTCTATTCTATAGATCAGAATTCCAGGGATGGAAGGCTGGCTTCTTTGCTCAGGATCTCATCTGGGCTAAGTCAAACCACTGATCAAGCCATGTTCTCATCTGGAGCTCAAGAACCTTCTCCAGGCTCATTTAGCTTTTTGGTAGAATTCACCTGATTGTGTTTTTAGGACTGAGATCCTGTTATCCTTCTGGACAAGGCTCACTCTCAGCACTAGAAATTCTCCACAGTTTCCAGCCAGATTGGCCTCTCTGAACAGTGCAGCTTACTACCTCTAGGACAGCAGAGATATAGTCTTCAGGAACCCTTCCCTAGATATTGTTTAGACCTTTCCTGACTCTTGTCCTCAAAATGTCCCATATGTCCTGTCTCCAAATTTTTTTCCACATTTGTAACCCTTACACACCTTTTCTTTTTCCCGTCACTGCATATTCTCACATTCCACCACCCTGAGCCATTTGACCAGCATTTGCAATGGACATCTCATACCACTTGTCCTATTAAAATCAGGTATATATTTATTCATTCATCAAAAATCTATTAAAGACCTGCTATGTTCCAGCCACAGGGTCTGTGTCCTTATGGCTTTCCATTCAGTTATGGAATGAATATTTTGAGATTCTAACCCTCAAAGGACCCAACTGTGCAGACCATCTAACCATTCTCAACCCTGTTCCTACAAATGTAGAATGAGATTCATAATTGTAAAGACCACAAAAATTGAATTTTATAAAAACTGAAAGAGAATTGTTGTAAGTTGCCAATTTGGGGGAAATATTCATAAAAATATCTGAACATATGTCTTTGAATTATGAAAGATTTATAAGTAAATGACTAGAGGATAGCTCTTTAATCTTGGGTGATAAATATGATGTTTTAACTTCTATTGGCAAAAAAATCATGAAGCCAAAGACTATACTACTTACGGTTTTATATTAAGGCATTCCAATGTATACCCTTGTTCAGAAGAAGAATAGTCAGTTTTTTGGAAATACTGTAGGGGGAACTGTGTCTCCAACACAAATGAGAGCTTTGGAGAGCTAAGGGACCTAGTTAAGACAGGTTTCTCAGTGTCAAACTTCAACAAAACTTTAGTTTAGGGCTGAAATTAGGTATCGGGGGTTAGATCTCTGGAAAATGGAGGAATTCATGGGAATGATATAATAAAGATTTATTCACCTGACATTTATCCTGGTGTCTTGGGAACAAAGAATCAGTAAGAAAAAATTTCAATGTAGAACATTCCCACAGGGAATAACAAGAGGAAAATGTACCTAATGACCAAACAGGCAAAGCTGTAAATATCTCCTTGCCACTGTCGTTCAGAGTGTGAAACCTTGGTCTGGAAGGGACTTGGTTGTTTAGTTTGGAGTCCTGCATCTGGTTTGGTGACTCATACTTAAATCATTTCCTGCTGTGTTCTCTGACAACATAGCTTCATTCTCCATCATTAACCATTCAAGAAGGAATCTGGACTTCCACACTGGGCTCTTCCATTTGTAAAATCCATCCAGGTGATTCCTAGTGTTCAGCAGATGCTGCAGAGTGAGATAATAAAAGCTAAGAGCATGTACCTAACATAAGCCAAGAGCCAACCCAGCCTTGCCCAGAGCTGGGTGATTGTTGGGGTTTTCTTCCTTCTTTAACTTATTGATGTATTTATTTGCCATGCTAAGAAGGAAGGGGATTTTGAGCTCAGTGCAAGGGTCTTTGTTGACAGTTAAGCAATGGTAATGGAAGCTCAATTAGAAGGTGACTGAGAGGCTTAAGGTGATTTCAATATAAGTAGAACATATGTCCAAAGAACTTTGCAGTTAATTAGGTAGAAAAGAAAAATAATGCATTACCTGTGGTGGGACATATGGTGAAATAAGGATATTTCTTGTTTCCGAGATGTAACAATGTTTTGATTTTTTACATTGATATCATATGATATTTTCTATAGTTTTCAGCATTTCAATGGAAATTTCATGTTTGTTCTTTCTCTAATAATTATTGGAATATTACTTTGGCCATGATACTTTAATTTTCATTTAGTAAAGTATGTCCATCTTCTTACTTTTGAATTTCTTGCCTTATTTAAAATGATTTTTCCCAACCATGAACTTTCTATGATGGGTTCACAATTTTCTTCTGAAACATCCGAAACATGTAGTTTACATTCAAATTGAGTTCTTTAATTCCTGACATTTTGTAAGATATTGTAGCTAAGGGACCAACTTCATTTTCCTATGTATACATAGCCATTTATTCCAGCTTTATTTAAACTATTCCAGCTTTTCAAACTAAATTAAAATACAACCTTGTCATATGTCTGCATACACTGAGGTGTAATTCCTAATTCATTCAATAATAGTAACTAGTTGACTGCTATTGATCACACTATTTCAGCAATATTTCATTGTATTACTTTATGTCTAAATCTTGCCAATTTAATTATCAATCCAATCTTAAAAGTATTAAATTACTTCTATTATATATCCTCTTTTGTTTAATGATGTTCCGGTCCAGGTTATTTAATAGACTTGTTTTGAGACCACACAATTTAACTTAATTGTATTCCCCCCCTTCTTCTCATTTCATAACATCCCCTTTATTAAATTTTATCCTACATAATGTGGATATATTCACATGGTGCTGTGTGAACAGAAAGGTGAACAAAGCAGGTGAAGTCTCTGCTTGTTTGGATCTTGTATTTCAATGTCAAGACCTAGCACAATGTAATAAACATGTGGGTGATGTAATTCCCTTTGGGATCAGCCACACAAAAGATTGTATTTAATGTTAAAAGTTAAATTTTTAATGGTATGTGCAAGATTTCTCAGAATATAATCTGGAGAGGACTTTGCATGTTAGATGAATACCACAATCAGGATTACATTGTGTCCATTGGATTTGTCTGAAGAATTCAGAACTGAAAATGCAGGGAAACAGAAATGATACCACATAAAAAAACAGAAACTGGGCAAGGTGGCACACATCTGTGACCCTAGCATTCTGTGAGGCTGAGGCAAGTTCCTCCCCAAGGTGAGAAAATTGGGGACTTAGTGAGAATGTGTTTCCAAAAAAAGGGTCGGATAGGCTGGGGATGTAACTCAAGGTGAAGGCCTTGGTTTCAATTCCCAGCAACACAAAGGAAAGAAAAGAAGAGGAAAAGGGTTGCCTTTTCTGCTCTTGATCCATAGAAAAACAAGTTATTTTCCTTTCCATGCCTGGCTTATTTCACCTAAGAACACATACCAATTGATTTTTACTCTGGAATCTAAAACAATTGGTCTCATGGAAGTACAGAGTAGAACAGTAATTACCAGAACATGACGAAGGGTGGGGGAGGAAGAATGGAAGGGGGTTGATCAGTGGGTGCAAAGTTGCATTGCGAAAGGAGGATTAAATTGTATTCTCCTGCAAAGTGGAGTGACGACGGTTAGTCATCATGTATTGTATCTATCAAAATACCTAGGAGGATTCTGAATATTCTCAATACAATAAATGATAAAGATTTGAGGTAATGGATATTCTAAGTACCCTAATTTGATCATTACACAAGGTATACATGAATTGAAAATTCACATAATATCCCAGTATATATAATTATCATGTCAATTACAAATTCAAAAAATTATCAAATCATTATTTATTTGCACAGAAAAAAATCTATTATTTTAAAAGACCCAATTTTTTTGTTCTTTGTATAGTTACTTTTAAAATTTTGCTTTATTAATCGTTTTGCATTTTTTCCTATACAGATGTTCAATATGTAAGTATCTTCGCATAAAAATCATATCATCAGTTTTGTCTTTGAAGTATTTTGTTTTCAGCTGTATTATTTTTGCTAGTCCAAAAGTGGGTGTAATTAGAGTTAGAATGAAGACAGAAACAGAAAGCTTTTTTTCTTGGAATCTCTCAGGGGCGACAGGAGCTTATTAGACCATTTTTCTCCCTCAGGGCCATTTAATATCTCACTTTGTTTATTAAGTATGTTTGTAAGTATTTGTTTAAATACAGGATAGAAGAAAAATGCCCTTGCCAAAATGGAACCTCAATGTTACATGTATATGGGAGAGTTACAAACTAAAATTTCTGAGTGCCAGTTACAATTTTTCATTAAAAGATAATTTGTTAGAGAGAGCTTGCCTGGTAGACATTCGTTTTAACTAGTATGACTGAGAGTGAGAAAAAAATGTGACATCAACACAGTCCCAAGTAACTTGCCATCCAGCGTGTTTTAAAGCAGAGTATGTGTTTGTCTATGTGCATATGTGGACACACATTTGCCTTTTGGGTTAAAGGAAGTTTTCAGAGAACATGGACCTGGGCTCAGTATATTCTAAAATATAACTCATAATGCATAGCCCACAACATAAGTAAATATATGGAAATAAACTAAGGTACATTTCAATTCACATACTATTTTGGCAGCCAACTTAATAAAAGGCAAATGGAGTAATATCTGATTAGAGAGATCCTATGCCTTGAAGCTTCAGCAACAGTGAGGGCACTTTGTCATTATTCTCTGACATTTTCTCATATCACTCTCCCTCTCACTCATTTTTCCCTGTCATGCTGACTCTCTCTTGACCTGAAACAAGCATCATCCTCAGGACCTTTGCATTGACTGTATCTCTTGTGAGACATGCACTTCTGCAGAAAACTTTGTGGCTCACTCCCTGTCTTCCTGAAGATCTCTTTTTAAGTGTCACCTACCTGCTGGTCTTGCTTACATACATAACCATTAAAATAACATCTTCTCTCTAGTTTCTCCTCCATCTTTGTCTTTTTTTCCTTCACAATAACTTACTATCTGGTAGATTATACGATTGTATCTTTACTTACCCTTATTTGCTTTCATTTGTTTGTATTATTACTTCCTCAATATATGTCAGGAACCTTTGGGTTGTTTGGTTTTCTTTTAGCATTGATCAGTCATTGCCTAGACAGTGTCCAGAACATGATCAGCATTAAATTATATTACTCAATTGCATGAAAGAAATTCCAATTGTTAAAAATGAATTCTCTTGGAAAATGGCTTAGAGAAAAACAGGAATTCCAAGCCAGTGATGGCAAAGAGGATCCACTAAAGGTGAACATATTCGGGGGACTTGACTGTAAAATATAAATTATACCATTTCTGTAAGGTTAGTAATGCACTATGTTAATTTTCTCTCTTTTTAAAGTCACATGGAAACAGAGAATGACACAAAAATTTCAGAATTTCTTCTTCTGGGAATTTCAGAGAACCCCACCTTGCAACCCTTCCTTTTTGGCATTTTTCTTTTCATGTACCAGGTCACTGTGTTTGGGAACCTGCTCATCATCCTAGCCACAATCTCAGACTCTCATCTGCACACACCCATGTACTTCTTCCTCTCCAACTTGTCTTTTGTCGACATCTGTTTCACTTCTACCACAATCCCAAAGATGCTGGTGAACATTCAGACACACAACAAGACCATAACCTATAAAGGCTGCATCACACAGATATACTTTTTCATACTTTTTGGAGTTTTGGACAACTTTCTCCTGACTGTGATGGCCTATGACCGCTTTGTGGCCATCTGTCACCCTCTGCATTACACAGTCATCATGAATCACAAGCTCTGTGGATTGCTGGTTTTGGTGTCCTGGATCACAAGTGCCCTGAACTCCTTGTTACAAAGCTTAATGGTGCTGCAGCTGTCCTTCTGCACAGAACTGAAAATCCCACACTTTTTCTGTGAAATTAATCAGGTGGTCCTACTTGCCTGTTCTGACACATTTTCCAATGACATGGTAATGTTTTTTGCAGCAGGGCTGCTGTTCTGTGGACCTCTAACTGGCATCCTTTACTCTTACTCCAAGATAGTTTCATCCATACGTGCAATCTCATCAGCTCAGGGGAAATACAAAGCATTTTCTACCTGTGCATCTCACCTGTCTGTTGTCTGCTTATTTTATTGTACATGCCTAGGAGTGTACTTTAGTTCATCTGCAACACACAACTCACACTCCAGTGCAACAGCTTCAGTGATGTACAGCGTGGTCACCCCCATGCTGAATCCCTTCATCTACAGTCTGAGGAATAAGGACCTAATGGGAACTCTGAGAAAACTCTTCAGAGGGAAACCATAAAAGAGCCATTTCAAGAAATTCCTGTGGTTCTGGTACTCTAAGCCTCAGATCCATACACTTTCAACAGATCATGAAGTATAACCGCTCTTCTCATTTATGCCTTGGAGTCTCAATTTATTTAAATCAGTTGCTTTATGAAATTTCAGCAACCTCATCACTAAGCTTTCCATTCTGTCTGATATCCAGTATTGTTTCCCTTTCTCATTTTCTATTCCCATTGTTTTTCCCAAACTTGGATCACAGACACTTTGGAGATTCACTTTAGTTTCATATTGTGGCAAGTTTCTGCCTTTGTACATAAACTGTAGCATCAGTTTTCCAGCACACATTGACCATCTCTAATCTGAAAATTCCAAGTGCTCCAAAATGTGAAGGTGTTTAAGCACCAGTATAGCACAACAGGTAGAAAGAGCCACACAGTGAAGTTTTGCTACATGCACAAAATTTTAAATTGTTTGTATAAAATTACCAGCAGTCCATGCACATAACACATATTTTAAAAATGAAGTCAGGTGTGGTGGTGCATGCCTGTAACCCCAGCACTAGTGAGGCTGAGGCAGGAGGATTACTGTGTATTCAAGGCCATCCTGGGCTACACAGTGAGTTCAAGGACAGTCTGAACTACAAAGCAAGACCTTGTATCCAGAAAAGAGAGAAGAAAAAATAAATGAATTTTGTTTAGACTTCATTCATTTCCTTCAAGCTATCTCATTTTGTATATGTAAATAGTCTAGAAGATTAAAATGTCCAAAATCTGATACAGATCTGTTCCCAAATATTTCAGACAAGGGATATTCAACGCATACTCATACTCATACTCAACTTACACACAAATCACTTCATGAGATGTCTATTAGAATTAAGATAAATTTATAAATCAGTTTAACAGAACTGATGGTTTATCATATTGAATCTTTTTATCCATGAAAGTAGAATATGTCCATCAATTTATATTTCTTGGATCTTATTAATAATATATTTATAATTTTATTTCTATTTGTCCATAATGTGTTTTTGCATATTATATACACTTTAATCAATTGTCGTATATACAAGTTTTATGGTAAATTTATATTTATTTCTGCATATAATTTTGTACATTAACCTTGTGTCTTACAACATTGCTGTAACTGCTTATTCCAAGTTTTTGTTGTTTTCTTTACTCCAAAGATTTCCTAGTGATGCCTTTTGTGAATAAAAGTTATTTTTTTTCCTTCCCTATCTATATCTTTTCAATTTCTTTTTCTCACATTACTGCCTCAGATAGTTCTTCTTTCTGGAACTGTGTTGAAAACCATCAGTGAGGGCACATTTGCCTTTTTCTTTATAAGGCTGAGAAAATACCTACTTTATTACCATTATGGATGATGATAGATGTAGTGATTTTTAAAAAGTTTATCAAGTTGAAGATACTCTTTTCTTCCAAATTTGCTAAGAACTTTTGTCATTAATCAATGTTCAATTTTTAAATTGTTTTTCTGCATCTATTGATACAGTTGTACATTTTCTTCTTCTGCCTATTGATGTGATGTATTTCATTATTTGAATTTTCAGTGTTGAACCACACTTGCATCCCTGTGATAAATCCCATTTGCTTGTTATATAATTATTTTGACAGATGGTTGTTCTTGATTACTTATTATTATTGTGTTGAGGGATCTTGTATCTATATTTATCAGTGATATTTGTGTGTAGATTCCCTTTCTTGAAAACAACTTTGGTTTTGGTATTAGAATAAATGAGTTAGAAAGTGATGCATTTGATGCTACTCTTGTGAAAATTAGAGAATTTGCATTTTTCTATTAAAATTTTGTAGAATTTATCAGTGAATTCAGACAGGTCTAGTGCTTTCTCTTTTGGAAGGTTATGAATTATTGATTTAGATAACTGACTGAGTCAGAGTCTTTATGGCTGACTACAGAAAGAGGTGCATGAGGAAAGTTCAGTAGAGAGCCACTAGATAATGCAGATATTCTGAAACAGGAGGCAAACAAACCCAAATACAGAAAATGAACCTGAAAGAGAAATCCACAAGACAGTCAAATACCAGGGTGGTTGAGAAAGAAAAGTGGCACCCCCATTAGTCCACAGCACTAAACAATCTTCACCCAGTGAACACACCACCTTGGGAGTAGTTCTAGCACACTGAGGGAAGAGTCAGTGCTACAGAGGTCAGACCCTTGAGCAAAGCTCCCTATATACTCTTCCTCTCACTTGGAAGAAGAAACTCAGCATGGAAGACAGCTGTAGGTATAGTCTCAGGAGCTATATACTGCAAGTGTTGAAACACAGAAAACAAAGCGAGAGCCAGCAGTCCTAAAACAAACAATCCCTCCCTCAATATCTTACCAAACACGGAGGATAGCTGTGTCCCTGTGGCATTCTGTCCCCTGCAGACAATTCATTGTCTACAGGAAAAGCTCCCACCCTAAGCAGAGAGCAGCTTAACACCGTGAGCCAAAGGTAACATAGAACTCACTGGTGGGGAGCCACAGACTTCATCTCAGGAGACAATGGGGAGAAAGGGAGACATAGCAGAGAGATACCAAAACAGCCATTTTCCTATTATTCTCCCTAAAATCAGGGATATCTAAGAAAAAATATTCTGCCCATTACCAATAGTTGTGTGTGGGGAAAAAAGCCCTCTGCTTAGCCCTTGGGTTGTTATAAGTTTTGTGAAATGAAGCTCTTAGGACAGTGACTGACAAAGGACCACAGGTAGAGGGGAATAGAGTAGTACCTGGGTCAGAGAGTTTCCAATAATGCAATAGGTAAAAGGTCTGCGGAAGGAAGACAGAAGATGACCAGAGAATTTGCCCTGTAGTGAAAGCCGAGAGACTGGGAGGTCCCCAGTGGAAGGTGATGGAGAACAGGTGTTGGGAAAGTAGACCATATCCTCTCCTTCCCATATTAACTGACACAGTCAGACCTCTGGACAGAGACAGGGGTTTGCAGTTAGCTATGACCAAAGCATGGCTGGAGCTAGCCCAGAGAGCCATATGTATCAGTGGGCCTCCCCACATCAGGCAGGAGATTAAGCAAACTGCAGCAGCATAAGGAGACTAGTTTAGAGGCCTTTAACCAGACTCCCACTGCAGCATGAAGGGGACTGGGGAGATGCTTCTGCTTTGCGCTATGACTGCTGTATGAGGGTTTCTTTTTGTTTTTATTTTGCTTTTGTTGTTCTTTCTTCTTTATTCATTTTATTTTGTTTATTATTAATTTTTTTATCTATAGTAAAACCTTGGATTGCAAGTAACTTGTTCTACAAGTGTTCTCCAAGACAAGCAAACATTTCTAATAAATTTTAACTTGATAAGTGAGCAATGTCTTGAAAGATGAGTAGTATGTGATGCTGAATGTGACATGATCACAATTGAGTCAATAGTTCTCTTTTTCTCTCTCTCATGATCTCTCTCTCTGGAGATTGCAGGTGATCATCTCCCAACACCAAGAGGTTATGGAGGAGATCTCACTCGGGGGGGGGGGGGGATAAAAAAGAAGAAAAAAATCCCTCACTTCAAATGAGATTAGGGACATGCATAAAATGTAGGAAACAGCAAAATTTTGCAGAAAATCAGTACATCAATAAGGCTATACCAGGCCAGGGGATTTAGCTCAGTGGTTCCATCGCCTGCCTCACAAGTGCAAGGTCCCAAGTTCAGTCCCCAGTACCAAACAAAAAAATAAGGCTATACCAGTTCAAGTCTAAAGGCATGCAATCTCACATTTCTATAAAATCCTCAAAAGAAGGCAAAAGCAAGTGTCATTGGATAGGTTCCCTGTTAATGTTAAATGAAAAGAAAAACATTCCTTTGAGCCAATAGACAGCAGTGATTCCTTAGTGATAGTGAAAGTCATTCTATACAATAATCCTCTTCTCTTTGGTCTTCCGCACTCCAGCCATGATAGTCTTCAAAGGTAATTGCCTGTTAATTTGTTAACTCCTCATTATATTTTGTATTTTCCTTATCATTTTGTATTGTATTACATCATTGTAATCATTTTAATATGAATATTTTTGGACTGTGGAATGAATAATCTGAATTTCCATTATTTATTACAGGGAAATTTGCTTGATATACAAGTACTTTAGATTGCAAGCATGTTTCCAGAATGAATTGCAAACCAATTTTTTATCATATTTTTCTTCGTTTTGCTTTTTCCCCTCCCTACTATTTCTTATTCTCTTATCTTCCCTCTTTCCTTTCACCTGTTATGTGGCATATATTTAGGAGATGCCTGTGTATGTGGAAAAGAGAATAGGAATGAACTAGTCCTTTAACTTAAAGTAGTTTTCATGGGCATGCCAGGGTAACCCTCACCAAAATTGCACATTGAAGATCTAAACAAAACTAATGACAATTTATAAGAGATTCCAGCAATCTCATTAATTTCTTCAGTCTCTAATTACACTTCCTGTTTCATCCTTCCTCCAACTACCACAAATATTCTGTGAAACCAGTTTCATGCTACCCTTGACTCAAGCTATAAAAATAATTCCAACTGGGCTGGGGATTCAGCTCAGTGGTGTCACAGCCTGCCTCACAAGCACAAGGTTCTTAGTTCTATCCCAGATACCAAAAAAAACGTAAAAATAATTCCAACAGAGTCTGATCATCTGCCTATTTTTCTTCTATTGACATTTCCCTTCTCTCTCTCTCTTCCTACTGTGGTCCCCTGTTCCAATAACTTTTCTTTTTCATTCTCCTATCACTCCAAATGCTAGGCTAACTGCTAGTAGAAGTATAGTACAGTCTGTAGGGAACAAAGATAAAAATGTGAAATTGGAAAAAAATATTCAATGTTGATAATTAATGTATGCTTGGATCTATTGATACTACTATAGCCAGTAGGAATTCTCTCTTCATAACATAGTGACCATGTCCAATCCTACTGAACTAAATAGGTCAAAGTGGAAGGCAATACCTCTTGGCAATTAAATACAAGATCATATTACTAGAAAGAAGAATCTAATTAAAGATATCTCCATAAAAATGAACTTTTCATTCTATTAGACCTCAATCTTAAGCACAACTGAAAAAACAAAGAAACACACCTGCCTGGAAAGTGCAAGGTCTTGAGTTCAATGCCTAGTACTGCCAAAAAAAAAAAAAGTGTGTCTACCATTTGGGCTGGGGATTTAGCACAGTGTTGCCACCACCTGCCTCACAAGCACAAGGTCCCGAGTTTGATCTCCAATACAAAAAACAAAAACAAAAACACAAAGAAAACAAGGCAACAGAAATGCCTGTAAAACTCCCAACTCCCTCAATGCAGATCCAAGGGACATCAATAAAGAGAAAATCAAACACAAAACAGCTGAAATGTAGAAGAAAATCAAACTGGAAACAAATGAAATCAGTGAGTTCAAAGATGATACAACCAAACACATTGAAATCAATAAAAAAGTTCAATTGTATTAAAAAATAATCAAATAAAAATAGAAGAGCTAACAAAACTATTCAATACATGAGTGTCAAATTTACCAAAGAATTAGAGTTCATGAAAAGGTACCAAACAGAAATCCTGGAGATAAAAATTTCCATTAAATGTGTGAGAAGCAAAAGTGGCCAAGGTGAGAAGAGAATATCAAATCTAGAAGATGTATCTGATGAATGAGACCATATACACACAGATAAATCGAAAACATCAAGAGAACAAGGAAAACTACTAAAATACATTACCACATGATGCAAAGAAGACCATATTAAAACTAATTGGTGTTATACAAAAGTCAAAGGAAAGAACATATGAAATTTTAAAAATATATTTACAGAAATCAGCAGAAAATTTTCTAAGTAAATAATTCAACCTACAGCTAAGCAATGTATAGTGTATAGAACACTGTATAGCCATGACCACAAAAGAACTTTTCCAGGACACATCACAGTCAAGATCTCAGTGTGTAATGGAAGGACAGAAGGTGAAAAACTGTTAAAGAAACCAAAAACATAACTGATAAAATGAAAACCATTAAAATTCCAGCAGATATTTCATCACAAACCTTACACACCAAAGAGCATGAAATAAAGTATTTCAAGCCATAAAATGAACTTCCAACCCAGACTGATATAGCTTGGGAAATTATCTTTTGAATTTGACTAAAAAATAATCTTTCCAAGAAAAACGGCACATTAAGATATTCATAAATAAAAATTCAGCACTGTAAAAAGTTCCCAAGCATATCCTATCAAGAGATAATTAACCCACCAAGTCAAAAGGCTAATCAAATTTATACTCAAGGCAGGGTAAACAGTTAAACACATGGGAAAAATGGACTCAAAAACAGCAAAATAATGCAATGACAAGAATAAGTTCATAACTTTCAGTAATAACTTTCAATGTAATTGGGCTCAGTCTCCCAATCAAAAGACACAGAAAAGGGCCAGGGATTTAGCTCAGTGGTCTGCTGCCTGCCCTACAAGCACAAGAACCTGAGTTCAATCCCAGGTACTGAAAAAAAAACCCAAAAGACACAGAGTGGCAAACTGGATCAAAACAATAAAGCCCAACATTATTCCACATACAGGAGAAGCATTTAATAAAAATTATACACTAACCTTCAGGGCCGCCATACCACTGGCCCTAATGCTGAAGAGCAAAACCACCCCAGCACTCAGGAGGAGCATTCTGAGCCACAGTACCATCACCCCCAGTGCCAAGGAGCAGAACCGCCCCCAGCAACGAGGTGGTGAGTGGAGCGGATGCCAGCAGCACACACACCCCCATGGTGAAATGAGAAAACATGTAAAGAAGTCTGAAAACAAGAATTCCAGGTCACCTAAAGCAACCCCAAAGGGAAGTGAGACAGAACAATCTGATACTCAACCACCTAGACTTCCTGAACTCGCAACAAAAAAGGATCTGGAAAAAATGAAATCAAAAATAATTTCTCAGACAACAGCAGAGATTGTGCCCATAATGCAAGACATGATTAATAAATCTAGAGAGGACACAGATAAAAAAAAATAGAGGAGCAGAGGAACATGATGGAATCCCAACATAGGAAACAAATGGAATCCATAAAACAGATGGTAACAGATTTCCAGGAGATTAAAACTTCACTGAAAGTTTACATGGCAGAATGAGCCAATGTGAGGACAGAATTTCAGATATAGAAGATAAGATTGCAATTAGTGACCAGGAAAAGAGAAATTGCTTTAAAATACTAAGGGACCACGAGAAATCAATCCAGCAGCTCCTAGACAATGCAAAGAAGAATAACATAGGACAGAGCAGAGTCAAGGAAGAAACAAGAGGGTGCAGATTTTTTATGTCATCTGAACTGTTCACAGAAGTGAAGGCAGAAAACATCCTAAGCATGGGAAAAGAACTTGACATACAGATAAGTGAGGCATATAGGACTCCAATTAGCCATGATCAAACAAAATCTACACATAGGCATATAATATTTAAGATTCCAGAAACCCAACAGAAGAACAAAATTCTACAAGCAGTTAGGAAAAAAACCGAATCAAATACAAAAGAAAGCCCATCAGAATCACAGCAGACTTCTCAATGCAAACCCTCAAGGCAAGAAGGTCTTGGAGTGATGTATTTCAAGCCCTAAAGGAAAACAGCCTCCAACCCAGATTGGTGTACCCTGCAAAACTATCTTTCAAAATTGATGGAGAAATAAGATACTTTCATGACAAAGAGCACCTGAGGAACTTCATGAATACCAAACCAACACTCTAAAACATTTTAGACAATATCCTAGGAAAAGACAGTGAGGATCACAACCCCAGAAAGTGCAGCAGTATGAATCCATTGGGCTTGACAAGAAATAAAATGCAGAGCACCCAGGAGGAGGCTGCCAGGCCACCATTCCACCACTCACAGGGCAGAGGAGGTGAGCCACATGGGTGCCAGCATCACCCCCCCTATTGAAATGAGAAGACACGTAAACAAGGGTCAAAAACAGACTTCCAGATCACCTACAGCAACCCCAAAGGAAATGAGATGGAACAATCTGATACTCAACCACCTAGATTCCCTGAACTGGCAACAAAAGGGTATGTGGAAAAAATGAAATCAGAAATAATTTCTCAGATAACAGCAGAGATTGTGCCCATAGCGCAAGATATGATTAATAAATCTAGAGAAGACACAGATAAAAAAATAGAGGAGCTGAGGAACATGATGGACTCCCAATATAGGAAACAAATGGAATCCATAAAACAGATGCAAAAAGATTTCCAGGAGATTAAAAACTCCATTGAAAGTTTATGCAGCAGAATGAAGCAATGTGAGGACAGAATTTCAGATTTAGAAGATAAGATTGCAATTAGTGACCAGGAAAAGAAAAATTCTTTAAAATTTTAAGGGACCATGAGAAATCAATCCAGCAGCTGCTAGATGATGCAAAGAAGAATAACATAAGACTGATCAGAGTCAATGAAGAAACAGGAGAGAGTGCACACAATATCCTAGGAAAAGACAATGAGGATCACAACCCTAGGAAGCCCAGCAGAATGAATCTATTGGGCTGACAAATTAAATGCAAAGGGGGAGAATCCAACAAAAAGAAAAAGTCATGACAAGGCTTTTAAAACTTTTAACTTCATCTCCCTAATGAGTGTATAATTCAATTTTATTATTGTACTGATCAGTATTTTTCTGATTCTAGAGTTGCACAGCTTTCCTTGTGCTGTACTGGCTATTTATGATCTCCTTGTGTCTACTTTTTAATTGGGTTGTCTATTAATGAGCTCTAAGAATTCTTTATATATTCTGGTCATAGGTTATATGCATTGTAAATATCATCTGTTTAAGGACTACTTTTCATTTTAATGATGTCATTTAAAGTTCTAAATTTTGATGGAAACTCATCAATTTTTTTCTTTTATACATCATGTTTTTTATATCCTAGGAAGTTCTTGCCTACCCTAAATTCATAAACATTTTTCCTTATAATTTCTTCTTAAAGTTTTATAGTTTTGGGCTTTCATATTTAGGTTCACAGATCCTTTCAACTTATTTTTATGTATGGAAATAAAGGGTTGAGGTTAATTTTTTATATATGGATGCCAGGTGTTCTAGAGCCATTTGCTGAAAACACTCTTTTCCTCTGCTCTTGAATTGAGTGTATATTCTACAAAATGTTAATGTTAAGTAATCTTTCAAAACTCAGTGGACCATATATGAGTGGTACTATTTCTAGATTTTCTGTTTTATTCCAATGATCTATATGTCTTTCCTTACTTTTCTAGGTCCTTTGTACTAATACATAACTTTTAAATTTCAATTTAAACTTTTAAATCCAATTCTTCATTTATAACAAGTATACATAGACATGAGTTTTTATATATATCTTGTGTTTTCTAATCCTGCTAAATTCAAATTAAAGTTCTAGGGCATCCTAGAGATTTCTTAATATTTTTTCTGTAAATGATCATTTCATCTACATATAAACATTTTGCTTCTACCTTGCCAGTCCTATTCTAATTGTGTCATTTTATTACAAGACTATTTTTGTTTAGGCCTATGTTTCAAATAGTGGACAGATGAAGAGTAGGCATATCTACCCTTGTTCCCCACCTTAGGGACAAAGCATTGTATCTTCTCCATTCGTATAAGTCATTTTTACTGGAAGTATGGAGTACATGTCTTTAATCTGTTGAGAAAGTTCTGTTCTACTTCTACTCTCTTGATAGCTTTTACCATGAACAGCTGTGGAATTTATTCCAATACTTTTTCTCCAACTAGTGATAGGATCATATGGCTTTTTCCTTTCCTCTGTTAAAATAATGATTTATGGGGGTGGATTTTCCAATGCTGAACCAACACTGCCATCCCTATAATAAAACCACTTTTTTCACAGGGCCGGATCTGACTTCTAATAGTTTGTTTTGTTAAACAAATTTCTATCTATGTTCATACTTTTTTCTTCTATTATCTTTATCCAGTTTTAGGATTAGCACAATGTTGATTTCCTAAAATGAGGAGAAAAGTGTTCCTTCTTTTTTCTGCTTTAAATGTTTGATATAATTTATCAGTTAAAATGTATATGAGCCTGTTCTTGTCATATAGGTAGGTTTTCAAGCTAGGAATATACTTTCTTTAATAGGTGGTATTCAAATTTTATATTTCCTCCAGAGTTAGTTTCACTAATTTGTCCTCCAAGGAACTTCTTAGAAGTTGTCAAATTTATTTCTAAAAAGATTTTTGTAATATGCTTTCTATATCCTTTTAAAATCTGTGGTAATGTCTCCTAGATCTTGATATTGTAATTTTTAAAATGTGTAATTGATATTGTGTAATAGGAAGAAAAGGTCTAAAGGAGTAGGGGAAGTGGGAGGGGTAGGGGAAAGGAAAGAAGGAAAGGAAAAAATATGAGAAAAGGAAAAAAATGGAAACAAAGCCTTTGCAAATAGGGAAGGGTGGTGGGGGTGAAGGAAGGGCAGGGGAAGGGGAAAAATAGGGGCCAAGTGGCCTGAGGCTCCTCGGCTGCATTCTGGTTCCTGCCCACAGCGTGGTGAGGTCCCAGGAGTAACTTGGAGCCACGCCTTCATCCAGTGCTTCTCTCTTGGGGTGGGCCAAGTGGCCTGAGGCTCCTTGGCTGTGTGCCGGTTCCTGCTTATGACACGGGGAGGTCCCAGGAGAGGCTTGGAGCCACACCTTCATCCAGTGCTCCACTGAACTGTGCAGGTGCCTGCAAGGCCCAATTCCATCCCCCTCACCACCCCCTACCCCCCCCCACTTTCTGGCTCTTCTGCTACCTGGTCCCACACTACAGAGGCACAGGGGATTACACTTCACATAGTTAAATGTGATAGATTAATAACTACCACAAATTGTCATTTTCTAAGCTGCACTTGATGCTATGGTATTGCTGATAGTAACGTTTGGCCTAACATGTTGTGATTGATCTAATCAGTTTTCCTTCCTGGTATAAGGAAAATAAAATAGCCTCAGAGTCATTAGAGCCTCAAAACCTAAACACAAGCCATATCTGGAAGACACCTCTGAAAAGCAATCTTTCCACAAGGTTTTTAAACACAAGCAATAAAGATACCTGCATTAAGTAATTTTGAAATATCAACCCAGGAATTAAACCAAGGACCGTACAAAAACAAAAATGAGAAGACATTTAAGCAAGGCACAAATGCAGGCTTCCATGCCACAAAAAGGAAATTCTGGGGGAAATGAGGTGGAAAAGTCAGATAATCAACCACCTGGACACACTGAACTGATAGCACAGGAAGTAACAAAGCAGATACATGAGGCTCTAGAAAAATTCAAAGCAGAAATAATCTCCCAGATAAATACAGAGATGCTGAGTAGAGTGAAAGACATTATTAGAGGCTCTAGAGCAGAAACAGACAAGAAAATAGATGAGATCAGAAACATGCTGAAAGCCATGAATGCCCAGCATAAGAAAGAAATGGAAACCATGATTGCCCAACATATGAAAGAAATGGAATCCATGAAACAGATTCAAACAGATATTCAGGAGATTAAAAACTCCATTGAAAGTATGCAGAGTACACTAAGAGAATCTGAACACAGAATATCAGATATAGAAGACAGGATTGCAGTTAAGGACCATGAAAACAGAGATTTCTTAAAGATAGTAAGGGACCATGAGAAATCAATCCAACAGCTGCTAGATGGTACAAAGAAAAATAACATAAGACTCATAGGAGTACACAAAAAAACAGGAGAAAGTACAATTGACATTAAAAAAACTGTTCACACAAGTAATTGTAGAAAACTTCCCAGACAGAGGTAGAGAACTGGGCACACAGATAAGTGAGGCATATAGAACTCCACACATGCATGATCAAAAAAACTACACCTAGACATATAATAGTCAAGATCCCAGAAATCCAACAGAAGAACAAAATTCTACAGGCTGTTAGAGGAAAGAAACAAATCACATACAAAGGAAAGCCCATCAGAATCACAGCAGACTTCTCAGTGCAAACCCTCAAGGCAAGAAGAGCTTGGAGTGATGTGTTTCAAGCCCTAAAGGAAAACAGCCTCTAACCCAGATTGATGTACCCTGCAAAACTCTCTTTCAAAATTGATGGAGAAATAAGATACTTTCATGACAAAGAGCACCTTAGGAATTTCATGAATACCAAACCACCACTCCAAAAAATTTTAGACAATATAATGGAAAAGACAATGAGGATCACAACCCCAGGAAGCCCAGGCAGTTGGAGAAAAGAAACAGATCACCTACAAAGGAAAGCACATCAGAATCATGGCAGATTTCACAACACAAACCCTCAAATCAAGGAGAGCCTGGAGTGAAGTATTTCAAGCACTAAAAGAAAATAACTTCCAACCTAGACTGTTGTGTCCGGAAAAAATTATCTTTCAAAATCAATGGGGAAATTAGATACTTTCATGGCAAAGAACACCTGAGAAATTTCATGAACACCAAACCAGCACTCCAAACAATTTTATGCAATATCCTAGAAAAAGACAATGAAGGTCACAACTCCATGAGGGACAACAGAGAGAAGACACGATGCAAGGTAAGGCACTAAAGGGAAAGGGAGAAAAATAAGAAAAGAGCCAACAACAATAAAACATCATGGCAAGAATGAGTCAATATCTCTCAATTCTAACTATGAATGTTAATGGCCTCAATTCACCAATCAAAACAAACAGACTGACAGAATGGATCAAGAAGCAAATCCCAGCAATATGCTATATACAAGAAACACAGCTAACTCAAAAGGAAATTCATAGACTGAAAGTAAAAGGATGGAAAACAGTTCCCCACACAACAGGATCCCAGAAAAAATCAGGTGTAGCAACCTTATTTGCAGACAACATGGATTTCAAACCAAAACTAATTAAGCAAGACAAAGATGATCACTACATCCTTGTGAAGGGAACAATCCAAGAGGAAGAGATGACAATTCTAAATATTTATGCACCAAACATGAATGCCCCCAACTATACAAAACAAATATTAATAGACATGAAAAACCAAATAAACAATAACACAATTGCAGTGGGGGACCTCAACACCCCTCTATCACAAATAGATCATCTAGGGAAAAAATTAACAATGAAATTCTAGAACTGAACCAAGCTATTGAACAAATTGACTAATAGATCTTTATAGATTGTTCCACCCCACAAAATCAGAATGCACATTCTTTTCAGCTGCACATGGGTCATTCTCCAAAATAAATCACATGCTAGCTCATAGGGCAAATCTAAGTAAATGTAAAAGAATCGAAGATATCCCCTGTATATTAGACTATAGTGCAATGAAATTGGAGATCAATAACATAAGAAACTGCAAAACACCCACAAACACATGGAAATTGAATAACACCCTCCTAAACAATCAATGGGTGACAGAGGAAATTAAAGAAGAAATTAGACAGTTTCTACAAGTAAATGATAATGCCAGTACAACATACAGGAATCTATGGGACACAATGAAAGCAGTTCTACATGGGAAATTCATAGCAGTGAATGCCCATATTAGGACAACTGAGAGAACTCAGTTAAATAATCTAATGCAGAACCTCAAGCTCCTAGAAAAAGAAGACCATAACAAACCCAAAGCTCATACAAGAAAGGAAATTATAAAGATCCAAGCAGAAATCAATGCAATGGAGACTAAGAGAATGATACAAAAAGTCAATGAATCAAAGAGCTGGTTTTTTGAAAGTATAAATAAAATTGAGAAAACTTTAGCCAACCTTATCAAAAAAAGGAAAGAAAAGGCTCAAATCCATGCAATTAAGAATGAAAAAGGTGAAGCCACAACAGATCCAGCAGAAATTCAGAGGATCATCAATACCTACTTTGAGAACCTGTACTCTAATAAAATGGAAAACACAGAAGAAATGGACAAATTCCTAGATACATATAAATTGCCAAAGTTAAATGAAGGAGATATAGAAATTCTAAACACCCCAATTACAATGAGTGAAATTGAAAATGTAATAAAATATTTACCAACAAAGAAAAGCCCAGGTCCTGTTGGCTTCACTGCTGAATTTTACAAGATATTTAAAGAAGAACTAACACCATTACTTTTTAAACTCATCAAGGAAATTGAAAGGGAAGCAATACTTCCAAATTCATTCCTGGAAGCAAGTGTTACTTTGATTCCAAAACCAGGGTTATGACCCAACCCAAAAAGAGAACTACAGGCCAATCTCCCTAATGAACATAGATGCAAAAATCCTCAACAAGATACTGGCAAACAGAATACAGAGGGTCATCAAGAAGATCATAAACCCTGATCAAATTGGATTTATCCCAGGTATGCAAAGATGGTTCAACATCTGTAAATCAATAAATGTAATACACTATATTAACAGAGTCAAGGACAAAAACCACATGATCATCTCAATAGATGCAGAAAATGCATTTGACAAAATCCAGCACCCATTCATGATAAAAACGCTACAGAAAATTGGAATAGAAGGTCTTTATCTCAACCTGATTAAGGCTATCTATGAAAAACCAATAGCCAACATCATACTAAATGGTCGAAAACTGAAAACTTTCATGCTAAAATCAGGAGCAAGACAAGGATACCCACTATCACCACTCCTGTTCAATATTGTTCTGGAAACATTAGCCATAGCAATTAGACAAGAGAAAGAAATAAAAGAAATAAAGATAGGAAAGGAAGAAGTGAAACTGTCATTATTTGCTGATGATATGATACTTTACATAGAAGACCCAAAAAACTCAATCAAAAGCCTTCTAGACCTAATTGACAGATTCAGTAGAGTAGCTGGATATAAGGTCAACACTCAAAAAACAACAGCCTTCTTATACGCAAATAGCAGACCCATTGAGAGAGAAATTCGGGAAATAATTCCTTTTACAATAGCATCTAGAAAAATATCTAGGAATCAACCTAACAAAGGAAGCAAAGACCTCTACAAAAAAGACCTCTACACTGAAAAACACAGCACTCTGGAGTCACCCCACTGCAGACAGGCAGGTCTGTGCATGCCCTACTGAGGTCCTGAGTCACACGGAAGATGACACCAAATCACCCCACTGCAGACAGGCAGGTCTGCACACTCCCTATGGAGGTCTGGAGTCACGTGGAACACGCTGAATCAGCCCGCTGCAGACAGGCAGCTCTGCACACGCCCTACCGAGGTCCTGAGTCCCGTGGAAGATGCCAAATCACCCTGCTGCAGACAGGCTGCCACCTGGTTCCACACTACAAAGATGCAGAGGACACCAGACCACCAGACCAAGGTACTGAGTCACACTGCTCCTGGCCCAGAGGTAGGGCCTTCTGAGACGCTGTCCCACTGCTTCTGGTCCAGAGGAAGGGGCTTCCCAGTCACCATCCCTCTTGTTGCTCCCAGCCCAGAGGAAAGGGCTTTTGGGCCACATTCTGTCCCACTGCTCCTGGCCCAGAGGAAGGGGCTTCTGGGCCAGCATGCCTCCCACCGCTCCTGGCTCAGAGGTAGGGGCTTCTGAGCCGCCATCCCACTGTTCCTGGTCCAGAGGAAGGGGCTTCCCAACCACCATCCCTCCTGTTGCTCCCAGCCCACAGGAAAGAGCTTTTGGGCCACCATCCCTACCGCTGCTCCCGGCCCCTGTCCCACCTCTCCCAGCTCAGAGGAGGTAATCCATGCAGGCACTAACAGTCCCCCACCCCAGTCAAAATGAGAAAACACGAAAATAAGTCTCAAAACCAGACTTCCAGATCACCTACAGCAACCTCTAAGGGAAATGAGATGGAACACTCTGATACTCAACAACCTGGACCCACTGAACTGGCAACAAAAGGGGATCTGGAAAAAATGAAATCAGAAATAATTTCTCAGATAACAGGAGAAATTGTGCCCCTAGTGCAAGACATGATTAATAAATCTAGAGAGGAGCTCAGGAACATGGAATCCCAACATAGGAAACAAATGGAATAAATAAAACAGATACAAATAGATTTCCAGGACATGCAAAACTCCATTGAAAGTCTACACAGCAGAATGAGCCAATGTGAGGACAGAATTTCAGATATAGAAGATAAGATTGCAATTAGTGACCAGGAAAAGAAAAATTGCTTCAAAATTATAAGGGAACATGAGATATCAATCCAGCAGCTGCTAGATGATGCAAAGAAGAATAACATAAGACTGATTGGGCTCAATGAAGAAACAGGAGAGAGTGGAGATGACATAAAAAATCTCTTCACAGAAATAATGGCAGAAAACTTCCCAAGCAGGGGAAAAGAACTTGACATACAGATAAGTGAGCCATATAGGACTCCAAATAGCCTTCATCAAAAAAAATCTACACATAGGCATATAATTGTTAAGATTCCAGAAACACAACAGAAGAACAAAGTTCTCCAAGCAGTCAGAGAAAAGAAACAAATCACATACAAAGGAAAGCCCATCAGAATCACAGCAGACTTCTCAACACAAACCATCAAGGCAAGAGAGCTTGGAGTGACATATTCCAAGCCCGAAAAGAAAACAGCCTCCAACCCAGATTGATGTACCCTGCAAAACTATCTTTCAAAATGGATGGAGAAATAAGATACTTTCATGACAAAGAGCACCTTAGGAACTTCATGAATACCAAACCAGCACTCCAAAGAATTTTACACAATATCCTAGGAACAGACATTGAGGATCACAACCCCAGGAAGCAAAGCAGAATGAACCCATCTGGCATCACAAGAAATTAAATGTAAAGGGAGAGAACCCAACAAAAAGAAAAACTCATGGCAATGACAAGTCAATAAGTTTCAGTTATAACCATCAATGTTAATGGTCTCAATTCACCAATCAAAAGAAATAGGCTGGCAGAATGGGTCAAGAAGCAAAATCCAACATTATGCTGCATACAAGAAACACACTTCATTCAAAAGGAAACTCATAGACTGAAAATTAAAGGGTGGAAAATACTCCATGGGACAGGAACCCAAAAAAAAGCAGGAGTAGCTATCCTCTTGGCAGATCAAGTAGATTTCAAACCAACACTGATTAAGAGAGATGAAGAAGGACACTACATCCTTGGAAAGGGAAGAATCCAAGAGGAAGAGATGACAATCATAAATATCTATGCACCAAACACTAGTGCACCCAACTATATAAAACAAATACTAATGGACATGAAAAGTCATATATGTACTAATACAATAGGAATGGGGGACCTCAACACCCCACTGTCACAAATAGATAGATCAACTAGACTTAAAATAAGTAATGAAATACTAGAACTCAATCAAACTCTTGAACAAATGAACTTAACAGATGTTTACAGAGTCTTCCACCCCACAAAGTCAGAATACACATTCTTCTCAGGTGCACATGGGTCATTCTCCAAAATAGACCACATACTCACACATAGAACATGTTAAATAAGTGCAAAGGAATTGAAGTTATCCCCTCTATATTATCAGACCATAGTGCGATGAAATTGGAGATGCATAGCCAAAGAAACTCAAAATATTTCATAAACAAGTGGAAATTGAGCAACACACTTCTGAATAACCAGTGGGTCACAGAGGAAATTAAAGAAGAAATCACACAGTTCCTTCAATTAAATGACAATGACAATACAACATATTGGAATCTGTGGGACACAATGAAAGCAGTCTTACGAGGGAAATTCATAGGAGTGAATACTCATATTAGGAAAACAGAACAAGCCCAATTAAACAACCTGATGCTGAACCTCAAGCTTCTAGAAAAAGAAGAGCAGGACAACCCCAAAGCTCATACAAGGGAGGAAATTATAAAGATCAGAGGAGAAATCAATACAATGGAGACTAAGAGAACGATACAAAAAATCAATGAAGCCAAGAATTGGTTCTTCGAAAGAATCATCAAAATTGGCAAACCAAAAAAAAAAAAAAAAAAAAATTGGCAAACCCTAAGCCAACCTTGTCAGAAAAAGGAAAGAAAAGGCCCAAATCCATGCAATTAGGAATGAAAAGGGTGAAATGACAACAGACCCAGCAGAAATCCAGAGGATCATCAATACCTACTTCCAGAACCTATACTCCAAGAAGATGGACAATACAGAAGAAATGGACAGATTCCTAGATACATGTGAATTACCAAAGTTGAACAAAGAAGACCTAAAAATTCTGAACAATCTAATATCAACCAATGAAATTGAAAATGTAATTAAAAACTTATCAACTAAGAAAAGCCCAGGCCCTGATGGCTTCTCTGCTGAATTCTACAAGACATTTAGAGAGGAACTGCTGCCACTACTGTTTAAATCTTCAATGAAATGGAAAGGGAAGCAATACTCCCAAATTCATTCCTGGAAGCAAGCATCACCTTGATCCCCAAAGCAGAGAAAGACCCAACTGAAAAAGAGAACTATAGGCCAATCTCACTAATGAACATAGATGCAAAAATCCTTAATAAGATAATGGCAAACAGAATGCAGAAGATCATCAAGAAGATCATACGCTCTGATCAAGTGGGATTCATCCCAGGGATGCAGGGATGGTTCAACATACAAAAATCAATCAATGTAATACACTATATCAATAGAGCCAAGGACAAAAATCATATGATTATCCCCATAGATGCAGAAAAAGCATTTGACAAAATCCAACATGCATTTATGATAAAAACCCTACAAAAAATTGGAAGAGATGGTCTCTACCTCAAACTGATAGAAGCCATCTATGAAAAACCAACAGCCAATATCATACTACATGGTCAAAAACTGAAATCCTTCACACTAAAATCAGGAACAAGACAAGGATGTCCACTATCACCACTCTTGTTCAATATAGTTCTGGAAACATTAGCCATGGCAATTAGACAAGAGAAAGAAATAAAAGGAATAAAGATAGGTAATGAAGAAGTCAAATTGTCATTATTTGCAGATGACATGATACTCTATATAGAAGACTCCAAGAACTCCACCAAAAGTCTTCTAGACTTAATAACCAAATTCAGTCAAGTAGCTAGTTACAAGATCAACACACAAAAGTCAATAGCTTTCCTCTACACCAATGACAGACTCACTGAGAGAGAAATAGGGCAAATAATTCCTTTCACAATAGCATCCAAAAAACTGAAATACCTAGGAATCATCCTAATGAAAGAAATCAAAGACCTCTTCTCTGAAAACTATGGCACTCTGAAAAGAGAGATTGAAGATGATATCCGAAAATGGACAGACATCCCCTGCTCCTGGGTAGGAAGGATTAATATAGTGAAAATGGCCATACTTCCAAAACTGCTATATAGATTTAATGCAATTCCAATTGAGATCCCAGCAGCATACTTCATAGACCTTGAGAAAACAATCCAAAAATTCATTTGGAGCAAGAAGAGACCCAGAATAGCAAAAGCAATTCTAGGTAAGAGAGACATGGCAGAGGGTATCACAATCCCCAACCTGCAACTCTACTACAAAGCTACTGTGATAAAAACAGCATGGTACTGGCAAAGAAACAGACTTGAGGACCAGTGGAACAGGTTAGAAGATGCAGAAACAATGCCAGACACACTCAGCCATCTCAACTTCAATAAAGGAGCCAAACACCCTCACTGGAGGAAAGATAGCCTCTTTAATAAATGGTGCTGGAAAAATTGGGCTTCAACTTGCCAAAGATAAAAACTAGACCTGTATCTCTCACCATGCATGAAACTAAAATCGAAATGGATTAAAGATCTAAATATTAAAATAGAAACTCTGAACCGTTGGAACAGAGGTTAGGTAGAACCCTTGAAGACATCAGTGTAGGAAAAGATTTTATGAACAAAACCTCAGTTGCCCATGAACTAGCATAAACAATCAACAAGTGGGATCTCTTCTTATTAAAAGGCTTCTGCACAGCAAGAGAAACCACCAGCAGTGTGAAGAGACAACCCACAATGTGGGAAAAAATCTTCACCTGCTCTTCCTCAGACAAAGGTCTACTATCTCGAATCTATAAAGAACTTAAAAAGATCAGACCTCCCAAATTTAAAGACCCAATCCAAAAATGGGCATCTGAAATGAACAGACATTTCTCAGACAAATAAGTAGAAATAGCAAATAAATACATGAAAAAATGTTCAACATCCCTGGTCATTCGAGAGATTCAAATGAAAACAATGCTGAGATTCCACTCCACTCCAGAAAGAATGGCTGCTATCATGAAATCAACCAATAACAAATGCTGGCAGGGCTGTGGGGAAAGAGGAACCCTGCTCCACTGCTGGTGCGAGTGTAGACTGGTGCAGCCACTGTGGAAATCCATATAGAGATACCTCAAAGAACTAGGACTGGAAGTCCCATTTCACCAAGCTATTCTCCTGTTCGGTATCTTCCCCAAAGAATTAAAAGAATCATATCACAGTGATAGATGTGCACCCATGTTCATAGTAGCAGAGTTTGTGATAGCTAAAACTTGGAAACAGCCCAAATGCCCATCCACTGGAGACTGGATAAAGAAAATGTGGTTTTTTAATAAAATGGAGTACTCTTCAGCCATAAAAAATGAGAAATTAGAGACATTTATAGCTAAGTGGATGCACATTGAGGTGATACTCTTAAGTGAAATAAATAGGACACACATGTATAAATACCAAATAGTTTCTCTGGTGTGAGAAACTGAAAGTGTAAATAAGGACTAAATGTATAATAGGTCATGTGAAATAGGAAGAAAAGGGGCAAAGGGGAAGGAAGTGGAAGGGCTAAGGGAAAGAATAGAAGGGAATGGGATTAATATGAGAAAATGGAAAAATAGGAACAAAAAGAATGAATAATCCTTAATATTTCATTAGCTTCTCACCAACCAATCACTCTCAGACAAAAGGGGAAGAGCAGGACTTTAAAATCACAATCTGAGGGAAAAACACTACGAAGCTGCAACTATGCATGATAAGCAGTCAATCAAGCGGTTAAATTAAGCAAGCAAGACCCTGTACCTTGACATATGAAGGGTCATGAGGGCAAACTGGATGAGAGCAACGCTAGCAAATATGGCCAGAAGTCTGAAAGAAAACCAACCCTAGGGGCCGAGGATTCAGTGGTTCCGGCGCCTGCCTGGAAAGCACAAGGTCCCGACCTCGATCCTCCTACCAAAAAAAAAAGAAAAGAAAAAAAAACTAACCCCAGCCTTCATTACACTTTCACTGTAATACATTTCCCTAATAAAATTTCATGCCAAAGGGAGGACATAACAATATTTTAAGCATATTTTGGGCCAGGTGCAACCTTGCACTCCAGTAGGAATTAACCCTGCCATTTCCCAAGGGAACAGCCCCAGCGGGAAATAGCCATGAATAAATAAACATATCATTTGAAATCCTACAAAATTCAAATATATCCTTTATTGTGTGCTCCTGAGCCTAAGGAGGTGGGGTCCTCTGGCTAGAGAGCAGGAAATTCCTATCTTATCCTGAGACTGCTTATTCAGAGCCAGCTTTGTTTTTTATAGTGTGGATTTGCTCTGATCTACATTGAAACACATTTTTAGATTTTATTTTTGAGATGGGGACTCACAGTGATTTCCTCAGTGGCCTTCAATCTATTGTCCTCCCTCAGCTTCCTGCATGGTAGCAATTATAACCTTGCATAACTATCCCTAGCTGTAATCAAATTTTGAAAACACAATTCATGAGACTAATTTCAAGAGAAGGCAGAGGGAAAATGTGGAATCTATTTTTGAATGTCACCGGCTCTTACCATTCTCACCAAATTTTTCATAAGTGCTTATTTCTCCATTTGCTGTTTTCTCCTAAGATCACTTCTGGGCAATTTATATAGAATTTCAGCTAGGCATGGTGGCAAACAACTGGAATCTTAGCATTGCTGGAGGATAAGGCAGGAAGATTGCAAATTCAAACTCAACTTCGGGAACATAGCAACTTAGACAGACCTTCCTCAACATAAAGATTAGGCAGCAAGGGTGGGGATTTAGCTCAGTGGTGCTGCTGCCTGCCTTGCAAGCACAAGGTCCCAAGTTCGATCCCCAGTACCAAAAAAAAAAAAGATTAGGTAGCAACAAGGCTCTTTGGTTCAAACTGTAATGCATGCATAAATAAATATATAAATAAATAATAACTCTAAAGGCTTGCCAGCTTGATAAATGACACATACATTTTCCAAAAACAGCCTTAAAACTAAGAATGAAACAGGCCAGGGACTTAGCTCAGTGGTGCCATGCCTGCCTCAGAAGTGCAAGATCCTGAGTTTGATGCCCGGTACTGAGAAAAAAAAAACTAAGAATGAAGCAAAGCATAACTTATACTTTGTGAATTCCATTGTTCTCTGACTCAATAATGATTAGAATCTCATTTTATGAACTTTACTCAAATATTTTTCCCATCTCATAAACATAAAATGAGAACAGGGAGCCAAACATCTATTTCTTTAAAACGGTATCTGCATATTTTGAAGGTTGGATGTGTGCCACCTGCATTGGATCCTGTCATTTTTTAAAAACAGCTGTTATAAAACTTAATTCCTAGGAACTTAAAACAAATAAAGGTAATTGTATTAGTACCTGTAGGTAGATACAAAGATCAAGACAAAATGTATTTCTTAGGAAAGTTCAACATCCTATGCAGAGTACCTCATAAGTTCCCTCTGCCAATTGAAATGAAAGAGGGAAAATGGTAGACCTTCTTTCTTTTGGGAGGTTAAGGGAGAGGAAGTTAAAAGATGAAGATGACAATGCTATTGTTGAAATTGAAAGTAAATTATGGTTGACAATAAACAATTGTATGCTTCAAAACAAAAAGCTAGTAGAGAATATTTACAACTGCTTACAACACAAAGAAATAATACATATTTGAGGTGATGGATATGCCAATTGCCCCATGCACCATAATGTATTGTCATGGATTTTGCTGGGAGTAACCAGAAAACTTACAAGAGGCAGACGAACAGGGGTAAAACAACAAAATTTATTTGCTAGCAGACCAGCCCCACAGGAACATGCCTTCAAGGACTGACCCTGGGTTACACTGGAGGCTTACATTTATACTCTAAACCAGGTCTGGTCATGTGATTTACAGAAAACTTAGGGTCTATGTGTACTTTTGCTCTCAAGGCATGGCAACTGTTAACTGAGTTTGTCTTGCCTAATTCAAGTGGGGGTCGCGGTTAGGCAATGTTGCAGACATTTCCTTATCGAAAATGTCTTGGGCTAGTGCTATGTGCCTGCAAGCTTACAGCGGATGGCAAAACTTCTGGTATTGCTATTCTGGGAAGCAAAGCAAAGTTACAGAAGCAGAATGAAGCAAGCAGTTATTCTACATTTTCCTTAACAGTATAATTAAAAGTATCAAAAATCAATACATTTTTTGAGAAAGGGTCTCTCCATGCAGTTCAAGCTGGCCTTGAGCTCACTATGTACTCCAGGCCAGCCTTGAACTGCCCATTAAGTTCCTGCCTCAGCATCCTGAGGGCTGGGATTACAGGCATGTGCCACATATTTGCCCTAATATATTTTTTGAAAGGGAGATTCTCTTAAATAGGGGTGAAATCTAACTGAAGACTATGTTCCCTACTGTGGTTTTAGGACTTTCATACAGATTGGGAGAGGAAATTAAAGGGAAATTTTTGCCAAATTTTAATATATTAACCAATAAATTAGTATGTCAAAATGCAAAAATACTGAATATAAATCAACCACAAATGGTTATGATTTAGCCCTAGAAAAATTGAGATTTAAAATATATTTCAGATTCTTCAATAGGACAAAACTCTTATGATTCAATATTTAATCTCCCAGGTGTCAGGCTTACTGGTGTATGCCACCATACCTAGGTACCAGTTTATTAAAAGTAAATGAGCTGGGACTGGGGATTCAGCTCAGTGGTGCTTCTGGCCTGCCTCAAAAGTGCAAGGTCCCAAGTTCAATCCCTGGTACAAAAAAAAAAAGTAAATGAGCTGTATACATGTAACCTGCTAATGCTGATAATCTAAAATAATTAAACATCAGTCTTTCTTATGTCTTTCTTCATTTCTGGTAGCAAATCTGAAAACTATCAAGCATTCTATTTCCCTACTCTTCACACTTCCAACTCCACTCCTACTCCTTTTTCTCTTTAACATCCATGCATCCAACATTTTATTACTTTGGTTTTGTAAATATTTATTTACATCCCAACACAAAACTGACAAATTCTTGGCAAGCAAGCAAACCCCAGAACAGTCCAAGCATGCAGCTTTGCCTCCCAAAGTGTAGCACAGGCCTAAATGATAAAGAAAAAGCAATCAAAGTCTTTTATTTTTGCGGTCAGAATGTGCAAGAGAATCCATAACTTTAAGAATTTGCTGCTGTGATCCTGAAGAAAGTTTCAACAGAGGCTTAAGAGAAGGATCAAAGAGTAAGTCTTTGATAATGTTTCTATTTATTTCTACCAAGGCTACTGAAAACAGGAAAGCCTTTTCATCACAGAGGTCACCATAGATGTCCCTTTCCTGTTTCTCTCTTCCTCATGTTTTGGCAGATGCACTTTTAGGTCTTCATTTTCTGCTCTCAAAGCTCAGCTCCCACACCATCCTGCTTGTAATCTAATGTTTTCAGTGAGGCTCACTTGTCCCAGAACTCTGCTCTCCGAGAAAGATGAGACTGTAAAATTCCATTCTGTCTTTCAGGTTTCTTTTTAAAAATTTTTTTACCTCTGTTATTTAACCTCTGGGATGCACAGAGTAATTATTCAGCAGAATTCTTTAGAACCTATCAGTCATTAAGAGTTCTTATTTATACAGCTAAGTCACTCTAGTTCACTTGATTCATCAAGCTTTGTTGGTTTTAAGTCCCTTTCAAAGTGGTCTTATTCCCAGCAAGTCTGAATTCCGAAGCTCCAGCCAATTCTCACAGGGCAAAGGCCCACAGGGAAAAGGTGGCTTTACAAAAGACAATTTAATTAAATCTCTTATACTCTGTAATTATAAACCTTCTTGTATTTACTGCTTATGTATCACTTCTTTAAATTTTATCTGAGTTTTTCATCTTCTTTGGTAGTTCTTGGCAGGAATGTTGGCCTGGTACAACCTACTTCATCCCACTTTAAGGTAGAAAGTCTCATACCATTGAAATGCACACATTTATGAAAACTATTCTCACTGTTGTTTTTCTGCAGGAAAAAACACTGAACTCATGACAAAATTAATATGTTAATATTTTACATAGACTGAATCAGGCATGTCTTTTAATCAAATTGAAAGATCTTTTTAAATGACACAATTATAAATAATATCATAGAGCTTACCTAAATGATCATGTTATAACCCCCCAATTTTACAAATGAAACTATTGAAGCCTAAAATAATCATTTAATTCACTCACTTATTTTCCTACCAATATTTGAGGACTGACTTCCATTTGAAAACAACACTGGTTGGTGAGGTTATAGAAATAGCAAGATAAAATACCTGACCTTGACCAAAAACTTCAACTCTGGTAGGGACACAGAAGGTAAATAAATAAGCCCAGAACAATATTGGTACTATATTTAAATATGTATTAAACATGATGTGTGCACTGGAGGTAGAACTGATGAAGATTTTTAGAGAAATTCACAAATTTTTAACTGCATCTTGATGACTGAATTTATTTTGAAAAGGAAAGATGAAGGAATTTTTAAGTGGAGAATGTTATGTGAAAGGTCACAAATATGGAACAGCATTGGAGTTGCAGTTTGGAGTGTGTAATTGTTACATCTCAGAAGGATAGATTTTTATCTAGGATTTGTAAAAAAAAAAAAAAACCAACATCAATAACAGAATTAAAGTTATAAGTTCAGAAAGAAAATCACATTAATGGAAAGGGAAGAGAAATAGGGAGCAAAATCACTTTATAAGAAAAAGGCAGAGAAATAAGGAGATAGCTACCTTGGCAGAGTAAGGTAGGGTGTCCATGGCCAGAACTCCAAGTTCTTTGTTCCCAGCCTCTTTTATTATATGCCAAGAAAGGGAATATTAACCTTGAGAGTTGTTACAACTTCATTGACTATTCTGGGCTCTGAGACCCCTGATTTGGCCATTGCCCCTTCTGTTGCCCATGTGTACATTCTTGGATAAGCACTTCTGTGGTCTCTTTGTGCTGTCCAGGTGCTTATCTTGTAAAATTTACAACAGAGTTACATTCAAGGCCAAGTAAAAAGGCTATATGTGCATTTTAGTGTATTAATGTGGTGATAGAATTTTTTTAAATATGTACTTATATAGAGATGTGTGTCTAGGTGTTAGTGTATATTTTATATAGTGTTTTTATAATACAGCCCCAGTCCCCACTTTGTTTCCTTTGTACTTAATTGGAGGTGGAGGGAGGAGGGAATTGAGGCTTTGGTACTGAAGAGCCAGCCAACCTTATCAGCTCTCCCTCTGTCTGTCTGTCTGTCTCTCTCTCTCTCTGTTTTTCTTAGCTACCCTCTGTAGCAAGGAGTCTAATTCTTTGTTAGAAACCTCACTGAGGCCCCTTAACTTTCCCTACCTGTCCCCCAACTTTCCCTACATCATCATTATCTAAAGTCAAGGCTCATATTGTGAGCATCGTCTACACCATTCAGCACTGGGACATTTTCTGTGGTGGCAAGAAGGAACTGTCAAAGTGTTTATGTAGGTGAAGCTTGATTGGGGTCAGGGTGGCAAGACAAAACTTAAGTGGCTTGTATGTTACTTCTCTTGGCTTGCATTGTGGATATTTTCCAATAATATATAAAAGTTCTATCTCCTTAGAAGAAAAATAGTTCATATCACCAAATACTCCAAGTCATTTTCCAGGTTTTTCTTGTTTTTCTGGGACAAGAGGTCAGGGCTTTGAGCCAACACAATTGTGGCTTTTCAACAGTTGTTGGTAGCTTGAAATCAGAGCCACCTGCCTGAATACCTAAAAAATTGCTGAGTATCTTCACTTCGGAAGGGCATAGAAACAAGTCACACTAGCCTTCTAAGAATCTTACCCAATTGACTGCTCATCTTCCTACTGATAGAGCTAGTGAAAAACCCTTTGAGGGTCTGCTTTGTTACATCTTCAGGGATACACACTGAATACCAAGAATACTCAGGTTGGTACAGTTGTCCTTAACACATAACTTTATAACCATAATAAATATATGTCCTATGGACAGTCAAAAGGAGAAAAGAGACTCTGAGGAGGAATAAGAATAAGAAAGCAGCAAGAGACAGAGGGGGATCTTAAATTAAGTTGATTTTGGGGAGGTACTGACTTCACACAATAGATGGTAAAGTTCTGGTACCAGACCAGAAATAAATTGTTCCTTGTGAAAAAAATGATACTGAGAGTTTATCATTGAGAGAGAGAAATGAAAAATAGAAAATTGAGCAGTACCCTCCTCCCCATAGAAACGTTTCAGTGTTCACAATTGCTATTCAAAATACACATCTGTTGTGGTTTTTTTATAAAATGGAGTACTACTCAGCCATAAAGAATGAGAAACTAGAGACATTTACAGCTAAATGGATGAAGATTGAGGTCATACTCATAAGTGAAATAAATAGGACACACATGTGTAAATACTGAATAGTTTCTCTGGTGTGAGAAACTGAAAGTGTAAATAATGACTAAAATGAATAATCGATAATATGAAATAGGAAGAAAAGGAAGCTCCCCGCCTCCATCCCAGGCTCCTAGGGCAATGAAGCTCAGCCGGTCCCAGCACCCGGAAGGAAGCTCCCCACCTCCATCCCAGGCTCCTAGGGCAGTGAAGCTCAGCTGGTCCCAGCACCCAGAAGGAAGCTCCCCTGCTGCCATCCCAAGCTCCTAGGGCACAGAAAGTGAGCCACGTGGGTGCCAGAAGCACCCCCCAACCCCGGGGAAATGAGAAGACACATAAACAAGCCTCAAAACCAGACTTCCAGATCACGTACAGCAACCCCAAAGGGAAACGAGATGGAACAATCTGATACTCAACCACCTGGACTCTCTGAACTGGCAACAAAAGAGGATCTGGGAAAAAAATGAAATCAGAAATAATTACTCAGATAACAGCAAAGATTTTGCTCATGGTGCAAGACATGATTAATAAATCTAGAGAGGACACAGATAAAAAAATAGAGGAGCTGAGGAACATGATGGAATCCCAACATAGGAAACAAATGGAATCCATAAGACAGATACAAACAGATTTCCAAGACATTAAAAACTCCATCGAAAGTCTGCGCAGCAGAATGAACCAATGTGAGGATAGAATTTCACATACAGAAGATAAGATTGCAATTAGTGAGGAGGAAAAGAAAAATTGCTTTAAAATTGTAAGGGAACATGAGAAATCAATCCAGCAGCTGTTAGATGATGCAAAGAAGAATAACATAAGACTGATTGGGGTCAATGAAGAAAGAGGAGAGAGTGCAGATGACAGAAAAAAACTCTTCACAGAAGTGATGGCAGAAAACTTCCCAAGGAGGGGAAAAGAACTTGACACACAGATAAGGGAGGCATGTAGGACTCCAGCTAGCCTTAATCAGAAAAAATCTACACATAGGCATATAATAGTTAGGATTCCAGAAATCCAACAGAAGAACAAAATTCTACAAGCAGTGAGAGAAAAGAAACAAATCACATACAAAGGAAAGCCCATCAGAATCACAGCAGACTTCTCAATGCAAACCCTCAAGGCAAGAAGAGCTTGGAGTGATGTATTTCAAGCCCTAAAGGAAAACAGCCTCCAACCCAAATTGATGTACCCTGCAAAACTATCTTTCAAAATTCATGGAGAGATAAGATACTTTCATGATAAAGAGCACCTCAGGAACTTCATGAATACCAAACCAGCACTCCAAAAAATTTTAGACAACACCCTAGGAAAAGACAATGAGGATCAAAACCCCAGGAAACCCAGCAGAATGAATCCACTGGGCGTGACAAATTAAACGCAAAGGGGGAGAATCCAACAAAAAGAAAAAGTCATGACAAGGCTTTTAAAACTTTTAACTTCATCTCCCTAATGAGTGTATAATTCAATCTTATTATTGTACTGATTAGTATTTTTCTGATTCTAGAATTGCACACCATTCCTTGTGCTATACTGGCTATTTATCATCTTCTTATGTCTACATTTTAATTGGGTTGTCTATTAATGAGCTCTAAGAATTCTTTATATATTCTGGTCATAGGTTATATGCATTGTAAATATCATCTGTTTAAGGACCACTTTTCATTTTAATGATATCATTTAAAGTTCTAAATTTTGATGGAATTTCATCAATTTTTCTTTTATACATCATGGTTTTTGTATCCTAGGTAGTTCTTGCCTACCCTGAATTCATAAATATTTTCCCTTATAATTTCTTCTTAAAGGTTTATACTTTTAAGGCTTTCTTATTTAGGTTCATAGATCCCTTCAAGTTATTTTCATGTATGGGAAAAAAGGATTGAGGTTAATTTCCTGTATATGAATATCAGGTGTTCTAGTGCCGTTTGCTGAAGACACTATCTCTTCCTCAGTTCTTGAATCGAGTTTATATTCCATAAAATGCTAATGTTAAGTAATCTTTCAAAACTCAGTAGACCATATATGTGTGGTTCTATTTCTAGATTCTCTGTTTTATTCCAATGATCTATATGTCTTTCCTTACACCAACACTGCCTTGATTACTGTAGATTTAGAAGAAGTCTTAAAATTGGGTGCTAAACATCTTCCAACACTGTTTTTATTTTTGTTTTTGGCTTTCCTGGGTCCTTTGTACTCCTACATAACTTTAAAATTTCAATATCCAGTTCTTCATTTATAGCAAGTATACACAGACATGAATTTTTATATATTCCTTGTGTTTTCTAATCCTGCTAAATTCAAGTACAAGTTCTAGGGGCTCCTAGAGATTTCTTAGTATTTTCTCTCTAGATGATCATTTCATCTACATATAAAGATTTTGCTTCTGCCATGCCAATCCTATCCTAGTTGTGTCATTTTATTGCCACACTATTTTGGTTTAGACCTATGTTTCAAAGCCTAATGGACAGATGAAGAGTAGGCATATATGCCCTTGTTCCCCACTTTAGGGAGAAAGCATTGTATCATCTCCATTCATAGAAGGAGTTTTTGTTGAAAGTATGGAGTACATGTCTTTGATCTGTTGAGAAGGTTCTGTTCTACTTCTAGTCTCCTGATAGCTTTTACCATGAACAGCTGTGGAATTTAGTCCAATACTCTTTCTCCAACTAGTGACAGGATCAAATGGCTTTTTCCTTTCCTCTGTTTAAATGATGACTTTTGGGGGTGGATCTTCCAATGCTGAACCAACACTGCCATCCCTATAACAAAACCACTTTCTACATACTGCCAGATCTGACTTCTAAGAGTTTGTTTTGTTAAACAAATTTCTATCTATGTTCATACTTTTTTCTTCTATTATCTTTATCCAGTTTTAGGATTAGCACAATGTTGATTTCCTAAAATGAGGGAAGAAGTGTTCCTTCTTTTTTCTGCTTTAATTGTTTGATATAATTTATTGGTTAAAATGTTTATGAGCCTGCTGTTGTCATATAGGTAGGTTTTCAAGCTAGGAATATACTTTCTTTAATAGGTGGTATTCAAATCTTATATTTCCTCCAGAGTTAGTTTCATTAATTTGTCTTCTAAGTTACTTCTTAGAAGTTGTCAAATTTATTTCAAAAAATATTTTTGTAATATGCTTTCTATATCCTTTTAAATTCTGTAAAATCTGTGGTAATGTCTCCTAGATCTTAATATTGTAATTTTAAAAATGTATAAGTGATATTGTGTAACAGGAAGAAAAGGTCTAAAAGAGCAAGGGAATTGGGAGGGGTAGGGGAAGGGAAAAAAGGGAAAGAAAAAAGTATGAGAAGAGGAAATAAATGGAAACAAGGTCTTTGCAAATAGGGAAGGGTGGAGGGGGTGAAGGGAGGGCAAGGGAAGGGGAAAAAAATAAGAACCAAGAGACTCATGTAAAGGTACAAGATCCCAATGATGAATGTAACTGTATCATATACTTAAAATGTACCAATAAAAGAATCTAAGGGGGAAAAATACACATCTGTTAAGTAAGAAATGAGAGTTTTGTAGACATTGAGAGACTATTTTAAACAGAATAATAATTTCTAAATTATTTTCTCTCCTGTTGGAGTTCCTCTGCTTCTCAATACTTATCATGCCTAAAGCTTGTCTGATAAATGTTTTGAATTACATTTGCCTTTATCTCTGAATAAAATCTGGAATTTATGGGTGGTAGATTACTGAAGACCCTCGCAGAAACAACATACTAAAGAAAGGTTTCCCTAGAAATAATTTGATAAAATCTATGTCAAGGTGAATTGAGTGTGATGGCAACAAGCAAGCAGCTGTGTGGTAGACAGACATGGCCACCAATAGGAGTACTGTCATTTCTAGACAGACAGAGTGATCTGCAGTGGCCCTCACAGAACTAAGCTGTAAGTGGAGTGAGAACCTGGTCAGTCTCTGCCTTGATTGCCTCCTAGAGACTCCAACTGATTGAGGCCAACAGAAAGTTGCAGGCTAAGGAGCCTTGATATTGTATACCATAGAGGTTTGTTCTCTTCAGCAAAGATGTGCTTGTGCCTTCATTCTACAGCCCTTCCTGCTTATCAGCAGGTGTCCCAGGGCCTTCCCAGTTCCCTCTTTCCCACGTTTGTAACAAACGCTTGAAATAGCATATATGGGAAGAGAATTCATTTGGTATATAAGATAATTAAAATTGGAAAATAATTTACTCATGCACCTGTAGAAAGCTAGATGGACATTTTTAGTTGGGTTGAGAAAAATATTTAATCTAGAAAGTTTAGACTTAGAAATAATCCAATGTTTGCCCTTTCATTCAGCCTTAGACCTAGGATTCCACCAGAAACATTTTCTTTATTACATCTACCCATATACATTGGCTAAATTTTTCTACTCTGACAGCTTAGATGCCTATCATTTATTTTTATTATACTTATTATAACTGTATATCAATTGTATGAATAAGTGCGCTTCACTGTGGCATTTCCATGCATGCATATTTTGTGTTTTGATTGACCCAACCTTCCCTGTTACCCTCTCTATTCTCCCTTCTCTTCCCTCTCCCTTGTCCCCTTTCCCTTTCTCAATAAATAGTCCCACTTCGTTTTTCGTCTTTCTTTTTGTACCAGGGATCGAATTCAGGTCCTTCCGCTTGGAAGGCAGGTGCAGTGCCACTGAGCTACATCCCCAGCCCCCCTTTTCTTTTTAATAGTCCAACTTCTACTTTCAGGCCACACTCCCCTAAAGTTTTCATGTATGAGAAAAATGTTATTTTTCTTTCTGTAAATGCCTAATAATGACCCCCAGTTTTATCCATTTTCTTGCAGATGACATGTTTTATTTCTTCTTTATGGCTGAACAATACTCCATGGTTTAAATAATGTATATTTTAAGGGCCCGGGGATTTAGCTCAGTGGTTCCAGTGCCTTCCTCACAAGCACAAGGTCCCGAGTTCGATCCCCGGGACCAAAAAAATAACCAAAAAAAAAAATAATATATATTTTAATCCATTCATCCATTTGACAGGCACCTAGGCTGATTCTATAGCTTGACTATTGTGAGGTGTGCTGTGATGAACATGGGTATGCAAGTATCACTATAGTATGGTGACTTTAATTCCTTTGGGTATATACTGAGGAAAGATATAGTTAGATCATATAATATTTCTATTTTTAGTTTTTTAAAGAGCCTCCTTATTTATTTTCATAGTATCTGTATCAGTTTACATTCCCATGAGCAGTTGTGTACAAGGTTTCTTTTCCTTTATATCCCAACCAGTTGTTATTTTTTTATATCATTCATTCTGCCCTTGGTGAGATGGAATCTTAGAGTAGCTTTGATTTGTATCCTCTTGGTAGCTAGAGATATTGACCATTTTTTCATATATTTATTGATCATTTGTAGTTCTTTTGAGAAGTGCCTGTTCAGATTTTTTTTTTTTTTTGTACAAGGAATTGAAGTCAGGACCTTGCTCTTGTGAGGCAGGCACAGTGCCACTGAGCTAAATCCCCAGCCCTGTAGATCATTTATACATTGATTAAATTACTTTCTCCTGTCTAATTTTTTGAGATTTTTATATATTATTCCTCATATAAACTCCTGGCCAAGACTTTCTCTGATATGGTAGAATTTTCCTCTCTTGATTATTTCCTTTGCTATCTAGAAGATTTTTAATTTGAGATATCATTTATTAATTCTTGATTTTCTTTCTTGTGCTATTGGACTCCTATTCAGAATATCACTGCCTGTGCCAATATCTTCAACTGTTTCCTCTAAGTTTCCCTTTAGTATTTGCAGATTTTTAGGTCTTACATTAATCAACTTTGAGTTGAACTGCATAACAAGGTTAGCGTAAGAATCTAGTTTCTGGTTTTGGGGGGGTTTTTGGTACCGGGAATCGAACTCAGGTCCTTGCACTTCCGAGACAGGTGCTGGAACCACTGAGCTAAATCCCTGGCCCAAGAATCTAGTTTCTGTATGAAGATACCCAGTTTCTTTAGCACTATTATTTCAACATGATTTTTCCCTCCAACATGTGTCCTTCATTATCAAAATCAGGTAATAGTAAATGCATAAATTTAATTCTGGGTTCATTTTTTAATTTCATTTGTCTACATGTCTGTTTCTTATACCAATACTATGCTGTTTTAATACTATGGTCCTATATAGAATATTTTAAAATCAGATATTGTGATGATTCCAGGATTGCTTGTTTTTCTTAGAATTTCTTTGGCTATCCAGGATACTTTGTGCTTCCACATGAATAATATAATTATTATTTCTATTTCTGTAAATAATGTCTTTAATGTTTTGATGAGAATTCTATTTGATTCATAGATTGTTTTTGGACTTACATTCATTTTAGCAATGTTAAGAAATATTTGTATTTTGTATTGTTTTCTTTCATTCTTTCTTCTCTCCTCCTCTCCCTAGAAATTTTGTTTCTTTTGGGGCCATTGTGAATGGTATTATTTTTCTGATATTTTCTCAGTGAGGTCAATGTTGGTGCATAGGAAAGTTATTTATATTTCCATGTTGGTTTTGCTTCTTTCTACTTTGCACTGATTTTTACAGCCCTAAGAGTCTTTTGATGGTTATTTTAAGAATTTTATTTATTTTACCAAACCAGGACCTCTCGTATCATATAGTAGACAACACTTCATTCTAGTTATGAAAAGTACATGATGGTGATGTATTTCAGTTTTTATTTACACTAATTAACAAATAAATGTTGTATATAATTATGGCTGCCCACCGTAATCCTTGCATTATGTATATATATACTGAGTCACTTGCATGAACACGGATGCACCTTCAGACCATAACATTCAGTGAAATAAATCAAACACATGAGCTTAAATGTAGAATAGATTCTCTTATATGAAAAACCTAAAGTATACATAATTTTAAGTAATAAAACAGATTAAAAGGAAATAAGGAGATCTTTTGCAAAAATGAAGAGAAAAAAGAGATGGAAGGATGAAGGGGATGTGTGGGGAGGAGAGAAGAGGAAATGCATGATAAAACAAGGTGTATAATGTACATATACAAACTCCTCCTGAGGATTGTGGTCATTTTGTCATGGAAACAAATACTAATAAATAAATATATATATGTAATTCTACCTAATTAAAAAGTGCATTAACATATCACCTCACATATTTAGTTGTGTAGGCAATTCTTAGAATTTTTCTTATAAATTTTCAATTTTACAAACATTCTTATTCATTATAGTCACCATTTCACAAGATAGGTTTATTTTTGTAATTCATTAAGATTTTTGGTACATTTTAGGTATACAACATGATGATATTTATCATTGGAAATTTGTGCCTGTACATGATTTATCTTGGTTCTGATTTTTTCCTCATTCTCCTGCCCTCCCTTCAACTCCTCACCCCCTGCCTATTTACAAAGACTTTGTTTGTTTTTTCCTTTTCTCATAATTTTTCCTTTCCCTTCTTTCCTTTCCCCTACCCCCCCTCCACTACCCCTTCCCTTCCTCTTCCCCTTTGGACCTTTTCATCCTATTTCACATTATCTATTGTATATTTTGGCCCTCATTTACACTTTTAGTTTCTCACACCAGAGAAACTATTCAGTATTTACACATGTGTGTCCTATTTATTTCACTTAAGAGTATGGCCTCAATGTGCATCCATTTAGCTATAAATGTCTCTGGTTTATCAACTTTTATGGCTGAGTAGTGCTCCATTTTATATTTTTAAAAATAAATTCTTTAACAAGATATATTTATTATACTGAAGCCTCCCTAAGTGAAAGTTTGTATCATTGAACAATATCTTCCCCTTCTCCATCCCATTCAAAGTTTCTGGTAACATCATTCTCTGTTTCCATTTACATTTTTAGCTTCTGTATAACATGAGATCATGTGATATTTGTCTCTTTACAGCTGGCTCATTTAACTGAACACAATGTACATCAGATTTAATCATGTTCTTCATCCATGTTGTAAACTACAAGGTCTCCTTCCTTTTAAAGGTTGAATGGTATTCCACAGTGTATATACATCACATTTTCCTTATCCATTTATCCACTGACTGACCCAATGGTTGATTTTGTATTTCAGCTATTGTGAATAATATTACAATGAGCACCCTCATTTCATTTCATTTCATTTTGGTACAAACCCAGTAGTGCACTGTTGGATCATACAGATTTATTTTTAGTTTCTGAGGAATCTCCATACACTATTCATACAAGCTGTGCTAATTTACACTTGACCAATACTGCACACGAATTCTTTATTTCCCATATTCTTGATAATGGTCATCTTTCATGTTTTCAAAAATTATTCTAACAGGTGTGAGGTCATTTTTCATTATGTTTTAATTTGCATTTCACTGATAATTAGTGATGTTACTATTTTCATATACTAATTGCTCATTTACTTGTCTCCTTTGAGAAATAATTATTAAGTTAGATATCTATTAAGTTAGATTAAGTTAAATGGGCAAAGGCCCATCATTTAATCATATTATTCTCTTGCATTTCAATTTTTGGAGTTTCTTATGTGTTTTGGAGTTTAATCTTTTTTCCAAGTGACTAGTTTCCAAATGTATTCTCTTGTTCCATAGGCAGTATCTTCTTAATTCTGTTGATGATTTCCATGGCTGTATACAGGCATTTTTAGTTTGATATAATCTCATTTTTCACAGATGTGAATCATAACGTTTTCATTCCTCAAGTTATTACCATGGTAGCCTGCAAGAAAAAGTTCTGGACATGAAATCCTTAGTGATAATTACCACAGGCTGGAGAGAACCGAGAGAAGGAAGAGATGAGGCAAGGTGATTAATCAGTATCCAGTTACAGTTAGGAAAGGGCAGGAAATCCTGGCGTGCTCTTGCACATTTCAGTGATTAGAGACAACAATAATATACTGCACAATTCAGAAAGCTAGAAGAGATGACTGAAATATTTCATCTTAGCTGGGGATTTAGCTCAGTGGTTTCGCCACCTGCTGCACAAGTGCAAGGACCCAAGTTCAATCCCTGGTATGAAAAAAACAAAAACAAAACAAAAAATAAAATAAAATACAGTGTTTAAAAATATATATATATTTTATCTTAAAGAAATAATGTATACTTAACGAGATAAATATGTTAAACTAATTTACACTTGATCTTAGCCAAAAGGCTGAGAAATGATTATGTTAACCTGATTTGAAGATCAGGCAGTATACAAATTTATGAAATCATACCATAGCATGCCATCAATATATACAATTTTGTGAATTGATTAAAAATAAATTTAATGTGAGCTGAAGCTTCATAAATGAAGGGGAGATGAGATTTTACATTATAAATTTTGGTTCAATTTATGATTTATTTGTGCTCCAAGACCTATTTAAAAATATGTGATAATTATAATATGGGACTGTAAGTTGTACGCATATAGAGAAAGGCAAAGAAAGAATTTTGGAGGAAATTTGTATAGTAATTTTCCTAATCATCTCAATAATTTCTTTGTAGAACTAATGAAGAAAATAAGATTTAGATGATTCATGTACTATTTTTTTTTTGGTACCAGGATGGAACTCGGGACCTTGCGCTTGTGAGGCAGGCATGGCACCACTGAGCTAAATCCCCAGTGCTGATTCATATGCATTTAAACTTGCAAAGTATACCAATTTTCGTCCAGTCCATTGTAAAATAAATTACTTTTAGATATAGGTTAGACTTTGGAGCTAATTTTCTATACTTCATTTTATATTAGTAATAATTGCTATAAATAAAAGCCATATGATTAATTTATTTGATAAAGAATGGATTATATTATTTAGACATTAATATAGGGGCTCCCATACCACCACTCCAAGTGCAGAAGAAGGGGCTTCCTGGCTGCCATGCCACCGTGCCAGCACTCCAAGTGAAGAGAAGGTGAGCTGTGCAGGCACCAACAGCACACACACCCCTGCCCCCCCCAGTGAAATGAGAAGACACATAAACAAGTCTCAAAACCAGACCTCCAAATCACCTACACCAACCCCAAAAGGAAAGAAGAGGGAACACTCTGATAATCAACCATCTGGACTCCCTGAACTGGCAACAAAAGAGGATCTGGAAAAAATAAAATCAGAAATAATTTCTCAGGTAACAGCAGAGATTGTGCTCATAGTGCAAGACATGATTAATAAATCTTGAGAGGAGCTGAGGAACATAATGGAATCCCAACATAGGAAACAAACAGAATCCACAAAACAGATGCAAACAGATTTCCAGTACATTAAAAACTCCACTGAATGTCCACACAGCAGAATGAGCCAATGTGAGGTCAGAATTTCATATATAGAAGATAAGACTGCAGTTAGTGACCAGGAAAACAAAAATTGCTTCAAAATTGTAAGTGACCATGAGGAATCAATCCAGCAACTGCTAGATGATGCAAAGAAAAATGATATAAGACTGACTGGAGTCAATGAAGAAACAAGAGAGAGAGCAAATGACATAAAAAAAACTGTTCACAGAAGTATTGGAAGAAAACTACCCAAGCAGGGGAAAAGAACTTGGCATACACATAAGTGAGGCATATAGGACTCTAACTAGCCTTGATGAAAGAAAATCTACACATAGGCATATAATTGTTAAGATTCCAGAAACCCAACAGAGGAACACTGCTCTACAAGCAGTTAGAAAAAAGAAACAAATCACATATAAAGGAAAGCCCATCAAAATCACAGCAGACTTCTCAACACAAACTCTCAAGGCAAGAAGATCTTAGAGTGACATATTCCAAGCCCTAAAGTGGAACAGCCTCCAATCCAGGTTGATGAACGCTGCAAAATCATCTTTCAAAATTGATGGAGAAATAAAGATACTTTCATGACAAAGAGCACCTGAGGAACTTCATGAATACAAAACCATCACTCCAAAAAATTTTAGATAGTATCCTAGAAAAAGACACTGAGGCCTTCCGGCTCCACCCCTCAGTGTGCTAGGAGAGTGAGCTGACAAATCCAGGACACGGTGTCAGGAACTATGATGCTTCCGAACATCCTGATCACCAGTACACCAGGAGTTGGAAAAACCACATTAGGCAAAGAACTTGCATCCAGATCAGGACTAAAGTACATTAATGTGGGTGATGTAGCTCGAGAAGTCTGATCGGCAGATATCATGGAGTCTGGCAAGATGACTTCTCCCAAGAGCATGCCGAAAGATGCACAGATGATGGCACAAATCCTGAAGGATATGGAGATTACAGAATATGAGCCGAGAGTTATAAATCAGATGCTGGAGTTTGCCTTCCAATATGTAACCACAATTCTAGATGATGCTAAGATTTACTCAAGCCATGCCAAGAAAGCCACTGTTGATGCAGATGACGTGCGACTGGCAATCCAGTGTCAAGCTGACCAATCTTTTACCTCTCCTCCCCCAAGAGATTTTTTATTAGATATTGCAAGACAAAGGAACTTTCCCCTTTCCCACTGATCAAGCCATATTCAGTTCCTAGATTGCCACCTGATCAATACTGCTCAATGGCTCCAAACTACAGGCTCAAGTCTTTACAAAAAAAGACATCTACTTCGGGAAGAACAACAGTTCCATGGTTGAGTGTTGGTTCAGTTACTAGCAGACCAGTACCCCAACACTAGGCACCCCGACCCCACAGGCCATGTCTGTTTCAGCCAAAGTAGGGGCTCCAGTGTCACTCACTGGGCAGAGGTTTATGGTGCAGATGCCTGCCTCCCAGGCCCCTGCTGTAAAAGCCTCCATTCCTGCAACTTCAGCAGTCCAGAATGTTCAGATTAATCCATCATTAATTGGGTCCAAAAACATTCTTATTACCACTAATATGGTATCATCACAAAATACTGCCAGTGAGTCATCAAATGCACTGAAAAGAAAGCGTGAAGATGATGATGATGATGACGATGATGACTATGATAATTTTTAATCTGCCTCTATGCATGTAACATGTATACTTGGTCTTGAGTCCTTTGTACTGAGATTAAGCATGCTGGATGTTTTCAAGTTCTGTTTTAGAAAAACGTAAATAGTATTTAATGAGTAAATTTAGACACTTTAATTGAAATGTTGGGTTTTCTTTAATAGGAAAATAATGATTTTTTCATCAACTTTTATGTGTAAAAAATAAAGTTCTCGTTCACCAGTTAAAAAAAAAAGAAACTGAGGATCAAAACCCCAGGAAGCACAGCAGAATGAATCCATCAGGTGTGCAAGAAATTAAATTTAAAGGGGGAAAATCCAACAAAAAGAAAAAGTCATGACAATGATAAGTCAATATGTATCAGCTACAATCATCAATGTTAATGGTCTCAATTCACCAATCAAAAGAAACAGACTGGCAGAATAGGTCAAGAAGCAAGATCCAACAATATGTTGCACACAAGAAACACACTTAATTCAAAAACTAACTCATAGACTGAAAGTTAAAGGGTGAAAAACAATACTCCATGCGGCAGGAACCCAAAAAAAGCAGGAGTAGCTATCCTCTTTGCAGAACAAGTGGATTTCAAACCAACACTGAATAAGATAGACAAAAAATAACACTACATTCTTGTAAAGGGAACAATCTAAGAGGAAGAGATGGCAATAATAAATATATATCCACTACACACTAGTGCACCCAACTATATAAAACAAATACTAATGGACATGAAAAGTCATATATACACTAATACAATAGTAGTGGGGGACCTCATTATCCCACTATGATAAATAGATAGATCAACTAGACAAAAAATAAGTAATGAAATACTAGAACTCAATCAAACTGTAGAACAAATGAAGTTAACAGATGTTTACAGAGTGTTCCACCCCTCAAAATCAGAATACACATTCTTTTCAGCTGCACACAGGTTGTTTTCCAAAACAGACCACATACTCACTCACAGAATATGTTTTAGTAAGTGCAAAGGAATTGAAGTTATCCCCTATATATTGTCAGGGTGCAATGAAATTTGAGATCAATAGCAAAAGAAACTGCAAGAATTTCATAAACACATGGAAATTGAACAACACACTTTTGAATAACCAGTGGTTCACATAGGATACTAAAGACAAAATCAGACAGTTCCTACAATTAAATGACAAAGACTGTACAACATATCAGAATCAATGGGACACAATGAAAGCAGTCTTATGAGGGAAATTCATAGCAATGAATACTCACATTAGGAAAACAGAGCAACCAAAATTAAACAACCTGATGCTGAACCTCAAGCTTCTAGAAAAAGAAGAGCAGGACAACCCCAAAGCTCATACAAGGGAGGAAATTATAAAGATCAGAGCAGAAATCAACTCAGTGGAGGCTAAGAGAATGATATTAATGAAACCAAGAGTTGGTTCTTCAAAAGAATAAACAAAATTGACAAACCTTTAGCCAACCTTATCAAAAAAAGGAATGAAAAGGCCAAAATCCATGCAATTAGGAATGAAAAGGGTGCAATTACAAAGGACCCAGCAGAAAGCCAGAGGATCATCAATACCTACTTTGAGAACCTATACGCAAATAACATGGAAAACACAGAAGAAAAGGACAGATTCCTAGATATGTATGAATTACCAAAGTTGAATGAAGAAGACCTAAAAATTCTAAACAACCCAATATCAATCAATGAAATTGAAAACGTAATTAAAAACTTACCAATCAAGAAAAGCACAGATCCTGATGGCTTCACTGCTGAATTCTACAAGACATTTAGACAGGAACTACTGCCACTACTCTTTAAACTCTTCAATGAAATTGAAAGGGAAGCAATATTCCTGAATTTATTCCTGGAAGCAAGCATCACCTTGATCTCCAAAGTACAGAAAGACCCAACTGAAAAAGAGAACTATAGGCCAATCTCACTAGTGAACATAGATGCAAAAATCCTTAATAAGATACTGGCAAACAGAATGCAGAAGATCATCAAGAAGATCATACACCCTGATCAAGTGGGATTAATCCCAGGGATGCAGGGATGGTTCAACATATGCAAATCAATCAATGTAATACATTATATGAATGGAGCCAAGGACATAAACCATATGATCATCTCAAAAGATGCAGAAAAAGCATTTGACAAAATCCAACACGCATTTACAATAAAAACCCTACAAAAATTGGAATAGAAGGTCTCTACCTCAATCTGATAAAAGCCATCTATGAAAAACAAATAGCCAGTATCATACTAAATAGTCAAAAACTGAAATCCTTCACACTAAAATCAGGAACAAGACAAAGATGTCCATTATCACCACTCCTGTTCAATATAGTTTGGGAAACATTATCCATGGCAATTAGACAAGAGAAAGAAATAAAAGGAATACACATAGGAAAGGAAGAAGTCAAATTGTCATTATTTGCAGATGACATGATACTCTATATAGAAGACCCCAACAAATCCACCAAAAGTCTCCTAGACTTAATAACCAAATTCAGTAGAGTAGCTGGATACAAGATCAACACACAAAAATCAATAGCTTTCCTCTACACAAATAACAGACTGACTGAGACAGAAATAGGGCATACAATTCTTTTCACAATAGCATCCAAAAAACTGAAATACCTAGGAATCAACCTAATGAAAGAAATCAAACATTTCTTCTATGAAAATGATAGCACTCTGAAAAGAGAGATTGAAGATGATACCAGAAAATGGAAGACATTCCCTGCTCCTGGGTAGGAAGGATCAAAAGAGTGAAAATGGCCATACATCCAAAGCTTCTATATAGATTCAATGCAAACCCAATTGAAATCTCAGCACCATGTTTCATAGACCTTGAGAGAACAATCCAAAAATTCATTTGCAACAAGAAGAGACCCAGGGGCCGGGGACGTAGCTCAGTGGTTTCACCACCTGCTGCGCAAGTGCAGGGACCCGAGTTTGATCCCTGATACCAAAAAAAAAAAAAAAAGAAGAGACCCAAAATAGCAAAAACAATTCTACATAACAGAGACATGGCAGGGGGTATCAAAATCCCCAACTTGAAACTATACTACAAAGCTACTATGATAAAAACAGCATGGTACTGACAAAGAAACATACCTGAGGACCAGTGGAACAGATTGGAAGATTCAGAAACAACTCCAGATACACTCAGCCAACTCATCTTCAACAAAGGAGCCAAACACCCTCACTGGAAGAAAGATATCCTCCTGCTGGAAAAACTGGGTTTCAACTTGTCAAACATTAAAACTAGACATATATCTCTCACCATGCATTAAACTAAAATCAAATGGATTACAGATCTAAATATTATAATAGAAATGCTGAATCAGCTGGTATAGAGGTTAGGTAGAACTCTTAAAGACATTGGTGTAGGAAAAGATTTTATGAACAAAACCTCAATTGCCCATGACCTAGCACAAACAATCAACATGTGGGATCTCTTCTTCTTAGAAAGATTCTGGGCTGGGGATTTAATTCAGTGGTTTTGCCGCCTGCTGGACAAGCACAAGGACCCGAGTTCAATCCCCAGTACTAAAAAATAAAAAGATTTTGCAAAGCAAGAGAAACCACCAGCAGTGTGAAGAAACAACCCAAAATATGGGAAAAAATCTTCACCTGCTGTTCCTCAGACAAAGGTCTACTATGTCAAATCTATAAAAAAACTTTTTAAAAACCAGACCTCCCAAACTTAAAGACTCAATCCAAAAATTGGCATCTGAAATGAACAGACATTTCTCAGAATAAGAAGTAGAAATAGCAAACAAACATATGAAAAAATGTTCAACATCACTGGTCATTCAAGAGGTGTAAATGAAAACAACACTCAGATTTCACCTCTCTCCAGAAAGAATGGCTGCTACCATGAAATCAGCCAATAACAAATGCTAGCGGGGCTGTGGGGAAAGAGGAACCCTGCTCCACTGCTACTGGGAGTGTAGACTGGTACAACCATTGTGGAAATCATTATGGAGATACCTCAAAGAACTAGGACTGGAAGTCCTATTTGACCCAGCTATTCCCCTGCTGGGTATCTTCCCCAAAGAATTAAAAGAATCATACCACAGTGATATATGTCCACCCATGTTCATAGCAGCACAATTTGTGATAGCTGAAACTTGGAAGCAGCCCAATTGCCCATCAACTGCAGACTGGATAAAGAAAATGTGGGGTTTTTTAAATAAAATGGAGCACCACTCAGCCATAAAAAATGAGAAATGAGAGACATTTATAGCTAAATAGATGCACATTGAAGCCATACCCTTAAGTGAAATAACTAGGACACACATGTGTATATACCAAATAGTTTCTCTAGTGTGAGAAACTGAAAGTGTAAATAAGTACTAAAAGAAAAGGGGCAAAGGGGAAGGGAAAGTGGGAGGGGTAAGGGAAAGGAAAGAAGGGAATGGAATTAATATGAGAAAATGAAAAAATGGAAACCAAGTCTATGTAAATAGGGAAGGACGGAGGGGTTGAAGGGAGGGCAGGGGAAGGGGAAAAAATAAGAACCAAGAGAGATTATGTAAAAGTGCAAATTTCCAATGATGAATGTCATTATATTCTACACCTAAAATGTGCCAATAAAGTTTTAAAAAATAAAAATAACAATTAAATGTGTAAATATACTATTGTTACATTTCAATGCAACTCATCTGAACTTCAAACATCACAGAACCCTACTGTAGCTACAAATTCATCTCTAGGGAAGGGGATTTGCTCAATGGCACCGTGACTGCCTTGCAAGTACAAGGTCCTGAGTTCCATCCCCAGTATCAAAAAAAAGAAAAAACAAAAAAAGCAAATTCATCTCTGACATCATCTAATTGATATTTCTCTCTCCCTCCCTGTCTCTGTCCCTGTCGGTCTCTGTATCTCTCTCCTCCCTCTCTCTCTCTCTCTCTCTCTCTCTCTCTCTCTCTCTCTCTCTCTCTCTCTCTCTCTCTCTGTCTCTATCTCTCTGTCCCTCTGTCTATCTCTATCTCTATGTCTATTTCTCCCCCATTATACTAGGCTGCAGTGGCACAAACACACATTTCAGATCTAAGGCTGCTTCTCAGATATCAACAGGGATGAAAGAATACAAGGGGATTTTAAAAATTAATTTTATTGGCATACTTCAGATAACATAATGATCAACTATATCATAGGGAATTTGTACCTGGACATAATACAACTTGATTATTTTCCTCCAGTTCCCATTCCCCTTCACCCCCCTCTTCCTCCCTTATTAATAAAATCTTTGTTACCATTTCTCCATCTATTCTTTTTTCTCTTTTCTATTCCTTTTTTTCTCATTTCCCCTTCCCTAGTTCTCCTTCCAATTTGAACATTTTTCTCCTATTTCCCAATATTGGTCCTTATTTCACAACATTTTGGACCTTCCTTACACTTTTTCTCATCCCAGAAAAACAATGTGATATTTAAACATATGTGCCCGATTTATTTCACTTAAGAGTATGTTTTCAATGTCAATCCATTTACCTAGAAATGCCTCGTTTATCCTTTATAGCACAGTAGTATGTAAAAAACCACATCTGCTTTATCCATTTATCCATTAATGGGTATGTGGACTGTATCCAAGATTTACCTATTAGATATTGTCTGCTATAAACATAGGTGTGCATATATCACTGTGGTTTGATGCTTTTAATTCTTTTGGGAAGATACCAAGAAGGGGAATTGTTGTGTTAAATTGAATCTCTAATTTTAGTTTTTGAGGAATCTCCATTCTGATTTCCATGCTGCTTGCAGCAATCTACACTCCCACCAACAGGGGAGAAGAGTTCCTTTTTCCCAACAGCTCCTCCAGTGTTTGTTATTGGTTGACTTCTTGATAATCGCAATTACTTCTGGAGTGAGATGAAATCTCAGTGTTACGTTAATATGCATCTCCCAAATGACAAAAAATGGTGAACAGTTTTTCATATATTTATTTCCTATTTGTACTTCTTCATCTGAGATCTATTCATTTCAGAGGCCCATTTTTCTATAGGGTCTTTCAATTTGAGAGTTTGGATTATTTTGAGTTGTATGTTGTACATTTTACTCCTTTGGGGGGACACTTAGCAAAACTATTTCCCACTCTTCCTGCTGTCTCTGCACTCTGTTGGTGATTTCTTTTGCTGTGCAAACGCTTTTTAATAAAATGAGATCCCAGCTTTTGATTTTTAGAAATATTTCCTGTGCTATCAGGGTTTTGTTCATAACGTCTTTGCCTACACTTATGTCTTCGAGAGTTCTATCTATTGTTATCTTCCAGTTGATTTAGTGTTTCTGTTTTAATACTTAGGTCTTTCATCCATCTTGATGAGTTTAGTGCATAGTGAGAGATACGGGTCTAGGTTCAATCTTTAGCTCATGGAAATCCAGTTTTATTAAAGAGGGTACCTTTCAATTTCAGTGAAGTTGTTTGACTACTTTCTCAAAGATAAGATGGCTGAGTGTGTTTGTAGTTGTTTCTGCATCTTCTGTTTCATTTATCCTTGGGGTTTGGGGGGTTTTGGGGGGGTGCCAATACCATTTTTTTGCCAATATGATTTTAATCACAGTGGTAGTATAATTTCAACTCAGGGATCGTGATTTCCACTTGCCTTGCCTTTGTTGCCCAGAACCGCTTTTACTATTCTAGGTGTCTTCAGGTTCCAACTGAATTTTAGGATTGTTGTTTCCTGAGAAGTATGCTCTTGATATTTTAACTAGGATTGCATTAAACATTTACAATAATGTTGGAACTATGGCCATTTCACTATATTGGTTCTTTCCCAAAAACATGAGATGTTTCCATTTTCGGATACCCTCCTTGATCTCCTTTTTCAGGAAAACTATTGTTTTAAATGTGAATCTATTTTACTTCCTTTATTAGATTGATTCCTAAGTTGTTGTGGGGGTTTTTGTTTTTGTTTTTGTTTGAGCCTACTGTGAAAGATCCAGATTCCTGAATTTCTCTCTCAGTGAACTGGTTATTTGGTATAGGAATGCTCTTGATTTTTGAGTGTTGACGTTGTATCCAGCTACAATGTTGAATTTGGTTATTAAATCTAGAAGTATTTTAGGAGTTTTGGGAGTCATTTATGTAGAGAATCATATCATCCACAAATAATGATAATTTAATTTCTTCCTTCCTTATGCTTATTCCTATTATTTTTCTCTTATCTAATTGCTCTGGCTAATGTGTCCAGAACTATATTGAATAGGAGTGGTGATAGTGGATTGTTCTTGATTTTGGAGTGAAAGTGTTCAGTTTCTGACCATTTAGTATGATGTTGGCTGCTGGTTTGCCATTAATGGCTTTTATCAGATTGAGATAAAGACCATCTATTTTAATTTCCTGTGGTTTACTTTTCATCATGAATGAATGTTGGACCTTGTCAAATGCTATTTTGCAGCTTCTGAGATGATCATGTAGATTTTGTTCTTGGTTCTGTTAATGTGGTGTATTACATTTATTCATTTGTGTAGGTTGAACCATCTCTGCATCCCTGGAATGAATCCTATTTGGTCATAAACTCTTGATAATCTACTGCATTCTGTTTGCCAGTATCTTCTTCAGGATTTATGCATCTACATTAATTAGGGAGATTGACTTTTAGTTCTTTTTCGGTTGGACCTTTCCCTGGTTTTGGTATCAGGGGCAATGTTTTCCTCCAGGAATGATTTTGCCAGGACTTCCCTTTTTTCTTTTTTTTTGGCACCAGGGATTGAACTCGGGTCCTTGCGCTTGAGCAGCAGGTGGCAAAACCACTGAGGTAAAGCCCCTGTAAATCCCCAGCTCCTCCCTTTCAATTTCATTAAAGAGGTTGAGGAGTAGTGGCATTAGATACTCTAAATTTCTTGTAGAATTCAGCAGTGCATCCATTAGGATCTAGGCTTGTCTTTGTTGGTAGATTAAGTACATCTCCAATTTCATTGACTGATACTGGGTTATTTTCAATTTTTTTTTTTTTTTTTTTTTTTTTTTTGGTGCTGGGAATCGAACTAGGGACCTTGTGCTTGCAAGGCAGGTGCCGGAACCACTGAGCTAAATCCCTGGCCCTTATTTTCAATTTTTATATCTTTTTGGTTCAGCTTTGGAAGTTCATATGTATCTAGGAATCTGTCTATTTCTTCTATGTTTCTCATCTTACTTGAATACAGGTTCTCCCAAAGTAGAGATTGATGGTCATCTGGATTTATGCAGGATCTGTTGTGATTTCATACTTAATTGCATGAATTTGAGTCTTTTACCTTTTTGTGATAAAGTTGGCTAAGTGTTTTGTCAAATTAATCTTTCAAAGAACCACCTCTTCAATTCATTGATTCTTTGTATTGTTTTCTTACTCTCAATGGCATTAATTTCTGCTCTGATCATTCTAATTTCCTCCCCCATTCTAATTTTGGCCTTGACTTGTTCTTTTTCCATAAGCTTGAGGTTCAACAGTAGGTTGTATATTTGACCTCACTGTTTTTCTGATGAGGGAATTCACCACTATACATTTTCCTCATAGAAATGCTTTCATTGTATCCCATAAGTTCTGATATGTTGTACTGATGATCATTTAATTGTAGAACCTACCTAATTTCTTCTTTAATTTCGTGTGACTCATTGGTTATTCAGGAGGGTATTCATTTTCATGTTTATGCATCTTTGTGGTCTCTTGCCACTGATTTCCAATTTCTTTGCATTATGTTCTGACTATCCAAGGGATAATTGCAACTTCTTTGCCTTTAGTTAAGGAGGTTCTATGATCCAGTATGTGGTCTACTTTGGAAAAGGTCCTGTGCACAGCTAAGATGAATATCTATTCTGATATTGTGCTGTGGAAAACTCTGTAGATAATCCACTATGTCATTTGTTCATCTTCAGTTCTGATATTTCTTTGATTTTCTGTTGAAGTTGATCTATTTGTGACACTGGGGCACTTAGTTTCCCCATTAAATTTGTATTAATAGTATTCATTTGACTTTTCATTTTCATTAGTGTCTTACATAGTCGGGTGTGCTGATGTTTGGTGTACACATTTTTTTTTTGGTACCGGGGATCGAATTTAAGACCTTGTGCTTGTGAGGCAGGCACCGAAACTCTGAGCTAAAGCCCCAGCCCAGTGTACACATTTTTTAAGGTTATCTTGTTTGAGTTAAATGTGTTTCTTCTATGCAGCATTATTATTAGATCTTGGTTTTTGATCCATTTTTTCAGTGTTTATTTTAATTAGTAAATTGAGACCATTTACATTTATGGTTTTAACTAATATGTATTGCCTAATCCTTGTCATATTTTCCTGTTGTTGGTCGTCTTTATTTCTCCTCTGTTTGTTTGCCTTCCTTGGTAGAATCTTTCCATTGGTGTGCATGGAATTGTAGCCTTAATTTTCTTTCTAGAACACTTTTCAGAACATTTTGAAATGCAAGATTGGAGGTCATGAATTCCTTCATGTGCCCTTTTTTCATGGAAGTATCTTATTTCTTCATTGCTTTTTTTTGAAAGCATTGTCTGGTACATTAATCTAGGTTGGAGGTTATTTTCTTTTAGGACTTGAAATACTTCACTCCGAGCTCTCTTTGACTTAAGAGTTTCTGTTGAGAAGTCTGTTGTGATTCTGATGGTCTTTCCTTTACAGGTTTTCTGTTTTCTCTTAAAGGCTTTTAATATTTTGTTTGTGGGGCAAACTTCTACAATCTTGTTTATTATATGCCTTGGTACAGATTTTTTTGATCTTAGCGAATTGAAGTTCTATATGCCTCACTTATCTGTATATTAAATTATTTTTCTATGCTTGGGAACTTTTCTTCCATTACTTCTACGAATAGGTTATTTTTCATGTGATTTGCACTATCTCCTGCTTTTCCATTGACTCAGATCAATCTTATGTTGTTCTTTCCATCAACTAGCAAGTGTTGAATTGACTTTTTATGGTTTCTTGCTATTTTTAAAGATTTCTTTTGGTGATCACTAAACACAATCCTGTCTTCGAGATCTGATGTTCTCTTCTCACATTTGCCCATTCTACTGTGTAACTGTGTATGCTTTCAATGGAATTTTTAATCTCCTGGATATCTGTTTGAATCTGTTTTGTGGATTCTATTTCTTTTTTATATAGGCTATTCATCATTTTCCTAAGCTCCTCTATTTTTTTCATCAGTGTCTACTCTAGATTCACTAACCAAGTCCTTCATTATGACTTTTTCTTACTCAAGAAATTATTTCTGATCTGATTTTTTCTATAGCTTCATTCATCTGTTTTGTTACTTCCACCACTACCATTTCACAAAATTCAGGTTGGTAGTTTCTGATTTCCTCCACTTCATTGTCCCCTGGACTTTGCCTGGGTGGGTTTGAAGTCTGGGGTTCCATCTTCTACATCTTCTTTATATAGGGCAACAAGTAATCAAAAAATGGCATCCAAATAAGCAAAAACAATTCAAAAAAGGGCAATATTGTAAATCCCAACCTCTAGATGTCTGAAACACGAGTTTGTGTTCTCTAAAATCAAAGAATGAATTATAGTAACAATGGAAGTTAAGAGTAGGAATACTTATATTGAGAAAAGATAGCTTCTAAGAGACACAGAAGCGGGGGCTGGAAAGTGGGTTGCCTGCACACTCCAATTCTTAAACACATTTTATTGAGCAAACCCACAAGGTGAGGATGGTTCAAGGTGGGACAAAACTACAGTCAACTAATAAGATCCAATGGGAAGAACATGAGAAAAGGAAAAATGGAAACAAAGTCTGTAAGTAGGGAAGGGTGCAGGTGGTGAAGGGAGGGCAGGGGAATGGGGAAAAAATAAGAACCAGAATACATCATGTAAAGGTACAAGATAACAATGGTGATTGTAACTGTATGGTATACCTGAAATGTACCAATAAACTTAATTTTAAAAATCCAATGGGAAATCACAAAGTGGGCATAAGGTGGGACAAAACTATGATCAAGCAATAAGGTTACAAGTATAGTCACCCAGGCAATATTGATTAACTGGGAGCCTGGGGATTTAGCTCAGTGGTTCCAGCACCTGTCTCGCAAGTGCAAGGTCCTGAGTTCCATCCCTTCAACCAAAAAAAAATTGATTAACTGGGGATCCAATGCAGAAGCTAGTCTCATACCAAGCATACATGAAATAAACAAGGAATTTCTGGGAAGGAATGGGCTAGGGAAACTGATGCCTATTTAGAATATCGATCATTGCTGTTTATCCCCAGAGAAAATAATTGGGTGCAGTAACTTTTATTTTTGGTACCAGGGATCGAACTCAGGTCCTTGCACCAGTGGTAAAACCACTGAGCTAAATCCTCAGCCCACTTCTTTCTTTTAATAATGTGAATCAGTGAATGTACCTCAATTCTTTTTCTATTCTGAGGTCCCAGCTTTGTCTAATTGCCTTACAATAATTTCTACCAGACTTAGCTATCTGCAATATTCTGATTTTTTTCTTTTGTTATCTGCATTGATGCATATAAGTTGCTTATAGTAGATAGCTTTATCACTAGTATTGGCACATTCCTAGGAAATGACTATTCTTCACAGATGTCTTCCAGGATCTTCTAGGACGCTGTCCCAAGATCCTACCTTCCCAATTTCTTAGGGATGACAACTTGTTGTATATGGCCCTGTACTCACTCCTTTGGTACTGGACAATGGTAATGTTTATGACCACACACAGTGTTGTTATACAAGGAAGAACAACTGATTACAGGAGTTATGACACCCCAGCTAAATGAGTACAATTAGTGAGAACAGCATCAAGCATAGCCTAGAACCTGACAAACTGTGGTAATTATTATTTTGGTATCATTACCTATAGCAACAATATCTATAATAAAATCAAACAACCAGGACTTATATGCAGTGAATTTCCCCTTATGGGAGTGATCTTAATAGGGCTAGGGGGTGTAAGAGGAATAAGGGGGACAATAGAGGAATGAATAGAAAGATATCATAAGCAAGGCTGAAGAACAAAGGGAAATCCCCCAAACTTTGGGAATCTGGAGAAGACCAGAGAGAAAGAATAAAGGAGAAAGTAAAGGACAAAACTAAGCCAGAAAAATTAGAGAAAATGATCACTCTGGTAAAAAAAAAAAAAATTTAAAGTCAAGAAAAGAGAGAAAAATGAACAAAAAAGAGCAAATGATAAAAATAAAAACTTAAACCAGAAAAAAAGATGAAATTTTTCTGACGAAAAATCTACAGCTATCCCCTGGTGTGGACAGTTCTGTGGTAATATCTAAGTTAGAGCTTAAATCTGTCCTGCACCAACTCCTGTCTTTCAGCTCCACAGAATTGCAGGCTGATCTTGGCTTCTGGCTGTGGAGCCTGGGGCCAAGCATGCAGCCAGCAACTCTCTGGATATCCCCAGTGACCAACCCACTTCTGCTTGCCCTGTATGTCTGCAGCTGTTGCACACCCAGGTGCTGTGGTCATTCGACAGCAGGAGCACTGAAACAAAAACACCCCACTCCTGCTTCAAGACCGGTGTTCAGCTGACCCATCCTGGCCCTTGCAGTCTCCTCTGTTCCACTCCACTGGCATGATTCTAACACTGGGAGTGGGTGGGAGGGGTCTTAGGTCAGACTACTTTTGCCACCACCCAGTCCCTCTCCTTGCTATCTCTAGAGGCTATAATTAGCTACTTCCGCATGCAGCATTCACTGCTCTGCTCTGCTCCACTGCCATGTCTCTCCTTACAGGGCTCTGGGCTTGCTCACTCTCAAGATGACCCTCTAGGTTACAGGCTCCTCTCTCATACGTGAGCTGGACAGGGGAGTCCAATATTACTCATGACAAACTCAATCAGAAGTTGCTTGTTATTCTCTCATAATCAGAGGGCAAACTGGCAGACCAATGGGGAGGGAGCAGCATCCTGGTCATTCACTGCTACGTGTGATGATGAAATGTGCAGGTGGGCTACAACAACTTTTTTGAGGAAGGAAAAAGAGGCAAGGGACCATGTACCCCAAGTGTATCCTGTGTGCCTTGATTCTGCCATGCTACTGGGGTTCCATAAGCTTTTGGGGAACTTCCCAAAATGGAGGTTCCTGTGCTCTGCACATGCAGAGGTCTTACAGGCAGCCCAGTGGATTGCTCCACCTTTTTATACACTCCTATGCCTAAGTTTTGTTTGCTCTACACGTTATTTCGGATTGATTTTGGCACCAGAATGTCTCTCCCTTTCTTCCAGTCACCTGTGTGTGTGTGTGTGTGTGTGTGTGTGTGTGTGTGTGTGTGTGTGTGTGTGTGTTGGTACCAGAGATGGAACTCTGCACCTTGCGCTTGCAAGGCAGGCAGTGGCACCACTGAGCTAAATCCCCAGCACACCTGTGCTTTTAGTTGATGTTCTCTGAGTATCTCCAAGTGTCTCCTCCTTTATTCAGTGATGCTGAAATCCACAGGGCATACAATTTACAGCCACTGCGTCCTACTCCTGGTCCCCAACACTGCTTCCACTGGACATATTCCAGAAGAACATGAAAGTACAAAGAAATGATGAGTAATGCACCATTTATTTCAAGAAAGAACAAGATTTTAGTGGACTTTAAGAATAAATGATGTCAGGGCCGAGGATTTAGCTCAGTGGTTCCAGAGCCTGCCTCGAAAGCGCAAGGTCCAGAGTTCGATCCCCAGTACCAAAAAAAAGAATAAATTATGTCAGGCCGGGGATTTAGCTCAGTGGTTCCACTGTCTGCCTCGTAAGCGCAAGGTCCCAAGTTCAATCCTTGGTACCAAAAAATAATATATATAATATGTAATGGAACATTAAGGCTAACTTCATTTTTTTTACTTTTTAAGGATAACTAAAATAAGGCATTTTTCCTGGCTATGAGAAGAATGCCTGAGTGACCACTGAGATGAACAATGGAGATCTGAAGAGTTTATATTCCAACATAAGAGAATTCAAAAATATAAACTTGCCAGTGGTATATTTTATCTGACAAAAGTTCTACAAAATACTATGACTAACTCCCATTAGAGATATGTAAAAGACAGAAGTGACCCAGACAAAATGAAGAATTGAGGCAGGGTTGAATGCACATTTTCCACAATCCAATCTTAATGCACTGCATTTTTACTATGGTCAAAGTTTCTTTCAAGATACAGATTTTAGAGCTGGGGATTTAGCTCAGTGGTGCTGCTGCCTGCCTCACAAGTGCAAGGTCCTGAGTTCCATCCCTGGTACCAAAACAAAACACACAAAAAAGATACAGATTTTAAAAGACCCATGACTTGGTCACTTAATAAGCTGCATTCAGTGCAATCTGGTGACTGCCTCTTTTGTACATGTCATGACATCACGGAAATAGATCTCATCACTGGCATCAGGTGGATTGTGAACATCAGCAAAAAATTAAAATGTAACACCTTGACACTTTCCCCTTGTGAATTCCTCATGAATTTCTTTAGTGTTATGTATTAGGACTTAATTTGAGCTAATTTTTTGGACAGCATAAACTATAGGCGAACCACACTTTTCAGACTGGCACAGTTTTCTAAACATCTTTCCAAATGAGATTGTGGGCTGTCTCCCTTGTGCACCTAGGCAAGCCTAGCTGAACATCATTTGGTCAAATATGCAAATCGATTTCAGAGCAAACTACTGTGCTATGTTAGTTTAATTTTGTTGATGTTGGTTCTGGTAATCAGATCTAGGGTGTTTTCAATGGTAAGGAAATAAGCACTGAGCTACATACCCGTCATTATATAAAGGAACTTAGGCAACATCTTCATGATTATTGCATTATGTTATGATTTGAATGAGGTGTGAACACTTAACAATGTTAATGATAGGGGAAAGTTTTAAAGTAAATTTAGTAGATTAGCTATTAAAGTGGTTGTGGAAGCAAAATAGGTAATGTATCCCTTTAAAAGCTTGACTTAGCCCGTTGCTTTTATTTAAAGTGAAGGTTATATAGCTCCTTTGATCTGTAGCTCCACTACAGATAACATCTTAGCTCTGAAGAGCAAAGTGGGAATCCTTGAACAAACTTGTGATATATATGTGCCTTAACTGTAATGTGTTTAAGACTGTAATCAGTGACAGAAACCACCTGTGTCTAACCATTAAACAGGAATTGGAACTTTATTTACTTAACAAAGACCACTAGGGATGAGATAATGACTAACGAAAGTATAAAAGGTGATGGACAAAGAATGTGGGGGGGGCGGGACTGACCAGACCTGTTTTCTGGTGGTCCCACCTGCTTGCAAGTAAAGCCTTTTATTATTTTACCCAAACTCTGTGTCTCCATGCATTTCTTTCTGCGATTCCGAAATATTAAGAATACAAGGAGAATCCATATGAATTTTACAATAATATCTTTTTAATGAAAACTGCATTGGAACTTTTTTATATTGACATGACTTTGGATATCAAATGAGTAATTCATACATTTCAACATTATCATCATCCAAACTACAAACACAGGATAGAGAGAACAAATACCTATTATGCATGTGCATGCAAAATCTATATAGTATAATTGTTTGAACATATGTATATCGCTCTTCACACACCAAGTAAGCAATTGTGCAAAAGTCATTAAGATGTCCTTGAACTTACTCAGTATAGGGATCATACTGGGAGACATCATCAAAAGTGAAAGGTTAAGCAGTCAGTCTCAGAAGACTAACTTCACTTCAGATGCAGTTGTAGTTCTGGGCTGCTCAAAGTTAAGTTCTCAGAATCAATTCTGGGGTAATTTTGCATGGTAGTATAGAGATAAATGAAAACTAATTTATGGAGACTCATATTATGCAGGACAAGATATAGACAAACAGCCACATAGAATCACTGCACAGGGCAAGGTACATCGAAGGGGCACAAAATATCGAGGGCCTTCAGGAAGCCCTACAATCAAGGAAACTACATGTAGACATCTGGAAATTCTCTAAAGTCAGACCTCCAATATCCTTGTAGATTAACACTCTAGCGTTACAAATTTGAGGACTAACACATTTTTCAAGTTATCATTTCTTGAGGTAAGATAATAGCCCAGTGGTATAAACCTATGTACCAAAACACATGCAGAAAAATATACCCAAATAAGAAAAAAATCATGCAAATTTAGTATACATCACTGGATGAAAGGTAAGTTCTGCAAGTGCCTTTCTTGATACCATGCTGCATTAATTCAGTATACTCAAGGCTGCATTTTTTTTTCTGTACCAGGGATCAAACTCCAGTCCTTGACCTTGCGAGGCAGGCAGTGGAACCACTGAGCTAAATCCCTGCCCCCAGGCTGCATTTCTTTGACTGAAACTCAGCCCACAAACACAGACTGATGCTTAAGGACAGAAGTCCTGGGGTATTCACTTTTGAAAACTCTCCACATGGCCAAAGTACTTGTGCATGATCTTCTTCCCTTTCCCCATTTTCAAAGAAGTCAGCTTCATTTATTTTAAACTCAGCTTCTTTCTTTACTGACCCTGCATTTAGGATTGCTGGGAACAGCATTTTGGCAGAACAGCGGCTTGCTGTCCAATCTTGAACATTATATTAACTGGTTTCTTGGCCAGGAAAGCAGTAAGAGTATGTCTGAATACTGTGAGTGGCCAGCCTTGGAGGCTTTGGCCACTGATTATCTGGGACCAATCCCATAGGTTGGCCCCATAAGGGGAGGGCTACAGGAAACCTAAGGTGTTAGTTACTTTTTTCATTGCTGAGACAAAATACCCAACACCCAAAGTTGAAAGAGAAGACATTTATTTAACTCACAGTTGTTCAGAGAGGATTCAGTCCATAATCAGCTGTCTCCAAGGCAGGGATGGCAAACAGGCAACGCAGAGGAGAAACACCATGGTGTGCACAAGGTAGCAAAGGTAAGAAGAGCATTTAACAGCATCTTCCTGCCCCTTTTCTCATCCAGATTCACAGGATAAGGATGGTGCTAAAAAACTCAACTATATTGGTTTAATAATCACACGCTGTTAACCACAACATCACACATTCTAGATTCAACTACCTCTGAAAAAAAAAGTCCCACCTCATCTGCATGAGGCTTTGGGGGAACATCTAAAAACAAACCATAACACCTAACTTTCAGTAATTACATGTTTCAGAGACTAGATAAAAAATAGTGGGGCCTTCCTGCTTCCACTGAGCTAACACTGGCCACTACAATGGCTTGGGCATTTAGTTAGAAAAAAAAAAAAAAAAGACAGCAGTGCTACATCATATGTGCCTATAGGTATTTCACACTTTAAATGTGTCACCTACAGACTTGCTGCTATGAAGGTTTTTTTCTCCTTTACTTTACGAAGACTAAATCTGTATCAGTGGAATAGCCACCAGAAAATGGGACAGATCAGGCTCGTGGAGAAGCCCACCCTGCAGTACTGGAGGGTCCCATCCTTTGACATCTCAAGACTTTGGAGGACTCAAAGAAAAAGAAGCCAAATGTTTACCAAGCACTAAGGTAATGGCTAGAGCACAAAAATGTTTATTTTTAAGGTTAATTTGTTAAAGTTTTCATTGGAAACATTAAAAAATTTTTAAGGGCCGGGGATTTAGCTCAGTGGTTTCGCTGCCTGCTGCGCAAGCGCAAGGACCCAAGTTCAATCTCTGGTACCAAAAAAAAAAAAAAAAATTAAATGTCTCCAATGAATCTATAGATGATGATACAATTAGGAAATTGGTGCCAAAGGTATACTACCATGTTTAATTGTTTACAGTCTCAATGACCTTCATTTGACATTTTTGCTCATACTAGGCATTAAAAACAGGGATTTACTCTGAGCTACATCCTGAGATCTATTTTTTTGAGACAGGGTCTCACCAAGTTGCACAGATAAGACTTGAACTTCCTATCCTCCTCCATCAGCTTCAAGCCACATGGAGTACAAGTATGCAGAACTGGGCTGACCTTTCACTTTTTTGGCATACTTTCACTTCTAAAACATGGGAGAATAAGTCACAGATAGAGATCATGCATCATAGATCACATGGATAATGTTCTGAAGTGTTACAAGTATAAAGACTTCAATTCATCTTCCATAGTACATTAATTTGCTTAGTGCCAATTTTTGTAGAACTAAAAAGTATTTGTGAAAATTGAAAACTATCACACACTGCAAAGGCAGTGGTTTGCAAAGGTTGATACCATGACCTTTTCTACAGAGAAAGGCAATAGTCTTTCTCATATTCCTTAGACTAAAAAAATTACAATCACCCATGGCAGCACTCACTTGTAATGGTAGCACTCCAGGAGTCGCAGGCAGGGTCTTCACAACTCTAAACCCAGAGGCATGCAACCGTAACCAGCCTCAAAATAAAAAATAATGCCTGAAGATGTATCTTACAATAAAGTCCTTGGTTTCAACTCCACTGTGAGAGACAGAGACAAAGAAATTGCTCTTGATGACAAGGGCTCAGTTTGAAAATAACCAAAATCAGGCTGGGGATTTAGCTCAGTGGTACCATGCCTGCCTTGCAAGCACAAGGTCCTGAATTTGATCCCTGGTACAAAAGAAAAGAAAAGAAATCCAAGATTGCTCAAGTAAATGTCAACAAAATTTATAAAGTTCCTATCAGATAAAACTCTTTTTTTCTCCAAAGGGTGGTTGATGTGACAGATTCATTCATATTACATACTAGCCACAGGGTTTCATTCAGAACAGAACAGAGCAGAAGTGGTCACATTTACAACATTTTTTAACTGCACACTGCTTCTGTATCCTTTGCATTTTCTTGTGGTGAAATGTTATTTAATTCTTCAAGCCTTATCAGTTTGTCTAAAGGGCTTCTCTAGTGGATAGGCCCCTGTACTCAAATCTGACTAAAACAACTTATGGCCCTTCCATATAGTCTACCTTCATAGGATTTCATGTCAATGTGAATTTTTAAGCCACTAAAGATCACAGTCATAAAAAGATTTCATGTGGTTAATACTAACATTTCTTCTACCCTGAGTTTTCTCATGCTCTATGAGGGCACTGCAGGCAAGCCCAGTTCTAACTACCTTATTCCCCTGAGATTTTTTTTTTTCCTCTGAGTTATTTCGTTCAGAGTGCACAGGGATGTACAAATGCCTTCTCACACTGATTCATAGGTTTTCTTTGTTTTTTGAGGGGTTTTTGGTACCAGGGATCAAACTCGGGACCTTGTACTTATGAGGCAGGCAGTGGAACCACCGAGCTAAATCCCTGGTCCTCATAGGCTTTTTTTTAGAGAATGACTTTTTGTGCAGGTTGAGGGAACAAGAATTAACAAAGGCCTTACCACATCAGTTACATTCGTAGGGTGTCTCTCTAGGGTGAGATCTTTCATGGCTGTGGAGGTCACTGGAATAAGCAAAGGCTTTGCCACATTTTATACATTCATAGGGTTTCTCTCTAGTGTGAATTCTTCGATGTACAGGAAGGCGAGTTAAGTTGTGAAAGGCTTATCACACGGTTTACATTTATAGGGTTTCTCCCCGGTGTGAATTCTTTTGTGCCTTCTGATAACACTGCAAAAAGTAAAGCCCTTTCCACGTTGTTTACATCTGTAGGGTTTCTCTCCAATGTGAATTCTTTCATGAGTACAGAGACTAGAGGAAGTAAAAGCCTTCCCACATTGACCACATTGATACGGTTTCTCTCCACCGTGAATTCTTCCATGTGTTTTGAGGTAACTGGAATAACTGAAGGCCTTTCCACATCATTCTTTACATTGGTATGGTTTGACCTGTGTGAATTCTTTCATGTGCATGGAGGCCACTAGAAAAAGTAAATGCCTTTCCACAGTTCATACTCATAAGGTTTCTCCCCAGTGTGACTTCTTACATGTTTCTCAGTATGCGTAAGTAGTGAAGGCCTTGCAACACTCTTTACATTTACAGTTTCTCTCCAGTCTGAGTGCTTTCATGAGTTGAGGGCAGTGGAAGAAATGAAGGCATTACTGCATTGTTTACATTTATAGGGTATCTTCAGTGTGAATTCTTTCATGCATTCTGAGGGTATAGGAACGAGTAAATGCTTACATTTGTACTGTTCCTGTCCTACGTGAATTACTTCATGCACACCGAGGCCACTACAAAAAGCGAACACCTTTCAACATTGTTCACATTTATAGGGCTTCTCTTCAGTGTGAGTTTTTACATGCAATCGGAGGTAACTGGAAGAAGTAAAGCTCTTACAACATTGTTTACATGCATAAGGTTTCTCTCCAGTGTGACTTCTTTCGTGCCTTCTCAAAATACTGGCAGAAGTAAAGGCCTTTCCACATTGTGTACATTTGTAGGATTTCTCTCCAGTGTGAATTCTTTCATGGACTGGTAGGTAACTGGAAGAAGTGAAGGCCTTACCACATTGTTTACATTCATAGGGTTTTTCTCCCGTGTGACTTCTTTCATGTATTCTGAGGCCATGGGAAAAAACGAATGCCTTTCCACATCGTTTACATTCATACGGCCTCTCTCCACTGTGAGTTCTAACATGCCTTTGGAGGTTACTGGAAGACTGAAAGGCTTTACCACATTGTTTACATTCATACGGTTTCAGCCCAGTATGAGTTCTTTCATGCCTTTCACAGAGACCAGAACTAGCAAATGTCTGATTACAATGTTTACACTTGTATGGTTTCGATTCAGTGTGAGTTCTTTCGTGCCTTCTGAACTGACTCGAAGAACTAAAAGCCTTTCCACATTGATTACATTTGTAGGGTCTCTCTCCAGTGTGAATTCTTTGATGTACTTGTAAGCTATGAAAAAAAGAGAATGCTTTCCCACACTGTTTACATTCATAAGGTTTCTCTCCGGTGTGAATTATTTTATGTGTACGGAGAGAAGAAGAAGAAACAAAAGCCTTCCCACATTGACCACATTCATATGGTTTCTCTCCACTGTGAATTCTTTGGTGTACTTTTAGGGAACTGGAATAATTGAAGGCCTTTCCACATTCTTTACATTGGTATGGTTTATGACCTGTGTGAATTCTTTCATGCGTACGGAGGCCACCAGAAAAAGTGAATGCCTTTCCACATTGTTTACACTCATAAGGTTTCTCCCCAGTGTGAGTTCTTACATGCAATCGGCAGTATGCGTAAGTAGTGAAGGCCTTACAACATTGTTTACATTTATAAGGTTTCTCTCCAGTGTGAGTGCTTTCATGAGTTCTGAGGGCACTGGAAAAAATGAAGGCATTACCACACTGTTTACATTTATAGGGCTTCTCTCCAGTGTGAATTCTTTCATGCCTTCTGAGGACACTAGAAGAAGTGAAGAATTTGCCACATTCTTTACATTGGTAGTGTTTCTGTCTTGTGTGAGTTCTTTCATGCACACGGAGGGCACTGCAAAAAGCAAAGTTCTTACTGCACTGCTCACGAACATAGGGTTTTCCTACAATGTGAGTTCTTATATGCATTTTGAGGGAACTGGAAGAAGTGAAGGCCTTTCTACACTGTTCACATTCACAGGGATTCTTTCCAGTCTGAGTATCTTCATGCCTTTGGGAGGAGCTGGAAAAACTACAGGGCCTAAGACATAGTTTACATTTACAGGGTTTCTCAATAATATGGGTTTTTTTGTGCTGTTCACACACATATGAATTCATAAACACCTTCGCACAATGTTTACATTTATAATGTTGATCTCCAGTGTGCACTCTCATGTGCAATTGAAGCTTCTGAAAACAGACAAAGCACTTCTCACATACTGAGCACTGGTGAAATTTCTCTGCGCCATGAATTCTTTCATGTAAATATAAACTTCTAGAGTCTTTAAACTCTTTATTGCATACTGTACATTTATAAGGCTTTTCTGCAGTGTGAACAATTTCATTATATTGCAAATATGTGGAAATACCAAAAGATTTACCACACTGATTATTTTGAAAAAGTCTTTCATCCGTGTTACTCATTGAGTTTTTCTTTAACACTGAGTAGGAGGAAGTTGTTCCCCATTGTTTGCCCTGGTACAGTTGTCCTCCACTGTGTCTTTTCATGTGTACCTTCCATGTTATTTGATAAATGAAGGCTTTTCCACATTCTTTACATTTATAAGGTTTCTCTCCAGTGTGCACATTCATATGTCTCTGAAAGCTTTCACGAGAAAAGAACATTTTCCCACATTCTTTACACTCACAGGATTTCTCTGTACTATGAGTTCTTCCTTGTGTTTGAAAGAAATTGAGAACTCTGAAACCTTTGCTATTTTGTTTATATCCATACTTTGTGTCTCCAATATACGATCTCTCACGGTTCTGAAGCCACTGGTGATCAGTGAACTCTTTACTACATTCCTCATGTTTATATGGCTTCTCTCCAAATTTGTGATTCTCAAAGGGCCTATGCTGAGTCTGAGATCTAAGTTGCGGATTAAGAGATGTCGGATGCATGAGCACTTTTCTACAACATGGATCTTTACATGGTATTGCACTAGTATGACTTTCCTCAGTAGGACTGAGATATGAATCTTGGAGGACTTTTTCTGAAAAATGATGAACTTTTTTACTCTCACAAAGTTTCTCAGCTATTTGATTTCTGTAAAGAATAAGCACATTTTCAGTGGTTGAAAAATACAATTGCATATCTTAAGTGGGATTTAAAATTACATTCATTTTCAGGGAACATACAGGCTTTCTTCTATGTCTGAACTGTCTCAAAGGGAATGAATGAAAGCCTCCAAAAAGCACTTAACCATCACTAATACCAAAATAATAATGCCAGGCAGAGCAGCCCATTGCTGCAACTCCAAGTACTCAGGAGCTTGAGTCAGGAGGATATCAAGTTCTGGGTCAGCCTTATCAAATTAGTAATACTGCACCCATGTCTAATCCCAGCAGTCATGAAGCTAATCCAGGAGAGGACACATTCCAAGAATGCCTAGCTTATATGGCACATTCAAATCAGGCTGGCCTACATAGGAAGACTGCCTCCAAAAAACGGACCAGGGTGGGGTGAGGCAATATAGCTCAGTGATGAACAACAACAAAAAAAACCAAAAAAATTCAAAAACATAAAAAAGCATGTCTATATGAGTATTCACAATATTGTTTTGAACAACTATGACATTTTTATATAATCACTTAATACAATTTCAGGTAAGCCATTAGGTCTGGACTTACTGTTTTGCTTGCTTGTTCCTGAAATTTATCACACACATAAATTCTCTTGGTACTCACTACATACTGTTGTGTGCAGCTCACCTGGGATTTCTCTCTTGCTTTTTGTCCTCATCTTCAATGCTCTGGTCTTTCTCTTTTGTCTCTGAAATTAACACCCACAAATAATCATGAATTAGAAAATACAGAAAAAATTTTTAAAAGAAAATACAGAAAATGATAATTCTAGATGCACCCTTACCTTTGACCTAAACTAATTTTTCCCCTGAAGTTACAAATTTCCCAACATTGATGTTATATGACACAGTAGATCAGCAAGGAATATTTGTTCTGTAATTCACTAAATGAAGGAATAATATCATCCTTACCCACAGCTGCCAGGTTCCTGATAGTTTCCCTCATCACAACTCTGTAGAGTCTCTTCTGTGAATGGTCCAGCAGGGCCCACTCTTCAAAGGTGAACTTCACAGCCACATCCTCAAAGTCCACTGAGTGCTATGACAATCCACAAATTGGCACAAGAAGATGGTAAGACTGATAGCATGGGGGAATCTATGCTCAATACCTAAGATGTTCCCACACAATTCTGGTCTACACACAGTTACTGCATTACAGTAGCCAGAACACAAGATCTTGATGTCTCATGAAATTCTTCAGGCCCACAACAGATAAAGACATCTTCTACAATTTTACCTCAACCTTTTTATGATTGTGCTCTAATGACAGTCTCAAATCACCTTGAAGTGATGACAACAATATCATTCAAGGAGACAAAACTGAATGAACCCAATTCAATATGAAAGAACTTGTCATTTTCATATTATTCCCTATACTTTCATCATATTTCATAAAAAAGTGAACCAGGGCTAGGTTCAGTAATAATAAATATACCTGTCAAACTTTTCCCATTAACCAAAATGAGAGTCCAGAAGGTGTAAGGAAATTCACTATGCAATAAGAACTGGATTTTTCAGAGGTCAAGCACCACGTTAGAAGCATTCAGAAATTGGAATAAATGGCCACATCAAAAATGGCACCCATGGGCCGAGGATATAGCTCAGTGGTTTCGCCGCCTGCTGTGCAAGCGGCAAGGACCTGAGTTCGATCCCCAGTACCAAAAGAAAAAAAAAAAAAAGGCACCCATATGAAAGGGTTGGACAACAGGATTGCAAGCTTTAGGCAGCCCATGCTTTATAAGAAACTGTCCGAAAATAAAAATGCTTGTAAATATAGTTAAGTATCAAGAGTGCTTACCAAGTGCACAGGCTTAGGTTAAATACTTAGAACCACTGAAGCAAAGTACTCAAATAGACCCCAGTTAATGCAAACACTTTTTGGGGGCCTCTGGTATACCTCAATGATAGACCTCCGACCTGGGCATGTGGACACCTAGGATTCAACCCCCTGCATATGTTCACATATTAATTGACTGACTGTACAAGATATCAATGCCACAGGCTCCTACATGCTAGGCAAGTAGTCTTATCACTGAGTAACATGACTATTTCATTTACAATTTTTATTTTTAAGCAATATCTTTTATATTACACTGGAGGGACATAAACTAGGAATCTTCCTCTTTAAACATTATGAGTAGCTGGAATTACAGGTTGTTGCAACCTCACCTGGCACATTTTCTCAAATTCTATGACATTAGAATTGCATTTTATTAACCATGAGAGAGGTACAACGAAAGAATATTATGCCATTTCTTTGTACATGACTCAGATTTTAAATACCTTTATGAAAGCTCAGAATTTACAAGGGGGATTAAAGAAAGGCCAGCAGAAGAAATTCTCCTAACACCTGCAGGTACTTCAAACAATATCTCACTTGCAACCCAAACAAATAATATGAAATACTCACATGAAAGACCTTAAGTTCATGGTGGTCAGGAAGCAGAAAGTGAAGGGGGGAACCAGGAAGACAGATACACCTTACCAGGTCACCCCACACACACACCCATAACCTCTATCTTCACCCCCACCACCTAACACCAAGCCACTGTAGCACCCAGATAATCCTATCGTTTTCTACAAACCCTGCCTTCAACTGCATGAGGCTCTAGGCAGACCCCCCTATCTTGCTATCTTAAAGCAATATCAACATAACTTTCCAAAGCTTTAACCAAAATGAACAGTGGACAAAATATCCAAGACCTACAAGTAAAAGAAAATAGGCCTGATAATTCCTGAAAAGAGGCAAAAGCAGTGACTGTGGGAAAACTTATGGTACTGACCACATACACTGCCAAAGGGCAGAAATGTACGCCAAAAATCAAGATCTAAGTTAGGAAGGAAAAAAAAAGAAAAAGAAAAAAGAAAACAAACAGCAGCGTCTTTACCAGGGCAAACAAGAAATTTTAAAACATTAGAGAAGAAATTAAACCCCCGCGATCCATTTAGACAGGCAAAATAGTTAAAAACTGCTTTTGTGAAAAGGGTTGACAAATGCATACTCGAGCTAATTAAAACCAAGGACATGGAAGGTGTCCATTGCCCAGAAATTTGGAGGTTGACGAGGAAAGACTACTTGAGACCAGGGTGCAGGGGCAATTTGGAGAGATGAAGTCTCAGAGAAAAGAGTGACAAGAGGCAAGCGTTGGTGGTGGTGCATTTTCTAATCCCAGCACACTGGAGGCTGGAGCAGGAGAATCTTTGTGAGTTCAAGGCCAACTTGGGTTACATAGCAAGGCTCTGCCTCAAAAAAACACAGCAAACCAAAGCAAAGCAGCGCAAAACAAAACAAAACGAAAGTAAAGTAAAGAAATTTTGGGGTTTGGATGTACTTTGTTGATTCACTGTTTTCTTAGCATGAAATTGGGATTTAATCTTTAGATTTAAAAAGAAAAAATGGTACGTGTACCTGAGACTTTAAATGCTTAAACCCCCTGTGTTACGACATTTTCAGGTTCTCTTTTTAAGAAAGAACGAAATTCGTTTGAGAATCTCTATAGTTTCTGGCACTGCATCTATCAGTGCACTCATATTGTCTCCCAAAGAACTGGAAATTGCCTCAAATCGCACAAGACAACCCAACTGCCAAGTATTGCACCAAGGAAAATTGAAGGTTGCGCACGTTTAGTAATAGAATCTGATGGAAACCCCCAGACGCCCCCGAGTTCGGACGCGGCCTCCCCCGCTCCACGCGGAAGCGAACCCCAGCGAAGCAGAACTGGCCTCGGAGGGACCCGCCCTGGGGAGCACAGGGCCCCGGGCAGCGCTAGGACCGCGCTCGTCCCAGGGCCTCAGAGCCCGCTCCGCCCGCGCCTCCGCCGGGAGCTCGCGTTCCTGACCCCTGCAGGTCCTCACACGCGGAACCCAGGCGAGCCGGGTCCCCGCCACACAGGCTGGGGACACGCGCGCTGCGGCGGAGCTACCCAGAGAGGGCTCCCGACAGGCCCGCGTCGCCGCGCAGGGACCGACGGGACTCGGTCCGGTGCCGGCTCAGCGCCGCGCGCGGCCGGAGGGCACCGGGACCGAGAGGGACCCCGACCGCGGAATACGGAACGCACGCGGAGGCCGAATCGGTATTGCCGCTCGGCGGCGCACACATCCCGGCTTTCTTCGTCTCCCAGCCCCGCACTCACCACTGCCATCTTCCTGCTGCTGGAGTTTCCTAGAGTCTTCCTGAGGAACCCTCAAGACCTGAGGTGACAGCGCAACAAACCAAACCGCAACAAAACCAGTAGAGCCCCAACAGGCTCCAGAGGGTCAGGGAAGACCAATGCGCGTGCGCAGTGTGTTCGGGCCTTCCAAAGCAGATGCTGATTGGACTTTTTCTTTGGCCTCGGGCACACTAACCCGGTGCTTTCGAATTGAGCTCCACCCTCAAGCCTGGAGGACATTTTCAATTGTCCTTTCCTATAGGGTTAAATGCATTCCTGGTTTAAAACCAATTTCCAGAACTCTTTTCCTCTGGTCGAACAGGAACTACATAACTATTTTTAGAAGCTTCCCATTTCTGCTCTTTTGACCTTAGACTTTCCTGTTTTGAATATTTTTTTTAAAACTTTGCCAGATCATAGCGTGGTAGTGCCTGTCTGAAGCAGGAGGATCTCCAAATCTATCCCAACCTGGGCAACTCACTGATTTAGGAGACCCTGCTCAAAATTTTTAAAAAGAATGTTTTGTTTTGGTTTTTTATATATATAATTTTTTCATTAAGTTTATTGATATATTTTAGGTATACAATACAGTTACATTCATCACTGGGATCTTGTACCTTTACATGATGTATCTTGGTTCTTATTTTTTCCCATTCCCCTGCCCTCCCTTCACCCCTTCCACCCTTCCCTATTTACAAAGACTTTGTTTCCATTTTTTCCTTTGCTCATATTTTTTCAAAAAAGAATGTTTTTAAACGTGGGATTGAAATGTACCTCAATGCAAATGTTCTGAGTTCAATCCAATGTACTGCAAAACAGAAACAATACTGGTCTAGACTGGCAGGTGAGATGGACATGTGATATGGAGCACAGTCCTGTGGGGCTGAGCTCAACCTGTGGGATCTGGTGCTATCCTTTGGTAGATAGGGTCACAATTTTTCTTGTCAGTATTTGACATCAAACCCAGAGTCTTATGCTTCTAGGCAAGCACAGGTAGTGTCTCCATCCAATGGAATTACATGACACCTCGCTGGGGTCCTGCTGGAGAATTCAATACTGGTGGAGAGAAACTCCCACACATTTTGGTGATGGAGAGGGTTAGTGTTGTGGGATTTTTTGTTTGTTTGATTGATTGATTGATTGGTTGATTTATGGTAACAGGGAGCAAACTCCGGACCTTGCACTTCCAAGGCAGGTGAGAGAACCAGAGCTAAATGCCCAGCCCAGTATTGTGTTTTAGAATTGTGTTAACTCTGAGAGTAGGAAAAGTACTTTGGTTTTTCCTATCATTTTCAGGAAACTGTGTTTGTTATCCTCAAATATTGAAAGTTTTGATTTTATACAAAGGTGGTTTGACGATTTTGAGAATGTGTTAGGTGTGTTTGGCAGGAAGGCTGGAACCCTGTGCCTCTGGCATGCTAAGGAAATGTTTTATCACTGAGCTATTTCCTCAACCCAGATCTCTGTTTTACACATAAAATCCCCAACTCTGTGTTGCATTTACAAGGATCGTTTTTGTTTGGGAGACTTCTCACAATGTTGAGCAAGAAGGAAGGAGTAACATTTTCCAGCTTTATGATGGAGCAACTAAACCTGGCGTGGCTGAGTACACATGTAATCCCAGCTATTCAAAAGGTCTGAGGTGGGAGGATTTCAGGCATCTTTGGACAAATTAGTGACAGCCTGTCTAGGAACTTAAGAAATATAAAAATTCTGGATATGGATCTTCCTGGTAGAGTACTTGCTAGCCTGTACGGGGCTCTGGGTTAAATCCTAATACACTACAAACGAAACACAAAATAGAGGAAGTAAAAAAGAAAATGTTGATTATTATTTCAATAATATAGGTTTGCATATCACTATAGAGACTGATGTGATTAAATAATCCCTAATATTTCATTAGCTTCCCATCACCATATCTCTCAGGCAAGAGGGGGAAGGGCAGGACTTTAAAATCAGAGGGAAACCAAGCAGGCAGCTGCAACTCTGCACGATAAGCAGACAATCAAGCTGATAATTAAGCAAGCAAGACCCTGTCTTCCTTGATGTACGGAGGGTCAGGAGAGCAAAGTGGATGACAGAAGTGCTAGCAAAGACGGGACAGTGGCCTGAAAGAAAACCAACCCTAGCCTTCATTACACTTTCACTACAATGTATTTTCCTAATAAAATTTCATGCCAAAGGGAGGACATAACAAAATTTTAAATTTTAAGCATATTTTGGTCCAGGTGCAAATTTACACCCCTCCAGTTTAACCCTACCCTTTCCTGAGGGACCAGCCCCAGCTGGAAATAGCCATGAATAATGAATGGCATTCACTTGAAATCCAGTAAAATTCAAATGTGTCCCTTGTTGGGTGCTTCTCAGTCTAAGGAGGTGGGGCTTTCTGGCTAGCAAGCTGGAAATTCCTGTCTCTTCCTGAGACACCTCAGAGTCAGCTTTGTTCTTTGTACTGGGGATTTAAGCACAGTTTTGATTTTTATTTTGAGATTGGGGACTCACAGTGACTCCCTCGGTGGCCTTCAATGTAAAGTCCTCCTGCCTCAGCTTCTAGAATGGCACAGATTATAAACTAGCACAACCACCACTGGCTGTCATCATTTTTCTTTTTCCTACCGAGGATTAAACTCAGGTCCTTGCGCTTGCGAGGCAGGAGGCGGAACCACTGAGATAAATCCCTGGCATGGCTGTCATCATATTTTCAAAACACAACTGAATGAGACTAATTTCAAGAGAAGGCAGAAGGAGCAGGTAGAATCTGTCTATTTTTGAATGTCACAGGCTCTTGCCATTCTGACCAAATTTTTTTAAGTGCTTATTTCTTCATTTGCTGTTGTCTTTTAAGACTATTTCTGGGCAATTTTTAGGTTTGAATTTCATCTGGGCAAACAACTGAAAACTGGTGGCAAACAACTGAAAACCTAGCGCTGCTGGAGGATAAGTAAGGAAGATTTCTAATTCGAACTCAACCTGGGCAACATAGCAACTTAGGCAGACCTTGCCTCAAATGAAATAGTTTGGTAAAAAGCTTGGGATGTAGCCCAGCAACAATGCCCTTTGGTTCAAACTGTAACACATCCACTGAGACATGGATTAAGTAAGTAATTAAAAAAAAATAATAACTCTGAGGTCTTGCCACCTTGATAAATGATAACACATACATTTGCCCAAAAACCCCAAAACTAAAAATGAAATAAAGCATAACTTATGCTTTCCTAATTCCGAAGGTGTGTGATTCTATAATGATTACAGTCTCATTTTGTTCACCCTACCCAATAATTCCTTCCATCTCATAAACAAAATGAGAAGAACAAGGCCCAGACTTACCTATTTCTTCCCCCCACCACCACCACCAGGGATCGAAATCAGGACCTTGTGGTTGCAAGGCAGATGCAGCCCCACTGAGCTAAGTCCCCAGCCCAGACTTACCTACTTCTTAAAAATAGCATGTGCCTTTTTTGTTGTTGTTGTTGGTTTGGGTTTTTTTGGTTGGTTTTTTTTTTTTTGTTACCAGGGATCAAACTCGGGACCTTGCACTTCCAAGGCAGCCAGCAGAACCACTGAGCTAAATCTCTGGCTGGCATGTGCATATTTTAAAAGTTGGATGGGCCGGGGATTTAGCTCAGTGGTTTCACCACCTGCTGCGCAAGCACAAGGACCCGAGTTCGATCCCCGGTACCAAAAAAAAAAAAAAAGTTGGATGTGTGCTGCTTATACTAAATTCTGTCATTTTTTAAAAACCAAGTGTGGTAAACTTTATTCCTAGGAGTTTAAAACAAACACAAAGTCATTGCAGTAGTGCCTGCAGGTAGATACAAAGTTCAAGAGTAAAGGATTTCTTAGGAAAATTCTACACCCTATGCAGTGTACCTCATAAGTTCCCTCTGCCAATTCAAATGAAGGAGGGAAAACAATAGACCTTTTTCCTTTGGGGAGGTTATAGGAGATGCAAGATAAAGGATGAAGATGACAATGCTGATGTTGAAATTAAAAGGAAAGTATGGTTGGCAATAAGTAACTGTATATTTCAAAACAAAAAGCTAGTAGAGAAGATGTAGAACTGCTTACAACACAAAGAAATGATACATATTTGAGGTGATGGATATGCCTATTGCCCTGTGCTCCATAAGTAATGCATACTTATTAGGTATCAACTCAAAATCTATTCATTTGAGACAGGGTCTCACTATGTAGTTCAGGCTGGCTTGAGCTCCCTATGTAATCCAGGCCAGCCTTGAACTCTCTGTGATGTACATGCCTCAGCCTCCCCTGTGCTGGAATTACATACGTACGTACTCCACCATGCCTGGCCCAATGTTTTTTTTTTTTCGGTACTGGAGATTGAACTCAGGACCTTACACTTGTGAGGCAGGCGGCAGAACCACTGAGCTAAATCCCCAGCCCAAAACACAATTCTTTTTTTTTTTTTATAGTACTGGGGATCAAACTCAGGACCTTGCGCTTTTGAGGCAGGCATGGCGCCACTGAGCTAAATCCCCAGCCCTGCCCCAATATATTTTTTAAAGGAGAGATTGTGTTAAATAGGGGTGAAGTCTAACTGATGACTCTCTTCCCTAATAAGAGTCTGGGATGTTCATGCAGAATGGGAGAGAATGAAAACACTTTTTACCAGATTTGAATATATTACCCATTAAATTGGTATGTCAAAATGCAAAAATATTGAATAAAAATCAACCATAAATGGTTATGATTTAGCACTAGAAAAATTGAGAATTGAAATATATTTCAGAAACTTCAGTAGGTCAGAACACAGATAAAAATACTACTACTTAAGAGCAGCTACTTAGGGTATAGTTTCCATGTAATTACTGTATTTTATGTCTAGGTTAACAGACACCATCTTGGGAGCAGGAAAGTTTTTTGTAACCAGTAAATTACATTCAATAAAATAATGTGTCTATACATAGGAAGTATAAAATATCCTGAAATTACTTTTCTTTTCTTTTTCACTTTCAAGATCATAGTTTATTACTTCAGATAAAAAGATAGTATACATATTAGAGACTCCCTTAAAATTCAACTCTAGAGTTATACACCATCTAGTATTTTTGCATTGAATGTTAACCAAAAAAATTCCTAAACACCTGAAAGCCCCACTATTGACATAACTATGGTAATAGAAAATAGAATATGAGGGCTGGGGATTTAGCTCAAGGTCTGGGTTTGACCCCCCAGTACCAAAAAAAATAAAAAATAAAAATAAGATCATACAATTGGCTGTACAGAGGAAATTCATTTAATTCAAAAAGAAATTCATACACTGAAAGTCAAAGGATGGAAAACAATACTCCATGCTAAAGGAACCCAAAAAGAAACAGGGGTAGCTATTTGCAGAGAAAGTGGACTTCAAGCTATGACTGATTGAGAGACAAAGAAGGTTACTATATCCTTGTAAAGGGAATAATCCAAGAGGAAGAGAACAATCAAAAATATATGTGTGGGCTGGTGATTTAGCTCAGTGGTTCTGCCACCTGCCTTGCAAGAGTAAGGACCCAAGTTCAATCCCCAGTACAAAAAAAAAAAATACATATATATATATATATATATATATATATATATATATATATATTTCTGCACAAGATACCAGTACACCCAATTATGTAAAAACAAATATTAACAGACATGAAAAAATCAAATAAGCACTAATAGGATTTTGATGGGGGACCTCAATACCACATTGTCACAAATAAATAGATCAACTATACAAAAATTCAACAATGTAATACTAGAACTGAACCAAACCTGGGAACAAATGGACTTAGTGGATGTCTAGAGAGTGTTCCACCCCACAACATTAGAATATACATTTTTCTCAGCTGCATATGGGCCATTCTCCAAAATAGACCACATACTAGCCCATAGAACATGCTTAAGTAAATGCACAGGAATTGAAATAATCCCGTGCATATTATCTGACCACAGTGTAATGAAACTGGAAATCAACAGCAAAGGAAACCACAAAAACTGGATAAACATATGGAAATTAAGTTACACACTCCTCAATAACCAATGAGTCACAGATAAAATTAAAGAAGAAATTACACAGTATATACCATATGGGATACAATGAAGGCAGCCCTAAGAGGAAAATTTATATCAGTAAATTCTTACATCAGGAAAACAGAATGAGCTCAAATAAACAACCTAATACTCAACCTCCAATGTCTACAAAAAGAGCAAAGTCAAGCCCCAAACTCGTACAGGGAGGAAATCATAAAGGTAAGAGCATAAATTAATGCAATTGAGACTAAGAAAACCATACAAAGAATCAATAACTTGAAGAGTTGGTTCTTGGAAAAATTAAATGAAATTGATAAACCCTTAGGCAAACTTATGAAAAAAGGAAAGAAAAGACTCAAATTCATGCAATTAGTAATGAAAATGGTAAAATCACAACAGATTCTGTAGAAATCCAGAAAATCATCACTACATACTTGAAGGACCTGTACTCTAATAAGAAAGAAAACACAGAAGAAATGGACAGATTCCTAGATATACATGAAATACTAAAGTTGAATCAAGAAAATATCAAATTCTAAATAACCCAATATCAATCAATGTTATTGGAAATGTAATTAAAGGGGTTGGAGATTCAGTGGTCCCACTGCCTCCCTCGCAAATACAAGGTCCTGAATTCGATCCCCGGTACTAAAAAAAAAAAGAAAAGAAAGAAAATGTAATTAAAAACTTACCAACAAAGGAAAACCCAGGTCTGGATGATTTCATACTCAAATTCCACAAGAAATTTAATGAAGATCTAATGCCACTACTCTTCAAACTATTCAATGAAATTGAAAGGGAATCAATGCTCCCAAAATCATTCCTGGAAGCAAGTATTACCCTGATACCAAAACCAGAGAAAGGCCCAACCAAAAAAAATAATTACAGGCCAATCTCCCTATCAAACTTAAAGGCAAAAAACCTCAATAACATACTGCAGAACAGAATGCAACAAATCATCAAAAAGATGATATATATACCATAACAAAGTAGGAGTCATCCCAGGGATGCAGGGATGGTTCAACATGTGCCAATCAATAAATGTAATACACCATATCAAAAGAGCCAAAGACAAAGTCATGATCATCTCATTAGACAAATGATGACACCAATTCACGATAAAAGCCCTACAGAAAATTGAAATAGATGTTCTTTCTCTCAATCTGATAAAAGCCATCTCTGACAATCCAATAGCCAACATCATACTAAATGGACAAAAACTGAAAGTTCTCACTCTAAAATCAGAAACAAGATGAGTATGTCCATTATCACTGCTCCTATTCAGTATAGCTCTAGACACATTAGCCAGAGCAATTGGACAAGAGAAAGAAATAAAAGGAATAAAGATAGGAAAGGAAGACGTTAAATTATCATTATTTGTGAAAGACATGATACTTTACATACAAGATCCCAAAAACCCCACCAAAAGACTACTATATTTACTAACAATATTCAGCATTGTAGCTGGATACAGTCAAAAATCAAGGGCATTCCTGTACACAAATAATAAACTCACTGAGAGAGAAATGAATGAAACAATATCTTTCACAATAGCATTGAAAAGAATGAAATACTTAGGAATCAATCTGACAAAGGAAGTATAAAATCTTTACACAGAAAATTGTACCACTCTGAAAGAGGAGTAGGTTTTCAAAAAATGATAAGATATCCCTTGCTCATGAGCAGGAAGAACCAACATAGTGAAGATATATTGCTCAATTGTTATATGGATTTAATTCAATCCCAATCAAAATACCATTAGCATACCTCACAGGACTAGAGAAAGCATTCTTAAATTTCATTTGGAATCATATGAGAGCTAAAATAGCCAAAACCATTTTGAGCAACAAAGGCAAGGCAGGAGAGATCACAATCCTTGTCTTGAAATTATACAGAGCTACTGTGATAAAAACATCATAGTACTGGAAAAAAAAAAAAAAAACAGACCTGTGGATCAGTGAAATAGATTAGAAGATGTAGAAGGATACCATCAGTAAGTGCATGCAGACCCAAACCAGAATGCCACTCAGATACAAGAAACTCAGGTGCACAGCCCCCAGCCAAAGGCCCTCCAAGACAACAGCTACAAAGGGGGTCAGGCCTCAACCAGAGGTATGCCCAGATACCATCTCAAGTGTGCACAGGCCCCAGCCAGAACCCCTCCAGGACAACACGGCACCACAGGGATCCAAAAGGCCACCATGCTGAACCAAGGAATTGGAACAGTGCTGAGCAACAGAGAGAAGGCCTCTCTGAGGCTAGCTGAAAATTAAAGTCCAGCAGGAGAGAAAAAGTCACCGCAACAAAGGCACAGCAGGATGCATCTCTTGAAATGAGAAGACATGTAAACAAATCTCACAACCAGACTTCCAGGTCACCTGATGCAACCCCAAAGGGCAACGAAATGGAATAATCTGATACTCAACCACCTGGACTCCCTGAACTGGAAACAAAAGAGAATCTGGTCCACCGCCTGCCTCCCAAGCACAAGGTCCTGAGTATGATCCCTCATACCAAAAGAAAAAAAAAAGGATATGGAAAAAATGAAATCAAAAATATTTTCTCAGATATCAAGAGAGATTGTGTCCATAGTGCAAGACATGATTAATAACTCTAGAGCAGACACAGATAAGAAAATAGAGAAGCTGAGGAATGATGGAATGATGAATGATGGAATGAAGGAATCCCAGCAAAGGAAACAAATGGAATCCATCAAACAGATGCAAAGAGATTTCCAAGAGATTAAAAATTCCATTGATAGTTTACACAGCAGAATGAGCCTATCTGAGGACAGAATATCATATATAGAAGACAGGATAGCAATTACTGACCAGGAAAACAAAAATTTCTTAAAAATAGTAAGGGATCAGGCCAGGGGTTTAGCTCAGTGGTTCCACTGCTTGCCTTGCAAGCACAAGGGCCCAAGTTCAGTTCCTGGTACCAAAAAACATAGTAAGGGACCATGAAAAATCAATCCAGTAGGCCAGGGATTTAGCTCAGTGGTGCTGTCGCCTGCCTTGCAACCACAAGGTCCAAAGTTCAATCCCCAGTACAAAAGAAAAAAAAAAACTCAACAGAAATCAATCCAGTAGCTGCTAGATAATGTAAAGAAGAATAACATAAGACTGATTGGAGTCAATGAAGAAACAGGAGAGAGTGCAAATGACATTAAAAAAACTTCACAGAAGTACTGGCAGAAAACTTCACAGGCAGGGGAAAAGAAATTCACATACATATAACTGAAGTATATAAGATTCCAACTAACCATAACCAAAAAAAAATCTACACCTAAGCATATAATAGCTAAGATTCCCAAAACCCAACAGAAAAACAAAATTCTACAAGCAGTTAGAGAAAAGAAACAAATTACATACAAAGTATATGCAAAACTACCTTGAAATTGATGGGAAAAAATAAAAATAAAAAATAAAAAAATTCATGGAGAAATAAGATACTTTCATGACAAAGAGCACGTGAGGAACTTCATGACTATCATAGCACTCCAAAAAAATTTTAAACAATAACCTAGGAAAAGATAATAAGGATCACAACACCAGGAAGCCCAGCAGAATGAATCCATCAGTCACAAGAAATTAAATGTAAAGGGGGAGAATCCAACAAAAAGAAAACGTCATGACATGGATAAGTCACTATGTATTAGTAATGATCATCAGTGTTAATGTTCTCAATTCAACAATCAAAAGAAATAGACTGGCAGAATGGGTCAAGAAGCAAGATCCAACAATATGCTGCATACAAGAAACACACTTAATTCAAAATGATACTCATAGACTGAAAGTTAAAGGGTGGAAAACAATACTCCATGTGACATGAATCTGAAAAAAAGCAGGAATTATCTATCCTCTTTGCAAATCAAGTAGATTTCAACCCAACACTGATTAAGAGAGACAAAGAAGGACACTACATCCTTGGTACAGGGAACAATCCAAGAGGAAGAGATGACAATGATAGATGTATATCCACCAAATATTAGTGCACACAACTATATCAAACAAATACTAATGGACATGAAAAATTAAATAAGCACTAATGCAATAGTAGTGGGGGATTTCAATAACCCACTGTCACAAACAGATAGATCATGCCCGGGATTTGGCTCAGTGGTTTCTCTGCCTGCTGCGCAAGCGCAAGGACCCAAGTTCAATCCCCGGTACCAAAAATAAATAAATAAATAAATAAGGTTCATCTAAATTATTAAAAAAAAAAAACAGATCAACTAGACAAAACTTAAACAGTGAAATACTACAACTCAATCAAACTCTTGAACAAATGGACTTAACAATTTTTACAGAGTGTTCCACCTCATAAAATCAGAATACACATTCTTTACAGCTGCACACAGGTCATTCTCCAAAACAGACCACATACTTGCTCACAGAACATGTTTAAATAAGTGCAAAAAAAATTGAAGTTATCTTCTGTACACTATCATGCCATAGTGCAAAGAAATTGGAGATCGATAGCAAAAGAAACCACAAGAATTTCATAAACACATGGAAACTGAACAACACACTTCTAAATAACAAATGAGTCACAGAGGGAATTAAAGGAGAAGTCAGGCAGTTTCGACAATTAAATGACAATGCCAGGATAACATATCGAATTTATGGGACACAATGAAAGGAGTCTTATGAGGGAAATTTATAGCAGTGAATAGTCATATTAGGAAAACAGAGTGAGTTCAAATAAACAACCTGATGCTGAACCTTAAACTTCTAGAAAAAGAAAAGCACAGGGCCAGGGATTCAGCTCAGGGGTTCTGCCACCTGCCTCACAAGCACAAGATCCTGAGTTCAATTCTAGTTACCAAAAAAAAAGAAAAGAAAACAAAGACAATACCAAAGCTCATACAAAGGAGGAAATTATAAAGATCAGAGGAGAAATCAGTGCAATAGAGACTAAGAGAATGATACAAAATATCAATGAAGAAAAGAGTTCATTCTTCAAAAGAATAAACAAAATTGACAAACTCTTGGTCATTCTTATCAAAAAAAGGAAAGAAAAGACACAAACCCAAGCAATTAGGAACGAAAAGGATGAAATTACAATGTACCCAGCAAAAATCCACAGGATCATCAATACCTACTTCCAGAACCTATATGCAAATAACATGGAAAACACAGAAGAAATGGACAGATTCCTAGATATGTATGAATTACCAAAGTTGAATGAAGAAGACCTAAAAATTCTAAACAACCCAACATCAATCACTGAAATTGAAAACATAATTAAAAACTTACTAAGAAAAGCCTATGTTATAATGGCTTCACTGGTGAATTCTACAAGGCATTTAGAGAAGAACAACATTACCACTACTGTTTAAACTCTTCAATGAAATACAAAGGGAAGTAATGCTAAATTCATTCCTGGAAGCAAGCATCATTTTGATCTAAAAGCAGAGAAAGACCCAACCAAAAAAGAGAACTATAAGCCAATCTCACTAATGAACATTGATGCAAAAATCCTTAATAAAATACTGCCAAATACAATGCAGAAGGTCATCAAAAAGATCAAACACTCTGACCAAGCAGAATTCATCCCAGGGATGCAAGGATGCTCCAACATGCACAAATCAATAAATATAATACACTATATTAATACAGCCAAGGACAAAAAACATATGATCAGGGCTGGGGATTTAGCTCAATGGTTACGCTGCCTGTCTCCCAGGTGCAAGGACCCAAGTTTGATCCCTGGTACAAAAAAAAAAAAAAAAACTATGATAATCTCAATAGATGCAGAAAAAGTATTCAACAAAATCCAACATGCAGTCACGTGGAACACACTGAATAAGCCCGCTGCAGACAGGCAGCCACCTGGCTCCACATTACAAAGACACAGAGGACATAGGACCACCAGACCACGGTACTGAGTCCCACCACTCCCAGCCCAGAGAGCAGAGACGCTCAGCCGCTCCCAGAACCCAGAAGGAAGGTCCCTGCCTCCATCCCAGGCTCCTAGGGCAGAGAAACTCAGCTGGTCCCAGTACCCAGAAGGAAGCTCCCCCGTTGCCATCCCAGGCTCCTAGGGCAGAAAAGGTGAGCTGGTCCCAGCACCCGGAAGGAAGCTTCCTAGGGAAGGTGAGCCAAGTGGGAGCCAGAAGCACCCCCCCCACCCCACAGAAATGAGAAAACACATAAGCAAGCCTCAAAAACAGAGTTCAAGATCACCTACACCAACCCCAAAGGGAAACGAGATGGAACAATCTGATACTCAACCACCTGGACTCTCTGAACTGGCAACAAAAGAGGATCTGGGAAAAAAATGAAATCAGAAATAATTACTCAGATAACAGCAAAGATTTTGCTCATGGTGCAAGACATGATTAATAAATCTAGAGAGGACACAGATAAAAAAATAGAGGAGCTGAGGAACATGATGGAATCCCAACATAGGAAACAAATGGAATCCATAAAACAGATACAAACAGATTTCCAAGACATTAAAAACTCCATCGAAAGTCTGCACAGCAGAATGAACCAATGTGAGGATAGAATTTCACATACAGAAGATAAGATTGCAATTAGTGAAGAGGAAAAGAAAAATTGCTTTAAAATTGTAAGGGAACACAAGAAGTCAATCCAGCAGCTGCTAGATGATGCAAAGAAGAATAACATAAGACTGATTGGGGTCAATGAAGAAAGAGGAGAGAGTGCAGATGACAGAAAAAAACTCTTCACAAAAGTGATGGCAGAAAACTTCCCAAGGAGGGGAAAAGAACTTGACACACAGATAAGGGAGGCATGTAGGACTCCAACTAGCCTTAATCAGAAAAAATCTACACATAGGCATATAATAGTTAGGATTCCAGAAATCCAACAGAAGAACAAAATTCTACAAGCAGTGAGAGAAAAGAAACAAATCACATACAAAGGAAAGCCCATCAGAATCACAGCAGACTTCTCAATGCAAACCCTAAAGGCAAGAAGAGCTTGAAGTGATGTATTTCAAGCCCTAAAGGAAAACAGCCTCCAACCCAGATTGATGTAACCTGCAAAACTATCTTTCAGAATTGATGGAGAAATAAGATACTTTCATGATAAAGAGCACGTCAGGAACTTCATGAATACCAAACCAGCACTCCAAAAAATTTTAGACAACACCCTAGGAAAAGACAATGAGGATCAAAACCCCAGGAAACCCAGCAGAATGAATCCATTGGGCGTGACAAATTAAATGCAAAGGGGGAGAATCCAACAAAAAGAAAAAGTCATGACAAGGCTTTTAAAACTTTTAACTTCATCTCCCTAATGAGTGTATAATTCAGTCTTATTATTGTACTGATTAGTATTTTTCTGATTCTAGAATTGCACACCATTCCTTGTGCTATACTGGCTATTTATCATCTTCTTATGTCTACATTTTAATTGGGTTGTCTATTAATGAGCTCTAAGAATTCTTTATATATTCTGGTCATAGGTTATATGCATTTAAATATCGTCTGTTTAAGGACCACTTTTCATTTTAATGATATCATTTAAAGTTCTAAATTTTGATGGAATCTCATCAATTTTTCTTTTATACATCATGGTTTTTGTATCCTAGGTAGTTCTTGCCTACCCTGAATTCATAAATATTTTCCCTTATAATTTCTTCTTAAAGGTTTATACTTTTAAGGCTTTCTTATTTAGGTTCATAGATCCCTTCAAGTTATTTTCATGTATGGGAAAAAAGGATTGAGGTTAATTTTTTATATACAGATACCAGGTGTTCTAGTGCCATTTGCTGAAAACACTATCTCTTCCTCGGCTCTTGAATTGAGTTTATATTCTATAAAATGCTAATGTTAAATAATCTTTCAAAGCTCAGTGGACCATATATGTGTGGTTCTATTTCTAGATTCTCTGTTTTATTCCAATGATCTATATGTCTTTCCTTACACCAACACTGCCTTGATAACTGGAGCTTTAGACGAAGTCTTAAAATTAGGTACTAAACATCTTCCAACACTGTTTTTATTTTTGTTTTTGTTTTTAACTTTTCTAGGTCCTTTGTACTCCTACATAACTTTTAAATTTCAATATCCAGTTCTTCATTTATAGCAAGTATACACAGACCTGAATTTTTATATATACCTTGTGTTTTCTAATCCTGCTAAATTCAAGTACAAGTTCTAGGGGCTCCTAGAGATTTCTTAGTATTTTCTCTCTAGATGATCTTTTCATCTACATATAAAAATTTTGCTTCTGCCGTGCCAATCCTATCCTAGTTGTGCCATTTTATTGCCAGACTATTTTGGTGGGGACTAGGTTTCAAAGTTTAATAGACAGATAAAGAGTAACCATATCTGCCTTTGTTCCCACCTTAAGGAGAAAGTATTGTATCTTCTCCATTTATATAAGGCATTCTCCCTGGAAGTATGGAGTACATGTCTTTAATCTGTTGAAAAGGTTCTGTTCTACTTCTAGTCTCCTGATAGCTTTTACCATGAACAGCTGTGGAATTTAGTCCAATACTTTTTCTCCAACTACTGACAGGATCATATGGCTTTTTCCTTTCCTCTGTTTAAATGATGACTTTTGGGGGTGGATCTTCCAATGCTGAACCAACACTGCCATCCCTATAACAAAACTACTTTCTATATACTGCCAGATCTGACTCCTAATAGTTTGTTTTGTTAAACAAATTTCTATCTATGTTCATACTTTTTTCTTCTATTATCTTCAACCAGTTTTAGGATTAGCACAATGTTGAGTTCCTAAAATGAGGGGAGAAGTGTTCCTTCTTTTTTCTGCTTTAATTGTTTGATATAATTTATCAGTTAAAATGTTTATGAGCCTGTTGTTGTCATATAGGTAAGTTTTCAAGCTAGGAATATACTTTCTTTAATAGGTCCTATTCAAATTTTATATTTCCTCCAGAGTTAGTTTCATTAATTTGTCTTCCAAGGTACTTCTTAGAAGTTGTCGAATTTATTTCAAAAAATATTTTTGTAATATGCTTTCTATATCCTTTTAAATTCTGTAAAATCTGTGGTAATGTCTCCTAGATCTTGATATTGTAACTTAAAAAATGTATAACTGATATTGTGTAACAGGAATAAAAGGTCTAAAAGAGCAGGGGAATTGGGAGGGGTAGGGGAAGGGAAAAAAGAGAAAGGGAAAAATATGAGAAGAGGAAAAAAATGGAAACAAGGTCTTTGAAAATAGGGAAGGGTGGAGGGGGTGAAGGGAGGGCAAGGGAAGGGGAAAAAAATAAGAACCAAGGGACTCATGTAATGGTACAAGATCCCAATGATGAATATAACTGTATTGTATACCAAAAATGTACCAATAAACTTAATTGGGGGAAAAAAATCCAACATGCATTCATGATAAAAAAAAAAAACCTACAGAAAATGGGAATAGATGGTCTCTATCTCAAACTGATAAAAACCATCTACAAAAAACCAACAGCCAATATCATACCAAATGGTCAAAAACTGAAATCCTTCACACAAAAATCAGGAACAAGACAAGGATTTCTACTATCACCACTCCTCCTCAATATAGTTTTGGAAACATTAGCCATAGCAATTAGACAAAAGAAAGAAATAAAAGGAATAAAGATAAGAAATGAAAAAGTTAAATTGTCACTATTTGCAGAAAAAATGATATTTTATATACAAGACCCCAAGAACTCCACCAAAAGGCTTCTAGACTTAATAACCAAATTTAGTAGAGTGGCTGGATACAAGGTCAACACACAAAAATCAGTAAGTTTCCTATACACAAACAACAGAATAATTGAAAGAGGAACCACAGAAACAACTCACTTCACAATAGCATCCCAAAAAATGAAATACCTAGGAATCAACCTAATGAAAGAAATAAAAGACCTCTACTCTGAAAACTATAGCACTCTGAAAAAAAGATCAAAGAAGATATCAGGAAATGGAGGGCTGGGAATTTAGCTCAGTGGTTCTGTCACCTGTCTTGCAAGCACAAGGTCCTGAGTTTGATCCCCAGTACCAAAAAAACCCCAGAAAACAGAAAGACATCACTTGCTCCTGGATAGGAAGAATCAAAATAGTGAAAATGGCCATACTCTTGCAGGCCACTGTACCACCACACCCAGCGCCAAGGGCCAGAGCTGCCCCCAGCACTGACGAGGACCCCTGTGGGGGCAGCATACCACCACTCACAGTGCTTAGGATGTGAGCCACATGGGTGTCAGCAGCACACACACACACACACACACACACACACACACAAACACACCCCTTGAAATGAGAATCCATGGAAACAAATCTCAAAACAAGACTTTCAGATCACCTAAAGCAACCCAAAAGGGAAATGAGATGGAACAATCTGATGCTCACCCACCTGGACTCACTGAACTGCCAACAAAAGAGGATCTGGAAAAAATGAAATCAGAAATAATTTCTCACATAACAGGAGAGATTGTGCCCATAGTGCAACACATGATTAATAAATCTAGAGAGGACACAGACAAAAAAAAATAGAGGCGCTGAGGAACATGATGAAATCCCAACATGGGAAACAAATGGAATCCATCAAACAGATGCAAACAGATTTCCAGGAGATTAAAAACTCCTTTGAAAGTTTACGCAGCAGAATGAACCAATGTGAAGAATTTCAGATATAGAAGATAAGATTGCAATTAGGGACCAGGAATAGAAAAATGTGTTTAAAATAGTAAGGGACCATGAAAAATTAATCCAGCAGCTACTAGACAATCCAAAGAAGAATAACATAAGACAGATTGGAGTCAATGAAGAAAGAGGAGAGAGTACAAAGCACATAAAAAACTGTTCACAGAAGTGATGGCAGAAAACTTCCCAAGTAGGAGAAAAGAACTTGACATACAGATAAGTGAGGCATATAGGAATCCAATTAGCCTTGATCAAAAGAAATGAGTCAGGGATTTAGCTCAGTGGTTCTGCCACCTGCCTAGCAAGCACAAGGTCCCAAGTTCATCCCTCGTACCAAAAAAAAAAACTAAACCTAGGCATATAATACTTAAGATTCCAGAAACCCAACAGTAGAACAAAATTCTACAAGCAGTTAGAGAAAAGAAACAAATCACATACAAAGGAAAGCCATCAGAATCACAGCAGACTTCTCAATGCAAACCCTCAAGGCAAGACCTTGGAGTAACATATTTCAAGCCCTGAAGGAAAACAGCCTCCAACCCAATGATGTAACCTGCAAAACTATCTTTCAAAATTGTTGGAGAAATAAGATACTTTCATGAAAAAGAGCACCTTAGGAACTTCATGAATACCAAACCAGCACTCCAAAAAATTTTAGACAATATCCTAGGAAAAGACAATGAGGATCACAACCCCAGGAAGCCCAGCAGAACGAATCTGTTGGGCACAACAAGAAATGAAATGCAAAGGGGGAGAACCCAACAGAAATAAAAAGTCATGACAATAATAAGTCAACACATATTAGTTATAACCATCACTGTTAAGAGTCTCAATTCACCAATCAAAAGAAACAGACTGGTAGAATGGATCAAGAAGCAAGATCCAACAATATGCTGCATACAAGAAACACACTTAGGGCTGGGGATTTAGCTCAGTCATTCTGCCGCCTGCCTCGAAAGTGAAAGGTCCCAAATTTGATCCCCAGTAACAACAACAACAAAAACAAAAAGAAACACACGTAATTCAAAAAGAAACTCATAGACTGAGAGTTAAATGGTGGAAAGTAATACTCCATGTGGCAGGAACCCCAACAAAAGCAGGAGTAGCTATCCTCTTTGCAGATCAAGTGGATTTCAAATCAACACTGAATAACAGAGACAAAGAAGGACACTACATCCTTGAAAAGGGAAAAATTCAATAGGAACAAAATCTTTGTAAATAGGGAGGAATGGAGGTGTTGAAGGGAGGGCTGGGCACGTGTAAAAATAAGAACCAAGAGAGATTATGTAAAGGTGCAAATTTCCAATGATGAATATCATTATATTGTATACCTAAAATGTACCAATGATTAGAATGAATAATCAATAATGCAAAATGGGAAGAAAAAGTCAAAAGGGGTAGGGGTAGCGGGAGGGGCAGGGGAAAGGAAAGAAGGGAAAGGAAAAATGATGAGAAATGGAAAAAATGGAAATAAAGTCTTTGTAAATAGGGAAGGGTGGAGGGGGTGAAGGGAGGTCTAGGAATGGGGAAAAAATAAGAACCAAGATGCATCATGTAAAGGTACAAGTTCCCAATGAGAAATGTAATTGTGTTGTATACCTAAAACATACCAATGAAATAATTTAAGAAAAAAAACAGAAACACTTAATCTACAAAAAAAAAGGGAACAATCCAAGAGGAAGAGATGACAATCATAAATATCTATGCACCAAACACTAGTGCGCACAACTATATAAAAAATACTAATGGACATGAAAAATCACATAAGCACTAATACAATAATAGTGGGGGATCTCAATACCCAACTGTCACAAATAGATCAACTAGACAAAAAATAAGCAACAAAATACTAGAACTGAATTAAACTCTTGAACAAATGAACTTAACAGATGTTTACAGAGTGTTCCACTCCACAAAATCAGAAAACATATTCTTTTCAGCTCCACACAGGTCGTTCTCCAAAATAGACCACATAATGGCTCATAGAACATATTTAAGGAAGTGCAAAGGAACTGAAGTTATCCCCTGTATATTATCAGACCATACTGTGATGAAACTGGAGATCAATACAAAATGAAACTGAAAGAATTTCATACAAACATGGAAAGTGAACAACACACTTCTAAATAACCAATGGATCACAGAGGAAATTAAAGAAGAAATCAGACCGCTCCTATAATTAAATGACAATGACAATATAACATATCAGAATCTATGGGACACAATGAAACTAGACTTACAGGGGAAATTCATAGCAGTGAATACTCACATTAGGGAAACAGAGCAACCTCAATTAAAAACCTGATGCTGAACCTCAAGCTTCTAGAAAAAGAAGAGCAGGAAATAAAGGGTTGAGGTTAATTTCCTATATATGGATATCAGGTGTTCTAGTGCCATTTGCTGAAAACACTATCTTTTCCTCTGCTCTTGAATTGAGTTTATATTCTATAAAATGTTAACGTTAAATAATCTTTCAAAACACAGTGGACCATATATGTGTGGTTCTATTTCTAGATTCTCTGTCTTATTCCAATGATCTATATGTCTTTCCTTACACCAACACTGCCTTGATTACTGTAGCTTTAGAGGAAGTCTTAAAATTAGGTACTAAATGTCTTTCAACACTGTTTTTTTTTCTTTTTACTTTTCTAGGACTTTTGTACTCCCACATAACTTTTAAATTTCAATATCCAATTCTTCATTTATAGCAAGTATACATAGACATGAATTTTTATATATACCTTGTGTTTTCTAATCCTGTTAAATTCAAATACAAGTTCTAGGAGTTCCTAGAGATTTCTTAGTATTTTCTCTATAGATGATCATTCCCTCTACATATAAAGATTTTGCTTCTACCTTGCCAATCCTATCCTAATTGTCTCATTTTATTGCCAGACTATTTTGGTTTAGGCCTAGGTTTCAAAGTTTAATGGACAGATGAAGAGTAGGCATATCTGCCCTTGTTCCCCACTTTAGGGAGAAAGCATTGTATCTTCTCAATTCATATAAGGCATTTTTTCCTGGAAATATGGAGTACATGTCTTTGATCTGTTGAGAAGGTTCTGTTCTACTTCTAGTCTCCTGATAGCTTTTACCATGAACAGCTGTAGAATTTAGTCCAATACTTTTTCTCCAACTACTGACAGGATCATATGACTTTTTCCTTTCCTCCATTAAAATGATGACTTTTAGGGGTGGATCTTCCAATGCTGAACCAACACTGCCATCCCTATAACAAAACCACTTTCTACATACTGCCAGATCTGACTTCTAAGAGTTTGTTTTGTTAAACAAATTTCTATCTATGTTCATACATTTTCTTCTATTATCTTTATCCAGTTTTAGGATTACCACAATGTTGATTTCCTAAAATGAGGGGAGAAGTGTTCCTTTCTTTTTCTGCTTTAAATCTTTGATATAATTTATCAGTTAAAATATATATGAGCCTGCTGTTGTCATATAGGTAGGTTTTCAAGCTAGGAATATACTTTCTTAATAGGTGCTATTCAAATTTTATATTTCCTTCAGAGTTAGTTTCATTAATTTGTCTTCCAAGGTACTTCTTAGAAGTTGTCAAATTTATTTCAAAGAAGTTTTTTTTTCTTAAATTCTTTTATTGGTACTTTGTAGGTATACAACACAATTACATTTCTCATTGGGAACTTGTACCTTTACATGATGCATCTTGGTTTTCATTTTTTCCCCATTCCTAGCCCTCCCTTCATCCCCTCCACCCTTCCCTATTTACAAAGACTTTATTTCCATTTTTTCCATTTCTCATCATTTTTCCCTTCCCTTCTTTCCTTTCCCTTGCCCCTCCTGCTACCCCTACCCCTTTGGACCTTTTCTTCCTATTTTGCATTATTGATTATTCATTCTAATCATTGGTACATTTTAGGTATACAATATAATGATATTCATCATTGGAAATTTGCACCTTTACATAATCTCTCTTGGTTCTTATTTTTACACGTGCCCAGCCCTCCCTTCAACACCTCCATTCTTCCCTATTTACAAAGATTTTGTTTCCATTTTTCCCTTTTCTCATATTAATTTCATTCCCTTCTTTCCTTTCCCCTACCCCTCCCACTTCCCCTTCCCCTTTGCCCTTTTTCTTCCTATTTCACATTATCTATTATATGTTTATGGGCTGGAGATTTAGCTCAGTGGTTAGCGCCTGCCTCAAAAAAGATTTTTGTAATATGCTTTCTATATCCATTTAAATTCTGTAAAATCTGTGCTAATGTCTCCTACATTTTGATACTGTAATTTTAAAATTGTATAATTGATATTGCATAACAAGAAGAAAAGGTCTAAAGGAGCAGGGGAAGTGGGAGGGGTAGGGGAAAGGAAAGAAAGGAAAAGAAAAAATATGAGAAAAGGAAAAAAATGGAAACAAAGTCCTTCCAAAAAAGGGAAGTGTGGAGGGGGTGAAGGAAGGGCAGGGGATGGGGAAAAAAAATAAGAACCAAGATACTCATGTAATGTTACAAGATCCCAGTGATGGATGTAACTGTATTTTATACCTAAAATGTACCAATAAACTTAATGGGGGAAAAAAAAAAGAAAAAGAAGAGCAAGACAACCCCAAAGCTCATAACAGGAAGGAAATTATAAAGATCAGAGCAGAAATCAATGCAATAGAGACTAAGAGAATGATACAAAAAAAATCAATGAAGCCAAGAGTTGGTTCTTCAAAAGAATGAACAAAATTGATAAAACATTAGCCAACCTTATAAGAAAAAGGAAAGAAAAGGCCAAAATCGATGCAATTAGGAATGAAAAGGTGGGGCCAGGGATTTAGCTCAGTGGTTCTGCCACCTGCCTTGCAAGCACAAGGACCCAGGTTCAAACCCTGGTGCCCACCCCCCCCAAAATAAAGGAATGAAAAGGATAAAATTACAACAAACCCAGAAAAAGTCCAGAGGATTATCAATACCTACTTCCAGAACCTATATGCCAATAACATGGAAAACACAGAAGAAATGGACAGATTCCTAGATAAGTATGAATTACCAAAATTGAATGAAGATGATCTAAAAATTCTAAACGACCCAATACCAATCAATGAAATTGAAAATGTAATTAAAAATTTACCAACTAAGAAAAGCTCAGGTCCTGATGGCTTCACTGCTGAATTCTACAAGACATTCAGAGAGGAACTACTGCCACTACTGTTTAAACTCTTCAATGAAATTGAAAGGGAAGCAGTGCTCCCAAATTCATTCCTGGAAGGAAGCTTCACATTGATCCCCAAAGCAGAGAAAGACCCAACTGAAAAAGAGAACTATAGACCAATCTCACTAATGAATATAGATGCAAAAATCCTTAATAAGATACTGGCAAATAGAATGCAGAAGATCATCAAGAAGATCATGCACCCTGACCAAGTGGGATTCATCCTAGGGATCCAGGGATGGTTCAACATATACAAATCAATAAATGTAATATACTATATCAATACAGCAAAGGAGAAAAACCATATGATCATCTCAATAGATACAGAAAAAGCATTGGACAAACTCCAAAACGCATTTATGATAAAAAAAAAAACCCTATAAACAACTAAAATAGACAATCTCTACCTCAATCTGATAAAAGCCATCTATGAAAAACCAACAGCCAATATCATACTACATGGTCAAAAACTGAAATCCTTCACACTAAAATCAGGAACAAGACAGGGATGTCCACTATCACCACTCTTGTTCAATATAGTTTGGGAAACATTAGCCATGTCAATTAGACAAGAGAAAGAAAGAAAAGGAATAAAGATAGGAAATGAAGAAGTCAAACTGTCATTATTTGCAGATGACATGATACTCTACATAGAAGACACCAAGAACTCCACCAAAACTCTTCTAGACTTAATAGCCAAATTCAGTAGAGTAGCTGGATACAAGGTCAACACACAAAAATCAATAGCTTTCCTCTACACAAATAACAGACTGACTGAGACAGAAATAGGGCATACAATTCCTTTCACAATAGCATCCTAAAAATTGAAATACCTAGGAATCAACCTAATGAAAGAAATCAAAGACCTCTACTCTGAAAACTGTAGCACTCTGAAAAGAGAGATTGAAGATGATATCAGAAAATGGAAAGACATCCCTTGCTCCTGGGCAGGAAGACTCAACATAGTGAAAATGGCCATACTTCCAAAACTGCTATATAGATTCAATGCAATCCCAATAGAAATTCCAGCATCATACTTCACAGACCTTGAGAAAACAATCTAAAAATTCATTTGGAAGCAGAAGAGACCTAGAATAGCAAAAGCAATTCTAGGCAACAGAGACATGGCAGGAGGTATCACAATCCCCAACTTGAAACTATACTACAAAGCTACTGTGATAAAAACAGCATGATACTGGCAAAGAAACAGACCTGAGGATCAGTGGAACAGATTAGAAGATGTAGAAACAACTCCAGACATACTCAGGCACCTCATCTTCGACAAAGGAGCCAAACACCCTCACTGAAGGAAGAAATGGTGCTGGAAAAATTGGGTTTCAACTTGTCAAAGATTAAAACTAGACCTATATCTTTCACCATGCACTAAACTAAAATCGAAATGGATTAAAGATCTAAATATTAAAACAAACACTGAACCGCCTGGAACAGAAGTTATTTAGAACTCTTGAAGACATTGGTGTAGGAAAAGAGAGATTAGGTAGAACTCTTGAAGACATCAGTGTAGGAAAAGATTGTATGAACAAAACCTCAGTTGCCCATGAAATAGCACAAACAATCAACAAGTGGGATCTTTTCTTATTAAAAAGCTTCTGCACAGCAAGAGAAACCACCAACAGTGTGAAGAGACAACCCACAATGTGGAAAAAAGTTTTCACCTGCTGTTCTCAGACCAAGGTCTACTATCTAGAATCTATAAAGAACTTAAAAAAAATCAGACCTCCCAAATTTAAAGACCCAATCCAAAAATAAGCATCTGAAATGAACAGACACTTCTCAAACATATAAGTAGAAATAGCAAATAAACATATGAAAAAATGTTCAACAGGGCTGGGGATTTAGCTCAGTGGCACTGCCCCTGCCTCATAAGTGCAAGGTCCTGAGTTTGATCCCCTGTACCCAAAAAAAAAAAAAGTTCAACATCACTGGTCATCGAGAGATGCAAATGAAAATAACACTGAGATTCTACCTCCCCCCAGAAAGAATGACTGCTACCATGAAATCAACCAATAACAAATACTGGCAAAGCTGTGGGGAAAGAGGAACACTGCTCCACTGCTGGTGAGAGTGTAGACTGGTGCAACCACTGTGGAAATCAGTATGGAGATTTCTCAAAGAACTAGGACTGGAAGTCCCATCTGACCCAGCTGGGTATCTTCCCCAAAAAATTAAAAGAATCATACCACAGTGATATATGTGTACCCATAGCCCAAGTGCCCATCAACTAGAGGCTGGATAAAGAAAATGTGTTTTTTAAATAAAATGGAGTACTACTCAGCCATAAAAAATGAGAAATTAGAGACATTTATAGCTAAATGGATGCACATTGAGGCCATACCCTCAAGTGAAATAAATAGGACACACATGTGTAAATACCAAATAGTTTCTCTAGTGTGAGAAAATGAATGTGTAAATAAGGACTAAAAGGTATAATAGATAATGTGAAATAGGAAGAAAAGGGGCGAGGGGGAAGGAGAAAAGAAAGAAGAGAATGGAATTAATATGAGAAAATGAAAAATTTGAAACAAAGCCTTTGTACATAGGGAGGGATGGAGGGGTGGAAGGGAGGGCAGGGAAATGGGGAAAAAATAAGAACCAAGAGAGATTATATAAAGGTACAAATTTCCAATGATGAATGTTATATTGTACACTTAAATTGGACCAATAAATCTAATAAAAAAATGAAAAGGGTGAAATCACAACAGGTCCCACAGAAATCCAAAAGATCATCAATAACTACTTTGAGAACCTCTTCTCAAATAAGAAGGAAGACACAGGGGCCGGGAATTTAGTTCAGTGTTTCCGCAGCCTGCCTCACTAGCACAAGGTCCTGAGTTTGATCCCTGGTACAAAAGAAAAAAACGAAAACACAGAAAAAAATCTGACAGATGCCTAGATACATAGGAATTACCAAAGCCAAATCAAGAAGATATAAAAATTCTAAATAATCCACTATTAGTCAATAAAATTGAAGATGTAATTAAAAACCTACCAACATGGGAGTGCAGACTGGTGCAACCACTGTGGAAATCAGTATGGAGATACCTCAAAGAACTAGCACTAGAGGTCCCATTTGACCCAGCTATTCCCCTGCTGGGTATCTTCCCAAAAGAATTAAAAGAATCATACCACAGTGATATTTGTGCACCCATGTTGATAGCAGCACAGTTTGTAATAGCTAAAGCTTGGAAGCAGCCCAAGTGCCCATCAACTGGAAACTGGATAAAGAAAATGTGGTTTTTCTAAAACATGGAGTACTACTCAGCCGTAAAGAACGAAAAACTAGAGTCATTTATAGCTAAATGGATGCATATCGAGGCCATACTCTTGAGTGAAATAAATAGGACACACATGTGTAAATACCAAATAGTTTCTCTAGTGTGAGAAACTGATAGTGTAAACAAGAGTTAAAATGATTAAAATGAATAACTGATAATTTGAAATAGGAAAAAAGGTCCAAAGACGAAGGAGTGAAGGGAGGGGAAGGCGAAAGGAAAAACTATGAGAAAAGAAAAAAAAATGGAAATGAAATCTATGTAAATAGGGAAGGGTGGAGGGGGTGAAGGGCACACAGGTAATGGGGAAAAAAATAAGAACCAAGATATATCATGTACAGGTACAAATACCCAATGATAAATGTAAACGAATTGTATAACTAAAATGTACCAATAAAATGTAAAAAAAAAAAAAAAAAACCTACCAACAAAGAAAAGCCCAGGCCCTGATGGATTCACTGCTGAATTCTACAAGAAATTTAGAGAAGACATAATGCTGCTATTTCTCAAACTCTTTAATAAAGTTGAAAGAGAAGCAATATTTCCAAATTCATTCCTGGAAAAAAGCATTACTCTGATACCAAAAGCAAAGAAGGTTTGAACCATAAAAGTGAACTACAGGCCAATCTCCCTATGACCATAGATGCAAAAATCCTCAATAAGATACAGGCAAACAAAATGCAGCAAATAGTCAAAAAGATTATACACCATAACCAAGTAGGATTCATCCCAGGGATGCAGGGATGGTTCAACATATGCAAATTAATACATGTAATATAGCATATTAACAGAGCCAAGGAGAAAAATGACATAATCATTGCAATAGATACAGAAAAACACTGGCTAAGTCCAACATCCATTCATGATAAAAATCCTACAGAGAATTTGAATAAATGTTCTTTATCTCAATCAGGTAAAACCCATCTATGACAAATCAACAGCCAACATCATACTCAATGGACAAAAACTGAAATCTCACTCTAAAATTGGGAACAAGCAAAGATGTCCACTACCACCACTCTTACTCAGTATTGTTCTGAAAACATTAGCCAGAGCAGTTACACAAGAGAAAAAAATAAAAGGATTAAGGATAAGAAAGGTAGAAGTTAAACTATCATTATTTGCAGGTGACATCATGCTCTACATAGAAGGTCCCAAAAACTCCACCAAAAGACTTGTAGATTTAATAACCAAATTCAGTAATGTAGCTGAATAAATTCAACACTCAAAAATAAATTAATTAATTAATTAAACACTCAAAAATCAATAGCATTCCTGTACACAAATAACAAACTCACTAAGAGAGAAATCAGGGAAACCACACCTTTCACAATAGCATTCCCAAAAAATGAAATACCTTGGGGCTTGGGATTTAGCTCAGTGGCACTGCACCTGGCTTGTAAGAGCAAGGTCCTGAGTTTCATCCCTGGTACCAAAAAAAAAAAAAAAATGAAATACCTAGGAATCATCTAACAATGAAAGTAAAAGAACTTTACATTGAGAACTATAGTACTCTGAAAAAGCAAATTGAAAAGGATATCAGAAATGGAAAGATATCTTTTGTTCTTGGGATGGAAAAACCAATATAGTGAAAATGGCCATACTTCCAAAGTTATCATACAGATTTAATGCAATCCTGATCAAAATACCAATAGCATATCTCACAGAAATAGAGAAAACAATCCTAAAATCCATTTGAAACCAGAAGAAACCTAGAATAGCAAAAGCAATTCTGGGCAACAAAGGCAAGGCAGAGGGCATCACAATCCTGACTTGAAATTATATTACAGGGGCCAGGGATTTAGCTCAGTGGTTCCACCGCCTGCCTTGCAGGCGCAAGGTCCCAAGTTCAATCCCTAGTACCAAAAAAAAAAGTTATATTACAAAGCTACTGTGATAAAAATAGCATGATACTGGCATAAAAACAAACATGAAGATCAATAGAACAGATTAGAAAATGCAGAAACAACTCCAAACATACTCAGCCACTTTATCTTTGACAAAGGGGACAAACACTTTCACTGAAAGAAAGATAGCCCCTTTAATAAGTGGTGCTGGAAAAACTGGCTTTCCACTTGCCAAAGACTAAAACTAGACCCACTTCTCTCACCATGCACTAAACTCAAATCAAAATGGATCAAAGATCTAAATATTAAAACAGAAACTCTAAATCTACTGGGAGAGAGAAGTAGAACTCTTGAAGATTTAAGTGTAGGCAAAGAGTTTATGAAGAAAATCCTGATTGCATTGGAAATATTACAAAGACTAGGTATGCCACTTGTTCCAACCCAGATCATCAGTCCACTCAAATGAAAAAAAAACCTAGGATGCAAAAGAAAACATCTTTCAAGTACAGGACTATAAACCATTAGGTATTTGAAGGAATTTGGCCCAAGAGAATATAGGGGTTAGGAATTCCTGAGTGTATCAGAAGTTAGTAACTGCCTTGTTTATAGCATGGATATCTCGCAATAAATAGTAATGACCATTGGGCTTCATAATAGCTAAAACTGAGTATTACAAGGTGAGGACAAGACAGTAAAAGCCCATGCTGAAATGACTTATTTATTAGAGGTGTATTTATTAGAGGCTGTAGCCCTCCTCTGGTTTCAGGCCAAAGGAAATACTGTCTATAGTGTGGGAAGGCATGAAGGGTCTTTTATCTTAATCATTAGCAGTTAATACCTCTCCCAGGAATGTGGGTGGCCATACCTGGTGTTTAATAAAAAGGTCAATTAGGATAGAGTCATCAGCATTGCTGAAAGAGACAACCTTGTCATAATTGTGGGGCCATTAGGTATGTAAAAGATAATTTGAACCTCTATCTTTGTTAATCAGTTTCATCCAAGTAAAAGAGCTGAACATTCAGACATTACAAAGAAGGCATAGGTAAAGAGAAAATTATTCCATAAACAACACTCAACAGGAATAAAGTATTTGAAAAGCAGCATCCCATTGATGTCATAACCTGACAAGAATCAGAGCCAATTGTGTGGAATGGGAAGTGTCTTGGTTACTTTCTCATTGCTAGGACAAATTACCCAATACCCACAAGGTAAAGAAAAAGAAATTTATTTTGGCTCACAGTTTGTAGAGTTTTTAGTTCATAGTCGGCTGGTTCCAAAGCAGGGCACCATGGGGCTGGGGATTTAGCTCAGTGGCTCCGCCACCTGCTTTGCAACCACAAGATCCCGAGTTCAATCCCCGGTACCAAAAAAAAAAAAAAAAAAAAAAAAAAGCAGGGCAGCATGGCATAGGAGTGGCAGGGCAGGCAAGAAGCAGAGCAGGGTCAAAGGAGGAAGTGGGAAGATGGGAAGATAGATAGATAGACAGACAGACAGATGATAGATCCTTCCAGGCCACACCCACAGTGACCCACATCTTCCCATCAGCCTTCATCACACCCAGTTATAAGCCCACAGTGGTCTCACCCAATATCACATCCATGATCCAGTATCACATACCCATAATCCAGTTACCCCCCAAAAGCCCCACCTAACAGTGAATGAGGGTTTCAGGGAGCATCTAGATATAAGCCATAACAGGAAGTAAGAACAGAATAAGAGGGAGAGAAGGAACTTTATGGTCTTACCTGGGACATTCTATGTCCCTCATTCTCAAGACAACAATTGGGGCTCTGGACAGTGGCTCCTTAGATCCCAGCCCTCCAGGGTCCAATTCTGCCATGTTTGAAGCAAAGTGACTTCAGAGGACACCAATCATTAGGGCAGTTTCTCTTTCAGTAGCCCTTCTGCCAGAACACATGATTCATATCAGTTAAAATGCTTTCCTGGGAGAGGAATCAACATGAAATACATGGTCACCTCATAATGCAGTGAGAAGCTCTGCATGGTTTTTGTCTTCTTGTTCATATTTAGTTTTAGCTTCTGCTCTCTCCTTCATTCCTCCTCCTTGTTTTTCTTATATACCGATTATTTTAAAAAGAAAAACAGATTTAGCAGCACTCACTAGATCATAAATGGAAATCTTGTGTCCCAGGGACATTTTATGCAATTTCCTTCTGATGTCTGAAGCTGATTCAGTAAAAAATCTGCCTTTAAGAAGGACTCAGCCTTGACACAAGTGATGGTCAGTCCTGCTTTTTCATCACCTCCTTAAGTCATTCAGGAAATGTAGTACAGTTTCCATTTGGGCTCTAATGAATGGTAACAAGTTTAGAAAGGTTTCTTGGTTCAACAATATTGCCCTTTCATGCTTCTAGAATGTAAAACTTTTAAATATCTGCAATGCCACTAATTATAAAGGTAATTAAATTTCCATTCAGGAAAGTCTATTGTGACAGCTTAGGCCCTAAAGGGTAGATATAATCTAGAATATGTACATTAGCACGAAATTTGCCCTTGCCATGTTATTTTGAGTCAGAATAACATTGACATCATTCCAAGACAGTTCACAACTATGAACATATTGGAATACTTTTATATATTTCTCAAAATCATCTGAAAAACTACCCAAATCCTGTTTATGTGCTTAGAAAAATGTTTTTTGACTTCTAACTGGTCTAAATTCACCCAAGATTTCCTGAAGAGGTTACATCCTTGCTAGCAGGGCTGTAGCATTTGCTGAGGGCCTTGAGTAAGGAGGAGAAGGCTCCTTATACATGAGTTCTGAATGTTAGTTTTATCTGCCCAATTGGGAAGTGGCTTATGAGACAGAAAGTCACCCAAATGAGAGAGTTTCATTTTATTCATGAGGGCCAACACACTTGGTTCTAATTTATATCAGAGACATAAGTCTGGATTGTCTCTCATAAGGCAAAGAAAGCCTGAACATACAATACCTATGACCACTTTTCTGCCCTTGTAAAAGAGACTACATATAGTACTTCAATTCTCTGGCCAAGTCCCTTGTTTTTTCAGCTTCCATTGAGGCTATACAGTATTTCAAAAGAAAATAAATCTCTTTTTCTTAAGTACCAGGCAATCAACCCTATTCTGGTTGTGTAGAATGCATCCAAGGTGAGCTAAAAGGAACTTACGGGAATTACTCATCTGCTAGGAAAAGAACACACAGGCTCATGTGTCCCCCTTAAGAGGAAAAGAAAACTCCTAGGAGGTACAAAAAGTATCCTCTTTTGCCTATCTATGGACTAGGCGTTGGGTGTAATGTATCCTTCCTGAGTCCCAGATCTGGGTAGTTGACTAGTCTCTATTGGCCTCTGTGGTATTTTTGGTGACTAATGGTTGACTTGAGATGCCTTTCAAAAGAAGACACAATAGTTTGCATTTTGCCAATATCTCCATGGATGGAGGCCTGACACCATTTCCAGTGCATAGACTGATATATGCCCTCTAATATATATCAAAAGATTATAGCTATCTTAGAATTCATTGACACACAAACCAGACTTAAATGATACCCTATACAGAAAAAGTACTTCCAGAAAAGGATTACATTTTGTGATAAAGTTAGCAGCATTATTAGCAGTATGCCATGTTCTAGTCATAAGTGGTATTATTCCTGAAAGTGGCAGAAGAGAATGTTATCAGGTAGCTTGTTTCTAAAAAGTGGCTCACCAACTAAGTGTTACTGGGTTTGGGATTGGTCATCTCTCCTTCCAGGGTTGAATTCCAGATTCTTCTTGTCTCAAACAAAGAACCAAATGAAATGGTCAAAAGCAGTGGCAAAGTTTATTACAGAAAGTAAAAGTGAGGAGTGGGAGAGAAAATGGCTCTGCAGAGTGAGCTTGAGCCAAATAAATAGAAAAAAGAGTAAGAGCAGAGATAAAAGTACACACTACATCTGGGAAATTACAGCATGAGCTATCATGGAAAGCTATGACAGCACTGGCTTCTCATGGCTGCCTTTCTTTTATACTGTCCATATCTCAAGGAAACCCTCGAGAACTTCTACATACAGGTCCTGAGAGGTGATACTGAAATCCCCTGCCTCAGCTGATGTCAAGTCTACACCATGCTACTGAAAACCTGCTGGAGTTCTCTTGAGAAGTCCACATGCAGGGCTTTGGGAACTGTATGTGTCTAGGATCTTGTAGTTAACAGGTCACCCCAACTTCCCCACCCAGCTTTTGCCATGCCCTCATCTCCTATCTCAAGAGGACAGAAAGGCAAAAGACTAGGAATAGAAGCCATTACAGAATGCCAAATGAACTAGCAAGAAAACAAGATTCCCAAACACAACAATCTGAAACATCACCTTGCCTATAAAGACAACTCACCAGAGGCACAAATTCTCCCATATTTGGGGACAGTTCCAAGCCCATGGACTTCTACAGGATAGAATAAGCAGAAGAAAACAAAAATCTCTTGGTCTTAGTCCAGAGATAGAGGCAGTGAGGAGATCTTCTCTTACTGCTTGGTGAACCAGCAACTGAAGTAACAACACCAAAGATGTCACCAGGAAGTTTCTGTTTAACACTCTGAGGTTCTAACACCATGAGGAACTAACCAAGCTCCACCTCAGTTCTCTGGGTGTTCAATGAAAGGTTTCAGACAAAATACATAGGCCATCATAGAGAGCATAGGTAGAGTTAATTAAACAATTATAGATTTTCTGAGTGAAAAAGTGACTACAACTTCTATCGGAGGCCAATCAGTCCTCCAATCTGCCTAGAAAGGGGGATAATGGGGGCTAAAGAGAGAGAGATAATAGTGACTTTCATAATTTCATAGTACAGGGAGGTCAGGGCCTCAGAGTGGGCAAAGACAAAGACATGCAGTGCTAGCCACTATTTATTGGGTGTACACAATAACTGGTGGGAGTATCAGGTGACTCAAAGGGCAGCTGTAATCTTATGTTCATGAGGATCTTAGGCTGAAGAGGATTTTGGGTCCCTGAGGATCTTATGTTGATGAGGGTGGTAAAGAGAGCATTCTTAAAATAGTAGGTAGAATGAGATAGCAGACTAATAAAGAATTGGTCCTTCCCCCAGGTGAAATATTTTTCTTTTTTATTACTACTTGGTTCTCACTTCAGCTGAAGTACTCTTGTCCTTGAGCATCACAGTATCATGGGACCATTGAGGCCTCAACTTGTGTCCAGAGGCAAAATGGAGTTGTTTCCGCATGCCATAGCCAGCTCATGGGCAAGGTGACACTGGCCCTTAGACAGCTATAGTCATACTTTAATTATGAAATAATTTCTCCCAAAAAATTATGTAGAATGGCTCTTGACATCTTCAAGCATAAAGGTGCGCATTAGTCATGATGGTAGTTCCCCTGAATGAGGTCTCAGGTTACACTTACATGATTAAATGGGTCTTTCAAGGAAAATCATTTCCTTTCTCCAAGGCCATTGTTCTTTTACAAAGAAAATGGGCTGTGCTAATCTACATCCCAGGGAAGAAATTTTCTGTTTATTTGCTAGGTAAAGGATTTCCTTTTAGTTTGTTTTGAGATCTTAAGGTTTTTCCAATCTCTCACCCATGGTCTGTCCTTTTATAGGCCCCAAACTTTATCAGCATACTCAGAGGATGTCACCTTCTCTTGGGCTAAAGTTTGAAACCACAAACTTGTGCATACTTTATCTATAGCAAATGATTTTAAAAGTGAGAGAAGCAGGGCCGGGGATTTAGCTCAGTGGTTCTGCCACCTGCCCCACAAGTGGACCAGAGTTCGATACCCAGTACCAAAAAAAAAAAAAGTGAGGGAAACAAGGAAAAACAATCCCACCTTCTTTGCTTTACATGTAGCACCCCAGCAGCCTGTCTCCAATCCTGCTAATATCTGTCTTGCTTCATAACACTAGTTTACCTTGTAAAAATAAAAAGAAACTTTATTTAGTTAGCTTATGAATAAGGAAGCTAGCTAGGGATGGGGCCTGATTTAGAGTTGGGTGATCTGCCATACTGATAAGAATTAAAATAAAAATGGGCAGTGAACTAGGACTTTAGACCAAGAATGAACTTCTACAGGCAATATGGAATGAAGCCCCTCCTTATTAAAGGGCGTTGCAGCCAGTCTCTAATAAACTCCTGACTTTCCAGGAATTTAAAATCCAAATAACCAGTTTTTTCTTTAAAATTTCAGTTTTCTTTAAACCTTATATGCTAAGTAAATGGGTTAGAAAGTTCCAATTGGTCATTTTAAATTTACAGAGCCACCTGTGATAGGTGGCCACTAAACAACTGAGAAGTGCTTGTGGTCTGCTTATGCATAAGAAGTTCTGGACTGAGCAGATACGTGGAAATTCCACTTTTTGGATTCCTCTCCTGGAGAAACCAATCTTTTTTCCTTTCCCTTTAGTTCCAATAAAAACTATCCTAACTTCCTCTTTTTGATTCAAGACTTCATTCTTTGATTTTTGTGCTTGGTTTATATAGAATCAACTGTTCTATATTTTGGAGGTCCCACTGAGATCAGAGATTAATAACTAAACCCAAAGAGGGAATTTTCTTTGCATTTTTCCTCTTGCAATATGTTCTTGTTAATCATGATTCCATTTAGGAGATAGAGATTGACACTTTGTTTTAGTTTTTGTTTGTTTGCTTTTGTTTTTGTTTTTTGCTGGATAGCCTTGTGTCTCTTCTGTCATTTCCCTAGTGGCAGGATAAATTTTGGAAACAATATGCTTCATATAAAAATGTGGGACCCTGTCAGCCAATTTTCAAAAAGGCAGCTAGCACTGGCTATTACTCTTAGGTCTCAGGGGACAGTTTTCACTGGAGAGTCTGGCTTGACCCCCTCCCCATGCACATGGGAGGAAATGTCTAGCCTACTCTGACTCAGTTTCCTTTCCAATTTGATCCCTGCTAGGGAGGGAGCAAATTTAGTTCTTGACACTCTTGATCACCCAATACTGCCTGCTCTTGGGCAAACTGTTCCATTAACTCACCACAAGCATTGATGAGGACAAGTCTCACTGCTATGGCTTCTCAATTTCAAATTTCTCCTGCCATTTTTTCTTTTCTTCCTCATTTTTTGGAAGCTTATTTTGCTAAAGACAAAACACCCACCCTAAGAAAGCTTTTAGTTCCAATTGTCCCTGTAGATAAAATTCCTGTACCTTTGTATAGGCAGTTACCATTGAATTAGATGCTCTTCTATCTCTTCTCCACTGCTCTTCCCCTGAGAAATAAAGCCTGGATAGGGTGGACTAATTGGTCTTTGCAATGGGGCAATTGCAGTGGGGCCATTACAACATAGGTGATTTCAATGATAGAACAAGAAGCCACAATTTCTCTCCAGAGCGTATCACTAGTCTGGCAACCAAGTTCTATACTCAGAAATATGCTACCTGAAGGCTGTGAAAGGAAAAGCTTATAGCTAATATGGACCAAGGGAATTTGAGGAAAGGGGGAACAACTGCCAGTAAGAGCAGGCAGTCCAGTTCTGGTCCCACTTCCTTGAGCATATCCAGCTCACCACCACTGGCACTGGATGGATCAGGCCTAAGGGATCCCTTAGGTAAGGAGACAGAACAAGGGCAGGTAGGGCCGGGGATTTAGCTCAGTGGCTGTGGCGCCTGCCTTGCAAGCACAAGGTCCCAAGTTTGATTCCCGGTACCAAAAAAAAAAAAAAAAAAAGAACAAGGGCAGGGATATTTTCTCTCCTCTTTTTTTTTTTTTTAATAGGAAGCTCTATGTGGAACTTGGCTTTCCCTCACTTCCTTGGAATGCATACTTAATAGCTAGGACTCTTATGAACCCCAGGCTCCAAAGAAGTGTCATTTAGTCTTTTTCTACACCCATACCTGGCCTGAGCACTCCCTGAGAAATGGAAAAAGTGATTATCAATGGAATATGCATAAAGGTAAAACACTGTGCATTTAAAAGTCTGTCCCTTGGGCCAGGGATTTAGCTCAGTGGTTTCGCCACTTGCTGTGCGAGCACAAGGACCTGAGTTCGATCCCCAGTACCAAAAAAATGTTTTAAATAAAAGTCTGTCCCTTAAGCTGGGGATGGTGGCACACACCTGTAATCAATACAAGATCTTGGAAAGCTGAGGCAGGAAGATTGCCATGAGTTCAAGGCTGGCCTGAACAACACAGTGAGATGCTATCTCAAAAATAAATAAATAAATAAATAAATAAATAAATAAATAAATAAAAGGTCTATCTTTTTTGGAGGGAATATTTACATAAAAAACAGCAGTGGCTATGAAAGGAAGAGTTTATCTTAGTGACCCTAATACAGAGGACCCTAAGGAGCCTGTACTGTGGTAACAGCTATCCCAAAGATCAAGAAAAACCATCAATCTTCTTTTTTTCTCTTTTTTCTTTCTTTCTTTTTTTTTTTTTTTTTTTTTGGTATCAGGGATTGAACTTGGGAACCTTGTGCTTGCAAGGCAAGTGGCAGCACCACTGAGCTAAATCCCCATCCCAAACCATCAACCTTCTTAAAACAGTCTTTGCATTCATGAATATAAAAGAGCTTTTCTCTCTTTCCCCTTCTGAATCATATTGGTGTTAACTTGTTACAGGAGATCTCTGTTATGATTCACCTAAAAAGTGCTACAATATTTCCTAGGGAAGATTCTGACTAGCCCATTTATCATTACAAACTTAACACTACAAGGGCCAGGGATTTAGCTCAGTGGTGCCACCGCCTGTCTCGAAAGCACAAGGACCCGAGTTCGATCCCCAGTACCAAAAAAACAAAACAAAAAACTAAAAAGTAATTGTTCTATGTGTTTCTTGTTTTTCATCTGCCTGTTTAATCTATTTTAATAACTGGTTAAAGTATCCGCAGCTACTTCATTAAAGATTTTTTTGAGTTCATATCAATTTCATTTTTTTTTCTTATTTTTGCCCCTGTAAACTTTTGGCTCTTTTGAGATTCTCCCCCAGAAAACTGGTTGTATGAGTTTTTGGAGAAACTAAACACATAATGAGCTCAGTTTGTACAGAATTAACTGTCTTGGGCCAGGAATTTAGCTCAGTGATTCTGCCCCCTGCCTCGAAAGCACAAGGTTCTGAGTTCAATCCCGGGTCCCCTCCCCCCCTAAAGAAAACCAGAATTAACTGTCTCACCATGAGCCCTTCAATGCGTTGAATTTATATTCAAGTGCAATAGAAAATTCAAGAGCTTACTTTACTTATGTTTATGCATTTGTTGTGGGCTCACACAGATCCCTGCTTCAGAGATAATGTAAATTAAGACTAAGGCAATGTCATGAATTTACAGGCAGAAGCTTTAATTAGAAAGTATGTTAGAGAAAAGAAACAAATTTCATATCCCATGGGCAGCCTCAGAAAAAGATAGAGAACTCAGCTACTCTACAGTGAACCAGCTTCTCCATAGACAGAGAAGTGTAGAGAAAAGGGATCTGCAGCAGGGAAAGAACAGAATAAGGGCCGCAGTAGGCTTTCTAGCTAATCCTGACCAGAAAGAGTTAATATTTTACTAGAGAAAGCAGTTAACAAGACAAAGAGGGAGCGCTCATAACCAAAGCACAAAGAAAGCCAGATTCCCTAACCCATATAGCCACCCCACCCCACTCCAGTAAAATATAAAGGAGACTAGAAGGGATGGGGCTACATGATAAGACATATATTCTCTGGGCCAGGGATTTAGCTGTGGTTCCACCGTGTGCCTCACACGCACAAGGTCCTGAGTTCAATCCCTGGTACTAAAAAAAAGACATATTCTCACTCTAAGGTCACTATATTACTGCACTAGATACAGGCATCCCCTTACTTAATCACTACCTCTGAGAAACTTTGTAAGGTTCCTCTTAACCTATAAATTCCAGAGATAAGGCCCTAGGCAAGGACAGACAGGTGGGAAAAAGTCAAAGCCCACCTAGGAATGTGCAGGTAGGCAGTGGCACTCAGATTAAGGTCCTGTGGCCTGGGCTCCATCTATGACAGTTCAGAGAGCCAATCAGATTGTGACACATTCTGGGGGGTGGGTCCCCCAAAATATAATAAAAGGGATCAAGGACAAATGATCTTATTATATGGTTTGGTGTACATTATTTTGGTCATGGCTAATTGGAGTTCTATATGCCTTACTTATTTGTATGTCCAATTCTTTTTTCATGTTTGGGAAGTTTTCTACCATTACTTTTGTGAACAGGTTTTTTATGTCTTTTGCACTGTCTCCTGCTTTTTCATTGACTCCAATCAATCTTATGTTGTTCTTCTTTGTATCATCTTGCACCTATTGTATTGATTTTTCATGGTCCTTTCTTCTTTTTAAGAAGTGTTTCCTGGGCCAGGGATTTAGCTCAGTGATTTCGCCTCCTGCTGCGCAAGCACAAGGACCCGAGTTCAATCCCTGGTACTAAAAAAAAAAAAAAAAAAAACAAAGAAGTGTTTCCTTATTGCTAACCACAATCCTGTCTTCTAGGTCTTATATTCTGTCCTCACCTTGGTTCATTCAGCTACATATACTTTCAATGGAATTTTAATCTCCTGGATATCAGTTTGAATCTGTTTCATGTATTCCATTACTTTCCTGTGTTGGGCATTCAGAGATTCTATCATTTTCCTAAGTGCCTCCATTTTTTTTACCTGTGTCTACTCTAGATCCACTGAGCAAGTCCTTCACTATGATCACCTCTTTTTTTACTGGAGAGATTATTTCTGATCTGATTTTCTCTATAGCTTCATTCATCTGGGGTTTCTTTTTCCTTTTTTTAACTTCTACTGTTACCTTTTCAGAAAATTCATGTGGGTAGCTTCTGATTTCCTCTATCTCTTTGTTCCCTGGACTTGTTCTGGGTGGGCTGGAGGCTGAGGTTGCATTTTGCTACTGTATCTTGTCATTTTCTTTTTTTAATTTTAATTTGTTTTCTGTTTTGATGCTTGTAAATTTCTTATGGTAAGTAGCTTTATCACTAATATCAAGGCTTCCTTAGGAAATATCCATTTCTCAGAAGTGTCTTCTAAGTTTGGCTAGCTCTTGGCCTTTGTGTCTGTCCCAAAGTCCTACCTTCCCAATTTATTAGGGATGAGAAGTTGATATCTATTTGGCCCAGCACCCAGTCCTTTGGTACTGGAGTATGCTGATGATAATGATCCCAGACAATCAGTGTTGTCATACAAGGGAGAACAACTGATTACTACAGGCATGACACCCTGGCTAAAGTAGTACAATTAGCAATAACAATAGCCACAACCACAGCCTAGAAACTCACAAACTGTGGTAACTACTAATTTGGTACCTTTAATGACAGGAGCAAGATCTACAATTATATAACAAAATTGAACATAAACCAAGAACTTATATACAGTGAGTTTCCTCTTAGTGAGGTGATTTTACTCTATGGTGGCATTTAAGAGAGGTAGGGAAAAAATAGAGACATAAATGAAGAGAAATATAGTAGAAGCAAGGCTGAAGGACAAAGGATGATCACCCAAGCTTTGGGAAACTAAAGAAGAGGAAAGGAGAGAAAGAATGAATAAGAAAGCAAAAGAATACTGAAGTGAACCAGAAAGACTAGAAACAATGCTCACTCACATAAAAATATCAAAAAAAAAATAGAAAGACAGTTGAGAAAAGAAAAAAAGATGACCATAACAGATAAAAGTAAAAACCTAAACAACCAATAGATGAAAAAGGAAAACAAATCAAACAATAATATTATTCTGATGTCCACAGCTCTGTGGTAGTGTCCAAGTCAGAGCCCAAATCTGTGCTGGGTAATCCCGCCAAGTCTGCAGTAGGATTAGTGCTTGGTACAGGGCTGCTCTTGGCCTCTGGATGTGGGGGCTGGCACCAGTGTCTTCAGCCAGCAACTTTCTGGATGTCGCTTAGTGGCCAACCCACATCTTACCCTGCTTGTCTCTGCATTGTTCTCCCAGCTACTGTGGTGCCCTCAGACAGAGACAGCCCAAGGGTGCTCCCAGTCTATGTACAGTTAGCCCCTTCCAGCCCTTAAACAGCCTACTCTGGTCCACACAGCTAGCATGTCTCTCTCCTCTCTCAAGCCACTGGAAGCAGGACAGGGGGAGTGCTGTTGGCCAATTCATTGCCCCTGACACTGCTGCAGACAGCCAAAGGCTGCTTGGGTCTCACTTCCCTCCTCTCTCACACCACTGAGAGCAGGGCTGAGTGCTGACTTCGCACTCCTTGCCCCACCACAGCCCAAAGCTGCTTAAGTCTGACATCTTTGTCTCACATGCCACTGGGAGCAGAGCAAGAGTGGTGCTACCTTTGCCACCGCTGTGGTTCCTAACCTTGTTGTTGCTAGAGGTTCCAATTAGCCACTATGGCACAGGACTAAAAATGAAAAAAAAAAAAAAAAAAACCTGGTGGCCCATTGGGAAGGGAGGAGCTTCCTGGTCACTTACCCCTGTGTGTGCTGGCAAAATTTGCTGCCAGAGAAAATTTGCTGTTTAGAGAAAGGCAAAGGAGGCAAGGGGCCTTATATCCCAAGTCTATCCTGTGTGGATTGAGTTTCCCACACTATCACAGTCTGTCAGTTTTTTGGGAATTTCCCAGAATGGTGATTCCTGCTCCCTGCACAGGTGGAGGTCCTTCAGGGTACCAATGTTTTGTTTGATCTACAAGTCTCCTATTTTATATTAATTTAAGCATCAAGCTGTATTTCTCTCCCTTTCTTCCAATGACCTGTTTTACTCTGAGTAACTCCAATATGGCTCCTCCTCTATTCAGCTATATTGAATCTCTCCTTCCGAACACTTCCTTTCAGAGCACTTTTTCTCTTCTTTTTCTTACCTTTAATACCTTTAATAAACATAAAACCTTGATACTTTGTTTCCTGTCTCTTTGTTCAGGACAAGAGCCAGAAAAGGGCACCCCAGAACCCTGGTATCACTATTATAAATGTGGCTTTTAAAAATTTCCTTTTCTGGGAAAAAAAATAGAAACAAAGTCTTTGAAAATAGGGAAGGGAGGAGGGGGTGAAGGGAGTGCAGGGGAATGGGGAAAAAATAAAAACCAAGATACAGCCTGTAAAGGTACAAGATCCCAATGATGAATGTAACTGTATTGTATACCTAAAATGTACCAATAAACTTAATGAAAAATAAATAAATAAATTGTCCTTTTCTGGTTCATCATTAGTGTATAAAAAAAAAAACAGATTCTTAGTGTTAATTTCACATCCTACATTTTTGTGGAAACCATATAAAATGGGTTTTTATTAAATTATTATAGGTTTCTACATAAGGATATGCCAGGGACATATGGACTGGGTCTCAGATGCCCAGTGAGTGACTAAAAGCTGGATAAAACTTGCCATCCCTAACCAGACCTGGTAGCATGTGCCTGTAATCCTGGCACTCTGTAAGACCAAAGCAGGTTTTTAAATTCAGGCCCTACCTGGACAATTTAACCTGACCCTGTGTCAAATTTTAAAAAATTGTTTTTGGTTTGGTTTTTTGAGATAGGATCTCACTATATACTTCAGGCTGGCCCTGAATTCACTATGTACCCTACGATGGCCTTGAACTCTTGACAATCCTCCTGCCTCAGGCTGCTAAAGTGATACTGATGCAATTAGAGAAGGAAATGGAAACATTCCACATTTTACACACACACACACACACACACACACACACACACACACACACAGGCCCTCAAATAAACATTTTAAAAGGCACACACTATGTTACTGTTATGGGGTAGCCTGCTTCTAAAAGTAATTTGCTAACTAAATGTTCTGGGTTGCTTGTCTCTCCTTCTGAAGTTAGATTCCAGGTTCTTCTTGTCTTGAACAAAGAATTGAACTAAAGAAGCAAAAAACAAAACAGTAACTTGTCTGAGAAAGTAAAAGTGAACAGTGAGGGAGAAAGTGGCTCTGCAGAGCAAGTTTGGGATGAGTAAAAAAGGAAAAAGCAAGATAAAAGAACACCCTGGAGAAAGCAAGGTGGGCTATCGTGAGGAAAGAGCACAATAGCAAGTTCTTCTTGCGGCACCTCTCCTTTATCCTGTCCAAATTTCAAGGAAACCCAGGAGAACTTCTACACATGGCTCCTGAGAGGCTGTGCCGGGACCCATGCCTCAGGCTGACATCAAGTCTAGGCCATCCTATTGAAGATCTGCTCGAGTCCTCACAAGAAGTCCACGTGCAGGGCTTTGGGACCTGTTCTGCACACGTGTCCGGAATCTTGTAGTTAACAGGTCACATCTACTTCCCCAAACAGCTTAGCCACACCCTACTGTCTTATCAATATTGTAACAGAGCCCAACAGGCCCGGTGGCGCGCAGGCGCGTGGGCGGTGGTTGGCGGTTGTCTGGCGGCACTTGTGCGGTTGTGGCTCTGTGAGGTCTGCAGGCGCTGGCAAATCGAGCCTAGGATGTAGAGACGCTGTGCCCGACTGCGCGTCTGACGCGAGCTCGGGTGGGCTAGAGAGCAGGGGGCGGTCGTCGGGGGTGGTGGGAAAAGGAGGCAGCGAATCACTTACAAATGACACCCAAGCAGGACCCGAAGCCCAAGTTCCAGTAAGGTGAACAAGTACTATGCTTTCATAGGCCTCTTCTTTATGAAGCAAAGTGTGTAAAGGTTGCCATAAAGGACAAACAAGTAAAATACTTTCTTACTTTCTACATTACAGTGGTTGGAATAAAAATTGGGACGAATGGGTTCCAGAAAGCAGAGTACTCAAATATGTGGACACCGATCTACAGAAACAGCAAGAACTTCAAAAGGCCAATCAGGAGCAATACGCAGAGGTAAAGATGAGAGGGGCTGCTCCAGGAAAGAGGACATCTGGTCTGCAACGAAAAATGTTGATGGGAAAACAAAAAAGAACAAACAAAAAGCCCCTGGTAATGGAGATGGTGGCAGTACCAGTGAGACACCTCAGCCTCCTTGGAAGAAGAGGACCCAGGTAGATCCTACTGTTGAAAATGAAGAAACACTTATGAACAGAGGTAAAGTTAAAGTAAAGATCCCTGAAGAGCTAAAACCGTGGCATGTTGATGGCTGGGACTTAATTACCAGACAGAAACAGCTCTTCTACCTTTCTGCCAAGAAGGATGTGGATTCCATTCTAGAGGACCATGCAAATTATAAGAAATCTCGAGGAAACACGGATAATAAGGAGTATGCTGTTAATGAGGTTGTAGCAGGAATCAAAGAACACTTCAGTGTGATGCTGGGCACTCAGGTCCTCTACAAATCTGAGAGACCACAGTGCACTGAGATCCTCCTTACCAATCACCCTGATGCACTCATGTCCCAGGTGTACCACATCTACTGAGATTATCTGTACGAATTGGAGTGATGTCGGCCTACACACCTCTGGATGAGAAGAGCCTTGCTTTATTACTGAACTATCTTCATGATTTCCTCAGGCATCTGGCGAATTCAGCAACTTTGTTGAGTGCCAGTGATTATGAAGTGGCCCCTCCTGAGTACGATCGATCGGATAGCAGTGTGAGGAGCTCTCACTCATGTTTTGATCTCTGTCAACACGTTTTTTGTTCCTAGTCCTTCTGTTGTACAAATGGTGCAACTTAAAAATATTAGTGTATAACAGAATTGATGTTTGTTTTTATTTTAAACAGAAAATAAAAGGGGTTGTAGCTTTTTTCTTTTTTTCTTTTCATTTCAAAGTTGCTACCAGTGTATTCAATGATGGACAACAGAGAAATAGTGTAGTGTTTTATTGCCTAGTTGACAAAGCTGCTCTTGAATGCTGGTGGTTTTATTCCTTTGACACCATGCACTTTTATAACACGTGTTAATGCTATATGACAAAATGCTCTGATACCTAGTGCCAAAGGTCCAATTCGGTGTATATAACAACACACTCATCCATTTGTGCTCTTTTTTTTTTTAATGGTGCTTAAAGAGCCCATCCTTTGCAAGTCATTCATGTTGTTCCTTAGGCATTTTATCTTTGCTCAAATTGTTGAAGAATGGTGAATTGTTTCATGGTTTTTGTATTTGTGTCTAATGCACGTTTTAACATGACAAACGCAATGCATTATGTAGCTAGTTTTCTGGAAAAGTCAATCTTTTAGGAGTTGTTTTTCAGATCTTCAATAACTTATTTCTTTAAATTTCAATAAAAAACATATTTTAACAGAGGTGGACATAGCAAGCAGTCACAAGTTCACAAAACCTCAGAATCAAGGACTTAGGGATGCCAGGAGTTCCTCCTCTAAACAGAGCCAACACTTTCTTCCCTTTTCTCCAGATTTCTCTGCCTCACTAGGAGTAATCATCATAATAAATGATATACAGACATGATCATAATATTAGGCAGTCATTAGCAGACTGAAGACAGGCAGCTGGGAGCTACTTGAAAAACAAAGAAGACCTGATTTTTTCCTTCACTTTCTTAATCATTAACTAGCTTTAGGTAAGATCCACACAAGCCTGTGGTTTCAAACTTTAGCTCAAAATGTCACTGGACTGGTTCTGAGGGTCCCTGAGGCTGAAATGAGGAACTTAACCCACCCCTTTTAACTAAGTATGTGGGCCTGGAGATTTAGCTCAGTGGCCCTGTGCCTACCTGGCAAGCGCAAGGTCCTGAGTTTGATTCCTATTACAAAAAAACAAAAACAAAATAAGTATGCAGGTTTGCTGACTCCCATCAGAAAAAGAATTTTCAGGATGCCTCAGTAAAAGGAGGTATGAGAAGGACTTATTAGAGACAGATATAGGACATGCGCAAGAGCAGAGTGCAAGTGCTCAAAGAAATGAGGCACAATACAGTTGGGAACTGGGAATCTTTTGTTTTGAGAGGTGGAAATCTGTGGAATTTGATCATCTATAGTCCTAGTGGGTGGGAGAGGATGGCCCACCCCTAGTGAGATAATGGTCTGTCCCTACAGGAAGTCCCAAAAGGGTGGTCCATTCATGGGTGAAAGAGGACCGTTTGCAAGTAAAAGGGAATGGATCTGCTTACAACTGAAAGGGAGTTGCCCAGGTTTGCTGTTTTGGGAGAAGGAAAAAAAGTGAATAAATCAGGCTTGTGTTCTGAAACTGTAGTTTTTCTTTAAAGTACAATTTTTTAAAATCTCAATTTCCTCATCTTTCTACCTTGCTTTACTTCTTCTATCCTACCTCAAAAAAATGTGACGGGGTGGGGGATTTAGCTCAGTGGCACAACGCCTGCCTCACTAGTGCAAGGTCCTGACTTGGATCCCCAGTACCAAAAAAAAAAAAAAAAAGAACCTAACATATTCTAAATATGCCGATAAGGTCTAGGGCTCATGTAAGATCAGACAATTGGTGAGGGGGTCAGAAAAATTTCAAGGTCTCAAAACTAAAAGGAGATATTCACTTAACGAGTAGACAAGCACCTTTTTCTCTCTGAAATAGGTATATGCAGCCCATTTTATTAATACAAGAATAACAGGGCCAGGGATTTAGTTCAGTGGTTTTGCCACCTGCTGCGCAAGCTCAAGGACCTGAGTTCGATCCCCGGTACCAAAAAAAAAAAAACCACAAAGAATAACATGAGCCAGACTTGGTAATGAATTCCTGTTATCCCAGCATTTGGGAGGCTGAGGCAGGAGGATCACCACAACTTTGAGGCCAGCCTGGACTACATGGTGAGTTCATGGCTCGCCTGAACTACAAAATGAAACTGTCTCAAAAAACCAAAAAAAAAAAAAAGAATCACTACAGGGACAGAGAAAAGGCAGAATCCTGGGCCCTTACCTGGTGCTTATTAAAAGCATGATCTGCATTTTATCCCAGGACTGTCAAAGACTTAAAACCCATTTTTACTATGAACCATGACTCTTCACTGGCAACTGCAGGTGCCCAATAGGTAACTAAAAGCAGAACAAAATTTGACTTTAATTCTGCACCCTTTGTTACTATAAATCATGAGTCAAATATCTTCTCAGCTCTGCATATAGATGTTAAACAAGGTTGATTAGCCCTACATGTGTGCATGTTCTCACCCCATTCAAGATGAGGACACCAGGATGGGGGAATTCCGGGGACATTTTAGCTGCACCTAGGAGCCTCTAGCCATTGTTTTGGATTCTAGGAAAGGTAGAGCCCCACATGACTGAAACCACAAAGACCATCATCCTTCCCTGGAAACAAAACCATCCCTCAGCCATAGATTCCAAAACTATGACCTCAGGACTGAGTTAATGAGCAACAAGACTTCTGCCTACCAGCTAATCCTTAAAAACTGGCCTCCCACCTTTGCAGATAGGTCAGCCGGAACCCCTATATCAGAGTGCACCACCACCAGCTAGCTAAGCTGGCATCATTTCCTATCTTATACCTTTCCAATTAAAACTTTTTTCTAGAAATGTGTGCTTTAGTTTTAATTTCCATATTACTAAAAGCAAGGTGGCAACAATACGCTTGTTTTGTGACTTCTAGAATGTCAGGTTCAACAGGAAAACATAATTCATTCAACACACTTATTAGAAAGCCTGTTACACAAAGAATGCTTACTGAATACAGCAATTGGGATATACATCAAGAGGAAACCACTTCCCTAGTGCAGAAGAAATCTCGAGTTTCATCCTCAATACAGGAAAAAAAAAAAAACTTCTACAATGTATCAGAATTCTCACAAAGTGTGAGTCTTTTACATATGCCCTCATATAGGCTACATGCCTTCGGTCACCACAGCCTGAACCAATGCTGGCAAACCTATTGGGCATGCTGAGTCCTGTCAGCACATGGGCCAAGTTGCCCCAGCATTTGGGCACTGGATGATAGTTGTTTTTTCGGAACTAAAACCTCCATATTTGGGTTTAATTACAGTGTTGGCACTTTGCCATAAGTGGTCTCTAAAAGGTTCACCATCGCTGGAACTGCTGTCAACCCCATCCCATGCTACAGACAATATACCATGGCCCCCAAACCAATCTCATGCTGATGAGAAATTCTACATTTTCTGAGCCTACATCTACACAGCAGAAAGAAATCACTTCTGTATAAACATACAAAATGGGATTCCAAGGATGCAACACCAAGGGTGGAAAATGAAAGCAGCAATGATGTTCCAGGCCATTAAATACTCCCAGAAATATCTGCCAAAACTAGATTCTGTATTCATTTTGAGTTCGGTGACAGGAGCAAAGTTATATGCCTTACAGCTTTGTCCTCCATTGTACTTTCTTGGATATTAAGTCCATCAAAGTGTCATCTGCTATCAGATCTCACTTTAGTCAGCCTCATGGAACACCACTGTAGTCACTGAGTCTTGGGGAACTGCAACATTTGCTAGTGGTAGAAGGGAAAGGCTTCAGAGACTCCTACCATAAATGTCCCATCACAAAATATCATTTTCAGGATACAGGAAATGACAAAGGATGGGGCAAGGGCAGCTGACCTGGCTTATTCCATTACTCCCACATCCCTTCTAAGGCTCTCTGACAATCAAGAAATGGGGAGGGCCGGAGATTTAGCCCAGTGGTTCTGCCACCTGCCTGGCAAGGACAAGGACCTGAGTTTGATCCCCGGTACCAAAAAAAAAAAAAAGAAATGAGGGGAACTGCCTGTAAAAAGGGGCCAGACACCTACACCATCTGTTCAACTCAGCAAACACAAAATTACTTGGAGGCAGCTTATTGGGAAGAGTTCACCTTGCAATCCAGGGGCTCTGGGAGTCAAGTGATTTGCTGCCCTTGAAGCCTAATACCTGTTCATATCCACACAGCTAGATCACTATAGAGTGAGATCTTTGAGAAAGAATTCCACCCTTGGTGGAAGGACTAGGAAACCAACCCCAAAGCCACACAGATGGGACAGGTATATAGGTGATTGTCTGGGAAGGCACATGGACCAGTAAAGCTGGGGCACACACGGAAAGGAGAGAAAAACCAAACATACCCTTTTGCAAAGATTTAACACCTAATCTATTACTGACTTTGCAATTGTGTTTTGTTTTTTCTTTCTTCCTTTGTTTTTTACTGGTACATTTTATTCTTTCTTTTTTCTTTTTTTTTTTTTCTTTTGGTACCGGGGATCTAACTTGGGTCCTTATGCTTGTGCACCAGACGGCGAAACCACTGAGCTAAACCCCTGGCCCCAGTACATTTTAGATAGACATATATCTTCCTTCTTTTCCCATTCCCCTCCCCTCCCTTCAAGTCTTCTTCCCCTCATTTACAAAGCTTTGTTTCCACTTCTTCTATTCTTTTTTGTCTTGTCCATTCTTTCCTTTTCCCTTTTTGTTTTGTTGTTTTGTTTGTACAGAGCTTAGACTATAAAGGCCCCTTGGGAACTGAAGATTGCAGGAGTAACTGCTTCATGACAATCTGTGAAAGCACTGCTGTGTCAGAAAATGAGCTTACAAGTTACTGAGTCATACAAATCACTGAAAAATCTGTAGCCATGGATGGCACATCACTTGGCACCTGCTTTGACTGAATCCACACAATGTGGCCATCCACCAAGGAGGCAGAGATGCCATCACTTCATTACATACTATCAGCTCTCCAACAATGTGATGCATCCACCTGACCACCACTGCCCAAAAGTTGGCTTCACATCAGATCCAGTCATAACAGCAGCATTTAATGAGGAAGCCACAGCATTGTGTACAGCCCAGCTTATAGTAACCTAAGTAGGGGTTAAAGGAGGGGCCCAGCATACCCCAGGGACTATACTTACAACTGACAAGTTTGGACAGTTTAACAAAAAACACCACTCCTTACAAGTTATCAGATTCTCCATGTTCTCAGTTTAAGGTCCACCTTAGAGGTCCTCCATTCTTTCAACTATTAAACAGGAGAACTGAGCTGCACCAGAGAAAATATTTTGCTGGCAGGAGCTGACCCACTCCCTATGCACCACTCCAGGGATGTGCAGAGCCATTACTCTTGGCAGCAGCATTATAGCTGACAGAACTTTGGTAATGAATATGTTTCTAAATTGCCATTTATCATGACGAGTCCATAACTCAGCAATGTAAAGCTCTGTACCAGGATGTGTGAGCACAAAAAACATCCAACACGTTCTGTGGGCACCACGGTGACACTCAAATTCTTCAAGTCCCCTTTCTGACTCCATGCTATATTAATCTAGATCATAGAGGTTCTACTTTTTGCCCTGACTGCACATACTCTAACAAATGATGCTTGGGGAAAGGGAAGTAGAGCATTATCCTAATCTATATTTGTCTTCAGATATTAATTGTCCATTTGAATAATCTGGCTATCTCCAGAACTGGCTACCCTTGAGATGTATCCAGAAAACTGAAGAGAATCATAACAGTCATGTTCACAGTTGTTTACAAAGGCTTCATAATGTTCTTTTCACTTTTGGGGAAAGATCATAACAGAGGGGAAGAATGAGTCATAGACGCAGAGTATTTAACATCTGTATGACATTACCTTCATTCTGTAAATTTTCTACAGCACTCTATGTGAAATGATTCATTCTAGTCTTTCCACAATACATTTATTGCACTTCTGTCCAGTTGGGAAATTAACATCACAAATTATTTGTTAAAATTTAAGATTTTTGCTGCCGCCATCTTGGTTCCAAGTTCTCTGCACAAAATGCCTGGTGAAGCTACAGAAACTGCCCCTGCTACAGCGCAGGAGTTGCCACAGCCCCAGGCTGAGACAGGATCTGGAACAGAATCTGACAGTGATGAATCAGTACCAGAGCTGGAGGAGCAAGATTCCACACAACCAACTACACAACAAGCCCAGCTGGCAGCAGCAGCTGAAATCGATAAAGAACCAGTCAGTAAACCAAAACAAAGATGGAGTGAAAAGAAGGCACGGAAGGCTATGTCCAAATTGGGTCTTCAGCATGTTACAGAGGTTACTAGAGTCACTATCCAGAAATCTAAGAATATCCTCTTTGTCATCACAAAACCAGATGTCTATAAGAGTCCAGCTTCAGATACCTACATAGTTTTTGGGGAAGCCAAGATTGAGGATTTATCTCAGCAAGCACAGTTAGCAGCTGCTGAGAAATTCAAAGTTCGAGGTGAAGCTGTCTTGAACATTCAAGAAAATACACAGACTCCAACTGTACAAGAGGAGAGTGACGAGGAAGAGGTTGATGAAACAGGCGTGGAAGTTAAGGATACAGAACTGGTTATGTCACAAGCAAATGTGTTGAGGGCAAAGGCAGTCTGAGCCCTGAAGAACAACAGTAATGATATTGTAAATCCTATTATAGAACTAACAATGTAACCATCTGAAAGGAAGACTTTTTTGGTGTTTCAAAAAGGTCACTGCTGAGCCAGGAATTTAGCTCAGTGGTTCCGCCGCCTGCCTTGAAAGTGCAAGGACCCGAGTTCGATCCCTGGTATCAAAAAAAAAAAAAGTTCACTGCAGCGTGGTTTGAAATTTGTACTGTTTCTATCACTAATAAAGTTATGACTTCTTGGATAAAAAAATTTAAGATTTTTAATGACTGCACAGGCACACACTGCACTGCTGAGTACGTAGTACAGGTGTCTACTAAAACCAAGTGGCTGAAGAAAATGAGTTCTGGAAACCATCCGCATCTTCTAATGGGGAAGAGATGGACGATGTCCTGAAAGGAATGCTTATAACACATGATCCTGCTATAAAGCACTTTCTGTTATAGTTGGATGAATCCAATGCCCTAAGGAAGAAGTTCATTATGCCAGACGTTGATGCACTCGTTTTCATAATAGCAGAGCTGGTTAATGTCTTCCAGGAGTAGGAGAGTTAATACACTCACAGCAGGACAGTAATTTTTGTCTTGCTGCTGGGCAGCTCTGATCTGAATTCAGTTGTTCCCACCGGCTGGAACCACCAATAGTACATACATGACTATCCCGTCAGGCATCTTGTACCATTTCTCAGGGGGTCTTTGATTACAATAACACAAAGAATGGTGTTGATTTAGCAGACAAGATGTTATCATATTACAGTTCCTTAAGGAAAACATTAAAATGGCATAAAAAATTGTAATACAGCTAATTTGTGGTACAGCAGTTGTAAATGCATATTATATACACCAGCAATGGGGTACTTCTAAGATTTCCATGTTCAAATTAATTATTGATAGGGCTGGGATTTAGTTCAGTGGTGCTGCCACCTGCCTCCCAAGCACAAGGTCCAGAGTTTGATCCCCAGTACCAAACAAAAAAAAAAAGTTCACAAATATAAATTTAATGTGTTGATTATATTAATAAATGTGTTGACTGTATTTTTAACTGGCATGAATAGTATTAATATTTATATCTGGGCAATCATTAAAATTCAAGCAAATAACTAGATTGTCCATTTATAGATTTTTTATCAATTTTATTAGTAAAAAGGCTGATAAAAGGGCCGGATTTAGCTCAGTGGTTCCGCCACCTGCCTCACAAGCGAAAGGTCCTGAGTTCAGTGGGTACCAAAAATAAAAAAACTCATAAAAGTGATTACATCTATTTGTACCAGTGGTACAAGTCACCCAATGGATAGTCATGCATGTACCACTGATGGTTCAAACCAGCAGGAGTGTGTAAATGGGCCCAGATATGAAAGTATTAGATACTGCCCACTTAGGAATTATAACAAATAGGAACTGCTGTCTCTATTCAATATCTTAATGCAACTGATTAGCTTTAGAGGACTGCTTAGGAAAATGTTGTGGGAAAGACTGCTAACTCATTTGTTCAGACAAAAGCCCTTGAACTGATTTTGTTGTGCCTTAAAATATAAAAAGCTGTAAGCCAGGCACGGTGGCACACACATGTAATCCCAGCACTTGGGCGGCTGAGGCAGGAGAATTGCCGCAAGTTCGAGGCCAGCCTGGCCTACATAGTGAGTTCAAGTTCAAGGACACCCTAAACTACATAGACCTCGTCTCAAAAAAAAAAAAAAAAAAAAAAGAGGGCTGAGGATTTAGCTCAGTGGTTCCACTGCCTGCCTCGCAAGTGCCAAGGACCTCCGGTGCCAAAAAAAAAAAAAAAAAAAGTTGTAATACAGTTCCCCGTGATGAATGTGACCATTATGTATAGCAAACAAGTAAAAAATAATAAAAAATAAAAAAGAGCTGTAACAGTTAAAAAATTTCTCACCCATTTTTCTTTCTTTTTTTTTTTTGTTTGGTACCAGGGATCAAACTTGGGACCTTGCACTTACGAGGCCGGTGGCAGAACAACTGTGCTAAATCCCCAGCCCTCACCCATTTTTCAAATGCTTATATTTATACCCAGTGGGCCATGCAACATACCCTTCTAAGGATGTAGGCCTCATAAAGGCTTTCCAATATTTCTTACTATCAAAAAATTGTTCTCGGCTAAGTGTAATGCACATACCTGTAGACCCAGGACCATGAGAGGCTGAGGCAGGAGGATCACAAGTTCAAGCCCAGTCTGTTCAATTTACCAATTAGTGGATAACCAGTCTCAAGAACAAAGTGGGAGAGGGTTGGGGATGTAACTCAGCAGTGCAGTGCCTGGCTGGCAAGTGCAAGATCCTGAGTTCAATCCCCAGTATAGGCCAGGGGAGTAGGGGAGAGACCACAACAATCTCATATTTTCAAAATGAACAAAAATGACTGAAAAATTTTCAACACTCTTTATATTCATAGGATTTTTTCCCATAGTAAATTCTCACTAGCATACTCAAAGTGTTGTGTGATGAGATGGGTTTTCCACATATATTAGAATTTCCATCAATGAAGTGTTGTGCAATGAAGCAGAAAAGTAAGCCCTTAGCTCTACTACATTCTTTTTTACATGCAGTGTTTCTCTCCCAGAAGTTTGGTTGGTTCTGGGTTTTTCTGTTTTATATTCTCAAATGTCACTTGACTAAATGAAGTTCTTGCCATATTTTTCTCTTCAGTGAGTATTCCCATACACTCCAGTATAACTGGAACAACCAAAGGCCTTCCAACCATATTTATACTCACAGCATTTCTCGATAGTGTGACCTTATATGCACCTTCAGAGAGTGGGAATAAGTGAAGGCTTTATTACATCGTTCACATTCATAGGGTTTCTCTCCACTGTGAATTCTTTCATGCACATGCAGGGCACCAGAACAAGTGAAGGTCTTTCCACATTGTTGACATTCATAGGGTTTCTCTCCACTGTGAGTTCTTCCATGGACTCGGAGAGAATTGGAGTAATTGAAGGCCTTTCCACACTGTTCACATTCATAGGGTTTCTCTCCGCGGTGAGTTCTTTCATGAACATGGAGGTAACAGGAACTAGCAAAAGCCTTTCCACATTGTTGACACTCATAGGGTTTCTCGCCACTGTGAGTTCTTTCATGGACTCGGAAGGAATTGGAAGAATGGAAGGCCTTTCCACATTGTTGACACTCATAGGGTTTCTCTCCGCTGTGAATTCTCTCATGGACTCGGAGAGAATGAGAATAATTGAAGGCCTTTCCACATTGTTGACATTCATAGGGTTTCTCTCCGCTGTGAATTTTTTCATGTGCTCGTAGACCACTAGAATGAGTGAAAGCCTTTCCACATTGTTGACATTCATAGGGTTTCTCTCCACTATGAGTTCTTTCATGGAGGCGGAGAGAATGAGAATAATTAAAGGCCTTTCCACATTGTTCACATTTGTAGGGTTTTTCTCCACTGTGAATTCTTTCATGCATTCGCAGGACATTGGAACGAGTGAAGGTCTTTCCACACTGTTCACATTCATAGGGTTTCTCTCCACTGTGAGTTCTTTCATGAACTTGAACTGAGCTTAAACTACTGAAGATTCTATGACACATTTTACACTGATAGAGTCTCTCTCCACTATGCATTCTTTCATGATCTTGAAGGGTATTAGAATCCCTGAATGCTTTGCCACATTGATTACAGGTGTAAGGTTTTTCTGCAGAATGAATTCTTCCATGTACTTCACAGAAGCATGAAGTCCTGGAAGCCTTCCCACATTGAAGCCCTGTAAGACAAACAAAGGAATTCCCACATTCCTGGCATTTATGAAGTTTCTCTCCAGTATGAGTATTTTTATGCAATCGAAAGACATGTGGACATGTGAAGTCTTTACCACATACTGTACATTTACAAAATTTTTCTGTAGCATGAGTGCTTTCATGATATTGCAGATTTACTGGGACACTGATGGATTCACCACATTGTGTACCTTCAGAAGATCTCTCTCTAGTGTGATTCTTTTCATGAGTTTTATATGATGAGTAATATAGGAAGGGTTTTCCACAGTGCTTACACTGGTAGAATTTCACTCCAGTGTGTATGTTCATATGTACCTTAAATGTTTGGCGACTAAAAAAGACTTTCCCACATTCCTTACATTGATAGCTCTTCTCCCTTATATGACTTCTTTCATGTTTTTGAAAGGAACTGAGGAATGTGAAACCTCTGCCACACTGTTTACATTCATAAGGTTTCTCTGCAGTGTGAGTACTCTCATGGTTCCGAAGACACTGGTGATAAATGAATGCTTTACCACATTCCTTACATTCGTATGGCTTCTTTCCAAATTTCTGACTCTTGTATGGTCTGCAACCAGGATGTGATCTGAGGTGCTTACTAAGGAATGTTGGATACATGAAGGTTTTTTCACACAAGCTGCCTTTACATGATGCTCCACAGGTGTGAGTTTCCTTGATAAGACTCAGATTTGATATTCTGCTGTTTTCTCTACACTGAACACTTGCTTTATTTTCACACAGTCGCTTGACCATATAGCTTCTGTAAAGAACAAATAGCACATTTTCAATGGCATTTTAAAAATTTTCTTATTTTTAATAGGTATCAGAATCACCATTTAATCACTCTCTGGAAATACGCCAGCTTTCTTCCCTGTCTAAACATTGTAAAATGAATGTATGGAGTGCCTCAAGGAAGTATTTGGCTCTCATTATGAAAACACTAATATTTATATATAAGGTTTGACACTTTTTTGTTTTTTCCAGTATGAAGGACTGAACACAGGCCATTTGACTTAGCTGTGTCCTCAGGCCTTTTTACATATTGTAATTTTAGAGACAGGAGCTCATTAAATCACTAACTTGCCCAGGCTGGGCTAAAATGTTTCATCCTTGGGCTTAACCTCCAAAAGTGGTGGACTACAGATAGGTGCCAATACTACCAGTGGGCTATATTTCACATCCTGAACATCTATAAAATGGTTCTGTGTGTGTGTGTGTGTGTGTGTGTGTGTGTGTGTGTGTGTGTTACTAAATACGGAGCCCAAAGCCTTTGAAATGAGCTACATCTTCAGTCCTTTATTTTAATTTTTAAAATTTTGATACAGGGTCCCACAAATTTTTATTACATCTTGGATATCCAGTTATTGAGGCTGGAATCAAAATTTCAATCCTCTTGCCTAAGCATACCAAGAAGCTGGGTTTACAGTCATATGTCACAGCACCCAGCTAGTCAATATCTTAGGGGAAACTTTTTGACAAATCAATTAGAAGCTGGGCTTACTGTTTAGCTTGCTTATACTTGAAATGTCATGATACAGGAAAATGCCCTAGGAGGCCACTACATACTCTTATGAGTACAACTCACCTCAGATCTCTCCTCACATTTTGATCATCATCTTCAATGTTCCAGTCTTTCCATATTTTCCCTAAAATTCACATCCAGAAACAAGTCGTCATAAATTTGGTATTACAGAAAATGTATGACACTGAAGGTACATGCTTCAATATGACTTGGCATGATTTAGTCACCAGAGTAGTACATTTTCCACCTTTAAAATCTTGGGACACAGTTGATGAGCATGAAACACTTGTTCTGTAACTCCCTGAATGAAGGAATGACATCATCCTTACCCACTGCAGTCAGGTTCCTGATGGTTTCCCTCATCACATCTCTGTAGAGTCTTTTCTGTGAAGGATCCAGCAGCGCCCACTCTTCCAGGGTGAACTTCACAGCCACATCCTCAAAGTCCACTGAGTCCTAAAACATCCCACAAACGGCACAGTAGGATGGTGAGACTGACAGCTTTGAGGATCAATCCTCAATTCCTCAAGATGTTCCCATAACTTCTCTGGGGTGTCCAAATATTTACTGTTGGCAGAACACCAAATCTCACTTTCTCATAAAATTTAGCAGTCATGAACATAGAAAAATTATTTCTATATTTTGTATGTTTTGGGGTTTTTTGTTTGTTTTGCAGAACTGTCACCTGAATCCAGGACCTTTGCACTAAGCATCATTTCTAGGCTATTTTATTTGGAGACAGACCTCACTAAGTTGCAAGGCAGAGCTTAAACTTGAAATCATCCTTCCTCAGCCTTCCAGAGTACTAGGATTACAGGCATGTGGCACCATGCCCAGCTGATTTCTGTATTTTCACCTCTACCTATCTTTTTTTTTTTTTTTTTTTTTTGATACCGGGGATCGAACTCGGGACCTTGTGCTTGCGAGGCAGGCACCGGAATCCTCTACATATCTTACTGCTGTCTACTAGTAGCACCAAATTCACCTTGAAGCAATGTGACAAATGTGTTTCAAAGAAATGAAATTAAAAGCAACCAATTCCTTATTACATAAACTATTATTTTCAGGACGGGTTTAGTGACACATGCCTGTAATCACAATCTGAAAGATTGAGGCAAGAAAATTACAACTTTTTTTTTTTTGAGACAAAGTCTTATTTTGTAGTTCAGGCTGGCCTTGAACCCACAGCAATCCTTTTGCCTTAGCCTCCCAAGTGCTGGCATTACAACCACGCACCACCACACCTGGCTAGGAAGTTCACAATTTAGACCAACATAACCAGCCAGATCTGGTCTCAAAACTTAAAAAAATATATTTAAAAGGCCTAGGAATGTAGCTCAGTTCAATCCCCAGTACTTGGAGAAAAAAACTATCATTTTGTACCTTAATATGCACTATCAATTCATATTTCATAAAACACAACCAAAGCAGAATACTGGGTTTTTTTGTTTTCGTTTTTGTTTTTGCTCTTTTGGGGGTACTGGGCATCAAACTCACAACCTTGTGCTTTCGAGGCACGCAGCAGAACCACTGAGCTAAATCCCTGGCCCAGGAGAATATTGTTTTAATGCATAAATATACTCTTAAAATCATTCCCATCAAAAAAATCAGAGGCCAGGATGCCAGGGGATATTCAAGATATAACAAGAAACTGGATTGCCCAGAGGTATTCCATGCCTTTACAAATACTCAGAGCCAGGCCTAGTGGCTCATGCCTGTTGTCATAGTTATTTGGCAGGCTGAGGCAGGAAGATTCCAAGTTTGAGGCCAGCCTAGGTAAAATAAAGAGATCCATCTCAAAATAAAGAAGGCTGAGGGTATAAATCACCAGTAGATGCTTGCACAGCATGTTCAATAGGCCCTGGGTTCAATCCCTATATGATCATTAATTGTGATATATCAATTTAAATGGATTAACAAACACACAGCTGATTAGTGGAGCACAGTTCTGGATGTATATGTGGATGACTGACATGTACGCTACAAATTGAGGAGGGAAGACCCACCCTAGATGTGGGTGGCACCAACCAATAGGCTTATAGCCTGGATGGAATAAAAAGGGAAAGAAGAAGGAAGTCTTCCCTTTTGCTTCTTTGGAGGAGCTCTGGTCTTCATCGCCTTTGGACATTTGTCTCCAGTTGCTGCAGGCTTCCAGTATACACTCCTCAGCCTTCCAATGCAGACCCTTCAGGATTCCAACATGGATTTGTGCAAGACTGCAGTGAACTCCAGGTCTTTGACCTTTGACTGGATCCTCCAGCTCTCCAGCATGAAGACAGCCATTTTGCATTCTTCCAGCCCTGATTACGCAGGCAGCTACTATAAGCCTACTTAACAAACCCTTTATACAGCACATATATTTTTTATATCAAATCAGTTCTTCCAGTGAACATAGATATACCCTAGCACCACACACACACACACACACACACACACACACATATACCCAAAACCTCAAATCTATCTAGCTGTATAAAAACAGCCCTCCGGAGGGCTGGGGATTTAGTGCAGTGGCACCATGCCTGCCTCACAAGCATAAGGTCCTGAGTTCGATCCCCAGTACCAGGAAAAAAAAAAAAAAACACAGCCCTCTGCATCTTCAAGTATAGCTTCCTTAGCTGGAAGGCCTAGGGTTCAATCCCCCCACATAGATCCACATCTCACCTTTATTCTCTGCTAATCCTAGCACTGAACCAACAGAGTCCCGCACACTAGAGAAGAACTCTACCACTGAATACTCACTCTTCTATTTTTCTTTTTTGGTACCAGGGATCAAACTCGGGTCCCTGCACTTTCAAGGCAGGCAGCAGAGCCACTGAGCTAAATCCCCAGCCCTTGCTCTTTTATTTATTTTTTTTTTTTTTGGTACCGGGAATCGAACTCGGGACCATGCACTTGCATGCTCTTTTATTTTTAAATTTTATTTTCAGACAAAGGTGAGCTATACTGTACTGGCTGGCCTTAAACTTGTGATCCTCCTCTCTGAACCTTATGAGTCTGGCAGGCATTACCCCAAATGATGCTTCCATATCTTTCCATTATGTTATTAGGATTTCATTTTACTAATAGTGGAATATAATGAAAGATTGTATCATTTCTTTCTATACCTATCAGGATTTCAGTGCCTTTATAGAGCCAGGTGTGATGGCCCACACCTATAATCATAGGACTCTGGAAGTGTGGAACAGGAAGAACTCAAATTCAAGCCCAACCTGGGCAACTAAGTTACTCTGCAAGAAGACCCTGCCTCAAAATTTAAAATTTTTAAACTTAAATTTAAGAAAGGCTAGGATGTAGCCCAGTAAAGGACCCAGTACCACTGAAAAAAAATAAGTTTTTATGGACACCCAGATATCAAAGCAAAGAAAGCAGAAGAAATTTATCCTCTGATGTTGTCAGCTACTGTGAAAACTAACTCAGCCTAAACCCAGAAGGATCATCCTAAATTCTCACACAAAAGGCCTGAGATTCTTCACTTCCTTTTCACAACTACATCATGTCCAATATTCAATGAAAAGAAATGGAGACAGAGTAAGATTTTTAAAGCACAGTTGAAGAAAAAAGATAAGCAGCAGAACCACACTCAGATGTAGAAGAGATGCTAGAACCATCAGATTACAGAAATAAACAAATCTTGAAAAGTTGAATATGCTAAGGGATCTAATAGTAAAAAGTATGTAAGAACACATAAATAATTTCAAGCAGAGATGTGAAAATTCTAAGAAATACATAATCACAGTACTCTAGGAGGCTGAAGCAAGAAAGTCACAAGTTCAAACAGAACTTGAGTTACTCAGTGAGGTCCTATCTCAAAATAAAGAAAGAAAATTATTTGAAAGGGATAGGGTTGTAGCTCAGTGCAAAGACCCTAGGTTCAGTTGGGCGTGGTGGTGCATACCTGTAATCCCACCCCTTGGGAGGTTGAGGCAGGAGGATCACTGCAAGTTCAAGACTACATAGTGAGTTCAAGGCCAGCCTTGAACTACATAGGGAGACCCTGTCTCAAAAAAACAAAACTAAAAACAAACAAATAAAAAAGAACAAAGAACAGAATATCCAAGAGCAGAGTAAAATGAAAGTAGAACACTATAATTCTTCGAATCCAGCAAAAGCAGTGACTATAGGGAAATTTATGCTATTGAACATTTACACTGGCAAAGGACAGACATCTATACCAATAATCACAGTGTCTACCTTAGAAAACAAAAAGCAGAACCAGGAGCAATGGTGCACACTTGTAATCCCAGCACTCTGGGAGGCTGAGGTAAGAGGATCACAAGCTCAAGCCAAGCCTGGGCAACTCAGTAAGATTCTATCTCAAAATTTAAAACTTTAAAAAGAGCTAAAGATGGGGCCGGGGATTTAGCTCAGTGTTTCCACCACCTGCCTCACAAGCACAAGGACCAGAGTTCGATCCCCAGTACCAAAAAAAAAGAGCTAAAGATGTAGCTCAGCCAGAGGTCCTGGGTTTGATCCCAGGAAGGAAGTGAGGGAGAAGGAAAGCAAACACCCAGGAGTGGAGGTGCATACCTGTAATTCCAGCACTCTGTGAGGCTGAGGCAAAAGAATCACAAGTTCAAATCCCACCTGGGTAAATTTGGGAGACCCTGTCTCAAAATGAAGAGATGGCGATATACCTCCAGTGCAAAAGCCCTGGGTTAAAACCCAGTGAGAGGCTGAAGGAGAACAGGAGCCAAATAAACCCAGAAAATACACAAAAGAGAAAGAAATAAATTCAGACAACAAAAATCAAGTGCTAGTAGTGAAAAAAAAAAACCAATAAATTGGTCAGATGTGAAGCTACCTGAAAGAATAAAAAACTACAGAGGCAAAGGCGCCAGCATGAGCCTGCTCTCCTGGCTGCTCGGGAGGTTCAGCAGGGAGGATGACTTGATTCCAGGGTTTCAAGGTTCAAAACCAGCTGGGGCAATTTAGAGAGAAAGAAAGCCTCAAAGAAAAAGTGACAAGATACAGATTATTCCAGAAAGGTGGGAGATCCCTTCAATCACAGCACTCTGGGAAGCTGACGCAGTCTGGACAGCTTAATGACTTAAGGAGATCCGATCTCAAAATAAAACAAAATGGGGCTGAGGATTTAGCTCAGTGATTCTGCCGCCTGCCAGCAAGCACAAGGACCCAAGTTCAATCCCCAGTACCAAAAATAAACATGGGCTGGTGATACAGATCAGTGTGAAGGCACTGAGTACAATCCCTAGTACCAATAAATAAATAAGATACAAATTACTAGGGGCTGGTTCAGGGAAGCCCTGAAATCTATCCTCAGCATCACAGAAAGGAGGTTTTGCAGTGCTGGGTACACCTGAACACAGGACTTCCTCACACTGAACAAGCAATGTATCAGTAAACTACCATGCTTTTGTGTGTGGCTGTGTGTGTGTGTGTGTGTATACCTGTATGTATATTGTACTGGTGACTGACTGCACTGCCTTCCCAATGAGCTATATCCTCAGCCCTTTTTTTATGTTTTACATTGAGACAGGGTCTCACTAAACCACTAATTGTCCAGGCTGGGCTCAAACTTGTGTTCCTCCTCCCCCAGCCTCCCAGAGTGCAGGGAATATAGGCATGTCCCACCATCTGAGGGTTTTGTGGGGTTCATTTTTCTAGGATTGTTTTTTTGGGGGGAGGACAGGGACTCACTATATATACTCCAACCAGGCCTCAAACTTGCTCTAAAGTCCAGGCTGAACTTCAACATACAATCTTCCTGCCTCAGCCTCCCAGAGTACAGGAGTATAGATGTGTACCACCATGTACAGGTTTGAGGTGTTGCATTGTGTTTTGCTTTGTTTTGAAGACATAGCCTGGCTATACATATACTCCAGGCTGACATCAAACTTCCTCTGAAACCCAAAATAGTTCAAACATGCAATCCTCCTCCCAAGGCCTCCCAAGTTGTGCCATGTGCCATGTTCAGCTTCCTCATTCTGATATAATAAAATAAGAGGTAGCTCAAGAAATTATCTAGCCAGGCATGGTGGTATATGCCTGTAATCCCACCCCTTTGGGAGGCTGAGACAAAAGGATTGCATGTTCAAGCCCAGAGTGGGCAACTTAGTGAACTAGCCAGTCTCTGTCTCAAAATAAAAATCAGGGACTGGGGGTATAGCTCAGTGTGAAGGCACTGGGTTAAATAAATCAACACTCCAGGGGCTGGGGATTTAGCTCAGCACCACAGCACCTCCCTGGCAAGCGCAAGGTCCTGAGTTCGATCTCCGGTACCAAAATAAAACCCCACTCCAAAAAGAAAGGGAGCCTTTTTTACCAAGATGGCGCTGAAGGCAAAGAAGGAAGCTCCTGCCCCTCCAAAGCTGAAGCCTAAGCAAAAGCTTTGAAAGCCAAGAAAGCACTGCTGAAAGGCATCCACAGGCACAAAAAGAAGCAAATCTGCGCGTCACCCACCTTCCACCATCCCAAGACACTGCAGCTCCGGCGGCAGCCAAAATACCCTCGGAAGAGCGCTTCCAGTACAAACAAGCTTGACCACTACGCCACCATCAAGGTTTCCCCTGACCACAGTCAGCCATGAAGAAGATAGAGGACAACAACACACTCGTGTTCATTGTGGATGTCAAGGCCAACAAGCACCAGATCAAACAAGCTATGAAGAAGCTCTGTGACATTGATGTGGCCCAGGTCAATAGCCTAATTGGGCCTGATGGAGAGAAAAAGGTATATGTCCTACTGGCTCCTGATGATGATGCTTTGGATGCTGCCAACAAAATTGGGATCATCTAAACTGAGTCCAGCTGGCTAATTCTAAACACATTATTTTCACCATAAAAAGGGGGGGGGGTAGAAATTGTCTGAAGTGTGTATTTGGGTTTGCCTAATGCCCTTGCCCTGTAATGGACCAAGGTATTTTGTTGACAATGAGTCTGCAGAAGTCAGACTGTTCTGTTCTGCATATTTTGAAAAGTTTTGCCTGCATTATTTATGTAAAATAGATATTTACTTAAGCCACACTCTTTTGATAACATTCCTGATGAATTTACTTTTGCTGTTAAATTCAACTTTTCTGTAGAGAAAATTGTTCTAAGATTTTATTCTTTAAAACACTAAAAGTGGGGCCGGGGATTTAGCTCAGTGGTTTCGCCGCCTGCTGCGAAAGCTCAAGGACCGGAGTTCGATCCCCGGTACCAAAAAAAAATAAAAAATTAAAAAATAAAACACTAAAAGTTATGAACTACAGAAAATAAGAGCAGTATCAAGTATCTTTCTGACTAAAATAACAAAGATCCCCACAATGAGTGTAATCATTATATACTGCAAACACATACTAAAATAAAAATTTTAAATAAAATAAACTTTACTTAAAAAGAAAATCACAGGGCCGGGGATTTAGCTCAGTGGTTCTGCCTCCTGCCTTGAAAAATAAAATCACAAAGAGCATCATTATTTTCCTTCCACTATATCTAACACTGGGACATATTATCATGAACTGGTAATGAAGTGGCACTCCGAGGGCACTCAGAGAATTGAAGGGAAAGGCAGGTTTATTTGCTAGGTAGCAGGCCGGTGGAAGTCGCCTTCCAGAATCTGAGCCCCATTTCTAAGTTTCTTCTCACATTTATCTGTTCTTTAGCCGGGGTGGGGAGCGGAGCAAGCAGAATTTTACAGAAGCAGAACTTAGCAAAGGGTAGGGAGGTAGAGGTAATGTTATTTTTACAATTTATCTTTAAGACACAGAGAGGTAGGCAGCTGTGTTTCAGCAGTTCATCTTCCAGGCACAGTGACCTTCGTGGGTTTAGCAGGAGGGGAAAGATTTAGACTGTCAGCCTTGAGACTTTCAGTCTCTGCCAAGCTTTGACTCTGTCAGTCTCTACTCTTTGTCTTTTGTTTTTTCCATTTCAGTAGCATACTATACATCAGAGTTTAAGAATCAACTCCTTTAAAATATCATAATGTCCAAAGATGAATATTTAACTTTGGTAGCTTTCATGTCTTCTTTTGTGTTAGTTTTTGTTGTGTGTGTGTGTGTGTGTGTGTTTGTTTGTTTGTTTGAGACGGGTTCTCACTACGCAGTTCAGGCTCCTCTTGAACTCACTATATAGTGCAGGCTGTTCTCCAACTCCCAGCTATCCTCCTGCCTCAGCCTCCCAAGGGGTGGGATTACAGGTGTGCACCACTATGCCCGACTCCTGGTATTATTACAAATTAGGCCTTCAGGGCCGAGGATTTAGCTCAGTGGTGGCGCCGCCTGCCTCGAAAGCACAAGCTCAGCACTGATACCAAAAAAAAAACAAAAAACCAAATTAGGTGTTCATGCCCGGCGTGGTGGCTCATGCTATAATCCCAGCACTCTGCAAAACTGAGGGGCAGAAGGATTACAAATTCCAGGCCATCCTGGACAATTTAGAGACTTTAGGAGGCCCTGTCTCAAAATGTAAAATAAAAAGAGAACTGGGGAAGCTCGGTGTGAAGGCCCTGGGATCAATACGGGGGGGGGGGGGGGGGGGGAGTGTCACTGCTACACAGAGCTTCCCTAGGACGTGGGAGGCCCTAGGTTCAATCCCTGGCACAAAACAAAGCAAGGAGAAAACAGAAAATGTATAAAGTGCACGTGAGATCCTAAACACTACGATCTCGTCTTGAGGTTCTATCCTTAAAAGAACAAAAATTCTATTTGTGCAGAATTTTCACGTTTTATGGAATCTAATCTTGTAATGATTATCTCCCCACCCCCCAACTGAAAATGGCACGCAACGACCGAGGAGAATAAAAGCGCCAAATGCTAAGAAAATTAAAATAAAGGTTGGGCATATTTAAGAAGGAAAACTCCAGACGTGCCCGAGGTCAGACAAGGCCTCCACGCAGAAGCAAAGCCCAGCGAGGCGGAGCTGGCCGCAGAGGGACCCGCCCTGGGGAGCACAGGGCTCCGGGCAGCGCCGGGACCTCGCTCGTCCCGGGCCTCAGAGCCCGCTCCGCCCGCGCCTCCGCCGGGAGCTCGCGCCCCTGACCCCTTCAGGTCCCCACGCGCGCCAGGTCCCCGCCACCTCCCCCGGCCGCACAGTCTGGGAACACGCGCGCGGCGGCGGAGCTGCCCAGAGACGCAGGGCAGGGACCGACGGGACAGGGTTCCGGTGCCGGCCCAGCCCCACCCGCGGCCAGAGGGCACCGGGACCGAGAGGGACCCCGACCGCGGACTCTGGAGCGCACGCGGAGGCCGAATCCATCAAGCGGCTCCATGGTGCCCACAGCCCGGCTTCCTGCATCTCCCAGCCTCACACTCACCACTGCCATCTTCCTGTTGCTGGCGTCACCCACAGTCTTCACGAGGAATCCTCAGCACCTGGGGTGACAGCGCGACAAAGGACACAGCACCTTAGCCAAGGGAGACCCAGTCTCCTGCGGTTACAAGGACCAGCCACGTCCACAGCGCAGGCTCAGTGTGTCCGCCAAATTCATCTACCCCCGGTGCTGATTGGACAGATTCCATGGCCCTGCCTCTTAGCCCCTGAGTGACGCGGTGAATTTGAATTAGATTCTGGGTGGGATTTTCCCAGCCAAATCGTTTGCAGTTCAGAGATTCTCGCCCCTAGAGGGGTGTGTGTGAGTGTGTGTGTCTGTGTGAGATACCTACTTGCTGTACTACTGACCCCGAAGACACTTTTAATTGTCCTTTTCTTACGGTTAAGTACATTCATATTGTGAGAATGGCAAGCCTTGAGCCCCCAAACTTGTGTAGAAACTGGCCACTTGTGGCTGCGCCTCAGTGCTAGCGCTCGCCTCCTTGCGTGGGCTCCTGACTTTATCCTGAGCATCTCAAAAATCCGGGGCGAGGGTACCATGCTCCTGTTATGGCACTCGGCACTCGAAGGGCAGGCAGACCAAGGAAGAGAGTGGCACTCAGAGAATTGAAAGGAAAGGCAGGTTTATTAGCTAGTGGGCTCAGTGGAAGTCACCTTCGAGAGTCTGAGCCCCAATTCTAAATTGTTTTCAGTTTTATATTGCTCTTTAGACAGGGCAGGGAAGCAAGCAGAATTTTATAGAAGCAGAATTTAGCAGAGAGGTAGGGAGGTATAGGCAGATGTTGCTTTTACTGTTTATCTTTCAATATTGGGAGGTGGGCTGGGGATTTAGCTCAGTGGTTCCACCACCTGACTCAAAAGTACAAGGTCCCAAGTTCGATCTCTCCATACCAAAAAAAAAAAAAAAAACCCAAAAAAGCACTTCCTAAGACACAGGGAGGTACAGGCCACTGTGTTTCAGCAGTTCATATTTCGGGCACAGTGACCTTCATGGGTTTAGCAGGAGGGGCAAGTCTTGAGACAGTCAGTCTCTGTCAAGCTTTGAGATTGTTAGTCTCTGCTTTGTCTTTTGTTTTTTCATTTCACTTCCCTAATCTCCTGCACCACCATGTCACTCTCTGACACGAAATGTGTCTATGTGAGCTCCTAGAAGCACAAGGACACAGCATGTCCCCTTTTCTGACTGGCTGGTTTCCCTTGACACTTCACCATGTTATCACATGGGTCAGAACACATATCTTTCTTTCCTTCCTCTCTGCAGTGGGTGGAACCATGCTACACACCTGCTCTACCACTGATTGAGCTACATTCTCCAACTCTTTTGTTTTGTTTTGTTTTGTTTTTTGGTACCCGGGATTGAACTCTGGACCTTGCGCTTTCAAGGCAGACAACAGAACCACTGAGCTAAATCTCCAGCTCTCCAACTCTTTATTTTTTATTTTGACACGGTGTCTCCCTAAATTCCCCAGGCTGCCTCGAACTTCCAAACCATGGGTGTGCACCACCAGGCCTGACAAAATACACAGTATTCCTTTTTAAAAAGAGTATTCTAGGGCCGGGGATTTAGCTCAGTGGTTCCGCTGCCTGCCTCACAACCACAAGGACCCAAGTTTGATCCCCAATACCAAAAAAAACTAAGTATTCTAGTACTCACTTTGGTAACACATATAGTAAAACTGAGTATTCTATATGAATCGTTTTGACCCATTTAGACCCTGATGAGACCCATAGTGTGCTTTTACCTTTTGGCTCTTATGAATAATGCTGCCATGAACATGGGGGAACAAATCCTGGTTTGAGTTACTTCTTTAAGTTCTTTTGGGTTACTCAGAAGTGGGTTTGATCCTTTGGTTACTTTATTTTTATTTTGAATTTATTTGCAGTGCTGGATATCAGATCAAGGAGCTCAAACAAGTGCTCTAGCGCTCAGCTCTACTCTCAGCTCTACATTTTTCATATTTTTAGATAAGTCTCACAATAATGCCCATCCTGCGCGGCTCTTCTTAATCGTGTCTCCCCCTTCCCTCCTGCCCAAACTGGAGACTGAATCCAGCTTCTTCACACTGAGCTACAATCCTAGCTCCCACCCCTTTTTTTAACAGACAAGGTCTTGCTAAATTGCTAAATTGTCCAAGCTGGGCTCAATTTGCAATCCTCCTGCCTCAGCCTCCCATAGTGCTGGTATTAGAGGTGTCCTGGGATTACACACTTTCTTTTGTTTTCGAGCCACCACCATGGTCTCTTCCCTAGTGGCTGCAGTTTTTTCCATTCCCACCAACACTGCACAAGGACCCAGCTGGTGTTTCACTTTCTTTGAAATACAAAAGTTACTGATTTTAGGAAATGAAGAAAAAGAATTAAGGCGTTATGTACATGTATCAACTCCCACGGGAAATGTAATCATTATGTACCGCAAAAGATCTATTAATAAAAGGTAAAAATTGAAAAAATAAAAGGTAAATAATTTTTTAACTGATTAATTTTGACAGCATCCAAAATATCTATTTTTCTTTTGCTGATTTCCCTTTTGGTGTCATATGTAAGCATTTCTTGCCTTCTCCCAAGTCATGAATAGATTCCTTTGTTTTCTCTGAAAGTATTATCATTTGGCCTCCTAAGTTTAGGCCTTTGATTTTAGTAAATTATGGTACATGGGTTGAGGTCCAACTTCATTATTGTGGTTTCATTTTCTCAATTAAGTTCATTATTTTGTATCCAGCTACCCAGCTGCCATAGCTTATACCTAGAATTTCAGCTCTATTCCACAGATCTCTGTCTAAATTGTCTCATGCATTTTACATTATAATTCTGCTACCACTAGAGACTGGGTGGAATATAGTATATATCAGAAGATTGTGGAGTTCTTCCCAGTTTAGAGAAAAGTTACTGACATAGTCATCACATTGTTAGAGACCACTATGAGAACAAGAAACTAGGTGTGGTGGGATTACACATGTAATCCTAACATTCAGGAGGCTGAGACAGAAGGATCACTGCAAATTCAAAGCCAGCCTGGACTACATAGTGAGTTCAAAGCCAGCTGGAATTACACAGTAAGATTGTGTCTTTAAAAAATTTAAATTTAGGAGCTGGAGATTTAGCTCAGTGGCGCTGCGCCTGCCTTGCAAGCGCAAGGTCCTGAGTTCAATCTCTGGTACCACCACAAAAAAAAAAAAAAAAATTAAATTTAAATTTAAGAAAAAAAGAACAAAGAAACTCTGGGGCCCTAAACCTGTTGCTCATTAAAAGTATGATTTGTAGGGTCGGGGATGTAGCTCAGTGGATCACTAAATTCCGCAGGCTGGGCTCAAACTTGTGATCCTCCTGCTTCTGCCTCGCAGACTTATGGGGTTCCAGGCGAGCGCCACCAGCCCTGGCTATGAAGAGGTAATTTCTAAGCATCTGTTTGTAAACAAGGGTCACAACTCCCGGAATAGCCTCGCAGCGTTATTCCAATCCCTGATCCGTGGAGGGCATGCAATCCTCTTACTCTAGAGTGGCCTGGCCTGGGCAACCTTCTTGCTCTGCCCTTTCTTCCCAATGGGTCGCTCCATCCGGAAACTGAACCTCGAATTTCCTGCGAACGCCTGGGGCCCCCTACAGAAGCAGCTAAGGGTGGGCCGGGGCTTTAGCTCAATGATTCTGCCGCCTGCCCCGCAAGCGCAAAGACCCGAGTTCGATCCCCAGTACAAAAAAAAAAAAAAAAAAAGAAGCAGCTAAGGGAGACAGCAGGCCGACCCTGGGTCCAGAACACTCGCTGCCACGTAGAAGGCAGAGGTTCAGCTATGTCCGCTCAACCACACTACCTACCGGGCTGTCAATCAGAAAAAGGAGGGCGGGCTCTCTAGAGCGCCGTCGGAAGGTGAATGTGATCACGCTACTAAGAGCGCGTGACGTCACCATGCGCTTCCGCCGCCGCCGGCTCCCAGTCTCCGGTTGCCCTTTAACTCCCTCCGGTGGCGGCTCTTAGTCTCCTTCGCCCGGGCCAAACCTGTGAGGAGGTCTCAAGAGCCAGGAAATGGTGAGTTCCGGCCCCGGCATCCCGGAGCCCACCAGCGGGTGCCGGTTCCCGGAGTCCGCTGCCAGGGTCGCTCTCTATTCTGGACCCGTCTGGCCGTGGACGGGGCTGGGCGGGCACTGGAACCCGGTTCCTGTCGGTCCCTGCCTGTCGACGCGGCCCGGTCCGGAGCCCTCTCTGGGCAGCTCCGCCGCAGCGCCCGTGTCCCCAGCCTGTGCGGGCGGCGGGAGGTGGCGGGGACCCGGCGCGCGTCGAGTCCCCGGTCCCTGCACTGTCCCCAGGAGCAACCGAGGCCCCCACCCGCGTCTTCCCTGCAGTTCCAAATGTGAGCCCTCCGTGGTGCATTTGAAACACTCGCAGTATTTTATTTTATTTTTCTTAGTACGTGTTTGCGGTACCTACTGATTACATTCGTGGTGGGGAGCTGGTGCATGTGCGTGACACATCGTAATTCGTTTAACGTCTTCCCCTCCTCTCCTTTCTTTCCCCAGCCTTCATCCCTAGGTCTCCTTCCCATTTGCAAAGGATCTGTCTTCCTGTTTGCTATTATCTGACTTTTATTTTGCTCTCTATTTATACTTTGAGTTTGTCATATAAGAGAAACCGTGTATTCTCAGTATTTTATTATTTTGGTTTTTGTTGGAGGGGATTTTGTTGTTTTGTTTCTGAGACAAGGTCTCACTGTGTAGCCCAGGCCAGCCTCAAACTTGTGGCAGTCCTCCTGCCTGAGAGCTGGGATGACAAGCATGTGCCACCACGCCTAGCTACTGGCAGTATTTTAATAGCCATTTTCCACAGAGCCATAGATATCTCTCTTTGGGGGGGGGGGGGGCGTACCGAGGATCGAACTGGGGTCCTTGTGCTTGTGCAGCAGGCGGCGAAACCCCTGAGCTATCCGCCCCGGATCTCTTTTTGAAAGATTCATTTCCAGCTTATGGAAATTTTTTCTGAGAGAGAAGCAGAAAATGAGCATCTCAAGCACCTTTGTATGTACCTTTGTGCCTCTCTGTTTCTTTCCTGGGCAGACATCCTGAGGAACTTCTTTGGCCTGAAGTTCCTCTGCAGACTTTCCTTAGATGATGTGTGAGAACAGCTCTAGGTCGGCACCACTCTTCGCTTGGCTTTGTGACCTTAGAAATATTTATTCTCTTGAGTCTCATTTTGTTCAGTGTAAAATTTGTTCAATTTGTAAAACGTATGGAGTGAGTAGAGCTTGGGGAGACAGTGTGAAATAGATCCCAAGAGGTGAATCTACAGAACAATAACATTCCAGGTATAGGGAGGTAGCTTAGTGGTAGCGCACTTGCCTATTTTATGCACAACCCTGGCTTCAATACCAGACCTGAAAATAAATACATAAAAAAAGTTTCAGTATTACACTGCATTTATTAAAAATTCATGTTTCCATTTGTTCTTCTTAGCATGTAGGTTCCCAGAATCTGATACAGTAAGTCCCGCAGCTTACTAACCAGTTTGGTTGAATGGTGGTAAATTGGATTTGTTTGTAAGTCCAACATTAAAAAACCAAATTCACACAGAAAAATATTATAAGTAAACTATATTTACTTGTACATATCGGTACATAGCAACACAACTGTGACAATGTCCAGCAGACTCATGAGCTACTTCCATGATTTGTTCACATGTTTGTAATGCAAGGTCCATTTATATCTGTTAAAGTTTGCAATTAGAATAAATCAAACACATGTAAATATCACATTGTCTCTCTGGTGTGAGAAACTAAAAGTGTAAATGAGGACCAAAGAGTATAATAGATATTGTGAACTTGGAAGAAATTGTTCAAAATTATACTGAGTGTGAGATACTTTATTAATAATTAAAATGCTTTATGCAAAAAAAGGTATACTATTATTAGAAAATGAGTTGAGAGGGCCAGGGGTTTAGCGCCACACCAGCCTCACAAGTGCAAGGTCCAAAGTTCAGTCCCCAGTACCAAAAAAAGAAAAAAGAAAATGAGTTGAGAAATAGATTAGCAAATGAAAATATATTCTTTTAAGATCATGATACACAGTGTATTTACCATTGTTATTGTTATTCTCTAATTATTTGTTATTTAAAATTATTCTTTCCATAGAACAGCTTTTATATTTTCTTTATTAATGCCTATTTGTATTACCTTATCATAAAAATTAAAGGGGGGCCAGGGATTTAGGGAAGTGGTTCCACCGCCTCCCTCCCAAGCGCAAGGTCCCAAGTTCGATCACTGGTACCAAAAAATTTAAAAATTTAAAAATTTTTTAAAAATTAAAGGGCCAGGAATGTACCTCAGCAGTGCCCTGCCTGCCTGGCAAGCGCAAAGTCCTAAGTTCAATCCCTAGTACAGGAAAAATAAATTAATTAATTAATTAAAATTAAATTTAAATTAAAATAATTTTTAAAACAATAAAGTTCCGATTTGAATGTTCATAAGTCAGGGACTTGCTGCTTTTTGTTTTATTTTATTTTATTTTATTTTATTATTGAGTGCTAGGGATTGAACACAGGGCCTCTTGCATGCCAAGTACACACTCCATCACTTAGGCTATACTCCCTTTTATTTTGGTACAAGTCTACCATGGATTAGATCTGTAAACATTCAAATATGATGGATACTTTAAGAAATAGTTTAGCAAACCACTTTTTGCAATGGAGATCTTTAATTAACATCTTCATTTTCTAAAAGCATATAAATGTGTGAGTTTCTTCCCCACTCCCACCCCAGGCCTTCACACTGAGCTCAAACTCAGCCCTTTTACTTTTAATTTTGAGAGTAGGTCTCATTCAGGCTCTAGGTAGCCCAGGCTAGGCTTGAATTTGTGGTCTTCCTGACTCAGCCTTCCAGAGTGCTAGGATTAGGCATGAGCCACCAGACCCAGCTAAGGCTACACTTTGAGCCTATAAAGGGAAGTAATTGAAGGCCCTGTTGGTTCTCCCTGGGGAGCCTCCCCTGAAGGTGTCTCAGCACTCAAAGCCCATCACAGAAGAGCCCATGTACTGCAGGAAGCTGCTGAACACTGGTAGCTGGAGATCCACGTGTACATGTAGCTGGAAAGTGTGAGAGGATGAAGCCCTTTCTGAGGCTTTGGGGTTGCTTTGTTGCCCAAACAGGCCTTGACCCTCCTGCCCCGGCCCCCTGAGTAACTGGAACTTTAGGCATGCACCACCTTTTTGAGGTTTTATTTTGTTTTGTTGGGCTTTTTGCTTTTTTAAGACAGGGTCTCACTGTGTAATTCAAGCTACCCTTGAACTTACTATGAAGTCCATCCTGGCCTTGAACTGGAAGCAGTCGTCTTGCCTCAGCCTCCAGAGTGTTGTGATTACAGGCATCTGCCACCATAGCCGGAACCTTTTTGAGGTTTTAATAGTGGTTTCCTTGGGCCTGTTTTTAGATCTGTTTCGGTATTACATCTATAATATAGACGCATTTGTGCATTTTGAGAAAGTCTGTGGAGAGCAGGATTTCTGTTTCCTGGATTTACAGAATGAATTTGGACGCTCAGTTGAGCCAGAACCTCAATCTCAGTCTGGTGGAATTGCCCTGGGCTGCGGCTCAGTGGTAGAGCACTTGTCTAACATGGGAGAGGTGCTAGGTTTCATCCCCACTACTCCAAGGAAAGCTAAAAATCTCCTGGATCTTGTGGAGTTTCCTCACTGGGGGCGTGGGAGCCTGGGGAGAGGTGAGAGTGGGGCTCGTGTAGTTGCTGCTCAGAGGCCCTGTGCTGCACCATGAGGGGCTGCCCCAGCCCAGGGCACGTAACTCCCAAACTGGGAGAGCCTGACTGTACCAGAGCTTGGTGTTTTAGTTACTTTTCTCACTACTGAGACAAAATACCCAACATCCAGAGTTAAAGAAGGAAAGGTTTGTTTCAGCTCAGTTTGTAAAGCTTTCATGCCATACTTGGCTAGTTGCAAAGCAGGGTGGCATGGCAGAGGGGTACTGTAGAGGAGAAACAGTCCATGGCGTGACAGGCAGAAAGGCAGCAAGCCTGCCTTCCCTCTCTCCCTTTATATCCCATCCAGGCTACAAGCCTGTTGATTGATGCTACCCACACCCAGGGTGGGGCTTCCTTTAGCTACACCCTTAATTCTGGTATCACACCCTTGATCCACATTCACGGCAACCTAATCTAGCCACCTTCAGAACTCCGTACCTATGAGCACATGAGGCTTTGGGTAGAGAGATGTAATTCCATAACACTTGGGAATTTTTTTTCCCCTGTTTTTATCACTGGGGATTGAACCCAGGACCTTCACAGTGAGCTGCTTATATTTGGAGAGAAGATCTTGCTAAGTCACTAACTTGTTCAGACTGGGCTCCAACTTGTGATCCTCCTGCCTCAGCCAACCAGGTGTTTTCCTAGTACTAACCTAAATTTAACTTCTGGATATGGGTTTACCTTGTGAACAATGGAGAAATGGGATGCACTGCTTGTGTGAGTGCTTTTACTACCAGAGTATTAGAGTGAAAGCATCCAACAAACCTGGCTAGGCCACTCATCACAAAATGCCAGTCAAGGAGAGCAGAGGTGGAGCAGGACAGGAGCTTTACTCAGTGTAGCCAAGCTGGGAAGGACCCAGAAAAGGAGTCAGGAGCTGTGTTATGGTTTGGGTCCAGATGTGCCCTCAAAGCCTCATTCGGTCAGAGGTGGCTGAATCTAGAGTGTGTGGTGCTGGGATTAAGCACATGTGATTACTAAACCAGAACACTGATTGGTTTGGCAGTGCCCTAATCCCAGTAGTCTGGATAAGATAAAAGGGGCAGAAAGATGGTGTTAAGGTTCCCTTATTGCTTTTGCTGTCTTCCACTGACATGAACTATTGCCACCCTGCCTTGGAGCCAGCTAATTATGGTCTGAAACCTCTATGAACTGTAAACCTTCCATCTTCCCCACCCCGCTTCATTACCGGGGATTGAACACATAAACCTTTCATCTTTTAACTTTTGGTGTCAGGTATTTTGTCTCAACAACGGAGAAAAGTAACTAACACAAGTTGTCTTCAAATCCTAGCATTTGGGAGGCTGAAGCAAGAGGATCTCCAGGAGTTTGAGGCAGACTTGGGCTCTACATAGTGAGTAAAAGGCCAGCCTGGACTACAGCCTGAACTACATAGTGAGACCCAAAAAAATAAAACTGTCTTCAGGAGCTGACAAAAACCTTAGGATTTTACTAAAAGAGGGGAGACAGAGGTGAGGGGTGGGGTTTGCATCAGCCATAGTGCCTGCAAACCTGGTTGCACAGTGATCCGATTGGTCAGGATCTCAGGACTGGTTCTGAGGTCCTGGAGGACCCATCAACCCTTGAGGGAGGCAGTTTGCTTCCCGTTGTGAAATGACAGCTTCTGCCTCAGCTCCCCGCAGGGGTGATTGCTCCAGTGGGGGCTTCATTATCAGGTGTTCTGCACCTTTCCTGGAATCCAGGTGACTGCCAGTTTGGGACTCCAAGGTTTTTAGGAATCAGTCCCCAGGGTCTGAAATAAGGTGCTTTAAAAGCTGGCAATTGGGTATCTCTAAAAATCCTGTAAATCATCTTGGTCACACTTATCTTTTTCTTTTTTTTTTTGGTTTTTTGAGACAAGGTCTTGCTGTGTAGTCCAGGCTAGCCTCAAACTCACAGCAGTCCTCCTGCCTCAGCCTCCCAAATGCTGCAATTACAGGCATGCTCCACTACGCCTAGCCCCACTGCTGCTTCTTAATAGCCCAGTTTGTCCTGTTCTTAACTTGAATGAACAACACCTCATTTTGGATTACTGTGGTCTTACTTTTGTGGTCCTACCCAACACCCAACTTCATGGAAGTTACACCACCCAATTAGTGCCTAGAAAATACTCTGATATCACAAATTTGTCTAAGTCTGGTCTAGTCTGGTCTGATGCATCCCTGGAATATTCACCTGCCTTACTGCTGACTCAGAACACCATCATATCTCGCACATGTAGGGTCAGATAAACTGAAAGATGCCCCGTTTCACTTATCCGTCCTTCATGAGGGATGAAGTATAATGAATCTCTTTTTTTCTTTTTTTTCCTAAAGACTTTACTTTTTTTTTTTCTCGTTTTGTATTTTCAGGGCCAAGGATTGAACCCAGGGCTTCTCACACATGCAGCATGCAAGACAGGCACTCTACAACTGAGCCCAGTTGCCTGCCTGTCTTTCTTTTGGGGGAGGGGTGGGAACTGGTGATCAAACTCATGACCTTGCACTTGCAAGGCAGGCGCAGCACCACTGAGCTAAATCCACAGCCCCTGTCTTTCTTTCTTTCCTTCTTGGCAGTATTGGGGATTGAACTCCAGCCCTTCACACTGAGCTACATCCCCAGGCCTTTTTATTTTTGAGACAGGATTTCATTGAGTTGCCCAGTACTGGCCCTCCAAGTACTGGGATTATAGGCATATACCACCATGCTTCTCTATTTTCTTAGTTATATGCCACCCACCTTTTTAATGCTTTTCTTCCCCTGGTTCTGCTGGATTGGAACCCTGGGCCTCATGCATCCTAGGCTAGCACTCTCCAGCTGAGCTACCTCCCAGCCCCCACCCTTTCTTTTCAAAAGACATACATGGTGGTAGGTTGATGTAAGCAGCCTTTTCTGATCATACACTGAGGCTGTTCACACTTTTTGTTGCCAAAACTCTGAATTAAAACACAGATTTCAAACAAACATGGAAAAATTATGTTCTTTTCTGTACTTTTTTTTTTTACAGTCCTAGGGATTGAACCCAAAGCCTTCACACTAAACCACATTCCCCAATCCTTTTCATAGTTTTTATTTGAGACAGAGTCTCACTCTCAATTTGAAATCAGCCTCCTTACAGTTGTGTACCACCATGCCTGGCTAATTTTCTTTTCCTTTTTTGTTTTGTTGTTTTGGTTTGGAGGGGTTTTTTGTTTGTTTGTTTGTGTGCAGTGCTAAGAATGGAAGCCAGGAAGCTTATGCATGCTGGGCAGGTACTCTACCACTAAACTACCCATCTACACACACTCCCTACAAGGCCCTGGAATTATATTTAAGGTTTTTGGTAGTTTCTTTGCCTCTGTATATTTCCTACAAGCAGTGATCTGAGCCCATGGGCCATCTATTCACACGTTCATTCTCATGGTTATGGTATTTTGGGCTTTTTATGCTTATTTTTTGCTTCATGCAAACTACTAATTTTTATTTTAGTGCAAATGTACTACAAATTATCTGGAAATCATATTTAAAATTGCTGGATCCTAGTCAAGTTAAAACATGCAGAGACCGGCTGGCGGTCCACGGGAGATGTAGGGAGTGTGGGCCCACAGGCGCTTCTGGGGGCAGGGTGTGAGTGTGGGTGTGGGTGTGGGCTGGGCCCTGCCCTGCCCTGCCCTGCCCTGCCCTGCCCTGCCCTGCCCTGCCCTGCTCCCCCGAGAGCTGGCTGCCAGGCTCCAGGGCAGGAAGACTTCCCTTTCCGCCACCGGGCAGGGCTGGGTTCCTGAAACCGGAGGTGAACCCCAGTCCAGATGCAGTGGGCGTGTCCATGCTTCTGTGACATCTTTATTTTAAAAACCTGTCTGAAGGTCACCTATTGCAATTCCAATTAAAAGATTTAAGGGAGTTTGAATACTGGTTTGCACTTCTGAAGCCAGAGAAGATGGCTGTATTTGTATTTGTGTGGGGAAGATAGCTGTAGTTGTGTTTGTCACCTGATATGAAGTTTGTGAAGAGAGGCAGAATTTTGTCAAATACTTTTGTTCGAGTACTGAATTGTTTATGAACAGGAGCATTTGTGAACTGATGTATTATTGTAATAATAAAGATAGAGGGATCACTAATAGGAAAATGAAAGAAAATTTCAAAACTTAAGCAATGGAAGATGAGGAGGAGAGAAACGAGATAAAGGATCCCATTAACAAGTAAAAGTAAATTAATAGAATTAGATAAACATAACACAAAAGACCAAAGAAAATGAAAGAATAAAAGAAATAATAAGAATTTTTTTTAAAACTAAAAAAAAAAAAAAAGACACCCCCCCCCAAAAAATAACCAATGAAGAAAGAGGAAAAAGAAAGAAAGAAACAAAAATCTAATGTATTTTTCAATGAGTGATTTCTTTCCAGAATCCAGTTTTGGAACCTAGCAAGTCATAATTTTCTCTGCCTAGCTTTACAGGCTGTGAATGTGTGAGGTGTAACCGTACTGTTTCAGAGGGCTCTCTGTCTGTTCACCCCAGGCTGTGGCAGCTATCTAAGCCAAGGTGTATTCTTGTTCACATTGGTAGATGGGGAAAGCAATCAGACCTGTGATCTTTGCTGGATGTAGACAGCAGAGCAAGTGTTAAGCAGAACTCTATACTTAAGTCTAGCACTTTCAAGCCCAGCCATTTATGAAAGCCACACGTGCCAGGCCTGGATTTTCACCATTGAGGGAAGGTCCCCATATTCTTCCCAGCCTGAGCTTAAATTTCTCAAGGAATCTATGTCTAATCTGCATCATGTGCTCAACTGTGTCCCATGGCTGTTTCTCAGTCACTGTGGGCAAGCAACACTAGAAACCTTGAAATAAAGTTATTTTGAAGTTGCTCTGTGACTCAGTCTTAAATACAGTGGACCCTCAAGTTATGACGGGACTCACATATGAACAACTTGGGTTACAACTGGACTTTTAGTTTTAACTTACGACTAGAGTCTTGAGTTAAGACTCAGTTCCCAACTGCTTGTATGGTTGTAAACAAAGACTCATGATGCCAGAAAAGTGTATCTAAGCATATGTAAGCATCAGTCTGAGCCCAGATGCACATGTTTGTGGATATGATTCGAGTCTGTGCTTGATATAATTGCTATGATTACTGCTGTCAAAATGCCCCAAAAAATCTAGAAAAGAAACTAAGGAGGAGAGGGAAGGTAAAGAAAGCAACCACAATAAAAAAGGAGGAAATTGTGGAGGACTATGAGAGTGGTGTTTGTGTGACCAATCTTGCTAATACATACAGCAAGTTGCAATCCACCATCTCAACAGTCTTAAGAGAAAAGATTTGTATAAGGAAGCTAGTATTGCTAATGGTGCTACTCAAATTATTAAGTTATAATCTACAGTGTTAGATAAGGTAGAAAGGCTATTATTAATGTGGATAAATGAAAGGCAGATGGCAGGTTATAGCCCATCTGAGTCTATAATTTGTGAAAAAGTTAGGGCTATAAATACAGATCCTATAAAGGATAATCCATCAATGAGTGATAATAGTGAAACATTTCATGCCAGTAAGAGGTGGTTTTGAGAGAAGAAACCACCCCTCTGTTGGGAAAGGCATTCAGTGGCCATGACCACAGCTCTAATATAATGTTACCAGAGCATAATGGTCTTAGAAAGTCCCACCAGAACTTCTCAAGGCCACTGAAGTTTCCTGCTGTATTAACTGCTGTTCTGCTTGTGTCACTTCACCTACTATTTCCCAATGAGAAAAAGCCCTGTAGACATACGAGAGTATTAAAATGAAAGCAAAATCACTTCTGGCTCTCTTGAAGTTACAGGAGTCTCTTACTGAGCTGCTAGCAATAAAGCCACTTCTTGCTCCTAAAAAAAAAATTAATAAATAAATAAAAATAAAGCATGCAGAGAAAAGCAGTGGAGTGTATCAGCTGATCCTTCTTCCATTTTACATAAGTGTTCTCCGTAGTCACCAAAACAATATAAAATATAAAAAGGGCTGGATAGGTACCCCAGTGTGAAAGCTTTGTGTTCATTCATCAGTACTGGGGGAGTAGATGTAAACCAAGCTTGGTGGTACATGCCTGTAACATCAGCATTCTGGGAGGCTGAAACTAGAGGATCACAAGTTGAAGCCCAGCCTGGGAAACTTAATAACTTAAAATAAAAAATTAATAAATAAAAAGAGTCAGGGATGGAGCTCAGTGCAAAGGCTTGGATTTAATCCCCAGTACCACAAAAAAGGGGGATAGGGATATAAGTCCATGTGTCCTGGGTGATGTTAAACTTACAGAAGTAACTGTGGACAAAGATTTAAACCTTTTTTTTTTTTTTGGTACCAGGGATTGAACTTAGGACCTTGTGCTTGCAAGGCAGGCACGGTGCCACTGAGCTAAATCCCCAGCCAGAGACTTAAATTTCTGACAACCAAAAGTATACAGTAAATGTTTGGAGTCCACAGAATCACAGAATTGTATGTGAACTTGTTAAATTGAATATAGATCCCAAGTGCTGTTGATCTCATTCCTCCTGTATGCATGTGTGGGACATTTCAGGACTCTGTAGCCTTTGAGGATGTGTCTGTGGACTTCACCCAGGAGGAGTGGGCTCTGCTGGATCCTTTGCAGAAGAAGCTATACAGAGATGTGATGTGGGAAACCTTCAGGAACCTGGCCTATATAGGTAAGGATGACATCACCACCTTACTGAGCCAATCAGAGAACAAATATTTCTTGGTCAGTGTTATTATTCCCATTTTAGAATGTAAAAAGTGAGATAGATCTTTTCCAAAAGGGAAGGGTACCAAGAAATAGAGGGAGGGGAAAGAAGGAGAATGGGACATAAAAAGAATTAAGATGGGACCGGGGATTTAGCTCAGTGGTGTCGTGCCTGGCTTGTAAGCACAACATCCTGAGTTAGATCCCCAGTACCAAAAAAAAAAAAAAGAATTAAGATGTGGTATGTGAGAAAAAATAAACACTAAGATACATCATGTTCTGGTACAAACACCCAATGATAAATGTAAATGTATTTTATACCTAAAATGTACCAATAAATATTTATATATTAAATTTAAAAAAAAAGATGTGGTATGTACATGTACATTGCCCCACAGTGAATGTGATCATTATGCACTGCAAACATGTACTAATAAAAAAAATTCACATACACAAAAAATAGAATGTGAAGAGTGAATACATTGGTAAAACATACCAGGTATGGTTACCTCATTGTGGACCTAGGACAGTGATGGTGAACCTTTTAGAGCTTTCAGTGATAACAAATAGCTCACTGCATTACACATGCCATAGGTTCACCAACACTGACCCAGGATCTAATAACATTTCTATTATTTCTAATAATTTATAAGATTTTTCTGCATCTGATTTTAGGGAGCAAATGGGAGGACCAGCAAATTAAAGATCAGTACAAAAAACAAGGAAGAAATCTAAGGTGAGTTATACATACTGGAGAAAGCAGTGTCCCTTGAAAGACTCATAGTATATAGGATGTTAAAACAGCCTATAACATGAAAATTACTCTGAAATTTTAAAAGCAAGAAAACCAAAGAAACCCTAGCCTCAAATTTATTTTCTTGGAAATTTTCACCACAAAATGTTTTCTTAAGTGAAAAAGATGTTCAGCATTTGAAAAATATTTTACTTGGAAACAATATTAAGAAACTCCATATATAAGGACCAGGGATGTAGCTCAACAGTGCCCTGCCTGCCTGGCAAGTGCAAGGCCCTGAGTTCAATTCCCGGTACCAGGGGGAAAAAAAGAAACCCCATATATGAATATCACTGTTTAGAGTATGAGATTGTTTATATTTATTTACTTTTTTAATGCCACAAAATTTTCTTTTCAGTGAACTAATGGAAACTAGTAGTATAAATAAAGCAAATTATATGTTTATTGATTTTGAGATGAAGTTATGCTGTGTTGCCAAGACTGGTTTCAAATTCTTGGGCTCACATGATCTTCCCACCTCAGCCAAGTAGCTGAAACTACAGGCATGCACCACCACTCCCAACATGTTTTGATAATATGTACAGAGGGTCCCTGTTGCAGAGCATTGAGTATATTCACTTTCAAACAGTTCAAACAAGGCAGAAAACATACACTTTCTCTGAAAATGAGAAAAATATCAGACTAATGCCTGTTAATAAACATAAAATAATAACCATTATTAATGTGCCTCTAATTTTTTACAGAAGTTATTTGATACAAAGACTCTGTGAAAGTAAAGAAGATGGTCAGTATGGAGAAACCTTGAGCCGGATTTCAGATCCCACTAGGACCAAGAAAACCACTGGAGTAAAACCATATAAATGTAGTGTTTGTGGAAAGGGCTTCATGCTTCATTCATCCCTTACTAGGCACATTAAATCTCACCCTGGACATGAACTTGATGGGTTTCGATATGGAGAGAAGCCATATAAATGCAAGGAATGTGGGAACACCTTCAGTTATCTCAAATCCTTCCAAAGACATGAAAGGAATCACACTGGAGAGAACCCCTATAAATGTAAACAGTGTGGGAAAACCTTCATATATCACCAGCCCTTTCAAACACATGAACTCATGCACATTGGAGAGAAACCCTACCAATGTAAGCATTGTGGGAAAGCTCTCAGTTCTCCCAGTTCTCTTCGAATTCATGAAAGGATTCACACTGGAGAGAAGCCCTATGAGTGTAAGAAATGTGGGAAAGCCTTCAGCTGTCCCAGTTCTATTCAAATCCATGAAAGAACCCACACTGGAGAGAAACCCTATACATGTAAGGAATGTGGGAAAGCCTTCATTTCCCGAACAAGTGTTCAGACACACATGATAACACACAATGGAAATAGACCTTATAAATGTAAGGAATGTGGGAAGGCATTCATTCGTCCCAGTTTTTTACGCGTACATGAACGAATTCACACTGGAGAAAAACCCTACAAATGTAAACAATGTGGTAAAGCCTTCAGATGCTCTACTTCCATTCAGATTCACGAAAGAACTCACACTGGAGAGAAACCATATAAATGTAAGGAATGTGGAAAAGCCTTCAGCGCTCGCCCTGCCTTCCGAGTACATACGAGAGTGCATACTGGAGAGAAACCCTATAAATGCAAAGAATGTGGGAAAGCCTTCAGTCGCCTCAGTTATTGTCGGGTACATGAAAGGACTCACACTGGAGAAAAACCTTATGGATGTAAAAAGTGCAGGAAAACCTTCAACTATCCTCTAGATTTGCAAATACATGAAAGAAATCACACTGGAGAAAAACCTTATGAATGTAAGGAATGTGCAAAAGCCTTCATTTCTCTTGAAAACTTTCGAAGACACATGATAACACACACTGGAGATGGACCTTATAAATGCAGGGAATGTGGGAAGCCATTCATTTTCCTCAGTGCATTGCGAACACATGAAAGAACTCATACTGGAGAGAAACCTTATGCATGTAAACAGTGTGGGAAAGCATTCAGTTGTTCTAGTTATGTTCAGATACATGAAAGGACTCACACTGGAGAGAAACCCTATGAATGTAAGGAATGTGGAAAGGCTTTTATATACCCCACAAGCTTTCAAGGACACATGCGAATGCACACAGGAGAAAAACCTTATAAGTGTAAACAGTGTGGGAGAGCCTTTAGTCTTCGCAGTTCCTTTCAAAGACACGAGAGAACTCATAGCAGTCAGAAACATTTTGAATGTAAGCAATGTGGAAAAGGCTTTACTTTGTTCTCATCCTTAAATAGACATGTGAGATTGCACAGTAGATAGAAATCCAGTGAGATGATGGGGGAACATTTTCAGTTTCAACAAATGGTTTTCAGGCATGACTTCCCACTGTGGAAAAATCCTATAAATATAAGTAATGTAGGGCTCTAGGTCCAAAGTAATTCATGTATGTCTTAGTTGCTTTTTCATTGCTAGAACAAAACAACACCTCCACAAATTAAAAGGAGGAACAGCTTATTTTAGCTCACAATTTGTAGAGGTTTCAGTTGGCTCCAAGGCAGGGCATTGTGGGTGTAAGCCTGTTGATTGGTACCACCCACAATCAGGGTGGAGCCTCCCTCCAGTAAATACAGCCATACCTAGAACAATGCTAATCCAATTTTTTTATTTTTTTGGTACCCGGGATCAAACTCGGGTCCTTGTGCTTGTAAGGCAGGCAGTGAAACCACTGAGCTAAATACCCAGCCTGTATGCTAATACGGTTTAACTATGCTGATATTCCCTTAATCGATATTCACACACCCTAGATCCAGCCATCTCTGAAAAGCCTCACCTATATGTTGGCCTAGAAAATTCAAAATGTGAAAGAAATGCTATAAAACTCAAATATTTATATTACTAGTTCTTTGGGGTTTGGTTGGTTGGTTGGTTTTTTGGTTGTTGTTGTTTTGAGGTTTTAGGGAATGAACCTAGGGCTGTGTATTGTGTGCTCTACCATTGAGCTACACCCCCAGCTCAGTGGTGGACTGTGTACCCAGCATGTACAAGGCTCTAGATTTGATCTCCACAGCAAAAGAAAACCAGCCAGAAGTGGTGGCACATGCCTGTAATCTCAGCACTTGGGAGGCTAAGGCAGGAGGATTGCTGCAGCTTGAAAGGCGGGTTGAAGTACATTGTGGATTCAAGGCTAACCTGAACTACAAAATGAGACCATGTCTCAACAAAAAAGAACGAGCATTGCATAGGAGTTCACTTTCCTACTGTGTTACTGACTGCCCTCCCCCACTCCTTCCATGTGAAGATAATTGCTTCCTCTTGTCAGGCAGTTATGGATTCTCGTTACTGCTGAATGCACTCCCTCAGAACATTTCCATGTATGCTCATTTGTGATTGAAAACAATGTGTATTTTTCTTGTGAAGCAAAATCTGTAAATATTTCGTAGAAATATTGTACTGTTTTCAAGCAACTTGTACATTAACAAATATTACTGTCTTTCCCGTTTCCTGAGAGGTTATATTAAAATATGCCATTGCATGTATGAATATTCAAACCAACTTTGTAATTTTGTCGAGTTAATCTTAACATTCTAGCTCATCACTGGCATGTGCATACAGTTTCAAATATTTTTCTCAGGCATGTTTCATTTTTATTCTTGCACTTAATGCATTTTGTCATGAAGCTAATGTTTCATCCATGATTAAAACAAAATTTAAGCCGTAGTTCTGTCCCTGCCCTATTGCCAAAGATTGCCAAGGTCACACATGTAGAGAAGTGAGTAATGAATTGTAGTAATAATGTATACAAATCCAGAATGACTGGCATTATCAATTAAAAAATCCCAAATAGATGATTTTGTATTATTTGCACTTCCTTATGTGATTTCATTGCTACTTAAGGAGACAAAATATTTGTCCACCTTAGATACTGTGAGGAGGTGAACATAATTCTGTCATTAGTAATAATTTTTTTCTATAAAGTAAAAAGAATAGGAGCTAATTTTTCATCAGAAGTGCCAAATAGCCAGGGTAGTGTTACACACTGTAATCCCACCACTCAGGGAAGCTGAGGCAGAAGGAGCACAAATTTGAGTGCCAGATGATCAACTTAGACCCTGTCTTAAAAGGTTAAAAGAAAAAAAAAATAGCTGTACCTCAGTGCAAAGGCACTGGGTTCAGTCCCTGGTACCAAAAGATAAAAGTGCCAATAATTCACATTAGTGAGAATATGAGAATTTGGACTTTTTTTTTTTTTTTTTTTTGGTACCAGGGATTGAACTTGGGTCCTTGTGCTTGCGTAGCAGGCAGCAAAACCACTGAGCTAAATCCCTGGCTGTAAATTGGGACGATTTTTGTGGTTTGGGCTTTGATCTCTTATAGTTACCTTTGTCAGGGCCAGGGATTTAGCTCAGTGGTTCCACCGCCTGCCTCGAAAGTGCAAGGTCCTGAGTTCAACCCTAGTACCAAAAAATATATATATATCCACTATAGTTATCTTTGTCTTGATCCACTCTAGCTACTAGGAAGCTCTGCCTGCTGAGAGGTGTGTGACATTGGCATAATTTTACATTATTTTGATAGTATATACAGTGATTAACAAAATCTGTACACATTAAACATTTAAGTTCCAGGGCCAGGTATTTAGCTTGGTGCTGTGCCTGCCTGGCAAACACAAGGTCCTGAGTTCAATTCCCAGTACAAAAAAAAAAATTGGAGTTTGAGTTCTAGACCATTAGGGACTTTTGGGGGGACCTGGTCCTGGGGATTGAACCCAGGACATTTGCACTGAACTACATCCCTTGCTAAGTTACCCAGGCTGGGTTCACACTTGCCATCCTTCTGACTCTACAGAGGATATCCTCTTTTAGTGGAAAAGAAAGTATTGTATTTGTGGAATCAGTGAACACGATACTTGTTTTTCTTTGAGGTGGGGGGTCTTGCTGTTATTTCAGGCTGGCCTCAAACCCCTAGGCTCAAGCAGTTATCCTGCCTCAGCCTCCTGAGTAGCTTGGAAGACATGCACCATCACACCTGGCTGAGTATGCACTTTTACAAATACAGTATGTCAGAATTTTCAAACCAGATGCAAGCTAATGTTCCATTTTTATGACATTCAGAGAATGGCAAAAGTAGGGATTGTGTTAATCAACTTTTTGTTGCTATGGCAAACAGCTGAGAAAACTTGGGAAAAAGATTTATTTTGGTTCATCGTTTCAGAGTGTGTAGTCCCTGGTCAGCTGGCTCCACTACTTTCAGCCTATGACAAGGCGGAAGCATCACGGATGGAAGTGTGGAAGAAAGCTGCTCACCTCATGGCAGCCAGGAAGCAGAAAAAATTCAGGAAGGAGCTGAAGAAAGTCACACCCCATGGCTCATTCACTTCTACTAGACCCCATCTCCTGTTCCCATTACTTCTCAATACTGGCATCAAATTATGACATCAAGCTGGGTGTGGTGGCACATGCCTGTAATCTCAGCACTCAGGAGGCTAAACCAGGAAGATTGCTGTCAGTTATTGAGGGTAACCCGAGCCACATAGTTCAAGGCCAGCCTGGATACACAGTGAGACCCTGTCTCAAAAAATATATATATATCATCAAGGGGTTACTCTACCAATGACAAAGTTCTCATGATGCAATCATGTCTTTAGGAGTCTCTTGATCCAATCAAGTTGGGAATTGAGATGAGCTGTCTCAGGGTTGCAGCTCAGTGGTAGAACACACGCTTACCACACATGAGGCCCTGGGTTCAAACCCCACCACTAACACAATAGCAGTATCAAAGCAGGAAACTGAGGACCTCAGCACAGATAACACTTTAACACGAACATAGGAGCAAAAGTGCCGCAGTCCAGCTCCAGTGGCTTTAGGTCCTGAGAGGAGGTGTGGAGTCAGCGACGAGAGAATGAGACAGACACTGAGTGGAGGGTCGGCAGCTCAGCTTGCCCATCTGAGTTACACCGAAATCACTTTACTTATATATACTTTGATTACACAGGCTTTGGTAAGCAGTGGGTCCATACACAGTGTGTTTTCATACAGAGTTAAAGAAAAGCTGATATCGTCTCAAAAACTATTTTAGACCACCCAGTTCTAGATACTCTTCCCCGTGCTACGTGAACCCTTGCTAACTTATCAGATTTACATTGGAGGAACAAGAAGCATTTTAGAAAGGTCACACTACCTCATTAGGCCAAGTTTCATGGGATCTCATTGTTGTGTGCCCTGCGGGTGTTGGCCAAGGGTGACCAGGTGCCAGACAGTGGGGCGCCTGCGTCCTGAATTTGTTATGTCCCAGTCTCTCTCTGTACAGTCAGGGCCTATGGATGTCACGTCCCCACTACTCATGGAGGTATGAGTGAGGGGCTTTTCTGTAAATGGATTTACAATTTCTTCCTGTAATCCTGGCCTAGTAACCATTTCCGAAATAATGACTTTTATCCTTTTCAGTGATTTCCCGGGGAGTACAGCACCGAGGGAATCACTACCATGGAAAGCAAAAGCAAAAGATGGAGTCGTGGTTTCAGCCATAGTCTCGGTTTCACGGGAACTGTGTCAAGCAGCGAGATTGTGACCATGGCCTGCGCCACAAAAGCAGCTTTTAAAGATGCCAGCGGCTCAGCAAGTGACTCCTGTCAGTCTGGAGAGCCTTGAATAGAAGTTTGCACTTCCTTATATACCTCTTTTTATATCTATGAAGCTTAATTCCATTGGAATTTCCCTGGGAATATAGCAAGCAAGATTTACACAAAGCAGAGCAGTGGAGAGGGGAGAGCAAAGAGTTCTGGCAGGTCTTTCTGAGTCCATTATGCTCCTTCGGTGACAGATTACAGAACATGTCTGGCTACTCAGGTACTTTCTACAAAGAGAACAGTTACCTAGTTAACCCATAGTTGCTTAATAACACAGTTAACCCATTATTGCCTAGTAACAGCTCATAGTTGTGCAGTTCCACATGGAGGGGTGGTCTCCTCTCAGTAGCATCAAAAGGAACAAAATGCTTAGGAATACATTTAACCAAAAAAGTATAAGGCCTATACACTGAAAGCTATGGAACACTGTGAAAGGAAATTAAGTCCCAAATAAATGGAATGACATCCATGTTTGTAAGTAGGAAGAGTTATTGTTAATGGACTGGTAGAGCCTTTGCCTTGCATGTTCTGGGCTCTGGGCTCCATCCTCAACACTGAAAAATATATATATATACAGTGTAACTCAAAGCAATCTACAACCCAATATATTTTCTATCACAATCCCAATGGCTTTTATTGCAGACATAGAAAACTGATCCTAAAATTGATGGATTTGCACAGAACTCCAGATAACCAAAACAATTATCTTAGTCTTTTCAGGCTACTATGACAAAAATGCCATAAACCTGCTGGCTTAAACAACAAACATTAATGCTCACAATTCTGGAGGCAAAGAAGTCCAAGATTGGGGTGCTAGAAAATTGGAGATTGCTTGTTTCCTGGTTCATTGATGATCATTTTCAGTGTGCTCACAGGACAGAAGTAGAGAGTTCTTTGGGTTCTCCTTAATGACTGACATGGTGACTCATACCTGTAATTCCAGAATTCTGGAAAGCTGAGGCAAGAGAGTCATAAATTTGAGCCCAGCCTGGGCAATTTACTGGCTTAGACTCTGTCTCAAAGAAATGAAAAAAAGTCTGGAGATTTAGCTCAGTGCAAAGGCCCTGGGTTCAATCTCCTGTGCCACAAAAAGTTAAAAAAAAATTAAGGAGCAGTCAGATGTGGTGGTCCACCACAGCATTTGGGAGGCTGAGGCAAGAGGATCACCATAAGTTCAAGGCCAACCTGGGTTGCATAATGAGACTCTGTCTCAAAAAAAAAGAAAAAAAATACAAAGGGGGTGGGAAGACCAAGCCTCCCCAAGGGTACCCGGAGAGGGATTCTTTTAATCCATATAGTCCTTCATAAATGAGTTGATTCCCCCAATAAAGAACAGGAGACAGAGAGCCAATTATCAGAGTAAGGGCCGCATCAGAGCAGTAGAGTTGGAACCAGAGCACCAGAGCCCCAGAGCCCCAGAGTTCAAGAGCTGTGTGTCTCTTTACTCGTTCAGCAAGAACAGCACAAACAGCTAAACAGTATTCTTTAGTTCATAACAGTTATAGTCCCTTATCAGCTTACTGGGACATGGTGAGACAAAACACATACTGCATGACCCCTTGCCTATGCCAAATGTGCATGGTTAAGTATGTTAAGCCATTCTTAGATAACTGTGGCCCATTATGAGCATGTGCCTGACAGTGAGGTTATGTCCTTAAATGTCCTCAGGTGCACTTCCGTCTTCTGGGATTTGAGTATAATCAGAAGTGGTACCCCACAGTCATAAATTTTATATGTGAGAAATCTACTCTCATGACTTAATCATCTCCTAAATACACAACCTAATGATATAGGAGAAATATAACTCCCAACCTACTAGATGTCAGATGTGCTGAGTTCATGTCCCCTGAAATGGAAGAATGAATTCCAAAGCAAAAAAGAAGTTAAGAGCAGGAAAGGTTTATTGGAGACTAGTAATAGCTCCTGAGAGTCAAGGGGTCCCAATTGAGTTGCCACCAATACCCTTTCAGAGTAGTTTATACAGCAAAGTCACAATGTGGGTACAATGTGGGCCAAATTATAACGAATTTATAGGATTACAAGTATAGGGGCTTAGCTAATATTGATCCAGTGAGGAAGCAGGGCATGTAGCAAGGTCATATGTTTAGTATTATAACCTCACTTATCAATGAGCCCTGAAACAACAGTTTTGAGAAGGGAAGGGTCCAGATGTCCTGGTCGTCCACCTGGATATCTGATACATATCTAGACTTAAAGTGATACCAGTTATAGTGTAACCTCATTTCCATTTATCCCTTAAGGAAGTATGCAAGTCTGGACATTGTGACTTTGTCTTGAGGCCTGGCCTTCAGATGCGCCTCCAGCCCAATTCTGATGTCTTTATTTTTCACTAACTTCCTTGAGAGCTCAGTCCCTCTCTGACTGTATATTAATTTCTATCTTAGTTCTCTATAATACTGTCATGTCTAGCGAGAGTTGTGCACCATGCCATGCTATGCCACACTGTAACGTCCAGGGATGGGCAGCAAGCCCCTGCTCTGCCGTGTCATACAACTGCTCTGCTGGAACATGCAGCTCCAGCAGTCCTAAACCTAAAATTGATAAAGAACTAAAGAAACTGTTTAGAATAGAAGAAGACAATTTATTTGAAGATGGGGGAAAGAGGAAGAGAGAGATGACAGACAGACACTCTGGATGAGTAGGGAAATAGTGAATTGCTCATGAATTTCTTATCTGTAGCTCCTTTTAGTGAGATCTTTGTTCCACATAGGCTCTTGAGCACAGTTGAGAAAATGACAATTTGTGGTGGCTATTAATCTATTACCATTAACCATGTGAATTAAATCAAAATCTAGGACCAGCCCAAAGTATATTTACAGGGAATAAACCCTTCCATATAGCAACTTTACCCTTCGGATGGGGAGTTAGAAGGAGTTGGGGAGGGAAGGATAGGCAGAAGGAGAGGGAAAGGTTAGCAGTGAGGCCAGAGGACACAGGAAGATCATGCAAACTCCAGGGAACTGTTGAAGACAAGAGGAAAACACAGAATGAAAGAACAAAGACAAGAACAGAACAACCTAACAGCAATAGGGAAGCTAGAAACTGTAACAAAAAGGGAGATGAAGAACAATGTGGGAGAGTCAGAGCACGAGTGAGAGGAAGAGAGAAAGGAAAGTAAAAAAAAAAATTGAAAATACAGAAAAAATGAAAAATTAAAATTAAAAATAAGAGAAAAAATAATTTTGAAAATAAAAATGAAGGGCCTCCTTCAGGGTATGTTTCTGCTGTCACAATAGACAATGTGGGCAGCAGTGTGCAGATCGAAGTCAATGAGTCTCAGCAAGTCAGTCACAGACCCGTGAGATTCAGGCAGATTTCTGGCTGCATGGCCCAAGTTGAGCTCCCTGACCTCCTGCCAGGTTGAACTCTGCAAGGTTCTACTGCAGGTTCCAGCTGCCCTTCCCCTGAAGATAGTCCAGGTTCCGATGGGAGGGGGTGATTCCTCCAACTTACCAACTACAGTGGTCTGGTGTGCCTTTATTGCAGAGATTCTCTTTACTTTTCCAGTGGGCTTCAGTTTCCATCAAGGAGCCTGAGAGAGGCCCTCTCTCTGTTGTTCACTTCTGCTCTGTCTTCTAGAGCTCAGGACAATGGCCTTTATGACCCCCTGTGCCTCTGTAGTGTGGAGCCAGGTACAGGTGCAGTCCAGAGGTGGAGGGAGCGGTGCGCTGCACGGGGCAACCCACGTAGGCTCTTGAAATCTGATTGGCTCCCTGGCTTGTCTTTCATCCTAACCTTGGATTTCTTTCTTTCTTTTCTTTTTTTTTTTTTTCAGACAAAGGTCTCACTTTGTACTTTAGGCTGGCCTTGAACTCACTATGTAGCCCAGGCTGCCCTCAAAGTCTTGGCAATCCTCCTGCCTCAGCCTCTGGAGTGCTAGGATTATTGGCATGCACCACCACTTGGGGTTTAACCTTGGATTTTTTCAGCCTTGTGACCTTTCCCTGTCCTTTGGTGTAGGGTAAGATTATGGGTGGGAGCCTTATGGACAGATAGTTTAGGCTAAAGGATTAAGTAAAGGGGAAGTTTGTGATTCTTATGCCAATCCCACTACCTAGGAACTTCCTAGTTCTGAATTATTTGCCTTTGTCTTCCTAATTGCTTGAGTTTAGCTGCCTTTGTCTTTCTAATTCCTCAGAGTTTAGTTGCCTTTGCCCTTTTATTACTGGAGTCTGGTTGCAGCGGTCAAAACTACCTTATTAATTTTTTTTGGTACCAGGGATAGATCTCAGGACCTTGTGCCTGTGAGGCCCCACTGAGCTAAATCCCCAGCCCACGTTATTCATTTTTTTTTTTTGGTACCAGGGATCGAACTCAGGTCCTTGCACTTGCGCAGCTGGCAGGGAATCCACTGAGCTAAATCCCCGGCCCCTTATTAATTTTTAATAAAGCTCAGTGAGGCCTTCCTCCTATCTTCTCCCTATCTACAGTGCCCCTGTCCCTACAATACTAATACTGTGATAGCCAACCCAGCTCCATCTTGAACCTCACCACCATTGTGTGCTGGACAAAGCACCCAAAACTCACATCCTGTGTGGCAGAGAACTTGCTGCAACAGCAAGATATTGTTTTTGTATTGTTTTGTAGCTCACCCTGTGAGACCAAAGCGACTCCATTTTGCTAAAATCCACCATTCCCCTAGCCTCTCAAATTAATGGTTAAAATGTGCCTGCTCTGGGACAAAAGACACAATCTGTGCCGAAGCAAAGTTCCTAATTTAATTACTCAACCATCTGTTTGCCTAGGAAAAGAACGTTCCGGGCCCCCATCCATAGAACAATCTGTAGATGTGCTGACTGTCAGTACATAATGGTCGTGACTATTAGTCAGTGTGTCTGCTGACCATCAGTACGTGACAGTCGGCTACTAACCTTTGTCCCTCTTTTCCCTCGTAAAACCTACACGTAGCCACCCCTCAACCCCCGATGTACCTAGCCAATCAGAAATGTACACTTCATGCTTGCTAATTGTCAACCAATCATGTAACTGCTAAGTGAAAAATCTCCAAACCTTGCTGTAACCTCTATAAAAACCCCGCTAATTTGAAATTCGGGGCTCTCAGTTCTGATCCGCTGCGTCGGTGACAGTTGGGAGCCCCTGCTCGGACTTGAATAAACGACCCTTGTGTGCTTGCATTGGGAACGGCTTCCTGGTGGTCTTTGGGACTTCACAATCTGGGCACAACAACCCAGTATGTGAAACTTCCTTTTGCCCCCACTAACCTGGCATGGTTCTGCTTCTGTAAAATTCCGCTTGCTCAGCCCTTGGGCCTTCCCCAACTGAAAGCATGGTTTAAAAGGAGACACCAAATTGCATATCCCCATTACATCAATATTACCTAAGTGACTGCACTTGTCCTAATCTTATTGATTGTTCATAGTTTTGTCCACCTAGTGACTTCTCATTGGATCAATATTACCTAAGCAACTGTACTTGTAATCTTACTAGTTGACTATAGTTTTGTCCCACCTTGAATCCACCTCACCTCATGGCTTTGTCCCATAAAACACCTTTGAGAAGTTGGGTGAACAGGCAACCTATTTTCTGGTCCCCCTTCTGTCTCTCTTATACAGAAGGTATCTTTCTCTCAATAAATTTTTCCTACTCTTAACCTCTGTTGTTCCTAGAATTTATTCTTCAATTTTAGAGAACATGAACTTGCATTTCTGATATCTAGTAGGTTTGGGAGTTGCATCTCTTTCCCTTATATCAACATTATGGGGGCCCAGGGATTAAGCTCAGTGGCACAGCTCCCACCTTGCAAGAGCAAGGTCCTGAGTCCGATCCTCAATACCACAAAAAAAAAAAAAATTATGTTATTGTAACAGCAAATGGAAAACACCAAAAGGCACCCAGGACATGGAGGCAGAAGGCAAACTTTATTTATGCCGAAGGGCCTGGTCAGGATAGTGACAGGTCTCCCACTACCTCAGCAGCTATTACGTATAGTAGCTGCCCTCTTCCTATCATGCCTTGCCCCCTCCCCTGTGTGACATCATGCCAAGATGGTTGCTCCTACCAAAGAATAAACCCTTCTTCCCAGCATCCCCCTGTTCCCACCTAGAAAGTAACCAAATACTCGCTCACCTCCTACCATCTAGTGATGTCACCGGCTTCTCCATTCCCTAATCACTACCTCACTCAACCCCGCCTCAGCCCCTACAAATCCCACCCCAGTCTCTATAAAAGACTCTCCCTGCCCCGGCCATATTGCTTTTGTCTCTCCTTTGTTCAGAGACAGCCCAGCAGATCTAATTCCCTAATAAAGGCTTGTTGTGGCCTGGTCTGGTCTTGGTTTTTGGCCCTTTTACCTGACAGTTTATGCAGGATATACTGAACTCTCTACAAGTCATTTGTTACATTTGTTTCTCACGATGTACTGATAAAAGATGTACTGAATAAAAGGTGCGGTAAGCTGGGGGCTTTCATCTTTGCTGCCCAGAGCAGCACTGATCAGACCCAAAGCTCAGCTTATTCTCAGTCTCATTTTCCTACCTTTCCTGTAATTCACCTTGTGCTGCTGTGGCTTACAGGAGACTAGGACTTACTGCAGAGGTTCTAGTAACGTCCCCTTTCCCTGTTCCCTACAAGGTATCAGGAATTTTAGGCTGTCATAGACCCTGTTTACAGGAACAGTTGTCAACTTTATCAGGACCAGGGCAGAGGTTAGCCTTGAAGGAGAGTAGATTCCTGAGAAACCAGGACATCACAGAACTGTTAGCAAGAATCCTATTTACCTTATCTGTAGCAGAGCAGAGACCCGCAACTGCAGGGGGGTGGAATGTAAGGGGAAGCTGCCTGAAGCTAGGAGAGACTGCTTAAGGCTATGGAGAAACTAATTCTCTTAAATTCTGCTTTAGCTATGCACTGTGTAGCCCACACTGGCCTTGAACTCACAGTGATCCTCCTGCCTCTGCCTCCCAAGTGCTGGGATTACATGCATGTGCCACCATGCCTGACTTAATTTTGTTTTCTGACAATGGGAAATAGATAGCTGGTCCTGGTCCCTCTTCCTGACGAGTTCCTGCCTTTGGAATTATCTAAATACTAGGGGTATTAGGAACAACTTGGCTTTCTTTCTTTTTTTTGTATCAGGGATCAAACTCAGGACCTTGGGCTTGTGAGGCAGGATCAGCACCACTGAGCTAAATCCCCGGCCCAATTTAGCTATTCTTGACAAGTCCTTTTAACCTACAGCTGAGTTTATCCGCAGCCTTTTTGTTTCATTTTGTTTTTAGCACAAGGTCCCGAGTTCGATCCCTGGTACCAAAAAAACCCACAAACATTTAGGGCCTGGGATTTAGCTCAGTGGCACTGTGCCTGCATGTGCAAGGTCCTGAGTTTGCTCTCCGGTACCAACAAATAAATAGATAAATAAATAATAGTATCGACTCATTTTGCTTGTAGGCAAGGTTTTGCTAGGTTGCCAGGTGGGACTCAAACCTGTGAGCCTCCTGCCCAGCCCCCTGAGTGCTTGCATCAGAGGCATGTGCCACCACACATGGCCAAGACTGAGTTTATGCTAATGAGGTTGCCTGGGTGGAGCCTGAGTCAGTTTTGAAACGGGCTGGAAGCTGACATGGTGGTGCTGTCATGCTAGCACTTAGGAAGCTGAGGCAGGAAGGTGCTACATTCAAGGCCAGTCTGAGCTACACAGTGAGTTTAAGGCCAGCTTGAACTGTAGAGCAAAAGTCTGTCTCCAAAATCAAAACAAGGGCTGGGGATTTAGCTCAGTGGTTCTGGCGCCTGCCTCACAAGCACAAGGTCCTGAGTTCGATCCCTGGTACCAAAACAAAACAAAACAAAAAAGCATAGGTACTGGTGTGCCAATAGGGGAAGGGAGTTGGCATCTTCAACAGCACCCCAACCTCCATGGAGAAGAAGGGCTGGAGAGCCAGTGAGCAGGGATGTAATCACACCTATTTTTAAAAAAAACTGAACTCGTAAGGGCCAGGGATTTAGCGCAGTGATTTCGCCACCTGCTGCACAAGCGCAAGGACCGGAGTTCGATCCCTGGTACCAAAAAAAAAAAAGTCTCAGCTGAGAAATGTAGGCAATACTAACAAAAAAACAAAAAACTTCTATAAAAAAAAAAAACCCTAAATAATAAGATTCAGGGACCAGGCCTTTAGCTCAGTGCCACCGTGCCTACCTTGCAAGCGCAAGGCCCTGAGTTCGATCCTGATGCGGGGCGGCGGGGTGGGGGATAATAATAATGAGATTCAGGAATCACCTCAAAAACCAGTTATAAACATTTAGAGGGCGTCTGGGAGGGACCTACATCCAAGAGCAGTCAGCGCGATATCTGATCCTGAAGGCGCCCGGGGTTTACTTCTCTTTGATTGACATCCTAAATTCTAAAGAAATTATTACTAAATGATCTAGATACTAACATCTGGGGTCAGCCAGTCCCGGAAAACGGAACAGGCCAACACAAGTCAGTTATCTTTAGATTTCCAGGCTCAGAACATCTGGTGACCTTCAGACAACCCTGGAATATGAGAGAACGTCAAGGAGGATTCTCAGACTGCTCTGTGGGTGCGCGCCTGTCATCCCAGCACTCGGAAGGCTGAGGCAGGAGGATCACAAGCTCCAGCCCTGCCTGGGTAACTTAACTTATGGAGACCCTGTCACAAAATTTTTAAAGGGCTCGGAGTGCAGCTTAGTGTGAAGGCCCTGGGCTCAACCCCTAGTACCGCAAAGAATTTTTTGAAAAAGGAAGCTCATTTCAGAGATTCTTGGTTTGACAGGTTTCCCTGCAACTAGCCCTACTCAAGACCGTGAACTTGGAGGGGACTCAGCGAGCTCGGACTTCGCGGGGAGATAGCCCTGCGCCCAGGCGATGTCCACGTGGCCACCAGATGGCGGCAGAGAGCCAGGACGCAGTTGCCGCGCGACCTGCAGACGTGCGTAATAAAATTTTAAAATACAAGATTTAGGTAAAAAAACAAAGCACAGGTAGCCATTTGCCTTGCCTCAGACACTAGCCAAAGACACTAATACAGGATTACATAAATGAGGACAATGACTTTTTATGTTTAAAATAGTATCAAATGAAAAATATGCATACTTTCACCTAAAAATATTGCATTTAAGAGTATATTTGATCCAGGCACGAAGGCGCACACCTGTCATCCCAGCACTCGGGAGCCTGAGGCAGGAGGATCATGGCAAGTTTGAGGCCAGCCTGGGCTACATAGTGAGTTCAAGCCAGGCTGAATTACATAGCAAAACCCTGTCTCACTTAAAAAAAACAAAACAAAACCCAAAACGACAAAGGTGTAAGGTCAGACCGAGATACAATTTAGACCTCCGAAGCAGGCAAAGTCTAAGCAACATGTGATGTGTTTATTGCCATCTGGGTGCAAACGGACCAAGGATGAGAAGACCATTAGCACTTGCAGTTGATATAGGGTAGTTTAGGTAGAGTTAGTGGCCGAGAGGGTGGAAAATTTTAGAGTTCCGTGGGTGATGGACCTGGGGCTGGCTGATAAACAGGACCGTGGTAGGAGCAGCAGGGCAGCTGCTAGCTCCCTGTTATCGCTGTCCTCCTGCAGATGCAGGCTGCAGGTCGGCTTGGGTGGGAGTCTGGTTCTGGGGTCTGTCAAAAAGGAACTGTGGGGCCGGGGATTTAGTTCAGTGGGTTCACCGCCTGCTACGCAAGCGCAAAGACCCGAGTTCGATCCCCAGTACCAAAAAAAAAAAAAAAAAGGAACTGTGCATATCTGCCCACAGCAGGTGGAGGGTGGCCCGGGTGCCTAGGAAATTTTTCACCCCACGCTCTCAGTGGCCTGACGGATCTCAGCCTGCACAGGGGTCTTAGAAAATTTCCGGAGACAGCCAGTAGTAACATTGCCAGTAGTTACATTGAAGTATAATATGAAAAATAAGGGTTTTTTCTTCTTTTAATTTTTAGTAATGTATGTGTTTTCTGTTTTGGGTTTTTTTTTGGGGGGGGGTACTGGGGATTGAACTCGGGTCCTTGCACTTGCACAGCAGACAGCAAAACCACTGAGCTAAATCCCCAGCACCAATGTGCATGTTTTCTGTTTTGAGTTTTATCTTTTCCTTAGAAAAATGTATTATTTACACTGTGCTGATTTATCTCCTCCAAACACAACCTCTAATAGGCAGTTAGAGAAGTGGCACACAGTGTAAAAATATGTAGGCACTGTACCGGTTTATCCAATTATATCTGAAATTTTTTCACACCCCAAACCAGGTACACTACAGATAACTGAGGTAGGGTAGGTGGAGGGGGCATCTAGATGAAGTGTTTATCCTGATGGGAATATCTTGTCTTAGACTCTAAACAGGATATTGGGGTTATGCGTTTGGCAGCTGATTGGCACATGGGACGATTACATAAAGTCCACATCTAACTACAGCATGTCTTCAAACTTTATCTTGTCACAAGTTCAAGGGCTGGGGATTTAGCTCAGTGGTTCCAGTGCCTGCCTTGGAAGCACAAGGACCCGAGTTCAATCCCCGGTACCAAAAAACAAAAGAAAGTGTACAAGTTCATAAAGATGCAGACCTGGAAGCTATGAGGTCAAAATGGCCAGAATGCAACTGTATGTTGCACTGTGTAAAACCAAATGAACTGTCTTGCACAGCCCTGGCTGTCTCTCAACCAAAAACATTCAAAAGAAAACCTCGAGTATGCTGAGAGGTAATTTTCAGAATACTTGGGTACCTTTATTCCTGAATATGAAATATTATTTTTTCAAACAGTAGCAAAGTTTTATTGAAGGTAGGAAAAGATATAGGCTTGCTAAGCAAGTTCAGGGCATGTCGAAGTAGGAAAAGTACACCCTATAGAGTGAGGGTGGGTCACCGTGGAGTAGAGAACACAGTGCCCCTGAATACCAAATATTAAGGTTCATCTCCATGATCACTTCTTGAAATAAGCACACAGGGCAACTCATTAGAGATTGCTCATTACAAATACTGAGCTCTTGAGTTCAGGGGGCTGGGGTTCTAGACTATCCAGGGCTGAGACGACTCTGAGAAGGGCCAACATTTATAGCTCTAAGTCTTATCCTCGTTCTGGGTACATTTCAGTTCTTCTCCAAGTCCGCTTTGCTCCAATTCAGCAACGACAGACATATATTTGAACTCATTTGGTCTGAAGTTAAATGTCTCCATTAACCCATCAGTCTCTTTACAATCAGTGGCATAGAAGAGCTGGACTTTGATGCACAGTGCCTCAGCAACATTCAGAAATGTGGAATCCATTTCTGCTGTCATCAGCACTATGCCCTTTTCTTCCTTAAGTTCTGGGTAGTGATACAAAATCAACTGGCTGGCTGCAGTGTCCCCTCGGGTCTAAGTATTTTTAAGTGCTGGGCCAGGAATTTAGCTCAGTGGTTCTGCCGCCTGCCCTGAGAACGCAAGGACCCGAGTTCGATCCCCGGTACCAAAAAACAAAAAACCTAAATAAATATTTTTAAGTGCAGTGGTGTGGAGTTCAGTACCTATTCATTGTCCACCAAAGAACTCAAAACCTTCCCTTCTTGGCAGTGCACACAGAAATGTTGGGCAGGATTTGATCTAAAACCAGACTCCTCTCTAAGAATGACTACGTGGGCCAGGGATTTAGCTCAGTGGTTCCGCCACCTGCCTAGCAAGCCCAAGGTCCAGAGTTCAATCCCTGGTACAAAAAAAAAAAAGAATGCATAGATGGTATCTTTTGCTGCAAAAACTGCCAAATCTGTTTTATTTCTTCTGTAGTTTTGTCTTTCACCACCTTAGGGTTAAAGACTCAACTGACAATCTTGTCTTTGGTGAATCCCATGCTCTTTTGCTGTTTCCCCAAGGCATCTGTCTTCTGCTCCACACATTTGACGTACCGCCTTGCCTAGAGGGCCCCACTGGCTGCTTCTGAAACTTCCTGCACTTCTCCAGCCCGGAATCCAGAACAGCGGGCTCAGATCTGCGCAATTGCTGGATCTTGTCCCCGGAGCGATCATAGAAGGGTTTGGCCTAGAGCTCAGCCGCGAACCCGCTGCCGTCCGCTCCCCTAGAGAGCTGGCCCGAGCCTCGGGGTACAGGGAACACGCGCAGCTGTGCAGGTGAAACAAACCGTAGGCCCAGGACCCTGCTGTGCAATCTGCATAGGCTTCGTACATGTGCTGCCGAACCAAGCACTACCTGCAAATTTCGGTAGAGGCCGCTCCACCAGCAGCCGCTATTGTCGCCCCCGTCTCCCACACCTCCTCTGAATAGTCGGCCGCAGACCCTGGTCCCAGTGTCTCCTCCATTGCCCTCCGGCCCCGCGACGCCCGCGATTCGCCACTGAAGTTCCTCACGCCCAAAGTTCCGGGCACAGGAGAGGGGCGAGGCCGATGGGGGGGGGGGGGGATAGGGTGGGGAAGGGGACGTTGGGACCCTCCGCTCCCATTCCTGTGTGAACTCCAGCAGCCTGCCGTCTTGGCTTTCTGTTGTTGTTGTTGTTGTTGTTGTTGTTGTTGAGACACGGTCTTGCTGTGTAGCCCAGGCTGGCCTGGAACTCGCGGCAATCCTGTCTCAGACTCCCCAGAACTGGGATTACAGGTGTGCTCCACCACGCTTGGTTTTTGGGGGGGATTTTTTTTTTGGCTTTTCTTTTTAAAATTACTATTTTCAGGCCTGGGATTTAGCTCAGTGGTTCTGCCGCCTGCCTCGCAAGCGCAAGGTCCCGAGTTCGATCCCCGGTACCAAAAACAATTACTATTTGCATCTATGCTGTAGACTTGGGCCCACATTGCTCTGTATCCTACACGCAGATGGATCGTGGACTCAGTGCGCCCACTCCATAGCGTTCAACCCAGTCCAATGCGACCAAGCCACACCGGCGCCGCCTCCACCCGGCCCGCAGGGGGCACCAGGCAAACAGGAAGTCCACGTTTTCATCTCTATGATCACCGAGGCGGCCGGAGTGACCCGGAAGTCGAGGCTGGAGAAGGGAGCAGTGCTTCCGGGTAGGAGTGAGGTGACCCTGGCTGCTGCAGTCACCTGCGGTGGAGCACCCATGGGGGCCCACCTGGTCCGACGCTACCTTGGCGATGCCTCGGTGGAGCCCGACCCCCTGCAGATGCCCACCTTCCCACCCGACTACGGCTTCCCCGACCGGAAAGAGCGCGGTGAGGCCCAGTGCGCAGGCGCGGCCAGCGGGCGCGGGGACCCCCCCCTCAACTCGGAGTCCCCCAGGGCTGATCGCGGCTGTGTCCTCACCCGGGGACCGGAGGACATACGCGACCGGCGAGACCCCTGGGGGCAAGAGAGAGGCGATCTGGAGCTGGTCTAGCTGGGCTTTGTTCCGGGGCAGCGGGGAGCCACTGAAGGGTTTATCACGGAAGGGGTACGATCGCTGTATCCCTGTTCAGAAGTCACTGACGTGTTCACATGTGCACCAGAGCCAGGCGTGGTGGCGCACCCCCGGAATCCCAGCACTTGCAGGCTGAGGCACGAGAATCTCTGGGAGTGCGAGCCCAGCCTGGGCTACATAGAGAGACCTTGTCTCAGAACAACAACAAAAAAAAAACAACATTTATTCACGAGAAAACGCTGGGCGAAGGCGCATGCCACGTGTTCTGTCCTGGAGTTGTACTTTGTGTATATTTTTGTTTTTGTTGTTTTCCAGTGCTGGGAATTGAACCTAGGGCCTTTTGAGTGTGAAGCATATGCACCATGAGTGACCTACACCCACAGCCCTCGTTGCTGTATCAGTAACAGAGGCACAAGGAGCACTGATTCCAGCCCCCAAAGTGGGCAGAAGAGATGCAGATTCTGTCTCCAGCAAACTTAGCCCAGGGGAGACAGGGGAACTGGTGGATCTTGGTGGCACCCCTGGGGGTGGGTCAAGGCTGGCCTCAGGAGGCAGAGACGGAGGGGCATGAGTAGGGACTGACCTCTGAGCCTCCAGTTGCTGACCTGCCCACCCTCATAAGCACCTGCAACCCCTGCTCCTCTCCTGTGGCCAAACCAAAAGACCTGGTGGCACCCGCCTTTGCTGAGTCTCCTGTCCTCTCCTGGTTTGCCTCCCTGCTGGACCCTTAATGTGTCCAACCTGCTTGGCCCTTCGCTGTACCTCTATCACTTTCAGGGCATTGAGGCTGCTGCTGCTTTTCTTTTCCTTTTTTGCAGGACTGGGGATTGAACCCAGAGCCTTCACACTGAGCTACCTCCTCCACTCCCACCCCCTTTCTTTGATACAGCCTTGCTAGGTTGCTAAGTTGCCTAGGCTGGATCTGGAACTTATGATCCTCCTGCCTCAGCCTCCCAAGTGCTGGGATCCCAAGCATGCACCAACACGCCCAGCTGCATCTTCTTGAGAAAACAGAAGCACTCAAAGAGAGCTCTTAGGCCTCCCTGTCCCCTCCCCATCATACCCTCAGATTCCTCATCTTTGCCTGATGTTTCAGATGATCGTCCCTCCCTGGCTGAGCCCCTGCTACACAGAAACCCTCTTCCTCCCTCCACCACCTCTCCTCAGACCCCAGGACTCTGCCGCAGCTTTTCTCATCAGCAATGTGTAAATACACTGGCAGCTTCCATCATTTTAAGTTTTCCTAGCCCATCTCCAGCTGTCCCCTGCCACCTCACTGGAAGGGGTCCAGTCACACGTGCTGACACCACCACCAGCCCCCAGTGTCAGCTCTGCTCTTAGCCTGACCTTGACCCCCGCCACCTCCTGGATGCCTCCAACCTGGCTCCCAGGGCTCCACCTCCCCGGTCATCCTTCCCATCTCCCCTTTCAGGCCCCAAAGCTCGGGCTTTCTCTGTTCTATCCACTGCACCTGCCAGTTCCCTGGCTCCCTGTGCCCTCTGCTTGCCAGTGCTCCTGTTTGATCTCCTGGGGACCTTGACCCTAAACTCCACACTCAGACCTCAATTTTTATGTTAATGGGCTCCTTGCATTCAGCGGGTACAGAACAGCTCTGATCTCCCTCTTGGGGTGTCCTGACACCTGTTCCCTCCCCTCAAGGCTCTTCCCCCAGCTCTCATCTAACTGAACCCTCACCTCCCATGGTCCCCTCCCAACACTCTCCCCTGCTTTATCTCCCTAATTCCTTTTTTCCTTTTTTTGGGAGGGGTGAGGCGTTGCTAGGTATGGAACCCCAGGCCTCTTGCATGCTAGGCAAGTGCGATGCACTGAGCTACACCCCCAGGCCTTTTATTTCTGGAGACAGGGTCTCACTAAGTTCTCAAGTTGCTCAGGCTGCCCTTGAACTAGTAATCCTCCTGCCTCAGCTGGGATGATAGGTGTGTGCCACTGTGTCCCACATCCTTCCGATTGATAGACCTGCAGCAACTGCTCTTCTGTGTGCTGTGTGCCTCCCTCCAGGGCAGGGCTACCTGTCTGTCACATTCTCCCAGTTGTATCTCCACCACTTAAGGCCATGCTTATGGCTCTGGGGTAGGGTGGGGACTGACCTGAGCCCCAGGCTGGTGGCTCCCAAAGGAGCTCCAAGTGGATACGGGTGTTGCTGGGTGGAGCCCCCAAATTGGGCTCAACTTACTGGATGACAATGGAAGCCATGGATAAGAATGGCAGAGGTTGGGCTGGGGATTTAGCTCATTGGCACAGTGCCTGCCTGGCAAGCCTGGAGGTCTGGGTTTGGGGTAGACTGGAGCCAAGAGAAAACCAAAAGAACCCTGGGGAGGATTCTTTGTAGGAGGAACCACAGGGAGAGGCTGAGGAAGTATTGCGTGACCCTGTGAGCTGTGTCTGAGCTGGTATGTATTTCTTTATGAGACAAGATCTCACTAAACTGCCAGGCTGGGGTTGAACTTGGAATCCTGCTGACTCAGCCTCCTAAGCAATGCCCAGTTTCTATAGAAGTTGAGGCTCAGAGGGGCAGGGACTGGGCCCCCACGGGAAGGGACTGTAGGAAGTGGGGGATCCCCAGCTGGGGTCCTGGGGGAGGGGCCTGGCAGGACTATCTGCGGCTGAGGCAGGAGCAGGAGCGCTGTCCTCTGGGTCCAGGATGCCGTTGTGCAAGTTAGGAGCCCCTTGTAGACACTATGTTGCTGTTGGGGGGACCCCGGGATAGGGCAGGCTAGGCTGCTGAGCTTGTTGCCTATTCCCCAAACCCTCCCACAGTGATGGTAGCCACACAGCAGGAGATGAACGATGCGCAGCTGATGCTCAGCCAGCGGGACTACTGTGCACACCACCTCATCCAGCTGCTCAAGTGCAAGCGTGACAACTTCCCCAACTTCCTAGCCTGCAAGCATGAGCGGCACGCCTGGGACTACTGTGAGCATCTCGAGTGAGTCCAGGCCGCTGGGGGGCAGGGAGGGACCCAGCTGCACACCTGGGGGTGGAGGTGGCAGGGCGGTGTCCATGTCCGTGGCAGGCTGCGCATCTGGAGCCTGAGCCTGAGCCCTGTCTCTTGTCCCCAGCTATGTGCAGCGGATGAAGGAGTTCGAGCGAGAGCGGCGGCTGCTGCAGCGAAAGAAGCGGCGGGAACAGCGGGAGGCTCGGGCAGCCCAGGGCCACGGCTCAGGAGAAGTGGCCCCTGAGGTGGCCCTGTAGCATCGCCCACCACCACATGGATGAGAAAAGAAATAAAAAGTGCCCAGCACTCAACCTGAGCCCCCTTCTTCCTGCAGTGCCGGACGGTGGGAGACAAGAGCAGCCCCAAAGAACACATGAGCAGAGTGTAGCCGGGCAGCGTTTATTCCAGGAAGGGGCAGCAGTGCCACCCCAGGGGACACAGGACAGGGGCCTTAGAGCAGGAAGGGGACGATGGGCATACGCAGGGGTGGGTAGTCACGGAACTCCTTCAGGTAGCTTCGGTGCTTGCCTTTGGCCCAGATGGTCATCTGTGTGAAGCCCACCAGCGAGAAGAGGGCCACTGTGGGCGGCAGAGGGGTCAGCAGGCCACAATGGGCAGGATGCTGGGTGGCGGGCATGGCAGGGAGGGCAGGCTCACCTGGCAGGCACTGCGTCATGATGGCAAAGCCAATCCAGGACCCTACCTGTGGGAAGGGAAGGGAAGGGGCAGATGTTCTGTTCAGTGGCCCAGCACTGCCCAGAGCTTGGCCACTATCCCAGCCCCCATTTTTCCACACTGGGCATTGATCCTCAGGGCCTTTGTGAGGAGCTACACTGCCAGCCCACTTTTTTACTGAGACAGGGTCTCTCTCTGAGTGCTACACTGCCCAGGCTGGGCTGAACCTGCAGTCCCCCTGCCTCAGGAGGACATCAGCCATAGTGCTGAAATGACAGTGGCAGGCATGCACCCCATGTCAGCTTAGCACTTCTCTGCAGGACACTGCTAAGCCAACTCCAGCGAAGCAGGCCGCACACATGCCAACCTCCACCTGGGACCCAGACCAGGGTAGGGCGGGGTGGCCCTCACCTCGTAAGTGTAGTTGGGACAGGACACCAGCAGGAAGAGCCACGTGAAGGGGTTCTTGGTGGGGTATGGGATCTTCCTGGTCTTGGACCCTGACACAGGACAGAGGCAAGTGGGACCCTGTGCCTGACCTAGCCCACCCAGCCACCCCTCTGGGTAGGTCCTCACCAGCCGGCCGCAGGTCCCGCAGGGCCATGTGGATGGAGAAGTTGCCCAGCTGACAGATCTGTGGGAGACGTGGGTCAGCCCGGGACACCCAGCTGCACCCCACCCGTCACCCCAGCCTCCTTACCACAAAGATGGCCAGCGCCAGCTTAACCTGCTGAGCTCCGTAGGCTGCAGAGGAAGCAGGGAGGGGGCTGTGAGAGCCAAGAGAGGGGCAGAGGGCCAAGGGCCTCTCAGGGGCAGGGGGCAGAGGCACTTACTGGGGGGTGTATAGAGAGGGTGGTTGATGTAATAGGCCATCCACGCAGCAAAGCCCCAGTAGTAAGTGCAGTTCTGAAAGGGCAGGACAGGGACAGATGTGGGCAGCGTGGAAGGGCAGAGGGCTCTGCAGCGGGTGGGGGCTCTGGGCAGGCAGGGCCTGTGGGCAGGCTGGGTGGCCCTGAGCGGGTGAGGGCTGAGGATGGGGTAGGTGGAGCTCTGGGTGGGCACGGTCTGTAGGGCAGTGGGGCTGGTGGTGACGGGTGGGATAAGTGTGAGAGAGGTCCGTGGGTAGGCGGGGCTCTTACCTTGAAGATGTTTCGCAAGGGCATGGTGCCATGAGAGAAGCGGTGCACGAAGAGCGTCTCCAGCAGCCGCTTGACATAGTGGAATGAGTGGCAGATGCAGGCGAGGCTGCAGGGGAATTGGCTCAGCACACCGGGGCAGCAGGACCCCCATTTTCACTCCAGTCCCCCACCTCCACCCTGCTGTCCCACACTCACTGCACCACTGAGTGCCGACTGGATGTGAAGTCATATTTGTGGCCATAGAGGAAGGGGACCCGGAAGTAGAAGAGCAGGTAGATGAACAGGGGCCCGGCGTACTCTGTCAAGAAGACCTGAGCCCAGGACACAGTCGTCACCCCAGTGTGGCTGCCACAGCCGGGACCCGCCATGGTGGGGGCAGGCATGAGACTCACCGTCACCCAGCTGATCTGTGCTCCCAGGTCCCGGAAGTACAGTGTGGCTGTGGTGCCCACAGGCAGCTTCTGCAAGATGTCTTCGTCCTTCAGGGACTTTCCCTCTGCACAGCAGGTGGGTCAGGGGCTGCTATGTTCCCCACCTGATGCCTACCACCCCCAGGCTTGGTACTCACTTGGATCCAGGCGCAGGGACTGGCGGGCCGGGTACCACTGTGGGTCTGCAGGCAGACAGCAGTGTCACCCATTCGTCCAGCCTCAGCTGCTCCCACCCTCAAGGCTGGCAGAGCGGAGGACCTGTTTCCTCCTCCCGAAGCCCAGCAGGTGCAGGGGAGGGGAAGCACTAGGGGCTGGGGGAAGCAGTGCACATGTGACACCCTGGCCAGCAGGGATAGGCAAGTGTGGCTGGCGTGGACTCACGGGTCTTGGTGAAGAGGTTCTTGATCTCCGCAATGGTGGCCTGGGGCTCCACCTGGAGAGGCAGGGCAGGGACATCACCTCTAGGGGTCCTGACCCAGGAATCCAGGGAAGAGGGAATGGGGGCCAGGCTCCCACCACATGGTCCGGGCAGGAGCAGCAAGGGCCCTGCCGGTGGGGACAGCTGTGGGCCTGGGACCCCATGTTACCAGGCAGCTGGGTTGGCACCCCATTGCCCAGCAGGAAAGAGAAGGCCCCCAGGAGGAAGGGCAGCCCCACCTCCTTCCCAAGGCCCTGCAGAGCCCATTCAGGCAGCCCTGCCTCCTCCCCGAGCAGGAGACTAGCTCCCAGCCACACCAGGGGCCACACTGCTCACTCTGCCTTACGTGGGGTCAGCACCCATTGTGTGCCCCCTGAAGGGCAGGGTGTGGGGCACAAAGGGCTAGAAGGAGTGCCACAAACAGCATGATCCTACCTTGTCCAGAAAACACAGCTTTTCCCTTGTCTTGGCATCCAGAATCTCCACCTCGAAGAAGAGAACAGCCTTCTTAGGTTTCTTGGCTGCCTTGGGGGGCATGGGGCGGGGGAGGCCGTCGAGGCCGGGGCTGAGACCCTGGCTGGCCTCCCGGGCCACCATGTTCAAGCCGATGTCCATGCCGCCAGCCACAGGCCCGCTCTCCGCTTTGCCCACCCAGCGCAACCCAGCTGCCACCGTCACCCCCACCACCAACCTCCCGAAGCAGAGCAGCGCCGGGCGGGCAGCGATCAAATTCTGCCACAGTGCTGGAAAGGAGCCCGTGCCTGCCCTGGGCTGCTAGCTTCTGTGCCAGGTGAAATCCGAGTGGTACCAGAGCCATGGCCCAGCTAAATATAAAACCACCCAGACCAAGCCCCCAAGGAGCCACACCACAGTCCCACGACAGCACGGGAGACAGCAAGGTCCTTACGGCAGGCAGGGGCTCAGGCCAGCACCCTAAGGTGAGGCCAGCCTGGCCGGGCACCCAGCACAGGCCGAGGAAGTTCACTGGGCTCCAAGAAGCCCCAGCTATTTTGAGAATCTGAGAGAAAGATTATCTATTTCCCTTCTGAGCTGTAAAAGACATGCTGGATTATTTTCTCTGTGCATTTGTGTTCCCAGGGAGGTGACAGATTTCCAAGTTACTAGAGCAGGCAGCCTCTTTGTATATAAAAGGGAAGAGCCAGGGAGCTGGGGGGTTTCTGGCCAGCGGCCCTCAACCTTCTCCACCTCCTTCTCCTCCTCTGTCTCCACAGGTCCCCCAGGCCTTGTTCATGGCCACTGGTACAACAGTCTTCTTCCCACTGGGCTGGCCCAATGACACACACACATCCAGGCCTTGCCCAAGGCCCATCAGCAGACAGTGGCAGCACAGAGGGGCAGCACTGGACAGGGAGGGTGCAGTGGGCCAGAGAAGCTGCAGCACGAGGCTGGACAGCGCACCTTAGCCTGGGTCTTGCCCACACTGATGGAGGGCTTCGCACTTAGGCCAGAGAACCCAGGCCCCCAGTACCAGGGCCACAGGGAGGCAGGAAAGCATCTCCTCCCTAGGCTGTGTACCCCCTGCCTTGCACATGGGGGTGAGGCACAGTGCTGCAACCGAAGGCATCAGCCTATGTGCCCAGCCTGGCTCCTGCTAGCTGCACGTCACAGTCCAGCACCCTGAGTCTTGGCAGACACTGTCTGTTGTGCCTGCACCAGACAGCTCACCTGCTGCCAACCCTGGGCCCTGCCTGGCCCTACCAAACCCCACAGACAGCTGGCACAGGAAGGGGTCTGAAAGGCAAGCGGGCCATGCACCTGGAGTGTCACCTCCTCACCAGGAGACTGGAGCAAGAAGGGGGGCAGGAGGGACACGGTAGTAATAGTTCCTATGTCCCAAGGCGGGGCAGTGCCAACGTGCCTGTGAGCCTGTGTGGCCTAAGGAAGGCAGCACAGCGACCATGGGACAGGTCTGGGAGTTCCTGCTGAACCACTCAAAGGCTTAAAATACAACCAGCCCGGCTCCCTGCTGGCCAGCTGCTGGGGGAGGACTGAAACCCTACCCTCTACTCTGCGGGGCACTGGACCAGGCCCAGTGCGGGGAACAGCGGGCCCCCCCCCCGCCCCGTGTCAGGGCTCAGGCCGCTGGGAAAGGAAGCGGGTGATAGGAAGGAGCCCCATCATGCTCCCAGCAGCAGCCAGGCACTCAGGCCAGAGAAGGGGAACTGCCTGCACCCCGCAAGGTAAGCCAGGCCCATGGGTGCATGCAACTCCTGGGCCTCTAGATTATTTCAAAATAGAAAACACAATAAAAGTATGCTAGGTGAGGGAAAAAGACAGGCTGAGTAAAGAAGCCAGACACACAGGGTCACATGTTCATAGGAAGCGTCCCACAGACAGAGGCAGCGTGGGTGAGTGGTGGCCTCGGCTGGAGAGGGGGTGGCTGCTAACGGGCACCTAGACTCCTGTGGGGAACCGAGCAGAGGCGGGGGTCAGGGTGTACTGGAGTACAAAGTCCCAAGCTGCGTGTGTTGACATGGGCAGCTTTCCACTATGTCCGTTTCACCTTGACACAAAACTGTGGGCATGCTGCGGATCAAAAGGGGCCATGCCTCCTAGGCAAGTACTCACCACCAAGCCACACTCAGCCTCAGCGTCATCTTTTTTTTTTTTTTTTTTTTGGTACCAGGGATTGAACTCAGGACCTTGCACTTGTGAGGCAGGCACTGTGCCATTGAGCTAAATCCGCGGCCCCTCTCAGAATCACTTCTAAGAGTGGGGAACAAACAGGCCACAAACACCCATGGAGAAGGATCCAGGGCTGGGAAGCACCCAGGGGGCCTACCGAACTGTCCCAGTCCGTGGTCCTGCCTCATCCCACCCTCTGCTCTGTGCCTGCAAAGGCCTCAGACCAGCCTGGGGTGGGGCCAGGGGTTCCCAGGACTCCCTGGGCAGAGGGGAGGCCCCGGGAGGAGGCCACACCCAGGGAGGAATGGGGCCCCTGCTTAGGAGCACAAAAGGGGAGTGGACTGGGCAGGTGACAAACAGAGGAAGCCCATGAGGGGTCACCAGCCAGATGCCTCAAGGACGCAGTCAGGGACCCTGGCGTGAGCACGACGACGCGTGGTTCTGTGATGACAGTCGCACCAGGCTAGGAGGAATTCTCACCCAGAGGCCCAAGATTCCAAGGCCCAGCCAACAGCACTCATGCTTGGCCAAGACCAGGGTGCCGGCAGGCCCACTCTGCAGGAGGGCACAGGCCCTAGGCAGTGAAGGTCCCCAGCCAGCACTGGATAGTAAAGACCTGACAGGTAGGTGCAGACGAGAGGGCCACACCTTCTACATGCTTGCTTCTAGACAGCCAGGGCCCAGAGCCCACGGGGAGGCTGGCTTCAGCAGAGCAGGTAAAGGCTGAGGGAGTCACAGGGCCTTTGCACAGCCATTCCCTCCTCCTCCTACTCAGCTCTCAGAGCATCTGTTTTGAATGGTGACCCCAGCCCCACTTGAGCACGGATGAGCACTGTCCTGTGCTCAGCTGTCTCCCGGGACTCACAAGAGGGCAGGGGTGGGGGGGGTTGCTCCCTAGGAGGAGGTGGGGCAGGTCAGGTGCTGGCCCCCGGCCCACCTGCACCCTCAGCTTTGCCGGCTCCTCCTCCCCCACCTATGGAGCTGCCCAGCCACCAAACCAAGAGACACAGGCAGGACCCAGGGCAGGGGAGCCTCTGCCCAGCCACCCACACGGGCAGGCTGCAGCTCCCCGGGTCTCTCATAGTAACCCTCACATGCTGGTGGCCCTGCTCATCCTGAGCACGAGAAGCCAGGCCCAGGAGATCTCAGTCACCAGGAGGAGGATGCAGATCAGAAAAAAGGCCTGCCTTCTCTGCACTCCCCTGGTGCTGAGGTTTATAAAAAAAAAAAAACAACTATTTCCTGGCTGTGTGGTCCTGGTCAGGTAACCTACCCTCTGAGCCTCCACATCTTCATCTGTAAAGTGCCACATTGCCATCTCTCAAAGATACTGAAAAATCAGTGGTAATGACCCCCCCAAAAATACATAAGGATTTCCAACCTCAAATAAATCTTTCTTTTTTTTTTTTTTTTGGTACCAGGGATCAAACTTGGGTCCTTGCGGTTGTGCAACAGGCAGCGAAACCACTGAGCTAAATCCCTGGCCCCAACCTCAAATAAATCTTAAAAAATAAAAATAAATAAATTTTAAGAACAAATATAGAGCTGGGTGTGGTGGTACATGCCTGTAATCCCAGCACTTGGGAGGCTGAGGCAGGGGGATCACCTCGAGTTTGAAGCTAGCCTGGGCTACAGATTGAGTTCAAGGCCAGCCTGAACTAATAGCGAGAACACTATTGAGACACATTAGTGTCTCAAAACACTAAAACAAAACAAAACAAAACAAAAAAGAACAAATATTGAGCCAGAAGTTGGCAGCACATATCTGTGAGGCCTGTGAGACCTGTAGAGCACTCTGGGAGGCTGAGCCAGGAGGACAGAAGTCCCAGGGTGACTCAATACCCTATCTCAAAATAAATTAAAAGAGCATTGGGGCTGGAGGTCAGTGTGAAGGACAGGGAGGTGACAGGGTGGGGCAGGCTGCGCAGGGCCTCGTGGGAAATCTTGGCTTTTCCTGCTTTTTGTTTTCCCCAGTACTGAGGATGGAACCCAAGGCTTCACTCATGCCAGGCAAGAGCTCTCACACTGAGCTTTATCCCCACCCCCTTTAAAAACTTTGCTTTTATTGTTTTGAGGCAGGGTCTCACTGAGTTGCCCAGGTTGGGCTTGAACTTGTGACCCTCCTGCCTCAGCCTCCTAAAAGTTGCTGTGATTATAGGTCTGGCTAGGACTTTGGGGCTTTGGCTGTTCCTGGGCGAGAGAGAGGGGATGGAAGGCTCCTGACCAGAGGAGGGGCAGGGCCAGACTCAAGTGGTCACAGGGAGGGCCAGGCTGTGGGGGTGGGGCTGGCGCTGGTGGACAGGTGAAGCATGGGGCAGGCGTAGTCAATGGTGGGCTTCCAGGTAGACCACGATGGTTCAGGTGTAGGGGACGAAGGGGCAAGAACTGCAGGTTTCTGACCTGGCCCCAGTGGAGCCCAGGCTGGAGGTGAGTTCACAAAACCTGCAAGCTGCCCGCCCAGGGTCAGTGCAGACCTAGCACACCTGGCCCAAAGGCCTCTTGAGTGGCCTCTCACCCTCCCCAGGGCCCTCCATCTGCAAAAGACCCAGGGCCTCCCTCACTCTCCGGCTGTGGAGTCCTCGTCATGGGGCAGGCACAGGCCTGAGGGTACCGCTTGGGCTTGTGCACCTGGGACTCCTGTATCCTACACTGGGACCCACAGATGCTAACAGGGCAACAGTGGCCTATATTTGCCACCAGGCCTCTGCTGTCACCCACAGCGGCCCAACACAGCAGAAGGCAGCAGCTGCCTCGCAGATGCAGAAGCTGGGCTCCAAGGACAGAGTGTGACGAGGTCACCTGGTGGAAAGTGCCCACACCCCAGTGCCCTGTGTGCAGGTTCAAGGTCAGGCCAACTCAGGCAGGCCTCTGGGCCTGGTCGGAGCTGGTGCAGAGGAGTGCATACCACTCTCTTTGGCCCCTGAGGGCTGGTGCCAGGAAACGCACTGGCCACAGCCTGCCTCACATGGGGTGTCTGGCACAATCTGGCAGGGCCTGTCCCAGCCCTGGGGCACGAGGGGCCTGGCTAGGGCACAGGCCCAGCATGGCCAGGGACCCCAGGCAAAGATGCAAAGCATCGAAGGCTCTTCAGCCTGCGAGCCTTCACATGGGACAGGGCTCTTCTTGGGGACACTGGCTATGCCACTCTAGGGACCAGCTCACCCTTGTCACTAATGCAAAGATGGGCACATGCCCCTTTCCCTTTTACTTCCCAGAAATATTGAGTCACCCACGAATGCTAGGGTGCCAGGACAGCCAAGAGGACCTTGGGCCTGGTTGCCAGGAAGCCAGCACAGGCTGCACCTGCTCAGCCACAAATACCTCCTTCCCCAGTGGCCTCAGCGTGCGACCTCATTTCTCCACGGCACTGGGGAAGGGTTGCCAGCCTTCTGGAGGAGCTGTGGTGGGGACACAGCAGCACCCAGGTGGGAAGGGGGGGAGACGTGGACCAGCCACACCCTGGACCTCGACCAGGCTGCTTCTGTCCCTTCCCTGCCGCTAAGACACTATTAGCTGAGGTCTGGACATCAGCATCTACACGGCTCTGGGATCCGGGACCAGGAGCTGGGTGCTGTCCTCACCTTGGGGGATGTTCATCAGTGCTCCTGCACCGGTTAACACAAGCTTGGAAGACGGAAGAGGGGGAACACTGGGCACACACAGCAGGGTCTCTGACCAGCAGCTCGGCCACACCGAAGGCACCGCCCAGCCTGTCCACTCAGATACACCACTTCTGAGAACACTCACTCTCCCCTCCTGTCCACTTTGTCACCATTGCCAAGGACTGTGTCCTATCTGGCACTTCAGAAAACCAGGCTTGGAAATGAGGCACTGGCAGGCAGCCAGGAAGACCCAGTGCTGCCCCAGCCTGCATGGGCTCAAAGTCCCCTCCGCCACCACAGTGGACAAACCTGCCTGTTCTCTGAGGATCAGAGTAAATGCTAGCAAGAAAAGGACAAAGTGACCCCAAAAACAGCCCTGAAGGGCCGGGGATTGAGCTCAGTGGTTTCACCAGCTGCTACAAAAGCGCAAGGACCCGAGTTCCATTCCCAGTACCAAAAAAAAAAAAAAAAGCCCTGAAGAAGGGCTCCAGGCCCAGCCTATAAACCCAGCTACTCTGAGGCTGAAAGAGAAGGATTCCTTGAGCCCAGGAGTTCAAGACCAGGCTAGACAAACAGTGAGACCCATCTCAAAATATCAAAAATCAAACCAATATAACACCGGAGCCAGGAGTGTAGCTCAACAGGGACCACTTGCCTAGCATGCATGAGGCCCTGAGTTCCATCTCCAGCACCAGAAAGATAATAAATAAAACACTTGGATCCATTCAGAAGCCACCTGCCCCACTGACACCCCAGCTCCAGCACAACTGACCTGGAAGGGGCAATGCGATTCCAGGCATGCCCAGTGGCGACACGCACCACCTGAACAGGGTCAGGGACCTGCTGGAAGCCCGAGGGCCAAGCTCCCTACTTGGCATCAGGACCCACCCTGCCAACCTTGCCTGTCCACCCACCTGGACACAATCAGGCCATACCAGCTGGGCACTGTGGCGAATGCCTGTAATCCCAGCACTCAGGAGACTGAGGCCAGAGGGTCCCCGTGAGTTCAAGGCCAGCCTGGGCTACATAGCAAGACCTTGCCTCAAAAGAAAAAAAAAAAGAGGGGGCCAGGGATTTGGCTCAGTGGTTCCAGCACCTGCCTCAAAAGTTCAAGGTCCTGAGTTCGAACCCCGGTACCAAAAAAAAAAAAAAAACAATCAGGCCATACCCAGGTGAGAGGTCTGTCATCTCCAGGCACCACAGAGAGGGAGGACCCAGTGTGGAACAATGCTTCTTGCAAGTGTTCCTGCCACAGGCCAAGGCCACCCAAGGGCCTAGAAAGGCAGGCAGTGTCCCCAGCGCTACAGGAGCCAGGTCTGGCCTACACTCTGGGAGCCTCAGCCAGGCTTGGCTGGACACAGCACAAATTCCTAGGAGGACTCAGCTCAGGCTGCTTACAAATTAGAGTGTGGCTATGGCGCCCCCTCGTGGCGCTGGACGAAGCCTGCCTGAGGGCCTCACCCCTAGGTTAGCTTCCAGTGCTCCCAGGGGCTGAGGTGCAGCTGGGGCACAGCTTGTGCCCAGCACCCAAAGGGCCTGGTTCCAGCTCAGCACCCAGACAGAAGCTCCCAGGGTCACCAGAGCCACCCTGCCATGAGTCCTGCTTTGGATGGAGCCCAAAGCCCTATCACAGCTGACACCACCCTCCTAGAGGGGCCTCAGCCACACCCATGCTACCCCTCTTCCTCTCCTCTTTGTCCCCATTGGCACTGCTAGGCTGCACCCAAGCACTGAGCCCCACTGGCTCCCACAGTGGTGCTGACCCACTGTGCAGGCAAGAGGCCAGGCCCGGACAGTACACAGCGTCAGCCCAGGGACCTTCCAGCTATGGCTCCTGGGCCAGGGCCCTGTCTGCTCCACAGGTATGGTGACACACACTTGTAATCCCAGCTACAAAGGAGGCTGCGATGGGAGAGCGGAAAGTTCGAGGCCAGCCCCATCTCCTAGTAAGACCCCATTTCAAAATAAAAAAGTGCTGGGGGCGGGTATTTAGCTCAGTGGCACTGCATCTGCCTAGCAAGTGCAAGGTCCTGAGTTCAATCCCTGGTACCAAAAAAGTGCTGGAGATGCGGTGCAGTGAAGGCCCTGGGTTCAAGCCCCAGTAGCACACACAAAAAGGGACACTCATGGCCAGTGGGCAGTGTGCCCCTGAGGGCTCTGGCCAGAACTTTTTCCTTCTTTGGAGCTATACCTGTGCCTCAGCTTCCAGGCCCCAGGCCCCTGCTGCAATTGGCTGCCTCTCCCTATCTCTGGGCAGGAAGGCAGTGTCCAGCGGGAAGGTGGGAGAGGGCCAGCCCCCCGAGGTGACATTGCACAGGCCGAAGTCCGGCACCCAGGTCAGTCCACCCCCTGGGGCTCACATCGCCAGACCCAGTCCAGGAGCCGAACAGAAGCAGCCTGCACCTCCAACCTGCACATAACCTGCCAGGCACTGGGGCAAGGTCCTCAGCATGGCCCCTGGCTTTACTGCCAAGTCCCTTGCAAGAAAACCATGGCTCATTCATTCATAGACATAGGCCAGGCACTGTGAGGGAATCTAGGGATTCAGCTGTGGAAGGAGATGCAAAAATTCTTACTAGGCCAGACAAATCTGTCATCCTAGCTACTCGGGAGGCTGAGGCAAGAGGATCCCAAGTTTGAACCCAGCCTGAGTAACTTAGAGAGCACGTGTCTCAAAATTTGAAAAATCTTGAGCCAGCCTTGGTGGCATAGACCTATAATACTAACTACTCAGGAAGCTGAGGCAGGAGGATTACAAATTCATGGCCAGCCTGGACAACCTAGTGAGACTCTATCTCAAAATGAAATAAAATGGGCTGGGGGTGCAGCTCAGTCAGTGGAGAGCACTTCCCTAGCATGTGTGAGCCCCTGGGTTCCACCCCCAGCACCCCACAAAAAAATCTACCTGCATTGACCCAGCCCACTGAAAATCACCACACTGCTCTCTTCCCTCCGTACCTCTACCCTCGAACCCTGAATCTCACAGAAACATGTGCAAGTAAACAAATGCTCCTCTTCAGTTTTTGCTCCTTAAATAATTTTGCTAGTCTTACATACCCCCAATATTTTTTGTTTTTGTTTCCTTTTGAGATAAGGTCTCCCTGAGTTTCCCAGTCTGGCCTTGAACTCCTGGGCTCAAAGGATCCTCCTGCCTCAGTCTCCCAAGTAGCTGGGACTGCAGGCGTGAGATACTGAGCTGTGACCCCTAACACGTTTAGACTAAGTCTAGTTGGTTTTTTTTTAACCTAAGCTTGAATAGTTGTAAATTATGTAATTGTTGGCCTAGTAGATATTAAAATATGTATGGGACTTTATTAAGTCTAATTATAGCGTCCAAATACTTTAGTAAATTGATATCTATCCTTACTACTTGACAGAGAGAGAGAGAGAGAGAGAGAGAGAGAGAGAAAATAGCCAAGTACAGTGGCATGGGCTGTAGTCCCAGCTACTCAAGAGGCAAAGGTGAGACAAATGTTTGAGGCCATGAGTTCAAGCCCAACCTGGGAGGGCCGGGGATTTAGCTCAGGGATTCCACCGCCTGCCTCAAAAACACAAGGTCCCCAGTTCGATCCCGGGTACCAAAAAAAAACAACATTAGGAACAAGATCTTTAGTATTTGCTCCTTCTGTGCCTTGCAGTTAAGTTCTGGTCCCCTCTTCCAGACATGTTCTTTTCATACATGCTTATGACTGTTACACTGCTCATCCCTATCATACTGACCAAATTGAATTTTTTTTTTTTTTTTTTTGGCAGTACTGGGGATTTTCCCCAGGGCTTCACATATGCTAAGTATGCTTACTACCACTAGCTCCAGCCCCAGGCCTTGCCCCTGAAATTTAATTTTATTAAGACATTTCAGTGGCTGGGTACAGTGTGATGCACACCTCTGAGCCTAACTACTTGGGAGGCTAAGGCAGAAGGATTGCAATTCAGTAGCCTAACCCTCTACACATAAAAAGAAAAGTCCTTCAAGATGCACTATCATTACAACATTGGCATAACTAATCATACTATCAATGGCATAAGTAAATCAACCACAGCATAAATCTATCACAACTGGTAATAAATACTACCCACAAGCTATAGGTTATGGGCTAGGGGTGTAGCTTGGTACAGGACCAGGCCCTACATTCAGTCCCCAGCACGGGAAGGAAAGAGCCAGGAAGGACAGGAGGGAGCGCAGAAGGGAGGGACTGATGCAATGTGGTGAACACTTATAATCCTAGCACCATGGGAGGACGAAGCAGAGGATCATGAGTTTGAGCCCAGCCTGGGCACTTTTGTAAGACTCTGTATCAAAATTTAAAAATTGAGCTGGGGGGGCCGGGGATTTAGCTCAGTGGTTTTACCGCCTGTTGTGCAAGCACAAGGACCCGAGTTTGATCCCCGGTACCAAAAAAAAAAAAAAATAGGGCTGGGTATTTAGCTCAGTGGCACCATGCCTGCCTTGAAAGCGCAAGGTCCTAAGTTCAATCTCCAGTACTGCAAAAAAAAAAATTTAATAGATAAATAAATACAATTTAAAAATAAGCCAAAAAGGGCCAGGGATTTAGCTCAGTGGTTCCACCGCCTGCCTAGCAAGCATAAGGTCCTGAGTTCGATCCTTGGTACCAAAAAAACGAAAGCCAAAAAAAAAAACCTTAAAAATAAGCTGGGTGTGGTGGCACACACCTGCAATCCCAGCACTCTGAAGGCTAAGGCAAGAGGATCACCACAAGTTCAACGCCAGCCTTGAACATAGTGAGTTCAAGTCCAGCCTGAACTGCAGAGCAAGACCTTGTCTCCCCACCTCCCCAAAACAACTAAAATAAAAAGAAAAAATAAAGAGGGTGGAGGCTGAGGCTATAGCTCAGTATAAAGGCCCTGGGTTCAATCCCGGTATCACGAATAATAATAATTTAAAAAGTAACTTGTCCCTAGTTCACCCAAAGAGACACTGGCATCTTTTTTTCCAATTAGCTCCCATCTCTAAAGATTTCTTACTGCTAGAATGTGGCCAGGGATTTAGCTCAGTGGTTCTGCAGCCTACCTCGCAAGCGCAGGGTTCCGAGTTTGATCCCCGGTACCAAAAAAAAGAGAGAGAGAATGTGGCAAGGTTTGGCAGTACTTATGAGACAAGGGTCACCATGTTGCCCAGGTTGGCCTCGAACTCAGCAATTCACCAGTCTGTTTCCTGCGTGGCTGGGGACTACAGGCACAAGCCATTGTGCCCGGCCAGTATCACTTTTATTCTGCCATTTCTTATTGTTTTCTTTCTTTTTTTCTTTTTATGCTGGATACAGAACCGAAGACCCCACACATGCTAAGTAAGGGTTTCTACCACTAAGCCACACTCCCAGCCCTCATTCTTCTCTTTTGTTTCTTTGTTATTGGTTTGAGATAGGACTCATACTATAGCTCGGACTGGCCGTGAACTCACAGAAATCCTCCTGCCTCAGTCTCCCGAGTGCTAGGACAGGTGTGTGCCACCGCACGCACCCTCTTCTCTTTTTCAATGTTGACACTAAGAGGCCAGGTTCATGACAGATGCAGAATGGGAGTGGTATGAGATTGAAATCCCAAAGCTACAAATGCTTTCTGAGTTAAAAATCTTGCCACAATTATCAGAGATGTCTGGACACATCTTCTGGCCTCATACAATATTTCACTAAAAGCATGAGCCCTGAGATTTCAAAGGATGTTTAACCAACCAGACAAAAACACAAACAACAACAAACCTGCGTATACTGAACACATCGACTTTTTAGTGATTATCCCGCAAACACAGTCCGCCACGAATTCTACAGCATCTGCACAGCGCAACATCGAACCAGGCCTTTTATACCAGGTGGGTCCTGTGAGTGTCCAGGAACCCATCCCCTGCGGTGCCAAGGGGCACGTGTGCTGTTCCACACTCCACCCATCTCTCAAGACTCCTGCTATGATCAGCACCCTCCCCAGGAAAGGAACATGCTCCCTGCACCTCCCACAAAGCTGTGCATTCGGCAGCTCTGCCACCCTCCATCTCCTCCTGCCTGGCAACAGGCTTCTCCTCACACCTGAGTCCTCCTGCCTGCTCCCCCCTCCCGTGGCACAGTCTTTGCACTCTGGAGCCCCAGGAGCCAGCGTAGAGCCCTCTCTACAGATCCCCAAGCTGCCAGTCAGTGGCCATCGGCTCTGCTCCCACAAGAGCCTGGTTTGAGCAGGGGTAGGGACAGGACAATGCCCACCTGCCGGCCTGGCACAGCTGTGGAGCCCCTGAAAAGGCCTTTATCTTCAGTGAGGCTGGGAAATACTCATGTCCCTAACTGACTGGGACACCAAGAAAAAAATCCCTCTCCTCCCCGCACTGCTCTTGGAGAGTTAAACTTTTAATTATCAGGAGAGGAAATTTCAGCACCCCCAGAATAAAGTCCACAGTCCCTCTGGTGTACAGAGTGCTGCCCGCCCAGCCTCATTTCCCAAGGGGGACACTGACAGAGCCTGCCTCCAGGCCAGGAGCAAGGTATAGAGTCCCTGCCTTGCTGTAGGAAGGCCATCGAGTGTCCCCACACACAGTGGGCTGTGAGGGGGCTGGGGTGACACTTGCCGTCCAGGTTCCAGGACCTGGCTCTGATCCCCAGTATGCAAAACGAAACAAAACCAAAGCAAGGGTCCAGGCATGAGAACAGCAGAGGCCTGCTGTGGGCTGAGGAAAGACCGTAGCCCAGAGAGCAGTACAGCAGGGGACAAGATGCAAGCCTCTGAGCACTGGGGAAAGGCACCCAGGCTTTGGCTGGTGAAGGGGGTGGGGGCACGTGGGGCACCCTAATGGACAGGCTGACTTTGAGCATCCACTTCCTGGGATGGCTCTTTGTCATGCTGAGTTTGAGTCCTCAACGGGCTGTCTTTTTGGTGGTGGTGTTAGCAGTGTTAGAGCTGAGACCCAGGGCCTCCCCCATGTTAAGCTTGCACTCCACCCCTGACCACCTCCATCCTCACTATGTAGCTCAGGCTGGCCTGGAATTTGAGGTGATCCTCCTGCCTCAGCCTCCTGTCACCACACCCAGCTTCACTGACCATGTTTGAGCCTTTCCACAGAGACTTTGGGCAGACACCATTTCTGGTGGCCTGGAGGCAGAGATCTGTTTGGACACAGGGACCAGCCCATCTGCCTAGTGGTTTGTCCTAACTGCCTCAGGGTATGGACCTCGCCTACAGGCCAGGTATGCTGAGCACCTCCCTCCCCAGTGTCCAGAGCCCAGTGTCTTAAAATTTGGCACCCAGGGAGGAAAATGAGGCAGGTTTAGTTAAAGCCAAAGACCATCATACTCTTTATCCCTTATTCTGTAAGGATTAAATACATTAAAAGACCCAAGCCTGGGAGCACACGCCCAGGATCCCAGAACTCTGGGAGGCTGAGACAGGAGGATCACAAGTTCAAGCCCAACATAGACAACTTAGGGACTTAGCAAGATGCTGTCTAAAAAAAAACAAAAAGCAAAAAAAAATTAAAAGGGCTGGGAATGTAGCTCAGTCCAAAGGCACTGGATTCAATCTCCAGTACTCTTTTTAAAAAAAAGTAAAATAAAATAAAAGCCCTTAAAAGGAGGGGCTGGGGATGTGGCTCAGTGTAGAACCCTTGTCTAGCATGCACCGGGACCTGGGTCCCATCCCAGCACGGCCAAAATATCAAAATAGCACTTAGAATAAGCATTCGATCAGCAGCAGCTTTATTCCGATTAACTATGTCTAGCTTCGGGACAGAGTCCCCGCGGATTCCGCCATTCTCAGCTGTCACGTCAGTGTCAGCAGGAGGCTTTTAAGACCCCCACCTTAACTTGAGGAAGGCCCAAGGTCTCCTCACCTGGCCAGGGCGACCAGTCAACACGGGGTGCCCAAGCAAAATAGACAGCTCGATCACAGTCCCAGGTCCCTTCCCAGCAGGGTCGCTCAGGGCTGTCCAACCGCTCCTTCTCTCTCCTCAGGGACCAATGCGCCCAGAGGCTGTGCTGAGTTTGAGGGCCTCCAAGTCCCAGGCAGGACCGCTGACAGCTGTCCCAAGTGGTTCAGCCCACAACCCAGCCTCGGGCGGCTCCCACCTTCCTCCCTCGGGTTCCTCACCCCGTCTGCTCACCTCTGGCCCCACCTGCTCCAAGCCCCGCCCATCTCCTGCCCCGGGTCACGCAGAGGTGAGTGGTGCGCAGTCCTCCAGCACTGCCACGCGGCGCCGCCGAGAATGTCTCCACCAACGGCCACTGGAGGGCTAACCCTGGGAGGGAAAGACGGTCATCCGGACCGGTGGAGCTGCTCAATGCGCAGGAGGGGCCTGAACCCGTCCCCGAATGTCTCTGGAGAGAGGTGGGGACGCGGGGTGTCATACGGAGGTTGAGGACTTGCCCGGGGCCCACACATTGGCGATGCCAGGGCGCCAGGCTCCGTGCAGAGCCACACACTGCTGTCTCCAGGGGAAGAAGGCTTGGTCACCAGCGCCAATCGACCCTGGGGACATGGGCTGCACGGTCTGGAAGCCCTATCTCTGGGCCACAGGTCCCTGGAGTGTTAATGGTGAGGAGCGCTGGAGCCTGCCCAGCCCAGGTTCTGAAAGTCCAAGGCCCAGCAACGAGCAGCTGAGGGCAGGGCTCCCACAGAGGCGGTGTATCTGCCAGCCCAGCACCACCTGCTCAAGGAAGGGCACCCATGGGCCCAGGGAAGCCTGGCAACCCAGGGCAAGAGCACTAGCAGGGTGGGCTCCGGGAAGGTGACAAAAACCACTTTAGCAAGGTGTGGTGGTGCACACCTGTAATCCCAGCACTAGAGAGGCTGAGTGAGGCAGGAGGATTGCTGCTAGTTCAAGACCAAAAAACAAAAACAAATCCAACCAAAAAAAAAAAAAAATCACCTTAACTGGGTACGTGGGACAGATGGGAGAGAGCTGAGGCTCTAGCTTTTCAGGAAGCTGAGGCAGGAAGATCACTTGAGTGCAGGGGTCCGGGTCAGGCTGGGAAACATAGTGAAACCCTGTCTCTCTAGTGTGCTCTCTCTTTTCTCTCTCTCTCTTTTTTCTTTCTTTTTTTTCTGCAATACCAGGGATTGAACCCACAGGCTAGCATTTACTTCACCACTGGAGTAAATTTTGGTCCTGGAACTCACAGCAATCCTCCTACTTCAGCCTCCCCAGTCCTGGGATTATAGGTGTGCACCACACCCTGCTAAAGTGGTGAGTTTTATCACCTGTCCTTCTACATCCTCAACCCTATTTTTGCCCAGGACTTGTGCCACTACACCTGTTTTTAAAACAGGTCCCTTAAAAAAAAATAGCCAGGCAAGGTGCCACAGTCCCGTAAGCCCAGCACTTGGGAGGCTGAGGTAAGAGTACTGCCATGAGTTTGAGGTCAGCCTGGGTTACACAGTGAGACCTTTTCTCAAAAAAAAATAATAATAATAAGCCCACTACACATTTGTGGCTCACCAGTCCCAATCTTACCTCACTTGCATGAATGACTCCAAGGAGCAGTGTCTACTTTAGGGCAGAGGCAGACACTGCTAGCAGGCCCCACCCTCCCCACAAGAGAGCTCTGTCCCCAGCCCAAGCAGCATGGCCCTCACTGCCGAGGGGCAGTGTCTACAGGGACAGCAGCACCTCTGATGAAACAGGGGCAGGTATGGGGGGCAGGACAAACCGGAGCCAAGATGCCACTCCGCTGCTTCCTGGCTGTGACTGGACCCACTCCTCTGAGTGGTCCTTACCTGTAAAGTAGAAGGGACATGAGTTCCCCAGATCAGGTGCTCAAGGGACTCGGGGACTGCTAGCTACGAAGGTACTCTGGGAGGCTGAGGCAGGAAGACTGAAAGTATGACCCCAGCCCAGGTAACTTAGTGACTTAGCAAGACCTTGTCTCAAAGTAAAATAAAATTTAAAAGGACTGGGGATGTAACTGGGTATGAAGGCCCTGGGGTCAATCCCCAGAAGAGCAAATGAATGAATGAAACCACCACTAGCTGCCACCAAGAGCAACATCCTCCCACTCTGTGGCTCTGGCCATTCTACCCCAGAGTCAGAGAGACCTGGATCTGGATCTTTCTCAACCAGGATGTGACCTCAAGCAAGGTCCCTTGTTTTTCAGAACTTCAGTTTCCTTCTTTACAGAACAGAGGTTCAAAGGGTGGTTCTCAGGGTCTTTGGAAGGACACAATGAACATGATTGGTCCCTACTATTACTACTCTCCAACGATAAAAAAAGAAGAGTGGTGGCTCAGTGAAAGAACCCTGGGTTCTACCCCTAGTCCCCCAAAAAAGAAGGAAAAAGAGAGCGTACAAGGAAGAATCACACCAGGGCCCATCCTATTTTCAAATCCAAAATCAATCCCAAAGGCATTTTCTAAACCTTTGTTCAGTGCAGAGTACAGAAAAGTATGAGAGAGAACAAGCAGTCCTCGATCTCAGAACACAAAACCTGCCAGAAAACAGGTACTAGGAAGCCAGGCATGGGGGCACACTCCTATGATCCCAGTACTCTGGAAGGCTGAGGCAGGAGGATCAAAAGTTCACGCCCAGCTTCACTCACCAAGACGTGTCTTTTTTTTTTTTTTTGTACCGGGGATCGAACTCAGGTCCTTGTGCTTGCGCAGCAGGCATCGAAACCACTAAGCTAAATCCCCGGCCCCTAGACCTGTCTTTTTATTTTTATTTTATTTTATTTATTTATTTATTTAGGTACCGGGGATCAAACTCCGGACCTTGTGCTTTCAAGGCAGGCAGCGGAACCACTGAGCTAAATCCCCAGCCCCTGTCTTTTTATTTTTGAATAAAAACACAGAAAATGGCCTGAGAATGTGACTTCAATGGGTTCAATCTCCAGTACCACCAAAAAATAAAAATAAAAAAACAGGCAACAGTACATAGCCAGACTCTATGCTAATGAGGCTGAGGATGTGGCCCAGTGGTAGATTGTGTGCTTAGTATGATGCAACGCCCTAGGATCCATCCCCAGCAATGAACGCAAAAAACAAAACAGAAACAAACATCTGAGATTCCACCTCTTAGATGTAACATATATGTACATTTTACTTTACTTCAGGTTCTTTTGTTCAAGAGCAAAAACCAGATCAGACATAGCTAAAGCCTCCCATACTATTCTGCACCCAAGCGATAACACCTCTAACTACTGTGCAATGCCCATGCTCCTGAACGCTTATTACTTCTGAATCCTTTCTTATGCATATACCATAAACCAGTGGTGGCAAACCTTTGGCACACATGCCACAGCGGAGTATCTGTTATTGAAAGATCTAAAAGGTTCACCCATCACTGCCATAAACAATACATGGAGACCTCATTTGACAGGTTTTGGGTTTTTTCAGACAATGTCTCACTATCCAGCCCAGGCTGGCCTCGAACTTGCATCAATCCTCCTGCCTCAACCTTCTGAGTGCTGGGATTACAGGCCTTCGCCACCATGCCCAGCTTTTTTTTTTTTCTAGTCTCCCTGTGTACCCCAGGCTAGTCTCCATCCTGCAGTGATCCTCCTGTCTCAACTTCCTAAATAATGGGTTTATAGGTGTGTACCACCATTCCTGGCATGCTTTTAAAATTTATGGAATATTCTGCAACTTGCTTTTTTCTATTGCATGTGATGTCTGGAGATATACAGAAGGACTGGGTAAATCTAAGCAGAATTTTCCTCCATCACAGGCTCCCCACAACAGTCAAAACGAACAATTCAGACAGAGCGCCATGCAGCACCACTGGCTTTATGCATACCTTAGATATTTCAGCCACTTCATAATTTTTTTTTTCAGTGCTGAGGACTGAACCCAAAGCCTCCCCATTCTGGCAAGCATTACACCACTGAGCTACACCCCCCAGCCCATTTCTTTCTTTCTTTCTTTTTTTTTTTTTTGTACCAGGGATCGAACTCAGGACCTTCCAATTTCAAGGCTGGTGGCGGAACCACTGAGCTAAATCCCCAGCTCCATTCCTTTTATTTCTTGAGACAAGGTCTCACTAAATTACCCAGACTAGCCTCAAACTTGGGAGCTTCCTGCCTCAGCCTCCCAGAGCACTGGGATTACAGGCATGTGCCACTGAGCCTGGCTAATGTTTCTTTCTTTCTTTTTTTTTTTTTTTCGGTACCGGGGATTGAACTCGGGTCCTTGCGCTTGCGCAGCAGGTGACAAAACCACTGAGCTAAATCCCTGGCCCATGGCTAATGTTTCTTAATACCAGCCAGTGGTTGCATACTCAAGTGGGGTTCACCCCAAGGAGCAACTATAGACAGTCTCAGAGAGGTAAACTAATCTAACTTGAGTCACACAACTATTTAGTCAATGACAGTACCAGGATTTGGCTCTGGCTCTTTCCAAAGTACACACACCTCTGACACCATTACCCACAAGTCTACTTTCCCCTTCACTGTCGCCTTCCTAGGCAATTTTCACTCCAGACAATTTCTTCCTGACCACAACTCTACTTCTACAACTTTCATTCTAACTGGGCATGGTGGCACACGCCTGTTATCCCAGTGTTCAGGAGGTCATGGCAGGAGGACCACCTCAAGTTCGAGGCTGGCCTGGACTGCAAAGTAAGACCTTGTCTCAAAAAAAACAAAAACCCCCAGAACTTTGTGTTTTTTGGTACTGGGGATCGAACTCGGGACCTTGCGCTTTCCAGGCAGGCGGTGGAACCACTGAGCTAAATCCCAGGCCCAAGAGCTTTCATTCTTATACCTCGAGTGGAAGCTGATGCAGGAACTTGCCAAAGACATAGTGATAAACCAGTCTAATATTATTTGTAAGATGGTCACCAAAAGAGCTACCCTTGCCAGGCTTGGTGGTGTTTGCCTGTAATCCCAGCACTCTGGGAGGCTGAGGCAGGAGGATTACAAATTCCAGCCCAGACTTGACAATTTAGCACTTAATGAGACCCTGTGTCAAAACAATAAAAAAAAAAAAGAAAAAAGGAGGCCTGAAGATGTAGCTCAGTGCAAAAGCTCTGGGTTCAAATCCCCAGTATGAAACAGGAAGGGAAAGAGGGATGAGAGGGCAAGCTCCCCATGAGGAGATGGTAGACCCTAAATCAGGATCTCATCACATCCAGGTACTCAGCTGCAGGAATGGAGCAGGCTAGGCTCCTGCAGGCTGTAGTGGACTGATTTCCTAGGAATTCCCAGGCTCATTTACAAGATTCATTGGCTGTTACTCCAGCTGTTCCTCCAGCTGTTCCTAGGATCATCACTTCCTGTCCCATCTACAGCAGCAGAAACACCAATTTAAAAAAAGCCTGCAGTAGTAGACCAGGACAAGCAGTTCTCTCACCAACCTTGCTCTGACCCCAAGATAATCCCAAGGCCTGCTCTGGCCTTCCAAGGAGCTGGCTCCAGCCAAGGCTCAAAACTGACCTGTTCTATTGGCTGGGCATGGTAGCACAAGCCTGTCATCCCAGCACTCGGGACGTTGATGCAGGAAGACCACCCCAAGTGTGAAGCCAGCCTGTACTACACAGTTCAAAACCAGCAAGACATTGTCTCAAAAAAAAAAAAAAAAAGCTGGAAGCCAAAGGATGAGTTTAGTCCCTAACAGAAATTTACCCTTGATGCAGATAATTGAAACCCTTTCCTAAACCACCAGGTAAATGTGAAAGTGTCTCTTCTATTTTTATTAGCCATGGGCCAGGGATTTAGCTCAGTGGTGCCACTGCTCAAGCTCAAGGTCCTGAGTTCGATCTCTAGTACTCACCCCCCAAACAAAGCTTATTTTGATTGGCCTACACCAAATCCTTGGAGTAAACTAACCTGCTTGCAGGGTAAAGTGGGTCAGAACACAACTCCTCCCATGAGGAAACTCGCTTAGCTCTCGTATCTGGCACCCATTACCAGAGGATGATAACAAAGAACACAGTAAGGAGGGCCGGGGATTTAGCTCAGTGGTTCCGAAGCCTGCCTTGCAAGTGCAAGGACCCGAATTTGATCCCCGGTACCAAAAAAAAAAAAAAAACACAGTAAGGGGCCGGGGATTTAGCTCAGTGGTTTCGCTGCCTGCTGCATAAGCACAAGGACCCAAGTTCGATCCCCAATTCCAAAAAAAAGAACATAGTAAAACAATGGTTTATGTTTCTCCCCAAGGTCACTTTGGTTAGTTTGCTCTGAGGTGCTAGGAATGTAACCTAGGACTTGTGTGTGCTTGGCAAGTGCTCTGCCACTAAGCTATACCTCCAGCCCCTCCAAGGTTACCCTTAACAGTGACTGGGGTGCTCCCTTCTCTGGCAGAGAAAAAGTTTAAGGGGGCCTGGGATTTAGCTCAGTGGTTTTGTCACCTGCTGCGCAGGCGCAAGGACCCGAGTTCGGTCCCTGGTACCAAAAAAACAAAAACAAAAAAGACTGGGCTGGGGATTTAGCTCAGTGGTTCCAGCATCTGTCTTGCAAGTGCAAGGTCCCGAGTTCAATCCCCAGTACCAAAAAAAAAAAGAATAAAAAGTTTATTAAGGTACAGCAAGTTCTCCAGTCCAAGCCACCAACCTAAAGCTGGGCCCAGTTTCCTGGAACAAAAATGCCCACTCTCAGAAGTCTACTTTATTTAACTCTTAACAAACAAAAATCAACTTCCCTCTGCTGAGAGGTCCCCAGAGCAGTCTGATCTGTACAGCAAGTACTGCCAAGGGCTGGGGGTATTGGGAACAGTTACTGTTAAATGGGTGCAAGAGAAAGAGAAGAGTTTTGCAGATGGCTGGTGACAATGGCTGCAGAACAACGTGAATGTACTTAACACCACTTAACTGTACACTTCAAAATAGTTAGGATAGCTGGGGATTTAGCTCAGTGGTTCCGCTGCCTGCCTTGCAAGCGCAAGGACCCGAGTTCGATCCCCGGTACCAAAAAAAAAAATAGGATAGCCGGGGATTTAGCTCAGTGGTTCTGGTGCCTGCCATGCAAGCGCAAGGTCCTGAGTTCGATTCCCCCATACCAAAAAAAAAAAAAAATATATATATATATATATATATACACACACATACTGATTGTTCAAAATAGGATAGACTTGATGCATTTTTTGCCACAATTTTTTAAATCTCAGAGGTGGAGGAAATAAGAAATCTACATAAAATGCCTGGGCAGGGGATTTAACTCAGTGGCGCCACTTGCCTCGCAAAGCAAGGTTCCAAGTTTGACCCTCGGTACCAAAAACAAAAGCAAAAAAACTTCGACTTGCTAGTTTTCATTTAAGGATCTGCATGGTAAAGTGACTAAAAACTCTGTCTTTGGGGGCTGGGGATTTAGCTCAGTGGTTCCGCCACCTGCCTCGAAAGGACAAGGGCCTGAGTTCGATCCCCGGTATCAAAAAAAAAAAAAAAACTCTGTCTCTGGAGTGCTGGTTCCCTCTCTGTTCCCAACTTTTTGGCTGGAGGGCCTTTGGAAAAGTCATGACATCTTTAAGACCTTTTTCACCTACATAAATGGGGAGAGTAATAGTGTCCTACCTTTCAGGGCCATGAGGATGAAAATAAGGTGACATAGGGCCGGAGATTTAGCTCAGTGGCACCGCGCCTGCCTTGCAAGTGCAAGGGCCTGAGTTCGATCCCCGGTACCGCAAAAAAAAAAAAAAAGAAAAGGAAAGAAGGTGATAGATCATTGCACAAGTGCAACCACTTGCTAAATTATTCTTATTATAAAGGTTAATATATTAGTTTAATGACAGTGATTTAGTCGTCAATAGCTGATAGTCATCAATACTGTCAGCTAAGTCGATAAGCACAATAGACGATTTCGTTTTAAGGGAAAAAGTCTCAACTTAGGAGTCAAAAGACTTGGGCTTTAAGAGTGACTGTGGCATAAGATCTCTCCGTGGTGATTACGCACCAGGCGGCATCTCCTTTGCTGAACTTCTTGGGGAGCTTCCCGCACGAAGATGGGGTCCAAAGGTCACCCCCAGGAGAGGGCTAATTGCAGAGTCTGCCCGAGGGGGTGGCAGGCGCAAGATCTGTGCAAGACTCCCTCAGACCGGGAGCACAAGTTCCGCGTATGCAAATCAGCCAACTGGGAAAGCTGCAAGCACTCTGTAAGGTTTTCCCAGGCCCTAGAGACCCCAAGAAAAGGCACCCCCAAAACAGCCTGGGTTGCAGATTTATAAATACCTCCTCCGCGCATGCGCACTAGATTTTACGAGTGGCCGCGGGGCGCAGCGCACGCCCACTGCGACTGCGCCATCCGGCTCTCCCTTTGGGGCAACAGACGAAAAGATGGGGGGGTCCTGTAGTCCCGGAAAAAAAAACGAATAATAAGGCGGTGTCCGCTCGGTCACTGCTTCTTTGTTTCTTACCTCATAGTGCTTCATGGCTCCTTTACTCGGTGCTTCCCGCTCCGACTGCCGCTGACTACCTGCGCGCGACCCACACGGTGGCTCAACGTGCTCGCGACAGTCGCCCTAGACTAACTGCGCTCCGCGTCCGCCCCGCCCCTCGCCAATCAGCAGTAGGGGTGCCCACCCTCGGCCTCGCTGCAAAGGGCCAACAAGATCAAAGACTAGCGGCTCGCACCACAGGACCAACCAATCACCTTTCGGGACCCACTGAGGAGGTGGAGCAAGGGTAGGAGTGACTAAAAGAAGGAGTTTGACCAACCACCAATCAAAAGGGAGTGTCGGCTCCTCCCACTCCTTTTCCCCGCCCCCTGGAGGCGTCTCTGTGGAAACCAAGGGACGCGGTGGTTACTACAACTGGCGGAGGCGGGAGCAAGAAGTTGAATGACAGGAAGGGCAGCCTCCACAAGGCGGGCCGTGCGGCTGCGTGAGTTTCGAGGTGGATGGCGCCTCGGCGCTGGGGATCGTCGAGAGAGGATCAGGGGACCTGGCCGCGGACAGGTATCCTCCATCAGTCACGAGTGGACTGGAAGGAAAGGAGGTGACGTCAGGCTCCCTAGGACTTCAGCCTGCAACCTGAGCCAGTCCCATTCTGGGGTGTCTGCATTGCCTTCAGTGCTGTCCTGCTCCCCACCTTGCTCAGCCTCCACGCAAACGGTCCCAGGTGTCTCTGGGCGTCCTCTGGTGTGGTCGCTGCTGCGGTGTGGTCGGCCTGAGCCTGGAAGTGCAGAGTCCAAGCAGAGCTCTGTCGGTGTCAGATACACTCTTCGTGTCAGATACAGTACAGTGCTGCTAATGTCAGACGTGGGGTGAAAAAGTGAATGTAAGAAAATTATCTCATAACTTTTTATGTTGATTACACTTTGAAATTATAATTTTTTTTCGGCTTTGGGAATTGAACCGAGAGACCACTGAGCTATATCCCCAGCCATTTTCATTTATTCATTTTGAAAGAGAGTTTCCCAGCTGGTCATGGTGGCACACTCCTGTCATCTCAGCACTCAGGAGGATCACCTGAAACAGGAGGATCACCAGGAGTTCAAGGCCTGCCTGGGCTACTCAGTGAGTTCAAGCCCAGCATGGACTACATAGTGAGACTTTCAAAAACCTCAAAGGAAGAAAGAAATAGGGTCTCCTTAAGTAGCCCAGTCTGGCCTCAAACTTGTGATCCTCATATCTCAACCTCCCAAGAAAATGAGATTGAAATAATAATATATTTTTATGTATTGGATTAAGATGCGTTATTAAAATTAAATTATCTGGTTTCTTTTTACTTTGTTAACGTGCCTGTTTGCACCTCTTCCTTCCTTCCTTCCTTTCTTTCTTTTCAGTGCTTGGACATCAAACTCAAGGCCTCATGCATACTAGGCAGGCATTCTAGCACTGCTTTACAGCCTCCTATTTGATGATTTAAAATCACAGACACACGGGCTGGGGATTTAGCTCATTGGTGCTGCCGCCTGCCTCTCAAGCACAAGGTCATCCCCTGTACCAAAAAAAATGAGGAGGAAATGTATTTGAGCTCTGTCTCATTCTGAATATGAAAAAGAAAATGGCATCCTAAAATCACAGACACAGTATGTTCATGGCTCCCAAATTCTGCTGGACATTGCTGGCCTGAGGTCATGACTATATTCCATCATGACCTACTGGAAGATTAAGCATACAACACACACACACTCAAAACTTCAGGATGGGGCTAGGAATTTAGCTCAGTGGTTCTGCTGCCTGCCTTGCAAACACAAGGACCTGAGTTCAATCCCCGGTACCAAAAAAAAAAAAACTTTAGGACAGCTGGGTATGGTGGTACACGTCTGTAATCCCAGCTACTTGGGAGGCTGAGGTGGGAGGATTACAGTTTTGAACCCAGCCTGGGGAACTTAGCAAGACCTTGTCTCAAAATAAAATTTGAAAAGGAATGGGGTTGTAGCTCATTACTGGAGCCCTTACCAAGCATGTGCCAAGGTCCTGGGTTCCATTTTCAGTATCACCAAAAAAAGAAGAAAGCAGACAGAACCTGGCTCACTTCTTTACCTTTTCTCCTCCTTTTTCAGACCCTGGCCTTGAGGCTCCATCAGCTGCTGAACCCTCTGAAACTCAGAGGCCTGGCTCAGGTCACCATGAGAAGTCCTTAAAGGAAGAAATCTGAGTCAGAGAAGCAGGTCTGGGCCAAGGTGAGTGAGTGCTGGGGACTTAGTCATCCAGACTCCACTCAGGAAACTTCTGACACTGTTGCCTTTGGGAATTCTTGTCGCTGGAGTCCAGGAAAGCAAGGCCATGATCTTCAAAAACTCATTCTCTTTTTCACTCAGGCTAACTGGGCCAAAACAGGTAAAGCAAAAAGGTGTCCCGTTTCTGTTTTTTTTGCAGAACTGGAGATTGCACTGAGCCCCATCCCCAGCCCTTTTTATTTTGAGGGAAAGTCTTGCTAAGTTGCCCATGCTGGCCTTGAACTTTTGATCCTCCTGCCTTAGCCTCCCTGGTAGGCAGGATTACAGGTGTGTGCCACTGTGCTGTCTAAAACTGAAGGGTTTTTTCTGTTGGCAGTTTCGGTGCCTATCCTAAGGCTTTTTCTGTCCCAATAGACCTCACATCCTGCCCCTTTTGGGATGTGAAGGGTCAGTATTTACCCAGAGACCACAGGATTAAACCCTACCAGGTTGAGTTAGTTGAGCCGTCTAATTATGAAAGGCCAAGGAGGTAGGATAGAACCTTTAAAATCTAGCCACACTTTGGCACTTTGCTAGTTTTCCCAATTTCCTGCTTCTCTGATGCTATCTGACCTTAGTCTCACTTTTCCACTCATTACTGTATCCAAACAGATGTCATTTTGAAGATCCCATGCATCTTCCCACGAACTCCACACACTATGGAAACTCCCCTTTGCAACTGCTTTTATGAACCCAGCATTCATTCAACAAGCACCAAATCATCACTCTGCACCTATTATGCACCAGCCAGGCACACAAATAATTTCCACCCCTCCTCAATCACAGGAAGTGCTTAACATAGAAAGGCAGAATCCAGCCGGAAAGAGTACAGTCCCTCTTTGTTGTTTTGTTTCATCAGAGGTCCTAAGGATTGAACTCAGAGCCTTTGCACTGAGCTACATCCACAGCTCCCCCTACTTCTTTTAATTTTGTGACAGGGTCTCACTAAACTGCACACCTTAAGCACAAACTCATGATCTTCCTGCCTCAGGCTGCCAGAGCCACTATGCCCAGCTTATTGTTTTGGTTTTCGGTTTGTCGGTTGGTTTTTGAGACTGTCCCTCTCTGTAGTCCAGGCTGGCCTAGAACTCACTATGTAACCCAGGCTGGCCTAAGCTCTTGCTGATGGTCCTGCCTCAGCCTCCTAAGTGCTGGGATCACAGGCATGTGTCTGGCTCTTTTTTTTTTCTTTTTTCGAGACAAAGTGACCCTGTGTTCCCCAGGCTGGCAGCAAATTCCTGAGTTCTGGAGATCATCTTTCATCCTTCCTCCTCAGCCTCTAGAGTAGCTGGGACAACAGAAGGGAACCACACACCCAGCCCCTTTTGGGGCGTTACGGGCACGAGGAACCCTTTGTGCGCCTCCTCTGGCTCCCAGGAACCAGGCTATCAGCCATGAAAGCCACCCAGAATGAAGACTGGCCACTTTGTTCAACCAATGTGACACTTTCCTGCCACCCCTGCCAGGCCTTTCTGAGGGACAGCTGTGTTCTAACTTCGTCCTCAGCTCTGCATGGCGACTGACCCATTCCCCGCAATGACTCCGGCCTGTTAAGCGCTTGCTGAGCCGATTGTGATGAGATCTTTATTAAGGCCGTTTTCAAGGGGGACTTGCAGAGAGGTCCTAGGCTGTAGCAGCTTTGAGTTGATCTGAGCCTCCTGAGACCTCAGGTGTGGGGGACCCAAGGGCACTTGACAGTGGCGATGTGAGGTGCTCAGTAGGGTTCTCTCACAGGCTGTCCTTGTGTCTCCCACGGGCAGGAAAGTCAGGGTGTTGACTTTCCAGAACCTGGCCTAGCTTGTTTTCAGGTCTGTGCTGCAGCTTGTTCCCAGAGGGAAGGGGAGCCAAGACAGACAAGCCTGGGCTGGCTGGGAACTTTCCGCTGTGTCAGGAGCCTGGGACAGGCTCCCAAACCCTAGCCTGTCTTCCCTGGGATACATGGCTTTTTCTGTTTTCTGTTTTTTGGTTTTTATAGTACTGGGGATTGATCAGGGCCTCAGGCCTGCTAAGCAATCACTCTAGGTCTGAGTTCATGCCCAGCCCTTTTGAAATTTTATTTTGAGACAGAGTCTCACTAAGTTGCCCAGGTTCGCCATGAACTTGGGATCCTCCTGCTTCTGCTTTCGTAGTAGCTGGATTTGTGTGCCAGCTCATTTTCTCTTTTCTCTCTCTCTCTCTCAACACAGGGTCTCACTGTGTAACCCAGGTTGGCCTCAAACTCAAGATCTTCTTGCCTCAGCCTCCCAAGTGCCATCACGCCTAGCAACTGGCTGCTTTTAAACTAAGTAATAGGGCCAGGGATTTAGCTCAGTGGTTCTGCCACCCACCTCGAAAGTACAAGGTCCCGAGTTCAATCTCCAGTACCAAAAAATTAATTAATTAATAAACTAAGTAATAATTTGCACACAGTAAAATTCACCCTTTTTAGTGTGCAGTTCTGAACATACAGTCTTGCAACCACCACCACAATCAAATGCACACATTTCCATCATCCTAAACATTCCTTTCTGCCCCATTTGTGGCAGATTCCCAGCCCCAGATAACCACTGATCTACTTTCTGTTCTGACTCTTTTGTCTTTTCCAGAAGGTAGTAGAAAATGGAATCACAGTGCCCTTTGAGTCTGGCTTCTTTCACAAACAATGTGTTTGAAGTGCATGTGCACTCTTGCCTGTACCCAGAGCTCATCCCTTTTTATGGCTGAATAATATTCCATTGTGTGGATGAATCACAGTTTCTTTATCCATTCACCCACTGAAGGTTATATAGTTTTTTGTTTGGGCTGGCTCAGTTTATTTCCAATACTGGGGACTGAACCCGGGGACACTCTTAACACTGAGCTACACTCCCAGCCCTTTTTATTTTTTGAGACACATTCTCACTATGTACCCCAGGCTGGCCTCAAACTCTATATCCTCTTGCCTCAGCCTCAGAGTAGCTGGGATTACAGAGGTGCACCCAGCAAGGACATATTGGTTTTAACTCATGTTTGTAACTACTCATGAAACCTCAGTTAAGATAAAGCCCTATTGTTATGAGGACCCACTTTGTTTTAATGGAACATGAGTGTCCCTGGAGGGCTGGGGGAGTGGTGGCTCCTGCGGCTGTCATGTTGGAGACTGAGCAGCAGGTAAAGAGGTGAAGAGAACGGTAACACTATTGTGCCAATTAATGCTATCACCATCTGAGTCACATTGCACACCAGCTGCTTACTGCAAGCACTCAGCGTGCCAATACATCAGCATTCCCCCCACCGGGTCTCCCTGGGCAGGTCACGTGACTGCTTAGAGGCTCAGTCTCCCCAGCTGTACACTGGAGTAAGGAGAGTCCAACTCTGGCCACTGCAGTGGCCAATCAGTTACATAGCACGCTGGACAGGGCAGCCCCAACTCTTAGGGTGGTTCTGCAATTCCATGAGTTAACAGAAGCTTGGGCCAGGGATTTAGCTCATTGGTGCCGCCTCCTGCCTTGCAAGTGCAAGGTCCTGAGTTCGATCCCCAGTACCAGAAAACAAGACAAAAACAGAAGCTCAGTTGTGAGCGCTTGCCTGGCTTGCACAGGCCCTGAGTTCCAACCCCCAGCACAACCAAACACAAAAAATAAAATAATGAGCTAAACAAAAAACAAAATAATGAGCTAAAACTCATAGAGCTCATGGAACAAGATTGACCATGTTGATGTTAGCTGGTTTTTCTTTTCTTTGTTTTGTTATTGTTGTTGTTTGAGATGGGGTGTCACCTTGAACTGGCCTTGAACTCAGGAAGGTCCTCCTGCCTCAGCCTCACTGGGACTGCAGCCTTGGGCCACTACACCCAGCTTCACTGTTCTCATAATGACATTAATTTCCTGGCCCCTCTCAATTTCATCCATATAGCAACACCAGAAGATAAAATCTGTTCTTATCTCCATTTGCACAGTACAAACAGGCACCATGAGAAATCATCATGCAAGAGCATCCACGAGATCACTAAGTAAATAGCAGGTCCATCTAGGGTTTGGGCTGGGGTGACTGAGCCCAGATTCGCCACTAGTTCCTTTATCAGTCAAGGTTTCAGCAAAGAAACCGAACAAGTGGCGCATTTGCATGTGTGCGTGTTTTAACATCCATTTCAGGGCTAGGCGTGAATCTTGGCAGTGAGCACGTGAATATTATGTGCGAGATGCTGAGTTCCATCCCCAGCACTGCAAAAAAAATAAAAAAGCATAGAGAGAGATGTATTTCAGGGATTTGGCTTACATCCTTTGAGGGCTGGCAAGTCTGAGGGTGGAAACAGGGAGAGCCGTGGCTTCTCTCACAGGGGACCTGCAATGTTACCTTATCCAGCCTCCACACCGACTGGATGAAGCATACCCCATTATCCTGGGGCCTTGAGCTAAAGTCACAATTGCAGATGTCATCCACCCACATCTACAGGGACCTGGACAGCCACACCTAAGTCTCATCTACCTGAATCACAAGGCTCTGGCCCAGAACTCACTGCCCTGGCTTCTCTGGATGCAAAGCCCTGGATCCAGAGGTTTGGTAGAGGGCAGGTTTGTAGGAAAGTTCTGAAGCGCCTAGTTGGGCCCAGGGCAATTTGGCTTAAGGACAGTTACTGGTTTTGCTTAGTGTTGGGGTTTTGCTGTTACTCGGTCCTCGGGATTGAATCCGAGGCCTCACAGCTGCAAAACACACACTCTATCATGAGCTACATCCTCAGCCAGATTTGATTTTTTTGTTTTTTGGTTGCTTGGCTTTTTATTTTGTTTTGGGGTTTTTGCTGTTTTTTGAAACAGGGTCCCTAGGCTGGCCTCCTACTTGCCAATGTGCAAATCTCCTGTCTCAGCTTCCCCAGTGCTGGGATTATAGGGATATACCACTACACCCAGCTTTCAGTTTGTTTTTTTTGTTTATTTTTGGTTTGTTTGGTTGGTTTTGTGTGTGTGTGTGGTACTGGGGATTGATCCCAGTGCCTTCTCACTGAGCTACCAGCCCTTTAATAAAAATAAATAAATAAATAAAACTTTTTTTAGATAGAGTCTTGCTAAATTGCACAAGCTGAGCTTGAACTTTCAATATTCCTGCCTTAGCCTCCGGAGTGCTGGGATTAGTCATGCACCACCACACCCAGTTACAGAGCCAGTATACAGCCCCAACCTTCCAGCCTGGTCTTCCAGGAACCCCACTTCTTTCCTAGGGCCTTCTCAGGGGTACCCCTTTAGAGCTCCTTTCCCCACAGGCACCCCCAGACTTTCACAGGCAAACAGGATCACAGTGGCCCACAGGGAGAAGACCTCTGGGAACCAAGCTTGGTCAGGGCCCGCCAAGCGTCCGCCCTGGTGGCAACCTCAGAGTGACATTGAGCAGGAAAGCCCAACACCAAGCTCTTTTCAGATTGAGTGGCAATTTCTCTCCCCTTCTTTCTTTCTATTGTTTGTATTTTGAGACAGGGTCTCACTATGTGGCTGAGGCTGGCCCTGAATTCACTCTGTATCCCAGGCTGGCCTTGCACTGAGCGATCTTCCTGCCTCGGCCTACCTAGTGCATATATTACTGGCCCGTGTTTCTTGAGAAGATGATGAAGTGAAAGGACCCTCTCCCAGGTCTCTGGGGTCTTGGGGGTGAGGACCAGGGGCAGCCTTTGACTCCAACTGCACTGTTGGACTGCCTACCGCTGGTAGGCACTTTCCGCCCCTATGTGGGGACAGAAGTTCTACCATATGGGAGAAGCGCCTCCTAACCTATTGACCCAGGCAGGAGGCGGGCGCACGATAGGGCGATTGAGGTACCGAAAAAAGGTTGCGATTGGCTGTTGCCCCAGGGTGGGTGGGACTCCGCTGTCTAGTGCGTGCGCCGCGGGGAGGAGTTGCCAGCGCAGAGTGGGGAGGGACGTGACCTCGGGCGGACAGCGGTTGGCGGCCGAACCCCTCCCCGGACGTCCCGCGTCACGGATTCGTCGTAGACGATTGGCTGGTGCGGCTCGGAGGGCGGGGCGGAAGGTTCTGGAGGGGGCTGGCGGGCTCTGGAAGCTTCCGCTGGACGGGTATATAGAGTTGCGGGACGGCGCGGTGGCGGAGCCGGGGTCGGCGACAGTGGGCGGCGGGTGACATGGGCAAGGACTACTATCAGACTCTGGGCCTGGCCCGAGGCGCGTCGGATGAGGAGATCAAACGCGCGTACCGTCGCCAGGCGCTGCGGTACCACCCCGACAAGAACAAGGAGCCGGGGGCCGAGGAGAAGTTCAAGGAGATCGCTGAGGCCTACGACGTGCTGAGCGACCCGCGCAAGCGCGAGATCTTCGACCGCCTCGGCGAGGAGGGTGCGTGCGACCTGCGCTGTCCGGGCCTCCGCGCTCCCCCGGCTACCCCGGCTCCCCGCGGTCCTAGGCCGCATATCCGCCCTGCTGGGCGCAGGAGGCGGAGCGGGCGCCAAAGCCTCCAGCACGGCGGGCGAGGCAGACGCGCGGCCTCAAGGGGGTGCGGGAGACTGACCGCCCTGCGTGTTTTATTTCTTTTGAGGTGCTAGGAATTGCACCCAGGGCTTTTGCGCTGAGCTAATTTTCCAAAACCCTCTTTCTAAGTTTATTGTATTGGTTTCCTCGCGGCGATCCTCCTGCCTCAGCCTCTGGCGTGCTCGGTTTACAGGCGTGTTGCTACACCCTGTCTTTAAAATTTTTTTTTTTTTCCTTTGGAGACAAGTTCTGTTAAATTGCCCAAACTGGACACAGACTTGGCGATCCTGCCTCAGCCTCCCCGAGTGCTGTTGAGATTGCAGGCATGCACCAGCGTGCCTGGCTTCAACTGTAGTTTTACTCTGTCTGCTCTTCGCTTGCCCTGGAGACTAGCGCACACTCTGAATCAGGCCTTTCTCCTTTGAGCTCTTTGGCCAGTGCCGGCTGGGAGGGTGCTCAGTCAAGTGGCAGGGCCTGGGCTACCTCAGAGCTTGAGCCCTTTTTAAATTTTGTTTGTATGTATGTATGTATGCATATATATGTATGTATGCATATATATATGTAGGTATGTATGCATGCATGTATTTATTTTGGAGGCAGGGTTTCACTTTGTAGTTAAAACTGGCCTTGAACCCACTTTGTACCCCGGGCTGGCAATCCCAGAGGAGGAAGAGCCCAGGCTGCAGTGTCCAGGCAGAAGCTTAGAGCTGAAAAAAAAAAGTGGCCGGGGATTTAGCTCAGTGGTTCTGCTGCCTACCTTGCCAAGTGCAAGGACCCGAGTTTGAGCTTCAGTACCAAAAAAAAAGCAGCTTAGAGCTCAGCCCTTTGCCACTGACCGGGCACTGTTAAGCGAAAGGTGCTGATCTGCTTTCTTCTGCTGTTGCTGCTGTGGGAGATGAATTCTTGGGTTGCTTCCTCACTTTTCCATGACAGGCTAAACATTCCTCCCCTAGGCTTCCCAGGCTTTCCCCTTCAGGAAGCTCCTGAAGAGAAGCACCTGGCCAGCTGTCTGACACAGGTCTTGCTTTTCAGGTCTAAAGGGCAGTGGCCCCAGTGGTGGTGGCAGCGGCGGTACGAACGGGACTTCTTTCAGCTACACATTCCACGGAGACCCACATGCTATGTTTGCGGAGTTTTTCGGTGGGAGAAATCCCTTTGACAACTTTTTTGGGCAGCGGAATGGGGAAGAAGGCATGGACATTGATGACCCGTTCTCTGGCTTTCCCATGGGCATGGGTGGCTTCACCAATATGAACTTCAGTCGCTCCCGCCCTGCCCAGGAACCTGCCCGAAAGAAGCAAGATCCCCCTGTCACCCACGACCTTAGGGTCTCCCTTGAAGAGATCTACAGTGGCTGTACCAAGAAGATGAAAATCTCCCACAAGCGGCTCAACCCCGATGGAAAGAGCATTCGAAACGAAGACAAAATCCTGACCATCGAAGTGAAGAAGGGTTGGAAAGAAGGGACCAAAATTACCTTCCCCAAGGAAGGAGACCAGACCTCCAACAACATTCCAGCTGACATTGTCTTTGTTTTAAAGGACAAGCCACACAATATCTTCAAGAGAGATGGCTCTGACGTCATCTATCCTGCCAGGATCAGCCTTCGGGAGGTAAGGACAGGAGAGCTGTGCCTTGCAGGGAGGGAGGAGGGGCTGCTTCCCCCAGCTGTCCTGTCTTTGCTCCAGAAATGTTTTCTGAGCACACAGCCAGCTGGCCAGGATCTGTGGTGCTGGGCCTTCTGTGCTGGTGACATGGGTAGTTTTAGGTGCAGAGGCCTGGACAGAAGTCAGACTTCCTAAATGTCTCCCATTTAACACCCCTTTGCTTTCCAAGGCTCTCTGTGGCTGTACGGTGAACGTCCCTACTCTGGATGGCAGGACCATACCCGTCGTGTTCAAAGATGTCATCAGGCCTGGCATGAGGCGGAAAGTTCCTGGAGAAGGCCTCCCCCTCCCGAAGACACCCGAAAAACGAGGAGACCTTGTCATCGAGTTTGAAGTGACTTTCCCAGAAAGGATTCCACAGACGTCTAGAACCATCCTTGAGCAGGTTCTTCCCATATAGCCAGCTGTGTTCCTGAGGACTGACAGGGACCTTTCCAGAGCTCAAGGGTCTCCAGACCATGCCCCCCACCCCTACCTGTGGATGTGCAAGGGCGGGAGGACCCAGGGAGGGCTATTGTGCTGCTCGGTGTTTCCAGAGAATATATTGCAATCTGTAAAAGTTGTGCTTGGGTGGTTTTTCCAGCGACGGGGTGGCAAGTGCTGGGGCCAGCAGGAAAAGGCATCCAGTCTGCCCTGCTGGGTCCCTCAGCCCTCCTGGTGTGGGCCCATCCTCTGCTCCTCCTGCCCCTGCTCAGCCTGGGTGAGAGGTGGGTCCACAGCTGGACTTGATCCCTTTGCTTCCAGCTGTGAGGCAAGTGCCAGATCCTGTGCACTCCAGTCGCTGTTGTGTGATGAGTTCCTGTTTTATTCTCTATTTGTCTCTCCCGCCTTGTTCTTCCCCTGAAGAATCCTGTCTTCTCTTTGGCCACCTCAAATTGAGAACCTGAACCAACTGCAGAACTGCCTGGCTGGCACCACGAGCAATACCTTGTCCCGGCAGGACCAAAGGCACCGGCCTCCAGTGAACAAATCTCGAAGCTCTCTCTTCCCCAGGGTTCTGGGGAACCTGGCCAGAGCCAGATCCTCACCTGCAGCTCCTGTGAAGCCCACTTCATTGACTTCTGGGTTACAGTCTGTGCCTGCTCCAGAAGGAGATCCTCTGGTGTGCCTGGGGCTTACCAGTGGCCCAGGAAATTTTTTGTTTAATGGACTCTGGACTCTCAAAGGGATCTGATCCTTTTGAATTTTGCACAGCCCTAGATATAATCCCTTTTGATAAAAGGGTCTTTGCTTCTGATTACAGGAGCACTGTGGATCGTCTGTAAATATGTTTTTATAATTCCATGTACAGTTGGTGTGCACTCAGAAATAGTCCACGGCAGCTGATCCTCTTTGTACAGGGCCATAATGGATTTCAGAAGAAACCTTGTGGGTGGGGAGAGGTCAGAATGAAACCGTCTGTTCTCTGGAGACCAGTCTGGTGCTCAGACCTTTAGATTCATTGTACATTGCCACTGCCAACACAGACCAAAGTGTGTGACTTGTCATGCAGCATGACAGCATTAAAGACTGATGCTAAACTTCGGGGGAGTGGTTCTACAACTCTTGTTTGAGGGCTCTGCTGGTAGGGTGAGGTGGGCTGGGGCACCCCTCCAAAGGCAAGCAGGTTGGAGGAAGCATAAAGGGACCCTCTACAGGGCAAGAGAAGCCTGACCACCCTCTGGGAGGGGACAGCAGCCCAGCCAGGCCCTGGGTGCCCAAGTGAAGTGGATCCACCCTACCTGGGAAGGTTAGGGCCATGGTCTCCACTCCTTGGGGCTCCTGACTTCCTCTGGGGATTCAATCCCTGGGGCCACAGGGAGGGGCAAAGTGTACTTCCTGATTGCCTGTGGCTGCTGTGCTGGTGGGGCAGGCTGGGTGTTGGGCAGGCCCGGCCAAACCAGAACTAGGCTTCCAGCCGCCATTGCCGGGAGCCAGGCCAGGGCCGCCACACCCTGAGAAGAGCCATTTCCTGCCCCACTGGATATGCTGGCCATTGATGTGTTTGCTCTGTCATTTCTTTTAAGGAACTGGTTTTATTACAGGGTAAGTAATTGCACAGGCTTAGAAAAATGTTTTGCAACAAAATGGATTTTCTTCGTTTTTGAGTGTATTTTGTTTTGCAGTGCCAGAGATGGAACACAAGGCTTCTCTTCCTGCTAAGCACCACTGTACCCCTGCACTGAGTACCCAGCCATACTGAAGAATGTTTTAAAGGAAAAATTAATTTAACTGCATAGAAAGCCAATGGAAGAGTTAATTTTTCCATCCGGCTAAAACAGCCTCTGGAAGTCCAGAGGCGGCACCACCCAAGAGGACCCTGCTGTGATTGGGAATGTTCTGTTTTGTTTGTATTTTGAGACAGGGTCTTGCTATACAGTTCAGGGTGGCCTTGAACTCACAGCAATCCTCCTGCCTCAGCCTTCTAAGTGGTGGAATGACAGGCATGCAGTACCATGCCCAGATATGGGAATGTTCTGTATCATTTATTTATTTTTGGCTTTTTTTTTTTTTTTTGGTACCGGGGATCCAACTCAGGTCCTTGCACTTGCACAGCAGGCGGCGAAACCACTGAGCTAAATCCCCGGCCCATATTTTTGGCTTTTTTACTTTAATTTTTTTGAGACAAAGTCTCACTACATAGCCCAGGCTGGCCTTGAACTCACAGCAGTCCTCTTGCCTCACCCTCCCAAGTGCTGGGACAACAGGTGTGCACCACCATGACTGGCTTATCTTACATTATTTAAAAGAGTAAAGCTAAATAGTTTTGTAGTCGCTCCAGCCACAAACACTGCACTCAGCAGCTACACCTGCAACGTAGCTAGTGTCTGTCATGCAGCACAGGTCTAGAGGGCTTTTAGCAAGTGTGACTCATGGGTCACTTCTCCCCGAGCTGCCCCATGATGCCAGGAGTTGCCATCCCCCAGGTGAGCCCTGAAACATCAGAGCAGAGAGCAACCTTGGGAAGGGCATCCTTGAGTCAGCTAGATGACCTGGTTGGGTAAACTCCTTCAGTGCAGAACAGGCTCTGGTCTCCCTCACTGCCTCAGGGGCACATCTCCCTCATTCTGCAGCAGGGGCCCCTGAGAATTGCCCCGAGCAAAAGCACTGGAGCCTGGGAGTCCTGGGTGGGAGGGAGCAGGTTGGGACTCTGGGGGCATATCTTTGTAGTAGGGCTGGGGTGAGGCTCTGTGTACAGCACCTGCCTAGTGTTTCTGAGGCCTTGGGATCCACCCCAGCATTTTTGTAAAAACAAACAGCAAAACTCAATGCACATTTGTCAGGTGTGGTGGTACAGGCCTTATTCCCAGTTGCAGAGGAGGCCACAGCAGGAGGATTGCAAGTTTCAGCCCAGCCTGGGCAATTTAGTGACTCAGCAAGACCCTGATTGAGAAAAAGTAAGTGTAGCTTAGTGCTAGCAGTGGTAGAGCGCTTGCCTAGCATGTGCATGGACCCTGGGTCCCGTCCCTAGGACTGTCACAGGCACATGCACAGCCTGTGGGGAGAGCTGTGCTCCTTCCCTCTACTGAGCCTGAGGGTCCCTTTTTCCCTGCATCAAGTCAGACCAGCAATGGCACCATAAGTCTGCTCTCTTTTTTTTTTCTTTGGTACCAAGGATCAAACTCAGGTCAGGTCCTTTCGCTTTCGAGGCAGGCAGAACCACTGAGCTAAGTCCCCGACCCTGCTCCCTTTTTTAAAAAACATGTTTTTGTGCATCCAAGACAGAATCTGCCCTTATATAAGCATAATTTCTAACTTTTAAGTTTCACTTTTGGTCTGCATTATCAAAATAAACTGGAAAGTACACAGAGTGAAAATCCTCCCTCCCACCCAGGCATCGGTTTCCAACATTCCGGGTTTCTCCCCCCGGGTGCTGCGGAAATGATATACAGAGTCCATTTTCCTTCATGACTGTACCTCCCAAGTACTTCACCCCATACAGCAGACTGTGCTGACAGCTTCCAGCCCTACCCAAGCAAGAGCAGCCAGGTTGTTTTTATTTTGTTGTGCTCCAGGGCCTTCACACTGACCTACATCCCCGGCCCTTCTTTTAAAATTTCAGATTTTGAGACAAGGTCTCCCTAAGTTTCTAAGTTGCCCAGGTTGGGTTCTGTGTTAGTTACTTTTCTGTCATTGCTGAGACAAAATACCCGACACCCAAAAGTTAAAGGGGAAGGGGTTTATTTGGCTTACAGTTCATAGAGGTTTCAGGCCATAATCAACCAACTCCAAGGCAGGGATGACAAACAGGCGTGGCAGAGCAGAAACAACAGGGCACACACAAGGCAGCAAAGGTAACGAGAAGTTACCAGCATCTCCCTGCCCCTTTTGTCTTTTTCAGACTACTTCGGGCAGGTAGCACTCACACCCTTAATCTTAGTGCCCTTGAGCCTAGCATTGCATCGTGAATCACTTCCAACTTCACACTCTCTAGATCAAGCCTGTGGCCACATGAGGCTCTGGGGGGACATCCAGACCCAAACCATAGCAGGTTCCAAACTGCAGTCCTGCCTCAGCCTTCCAGGTGGCTGGGATGACAGGCATACCCCACCATGCCCAACCAGTTCACTGTTTAGTGACCTCTGAGTCCTCTCTAGGCATTCCTGCTTCCAGGTTTGAGTCTCAGCTTGACCACTCTCTACCAAGTGACCTAGCCCCTCTGTGCCTCCATTTCCTCAACTGTAAAAAAGGCGTAAGAATGGGACTGGTTGAATAGACGGGTAAGGATGTCCAGATACACAGATCACACACACACACACACACACACACACACACACGTGTTAGTGGCATGAAACAAGTGGTGGGTCATGGTTATCCTCACACTGTCACATGAACATGTCTCGGCCCCAGCTTGTGACCAGAACACAGGTGAGTCTGCAGTCTCAGGTCCCTGCTCTGTGCTAAGCACCCAAACCAAACCCGACGAGAGCCATGGAGGCGAAGTGCAGCCTCAGCTCCACCCAGCTGGAGCAAGCTGTTCCTGCATCGTGTCAGTTCTCCAGAGCCAGCCCCCAAGGACCAGCCCATCACCAGGAGCGGCAGGGGGGGGGCCCTAGGGCAGGAAAGCCCCGGATTGAGCTCAGCTCCTCCACTCTGCACTTGGTTTTGTTTTGTTTTGTTTGGTACCGGGGATCGAACTCCGATCCTTGAGCTTGCGCAGCAGGCAGCGAAACCACTGAGCCAAATCCCTGGCCTCCACTCTGCACTTGGGCAAGAGACTTCCTCTCAGAGGTTCAGTGTCCTGAGACTGAAAGCTGGGGAAATCTCTGGAGGTATTGAGACAGCTGGTTTGATAATGGGTCAGGACAATTGAAGAGCATAGTGATTAAGAAAACTCTCTGGGACCTGGGTTATGTGGGGCATGACTATAATACTAGCACTCAGGAGGCTGAGGCAGGAGAATCCCCCTGAATGCAAGGCCAGCCTTGACCACATACCAAGACCCTGTCTCAAAACAAAAAAGAAATACAAAATTTGTGGAGCTGGAGATGTATAGCTCAGTGGTTGAGCATGTGCTTAGCATGCTCAAAACTCTAGGACTGAGTCCCAGTAGTGAAAAATAACTAACAAATATTTTTTAAAATTTAGCAGAAAACATGCCCTTAAATAAATTGCTATTTCAACTGCAGGTGATGGCACACACCTATAATCCTCGTAGGCTGTTAGGAGGATCACAAGTTTGAACCCATCCTAGATAACATAATAATTTACTGAGGCTTCACCTCACTAATAAATAGGGAGAGAGTGAGGTATGTAGCTCTAGGCTCAATTCCAATACTCCCACGCCCCGAAATTTATTACTGTTAGCATCTATCCATTTTATGAACATTTATTTTTCTATTTACTCGGGGGGGGGGGGCGGTACAAGGTCTCACTATGCATTCCAGGCTGGCCTCAAACTCACACTGATCATCCTGCCCCAGTCTCCTGAGGACTGGGATGACAAGTGTGCAACTGCACACCTGGCTGTGAATGGATATTTATTGAGCCCCTCTTGTGTTCTAGTCCTGTCCTTAATGCTTGTTCACAGTAATGAACAAAACTGGCAAAATAATTCTTGTCCTTGGGCTGGGAAGGCAGCTCAGTGGTAGAACGCTTGCCTAGCTTCCACAAGGCCCTGGGTTCCATCCCAGTACTGTAGAAAAGGAAGGAAGGAAATTTCTATCCTTGTGAAACTGATGGTCATCAAGTGGAGGTAGAAAAGTATGCATAAATAAATAAAACATTCACTATGCAAGACAGTGCTGAAAGTAATGGAGAAATAGGAAACTAGTGGGTGGAGAGTGTCGGTCGGGTACATTTTTAAATAACACAGCAAACGCCTTCCCAAAATGGTGACATTTGAACAGAGATGATGGGGGGTGGTGTGAGTACTTTGGGAAGAGCATGCAGGCAATGGGAAGGGCATGTACAAAGGTCCTGGGGCAGAAACAATCAGAAGCCCAGTGGGCTGGGGAGTGGCAGAGGAGAAAGAGGAGAGTGAAGGATGCAGGACCTGGTGGGCTGCACCTTGGCTTTCTTCTGAGTAACAGCTTGCAAGGGTTTAAGCTTTTTTGGGGGGGGGGGGTAGCATCTCTGTATGTAGTTCAGGCTGGCCTTGAACCATGATCCTCCTGCCCCAGCCTCCTGAGTGCTAGGATTACAGGCATGCACCACCACACACCAGCTTGGAGGTGTTGTTTTGTTTTTCTTTGCTTGTGGCAAGGGCAAGGGTAGGAATGTCTGGATTTTTTGTGGGGGGATAAGGCCCGGGGCCTTTACACCAGCCCTTTCTTACGCTGAGAAAAAGTCTTGCTAAGTCCCTAAGTTGCCCAGGCTGGGCTTGAACCTGTGATCCTCCTGGCTCAGCCTCTCAGAATGCTGGGATGACAGATGTGTGCCACCATGCCCACCTTTGTCATTTCATTTTGTAATATCAAATCCCTAAGAATGTCATCAGTGCCTTAAAATTGCAGTGCACCAAACTTCCATCTCAAAACAGCACAACACAATAAGCTTCTCGATTTTCTACTCAAACCCAGACATTCAAGTTCATACACTCCTCTCCCCAAAGACCTGAGAACACTTCAAGGTCTGCTGATTCCTTGCTGGTTTCTGGGCGGAAGTGGAGTCTGCTTTCTTTGGACTTCTCAGGACTCTGATTACCCAGCAAAATAGCCAGCTCCTTCGTTCCCAGGTGAGGAGAGGCAACCTCACAGGAACAATCCACAAATTCCCCTTCCAGGGCACCCCGAGTTGCCTCGAGGTCAGCACCCATATTCTAATAAGCTTTGGACCACTGGTGCCCAGAGTGACTCCCAGCCAGGAACTGAGCCTTGGAGGGTTTGTTGAATGACTAATTTGATGACAAAATGATTCAGACAAGCATGCTTGCCTCTTTATTTCTGGGGGACCTCTCCCTGCTTTGTGATTCACGATGAGTCGCTGCACAGTTCCTGACAATGAGAAACAAGCATGGCAGTTGGGTGAGGAGTAGCTCATGAAGCTCACAGTGTGCCAGGAAACAGACCTGGAGGGGTGAGACGGGCTGGAGGTTTCAGTTTCCTGTGGCTGCCATAACTCGGGTGGTTTCAAACAACAGAAATTTGGGCCGGGGATTCAGCTCAGTGGTTTCACTGCCTGCTGTGCAAGCACAAGGACCCGAGTTTGATCCCTGGTACCAAAAAATAAATTAAAAAAAAAAAACAGAAATTTAAACTGGGCCTGGCACATGCCTGTAATCCCAGCACTCTGGAGGATGAGCCAGGAGAATCACTGCAAGTTTAAGGCCATCCTGGGCTACATAGTGAGTTCAAGGCCAGCCTGAAGTACGTAGTGATCCCCTATCTCAAAAAAAAAAAAAAAAACCCGAAAAAAATAAAACAAAACAGAAGATATATTTGAGCTCACAGGGACCCCTCCTGTGAGGGCACATGGTCACATGCGGATCCTGAGACAGGACGGGTGAGACGGGCCGCGGGTGTTCACGCGCGCCACCTGGTGGCTGTGGGAAGAACAGACTTGAGCTAACTAGGGCTCGAGGGTGTGGGTGGGAAAGAACTCAAGACGCAATTGGTTGTTAGTTTGGCTCGGTTTGAAGAGAGATATTCTTGCCAAATTCCCCAGGCTGGCCTCGAACTCGCAGTGATCCTCCTGCCTCAGTTTCACCGGGTGCTGGTCTCACAGGCCTGGGCCACCACACCTAGCTCAGAAAGCGCTTTGCTGTTGCTGGGGGAGTTGTAGCTCGGGGGTGGGGCACTTGCCTGGCTTGCGTGTGGCCCTGGCTTCCAACTCCAGAAAGCTGCCAGGACGCGAGGACAGCAGAGGTGGGGTGCCCAGAAGGCAGGAGTACAGGCAAACCCCAAGTTCAGGGGCCTGGACAAGTGAGACTGCCTTTACCTGGGGAAGGCGGGGGGCGGGGGGGGCGGAGGATAGACTCGGAGTGTTCATCGGTTCATCGGCCCTCGATTCGGATTAGGTGAGGCTCAGTCTGAGATGCCTGAGGCAGCTTTGTGGAGACAGAGTCGCAACCGCCTGTCAGCTGTGTTGGCAATGTGGTCGCCCGTTTCTTTCTCTGCTGCTGCCCGTGGCCCCACAGGAAATGTGAGCCTAGTTGCTGCTAAGTTTTACCATGACTTCTTAGAAACCAGCTGGCAAAGGCACCTGGGAGCTGGGCATGGTGGCTTACATGTATCCTCTCAGCACTTGGAAGGGTGAGGCAGGAGGATCTCCGTGAGTTCCAGGCCAGACTGGGCCACACAGTGAGACTCTGCCTCAAAAACAAACAACAAAAATATAAAAACAAAGTGTAAGATGGGGGTGGGGTGACAGGGGGCGGAGGGCACAAGCCCCTGGCTTCCATCCCCAAAACTGCAAAAAAAAAGAGGGCCGGGGATTTAGCTCAGTGGTTCTGCCACCTGCCTTGCAGGCTCAAGGACCTGAGTTCGATCCCCGGTACCCCCCCAAAAAAAAGAAAGAAAAGAAAAGTCATCAGTAATGTCTCTGGCACTGTCCCTCCCCTTCACTACATCTTAGACGTCTCCAGGTTGAGGACAGTGAAGCCCATGTTTCACTGTGCAGATCTAAAATGTCTGCAGGCTGGGCACCACAGGTGACCGGATCTCCGGGCACTGTCCTCAGCAGCAGATCCACCCACAGGAGAGCTCAGGGTCACCATGCTCTTGGAGGGGCCCTGCCTGCAGGTAGTCACTGGGCTGTGACCTGGAAGGCTGATTCTTGTTCCCAGTTCCTCCCTTCTCTCTATTTCCTGGCCACCAAGATGTGAGCCACTCCCCTCCACCAAGTCCCTCTGCCAAGCCAGGTCTGCCTCGGAGCCAGCCCACTGAAACCCAAAATGAACCTCTCCTCCTTAAGTTATGGGTGTTGGGTATTATCTCCCAGTGATGACAAAGTGACTAAGACACCACCCGACAGAGGGATGTTTCTGGATTGTCTTAGGGTTGGCCTGAAGGCCACATGTATGAGTTGCTGTGTAACTTTGAGCCAGTGTCTTCACCTCTCTGAGCCTCAGTCTCCTGCTCTGGAGAATAGCAGTGAAATCAGCACAGCCTCAAGAATTTGGGATAATGTGGTGGGAAGATACGTGAAAAGCAACCAGCATACAGCATGGCATGAGGCCAGGGGCCAACACAGCTTGCTATTTCTGTTCTGTTCCCATTATGACACACTTCGTTCCTTCCCCTCCATGTCCTCAGTTAATCATAGCAGCTGGGGTTCGTTAAGTGCTTATTATCTGGTGCCATCAGAGGCTCTGGACCTGGAGAGTTCCTTTAATCCTAACAGGACCATGACAGCCTTAGGAGGCGGGTCCCATTATTGAGTCCCATTGTACAAAAGAGGAGGCTGAGGCACAGAGGAGGAAGGAACCTGCCCAGGGTCACAGAGTTGGTGAGCAGTGAAAAGTAAGACTGGATTCTCCCCCGACTGGGAGGTGGACTAGGATTGGAATAAAGATACACAAAAAGCGAAACATAGAATGAATAGAGGAAAATGCAGAGGAATAACTTTGTAATCTACTGGTTGCAAAGACTTTTTCTTTCCTTTTTTGGCAGTTCTAGGGATTGAACCCAGGGTCTGTGTGTGGTAAGCAAGCATTCCACCACTGGTCTACTTTGTAGCCCAAAAGAGGTTTTTGTTTGTTTGTTGTTTGTTTGTTGCTTTTTGGTGCTGGGAAAGGAGCCCAGGATCTTGCTCATTACATTACCCAGCCATGAACCCGTGAACTTTTTTTTTTTTTTAATGCAGTTCTGGGGATTGAACCCAGGGCCTTGACACTGAGGTGGAGCCCCAGCTCTTTTTATTTTTTAAATTTTGAGACAGGGTTTTGCTATGTCTCTAAATTCCCCAGGCTGGGCTCAAAATTGCAATCCTCCTGCCTCAGCTTCCCAGAAGGCTGAGATGACAGGTGAGAGCCACCACACCCAGTTTATTGCCCAGCCTTTTATCCACTCATTCATTAATTTAATTGATTGATTTTGCCTCGTACAACTTTGATCTGTTTGAAGAGTCCAGATCAGTTACTTTGCAGAACACCCCTTGATCTGGATGTATGTGGCTGTTTTCTCATGATCAGATTCAGGCTCAACACTTGGGATGCTGCCACTGCAGCAGAGAACACATGAAATTGGCACTTTGATCACCTGGATTAAGTACCAATGTTCACCTTTTTTGTTTTTTTCTGAGACAGGCCTTCAATACATAGCCCAGGTTGGCCTCAAAGCTGGCAGCAATTACCAAAAAAAAAGCTGGCCGCAATCCCCCTGCCTCAGCCTCCTGAGTGCTGGTATTACAGATGTGTGCCTCTGAGCCCAGCCCAATGCTAATTTTGAATGCTTGGCTAAGGTGGTGCCTGGTACATTTCTCCACTGTACAGTTTCTACACAATGCATTATCCCTTTCATACCATCATACCATCGGAAAATCGAAATGGAACCACTGGAAATCAGGAACCATCTGTAAAACCTACATCTCCCCTGTTCTAATTAAGAATGCAATCTGTGAGCTAATCCTTTGAGACTGTGTGAAATTTACTTCCCCAGTGATAAACCTTGCCTCAAATCAATTATTCCTCTGATGGCTGCAACATGTTGATTTTTTTTCTAATTCAACCTATCCTTCTGCATGTAGTAGTTGCTATGCCAGAACAGGGATTTCTTTTTTTTTTTTTTTTTTTTTGAGATAGGGTCTAGCTATGTAGCTCAGGCTGACCTCGAACTTGCAGTGATCCTCCTCCAGCCTCCTGAGTGCTAAAATTAGGTGTGCACCACCATGCCTGGCTCCAGAAGGTGCACTCAGTTCTGAGCTCTTCCCTAGCTGGGCCTCCCTCCCAGTCTCCTTTCAGACATGCCTGGTGAGCTATAAAATTGGTAGGAGGTGCCCAGTGCTGCTCTGTGTCCTTGGGCAACCCCAGGACCCTCTAGCTGGCACTTCCCTAGCAGCCAACGGGAGAAGCAGGTGGATTTGGGCTCAGGACTCTACAGCCTGGGTCGTGCTGTCCTCATCCCCACACACTACTCTCTCCAGGGGTGCAGGAGGGCAGTCCCCCGTGGAGGTTCCAGCAGGGCAGTGGGCACTGCCGCTCAGTGGGGGTGGCAGAGGTCAACAGAGCAGGAAGGGACAGACAAATAGCTGCTCCTGCTGCCCCGCGTGGCAGGATCTATTTGTGAGCTGGGTGGGTCCAGCCAGGCGGCCTTCAGCGGCTCAGCCCAAGGCCCAAGCTCTTTCACTTTCCCCTCCTGGGGAGGCTGGAGTGCACTACAGGTCTCCCTGGATACTTCAAAGACCCAGTCATTCCCGGAGGCTCACCCAGGGTGTCAGCCCCTAACTAGGGGTCTCCAAGAACTACAACTACCAGAACACACTGCGCCCTCAGCCCCAACCCCACCTGTCCTGGAAATTAAGAGTCCTCACTTGCTCCAGGTGTGTTTGTGTTTTTCCTTCCCGGATCTGGGCTTCCCAGAGGGCTGGTAAACTCTACCTGGACCATCCATGCTGTTGTATGTCAGTCTAGGGGCAGATGCGGTGGGGGTGAGCGCAGTGGCGGGGGTGGGCACAGACTCAGCATCTGTCCTCAGGGACTGGTTGGTTATCACCTGTGATCGAGCACATAGTAGGTGCTCAACTAACCAAACGCGAATACAACCTCCCGCCCTAGTCTTCCATTCCATTGTGCCTTTTCTCGAGGCATGATGGACATGCCTCACCCCAGCACTGGGAGGCTGAGGCAGAAGAGTCGCCACAAATTCAAGGCCAGCCTGGGCTACATAGTTCAAGACCAGCCTGAGCTACGTAGTGAGACCCTGTCTCAAAAAACCAAAACCAAAACCGTTGTGCTTTTCATGCTGCTTGGCTAGTTCCCCGCACTGCCCTATCCTACAGTGTGTTGCAGTTTCTTGTCTGGTCTGCAGGCCTTGCACACTGTCAGCTCTTCATCGATCTGTGTTTGGATGTCCGAGACTGGCACGGAGCACGGGGGGCATTAAATAGCTGATGAGTGAATGTATGAATGAATGAATGCCTAAATGAGTACTTTTGTCCATTGTCCCTTTCAAGCAGCAAGGACACCCGGGACTCTCGATGAATGCATCTTTCTATCTTCCCCTAACACGACCGGGCTGGGGCAGAGGAGGCCGGCTGCGAAACCGGGTGGGGGGAGGGCAGGGCCTCCCAGAGTGTCTGCTTTTCTGGATGCTGGGAGTTCACGTCCTCTCCCCGAAACTCAGCCCTGGTCACCTGACTCGCACCGCCAATCCCCGGCCTTTAACACCAGGGCACCCCAGGCAGACACTCAGCCATCAGCACGTGGTCCGGGGGTCCCAGCTTCCCATTGGCCGTTCGCCTGCTTCCTCACGCGCGATTGGCCCAGGCCCTGCCGCAGCGCCCCCCTCCGCAGCCCCGCGGTGGTACAACCCTCCGAGCCCTAGGCGGGGCGGGACGGTCCACTGTGCTGCTGGGAGGGGAGTGTGAGAGAGCCGGGCGTGGCGGAGAGATCCGTCTGGAATGTTTCCGTCGGCTCCTCCCAAAGTGGGAAGGCGCGGATTGGCCGCCAGCGATGTGCGGTCGCGGCTGATTTGCCTTCGCTGGAAGGGGGCCCCGCCCCGTGGTCACCGCTCTGGGAGAGGCCCGGGCCGGAGTTTGCGGAGAACCAAGTGGGGCACGCTCAGGCCAGCGGCAGCGACTCAGGTGAGTGTCCGCGGCCCCGGGGGAGGCCCGGCGTGCACCCTGGGGGTTCGGAACGCGAGGATCGGCCGATCGCGCGGGGTGGGCCCCTGCTGGAACTCCAAGCTGCTCTCGGGAATGCACAAGCCCCCTTCCGGCAGAATGGGTCCCCCACCCCACCCCCCGCCGCCTGGGACAGCGGCGATCGCTGGGGTCTGAGGTGAGGACCGCAGAGCTTCCTTGTCAGGCCTTTACTGTGCGGGTCTGTGGATCAAAACACCCCACACAGAAGGGCCGCTAACTTCTCCTCGAGGAAGGCAGTGAGGCCAGAGAGAGGGAGCAGTGACTCGCTCAAGGTCACACATCGCGTAAGTGGCTGACCTGGGACTCGAACCCGTGTATCAGGGTCCGGAGCTGGAGTCTCCACTACTAGACCAGACGCCTGCCTGGGCGCAGGTGTCCTGCAGGGCCCTGTGCACCTCCCCGCCGCTCCACTCACATCTGGGCCACACCTCTTGGTATTTGCCTGCTTCCCACCTGGAGGTCACCAGGCACCGGCCACCCTAACCGGAAGCTGCCTTGTCCCTTCTCCCCTGAGCTGAGAGGTGCAGCCGAGGGCCTGGGTCGTGAGAATCGAGTGGCATCTGCGGGCAGAGTGGGCAGAAAGCCAGGGTGCTGGGGTCTCAGGTCTGCCACCCCGAAGGCTGTGGGTGTTCTCCCCAGAAAATGGGCCCAAGCCGGTTTTTCAGGAGTGAATCAGAGGCCTCCTGCCTGTCTTCTCGGCAAAGAAGTAACCTGCTGGGTGTGGTATCCACCTGTCCAGCTTCGTGAGCTCCTGGGAACCCCCATCCTTACTTCCTGCTCCCCACTTGATGTTGATAAGAGTCAAGCCTTTCCCGGGAACAAGACGCTCCCGATGCTGGAGTCTCACCCAGCTCTTTGGGTCCAGGCAAACTGCTTTCCATCCCTGAGCAGGCAAAGTGGAGCTGGCAAAGTAGCAAGATGAAGGGGTCAGAGAGCAGGCAGAGGAGGATATAAGATGCATTCATTCATTCTACAGCCCGCTTTTTCTGCTGCCATGGAGATGGAACCCAGAGCTTCGTGCATGGTAGGCAGATGCTCTACCACTGAGCTATGTCCCCAGCTCCAGCAGACATTTATTGAGTACCTACTGTGTGCCAGGCACTGTATTTGGTAACAAGCACATAATAAGGAGAAAGACAAAAATCCCGGCTAATCCCAGTACTCAGGAAGCGGAGTCAGGAGGATCCCTGAAAGTTTGAGGCCATCCTGGACTGCATAGTGAGTTCAAAGCCAGCCTGGACTGCAAAACAAGACCTTGTCTCCAAAAGGAGAGAGAATCCCTGCATTGGTGGAGCTGGCATTTTATTGGGGAGTGGGACATGGAACAAACAAGTTAAGGAGAACATACCGGAGATAATTTCAGATTGTGTTATGAGTAAAATATGAAGGGTGGTATAGCTGTGGCCCAGGGGTGCTCCTGAAGAGGGTGACTTAAGGTGTCCAGGCCTGAATGACATAAAGGAGCCAGCCCCATGGAGCTCCACAGGCCGGACGGATCTTGGAATCATGGGCCAGGACTGGAGGGGAAGCCCAGGTGACGATTCTACACAAATTCATGGATCACAGTAAGCGGGGTTGGAGTTTTTCCCCTGTAAGGTGGATCCCATTGTAAGATTTGAGGCAGAAGAGCAGTGTCATCTGGTTTACGTTTTAAAATAGAGACACAAAGTTAAATAACAGCCTGGAGGCTGGAAGACAGGAGTTCTACCAGGGCATCATGTAATTAAGTTCATGGGCCTGAGCAGCCTGGTGAATAAGGGCCTTTCCAACAGGCTGGGGCAAGCCAGGAAGGCTGCCCAGAGGAGGTGTCCTGGAACAAACCTTGGCAGGCAGACAGGACTGAGATGCTCCTGGATGGGATGGGATGGGGTGAAAAGACACCCAGGATGGATGTCACCGTAGGCAGCTGGGTGTGTGGTGGTGTGCACCTGTTATCTCAGCACTGGAAAGGCTGAGGCAGGAGGATTGCCATGAATTTGAGACCAGCCTGGAGTACATAATGAGTTTAAGGCCCAAACTACATAGTGAGACCCTGTCTCAAAAAACAAAACAAAAAAGGCCTGGGGATTTAGCTCAGTGGTGCCGCTGCCTGACTCACAAGTACAAGGTCCCAAGTTAGATCCCCAGTACCAAAAAAAAAAAAAGAAAGGAAAAACAAAAAAAGCCAGCCGCAGTGGCACAACCTGAGCAATATAGCAAGACCCTGTCTCAAAATTAAAAATTATAAAAAGGAGGCTGGGGCGATATAACTAAATGCAAAGGCCCTGGGTTCCATCCCCAGTAGGGCCAGGGATTTAGCTCAGTGGTTCCTGCCTCAAAAGCACAAGGTCCTGAGTTTGATCCCTGGTTAAAAAAAAAAAAAACCATCCCCAGTACTGCAAAAACAAACAAAAATAGGGCTGGGGATTTAGCTCAGTGGTGCTGCTGCCTGCCTCGCAAGTGCAAGGTCCCAAGTTCGATCCCTGGTACAATAATAATAATAATAATAATAATAATAATAATGACAGTAAGAGTGCAGCTCAGTGGCACAGTGCTTGCCTAGCATGTGCCCTGGGTTCCATCTGCAGCACTTCAGAGTTGACCATGAGGATGACAGTAACACGTGGTCCCTAGGTGGTGAGGTAAGGTGCTAAGCAGGTCTTATGCCCTGAGATCTCTCTGGCTTCCTGTGAGCAGCCTGAGCAACAGGGACTCTGCCCGTTTTTCAGATGAGGACCGTGAGGCCCATGAAGTGACCTGCCCTCCCCACAGCCACACAGCAGGTAAGTGCAGGGCTGGGGTTCAGATCTGCACCAGTTGCCCCTCACCCCTCTGCAGAGATTGAAAGACTGACCAAAACTGGGAATGGGCCTGGGCCGGGTCAAGGTGGAAGGTCACAGGGCATCTGGGGTCCTGGGAACTGGACATCCAGGACTTGGTGAATGAAAGGCTGGACAGATGGATGGCTCAGGGCATTTACTCGGAAGGTGCAAGCGCCCTGCACAGCTGAGCAGAGAAGGGGACACGGGTCATGTTTCACAGGACTTTTTGGCTGTTGTCTCTGTCTCGACCTGAAGTTCAGCAAAAGGACAGATCCAGGCCCCGGAGGAGCCAGCGAGCACGCCAGGTGAGTGAGTCAGTGAATGGATGCATGGATGCTCAGGTGGGCACTTGGACCCGTGCAGCCCCCAGGCTCTGTGAAATCCAAGGTGCCCTGGAAGAGAAGCTCTGATAGGAGAATACTAGAAGTACCTTTTGCACGGGAAAACATGGTTATAATTTGATCAGTGGTGTTGCGTGCCTGTCATCCCAGCACTCAGGAGGCAGAGGCAGAAGGATTGCCTGGAGTTGGAGGCTCGTCTGGACTTCGTAGTGAGACCCTGTCTCAATAAAAACAGAAAAAACAGGGCCGGGGATTTAGCTCAGTGGTTTGGTTGCTTGCTGCACAAGCGCAAGGACCCAACTTCAATCACCAGTACCGAAAAAAAAAAACCCAGAGGGCCGGGGATTCAGCTCAGTGGTTCCACCGCCTGCCTCGCAAGCACAAAGACCCAGGTTCGATCCCCAGTACCAAACACACAAAAAAGCAAACAAACAAAAAAGCCCCAGAAAAAACAAAACCAAATAATAATAACAATCATTTGATCCAAGAGCAGAGACAGGGCACAGCTGTGCATGGTGCAGAACCCCCTGTGGCTCCCCATTGCTCCTCAGATCTGCCAAGTGAGTACCCAATGAGGGCCTTTGCACTGACTGTTCCTCTGCCCGGAGCCTTCTCGCTCCATATCCCTGCACAGATTCTTCCTCTTGTCTCTCAGGTCTCCAAGACCAGAGAGCTGTCCCTGACCATTCTGTAGAACTAGTCTTGCATTCTTTTATTTAATTTATTTATTTGTTGAGACAGGGTCTCGCTTTGTAGCCCAGGCTGGCCTGGAACTCCTGGTGATCTTCCTGCCTCGGCCTCCCGAGTGCTCAGTTGACAGGCATGCACCACCTCAACCAGCTAGTCTTGCTTTCTTGTCTTCACAGCACTAGTAGAAATGACATTAGAAATTTATACCTTTGCTGGCTCACTGTTGGTCTCTGCCTCAGGTCTGGATATTTCTGAAGAGTGTGGTCACAGCTCCAGCTAGCATAGATACCCTTCCTCCTCCAGACACATCACCACCCCAGGGAACAGAGGTTGGCAGGCAGAGCACAGGATGACATTCGGTTCTGTGTCACCTTGGTCTACTGGTTTTGTGCTATGCACAATCTGTGTAACTGCACATGGTGTTCCTAGCTGGGGATCTTTCATGTCTTATTAAAACAGTGCATGGAGGACTGGGGATTTAGCTCAGTGGTTCTGGCACCTGCCAAGCACAAGGTCCCAAGTTTGATCCCCAGTACCAAAAAATAAAAATAAAAAACAGTGCATGGAATATAGTAACTAACCCCCTCCCCCATGTTTCCTTGAAGGAAGGGAGAAAGAGAGAGAGAAATAAAGAAACAGGGAGAAGAAAGAAAGAAAATACAGTTATGTGCTACCTAATGAAGAGATATGTTACATCATTAGGGGAGCTTGTTGTTCTGTAAACATGGAGTGTATATAGGCAAACTGTGAGGACTGTGATGTCACTAGGTAATAGGATCTTTTTGTTGTTTGCAGGGCTGGGATGGAATCCAGGACCTCACACATGCTAGGCAAGTGCTCACCACTGAGCCACACCCTTAGTCAGTAGCCTTATGCAGCATATGACTGTGTATCCATCAGGTTTTGCTGCAGTAATGAACATATCTTACTGGCTGAATCAACCAAAGTTTAATTTTGGCTCTTGCTACACAGCCATGGCAACTCAGCAAGAGATTCCCTTTTTGTTTTTGCGGTACTGTGGATCAAACCCAGGGCCCACTACCACTAGCTGCATCCCCAGTCCTTTCTATTTTTATTTTGAGGCAAGATCTCATTACGTTGCCCAGGTGGGACTCAAACTGGTGATCCTTCTGCCTCAGCCTCCTTGAATGCTGGGATCACAGGTATGTGCCACTGCACCTGGCTTAAGAGGTTGCATGTATTATGGTCACTCAGTCCTGGCCTGATAGAGTCACCACCTTGTAAAATGTGGCTGGCTGAGCCATAGCACTTTGGATATTCTTGTTCCAGGAATCAAATGCTTCAGCCTGGAGGTGTCATATGTCACCTCCTCCAGCAGGTCATGGGCCAGAGCTGCTCACCCACCTGCCCCAGCCCACAGGGTCAGTAAGTGCTGTCCACCTGCCAGCTTTGAAGTTGGAGGACTCAGAAATTTCAGCTTATGGCATTAATGAATGTGACTATAGAAAAATAAAAGAAAGCCTTGCTGCTTTCAGCCTCCATTTTCTCATTTGTTAAATAGGGCCAGTTGTGGTGGCACACACCTGTAATCCCAGCATTTGGGAGGCTGAAACAGGAGGCTCACTGAGTTTGAGGCCAGGCTGGACTACGTAGTGAGACTCTGTCTCAAAAAAAAGAAAAGAGGGGCCGGGGATTTAGCTCAGTGGTTTTGTCGCCTGCTGTGCCAGTGCAAGGATACAAGTTTGATCCCCGGCACAAAAAAAAAAAAAAAAAAAAAAAGAAAGAAGGAAGGAAGGAGAGAGAGAGAGAGAGAAAGAAAGAAAAAGAAAAGAAAAAAGAGCTAGGGGTGTACCCCAGTAGTAGATCACTTGTACAGCACACATGAGGCCCTGGGTTCCAGCCCAAGTTCCATTAAAATAAACAATAACAACATTAGTGCCAGTTCCACATCCACAGATCCAACCAACAGCGGATCGAAAATATTTGAGGAAAAAATTGCCTGTGCACAGGACACGGTTGTAGTTTTGTCATTATGCCCAAACAATACACATCATGCCTGTCACCCACATTTACACCATGTAAGACTTCTATGTCACCCAGAGTTGATTTAAAGTACACAGAGACGGGGGTTCTCAGGGGCAGAGTTGGGTTCTGTCCCCAGTACCGCAGAAATAAACAAATATAAATGAAGTATACTGCACAGTTGTCGTAGATTGTGTACAAATACTGTTTGTTTTTTCTTTTCTGTGGTACTTCGGAATGACCCTAAGGCCTTCAAACTGAGCTACATCTCCAGCTTCCCTCCTTTTCAATTTTTATTAATTTATTTTTATTTATTTATATATTTTTTGGTGAGACAGGGTCTCGCCCTGTAGTCCAGGCTTGCTGTGAACTCCTTGTTGCTCAAGGTTGGCCTCGAACCCGCAGCAATCCTCCTGCCTCTTTCTCGCAGGTCCCGGGCAGCCCTCGCTTCTCGCTGCCTCCAATGCCGCTGGGACTGGGGCGGCGGAAGAAGGCGCCCCCTCTGGTGGAGAATGAGGAGGCCGAGGCAGGCCGCGGAGGGCTGGGCGGCAGCGAGCAAGGGCCGCTGGGTGGGGTGGGCGCGGGGCTCTCCCAGGCCGGACTGCCGCCCCCGCCGCCCGCGCTGCGCCCACGCCTAGTGTTCCACACGCAGCTGGCTCACGGCAGCCCCACGGGACGTATTGAGGGCTTCAGCAACGTGAAGGAGCTGTATGGGCGCATCGCAGAGGCCTTCCGCCTGCCGCCCGCAGAGGTGAGCTGCGGAGACCTGGTGGCCGGATTGAGGCCTGGCACACCCACACCGCCCAGACCGGGGCGAGGCGGGGCGGGGGTGGGGCTGATGACGCCATAGCTGCAAGCTGAGCTCCCAGGGGGCCTTGGAGGCCTGAACCCCAGCATGCTGTGGAGAACCGAGGGCCGGGGCTGATCACCCCCTCCCCCGTCAGATGGGGGCATACATCTCTCTGGCCAGGACCACGGGGGCCAAGGGCAGGTGGACAAGGAGTGAGGCCATGGGGTGACAGGGTGGGACCTGGGCTTCCAGACTCACCCCACAAGCGTTTCTGCAGCACCCGGCACTGACTTTGTGCTCAGGACACAGTCCTGATGCTGACGCAGGGCGGGACTCCCGGGCTTCTCCCACCTCTTGTCCCTGCCAGTTAGCACAGGGACCCAGAGGGACAGGGACGAGTGTGTGTGCCCCCCTACAGGTGATGTTCTGCACACTCAACACCCACAAAGTGGACATGGACAAGCTGTTGGGCGGCCAGATCGGGTTGGAGGACTTCATCTTTGCCCACGTGAAGGGGCAGCGCAAGGAGGTGGAGGTGTTCAAGTCGGAGGACGCGCTGGGCCTGACCATCACAGACAATGGCGCGGGCTACGCCTTCATCAAGGTCCCCCGAGGTCCCATCCCGAGCGGGCAGAGTGTCGGGAGAGACCCCAGGCTTATGTTCCCTTCCCCTTGCACAGCGCATCAAGGAAGGCAGCGTGATTGACCACATCCAGCTCATCAGCGTGGGTGACATGATCGAGGCCATTAACGGCCAGAGCCTGCTGGGCTGCCGCCACTACGAAGTGGCCCGGCTGCTCAAGGAGCTGCCCCGAGGCCGCACCTTCACACTGAAGCTCACGGAGCCCCGAAAGGCCTTTGGTGAGCGCCAGGGTGGGAGCTCCAGGTGACCCAACCTTGGCAACACAGTCCAGGCTGCAGGGCCCGGAACCACCAGCAGGTGGCACCCAAGCCCAGCCAGCGCCCTGGAATGGAGGCTGTGCAGCTCCACCCTGGCCTAGAAGGGGTGTTGGCTGGCTGCCCTGCTCCACGGGAGCAAGGAGGAAGTTGCCCCACACCCGCTTCCCAGGAGCCATTAGCCCAGCCAAGTGCCCCCAATCCCGGCAAGCCCCCCAGCTCTCAGAAGCCAGGCTTGGCTGCCCTGTGCCAGCCCCCCACTTTTCCATCTGGCTTCACTGACTCCCAGGAATGGGCCCCAGGCCCTGGGTGGGGGCAGGGAACTCGAAGCTCTTCCCTTGGCAGGTAGGGCTGGTGTGGGCTGCACAGCTGTACCCCTGGCCATGGGGACCAAGCCAAAGACCTAGGCCCAAGCCCCTCCCTCCTCCTCCAGTCCCCTCCCTGGCTTTCCCAGGCCTGGCCCTAGCTGCCCTTTTTTCATCCGTTCATCTCACCCTCCTGGTGCCCAGCCCCAAGGCCGCAGGTGCCTGAAGAAGCTTGAAGTTTGGGGGAGCATCCAAAGCCAAGCACCCAGTCAGGGATGCGATCGAGCTCTCCTTCACCCTGCCTCCCGCAGACATGATCAGCCAGCGTTCAGGGGGCAGCCGCCTCGGCTCTGGCCTGCAACTGGGCACTGGCCGAGGAACCCTCCGGCTGCGATCGAGAGGCCCCGCCACGGTGGAGGAGTTGGTGAGTATCCCTGCAGGAAGCCAGCACTCCTCCCCTGCGCTTTCATGGATGGCCACCTGACCTATTAGCTGAGCAGCTACCTATATTCCAGTCCACTCTTACCACCTCCAAGTGCTGGAACCTTTCTTGGGCAAGCAGGCCTCAGTTACACCATTTGTAAAATGGAGTCCTAATACCAAATACCTTCCTCTCCAGGTGGTCGTGAAGATTAAATGTGGATGGAATGCTGGGTAAAGCTAGGAAAAGAGCAGATAAATAAGGACACTTAGGCTGGCACAGTGGCGCATGCTTGTAATGCCAGCTACTGGAGAGGCTGAGGCAAATTCAAATCGAGGATTGAAAATTTAAGGCCAGCCTGGAGCTTAGTGAGACTATTTCAGAATAAAATATAAAGGGGCCGGGGATTTAGCTCAGTGGTTCCACCACCTGCCTCACAAGCGCAAGGTCCTGAGTTCAATCCCTGGTACCAAATAAAATAAAATATAAAAAAGGGCCGAGGGTGGAGCTGAGAGGTAGAGTACCCCTGGATTCATGTGATCCCCAATACTGCAAAAAAAAAAAAGGCACTTAATAAGAACAGTGACAATTATATGATTTTGATGAGCCTGTCCCTTCTTGCCCCAGCCCTCAGCCTTTGAGGAGAAGGCCATCGAGAAGGTGGATGACTTGCTGGAGAGTTACATGGGGATCAGAGACACTGAGCTGGGTGAGTGGGCACCTGGGGCTGGGGGAGGGAACTCCTAGGCCCCATACAAACCCCCTGCCCCTCTTACCCTCCGTGACTCCATTCTGTCCCCTGCCCATGCAGCAGCCACCATGGTCGAGCTGGGGAAGGACAAAAGAAACCCAGACGAGCTGGCCGAGGCCCTTGATGAACAGCTTGGTGACTTTGCCTTCCCAGACGAGTTTGTCTTTGATGTCTGGGGTGCTATTGGGGATGCCAAGGTTGGGCGATACTAGGAACCCACTGGACCTCTCAGTGACCAGGGCTGGCCTGCTGGAGGCCCCAGAGGGGACACATGGCCATGACCCTGTGCATCCAGCTGGGACTCAGAGCTGTAGCTCAGCAGTCAGGGGGTGACATGCAGCAGTGGGGCCCAGCCCTGCCTGCTCCAGTTGGTACCACAGTCCTCCCGGATCCCAGCCTGGCTGGGGTCCTCGGGCGCCCCCCTACCTCAACTGGGTCAGGATCCTGGGGAGGGACTCGAACAGGGCAGCCACCCCGCCACCTTCCACCATCAGCTGCCAAATGGGTTGCTGTGTCTCCCTGGGACCTAAGTTCTGTGTGGGGATCGTGACCTGCTTTCCTGATACAGGGAATTCAGGGGGGGGGGGGTCCCTCAGCAAATGCAATAACCCCTCCCCTCCACTGCCCCCTCCCAAGAGGAGCCCCTGACTTAGTCTGTTACCTCTGTGTTGGGAAAGTCTGCTGTGAACTCCCAACTGCCCCCCCACCCTGTTGTCTCGCCCTTCAGGCCCCCAGGAGAAGGGAGGCAGGGGCAGTGATGGCAGGAGCTTTTGTATCAGACTTTCTGTCTTGAACATAAAGGATCTATCTGCATCAGGACCTATGTGGCTGGGCATGCGGGGTGTGGGGTGTGGGGTGGGCTGGGCCTGGGAAAGAATGCAGCAGCTGAAATCTATCATCTTCCTTGAGCTCCAAATTGAATTAGGAGCTGGCCCCAGGCCACCGCCCCATCCCACCACCCTCCCAACCCGGCTTCTGGCTGTCGGCCACCAGGCTTCCAGGCAACGTGAGATTCCTGGCGACGGATGGTTCAAATCCTGCCCCGTCTCATCAAGGCTGCCTGTCAGCCCCTGTGGAGAGTGGGCGCAGGGGCCTTGCACCATTGCTGATGCAGCCTGAGGCACCCACCTGGGACCCCTGAATCTCACCCTTATACCTCCCCCCTCAGCCTTCACAGGACGTTCAGAGTCCACAGGCGTCCATGGTGCAGTGCTTCATGTGGGACATAAAACCAGCCTTGTTTTGACAGCCAGCTTCATCCTGGGATTGAGGGGATCAAGGACAGGGCGGGTGGGACTCCAGCCAGACCTGCAGGGAAGGGAGAGGGTGGGTCCAGGTCAGGAACGTTTGGGAGCCAGCTGAGGACCTGCTGCTGGGAGAAGGCAAGTCCAGCTGGCACCCCAGTTGCAGTGGGGGTGCTGGGAAGGGGTTTGTCCAAGCCTGAGCCTGTGTTAATGGGCAGGGTGGGAGCTGTGGTCTGGATGACTTGGGGCAACCCTGGGCACGTGAGGGTGCTGAATGTCTGGTGGGGGACAGCTCTGGTGCAAGGGGGTGGCTGGGTGAGCAGGACGCGTGTCTGTTGGGTGGCTGGTGGCCATGTAGAGTGAGGGCCATGACTTGGGTCTGGGTGAGTGGGGACCACTGTCCGTGTTCAGGGTGCACCTTGTGGCATCTTGGGGTGTGGAGTGTGACGGTGGTGCCTGTTTCCCAGGGTGTTGCTTGCGGGGAGGGGCAACTGGCTGGGGCTTGGGTTATCCAGGGTTGAGGACCTGTCTGCCGGTGTAGGGGGCTATAAGTGTGTGGGCCTCAAGGTGTGGCAGGTGCTGGGGTGCAGCCAGGTCTAGGGTGGAGCAGGTGCCGTTCCTGTGCTTGGGATGCACCGAGTGTACCTCTGACCTGCAGTGTGACACTGAGGCTTGAAGGTGAGCCTGTATCTCCCAGAGCTTAGGACTGCAATGGGGGTCATTCTGGAGGGGTGTATTTAGGGTCTCGAGGGAATGGCTGTTGTCACGGCACCCCTGGATGGTCTCCTGTGCTGAGGGGTGAGGGCAGCTCAGTGAGTCCAGGTGTGTAACAATGGTATCTTGGGGGCAGGTGTGGCCACTGCTGGGTCTCAGGGTGTGTGGCTGTATAGGTGACCCCCAAGGCTGGGAGTATTTCTCAGCCGAAGGCGAGGCCATGGCTGTGTATTGGGGTGCAGGGTGTGATGACTTGCCACGGGTGTCAAACGTGTTGCTCAACACACCCAGGCAGGATTTGGCACTGGCCTGATCCCTAGACCTCCCAGTTTCCCGGGGTCCTCATTGCCGCCCTCTCCTCTGGGTGTGGCCTGGGCTGGGGCCCAATGTGCAAATAGTGGGCGGTCTCAGCCAGGAGGAACAAGCACTGCCACTGTCACTCATCCCAACACCCACAAAGGCTCAGACAGGGCAGGGGGTGCTGCTGTCCCACAGCCCCCCTGTGCCGGGCCCTCCTAGCCCCAAAGCCCTGGTGGGGGCAGCGCCACCCCGTGCAGCCTCCCCAGCCCGCCCTGGGCGATGCTCATATTTTCCAGTGTTTAGATTTTATCCTCTTTATTAATGAGGCGGGCAAGAAGCCCGAGCAGGGGGGGACTGTCCCCGCCCCGCCAGGAGGAGGGGGTCCCAGGGGCCAGGACAACTCCTGGGACCCTCCGTCAGAGGAGGGCAGCTAGGTTCCTGGGTGGCCCCTGCCCAGCACCAGGAGCACGGTGTGTGGGGGGGTCTCTGTCCTCGAAGGCCCCCAGCAGGCGTCCATACAGTGCAGAAGGCCAGCAGGGCGTGGTGGAGGCAGGAGCTGAGCACCGCCCCAGGAAGAGGGCGGGTGGGAGCTGCCTGGCCAGAGCTGGTCGCAGAGGGCGCTGAGCCGTGGGGGCCATGGGGGTCCAGCATCCCAGGCAGCACCAGGTAAGAGGAAAAGGTAGAGGGGACAAGAGGGCACGGGGAATGGGGCCATCGCTACCTTGGTCTGGTCCTGCTTGCCTCTCAATCCCCACTGTCTGCCCTTGTCCATTTTCCCATCTTTCCAGCCTCCCTTCTCATCTGGCCCTGGGGGAGTTTGCCTTTCAGCCCTCAGTGCCAGACGGTAGAGGAGTATGTGTGAGTGTGTGTGGTCCTGGGCTGCCTGAGCCTCGAGAACAGGAGAATGGGGTGGCAGGGCTGGAACCATGGTCCATGAGGCACAGAGATGTGGTTTTGGGGACAGAAACAGCACCATGGAAATCAAATAGGGCCACGGGGACAGACAGGATGCAGTGGGAACAGAGATGTGGCCACAGGGTATAGAAATAGGTCCTCAGACAGACAGGGCTATGAGGGACAGCTGGGACACTGAGGACAGAGACAAGTGTCATGGGAAGCAGAGATGGGTCCCTCTCTGTCTAAGGACAGGCACAGGGCCCTAGCCCTGGAGAGAGAGAGGCCCAAGATAGCGGAGTAGAGCTGGGGGCGTGGAGAATGGGACTGAAGCAAAGGTGACATGGTGACAGGAGCAGGGGGCAGTCAGGGACTGGGGACCCCAGCATCACAGAGGGGTCAGGGTGGGCCAGAAATTCACTGTAGGGTAAAAGCAGGTAGCAGGGGGCAGATGTATGGAAGGCTGGGGCCAGCAGAGTGGAAGCTGTGGGCCCTGGGGACAGCGTGGGCAGATATGGCGCAGTAAGAGGCTGGGAAACCCAGGACATTTAGAGTCACTGTAGGCAGAGGCCCCACGTGAGAACAGTGGGGGGTCCGATGGTCCTATGACCTGGGATGGGACAGCACTGAGTCTCCAGCCAGCCTCATGTGCCCTTCCTCTCTCCTACCCAGCCCTCCCGGCACCTGACATGAGCCCCTGCGGGCCTCTGAACTCGAGCCTGCCTGGCGAGGCAACAACGTGTGAGGCGCCTGGGGTCCCCAACACGTCGGCACCGTCAGGCGGTCCCAGCGCGTCACCAGCGCTGCCCATCTTCTCCATGACGCTGGGCGCAGTGTCCAATGTGCTGGCTCTGCTGCTGCTGGCACAGGCAGCGGGGCGGCTGCGGCGCCGCCGCTCTGCTGCTACCTTCCTGCTGTTTGTTGCCTGCCTGCTGGCCACAGACCTGGCGGGCCACGTGATCCCGGGTGCTCTGGTACTGCGCCTGTACACGGCGGGGCGTGCACCGGCCGGCGGTGCTTGCCACTTCCTGGGGGGCTGCATGGTCTTCTTCGGGCTGTGCCCACTACTGCTGGGCTGCGGGATGGCTGTGGAGCGCTGCGTGGGCCTTACGCACCCGCTGCTGCATGCAGCACGCGTCTCTGTGGCCCGTACGCGCATGGCGCTGGGCGCGCTAGCTGCAGTGGCCCTGGCCGTGGCGCTGCTGCCGTTGGTGCGTGTGGGGCACTATGAGCTGCAGTACCCGGGCACCTGGTGCTTCATTGGCCTCGGGCCACCAGGGGGTTGGCGTCAGGCGCTGCTCGCCGGCCTTTTCGCGGGCCTTGGCCTGGCCGCTCTCCTTGCCGCACTCGTGTGCAACTCACTCAGCGGCCTAGCACTGTTGCGCGCGCGCTGGCGCCGGCGCCGCTCCCAAAGGCTCCCCCAGGTCGTTGGCTCCGACAGCCGCCAGCGCTGGGCACCACGCTCAGCCTCTGCCTCATCTGCTTCATCCATCGCCTCTGCCTCCGCTACCCTGCGCAGCTCCCGGGGCGGCGGCTCGACACGCAGAGCCCGTGGACATGACGTGGAGATGGTGGGCCAGCTCGTGGGCATCATGGTGGTGTCTTGCATCTGCTGGAGTCCCCTGCTGGTGAGGGCGCGGCTGCCCGCCCGCCTCACCCTTCCACGCTTTCAAGCGCTGGTCCTCACCCTACCCTGAGTCCTCTCTCTACCCCAGCCAAGGCTCCGCCTCTTCTGCCAGGAGAGCCTTTGCCTTTCTCTAAGCCTTCCTCCCGCCATCCTCCTCCTGGGATGGGGGTCTTTGTAGCGCACAGACCCACCTCCTTCAGTCCCCGGTGCGTCTCTCCTTTCTGACAGGAGCCTCGCCTGCTGAAGGCCTTTTTTTTTGGTACCGGAGATCGAACTCAGGTCCTTGTGCTTGCGAGGCAGGCGGTAGAACCGAGCTAAATCCCCGGCCCTATTAGGCCTTTTCTTACCCCTCACTAAAGCTCAGTCCCCTTGGGTCCCCCCACCGGGCCGGTGCAGCCCCCCCCCCCCGACACTGCTGTCCCTGCAGGTGCTGGTGGTGCTGGCCATTGGGGGCTGGAGCTTCAGCTCTCTGCAGCGACCACTCTTCCTTGCCGTGCGCCTTGCCACCTGGAACCAGATCCTGGACCCCTGGGTGTACATCCTGCTGCGCCAGGCTGTGCTGCGCCAGCTACTTCGCCTGCTGCCTCCAAGGGCCCGAGCCTGGGGCGGCGACACAGAGCTGGGCCCCACCAAGGGCGCCTGGGAAGCCAGCTCGCTACGCAGTTCTCGGCACAGCGGCCTCAGTCACTGCTGACTGTGGGACTGACGCAGTGCACCCCAAAGCTTAGGGAAATAAAGCCATTTCCAGAGCCTGGAGTGGGTCTGTCCCAACTGGGCTGCAGCTTCAGTGGGCATACAGAGGCACAGAGTCGGGGCCACACACAATGTTCCCGGGCCAGGGCCCCAGCGCTCTGGGGGGCACCCTGAGCCCCAGCAGAGTCTATCCCACTCGCCACGGCGCTGAGCTTGCCGGACACCCTGTGCCCACACCTCACCCCATCATCCTGGAAGCCCCAACACCTCCGCACGTCCCCAACTACCCCTCTCAAGCGAGCTCCATCCCAGCCCCGCTCCAAGCACGAGAAGGGACGGAGGATGCAAGGACGGGGCGAACCCCAAAGGCATTTTTAAAAACTAAGAACTCTAGGTGGGTGGAGTGGGTGCTAGCAGCCCCCGGGCACAAAGTCGAAGTCCCGGAAGGCGGCCTGCTCAGCAGCAGACAGGGGCCTCGCGTCTCGGGGCGGGCTGAGCGTGGGCGCCTCCCCCGTGAACTCCTCATCGAAGTTGCTGACATCTGTGCGCCCGGAGAGCTTGGGCACGAACGGTGGTGGCAGTTGGCGTGCCAGGAGTACGTCCCAGCCCAGGGTCTGCAGAGGGGAGAGGGGTGGAGGGGAGACAGACACAAGTGAACTTGGGGTCTACTTGGGGGTGTGTTGATGGTCAGTGGGGGCCTAGCTCACAGAGTGCTCCCCAGCTTGGAGGGGCACAGGCTGGGGGCAAGGAGGGAGGGAAGGAAATGGGGGTTCCTGGGGCGGTGCCACGTTTGAAGGGAGCTAGGCCCACAAGGTGAAGCCACTAGGCTTTGGGGAGAGAACTGGCCCTGGGTGGAAGGCAGACCTGGGCGGACCTGGGGGACTCTGGGGGCCCTCACCCTGAAGAAGGGCTGCTTTTTTACATCCTCGGCATCGCGCTCGCTGGACCCCAACCTCCGCTCTGGGTTCCTGCGAAGGAGCTGCAGGGAAAGAGCTGGGTAAGAGTCGGTGGCTTCCAGCCCAGTCTCTGGCCCCCAGCCCTCAGCCGCACTGTACCCTGGAGTCCTCACCCTTCGCATGATGCCAATGGCCTCAGCTGACAGGAAACGGGGGTAGCGAACCTCATCGTTGACAATGCTGTCGAACACCTCCTCCTCATCATCCCCAGGGAATGGGGACTGGGGACAGGCAAAGCTGAGGTGAGTGCAGCCCTGGGGGACTGTCACGCTTTCCCACAGGAGTGACTTACACAGAGGGGAAGGGGTCCGCTTACAGACAGGGAAACCAAGGATGGGGGCACTCACCTCACCCACCAGCATCTCGTAGAGCAGCACACCCAGGCCCCACCAGTCCACAGCACGAGTGTAGGATGTGTCTGTCAGCACCTCAGGGGCCAGGAACTCGGGGGTCCCGCAGAATGTGCTGGTCCGGTCCCCATAACCCATGCCTGGGGGCAGCAGGGCCGTGAGAACTCATGGAGCTGCGGCTAAGAGGGACCCTGAGTGACTTCCCCCTTCTCCTCGGGGTCCCCAGACCCCAGCCCTCACCCTCTTTGCAGAGGCCAAAGTCGGCGATCTTGACATAGCCCTCGGTGTCCAGGAGCAGATTGTCCAGCTTCAGGTCCCTGGGGGTCAGGAGGTGGGGAGGCGTGAGTGTGGGGCGGGCGGGCGTGCGGCGGACCCGGGCCAGCATGCCCTCCACAGGCAGTCCCTGGGCACCTGTAGACAATCTTGTGTTCATGGAGGAACTGCAGCCCCAGCACCACGCAGGCCGAGTAGAAGCTGCAGAGAGAGGCAGGGGGTCAGAGACGAGGCCCCCAGAGCTCCAGGAGGCTAAGGCAGGCGGGCCGTGGTAGGGCTCACATGGCACGAGGCTCAGAGAACACGTCGCTGTGGATGTGGAGCATGAGATCCCCACCAGCCGAGTACTCCATCACGAAGCACACATGCTCTGGTGTCTGGAAGCAGCCGAACAGGTTCACCAGGAAGGGGTGGCCCGCACTGGTCACTGCCGCCAGGATCCGCTTCTCACACATCAGGCTGGAGTGGGAGGCAGAGACCAAAGCTGTTCCCTGTACCTCCAACTCCCAGTCTCCCAGGGGGCCACAGCCCACGGTATCTGCTGAAGGCCTTGTGTTGTATGCGACAGAGCAAGGACTATTTCTGAACCTCAGTAGCTTCATCTGCTGACGGGGCACTCAGAATCCACCCATCTTCCTAACAGCACCCCTCAATTTTCCACTGGGGAACCATCAGGGTGGACACAGGGCCCAGGCCAATGGAACACCCATCTCTTGGGCTGGGAATGGTCACAGTGGCTGATGCCAGGATTCCCACTGGGATGGTTCCAGAACAAGGAAGGCTGCTGCCCGGCAGAGACCACACAATGAGGGGAAGACCTGAGGGCCTCATCCAAACATGACCTGAACACAGTCATGCTGGGAGCGGACAGCCTAGGACTCTTCTGATCCAGGCCAATAAATTCCTTCATTTGTGTAAGCCTTTCTGAGTTGGGTTCCCGATTATTAAAAAGGCTGCTGGGAACCCTGGAAAATACCAGTCTCTACAAGAATCAAGCACGGTTCAGATTTTTTCCTTTTTTTGAAACATGCTCTCAGAATTGCCCAGGTTGGGCTTGAACCTGTGACCCCCTGCTCTGGCCTCCCAAGTAGCTGTAATTACAGGCATGCACCACCCTGCCAGGCTGCACTGCCACCCCTGTGATGGACCAGGGTTCTGAGGGGAGACATGGCTTCCACTGAATCTCTAAGCACATCAGCAGACAGGACTGGAACTCAGGGCCCCTGCACCAAAGCAGGGGCAAAGCAGTGGTGCCATTAGGAGCACAGATCTCAGAGCCTGAGGTCCTAAGTTCAAATCCTGGGCCTGCTGCTGCTGCTGCCTGGCTGTGTAACATTGGGAAAATTGTTTATCCTCTCTGTCCCATCTGTGTATGGGCAAGACAGCATTTACCAGTCAGGGAACGAGTGGATGGCTGGGTTAACTGCAAAGATCTCAAATACAAGGGCACAAGAGGATGTCTTGATCCCTCCTCTCCTGGAAGAGGGGACAGAAGTCCCGGGGCCAGAGCAGAGCCTCACCTCTCCACCTCGTCCCGGGCCACTATGTCCCCTTTCTTCAAAGCCTTGATGGCAAAGAGCTCCCCGCTGGGGCGGAATTCAGAAAGCAGCACCTGGACCATGGTGGGGAGGGATGGTCTCAGTGGTCAGTCTGGCCCAGAAGCCCCAGACTCACAGCTCCTGACTCTGTGCCCCTCACCTTCCCAAAGTGACCCCGGCCCAGCACCGCCAGGAACTTGAAGTCCTCCAGGGTCAGAGGTGACTTCCTTAGAGAGCTGTGGAGAGCAGACACATTGGTAGGGGCTGGGGAAGGGCTGTGGAGCTGGGGTTGGGCAGGGCGTCACCTGCACAGGCTGGGGCCTGGGGTCTCCTGGGTCTCTGAAGGCAGCTTAGGAACAGTGGCCATTGCCTGGCTTGGGGAACCCTGCAGAGAAAGGTCAGAGGGAGGGGTGAGTGACATCCACAACCATGCCAGCTTCTGGGGCTTGGACCCTCTGGCCTCCTTCTTGCTCCTCGACCACATCCCTCCAGCCATAATGTCCCCCTCCCTGGGCCCTATGTACCCTAGGCACATTCCTACCCCAGGACCTTTGGACAGCTGTCACCTCTTCCAAGATGGCCCCACCCCCACATCTGTGTGATTCCTTCCCTTAAGCTTTTTTTTTTTTTTTTGGTACCAGGGATCGAACTCAGGTCCTTGTGCTTGCAGGGCAGGCAGAGGACCCACTCAGCTAAATCCCCAACCCCCTTAAGCCTCTTTTCAAATATTATCTTCGCTAGGAGTCAGCTGCCCACTGGATTAAACAGAACCCCTCTTAACAGTTCCTGTCCATAGCCAGGCATGTTGGCACTCCTATAATCCCAGCACTCGGGAGGCTGAGGCAAGAGGATCGCTGCAAGTTTGTAGCCAGCCTGGGCTACATAGTGAATTCAAGGCCAGCCTCACTACATAGTAAGACCCTGTCTCAAAAACAAACAGAACAGGGGCTGGGGATTTAGCTCAATGGCACCATGCCTGCCTGGCAAGGGCAAGGTCCTGAGTTTGATCCCCGGTGCCAAAAAAAACAAAAACAAAAACAAATAAAAAACCACTCCCTGTCTGCTCTTCCTCCTAAATATACTTTAAATCCCAAATATGTTTTATATCCCTATACATATACCCAGCACTGGACCTTGAACCCAGGGCTCTCTACTAAGAAACATCCCCAGCTCTTTCACTGAGATAGAATCATGCTAAGTGTCCCAGGAAGTACACAAACTTATGATCCTCCTGTTTCAGCTTCCTGAGTGCTGGGATTATGGGCACGCACCACCACACCCAGCTACATGACTTCAAAAAGAATCAAATTTAGCCAGGCAGTACAGAAAAGGGTGCAGCTCAGGCAGCCCAGCTTCTGAGCTTTCTTTGTGTGTGTGGGACTGGAGGTTGAACCCAGGACTTCTGCACCAAGCTACAGGCCCAGCCTTTTTTTTTTTTTTAAACATTTTGAGCTGGTTGGGTAGTGCATGATTGTGATTCCAGCACTCAGGAGGCTGAGGCAGGAGGATCGACATTATTTCGAGGCCAGCCTGGACTACATTGTGAGCTCAAGGCCAGCCTGAACTACATAGTGAGAGCCTGTCTCAAAAAAAAAAAAAACGAAAACAAAAAACTGAGACAAGGTCTTGCCAAGTTACTAAATTGGCTGGGTGGGGCTCAAACTTGAGATCTTCCTGCCATAGCCTCCCAGAGTGCTGGAATTATAGGGATGAGCAATTATACCTGGCTCCAAATTCACATTTATTTATTTATTTATTGCAGTGCTGGAGATGGAACCCAGGGTCAGAGTCAAGACTCCAGCCTCTGAGCTCATGTATTTAACCAGGATAGAAACTGAGTCCTGGTTCTGCCGGAATGTGCTGTGTGTCCCCAGGGAGGTTCCTGTTGGGCTCTGGCACAGGCAGGGCCCTGATGTCACCAAGACTTATGGGGGGCGACAGGAGACAGGTGCTCACCAGGCTGGATGCTCTGGACAGCTGCCCTGAAGGGTTCTTCTGCGCGGAGCTGTCGGGGTCGGGTCCAAGGCTCAGCTTCTCCACTGAAATGTCCCTGTGGCATAGGCATAAGGCTGTGAGACCCAGCCCCAGAGCTGGGGGTTGCCAGGGCAGGGCAGCAGAGCTCCCCTCCTTACCCCACAGGCCGGGCCTCGGGTCCTGGAGAAGCCGCAGGGCTGAAGGTGCCCGTGGCTGTGGCATTGGGGATGAGCCTTCGCAGCAGCCGCACCCACGTGGCGACATCGATGTTCATCTGCCTGGCACGCTGGAACGCCTTCCCTGGGGGCAGGGCAGGCATCACCCCATGCCACCCTGGGACTCCATCTCTCCCAGCCTGGGCCTTCCACCCCCTCACCTTGCTGCTTGGAGAAGATTTTCTTTTGCCTCTGGAGTCGGGGGATCCTCTCAATGACAGGGTTGTGGAAGGTGACCTGGGTGAGGGGCCCAGAGGTGAGGACCATGCTCACTATACAGGACAGCAGGCAGAGCCCTCAGCTCTGTCCTGATGGAGCTTTCCTGGAGTAAGAGGCCTAGTGCAGCTGGGTGTGGCAGTGGATGCCTGTAATCCCAGCACTTGGGAGGCTGAGGCAGGAGGAGCACCACAAATGTGAGGCCAGCCTGGGCTACATAGTAAGTTCAAGGCCTGCCTGAACTGTACAGCCAGACCCTTTCTTAAAAACGCCAAAAAAATGGTTCAGGGATTCAGCTCAGTGGTTCTGCCACGTGCCTCACAAGCTCAAGGTCCTGAGTTCGATCCCCTGTACCAAAAAAACCCACACCAAAACCAAACAAACAAAATACAAGAAAAGAAAAGGCCTCCAACCCTAAAAAAGAGGGAGACAGAGGAAAAGAGAGACCTAGTGGATTAATAATGTGCCTCCTGGGTGGGTTCGGATGGGTCACGGGTACTCTGAGGCACCCCTTTTTTTTTCCAGTGTTGGGGACTGACCTCAGGCTCTTCACACTGAGCTGCATCATTAGCCCTTTTTTATTTTTTAATTTATACAGGGTCTCCCTAAGTGACTAAATTGCCCAAATTGGGCTTAAGCTTGTGATCCTCCTACCTCAGCCTCCCACAGCTCTGGGATGACAGGTGTGCACCACCACAGCTGCCACCCTATTTTATAATAAAGTGTTGACTAGCTCGAGTAACTTTCTGAACATGGCACTCAAAGTATAAAACAGGATGGTGCTATGTGTTGTCAGTGCATGCTTCCTACTGAATATGTGTTGCTTTATACCTTTTTTTTTCAGTACTAGGAATTGAACTCAGGACTTTGGGCTTGCCAGGCAGGCACGGCGCCACTGAGCCACATCCCTGGCCCTCTTCACACCTTGATGGTGCTGAGGGAGAGCATTCACCTAGCACACACTGGTCCCTGATGGAGGGGGAGGGTGGAGAGGAGGTTAGGGAAAGGAAGGAGGGACAGAGAACAAATAAAGGACAAGGGGGCCAGGGATTTAGCTCAGTAGCTCTGTGCTTGCCTCACAAGCACAAGGTCCTGAGTTCAATCCCTGGTACCAAAAAAGAAAAAAGAAATAAAGGACAAAAAGGAAGGGAGGGAAGGAGGGCAAGAAAAAAAAGGAAAGAGAGCCAGAGAGAGGGAAGGAGAGAGAGAGAGAGAGAGAGAGAGAGAGAGAGAGAGAGAGAGAGAGAAGGAAAGGGGGGAAGGAAGAAACAGAAGTCTTAGGTTGAACCACTGTCAGCCTTGGGTTGTCAGAATAGAGCTCTAAAGGTACAAATGTATAGGTGCCCAAAGACTGTACACGTGTGTGCATACACACACAGATAAAATGAGGCACACATACAGATCAAGGTTGAATTGAAAGATTTTTTGGGACAATGTGGCTCAAGGAGGGGACCAATGATTTTCTTTCTGTGTCTGAGTTTTATTTTCTCTATGGAGGTGGCTTTTTTTTTGGTACCGGGGATCAAACTCGGGTTCTTGCACTTGTGAGGAAGGTGCTGGAACCACTGAGCTAAATCCCCGGCCCTCTGAGTTTTATCTTCTGTCAAACCCAGCTCTCCTGGGCATGGTGGTACACGCCTATAATCCCAGCTCTCAGGAGGCTGAGGCAGGATTGCCATGAGTTCCAGTCCAGCCTGGAATGCATATTGAGACCCTGTCTCAAAAGAAAAGAAAAGAATACCAGCTCTCTTGTCTGTAGGCCATCATATAAATTAATGTCTATGTCCCTAAATGCCCAGTTAGCACCAGCCCATGCCACAGGTCTCAGCTAGAAAGAATACCGAGTCCTGGATTCCTGGCCAGGGGGTGGCTGTCAGGGGAACTTTCTGATTGTCAATATGGGGGAGGGGAGATGCTGCCCAGCATCCCCAGAGCCCAGCATGCCCCTCGCTGATCCAGCTCCTAAGAAACAGAGCCCCAGGGCAGGAACCCAAGTGACACCTGACCCTAACCCATCTGGGAGGAAACTGCTCCATGGTGGCTCTGGTAGCAATTGTGACATGTTCCCTTTTTTTTTTTTGGTACCAGGGATTGAACTCAAGACCTTGCATTTTCAAGGCAGATGCAGTGCCACTGAGCTAAATCCCCAGCCCTTATGTTACCATATTTTGTTTGAATGTATGGCTTGACCAAATGTTTGTGATTTTTCTTTTCTTTTTCTTTCTCTCTCTTTATTTTGGTTTGTTTTTTGAGACAGGATCTTGCTATATAGCCCAGGTTGGCCTTGAACTCACAGTGATCCTTCTGCCTCAGCCTCCCAGAGTACTGGGATTACAAACATGCACCACCAAGCCTGGCCTATTTTTCTTTTCTTTTTTTCGGTACCAGGGATCAAACTCCGGTCCTTGTGCTTGCGCAGCAGGCGGCAAAACCACTGAGCTAAATCCCGGGTCCCTATTACTCTTTTTTTGTGCAGGGCTGAGGAAGAATGAACCTAGGGTCTCACGCAAGCTGGCAACCACTCTACCACTGAGCTACATTCCCAGCTCTGTTTTTTTTTGGTACCAGGGATTGAACTCAGGTCCTTGTGCTTATGAGGCAGGCACAGCACCACTGAGCTAAATCCCCGGCGCCCCAACTCTTTTATTTATTAAAAAGTTTACTTATTTGTGGTGGTACTAGGGATCAAACTCATGGACACTCTGCCATTGAGCTATGCCCCAGCCCCTTTTTATTTTGAAGCAGGGTCTCACTGGGTTGCCCAGGTGGCACTTGAACCTGTAACCCTCCTACTTCAGCCTCCCGGAGTGCTAGGATTACAAGCTCATGCCACCTTGCTCAGTTCATTTTTAGAAATAAGGTCAGGGATAGCTGGAGTACATTCTGAAAACTGTGCTGCCAAGTCAGAGGACCACCCCTGCACACAGCTATCCCTGGGCTGAAACCTCACACAGAGCAGGACTGTACCTCGCCTCCAAGTAAACCAGCCCCAGCTGCTGCTATCACCTCTGCCATGACTGTGATCGAGTGAGAGTGCTTCCTGCTGAGCTCGGAGCCGCTCTGAAGCACCCATGTGGCTGGCCATACCTCGGCCAGCAGGCAGCCCTGCGGCTCCATGTCCAGCTGCACCTCATGCCGTTCATTGTCCAGGAAATCTTCCAGTTTCAGGAACTTAAGGGCACACAGACCCCGTTGGTCCCGCCAGAACACAGCCAGCTCCAGCTCCCGGGCCTAGGGGAGGGATAGAGCAGGTTGCCAGCACCTGACCCCCAAACCCCTCCTCCTCCTCCCGGCTCTTGCCACCCCAGCGAAGCTCACCCGCTCCAGCTCTAATGTGAAGCTCTGGTCCCATGTGCTGGAGCCACATGGCTTCCAGGAAGTCTGTCCCACCACTGTGTTATCCAACTTCAGCACAGTGCTGACCTCACCTGTAAGGGGAGCGGCAGTCAAAAAACCACGGGGCCAAGCCAGTCCTGGTGGTGCCAACCTGTTATCCTAGCACTTGGGAAGCTGAGGCAGGAGGATTGCAAGTTTCAGCCCAGCCTGGGCAACTCAGCAACATAGCCAAATTACCTTAAAATGAAGAACTAGAAAAGGTTGGGGATGTAGCTCAGTGTAAAGGCCCTGGATTCAATCTCCAGTACCAAAGAAAAGAGAAAAGAACTGCTGGATCATATTAGGTCATTAATTTTTTCAATTTATTTAATTTTCTGCACCACTGGGACTGGAACCCAGGGCCTTGTACATGCTAGGCAAGTGTTCTACCACTGAGCTGCATCTCTGCCCTTAGTTTCATGTTTTTGAGGAACTGCCATACTGGTTTCCATTGTAACCAACTTACATCCCCACCAACAAGGGCTCCAATTTCTCCACATCTTCACCAAGACTTTCGACTTTCTGTTTGTTGTTGTTACTGCTATTTTGATAATAATCATCCTACAAGATTTATTTATTTTGATTTTCTGAGACAGGGTACAGCTAAGTAGTCCAGGGTATCCTTGAACTCAAGCAATCCTCCTGCCTCAGCCTCCTGAGTACTAGGATTACAGGAGTGTGCCACCATGCCCAGCCCTTCATGGTTGTTTTTCTAACCATCATCCTAATGGCTTTTAAACATATTATTAAAGTGGGAGATCCAGGACCCCCGCCTGCCCACACCCAAAGGGCTCACAGCACCCACTCACCTGTGTTCTCAGCTTCTGCTTTGAGGCTACTTCGGCCACTGAGGCTTCCACTCCGACTGTAGAGGCCCCGGCCTGGGCGGCTCAGGAAGGGGGTGCGGCTGTCAGGAGTCCCAGGTGTCCCCGAGGGCAAGGGGTTCCAGGGGATGTTCTCTGGAAGATCCCTGCAGCCCACCACACGTACCTCCAGAGTCCCTGCAAGAAAGGCAGGCTCATGGTGGGTAAGGCACATTAGGGTCAGGCTGAGGGGGCTGAGGTGAAGGGGCACATTCCAGAAGACACCACCATGTCTGACAAAGGACAACCAGAGCTGGGTGTGGTGGTGTAATCCCAGCACTCTGGTAGGCTAAGGCAGAAGGACTGTAAATTCCAGCCCATCCTGGGCAACTATGTAACTCAGCAAGACCCTGTCTCAAAATAAACAATAAAAAAGGGCTGGGACACAGCTCAGAGTGAAAGCTCTAGGTTTAATTCCAAGTGCTGCAAAAAAGGGGGGGGGGACAATAGCCAGGTGTGGCAGGCCAGCTAAGGTAAGGGGGGCAGGGGCTGACTGGAAGAATATGGGACACATGGTAGGGAGGCACTGTATACTGGGGATAGAAAAGTGATTCAGGGCAAGGGCTCAGATCTGGGTGTGGTGGTGCACGACCGTGATCCCATCACTTGGGAAGCCTGAGACAGGAAGATCGCTGAATTTGAGGCCAGCCCGGGTTACACAGTGCGTTAAAGGCCAGCCTGAAACCCTGTTTCAAAGGGGGGGAAAAAAAGGAAGCCAGGGTCCAGGCAAGGAGGAATATGGCAGAATTCGAGGTCTGGGTAAGATGCAGTGGGCGGGTTGATCGGCCGGTGGGGACGCCCACCTGTGAGCGGCGCCGGCTTACACAACGTGCTGTACTGTGCGGCAGGGAAGGGCCCAGTCAGCAGCGCGCTGAAGGCGGCTGATGAGGCCGCGGCCAGCTCCTCACGAAGCAGCCGCCCCTTCGGGTGGTCGGCGGGCAGCTCCCCCAACCTGCGCTCCAGTGCCTCGCGCAGCAGCCCCAGCTTCTGGTTGGACTCGGTCAACTTTTCCTGGGCCTGCAACGTTAAGGCACATGATGTAGTTGGCCAGCCTGGGCCCCAAGCAGGGACCCGCATCCTATCCCAAGCCCAGACCTCGGCCAAACCTGGCGCCGCTCCTCTCGGATGCCCCGCCCCGCTGACAGCTATCCAAGGCTATCCAAACATTTTCGGCCAAGGCCACACCCCTCACTAAAGCCCAGAGCTCACTGACGTCTATTTAGAGATTCCGCTCCCCTCACTGAGGCCCAGTCCTGGCCTACACCACGCCCCTCACAAGCCAGTCCCTCACCGCCCCCTACCAAGATACTATCCTGAAGCCCGTCCCCTTGTTTAGGCACCGCCCCTACCGTTGGTCCAAGTTGGTGGACGCTCCGCCCCTCCCGGCAGAGCCCCACCCCCTCACCTCACTGACGGCCTTCCGGTCTGGGGCCTTGGCCGCACTGAGCAGGCGCAAAACGTTCTTGGCGCCCTCGGCGACAGCGTGCTCCACTCTGAAGTGATGTCGAAGCTCCTCGATGCGCAGCTCCACTGCTCCCAGGTCTGGACCCCCTGTGGGCAGGTCACTCGTCAGTGAGACCAGCCCGGTCCCAGACTGGCAGCCAAGTAGCGGACACCACCGCCGCCAAGACGGGTCCGTGTCCCCCCCCGCCCCCAGCAGTCATGGTGACCCTCCACCCAGGCAGCCAGGCACACTCTACCCTGACGCAGTCACTCTTTTGTCCCAATGCCATTGCTTACAAGGATAGTCCAGGGACACAGTTATCGTCACAGTGACAATACATAGGCACACTGTCCACCCCGGTGAGGGACAGACGCACTGTAATGGGCCCTCTTCAATCCCAGGGGTGAGTATGGGGATGGACAGGCACATGGACAGTCACTTTATGACCTAATTCAGTCCTGACACGAGCACCTGCCACCGCTGGGGCAGGGACATAAACCGTACTGTCCTAGTAAGTCCCCACTGAAGAGTACCACCTGCCATCACATCCCTAGCCAGGCACAGGGATGGCCACAATGCACACTGCCCCCACCCCCCCGACCCCGATGGCCCTGGAGCCACAGGGACAGTGAATGAGGCCCAGTGTCTACGTGTCCCCCAACTCATCTGTGCAAGCACTGGCCCACCAGGGGGTGCTATTTGGGGATGAGGCTTTGGAATTGATGCCATCATAAGAAGAGACACCACCCTGGGCATAGGGGTGCACTCCTGTGATCCCAGTGCTCAGGAGGCTGAGGCAGGAGGACCACTGCAAGTTGGAGGCCATCCTGGACTACGTAGTGAGACCTTGTCCCAAAAAAAGAAAAGAAAAGGAACACCAGCACCACATAAAACAAAACAGAAGAAACCCTGGAAAGCTTGTCCTTATGGTCTCTTGCATCCTCCCCCACCGTGTCAGGCTATAACAAGACAGAGGCCAGCGCAGAAGTAGGAACACAGCCTTTACCAGAACCAACACTGCTGCACCTGGATCTCAGACTTCCAGCCCCCAGGACCAGGAGAAAAGAAACTTCTATTGCTTGCTTGCATTTATTTATTGGGATCCTAGAAACTGAACACCAGGCTAAACTTCACACTGAGCTAATTCCTGGCACATTTTTTATTATTTATATAGACGGTACTAGAGATTGAACCCAGGGCCTTTGTGTTCAGCTACCTCCCCAGTCCCTTTTTTTATTTTGTAATTTTGATACAGTCTCCTTCAATTATTAATTTTTTCTGGTACCAGGGATGGAACTCAGGACATTGCACTTCTGAGGCAAGCGGCGACACCACTGAGCTAAATCCCTGCCACCTAAATTAGTTATTAAACAGTGGTTATACTGTATTTTTTGGGAGAAATGACAAGGAAAAAAGGTCTGAACATGTTTAGGACAGATGTGGTTTTCCCACTGAGCATGTTCAGCACACAGCTGATTGATCCTCACAGTCAGAGTGACATTAATACTGCCACAGGACGGTAGTAATGATACGGTCGTCCACATGCACATTACACCACGGCTCTATGACCCATCCAGGTGACAACTCTAACATGCTCACATGTGGGACAGCCCTGGACACCTACCCGTCACACATGGGCCCATGTGACAAGGCAACTGTCTGTTCCAGTGGTCCACACATTGTTTGGTTTTGTTTTGTTTTTTCTCACATTGTTCTTTCCATTAAAAAGCCAAACAGGAAATTTTCAACTGCTGGGGTGTTGAAGCAGTCACACAAGAATGTGTGGCTGTGCTGTGCACCAAAAAACCTGATTTTGGCAGGGGGTGGGTTTAGCCTGAGGATGGCAGTTTCCTAACATCTGATCTAGTCCAAACCTTGGACAAAACAAAACAAGAAACTGAGTCACACAGTTGTACCATCACCTCTACCCTCAAAACGATGCTTTCCAGGCCAGCGGCTGAGCCCTGCAAGATGGATGGCAGGCAAGGCTGTCTGGGTCATGGCACTCACCTGGGGCCTCGTCCGATGCTGCCTGGCTCTCCAGCTGGCCGGCCTGCAGGGCCCGACGGAGCTGCATGCGGATGATGTCAATCTTGGTCTTGCTGTCCTGTAACATCTGCTGGGCCGTCAGCAGCAGCTTCCGGTCCTGTGGCAGAGGCATCTGTGAGAGGAGGGCTGGGCAGCTTGGGTGTGACCCCCGCCCTCTGTCCAAATGCCACAGGCCTCAGTGACCATGGGACAGTGCTCTGGTGTGGCCACAATAGCACACGCTCCCACAGGTCTCAGGGCACAGAAGTGATACAGCCCTCAGGGCTTAAATTCCAGTGCCGTCACCTAGCAGCTGTGTGACCTCAGGCAGGCATTCAACCTTTCTGGGCCCAGGTTCCTCACTGCAGAGTAGTAATAGCACCGACCTCCACTAACTGAGGGATGAAAGGGTTGAGCTGTGTGTAGGGCTCAGAGTCCAGCTGGCACCAGCAGGGGCACTGTCTGCACTGACAGCCAGGACAGCATGTGGGTGAGTACTGCCCAAGGTCATGTGCATCCAGAATAGGTGAAGCCACAAAGACAGACTGCAGGCATGGTGCCACATGCCTGTAATCCCAGCACTCTGGGAGCCTGAGGCAGGAGGATCATGTTTGAGCCCAGCCTGGGCAATTTAGTGACTAGCAAGATTGTGTCTCAAAATAAAATTAAAACTAAACATCTGAGGATGTAGCTAAGTGCAAAGGCCAAGTTCTGAAAAAAAGAGGATTAATGTCTTTCTTGTGTCACCAGATTAGTCTGTTCTTGTTGCTGCTGCTCTTGGTTTGTGTGCTGGGGAGGGCACCAGAGCCACAATAAATGTGTGCCCTATCCCTGGGCTACATCCCTGGCCTGAATGTGATTTTCCTTTTGTTTTGTTTTGGATTTGGTCTTGAGAGAGTGGGCTGCTAGAGCCAGCTGGACACCTGCCATCAGGCTCTCGCATGTGTGACCTTCCTTCCAAACAAGCCGGGTTCCCCTTACATTTCTGCCATGAGGGTGTCACCAGGACCCAGCAGATGTCTTCATAACTGGGGGTGTGCCAGACATGGAGGGCACACCTGTCATTCTAGTACTCGGGAGGCTGAGGCAGGAGGATTGCTGTTGAGTTCAAGGCCAGCCTGGGCTACATAATGAGTTCAAGGCCAGCCTGAGTTACATTGGGAGACCCTGTCTCAAAAATCCAGAAATAAAAAGAATTGGGAACTAGACACTTTTTTTTGGTGATACTGGGGATGGACCCCAAGGACTAACCTATGCTAGTCAGGCGCTCACCACTGACTGAGTTGTGCCCCTCCCTGGGGACTTCTTTTCTCTATAAATTACCCAGGCTGTGATCTTCAGTTACAGCAACAGAAAATAGACTAAGAAGTGAATGATACCAAAACGAGAGAATAAACTAAGATGGGGTGTACACATGCAAGTGGGTGTGAACCAATTCAGGTATACACAGACAGAGGGCAAGTCTGTCTGAGTTTCTGCGTGCAGAGGGAAGGCACACACAGAGCCTGTTCCTGTGCCACCCACCTTGGTGCTGCCATTGCTGTAGGTCTGGATCATGTTCTCTGCACCCTGCTTCACCTTCAGCTCGATGGCCAACTGCTTCTCCAGGCCGGCCACTCGGCTCAGGTTGGTAGCCAAGCAGGTGGAGCTGCCTGCACCTGGGGACTGGGGGACATCTGGAGGGGACGAGAGGACAAGGGGTCACCCCGGTCTGCTGGGGAGGCTCTGCCCCAGCTGCAGGGATCTGCTTGTCATCGAGCCTGGATGTGGCACACTGGAGAGGGGAAGCTGAGGACAGGACACGGGCAACTGGGGACAGCAGAGCCCAGGATGTCGCCTTCCCTGGCTCTCCCAGGAAAGCCCTGCAACTGGATGCCTCATACAGGACTCAGCATGGACCTGAGCAGGAGAACATCCACACGTGCACATCTTTGGGGTTTGGTGTAGAAACACCCTGACTTCTAACACTCCTAGTGTGAGTGTGTCACCCTCAAGGGCTGGGGATTTAGCTCAGTGGTTCCGGTGCCTGCCTCACAAGCGCAAGGTCTGGAGTTCGATCCCCAGTACGAAACACACACACACACACAAAACACACACACTCTCAATGCCAGTGTGACTGAGGTGCCAGGCATGAAATAACAGTGCGAGACTGATACTGAGGGGACTCTGTCTATGGTTCCAGCAGTTGGCACAACCAAGTTCCAATCTCCCAGAGTCGGTGGCACCGTGTTGCAGATTCTGGGTGATGGTGCAGCCAGGCATGGGGGTCTGTGAGCCACTGGAGGCGGTGATTGTGGGGAACTCTACCCAGACTGAGCATGAGACCTCGGTGTTGGCTGGTTCTGTCCCTGGGGGCTGATGTGATGGTGCTGTACTACAGGGAGTAGCTGCTGACAGGCCTGCACTGGCTGTGAAGATGGCAGCTATGCGGACTCCAAGTGAGTCTCTGGGCACCGTGGTGTGCTGGTGTGGGGCAGTGGAGTCTGAGTGCTGCCAGCAGGCTCTGAGGTCCACAGGAGTTCACTCAATCCCTGGGTGCACTGTGAGTACTGCCGTGACTGCCTGTTTTTCTCTGGGTATTCACGTGACAGTAGCCGAGTCTCTGGGTATCACCCAGATGTGAATATGAGTATCAGAATCTTTGCTTACAAGATGAAAATGTTCTAAGCCAGGTATGAAGATGCACACCTATAATGCCAGCACTTGGAAGGCTGAGGCTGGAGGATTCCCAAGAGGCCAGTATGGGCAACACAGTCAGTTCAACGAGACCCTGAACTACATAGTGAGACCTTGTCTCAAAAAATAAAACAAAACAAAACAATACAGAGCCAGGGGCACCGCGCCTGCCTGGCAAGCCCAAGGTCCTGAGTTCAATTCCTGGTACCAAAAACCAAAACAAAACAAAAGAACACAATACAAAAATGCTTAACTGAACTGCACATTTAAAATGGTAGATTTTATGTTGCAGGGTTTTTTGGGGTTTTTTAACCACAATTTTTTTTTTTAAATTTTAAATTAAGATATAGCTGAAGGGACAAAAAGGACTAAGAAGGGGCCAGGGATGTAGCTCAGTGGCGCCATGCCTACCTGGCAAGCGCAAGGTCCTGAGTTTGATCTCCAGTACTGGGAAAAACAACAACAACAACAACAACTAAGATGTATTCTCTATATATACAAACTCCCCAAGATAAATGTAATCATTATATCCTGCAAACCTGTACTAATAAAAAAAAATTAAAATGTTTAAAAAAATAGTGAAGCACGGTGGTCCAAGCCTGTAATCCCAAAACTCAGGAGGATGAAGGAGGAAGATCATGAGTTCGAGGTCATCCTGGGCCACATGGTGAGTTCAAGACCACCCTAGATGACACAGTGAGATCTTGTCTCAAAACTCAGCAACAGGCCTGGGGATTTAGCTCAGTGGTTCTGCCACCTGCCTCGAAAGGGCAAAGTCCCGAGTTTGATCCCTGGTACCAAAAACCAAAAAACAAAAAACTACAGCAACAAAAACAAAAAACAAAACCAGCCTGGGCAACTTAGTGACTCAGTGAGACCTGTCTCAAAAAATCATAAAGGGCCAGGCATTTAGCTCAGTGGAGGTGCACCTGCCTCTCAAGTGCAAGGTCCTGAGCTCAATCTCCAGTATAGGGGCGGGATATTTAAAAAGGGCTGGGTATCTAGTTCATTGCAAGGGCCCTGTTCAATCCTCAGTACTGAAAAAAATTGTGAAGTGTATTTGTGTATCCTGGGGGTGATGGGTGTGACTGCACGGGAGTCTGGGCTATGAACATGATGGTATGTGCATCTTTGGGTGTTAGTGTGGCTGAGTTTGAATTTCTAACACTTATGAGACTGTGGAAGTGTGCATCTGGGTGTCGTGTAGGAGCTGGTACAGCTCTGGGGCTCTGTGACGTCATGTTGCCAGTGTGTGCATCTCTCTGGATGTTGGTGTGACTGTAACTTTCTGGACATTCACATGACAGTGTCACTTGGGGATGGTCCAGGTGTCAGTGAGGCTGTGTCTCAAGGTTATGCGTGTGACAGTGTGCAAGCCTTGGGGCACTGTGTTTTGGTATGACTGTGTGACTCCAGGTATCGGGGTGACAGTGTGACACCCTGAATAATGCCTAGGTGTTACTAGTCTTGTTTTGAGGTCATCGGTGGCAGTGTGTGACCCCGGGCGTGTCTCGGTGTCAAAAGAACTGTGACAGCTTCTGAGTGACCTTGTGACGGTGTGTCACCTGCGTGGTGTCAGGTATTAGTGTGGCTGTGGCCGTGTGTGAGCCTGGGTGTCAGTGGGATGTATGTCTGGGTAGTCCTGCCACGTGGTGTGTTTTTGGGCGGCGTCCCCCCTCGTGTCCCAGAGCTCACCCTGGCCAGCAGTGGGCTCAGGCAGCACCACGTGCGCGTGCAGCTCCTGCAACTGGCGGTGCAGCAGGTCCAGGCGGCGCGCAGAGCCACGCAGCAGCAACTCCACGGGGCCCCGGCCTCGACCCAGGTCAGTGGCTGCACGCCTCAGATTCTCTGCACCTTCCTTCAGCTTCAGCTCCTTGCGGATCTCACGCCGCAGCCGCTCCCGCTCCAACTCCAGCTGCTGCTGCACCCCGGGCGCCGCCAGGTCCGCACCTGCCAGGCCCAGGTGCTCCAGCAGGGACCAGGGCTCGCTCTGCAGGATGGGTGGGGGGCAGTCAGGGATGAGGGCCCAGGAGCAGCCAAGGTGGCCCAGCACTGGAACCCAGGCCAGGGCCTGCTCCTCCCCTTCTTATCCCCAAAACCAAGAGGGGAGATGGACCCTGTTCTGCTCCCTGACACCTCCAAACTGAGATGTCAAAGGACAGGCTACAGCTAAGAGCAAGGGACCCCACAGGTTCAGCCCCATCTCCCTGTCTGTCTCATCGGCAGTGGGGTTCTGGAGGGCAGGCCTCATTTTCCCCTCTGCCTCCCACACCAGGGGTTCTGAGGGATGATTCCTTCTCCCATCTGCTACCACCCAAACTAATGGGTCCCTGGGACAGGCACTATCTTCCCTCTGCTCTACCCCTAGACTAGGAATTGTTTTCTATACTGATAATTGATCCTAGGGCCTTTGCAGCATTTTATTTTATTTATTTTTTGAGACACAGTCTCACCATGTAGCCCAGAGTGACCTCAAGCTCATGGCGATCCTCCTGCCTCAGCCACTGCAGTGCTGGGATTACAGGCGTGTGCTACCACACCCAGCTCCCAGCTTTTTAAATTTTATTTTATTTTGAGACATTCTCACTAAATCACTAAGTTGCCCAGACTGGGCTTAAACTTTCCATCCTCCTGCCTCAGGCTCCCACAGTGCTGGGATTACAGGTGTGCACCCCCATACTCAACTAACATTGAGGGAAAGGTCCCTTCTTTCTTCCCTCTGCTGTATCCCCTCAACTAGAAAGTGCCAAGGACAGGCCCTGTCTTTTCTTTGCTGTATCCTCAAAGTAGAAGATCCCAAGAGCAGGCCCCATATTCCCTCCTACCCTTAAAAACTTGGGGCCCCGAAGAACAGAGTCCTGTTTCCTTCCTCTATCTCCCCAACCTAGGAGCCCCAAAAGGCCCCAGACATTTTCACCCTCCACCCAGGTATCTCTGACGCCAGCGCACCATCTCCTCTCCTTAGTCCCAAACCCAAAGGTATCTAGGGCAAGGCCTCTTTGCCTGTGCCTCAGGGATCCCCTTCTGTCTACCCCTATGGGGACCCAGCCCCCACCTCCAGCTCCTGCTCCGAAGGGGGATCACCCTCCGCCATCCTGGGTCCCTGCTGAGGGCCCCACCCTCTTCCTGGACCTCAGCCCTGCCAGGGCCTCTGGGCCGCCACTTCCTCTTTCCTGCCAGCTCCCAGCATTCCCCGCGCCTGGCGGGTTAGCTCAGGGGCATTAAGGAGACCTCCCCTCCAACCCTGTCCAGGTGGTTGTCCTTCTCTTTCCGGCGCAGCCCAGGGATGGGCCTCATTCCTGTCCCCAGGAGGTGACAGGGAATACAGGCCCATGGTGTGAGTGGCAAGCATGTGGATACACAGGCTACAGGGAGTCACTGTGTGTGTGCACCCTTTCACAGTTACCAGCATATGCATGAACATCAGTGTGTGCGCACTTCCTGGCCTGCAGGTGTGTGCTGGAACATGGGCTCACACCAAGGCACACTCATATGTCTACCTAAACACACGCTCATATGCAAACACTGTCAGGTGATACTGTGGGTCACTCTAGAACTTGTACAATGCACACCCACCTGCCCCAGTGGACATGGCCGCTTGCCCATGCATGCACACATGCTCACACATGTGTGCACGCTTGCCTAGGCCCGAAAACATGCCCATGCTCCATGAGCCTCCAGCACTGCCACCACCTGAACACATCCCCACAGCCGGGCCCTCCCCCTGCCCCATCCCCAACTTCCCCTCCAGGTCACAACAGCCAGTTCTGCAGAGGCCAGGCCCCCTTCCTGCAGGCAGCAGTCGACTTCCTGCTTCCTCTTGTCCAGACAGCCATGGTGCAACCACAGCCTAGGGGACCAGCCAGCCCAGTGGCTGCCCCTCAGACAAACACTGTAAGGTGACAGCACTGGGGCTGGAGACAAGAACAGCCCCCAGGGCTGGGGATTTAGCTCAGTGGTTCTGCTGTCTGCCTTGCAAGCGCAAGGTCCTAAGTTTGATCCCCGGAACCAAAAAAAAGAACAGCCCCCAAACAGCACACAAACCACCTGCCAAACACACACTAGAACTCAACTATTAATAGTGTTACAGGGTAGGGCATGGCGAGATGGAGCACTCGCTCAGCCTGTGCAAGGCCTGGGTTCCAGCCCAGCACAGCAAAGAATAACAATAATGGCAGCTACTGCAAATCTCCCCCAGGTCACATCACATGAGTGCTAGTATCAACCCATTTTCAACACAGGAGACCAGGGCCAGGCATGTGGTTCAGTGGTAGGATGCTTGCTTAGCATTCAAAAGGCACCAGGTCAGACCCCAGTTCCACAAGGGGGAAAAAAGAAGATGAAACTAAGACCCAGAGCAGTGACATAACTTGCCCCAAGGTCCCACAGCCTGCAGGAGGTTGGGCCAGGATTTAAAACAAGAGCACTCAAACCAGGCATGGCAGGGCACATCTGTAATCCCATTAGGTGCTACTATAGGAAGCTGAGTCAAAAGGATCACAAATTCAAGCCTACCCAGAACAACACAGGGAGACCCTGTCTAAAAATAAAAATTATTAAAAAAAATTTTTTTTAACTAAAAATTATTTTTAAAAAGCTGTCGATAGGGCCGGGGATTTAGCTCAGTGGTTCCACCGCCTGCCTCACAAGCTAAGGACTGGAGTTCGATCGCCAGCACCAAAAAAAAAAAGCTGTGGATGTAGCTTCAGTGTGAATTCCCTGGGTTCAATCTCCAGTGTCACACACACACAAAAAAAGCCCTGAGAATCTCAACACAGGCTGAGAAGATCCTCACATGCTCCTGTCTGACCTCCTGAGCAACTGTCCCCGGCATGGGCCCCAGGGCCGCTTCCCCTCAGGGTGCCCCAGAGCCATCTTCTCATAACTCCACCAGCCCCTCACCATCCCTTCACCGAACACCTGAGCAGCTATTACTCCTCTTCCTACTTTATATGTGAGGAAACAGGCTCAGAAAGGTGACAGCAGTCCTCTACCGCTGGGGAGTTTGTCCCAAGCCCTGAGGGCTGGTGATCATCTCTGGGTGTACAGAGGTAGCTTCTATAACATTGAACCCATGGATGGTGTAGGACATCCTACAGTGCAGGGGGTGGCCCTGCCACAGAAATCCAGCCCCACATGTGGGCCATGTAAAGGCTGCCAAGCGTTGGGCTGGACCTGGGATCACACATGGGCTGGGACCACTACAGATGTCACAGCATCCCGGCCTCCCATCTCTGAGAGTGAAGACATCTGGCTGGCTGGGGGCACAAAGCAAGAAAGTGGCATCACTGGAGTTGAAACCCAGGGTCACCTAATCCCAACCTGGCCCATGCAGCCCCTGCCTATCACCTCACTGCCAGCCCCACCCTGTCCCCAACAGGCAGAGCCAGGACACAGCCAGGAGTGAGGCCAGCTCAAAGAGGGAGGGCCCAGGAGGAGGGATGACCTCCCTCAACCCCAGCTCCGCAGAAGAGGAGGCTCAGAATATGGAAAGCAGGGAGGGAGGGAGGCCAGGCCTCCTGGGTCCTCCTCCCTTGGGTGACTCACTTCTGCCCTGGGCAGGGGGCAGAGGTCACCTGAGGGCCAGCCTTGGGGAAACTCAGGAATCAGGTCTGGCATAGCCATGGAGAATCCCTGCACCTCCACCTCCCACTGTGGATCAGGGGGCATCAGACCCAGGGCACCCACCTCCAGGAAACCCTTTTCCCAGGGTGGCCAGTGACCTAGCCTCGCATGTCCTGAGATATCACTGCCTTGGGTGTTTCCGGAGTTGGGACAGGACATCCGTTTGCAGGACACAGAACAGAAACATTGGGACAGAGGGACAGGGTGGCGGGCCCAAGCAACCACAAGTAAGGGATCACCAAAAGTGGGGAAAGAGCGGGCGCCAGATGGGAAGGGGATCAGGCACAGGTCCAGCCTCATTCCAGGGATCGTGGTTCACACCAAGCACATGCGGGGTGTGGGGGGGGGCACAGCTGTCCCCAGCTGTGGGTGGAGGCAGGGACCCTGGCCCATCCCAGCCCCAAGGTCTGACCTTGTGTGATCGGCAACACCAGATACGCCCAGCTCCTCCACAAGGCTGACAGGCCATCAGCGGGACTGGGGACAGGGACACAGGGAAGACACAGAGGAGATGGGGCAGGTTTGGAAGGAGACGAGAAACAGTTACACAGCAACCACGGGACAATGGACTGGATGGAGAGCCACTGGCTGGGGAGGCACCAGCCACACACATCTCCGGTTTGGATCAGGAACCAAAAGGGGTGCGAGGGTCCTCTGGTCTGCTCCACACAGGTGGAGAAAGTGACGCGCCCCCCGCCCCAGGTGACACAGGGTGAGTCACAGGTGGAGTGGACGGTGACCCAGGCCTGCCACCCTGGCGTGCAGGCAGGATTCCAGGGACAGGAGCATCCCCACCCTTTTAACAGGGACAGTCTGAACCTGGAAGCAAGTGCCACCCGGCAGCGGCAGCCTCTGCAGCTGGAAGGGTAGGTGCGGGGGCGAGGGGGGGGTCCTCGGTTCCGGAGCCTAATGAGGTGACTCGGGCACTTCCGCCAACAGGTGCCTATCAGGGAGGCGTCGGCCCGCAGGCAGGGTGGCAGGTGACGAGCGGGACACCTGCCCAGGTGAGGCTGGGGCGCGGGGAGGGGACGAGAGGGTCCTGGGGAGCACAGCGGCCGCCCTCCCCGAGGCTCCCTGCACCCCCACTCTCAGGCTGGGGTGCGTGGGCCTCGCGGGGCCGCCTCCTCTCCTCGCCCCCGCCCTCGGTCCGGTCGCGTCGCCGTCGCCGCTGAGGGGACGCAGGTGCGCCTACCTGCACGGCGTCGCTGGCCATGTCCGCGCCACGCCCGCCGGGGTCCCCGCGCAGGGTGGAGCGGGCGAGCACGCGTGCGCGGACCGAAGGATGGGCGCGCGGGCGGGGCGGGCGGCGACCCCCGCGACCCGGGAGACCCCGGCGACGCTCCGCGCGGCGGCTCCGGCCTGGTCGCTCCGCCCCGCCCGGCCGGCCAGCGTCCGCGCCGCGCCCTCCGGACCAGCGGCCGCCAGCGGTCACGTGAGCGCGAGGTCGGCGCCCGGGGAGGGGGCGGGGCAGAGGCGGGGCTCCCGGCGGCCCCCGGGGCTGCAGGGTCCTGCCCGCAGGGTCCCAGCCCCGCCCCGCCCCGCCCCGCCCCGCCCGCGCTCCGCGCTTCCCGGGGTCCACCGGAGCCAAGCCCGTCAACCCACGGTAAGATGAGCCAGCGGGAGCCAGGATGCAAGGGCCTGTGGGCTCCGGGACCCCTCAAAAACCAAAGTACCCGGGCATGGTGGCACATGCTGGTCATCCCAGCACTAGGGAGGCTGAGGCAGGAGGATCACGGTGAGTTAAAGGCCAGCATGGGCTACATATGAGACTTTGTCTCAAAAAAAAAAAAAAAGACAAAGCAGAGCCTGGAATTTAGCTCAGTGTTTCTGTTGCCTGCCTCGCAAGTGCAAGGTCCTGAGTTCAATCCCTGGTACCAAAAAAAAAAAAAAAAAAAAAGCAAAAGCGGGAATCCATCCCCCCCTGCATTACATGCAACCTCAGGCCACCTGCCCCCCCCCACATCCCTCTGTGACACCAAAGTCTCCCCCATGCCTGGCCACAACCTCTGGGCAGACCTGAGTTCCCATCCCAGCGTCTATGTCTGAGGGAAACGCTAAGCTCCTAAGAGCTCCGAAAATGGGAAGGGTTTAGCCTCTCCGGTGTTGGTAAAATTAAATCTCCGGTCATGTCAAGTGCTGAAAACACAGTAAGCCTCCATAAATGATAGCAGATGTCACTGTGAGTGTAATTGTCATTAGTATTATTATTATTTTTTGGTACTGGGGATCGGACTCAGGACCTTGGGCTTGCCAGGCAGGCAGTGGACCCACTGAGCTAAATCCCCGGCCCAAGCTCCTTTTAGTAATAGTAATGTCAGGCCGGGGATTATCTGTCTCATCCACTGGCCTCTCACCTTTTTGCACCCCTCCCCGGGCCACTCCACCACCACCCACCTGGAAGCACAGTTGCTTTCTTCCTGGCCTCCCAGCCTCTTCCTCTCCCCCTCTGACCTGTTTTGCCCCAGAACAGCTCAAGGGACCAGGAGAACCTGAGTCACAGAACATCCCTCCTCTGCCTAAAATCCTGCAGGGCTCCCTTCTCACTCAGAAATAAACCCAGTTCCTCACTAGGGATAGAGCCACATGCCTGTCATCCTAGCACTCAAGAGGCTGAGGCAGGAGAATCACTGCAAGATCAAGGCCAGCCTGGGCTACATGGCAAAACCCTGTCTCAAAAAAAAAAAAAAAAAAAAGGAAGGAAGGAAGGAGGAAAGAAAGAAAAGAAAGAAAATCGGCAAAGCTCCTCACCCTGATAATCAAGCCAGGGTGTCTGTAGCCCTTCCCCTGGCAGACACAGCCGCATCTCCCTCTAATTGTCCAGCCCACTCTTTTTTTTAGACAGGATCTCACTATGTAGTCCAGGCTGGTCTTGAACTCACAATGATCTTTCTTCCTCAGCCTCCCAAGTGATGGGATGACAGTTACGTACCACCAAGCCTGACTTAGCCCACCCATTTTACAGATGGAAAAGCCACAGTAGAGAGAGGTCTCCCGAGAGCCCGGGTGGGCCTGGCAGAAGCCACCCTTGTGGAGCTGGATCCAGGCTGCCTCCTCGGATGCCGCGGGGAACCCTGCCAGGACCTGGCTCCAACCTTCCAGCGCATTTACTCAGCGAGAGTGTTTAGTGATATCCACAGGGGACTCTGGTGGTGCTGGAAACAGAGTTGCACTCTGGGCCTTCAGGGGAAAACAAAGGACTGATTGTACAATGGTGATAACTCTGCTGGTGCGTCCTGCAGCTTCCAGGGCCTCTGTAATTCACTCTGAGGCCTCAACTGCCTTTCCCTGCCAAAGAGCCTGCTTCTGCCTTCCTAATAGTCTTACAAACTCTTCTTGCCCCTCACCTGCCCTGCCAGGGAGTCTTCTCAGCACCACCACCCCCTTGCCCCATCTTCTCTACTTTCCTCACCCCTATGGGACAGCATTGGGTTGTGCTCTGCTCTGCTCTTCTCTGCTTGCTTGCTCTTTCTTTCTTTCTTTCTTTCTTTCTTTTCTTTCTTTCTTTCTTTCTTTCTTTCTTTCTTTCTTTGTACTGGGGCTCAAACTCGGGACCTCACACTTGCAAGGCAGGCGGCAGAACCTCTTTTCTTTTCTTTTTTCTTTTCGTATTCTTGTTTTCAACTACTCTCATCTCACCTGCAACCCCAGGGCCTCTGCACTGGCTGCAGTCTGGTCAGGAACACCTTCCATTGTGTTGCCCCACTGCTGGCCTCAGTGCTTATTTAGATCTCTGTTTAAATGTTTGCTCTTCTAGCGGGGCAACATGCCACATGCCTGTCATCCCAGCACTCTGGGAGGCTGAGGCAAGAAGACTGCAAGTTCAAGTACAGCCTGGGCAGTTTAGTGACTTAGCAGGACCCTGGCTCAAAATATAAAATAAAAAGGGCTGGGAGTATAGTTGAGTGAGAAGGCCCTAGGTTCAACCTCCAATACAAAAAAAAACAGGCACCTCTCCTACACCCACACTTGTGCCTATCCTTGCCCGTGGGCCACTGGTCCTCTCTGCATTTCCCCAGGACCTGTGCTTGCAGTCTGCGGAACAGTCAAGCACAGTGCAAGGTATCAGGTGGAGGTATTCGGCTTGGGCAGCTTCCCAGAAGGGCTGGCACCTGCACTGAGTTGTGAAGGATGAGTTAGAAAATCGCAAGCAGGCCCAGGATGTACCTCAGTGGCACAGCACCTGCCTGGCAAGCGCAAGGCCCTGGATTTGATTCCTGGTACAAAAAAAAAAAAATCACAGATGGTTAAAAGGAACACGGGTGGGCTGGGGATTTAGCTCAATGGTTCCGCCACCTGCCTCACAAGCAGAAGGACCCAAGTTCGATCCCCAGTACCAAAAAAAAAAGGGACACAGGTGTCTGATAGAAGGAATGGCAGGAGCAGAGGGCCCAAGATGGTGAGGAAAACAGGCCCACTCCAGGGACAGTGGACTCTCTGCCCTCGCCTCCCACCTACTCTGCTCCTTTCTTCTGGCCACATGGCTCTCCTGGTTGCTGCTCAAACATGTGGAGCCTGTTGTTTCCTCAGGACCTTTGCACTGGCTGTTCCCTCTACCTGCAGTGATTTCCTTCATGCCAGGCATGGTGGCACACATCTGTTGTCCCAGCACTCGAAGGGTGAGGCGGGAGGATTGCCATGAGTTTGAGGTCAGCCTAGGCTACAAAGGGAGTTGAAGGCCAGCCTGAACTACATAGTGAGACCTGGCTCAAAAAGATTTTCTTCACATCTTGGCATTCTGTCCTCTCTTCATTTCCATCTTTGTGCAGATGTTGCCTCACAGAGAAGACTGCCCCAAGTGCACCCCTGAAATTCCCATCCCACCCCTTCCAAACTCTGCCCCTCACATGCCTTGATGTGTCTGCCTTGCTTGTTTTTGGAGATGAAAACCAGGGCCTTGCCTATGCCAGGCAAGCTCTGCCCTGCACTGCATCCCCAGCCCTTCTTCTTTGTAAATTTATCTCTTGTTTTGTTTTGTTTTTTGAGACAGAATCTCACTATGTAGCCCAGGCTGGCCTCCAACTTGTCTGGACCCTCCTGACTCAGCCTCCTAAGTGCTGGGGTTACAGATGTGGACCACATACAGCACTTGCCTAGCATGGTTGGGGGCCTGGGTTACATCCCCCAAACTGCAAAAACATATATCAAAATACACCTGTAGCCCAGCTACTCAGGAGGCTGACAAGACTCCCTCCTTGAGCCCAGTTCAGGGACAGCTGGGGTGACACAGACTTGTCTCAAAGATAGACAGACAGATAAAACCAAATAGCTCCTGAATGAATAGATGAGGGGAATGAACCAGGGATCATAGAGTATGGCAAAAAAATTTTTTTGCGGGGGGTGATTCTGGGGATTGAAATTAGGACCTTCCACTGAGCTGCATTCCCAGCCCCCCTCTTTCTTTTTTGGTTTTTTGAGACAGGGTCTTGCTAATGTAACTCAGGCTGGCCTTGAACTTACTGTGTAACCCAGGCTGGCCTTCGGAGTGCTGGGATTACAGGCAAGTGCTATCATGCCTGGCCCTCCCCCAGCCCTTTTAAAATTTTGCTACATGATCTCGCTAAGTCACTAGGTTGCCCTATTCTGTGATCCTTCTGCTGCAGCCTCCTGAGTCCTGGGATTATAAGTGTGTGCCACTATGCTAGGTCAGGGTTCAGATTTTTAGTGCTGTTGAACCTGATGGGGGGTGTCCAGCAAGCACATGGATTTCCAACTTCACCCCCAGGACAGTGAGACCATGGTTAATTCTTACCAAGGTGGAACTGAATGAAGTTGTGATTCTTCGGCTAAAGCTCTTTGCAAACCCAGTGAACACCAGCAGGGATCAGAGAAAGAAATGGGGTAGATTTATCTGACAACAGAACTAGATGCAGCAACATAAATACATCAGAGCTTTTTTCTTTTCCTTTTTTTTAAATTTTGAGACAGGGTCTATGTATTCCAGGCTGGCCTTGAACTCACTAGGTACCTCAAGTTGGCCTGGAACTTGCAGCAATCCTCCTGCCTCGGCTTCCCAAGTGCCAGAATTATGGGAGTGCACCCCCAGGCTGGGTTAATAAAGCTATCTCAAAAAATAGTGGGTGAGTCAGGTGTGGAACCTCACGCCTGTAATTCCAGTATGCTGAGAGGCTGAGGCAGGAGGATTTGCAAGTTTGAGCCCAGCCTAGGAAATTTAGTGACTTAGTGAGACCTGGTTTCAAAATAAAAAATGAAAAGGGCTGGTGATGGTGCTCAGTGTGAAGGCCCTGGGTTCAATCCCCAGTACTGTGGTGTGGGAAGAGCAAGAGGTAAAGTCTGGAAACAGGCATGTTGAGGCACAGACTGCAAGCCTGTCGCCAAACCCTGTGCACTGATACTGAGAGCTCTGGCGGTCACATCTCTGCTCTGTGCCTCATCTGTTAAAAGGATGATAACAGCCTCTGGCTCATAGAGTTACTGCAAGGCTTAAATGAATTTTGTGTGTGTTTTGTTTTATTAATTTTTAAATTTTATTCCATTTCCCCCTCAAGTTCCCTCCCTTCCCTATGTACAAAAGCTTTGTTTCCATTTTTTCCTTCTATTTTCATGTTTTAATTTTTTTTTGGTACTGGGAATCGAACTCAGGACCTTCTGCTTGCCAGGCAGGCACATTGCCACTGAGCTAAATCCTTGGCCCTTAAATGAATTTTTCGGGGGGGGAGATATTTGGGATTGAGCACAGGGACTGCTAAGCTATACCCCTAGCCCTTTTTTAAAAAATTTTTTTACTTTATTATTATTATTTTTGGTACTGGGAATTGAAAGGATCTTGTGCTTGCAAGGCAGGTGCGGTGCCACTGAGCTATATCCCCGGCCCAGCTCTTTTTATTTTTGAGACAGTCTCCCTAAATTGCCCAGATTGGCCTCAAACTTGTGATCCTCCTGCCTCAGCCTCTCAGAGTGCTGAGATTACAGGTGTGTATTCAATTTTATACAATCTGGAATCATCAGTATGTGGTTTTGGGGGCTGACTCTTTTCATGCAACATGTTTTGTTTTAAACTGAGATAAAATTCACAGACTACACAATTTACCCTTTTCAATGTGCATGATTCAGTGGGTTGTTTTTTTTTTTTACTATATTTAGAGAAGATGTTGGGTTTGAGATCCATCCATAATGTCACATGTAGCAACAGTTTCTTTTTATTTCTAGCAGTGCTGTCATTCCACAATTGAGGGGAATTGGTTCCAGGACCCACTCCTTAACAAAATCTATCCATGAAGCCAGGCATGGTGGCCCATGCTGGTGATCCTTGCATTCTGGGAGGCTGAGGCAGGAGGATTACAAGTTTAAACCCAGCCTGGGCAATTTAGCAAGACCTTGTCTCAAAACGAAACATAAAAAGGGTTGAGAATGGAGCTCACTATGAAGGCCTTGGGTTCCAACCCCTGGAAAGAAAGAAAAGAGAAGAGAGCCCAATCACTTCCTGGCCTTTTGGCTAGGGAGTTCCAAGAACTCCCTTTCCTCAAGGGGGGCTCCTGGCCGCCTGCCCGAGGCAGAGCATGAGAATGTGGCTGCCTCTTCAGCCCTGGTCACCATCACTTTCTTTTTAGCTCTTTGGGTGGGTGTGTTTGAAGTTTTTTCTATCTTAAAACATTCTGATGAGAATTAAGCCAGAATGACAAATGTTCACATTTGCTAATCTGGGGTGGCGAGTGTATTTTAGGAGGCTCTGATCTTTTCTGTAGTTGAAGTTTAATACTTTTATATTTGGAGTTGTGTTTGGAAAGGGGAAGCTCCTGTCTGGCTGCATGGATGGTGAATGCCAGAAGTGCTGTCCTGTTCCCCTGACCCCTCAACAGGATGTCCTGGTTCTGGTGATCTCATGATCCACGGTCATTGTCTCCACCCATGGCTTCTCTCTCCCAAGGGACTGGTGAAGGCTCCAGGCTGCCCAGATACCTGGCTTAGTCTCTCGCCCCCTCAGGGTGCAGCCTTAAGGAAGGGGGTGAGGGCTAGGGTGCAGCTCAGTGGTGAGCACTGGTCTAGCACACATGGGGCCCTGGGTTCCATTCCCAGCACTGGAAAACAAAAAGATAAAATGCTGCAATTAAGATAGTGGGTTTTTTTTTTTGCAGGGCATGGTGGTACACCCCTGTAATCCCAGCACTTGGGAGCCTGAGGCAGGAGGATTGCAAGTTTGAGGCCAGCCTGGGCTACATAGTGAGTTTTCTTGGTTTTCTTTGGGTACTGGGGATCAAACTTGGGACCTTGGGCTCACGAAGCAGGCGTCGGAACCACTGAACTAAATCCCTGGCCCTACATAGTGAGTTTGAGGCCAGCCTGAACTACATAGCGAGGCCATCTCAAAAAAACAAAAACAAAATTTGGTTTTTTTTGGTACCGGAGATTGAACTCTGGTCCTTGTGCCTGCGCAGCAGGCGGCGAAACCACTGAGCTAAATCCCTGGCCCTAAAAAAAATTTTTTTTGTCTTTTAAAAAATGTTTTGGGGGCCAGGGATTTAGCTCAGTGGTTTTGCCGTCTGCTGCGCAAGCGCAAGGACCCAAGTTCGATCCCTGGTACCAAAAAATAAATAAATAAATAAATAAATAAATAAATAAAATGTTTTGGTACTAGGGATGGAAACCAAAGCTTCCCTCCTGAGCTACATCCCCAACCCCTTTTATTTTTATGTTGAGACAGGGTCTCAGTAAGTCCCTAATTGTCCAGATTGGGCTTGGTTTTGCGATCCCTCTGCCTCAGTCTCCCAGAGTGCTGGGATAACAGCCATGCCCAGCTGAACTACTGTTTTTCTTTGGGGTTTTTTTGGTTTTTTTGAGACAAGGTCTTGCTCTGTAATTCAAGCTGGCCTTGAACTCATTATGGCCTCGAACTTTAGGCAATCCTGCTTCAACCTCCTGAGTTGCTAATGTGCACCACCAGCTACTGTTTCTCTGTAGACTGACTTTTTGGCAGCCCCTTATTTTTGCCCATTGCCAGTGCCTATTTTGCCCCACCCTCTCCCCAAAGGGTGTGTTTATATACAGTGCTGAGGATGGAGCCCAGGGCCTGGGCAGGCTGGGCAAGTGCTCTACCACAGTGCCATATCCCCAGCCTGCTTCCTGCACCCCTTCCTGGCCCCACTGGGCACCCAGGAGGAGCAAAGCATTTGACCATCCACATTATACACAGAATCTGAGTAGGACGGCAAGCCTCCTTCCGGTCGCTTGACAACTAACTTCATTTGGTTTTCTGGCTGAAGTTAGCTGTCTAGTGACTTCAACTCTGAGTTTGGTGTCTGACCCTTGGACTCAAGGTCACTTATACTAAAAACAACCTGCATGCTAGATCCACTTTGGAAAACAGTGGAGGAGTTGGGTTCCATGGTGCACATCTGGAATCCCAGCAGCTTGGGAGGCTAAGGCAGGGGGATCTCAAATTTGAGGCCACAGCCTGGGCATTTAACAAGACCCTATCTCAATTTAAAAAATATAATTTTGGAAAAAGGGCTTAGAGCTGGGTGTGGTGGCGCATGCCTATAATCCCAGCACTCGGGAGGCTGAGGCAGGATGACTGTTGTTGAGTTCAAGGCAAACCTGGACTAATATAGCAACACCCTGTCTCAAAAAAAAAAAAAAAAAATCAATCAAGGCCTGAGGATGGAGCTCAGTGGTAAAGCACCCTTGGGTTTGATTCCCCAGTACCATAACCAAAACACTAGAGGAAGGTACCCGGGGCTGAGGGAGACAGGAATGGTGCATCAGGGTCATCCTATTTACAACTGACCTTCATGCTCTCCAAATCTCCACCTCAATGCACAGCTAAGAAAAGACTGCCAAGACCAGGTGCAAGGATAAGGAGTAAGTGGAACTTTCACAGGGTGCCAGTCCCAGTTACAATCCAGTAAAGCTGAACACATGACTGTTGGCTCACCTGTCCTGTCCCTAGGTATTTACTTTAGAGAAAGGATTACTTATGTTCACCAAAATACTTGTGCAAGCTTTAACAGTGGCCAAGCTGGGAATAATAGGCTGAGGCAGGATTGCCTATGACCAGGGGTTCAGACCAGGCCTCAAAAACAAAAAAGCAAGCCCTGTGCTCTGGTGGACATCTGTAATTCCAGCTGCTGGGGAGGCTGAGGCAGGAGGAATACAGGTTCCAGGGCAGCCTGGGTAACTCAGTAAGACCCGGTCTCAAAATAAAATTTTATTTCTGGGCCGGGGATTTAGCTCAGTGGTTTTGCCACCCGCTGCCCAAGCGCAAGTTCGATTCCCCGTGACAAAAAAAAAAAAAATGTTTATTTTTTTTTTGGAGGGGGTCAAGGTCTCACTATGTAATTCAGGCTGGCCTCAAAATTATGGAGATCCTCTTTCCTCGGCCCCCTGAAGACTGGTATTACAGGCATTTGTACTACACCCAGCTCAAAATAAAACTTTAAAAAGGTCTGGAAACGTAGCTCAGTGGTAGAGTGCCTACTGGATTCATCCCCAGTGCCCTCCACAAACAAAACAAAACAAAACAAAAAAAAACCCACAAAGAAAAAAGAAAGAGCAAATGAGGGAAACTCAAGTCTCAAAAGCCAAAAAAAGAGGCTGAAGGTGTAGTTGGGTGGTAGAGGGCCTGCCTGGTATGCACTAGGGCCATGGCTTCAATCCCCAGCACTACAAAAACAAAAACAAAACTGACTAAACATGTTCTGGTTGTGGTGACCACTCCTGTAATCCCAGCACTCTGGAGGCTGGGACAGGAGGATTATAAATTTGAGTCCAGTCTGGGCAAATTAGTGATTTAGTGAGACCTTGTTTTTTAAAAAAAAAAATGGCCATGGGCTGGGGATTTAGCTGTGGTTCTGCCGCCTGCCTCGCAAGTGCAAGGTCCCTACTTTGATCCCTGTTCAAAAAAAAAAAAAAAAAAAGGCCAAACAACCAATTAATCAACCGGTGAATGGAGAAACTCTATTGGCTATATTGTGATATGGCGGCATAGTGTAATACCAATTGGCAAGAAAAGAACAAATGATTGATATGACCAGAAATAGGGATTAATATAAAAAAGCTTTTTAAAAAACTAAGGTACAGTATAGCAGTCACTTCAAACTGCCTTATTTCCTCAGAGCTCTTTCAAAGAGCTCTTCACGGTGGGGGACCTGGAGCTGGGTGTTGATGTCATCTCTAAGAGCTATGGTCACAGCCAAAAGCACATTTCAAAAAGCTGGGCAAGCCGAGTGCAGCATTCTGAGAGGCTGAGGCAGGAGGATTCCAAGTTCCAGCTCAGTCCGGGCATTTTAGCGAGACTGTTTCAAAATAAAATTAGAGTTCCGTGTGTGGTGGCACACGCCTGTAATCCCAGCACTCGAGAGGCTGAGGTAGGAGGATTGCTGTGAGTTCATGGCCAGCCTGAACTACGTAGTGTGTTCAAGGCCAGCCTGAACTAGGTAGTGAGACCTTTTCGAAAAACCAAAAAAAAAAAAGAAATAATTTAGAAACAAAACAGTTGGGGATGTGGCTCAGAGCAAAGGCCCTGCGTTCATTACCCAGTATCAAAATAACAACCAAACAGACTTTTGTTCACTAAGTGATTGATATAACAGTAATAAAAATGTTTCATGAGTGTTTAAAAAACAACCCCAACCAACGAAACAAACCTGCCGCGGACAAACAGCTGGCCTTTAATTGCCAATAATAAAGATGGCGGCGGGCGGGGGTTGTGTGGGGGGTGGGTGGGTGTGGGGTGTGTGTGTGGGGGGGGTGTACTTAATCTAAATCACGTGATAAAATGTGAGTCGTCGCTCAGTGGGGGGGCACGCCTACTTTTAGATTAACCAATGAAAGTCAGGCATTAGGCATGCCCTCTTTTCCTTTCTTCACCAATAGTCTCCAGATACCTTCCACTGAGTCCAATCACACTTCCGCCTCTCCTGAATGACAACCCAGCAGTCCAGTGAGCGAAAACTACAGCGGGGATTTAGGAGGCAGGAAACGCGGCCTTTAGAGTGCCGGCGCGCGACGGATAACCGGCGTTGGGCGCCACTTCTGGTAGCACGCGGAGGCGAACGAGAAACCAGGTGAGCAGCAGGTCTCGGGCGCTGGACCGCGGTGTGGAGAGGTCGGAGCGGCTGGTGAGCGGTTGAGGGGATACAGCGTTGGAAAATGGGTACCGGGAGGTGGGGGCGCGGGACGGGGGCGGGGTGGTTGGGGTGCCCGGCGCGCGCTGTGTCGGCCGTTGGGCGCCGCGGCGCATGCGCCACTGCGGGCGGGCGGACTGAGCGCAGGGCGCCTGGCTCGCTTCCGGGAGGGGCATCGTGGCGCCTCACGGTCGGCTCCTGGCCTGAATGGGGACCGGACCTCGGGGTGGCACCGGGGTTAGGGCCGCAAGGGAGAAGCCAGAGCTTCCTGACGGGGCGGGCTGCCCTTTCCCCAAGTTTCCTTGGTCTGGTCTTTTGTTTAGGGGTTTCTGATTTCAGCGACCTGGGGCAAAACAACCCTGTTCCGGAAACAGGAGCTCCTGGTAGGGAGCAGACCCCAAGGCAGAAGGCCACCCCGGGGACACTGGAGGGCGATAGATGTACGGGGCTGGCCTGCCCTGTCACTTAGCCTGGTGATAGCCTCCAAGTTCCTGGGCTGCTGGGGCCTCCTCTGTCGCAGAGTGGCCACCCAGCCCTCTTTCTGCTTTAATTTGTTTTGAGCTTTAGGTCCTAGCCAGCCACCTACTGGATTTTTCTTTATTACTTTTTGTGCTGGGTATAGGACCCAGGGCCTCTTGCATGCTAGGAAAGCGTTCTGCCACTGAAAATTTTGTGCCTCAAACCTTTCTCCCCACCAGCACGAAAGATCTTCGTTGAGTCTCTTTCATACCTTTGAACCGATACCCTGTTAGGGCTGGAGTACTGAAGCACACATGCTTGTAATCCTAACAGTCTGGGATGCTGAAGCAGGAGGATTGCCGTGAGTTCAAAGCCAGCCTGGGCTGCATAGTGAGTTCAGAACTACAGGGCCAGCCAGAACTACAGCAAGACCTTGTCTCAAAAAACCCAAACCAAAAAAAAATTAAAAAGGTGGTCGATGTAGTTCAATGCAAAGACTATGTATGGGCTCAGTCCCCAGTACTGCAAAAGTAAACTTCCTTGGTCACCTTGGAGCCTAGGTCGATGACTGGGTCTTCACTGTGGATCCACCCAGGGCATGGCCCAACCTGTTTAATGCTCCTTTCTTTCCCCTACATTGTGCCCTCCTTAATTCCCTTTGATTTCCTGATTTTCTTTTTTAAAAATTTTTTTTGAGACAGGGTCTTGCTTTGATGTTCAGGCTGGCCCTGAACTCAACAGTGTAGCCCAGGCTGACCTCAGTCTCACAGTAATCCTCCTGCCTCAGCCTCCTGAGTGCTGGGATGATAGGCATGCACCACCATGCCTGGCCTGACTGGTTTTCTTTGTGTTTGTCCCATCTTACACTCCATCTCTGGAGTAAATTAGTCTTGGGCAAGTCGTGGGGGTGTGTGTGGTTTTTTTTTGGTACCGGGGGATCGTGGTGTCACAGAGCTAATCCCCAGCACAAGGACTGTTCCCTCTCGGTTGGTCTTTTTTTCTTTGGTGCTTGAGAAATGAGCCCTTCCTGTTTTTCTGCCAGTAAGAATCCTCAGGCCTGGTGAGAGATTGTGCCTTTCCAGAGATCCGAAGACTGAAACTCAGCTTTAAGGCCTAGATTCTAGTTCATTCATTTAACCAGTGCTGTCCAGCATGTATCTACTCTGTACCAGGTTCTGCTTCAGATACAGGGCAGGGCTGAGTGATGGGGGAGCTTCTCAAGTTTGGGTTCGTACCATCCAGGTATCAGGAGCAGCAAGTGAAGGTGAGGAGGTGCAGCAAAGCCAGTGAGGAAGGAACAGGAAGACATGGTCTGAGTGTAGAGGGGTCAGATCATGAAGGGCCTGGTGGACAGTGTTGTGGACCTGGGTTTTCTTGCCACAGTGGGAGCCTATGCAGGGCTTTTCTCCTCAGTACTGGGATTGTATCCAGGGGTAATATACCACTGAGCTACATCCCAGCTCTTTTTCTAGGTTTTTTTTTTTTTTTTTTTTTTGAGACAGGGTCTCACTGTGCAGTTCAGGCTGGCCTTGAAATTGCAGCAATCCTCCAGCCTCAGCCTCCCTAATGCTGGGATTACAGGCATGTACCACCATGCCTGGCTTCTTTTTTCTTTTTCTTTAAGACAGTTGCTACGCAGTTTAGCTTTCCTTGAGCTCATTATGTAGCCCAGGCTGGCCTCAAAAGATGATCCTCCTGCCTCATGCACCACTACGCCCAGCTCATTGGTTGGTTTTGAGCAGGGGCAGTGCCATGCCATGTCCCATCTGACTTTGATTGATTGATTTGCAGTACAGGGGTTGAACCAGGGCCTTTGGACTGAGCTATATCTCCGGGCCTTTTTTAAATTTTTTGTTTTGAGACAAAGTCTCACTAAATTGCCCAGGCTGGGCTTGAACTTTTAGTTCTCCTAAATCAGCCTCTGGAGTGTTGGGATTACAGGCAGGTACCACCACACTCAGCTCTGACTTAGCTCTAATAGGCTCCCATTGGCTGCTGTGGATAGAAGGGTGGAGGATGGGAACAGGGAGCTAGGGAGGGAAGATGGGTAAAACGATTGCTGGCACCCAAGTTACAAAATGCACTATGCTCCCATGAGGGACTATAAATTGGCCATGAAAAGAATGGAGCAGCCCTGATCCATGCTATAATGTAAGGGAACCTCAAAATTGTGATGAAGAGGGGCCGGGGATTTAGCTCAGTGGTTCCAGCGCCTGCCTGGCAAGTGCAAGGTCCCAAGTTTATTAATTTTTTTTTTTGGTACCAGGGATCAAACGTGGGACCTTGCACTTGTGAGGCAGGCACCGAAAATTTTACTTTTTTTTTTTTTTTTTTTTTTTGGTACTGGGGATTGAACTCGGGTCCTTGCACTTGCAAGGCAGGCAGCGGAACCACTGAGCTAAATCCCTGGCCCCCCAAGTTTGATCTTCGGTACCAAAGAAAAATTATGATGAAGAATGAGAAAAGCTAGGCACAGGCCACATGGTGGGTGATATTCCTCACGAGGTCTAGCACAGGCACATCTGTAGAGACAGAAATCAGATGGTTCTAGGGATGTGGGTGATAACTAAAGGGTGCAGAAACTTATTTCTGAGGCAATGAAAACTAGCTGTGGTGGTGATTGCCCATGTCTGACTGCACTAAGATCCACCGAATCCTATGCTGTGCTTGATGAATTGTAAACCATGTGAATATTTCAGCAGAGCTGTTGTATTTAAAAAGAAAAGGAAGGTGGTAGCAGCTCGGGGCCAGTGTGGCAGCACATGTGACAAGTGGCCAGATGGACCTAGATGGCCTAGTGGGTGAGATTTGCTGGCCAATTGGATGTGGGGGTGAGAAAGGGAAGACAGCATGAGGATGGGGTTGCAGTGTCTGAGGTGGAGCGCAGGCCTGTGGGGAGAGATGTGGAGGATGCAGCCTGGTGAGAAACTTGGTCGGGAGTTGAGGGGAGAGATGGGCTAGAGATGGAGTTGGGGCATCAGTGCAGCAATGGTTAAAACCTTAGGGCTGGGGAAGGTGACAGAATGAGTGACAAGAGGGCCAAATCCTGGGTTTAAGAGCCTCAGGTCAAAGCTGGGGGATAGGAGACTAGAGAGCTGGATTGGTCCCTAGCTTTCTGTGTATGGGAGGGGGTGGGGCACCTCATGCTTAATTCCATTTGCCATCTCTATTTCTCCTACCGGCCCATAGGGAGGCTTTTCAAGAAGGCACTTAATTACTCCCCTGTGTAGACCACAAGGAGCAGGGAAATGGGGCTGGGCCACGTGGCCTGCTCTGCATACACTCCCTTCCCTTTGGCTCCCAGCAGCCACCCTGTAGGGACCCATGCAGGCATAGGGATGGGGCAGGAGATTCTCTAGTGTGGGGATCTGGGAAGTTCTTAGACTGAGGCTCGGGTGTCAGGAAGGACGCATGTGCAATCCTGGAGCAGAGCATTCTCTAGGGCAGCAGCCATGCTCTGAGGCTTGGGGCTTCCTCCACCTGAGCAGCTGGAGGGGGAGGGAGTGGCAGGGGCCAGACTAGGGCACTGGGAGGAATTGATTGGTAGGGAGCTGGGGATGGGAGCCTAGGGGCTCTTGCATGCCAGGCCAGCGCCTAGCACTGAGCCACGTCCTGCTGTGCTGAGGAACAGGGATTTCCCAAGTGGCATGGGGTCAAGTGTGGACCTGGGGACAGACACTGGCTGGACGAGTGGGCTGATATTGGGACAGTAGTTCAAGCTGGGAGGGCTTGAACACCAGAGCTGGTGGCTGGAGCAGAGGGAGGAGAGAATGACACACAGTTGCAGCGTCAGTTTGCTCTGCCTCCTGGGCCTGTGGTGCCTCTTCCCTGGGTGGGTGGCTTTTCCTGCTTGCGCCCCAGTTGCTGCCTTTAGCTCTTCCTTCCTCTGTTCTGTTCTCAGCACCATGGCAGAACAGGATGTGGAAAATGAGCTTCTGGATTATGAGGAAGATGAAGAGCCCCAGGCTCCTCCCGAGAGCACCCCCACGCTCCCCAAGAAAGACGTGAAGGGCTCCTACGTGTCTATTCACAGCTCTGGCTTCCGAGATTTCCTGCTGAAGCCGGAGCTCCTGAGGGCCATTGTGGACTGTGGCTTTGAGCACCCCTCAGAGGGTACGCCTCCCCGTGGCCCTGCCTGGTCTGCGCCTTACACCAGTTCTGCCCGCCTATGGCATAACCTGTGGTACCCACATTACTTTCTATAGCAGGGCTCTGCTCCATGGAGCTGGAGGCTGTGGCCTGGCCTCAGAGTTCCTGACCCCATCTCCAGGGCCTTGGTCACCCTGCCAGGCCTCTGCCACTCACAAGCACTTTCTCCTGCAGTTCAGCATGAGTGCATCCCCCAGGCCATCCTGGGGATGGACGTCCTGTGCCAGGCCAAGTCTGGGATGGGCAAGACGGCAGTCTTCGTTCTGGCCACCCTGCAGCAGATTGAGCCTGTCAATGGCCAGGTGGGTGCTTTCCTCACAGGCCCAGCCACAGTGGCGGCAGATCTGTGCTCTCCCTTGGTGATGTTCCTGCTCCCATGCTATGGTCTCTGACATCAGGAAATACTGAAAAACCAGAAGAACGTCAAGTGCTGGTAGCTTACTGCCAGAGATAGGGGTTGTTTGCTCCCTGGTGTATTTCTTTGATGGGTTTAGGGATCGAGACCAGGGCCTTTGCTTTGAATTACATGCCCAGCCCTGTATGTTTATGGTTCTGGGGATTGGACCTAGCAAGAGTCTTTGCACCCCAGGCTGAGCTGGAATTTGGAATCCTCCTGCCACAGCCTCTAGAGTGCTGGGATTACAGTTGTGGGCCAGGATGCTGGTCTGAGATCATGTGCTTTCTGAAGGAGTTACAGGGACTGTTATCAGCATTGTATTCCACCATCTCAGGAGAACTGTGGGGGCTGAAAACACAGCTCAGTGGTAACCTTGTGCGTGGTGTTGAGTTCCATGCCTAGCACCAAAAAAAAAAAGTCATGCTGGGTTTGCATCCCTTCTCAAGGTAGATCATGATGGCTGGGGCTTAATCGATAGCTCTGGCATGGCCCTGATGTCGGGCAGCCTGCAGGAAGGGGCAGGGAGATCTGGCATGGGGCCTGTGGCACATTGGCCAGGCAAGTCTAACAATAACTGCCAGCCTGTCCTCCATTGCTGGCCTTGCTGCAGGTCCTGTGTCAGGGCATCGGCATGGCACTGGGACTGGGCCTTTGTGGCCCGGTTGCCCTGGCAGGTTGGGGACTGGATGGGGGTGGATTTGGGACCCCAACCACCAGGATGCTGTCTCCTGCTCACTCCCAGGTGTCAGTCCTGGTTATGTGTCACACGAGGGAGCTGGCCTTCCAGATCAGCAAGGAGTATGAGCGCTTCTCCAAGTACATGCCCAACGTCAAGGTGAGCCCTGGGCCACTGGGTGCCGCCTTGGCCCTGGCCCAGCAGCATTTACCAAGCTTGGCCAGAGCTGCTGCCTTTGAGGTTTGTGGTGGTTTATGTTCCTTCAGAACAAGATGAATTATGCATGGCCCCAGGGGCCTGTCCCGGTCTCAGCTTAGGCTGCCTTTCCATGGCACTGGGCTTACAGGCCTTCCTGGTTCTGAGGGATCTGGGCTGGGTGTGGGTGCTGTTGGGGGCCACCATGCCTGGGGTGTCAGTATGTTGTGGGGTGCACACCTGCAGCTCCACATCTTTTGTGTCCGTAGGTGTCTGTGTTCTTTGGGGGCCTCTCCATCAAGAAGGATGAAGACGTTCTGAAGAGAAACTGTCCTCACGTCGTGGTGGGGACCCCAGGTCGGATTCTGGCGCTTGTGCGGAACAGGAGCCTCAACCTGAAGAATGTGAAGCACTTTGTGCTTGACGAGTGTGACAAGATGTTGGAGCAGCTGGGTGAGTGTCCCTGTCGGACATTCATGTGTGCCAGGGCCACTGCCCCACCCAGACCCCAGAGCTAGTCTAGGGGTGCCCCTGTAGGCTACAAGCCCCACCATGGGTCGTACAGGCAGCCAGAGCACAGGTCTTCTGTTGCTGACTTAGGGAAGGCTCTGGTTTTGGCCACAGATGTGCTACCCACAGGCCCGAGCTGAGCAGGACTACACAGCCCAGAGGAACCATTGGCTCTTGGTGGTGCATAGGCCCCAGTGAGCCTGCAGGTGGTGGGAGACGGGTGTGTCCCACAAGGTGGACCCCTCACCTAGTGGCTTCTCTGCCTCAGGCTCCCCTTCCCGAAGCGTGGCTCGAGGCGCAGTGGCCCAGATGCCTGCGCAGGCCATGTAAGTGGACCGCAGCTACTCTCGCGCCTGCGCTCCCTGCCCGAGTCCAGCCCCTCAGGCACCAGAATTCACTCTTCTCACGCCACACCTGGTCACCCTGCTAGCATTGTCCTGGCATGGGCCGGGAGGGTCTGGGCTGTCTTGGTGGGGATTATAGTCTGGCAGGCACTCACGTCCCTGTTCCTTGCTCTGTGCAGACATGAGGCGGGACGTGCAGGAGATCTTCCGCCTGACACCCCACGAGAAGCAGTGCATGATGTTCAGTGCTACCCTGAGCAAGGAGATTCGGCCAGTCTGCAGGAAGTTCATGCAGGATGTGAGTAGGGTGACACCCGCCCGCCCGCCCGCAATGGCCACGACCTCAGTGCAGCAGCTTCAGCCTTCCCCAGGGGCCTGGGCCGAGCCACGAAGCCCATACTGCCCTCATGGCACGGAGGATGCTGGGAGGCTGCGGAGGTGCCCACCTTTACGTTTTGTCTTGCTGGGAGCCGAGCGTGGTCCATGTCTGTGCTGACCCGAGCCTCCGTCCAGCTTTGGTAGAGTGCCGTGTGGAGGTTGGGCAACACAGGCTCTCTGGGAAGCACCGTCAGAAGGAGCCCCTGGCTGCAAGGTTCTGGGCAGGCACCACACCCCTGAGTGAGCCCTGCGCATCCCTCCTGCTTCCCTCCTACACAGCCCATGGAGGTGTTTGTAGACGATGAGACCAAGCTCACGCTGCATGGCCTGCAGCAGTACTATGTGAAGCTCAAGGACAGCGAGAAGAACCGAAAGCTCTTCGATCTCCTGGATGTGTTGGAGTTCAACCAGGTGACACCCCATCCACCACATGCCTAGGTTGCGAGGTCCCAAGAGTGGCACTGGCCTGACCACATCCCTCCCTGCAGGTGGTGATCTTTGTGAAGTCGGTGCAGCGCTGCATGGCCCTGGCCCAGCTTCTGGTGGAGCAGAACTTCCCAGCCATCGCCATTCACCGAGGCATGGCACAGGAGGAGCGGTGAGTGCTGGCTTGCTGCATGGCCATGGAGCAGTACCCAGGACTTTGAGCTGGGACCTGTGTGTGATGGCCTCCTTTTATCTCTCCTCACCCAGCCTGTCACGTTATCAGCAATTCAAGGACTTCCAGCGGCGGATCCTGGTGGCCACCAATCTATTTGGCCGAGGGATGGACATTGAGCGTGTCAACATCGTCTTCAACTATGACATGCCCGAAGACTCAGACACATACTTGCATCGGGTGAGGGGACCACAGGCTGGCCTCCCACGACAGCCCCCCCAGGAAGCAGCAGGATGGGCACTGGGCCTGCTTTATTCACTGCCTGACCCCATCCTGTCTCCCTGCAGGTTGCCCGTGCAGGTCGCTTTGGTACCAAAGGCCTGGCCGTCACTTTCGTATCTGATGAGAATGATGCCAAAATTCTTAATGATGTCCAAGACCGATTTGAAGTGAATGTGGCTGAGCTTCCAGAAGAGATCGACATCTCCACATACAGTAAGTGGCTGGGACAGGGCCACCTTGGGCTCTGGGACAAAGACCTGCCCTCACTGCCTCCTTCTGTCTTTGCAGTTGAGCAGAGCCGGTAACCACACTCCTGGAAGGCTACCGCCACCCTGCCTCCTTTCCCTTGTGCATGTCCTCCTCCAGTGACAGACGACAGATGGGTGTCTCTTTTTACTGTTGAAAAGCTGTAGATTTGTGTAAGAATACATTTTTTATTATGGAATCCTGGCTCCCACTCTGTTTTTGTCTTTCAGTTGGTCCCCTACCAGTGTTCGTGGGTGCCACAGGCCAGGCCACAGAGCCCCTCCACCAGTGAGCAGCGCCACCTCATGTATCAGTGTGAAATTTATTTAAGTGTCAACACTGAAAGGTTTACAGATAAACAAAATAAAATATAACACAACAACAACCTTCAAAACATGAGGCCTATGCGCCCTGCTGTGGGCAGTGGCCTCTGTACCGTGAGCCTCAGCATGGCCAGCACTCTGGCCCTGACATGAGTCCTAGCTTAGGGAATTTGAGCCCAGACCCCTGGCCTTTCTGGTCTGGCAGCTGGTTGAGGGCAAAGGGGCAGGTCAAGGCAGGGCCAAGCCTGTCCCTGGCCTGGTCTGCCATACTAGGACACAGCTGGGGTATGACAGAGGCAGTCAGGAGCAGGTCCACTGGTTACTCCTGCGTGTTCTCAAGTTGAGCACAGTATAGCTGCTGTGCCTTGAGCATTGCATGCAGCCCGAGGTGCAGGACAGCAGCGGCGAGACAGGATAGGATGTTGGCAGCAGCACGCACAAGCTGCTGGCTGGAAGCCTGGCCTTCACATCCCGGACTCTGATGGCCTGAGGAACTAGGGGAGAGCAGCCATGAGGCCCAAGCTGCCTGGTGGTCCCTAGCACCCCTGTGTCCCAGGCTCAGCCCTTACCCGAGTCTGCTGGCTGCTTCCGCCAGTGGAGGAGGCAAATTCTGAGTACTTGTTCCCAGTGACTGTACAGGCCCACTTCCAGTACTCCTCTCGCACCTGCAGCCAGGACCAGGCCAGACTATGTCAGGGGACACACGCATACCCCCACACAGCCCCATGGTCCCTGCACCTCACCTTCTTGTTGAGCAGACAGTGCAACAGGTAGAGGAAGGCGCCCTGAAGGCAGTTGAGCACCGTGAACACGTAGGCCAGCACTGTGCTGTGCCAGCTCTCTGGGCTGAAGAGAAACAGGCCAAAGCCCCAGGTGCAGCCCAGCACAAAGAGCTGCGCCACAGCTGTGATGGTGACCATCCTGCGGGGGTGGAGGCAGTTGCAGTAAGGCAGGCGCAGAGGAGACCCCAGCCTCAGGCCACCCTCCTCACCTTGCTTTCCGCAATTTCTTCATGTCCGGATTGATCTCGGAAAACTTCTGTGTGAGCTTCCATACAGTGACCACGAAGATGACGACGTTGCACTGTGGGTACACACGGGTTAGTGGAGGGCAGAGATGCCAGTGAGGGGAGTGGGCGTAGGGGCACCTACCAAGATGACGAAGGCCAACGGTGCCAGGAAGCTCCAGAGGAAGCCCTGCTTCCGGTCCAGCCAGCAGCTGGGAGAGGGGGTGGTCAGTGAGTGAATTGAGAGATTCCCCAGCTGCACCGTCCCACCCTCCCTGACGTTCCACTCACTGGGTGGTGTGGCCATAGCCACTGCTGTTGGCCGCTGCTGAGATGGCCACGATGATCAGGGGTACGGTGTAACCGATCAGGCACTGCCAGCGCGTGGCCAGGCCCTGACCCTGGAACACGCGCACCACCAGGAAGTAGAGCTCCACGCCCTCCAGGCTCATCCAGCAGAATGCAGCCAAAAAGAAGTAGTGCAGCAACCCCGCCACTAGGCGGCAGCGCAGCCCTACCTGTGGGGGCGGTGGGGGTGGAGCTGTCAGGGGCGGGGCACATGCAGCCCAGCCAATCCCTTGCAGCAGTACCGGGAGGGTGGGGCCAGCCTCCGCACACCTACATGCCGAAGTGGGCAGGGTTGGGTGTGGCCTTGCGCCCTCAAGCGTGGAGAGTGGGAGTAGGATGGGGTGTGGACCTCGCCAGGTGTGAAAGGGCAGGGCTGCCCACTCCGGGCTGGCTGTTGGTCAGGTGGGAGTGAGGAGGGGCGGGGCCTACCTGGCCGCCTACATTCTCAATGCCCATCAGGAAGATGGCAGAGCCCAGAAAAAGGCAGATGCAGAGATGCAGATGCACTGTGGTGCGCGAGCTCTGGATGGGCCGCACTAGCACAAAGGTTAGGATGCACAGCATCAGGCAGACGAGTGACAGCGACAGCCCCACTTTGGTGATCAGGGACAGCTTCCAGTCCTAGGGCATTAGGTGGGCGGGTTCTATGGAGGCCTGGGCCTCCTGCCCCCGTCCTTTGTCCCCTGCTCCAAGGTGCACCTCACTGGCCTCCCCACCTGGCTGCCAGCCCAGGGAGCCTTGGGGGAAAGGTACTGGCGTGGTGGGCAGGCCGAGGCTGCAGTGCTGTCCAGGTGGTTCCCGGAGGCCCCAGTGCTCACCTCCACCTGGTAGTGGGCCATGAGGACAGCAAAGCTGCTCAGGTGGTCGCACTGGCAGGTGGTGCTGTTCTTCCCGCTCCCCAGCTTCCGGCAGCCTGTGGTGGCCCAGTGTCCATTCCTGCTGTTGTCACTCTTCCAGAAGGCGCAGATCAGCTCTGTCCCAGGCTCCTCCAGCTGTTGGGATACTGAGTCTTCAAAGTCTGGCCTGGAGCACCCCTGAGCTGCTTCTTCTTACACAGTGTCGTTTACTGAATGTCCTACGTGCACCAGGCTTAGGGACAGCTCAGTGAAAAGGGCAGACACAGATCCAGCCTGTGGGGCCATGACAGTGATGGGCACAGATCATAAACCTGACAATAAACTGGATACTGTGCTGGAAGGCAGTGAATGCCATGGGAAAAACAATACAGGAGGAGGCTGTGGTTCCAGGTTGTAAGTTGTTTTTGTTGTGCAGTGCTGAGGATTGGCTTGTGCATACTAGGCAAGTGCTCCACCAAAGAGCTGCACACCTACCCCTTTTACAATTTTAAGACAGGGTCTTGTAGAGTTGCCTAGGCTGGGCTCAAACCTGAAATCCCACCTCAGCCTCCCACGTGTTGGGATTACAGGTATGTGCCACCATACCCTGCTCAGGATGTAATTTTCAATGAGAAGTTGGGAAAGGGTGAATGAGAAGGTGGTATTTGAACAAATACTAAAAACATATAAAGGATTATACGACACAGGGGAAGAGGTTCCAGGCAGAGGAACACAGCAGTGCAGACTGGTTTATGCGTGAAATGGGCAGCAGGGCCCTTCCCTTCCCTCCTGGGGACTCACACGGTGGGAGAAAGCAAAGGTGACAGGGGAGGCCAGCTTGTCCGTGTCGGTGTTGCTCAGAAAGACGGAGTTGACAGCTGAGAGGAGTGTGCCCTGCACCCTGCGGACAGGTCTCTCGTGGGCCTCTGTCAGCTGTGCTAGCTTTTCGGGCTCCAGGGCCAGGGAAGCGTTGGCCAGCAGCTCCTCCATATGCTGGCTGGACAGGATCCCCACCACAGTGGGGTCTGGGGATGGACACGCTGCCACTGCACCTCGTGCCCTGGCACTCTGCACCCCACACTCCCACCCAAGGCGTCCCGGTTCTGGCCCCGTCCCTCCCACGATGGCTCAGTTTCTCCCAGGTCCAACCCTGTCCCTCTCCACCTCCTTCCCAGCCCTCACCTGAGTCCTCTGCTCCTGTTGCCACAGCCCAGTCCAGCAGCATCCTCGCGTGGCTCTGGCCCAAGGTGACATTTCCTTGGCCGTTCTCCGTGACCATCAGGGACAGCTCTGAGGGAAGGTGGCAGTGACTGGGGATACAGTCTGGGGTACAGACTGGGGCCGGGCTGAGCGGGGTGGACAGAGCCTCACCTGTGCTGGAGGGGGATGCGTAGGTGAAGCTGCCCTCAGGGAGGGCCTGGGCCAGGGACCTCAGGGTGTGCTCGAGGTCTGAGAGCAGCCAGGTGGCCACTAGGTGCTGGTCTTCCCGGGACAGGTTCTTTATGTCCCCAGGAACTTCCAGCAGCCCATCCATGGCCTCAAGGAGTTTCTGGGGGTGAGGAGTGGCAGAGATGTCAGGTTAGGGAACCACAGGCAGAAGGACCCAGCCCTTGACCGGCCCCACCGGGGACCCAGTCCTGGGGATCATCAGTGCCATGCAGTAGCCAGGCCACAAAGGACAACGAGCATGTGCCTGGGGCACGCAGGTCACAACAGCAGCCAGACTGGGTCTAACTGAGCTGTGCAGGAGTCACTGAGCTGGTCTGGCCACCGGTCTGGCCACAGGGCTCTTGGAAGGAGGCTGGACCTTCTCTGAGGGGTAATACGCATCAGAGAACAAACACTTAGTTTGAGCCGGGGACACTGGCGCATGCCTATGAGCCCCAGTGGTCAGGAGGCTGAGGCAGGAGGAGTTCAAGTTTGAGGCCAGCTGCGGCTACATAGTTCAAGGCCAGCCTGGGCTACATAGCATGATCTTGTCTCAAAAAACAAAAACAAAATCTTCACATTGATTATCAGTGAGGCACAATTTGATTTTCCTGCTGCGTTACAGATGAGGAAATGGGTCCAGAGAGGGGAAGTCTTTTGCCTGAACTCACACAGCAAGAAGTGGCACTGAGATTTGAACTCCATGGCCCAAATCTAGTTTTGTTTCTCCTTCCCATTACTAGGCATTGAATACAGGGCTTTTGCACTGAGCTACATCTCTACCCCCTTTTTATTTTGAGACAGGGTCTCCCTGAGTTAAGTAGCCCAGGCTGGGCTAGAATCTGAGATTCTCCTGTCTCAGCCTCTCTATTAGCTGAGATTACAAGGGTAGATATCACACCAGACCCCAATTCTGGTTCTTAACTGCTGCGGTCTACTGCCTTGATTACCCTCTGTGTGTGTGTGTGTGTGTGTGTGTGTGTGTGTTTAACGGGCATATATGTGTCTGTATGTCTTGCACATGTGTCAGACTGGAAGGCCCACCTCAGTTGAGAGCTGTCTCCGCCCACACAGAGCCTCCCCCAGTCTCCCTTGTGCTGTCCTGGCTGCCCACCGGGTTCTGCCCTTACCTTAATGGTCTGCTTGGCCACTTGGGGCTTGAAGTCTTGACTCAGACTCTGGACTTTGTCAAAGAAGCGGAAGAGACTCTATGGGAGGGGACAGGGGCGTCAGACAACCTTGAGGGTTGGGGGAGTGCAGGGCAGAAGGGCAGGTACACATGAGGAGGGATTTCCACCCTCAGGCTGGGCTGCTTACCTTGCTGTGGATCCCAGGGGGTGGGGTCCAGGCAGGGAAGAGGATTTCTGCTGGGGACAGGACAGGGCTCATGAAGCTTAGAGTTCTGTGAAGGTCAGGTGGCAGGGATTCTAGCTAGGGCCAGGTCAGGCCAAGTACCTTTGCAAGAAGTGTTCTTTGGGCCATTGGAGTAACCAGGAATTGGCTTCCAACCCTGGCGGCAGCGGCACCTGTACGACCCCTGGGTGTTGACACAGACGGTGGAGTTGTGGCACTGATGCTGCCCAGAGCTGCACTCATCCACTTCTGGGGACACAAACAAGGGGATCAGGCCCTGTCCCAACCCAATCAAGATTCTGTCTCCTCCACATTCCCACCCCTTCTTCCAGACAGTAGTGCATGGCCTTGGCTGGAGATGCTGCCACCCGGTGACCACACACCCTTGGAGGGGCGGGCACTGGGTCAAGAGAAGTATGGAGAGGAGATGCATGCCGAAGGCTGGCCCTGTGCAGGTGTGCAGGTTGTGAAAACCCTGAAAGACTTTCCTCCCAGTTGGGAATTAGGTGCCGCCTGGGGTCCCCCAAGAGCCTCCCCATCAATTCTCCAGCCCCTTTCTGGGACCCTGGGGTCTTTTCTCATCCAGCCTCATCAGAAGACTAAGTGCCTGGCATACAGGGCACCTCCAGCACTGGTTCTGCTTGAGTAAATGAGCAATCAGGTATTTGGACTTTGGGTCTTGGGACTCGGTTTGTGGCATCTGAGCTCTGGACCTTCACAGACAGTGCTGTTGGGGCCGTTGGGGGATCCAGGAACCGGCTTCCAGCCGCGCCGGCACTTGCACATATAGCTGCCAACACTGTTGATGCAGTGGGTGGAGTTGTGGCATGGGTTCTGTTCAGGGGTGCATTCGTTCATATCTGGGGACAAAGCCAGGGGATCAGACCTGACCCAGACTGGCTCACACCTCCCCCCAACTCAGCACCCCCTGCCCATCTTGTCATTGCCCCAAACCAAGGCTCTTTCTTGCATGGGCCACCACTTGGTGACCTTCAGCATCACCTTTAGAGCACCCTGGCCTCCCTGTATGAGGGGCACAGTAGGGCATATCTTCAGTTTTGAAGAAGTGAAACTAGGAGGGAAACTGAATTGTGGCAGCTGGACTTCTGGCTCCTTCCATGGCCATGGCAGAGGCTGCCCTTCTCAGCACTGGAAGTGGCACTTACCTCCAGTCGTATGTGACAAATAAGGGGCGATGTCTGGGAGACTCTACAAGGGCCCCCTCGGGCCCCGAGTCCCCTCCCTCTTCTGAGAAGCACTGTGGGAACTGCCAATCTCCACCCTCCTCAGCTCAGGCTCTGCCTGGGCACCTGCCCAGCTCTGTTCAGCCTAATGCGTCTTCCCTGGACCTCTACCTGTGCATCGCCTTGGGCCCTCTGGGCTGAACTTAAACCCTGGTGGACAGATACAGATGTAGTTGCCATTGTCGTCGACAAAGTAGCTATGGCCCTGGCAGACTTTTCGGTCCTGCATCCGCTGGCTCACATCTGGAAGGAGAGGAGGATGCTGCAGCTGTGGGCAGCTTCTGGGCTGGGAGTTGGCCAGGCTTCCTGGCACTGAAGCACATGGAGGTTTCCACCATTTCCTCCCTGGGCTGTGGTGCCTTTTCTAATTTTCAGAGGCATCCCACAGTCAGACTCTGGTGGCCCAGATTCTGTTGTCCAGATGTGGCCGGAAGCAGCTGAGGCCTTCCCAGCCACCAGCTCCAGAGCCCTCTGCTTCCCCAGGCAGCTCCCAGCAGGGGTAGTGTCATCACCATCACTTGTGTCCCAGCCTAAGGATTCAGAGCAGAGCCCAGCTGGGCCTCCCAAGACCGGAGAGCAGGGGAGACGCCCAAACTGGCTTGAAGCAGTGGCCTGTGGCCCTCATTCCACCAGGGCTGCTGTCCCATGCCCTCGAGCTCCTGGGAATTGTAGTGACCTCAGAGGACAGCATTGTTAGCCCCACCAATTCCACAGAACTCAAGCCCCCGCCCGAGGGGGGGGCGCTCAACTGCACGGACAGAGAGTGAGTACCACGATGTGGGCGGCAGGCTGCAGGATCCAGCCAGGTCCTCTCCATGATCCCCACGGAGGCGGGTGTTGACCACAATCTGCATTCCAGCCCTGTCCCACGTCCAGGAAGCAAGGACAAGGAGCAGGTGCCGATGGGGTAGGCAACAGGCTGTTCTGTCATCCCTATGTCCCCTTCCACCAGGATGCAGACTGGGATCTGGCTTCAGTCTCTGTCCCCTCCAAGCTGCCTTGTCACTGTGATCCAGACTCCAGCATTGTCCTCCACCCAACTCAGGCTGTTTGAGGCCTTGGTGCCACCCTGCCCACCCTGGCCCAGCTTCCTCCTGTGCCCAAAGCAGGACTGATGACTAGAGCTTCAGGGTGGGGACCTGGGCAGGATGGTGCAGGGACTGCTTGCCTACCCTCTGTCCTTCCTCCCAAGGGTGCAGACTGAGTCCCTGGGTCCATGGTGGCCGGGAGGTCAGGGAGGTTTCTAGGCATGGCTGAAACCGAAGTGGCAGGCGTCATCTGGGATATCGCTGAGAATGGGAGGAAGGTGCCAAGTTGGCTGAAATGTGCATGTGAGAGCTTTGCAGAGCATCCTGGGCACTACCCCTTTCAGTTTATGCAAATAGATGGCATGTTCTGATCTCCCAGAAGTAGAGGCTTCTGGGTCTTGGGGACCACACAGGGGACCAGGTATTCGGAGGGCCACATGACACCCAGAGAATAAAGTCCCAGCCATCGTGGGGCTGACATAGGCAGATGCGTCCTTCAGTGATGAGTTGGGGCCTCAGGTGATAGGTCCTGCTGTAGTCTAGCAGACTGCTCTGTGTCACATACTGTGGTGCTCATGGGATCTGGGTCACCTTGCCCCTGCCCATGCAATTCTGTGTCCAGCTGCCGCCGCCTGCCCATCTGCCTGGGCTTGTTTATAACAGCAGCATCAACAACCTCACCATCCTGTCCTGAGGCCCCACATCCTCACAGGCCATGCTGAGCATCCATGGTCTCCATGGACGGTTATACAGCTTATTCACTGCACAAGGTTATTGGTCCATGGGGGCTGAAACCACTCTTCACCCCATGCTATCTTCATTTCCTTGTGGAAAGGAGGGCCCCTTTCTTGATTCACCAGGAGTGCAGAGTGGATGGAGTGCCCCCATGCTGCAGGTCCCCTCTTCTGCCATCCTCTGCTGTCTGCACGTGTACGTGGCGGGAGGGACAGGCCTAGGACATGGGCTGGAGCTCTTCTTGGACCTCAGCTCAGCCTCAGCCTCCCTTCCCTGATCTCCAGACTCTGCATTAACCCCTCTCTGGGGAGTTCCAGCTTCCACACCCACCCCTGCCACCAGCCCCGAGGAACCAAGCCTGTGACAGGCAGGGCCAGGCTCCCCCTGGGCCTGACAATGGCATGTAGCTCTGCAGCCCCACTGATCTCGCCCCGAGGGTGCCTGTCTAGAAGTCAGATCCAAAGAGTCAAGCAGTCCACAAAACAAACAACAAAAACAAAAGAAGTCCACTGCAGCGAGCCCTTGCCAGCATGCCCAAGGCCCTGGGCTCCAGCTCCAGCTCCACAAGAGTAAATACATGAAGTTCTCAGGCTGTCCGTAACAGAGGATTCTCCATGGACCATGAGCGGTTAAACACCTTCGGATCTTATTTACCTTCTCAGCAATTCTATGAGGTAGGAGCCACCATTCCTCTTTCTATAGATGGGTAACCCAAGGCACAGAGAAGGCAAGTAACGGCCCATGGTCACACAATGAACAAAAACAAAGCTACTGTTGCCAGGCATGGTGGCACACCTGTAACCCCAGCACTAAGGAGGCTGAGGTAGGAGGATCCCAAGTTGGAGCCCAGCCTTGGAAACTTAATGACTTAGCAAGACCCTGTCTCAAGATTTTAAAAAGGGCTGGAGGTACAGCTCAGTCCCAGACCATGGGTTCAATCCCCAGTATTAAAAAAACAAACAAAGAGGGACTCCTTTTTCCTTCTTTTCCTCTCCTTTACACAAAATCACAGTATCATCACCAGATGTCACTTGACAAGGTTTCTGAGTGAGCCGTGGATGTCACTTGCACAGCAGGCAGAGAGCAGGTGGGACAGGGCCCTTGGCTCTGTACTCCCCTGCCAGTCTGTGCAGGTTAAGGTGCATGCACACCTGTCCCACCTCAGCCCTGTCACCAGGGCCCTGCCCTTGGCTGCTGCAGGGCCAGCTCTGGGGTCCCCGAACCTCAGGAAGGGGGGGAATGGGATGTTGGGAGGTCCTTACTCTGACACTCGTTCTCCTTTGCGTTGCTGAAAGTTTTTCTCCCAGAAGGGAGCACGTAACCCTCGCTGCACACACATACGTAGCTCCCCACTGTGTTCTTGCAGTCTGCAAATTCTCCACAGGTCATTTTTGTGGAAAGGGCACACTCGTTGATGTCTGGAACACAGAAGGACAAATAGTCAGCTCCCATCCCCTGCATAGGGCCCGATGTTGAGTTTGAATCATTTGAGAAGCCATGCTGCAGCTGGAGCAAGCCATTCCTAAAGCTCATGCAGTCTGCTCTGTTCATCTCGGGCCCCTGGCTGACACCCAGATTTGGACACTGGGCACCGTGACAAGGTGAGGGACAGGCAAAAAGCTCACCATCCCCCTCCCCAGTCCTAAAGACAACTCGAGGCACAGATTCATGGGGGTTGAGTGCTTCTCTCTCCAGGAAGCCACCTTCCTACTTTTTTTTTTCCTTCCTACTTCTTACTTTTCCATCTCTTCTTCCTCCTCTTTCCTCTTCTATTTGTGATACTGAGGATGCAACTCAAGGAGTACTGAGCTACCCCACCCCCCACCCCCCACCCCTTTTATTTTTTAATTTTTTGGAACCGGGGATCTAACTTGGGTTCTTGAGCTTGCAAGGCAGGCAGTGGAACCACTGAGCTAAATCCCCGGCCCCCACCCCTTTTAAATTTCTGTATTTTGAGACAAAATTTTGCTAAGTCACTAAGTTTGCCTAGGCAGGGCTCAAACTTGCAATCCTCCTGCCTCAGTATCTCAGGGTCCTAGGATGACAGGCGTGCATCACCATTAACAGCTCTCTGCTACAGAGACAGTCATGAGGTCAAGGGCTGTGCCTCCCAATTCTCCCTGTGTTCCCCTGCTGGGACCAGATGATACCCCCCCACCCCCCACCCCCGCCACCACTGTCCCCAAGCTTCTACCATCACAGCTCTCCAAGGGCCTGGTGATGATCTCAGCTGGTCCAAATCCCGGGTTGCAGCGACAGGCGGAGCTGTTCAAACATTTGGAAGTTGGAGGGCACCACAAGGCACAGTCTGTGAGGGAAGAGTCCACAATCAGAAGGGAGCACGATCAGAGTGGAGCACCGGCCCCTCCCCTGCAACCTCCTCCATCACTGGGCCAGGGGGCGGGGAGGGGCCAGGTCCCTCCAGGCTCCGCTGTGGGCCACACCCAACTCACTCTTGCTGTCCTGGGCTCCGGCTCCTGATAGACTCAGCAGGACACACAGTGCTGTAAGTGACAGGGCAGGGTCAGCAGGGCTGAGCAGGAAAGGAGGCTCAGGGTAGATGGGTGTGAGGGCTGGCACCTGCCCCTCCCAGGCTCAGGGACGGCTAGCAGCTCTGACTGGGGCTCTGTCCCCTGTCACCTCCAGGGGGGCCTGAGGTGGCCCAGGGTGGGAAGGCCTGAGCCCTGGGGGAGGTGGTCGTGGCTCAGCTGCCTGCTCTCCTGGCCTGTGTGCTGGAGCCTGAAGCAGGAGGATCCTAGGTTTAAGCCCAGCCTGGGCAACTTAGCAAGATCATCTCAAAATAAAAATAAAAAGGGGGTGGGAGGGGGCCCAGTGTGAGGCCTTGGGTTCAGTTCCCAGCACCACAGAACAAAAACAAGACCAACAGCCTCTGGGAGCTGGGTGCTGTCCCAGCTCCCAAACCCGAGAGCTCTCAGGGGTTCTGTCCCCGCCCTGCCCCACCCTTGGAGACCTTGCACCTCTGCCTCCACCACTGAGAGCCCCAGGGCTCCAAGGGACCCAGCAGCGCCATCTGGCCCAGCTCCCCACACAGGAAGATGCTGTGGGCACCACAGGCTCGGGCTGAGGCCCCTGCTGCTACCCCTGCCAGGGCTGTAGGATGTCTTGTCCCTGCCAACATGGGGCAGGACCTCGAGGACCCCAATAAACCCGGAAGTCCAGGAGCGTAGTACGGGTGGAGGGCCAGGGCCCCAGGGTATGGGTGAGTCACTTCCTGGGTCAAGGGGAGGTGACTAAGTTCCGAGGGACACATGGATCCTGGGTCCAGTACTATGGGTGCAGCTTAGGGGGCTGGGGGCTCCGATGGGGGTCCTCCAGCACTCACTCACCTGTGTCTAAACTTGGTCCCCTAGCCCAGGGGACGGTGGAGTCCCCCAGCCTTACCCTCCCAGTAGGGTACACTGAGGCCGGAGCTCCACCCCACGGCCTTCCTAGTGCCCACAGCCTTGCCTTCTTCCTCCTCTCTGGCCGCAGGGCCCGGCCAGGTCCCCCCAGCCAGGACACACTTCCTTTTCCAGGGACACCACACAGCGACCTTCTCGGGCTGGATTCATCACCCTCCCCAAAGCCCCACACAATTCTTTTCAGGCTCCAAAGTACCTGGGAGGCGGGGGCTGTGTTTATGGGGAAACTGAGGCCTGGAGGATCAGGACAAATGGCGTAGAAGGAGGGGCCTGGAGAAGGTGGATTTCAGGGGTAAGTCCCGCCCAGCCTGGGAGGGCTCCCTGGCACCCCGATATTCGCCTCAGGGTGCCCCTCCCACCCTGAAGCCACCAGGCCAGGGCATCCCCATCTGGGGACTCGGAATTCAGCCAAATGGGAGCCAGAGCAGAGCTGCTGGCCATCCGTTCTTCGGCCATCTGCTTCTCATTCTCAGGCGAGCAGGAAGGTCCCTGCCTGGGGACACTGGGGAGGCTGGGGGTGCCTTCTGCTAAGAACCACAGATGCCTAGCACTGGACCGGAGGGAATTCACTACCATCACAAGAATGAACTGCTGAGGGCTCAATACTGCCTGTGAACCAGGAGCCCTTTGTATAAAATGATCCTGTAACACGGAGGCCTGCCTTGCTCCTTTCTATTTTGATTTTTTGGTAATGGGGTGCCCTGCCACTGAGCCACACCCTCAGACCCTCCACAAGTGGCCCCAAACTGGGCTGAAACTTGCCCTGGTCCTGCCTCAGCCTCCCCAGTAGTTGGGAGTTCGGGAGCACACCATTGCCACCACACCCAGCGCCTGCTCCGTTTCACAGCTGAGGACAACAGCGCCCCAGGCTCTGTCACTTGGCCCTGTGACACAGCCAACCAGGCCCAGGCAGCTGTGACCCAGCAACTGTGCCCCACGGTGTTCCTGTCCCCACTCCTGAGCCCGGGGCACTGTGCTGCCACCTTCTGTGGCAGCCTGGCCCTGGCCCAGCGAGTCTGTCCCCATGTCATTTCTCCACTGTGTTGCCTGTCTCTCAGGCAACGGTGCCCCACAACTGTTAGGGGAACCCTGGGTGTGGCAAGGAGGGGAAGTGACAGCAGTCAGGTTCAGCCCAGCTGAGATCCCGCCAGCCACAGCCCAGTCCCAGCCTGGTCCTCAGGCTCAGGAACGGGATCCATGAGGACTGTCCCAGCCACAGAGACAGCGGGGACATTGTGGGGGTGCCCCAAGCACCAGTCCCCGCCTGAGCTTTGCATTAGGAGCCGCTGTAGTGCAGTCTTTAACACTCCATTTGGGCCTTTTCTTTCTTTTAATTTTTGTTTGAGACAGGGTCTGGTTAAGTTGCCCAGGCTGGGCTCAAACTTTGATCCTCCTGCCTCAGCCTCCCGAATGCTGGGATGATAGGCGTGCGCCTCCACACCTAGCTCGCCCTCTTTTTTTCCCCCGTGCTTCAACTTCCCCTCTAGGGGTGCAACCTCCACTTGGGCTCCGCACAAAGCTGGGAACTCCCCCCCGCCTCCCGCTGGGGTGCAGGTTCTCTGCCTTGGCCACGTGGCCCCCACTCCCGCCCTCCGCAGGGCGCGGTTCCTACCGAGCAGTTGGTGCGGGGCTCCCATGGCGCCAGCCGGCCGGGGACGCGGGGAACAGGACGCTGGGACCGGGACGCAGCGGGCGGGACGCGCAAAGGCTCCTGGCGCAGCTGCACCCAGACTGGCTTTAGGAAGGGGGAGGCGCCAACCCTCCCCGGAATCCCGGGGGCGGGAGCTCTCGGAGCCCGCAGGCAGTGCCCACGCCCACACGCAGACCTGCTCCACAGGCCTGGGGGCGCCCTGCAGCCGCCAGTGGCTCGCGGGACCAGCGCGGGAGAGCCTCCTGACTCGGCGTGGCTTTGTGCACGCGCAGGCTGGAAAATGGGACGGAGGAGGGAGGGATTTTCCCCAGGACCTTCCTGGCTTTTGTCCTCCGTGAATGGGGACTGGCGGGGAGGGCGTGGCAGCGCATGCCTGTGAGCCCAGCACTCTGGGAGGCTGAGGCAGGAGGACCCAAAGTTGGACCTTGCTAGACCTTGTCTCAAAAAAAAAAAAAGAGCTGGGGATGTAACCTAGTTGCAACGATCCTGGGTTCAATTCTCCAGTACTAGAAAAGGAAGGAAGGAAGGAAAAAGGACAGAAATGGCCCAGGTCTCCATGTAGGGCTGCTCTGTGCTCTTGGCTGGGCCACCTGGGCTCCCCTCCATTTCACCAGGGAAAATGAGGCCCCGGGGCTGGGGCTGCAGCTCATGGCACGGCGTGATGAGCACACATAGTCCCTGGTCCCCCCTCAGCACCCCCAAAAAAATAAGAGCTAGAGAAGGAGGATCACAAGTTGGAGTCAGAACCGGCAGCAGTTCTAGGGTGTCCACATTAATCAATTAATCAGTAGGGAGTCAGGATAGGAGAGCTGACGCACATCTGTAATCCCAGCACTTGGGAGGCAGAAGCAGGAGGATCACCATGAGTTCAAGGCCACTCTGGGTTACATAGTGAGTTCAAGGCCAGCCTGGACTACGTAGCAAGATCCTGCCTCAAAAAACAAAACAAAACAAAATTGTAAGCCGTGAGTTTGCATGGGTTGAGACCCAAGGGCTTTGCTTCTGTGGACTCTGGTTCCTCAGGTCACCTGTGGGGCTGGTGCTTTACGGAGGAAGCTGCTGCTGGGACCAGTGTGTCTAATGCCTCAACACCTCAGGCTTGGCAGGTAGCTGCTTCTGGCCAGGATTCAGACCTGGCTTTGTGTGCCTTAAATTGACATCTTCTGGGCTGAGGGCGCAGCTCTGTGAGCACTTGCCTAACATGCATGAGGTCCAGGCTTCCATCCCCAGCACTGCAAACAAAGAAAGGCAGGCTCAGCACTCTGGGAGGCTGAAGCAGGAGGATCACAAGTTCACAAATTCAAGTTCCACCTGGCCACTTAGCGAGACCCTGTCTCATGATAAAAAATCAAAAGGGCTGGGGATGGAGCTCAGTGTGGAGTGCCTGGGTCCAATCCCCAGAATCACAGAAAATAATAATAAAAATAAATAAATAAAAAGTTTATTTTAAGTTATCTGCTAGTTGGGACAAGAAAGAGCATTTTCTAATGAGGATGCTGCCATCAAGTCACTTGTTTATTTATTTTTAAAATTAATTGTGTTTTAGGGGCCGGGGATTTAGCTCAGTGGTTTCGACGCCTGCAGTGCAAGTGCAAGGACCTGAGTTCGATCCCCGGTACCAAAATAAAAAAAAAAAAAATTAGTTGTGTTTTGCTTTCAGGTTTGTTTTTTATTTTATTTTATTATTATTTTTGTGGGGGGGGCGTACTAGGGATCAAACTGCGTCCGTCTTACCTGATGAATTCCACGTGCAAAAATGAGGGAGAGTAAAGAAAAATGCCGTACATAGTTGTTAGTCACCAAGGACAGAATCCCAGCAGCATGATTCTGGGGGTGGCTGCTGCCTTGGCCAGGAGGAAAGGAGGGGACCTCGCCAGCATAGGGCCAGAGGGATTTTTTGTTTTTTCTTTGCAGTACTGGGGATTGAACCCAGAGCTTTCCCACTAAGCAGCCCCCCCAGCCCTTTAAAAAAATTTTTTTTAGGGCTGGGGATTTAGCTCATTGGTTCCACCGCCTGCCTAGCAAACGCAAGGACCCGAGTTCCATCCCCAGTACCAAAAAAAAAATTTTTTTGGAAACAGGGTCTCACTATGTAGCCCAGGCTGACCTCAAACTTGTGGCAATCCTCCTGCCTCAGCCTCCCAAGTGATGGGATTACAGGTGTGCACCACCATGCCTGGCTTTAATTTTTTATTCTGAGACAGGGTCTCACTAAATCACTGAACTGCCCAGGTTGGGCTTGCACTTTTGATCCTCTTGCTTCAGCTTCCCAGAGTGCTGGGTGACGTGTGTGTGCTAGCTTTGTTCTTTAGGGTAGGAAGGAGCAGCAGTGTGCTTGTGGGACTCATCTGTGGAATCAGGCTCAGTATCGGAAGACCCCATCAACCTTGGCCAGAGACCTGGGTTATTTGTAAAGCCTCAGCGATCACAAGCCTGGTGTGGACCTGACTGCCAAGTAGAAGCCCCTGCGTTTAGCACCTTCCTTTTTTTACCTTTCCCTCCCTGCTCCCTTCTCTCCCTCTATCCCTTCCTTTCTTGCAGTGCAGTCCATGGATCCACAGGCCTCTCCCATGCCAGGCAAGTGCTTTACCACTGAGCTACACCTCCAGCCCTGTTCTAAATTTTAAGACAGGATCTTGTTAAATTGCTAACTTGTGATCCTCCTGCCCCAGCCTCCTTATTAGCTGGGATTACAGATGTGCACCACCTTGCTGAGCTGATTTTGGCCTCTTTCTCCTGACACGCCTCCCCATGGACATGCAGGTCAAGCGGCACGTGTGGTGCATCAGTCTGGGGACAGGAGAGTCTCAGCTTCATCCCTACATCAGCAAGTCCAAATAGACATGGAGTCCCCACTTCTTCTGCTCCAGCCCACCCTGGGCTTATCCTATGCTGTCCTGACCCAATGCTCCAGCTCCCAGCCCCCTCTCTCCGTACGCACCCTGAATCAGGACACATATATCCCCAGCTCAAGAACCCTCCATGGCTCCCAGTCTGTCACAGCAAAACCCCATGTCATCCCTGTGGCCCTATGGCCCTGTACATCATGCCCTGTTACTGCCCTGACCTCATTTCTCCTCTCTCTCCCCCTTAGGCCACAGTGCCAGTGTTCCTTGTAGAAAACATGAAACACAGTGACACCAGGGCCTTTGCACAGGTGGTTGCCTCTCCATGAATCCTTCTTACTCCTAAGGAACTGATAGTTTCCTCTCTCCCCTCTTTCAGGTTTGTGCTCAGATACCCCTTGATCCACTCCCTCATGTAAAATATAAGATGTCACCCTGGTCACTGCAAACTTCCTGCTTTTTAAATTAAAAGAATTTTTGTGAGACAGTGTCTCACTATGTAGTACAGGCCAGCGTTGAACTCACAATGTACCCCAGCCTGGCCTCAGCCTCCAGAGTGTTGGGATCACAGATGTTCGCCACCATGCCTGGCTCCAGCTGCCACCTTAATCGCTATCTTGGGACTGGCTCTGTGAGCGAGGCAGCTGGCATCCAGGGATGGTCACTCTTACCCCCGGGACATGGCCTCACCATGGTGACTTCATCCGGGTGATCTGTTCCTGGATGTTCTGGAAGCAGAAGTGAGTGCATGTTTAGGGCAGTGGCTGGAGATGCCCAGTGAGGGCGTGGGACAGCATATTACCCAGCCAGCAATCCATGTCCCTGCGGATTCTGAACACGGACTCACTCCTCTGGTCTCGGTTTTGAAGTGGGTGACGTAGGCTGGGGGAATTTAGGGCTCACAAACCTCGCAGTGATGGTTTTAGACAGGTACTCTCTCAGTGCTTACCATGTCTATGGGCAGTACTGCCCAGGGTCTGACCAGAGTTCAAGGTAATAAAGGTGACAGACACAAAATTGAAGGGAGAAGCTGGGCATGATGGTGTACACCTGTAGTTCCAGCACTCTGGGAGGCTGAGGCAGGAGGATCGCAGGTTCTAGCACAGCCTGTGCAACTCAGTGACATAGTGAGACCGTCTCCAAATAAAAAATGTTTGAACAGCACTGGGGATGCAGTGCAATGTGAAGGCCCTGGATTCAATCTCCAGTGCTGCAAAAATAAAATAAAATAAGAGGCTGAGGCAGGAGGATTGCCATGAGTTTGAGGCCAGCCTGGGCTACCTAGTAAGTTCAAGGCCAGGCTGAACTATATAGCAAGACCCTGACTCAAAAGAAAACAGAAGGCTGGGGATTTAGCTCAGTGGTTCCACCGCCTGCCTCAAAAGTGCAAGGACCCCAGTTAAATCCCTGGTACCAAAACAAAACAAAACAAAGGGCCGGGGATTTAGCTCAGTGGTTCTGGCGCCTGCCTCGCAAGCGCAAGGTCCTGAGTTCGATCCCTGGCACCAACCCCCCCCCCCAAATAAACCCAGACAAAACAAAACAAAAACAAAAGCAAAATACCCAAGGAGGCAGAGATGCTCAGCTCATTCTGGCTTTAGTTGCCCCATGGGGCATCTGTAGGCCCAGGACTCAGGTCCCTGTCACAAAAGCACCCCACGTCGCAGGGCCTAGGTGGCTCTTTGGTGGACGATATGGCCTCTCTGGGCCCCAGTCACAAGACCCACATCAGAGCTGCCCTTGCTGCCCTTGGTCATGGGGACCCCAGGTACCCCAGTGTCCTTCCTGCGGCTTCCTGTGCCACCACCAGTGCCCAGCACCAGCACAGCCTGGGGTCACATGGGGTCTTGCGTGGGCGGAGGGTACATAACAGGATGCCCGGTGGGGACAATAGCACAGGAAGGGCCGGGCACCCCCACGCGGATGAGCCCCCAGCGGGCTCCGGCTCCGGCCAGGCGGCCCTGTCATTGTCAGTGTAGACAACTCTCACCGCCAGGAAGCTAGCCAGAGTGCTAGGCGGGCACAGGCCGCCCTCACCCAGGCTGGCCCACAGTGGACCTGGGCTTCCACCTGCGGGCTGCACTCGATTCCCCAGCCTGGCTCCCCCAGGGTGCAGAGCCACCTGCTCAGCCTGGGAGACAGGAATTGGCTGTATTTAGAGTCACCTGGCAGTGCTGAGCAAATGGCTAAAACATAGCAGAGGAACTATTTGGAGTCCAAGTGTGCAGTGGAAAGAGAGCCCCACATATGCCTGCCTGGTGCTGCCCCCAAGACACCCCAGCCCCCAAGACACCCCAGCCCCCAAGTCTCCCTGGCGGGGAGTCATAGGGGTCTCCATTGCAGAGGGCTGGGTGTGGTGGCGCACAGTTGTCATCCTAGCACTCAGGAGGCTGAGGCAGGAGGATTGCTGTGAGTTTGAGCTCAGCCTGGGCTACACAGTGAGACCCTATCTCAAAAATAACAACAAAAAAAGATTAGGAGTACAGAGATGAGATGAAGGAGCCCCATAAGTCACCAAAGCTGGGCACTATGGGGCACAACCTTAATCCTAGCTCTTGGGAGGCTGAGGCAGGAGTATCCCGAGTTGGAGGCCAGCCTGGGCTACCTGGTGAGGCTGTCTCGAAACATTTTGTCTTTTTAAAAAGTGGTGAGGGGCAGTGGCAAGACCTCACACCTCAGAGGGACAAACCAGCCTGGTTCCCAGGCCTTCACAGGCATGCCTGGGTGCTGAGTTCCACACCTAGTTCTAAGTCCTCCTCCCCTCCAGGGTGGTAACAGAAGGGGCCGAGCTGTGGCTGCTATGCTCTTGGCTTCTAGGAAATGAAGCCCTTCAGGAAGCTGCTGGGGCACCCCGAACCCCAAATAGACTGCAGCACCTAGCAACACACTTCCCCTTCCCAGGGCCCCGAGCTCACTGGTGGCCCCAGCTGAAGTTGGTGACGTGGGGTGGGGCTATAAATAGACAGAATATAAGCAGCTTCGGGCACCTTGTCCCCAGCCTTCCCCTCCAAGCTCTCAGTCCATGGGTCGCCAAGATTGTGGGGCAGTTAGGGGAACAGGGAGGGCAAGTTGCTTAACAGGACAATAGCAACAGTGTTTTGTTTTGTTGGGACAAGATCTCACTATGTAGTCCAGGCTGGCCTTAAACTCAGCAATCCTCCTGCCTCAGCTCCTCAAGTACTAATATCAATGATTTTAAAATATTTTTATTATTCTTTTTTGTGGTACTGGGGCTGGAATGCATGCCCAACATACTCCATTCCCAGCTCCTGTCAACGATTAACACAACAGGCATTAAGACTCCATGGAAAAGCTCATACTACCTGAGCAGTACATAAAGTGATCTGAATAGTATACAGCCACGAAAAGGAACCACAGAAGGAGCAATGGGGTGGTTGGGTCTCTGTAATACATTCTGTGGAGGGCCTAGGGTTGTGGCTCATCGGCAGAGCAAATACTTAACATGACAAGCTGCAACATGGAAGGAAGGAAGGGCGAGAGATAGGAGCCGGGTGTGGTGCTGCTCACCCATAATCCTAGCACTTGGGAGGCTGAGGCATGAGGATCACAAGTCTGAGTCCAGCCTGGGCAACTTGGGGATTTAGAGAGACCCTGTCTCAAAGTAGAAAATAAAAAGGGCTGGGAATGAAGCTCAGTGCAAAAGCCCTGGCTTCGAAACCCAGCACTAAGCAAATAAAAGAATGAAAAGAAAAGTAAAAGAAAAAGAATGTTGGGCCTGAGACTCTTGATGCCATGTTCTCAGCAGCACAGTTCACAAAGCCCGAAGTGGAAACAACCCCAGTGTCTATCAGTGGATTAATGGATGAGCAGAATCCAACCCACACACAAAGGAATACTATTCAGCCCTGAAAGGGCGGAGGCGCAGCCCCACAGTAGCTTGGGCGAGCCTCAGAAACTGCCCGTGGCACAGCTGTGACATGAAAGGTCACCCGCCTGAGTCACGCACTGCACTGTCAGGGCCTGGAAGCCACAGCTGCAGATGGGCAGCTGCCAGGGCCGGGAGGCGGGGAGGGCAGCTCGTAGGCAGGAGTTTCCTCTGGGGCTGGAAGTACTCTGGCACCAGATGGAGGGCGGCCTGGACAGCACGGTGACCATGCTGGATGCTGCAGATCATGCACCTTAGCATGGTTCATTTCGCTAGACATGGTGGTGCACGCTGTAACCCCAGCTGCTTGGCAGGCTGAGGCAGGAGGGTCATAGAGAAATTTGAGGACAGCCTGGGTAATCTAGTGAGACTGTGGAGAGAGAGAGAGAGAGAGAGAGAGAAGGAAAATAAGGAAGGAAGGAGGAAGAGGAAAGAAGGGCTGGAGGTGTAGCTTGGTGGTAGAAGCCTACATAGCATGGGTAAGGCCCTGGGTTGAATCTCCAGGATTGCCAGGAAAAAACAAAAGGTTTATTTCATATTATCTGAATTTTAACTTAAAAAAAAAAATGCTGATCAGATCAACACTGTCTCCTAGCTCCACCCTGGGTTCTCTTCCTCACACAACCTTGATGGCTCACAGATGGCCCCTCAGTTAATCTTTCCTTAGCTCCAAGAGAAAGCAAGCATTTTCCTTCTTCTTTTCCAGGTTTGACAGTTGTGTATTCATTCAACAAACCCTGCATGCTGGGTGATGTCTAGGTGATGCAGATTTGAACATGCTAGACCCAAAGCTGTGCCCTGTGGGGCTGACATCTGGCAGAAGAGAAGACTATGAATGTGATAAATAAATACACTATGAAAGCCAGGCATGGCAGCACCTGTAATACCAGCACTAGGGAGGCTGAGGCAGGAGGATCACCACAAGTTTGAGGCCTGCCTGAACTACAGAGTGAGACCCTGACTCAAAAAAAGAAAAAAAAGAAAAAAGAAAAATTGTGTCAGTGAAGGACTTGCTGAAGAGGAGAGAGCAGAGGGAAGGCTGAAGAGAGGGAGAGCCCTGAAGCTTTCTGGAAAGCTGTTCCAGCAGAGGGAGTGACCTCACCAAGGTCCGGGGGCCAGCAGGTGGGCCCTGGGAAGCCTGTGGCCGGCGATGGTGGGTGGAAGGAGCTGGAGGAGGGTCCACAGGGACAGTGTCAAGGCTGTGCCCGAAGTTCGGAGTGTTCAGACCTTGCTGGGAAGCCGGACCGCGGGACGCGCTGTGACGGTCAGCCCCATCACAGGGTCACGAAGGCACAGAGAGGGGCAAGGAGGTTCGGGGTGCACAGTGCTGAGTGCAGAGCAGCGCTCACCCCACCTGTCCCCTTAGCAACCCACGCCAGCCCCGCCCCTCCTGCCCTGGGCCTGGTCTACCCTGGGCAGTGCCGCAGCAAGGCCTCTGGGTCACTGCACAGAGGGGACACTGAGGCTGGAGGATGCGCAGCTTGCTCAAGTTCGCATGCACAGGGAGTAGGTTCTGGGCAGGACACCCAGGCCTCGCAGCCATTCACAAGCGCCCTGGGAGCCCTGCTCTGTCCCAGGACCCTCCCTGGCCACCGTCTCTTTTCGTGTGTGTGAGACAGGGTCTTGCTATGTAGCCCATGAACTCCCAGAAATACTCCTACCTTGCCAGGCATGGTGGCTCACGCTTTTAATACCCGCACATGGGAGGCTGAGGCAGGAGGATCACCATAGTTTGGAGGCCAGCTTGGGCTACATGGTGAGGAAGGAGACCCTGTTTCAAAAAACAAGACAAAACAAACAAAAACATTCCCTCCTCAACCTCCTGAGTGCTGGGATTACAGGATGCGCCATGGTGCCCATTTTGTCTTCCTTTATTACACTTCCAGCCATGGACCTGTTCATCTGTCACCCCTATTTATTTGTACCTATCTGGTTTTCATTCTGTTCAATGTAGATCCACTCACCTGGTGATCAGTTATCCCGCCAGCCAGCCAGCCTCCTCCCAGCTACAGTTATTTATCCAGCCCTACATCCATGCACCTATTTGGGGGTTTTTTGGGGGGAGGGGAGTTGAGGCAGGGTCTTTCTGTGCCTGGCCCATGCACCTATTTTTTTTCCCCTTTAGTTTATTGGTACACTTTAGGTATACAATATAGTTACATTCATCATTGGAATCTTGTACCTTTATATGATGTATCTTGGTTCTTATTTTTCCCGTTTCCCTGCCCTCCCTTCACCCGCTCCACCCTTCCCTATTTACAAAGACTTTGTTTCCATGTTTTTCCTTTTCTCATATTTTTTCTTTTCCCTTCTTTCCTTTCCCCTTCCCCTCCCACTTCCTCTATTCCTTTAAACATTTTCTTCCTACTTCACAACATCAATTATACATTTTGATTCTTATTTACACTTTTACTTTTTACACCAGAAAAATTATTCAGTATTTACACATGTGTCCTATTTATTTCACTTAAAAGTATGGCCTCAATGTGCATCCACTTAGCTATAGATGTCTCTAGTTTCTCATTCTTTTTTTTTTTTTTTGGTACCGGGGATCGAACTTGGGACCTTGCGCTTGCGAGGCAGGGGCCAGAACCACTGACCTAAATCCCCAGCTCCTAGTTTCTCATTCTTTATGGCTGAGTAGTGCTCCATTTTATTAAAAAACCCACATCTTCTTTATCCAGTCTCCAGTTGATGGGCACTTGGGCTGTTTCCAAGCTTTAGCTATTACAAACTGTGCCGCTATAAACATAGGTGCACATGTATCGCTGTGGTATGATTCTTTTAATTCTTTGGGGAAGATACCCAGTAGAGGAATAGCTGGGTCAAATGGGAGTCCTAGTTGTTTGAGGTATCTCCATACTGATTTCCACAGTGGTTGCACCAGTCTGCATTCCCACCAACAATGGAGAAGGGTTCCTTTCTCTCCACACCCCTGCCAGCATTTGTTACTGGTTGATTTCTTTCTTTTTTTTTTTTTTTTTGGTACCGGGGATCGAACTCGGGTCCTTGTGCTTGCTCAGCAGGCAACAAAACCATTGAGCTAAATCCCAGGCCACCTGGTTGATTTCTTGATAGCAGCCATTCTTTCTGGCGTGTGGTGGAATCTCAGTGTTGTTTTCTTCTGCATCTCTCGAATGTCCAGTGACGTTGAACATTTTTTCATGTTTATTTGCTGCTTTTACTTCTTTATCCAAGAAATGTCTGTTCATTTCAGAAGCCCATTTTGAAATTGGGTCTTTATATTTGGGGGGTCTGATTTTTTTGAGTTCTTTATATATTCTAGATAGTAGACCTTTGTCTGAGGAACAGCTGGTAAATTTTTTTTTCCCACATTGTAGGTTGTCTCTTAGGTCTGTTGGTGGTTTCTCTTGCAGTGGAGAAGCTTTTTAATAAGATGAGATCCCAGTTGTTGATTCTTTGAGCTAGTTCCCATGCTACTGAGGATTTGTTCTTAAAGTCATTTCCAATACCAATGTCTTTGAGAGTTCTACCTAACTTGTCTTCCAGCAAGTTCAGTGTTTCTGTTTTAATATTAGGTCTTTAATCCACTTCGATTTTAGTTTAGCTCATGCACCTATTTTTGAATTAATTATTAACTGTTTTTGCAGTACTGGGGTTTGAACCTATGTTAGGCAAGGGTTCTACCACTGAGCTACAGCCCCAGATTTTTTAAATTTTTATTTTATTTTTGGTGTTTTGAGACACAGTCTTGCTATATATTCCAGGCTGGCCTTGTACTTGTGGAGATCCTCCTGCCTCAGCCTCCCAAGTACTGGGACTACAGGTATGTGCCACCATGCCCAGTTCACTCTTCTTTAAAAGGCAGCCACCTCTCTAATGCCATTAATCTCCTCCACTTTTTCTCTGTCCCCAAGCCCTGATCTTCTTTCTCACTTGTGCGCACGGTTCCATCCACCTCCCTCCTCCACCTGCAGTTTGGCCACGGCCCTTAGTCTTCTGCAGTGCCAGGTACACAGCTGGTGCTCGGTAAAGGCTGAAAAATGAACAGCAGTCTGAGCTCATCGTACATCTACCTGCACACCATTCAACCACCCAGATATCTCTTTGTGTTTCCTTCTTTTTTACTGGGGTGCCGGGGATGGAACTCGGAGCTCCCCAGGAAGCTGCACCCCAGCCCCTGTCACATTTTTATTTTCTTTAAAAGAAAATTTTTTTAAAGCCTGGTATGGTGGCCTGTAATCCCAGCACTTGGGAGGCCAAGGCAGGAGGATCTCCAGGAGTTGGAGGCTGGCCTGGGCTGCATAGTGACACCTTGTCAAAAAAAAAAGCTGTAAAAAACGAAAAGCTGTTAATTGCCAGGAAAACCTACATTCCCTGGAGCTGCCTGATGGCAGAGGTGAGGTGGGGGAGGAGTGGCACTCCTGAGGAGTCACCTCGGCCCAGAGTGCCCACCACTGGACCGCACCTGGAGCTGCCACAGGGCAGGAGCATTGCTCTTTCTGAGTGTCGGAGAAGGGCTTTCGTAAAAGCATTTCCAGTCTTCACGCCCCGCACTCGTGCCAAGGGGGTGAGGGTGTCGCTGGGGATTTCTGTGGCCATGGCCATGGGTGTGGTGACGAATTTTAGCGGCAGTGCCCTCAGGGTTATGTCGCACCATGACAGCCTCTCGCCCGCAGGTCTGCCCTGCTGGGGTGCCAGTCCTGGGGCTCCTCCGGGCTGCCCAGGGCCCAGGCCAGGAAACCCTGGCGTTGGTCAGAAGTATGGCAGCCACTTGTCCTCCAACGCAGTCATTAGAATCCCAGGGTGGGGCCGGGGATTTTGTTCAGTGGTTATGCTGCCTGTCTTGAAAGTACAAGGACCCGAGTTTGATCCCCAGTACCAAAAAAAAAAACCCCTCAAAAAACAAAAGAAGCCTGTCTAGAATCCCAGGGCAGACAAATGGCCGTGGGCACAGGAAGAGGGACTTGCCATCTGATCTTGGGGACACCGAAAGTCAAAACCCCACAGAGATATGATCTCTTAGGATGGCTACTATCAGCACAGAGACAACACATGTGGGGGCGGGTGGAGAAACTGGAACCCATCACTGTCAGTGGGAGGGGAAAATGACACAGCCACTGTGGAAAGTAATATGGAGGTTCCTAAGACTTTTTTTTTTTTTGGTACTGGGGATCGAAATTGGGACCTTGCGCTTTCGAGGTAGGCGGTGGAACCACTGAGCTAAATCCCCGGCCCTTTTTTTTTTTTTTGATGGGGCCATGGTATGTAGTCCAGTTTGACCTTGAACTTGCCACCCTCCTGCCTCAGTCTCCAGAATGATGGGAGTACAGGTGTGTGTCTAATTGATTTCTAAAGCATTAAACATAGAATTTCCATAGGCTCCAGACATTCTACTTCTGTGTATAGACCTCAAAGAACCCCAAACTGGGTTTGAAAGAAAACTCTGTTCACCCATGTTCCTAGCAGTGTTCTCTACAATAAGCTAAAACTGGAAGCAGCCCAAGCGACCTCAGTGGATGAATAGATAAACACAACGGAGTCCATCCACACAATGGCACATTATTCAGCCTTCAAAAGGAAGGAAATTCTGACATATGCTACAAGATGGATGAAGCCTGAAGATATTCTGCTAAATCACAAAGGACAGCTACCAGCCAGGGGCATACCTGACATGTCAGCCACTCGAGAGCCTGAGGCAGGAGGACTGCAAGTCTGACCCTGCCTCAGCAACTTAGCAAGACCCTGCCTCAAGATACAAAAATTAAAAAGGGCTGGGGCTGTAGCTCAGTGAGAAGGCCCTGGGTTCCATTCCCAGTACCACCCACACAAAAAAAGACAGTTATGTACACGAAGTATTTCCACGTAAACAAAGTCACTGAACTACAGTAGTCAAATTGATAGAAACAGTAGAAGGGTAGGAGCCAAGGGCTGGGGAGGGGCCTGTGAGGAGTGTTTAATGAGGACAGAGTTTCTGTTTTGCAAGCTGAAAACGTTCCGGATGTTGGTAGCACAGCAATGTGAAAAATTCTCACTCCTGAACTGTGCTGTTCCAAGTTGTTAAGATGGTTCATCTTATGTCACTTTTTTAAACCACAATTAAACCTAAAAATGAAAAAAGGAAGGAAATTCTGACACGTGTTACGGCTTGGATGAACCTAGAGGATGGTATGTTCAGTGGAGTAAGACCAGTGCCGAAGCATCCAGGGCCACCCACTGCCACACCAAGGAGCATGGTGGAGGCGGGGGCTGGGGTGGCAGGCTCCATGGGGACAATTTCCGCATGGGAACTCAGAAACAGTTAAGAAGGAGCCTGGTGGTGGCACACGCCTGTCATCCCAGCAACTCAGGAGGCTGAGGCAGGAGGATCACAAGTTTGAGTCCAGCCTGGGCAACTCAGCAAGACCTTGTCTCAAAATAAGAACTAAAGAGGTCTGGGGTGTGGCTCAGTGGTAGAGCTTTTCCTGTGTTCAATCCCTAGAACTGCCGAAACAACAGTGCCGATGACAAAAAATTACAACGGTGAATTTTCTGTTTGTATATTTACCACAATTTATACAAAAATCTCAGGCCTGGGGCTTGGGCAGGAGAGAGGATAGAGGCCACCTGTCAGATGACCTGTGCCTTCTCCACAGTCAAGTGGTGAGCAGTCGATACCAACCACTCCCTGAGGCTTCTCACACAGCCTGTCCCGCCTTCCCTGTCCAGCTGCTGACATCAGGCTGCCGGCCCCTCCACCCCTCTGGGGGAAGCTGCTAGGGCCACGTGGCCTTCACCTGCATTCCATCTCCTCCATCCAGCTACACAGGCAGAAAGCACTGTCCCACCCACCTGTGCGGCCATGTGACTTGCTTTGACCAATGAAATGGGATGCTGGACACAGTCTCTTGTGTCCCACCCACTCCTGCAACCATGTGACTTACTTTGGTACACTTTTTTTTGGCAGTAACGGGGATCGAACTCAGGACCTTGTACACCACTGAGCTAAATCCCTAGCCCCATGTGACTTACTTTGACCAATGAAAGGGGAGCAAGTTTAACGGCATTTCTTCTGGGTGGAAGTTTTAGAAGCAGGTTCAGATGATGCTATATTTTCCTTCTGCCAGCTCGGCCAGCCACGTGCAAAATGGAGGCTGAGTGGGCCAGGGATTTAGCTCAGTGGTTCCGGCACCTGCCTCACAAGCGGAAGGACCCGAGTTCGAGCTCCAGTACTAAAAAAAAAAAATGGAGGCTGAGTGAGAAGGAAAACCTCTAATGCAGCCAGGCATGGTGACGCACACCTGTAATCCCAGCACTTGGGAGGCTGAGGCAGGAGGATTGCTGAGTTTGAGGCCACCCTGGGCGACACAGTGAGTTCAAAGTCAGCCTGAACTACATAGCAAGAGAGACCCTGTCTCAAAAACAAAAACAGAGCGGGCCAGGGATTTAGCTCAGTGGTTTCACCGACTGCTGTGCAAGCGCAAGGATCTGAGCTCGATCCCTGGTACTAAAAAAACAAAAACAAAGCAAACAAACCACCACCAACAACCAAAACCTCTGATGCAGGAGATTCAGGGACCCCTTGTCTCTGCAGCAGAACTGCAGGTGCCTTGATTTAGACCCTGGGTGTTCCCTTTCCACCCTGATGGTCTCACACTGGGAACCCCAGAGCTGGAACAGGGTGACTCAAGTGAAATGAACGCTCAGGGGCACCAACACACAGATAAATATGATTTTAAGGTCTTCTTTTTGAAAACCCAAAATTAATGCAAAAAGTCCATGACGAATAAAACTGCAACATTTGAAATAAAGACAAGATCAATAAGAAGGCTGTGCAGAGACAGCAGAGCCTGGGGCAAAGGGCAAAATTCAATCTCTGTACTTAATTCGCCTTGCTTGGTCCCGCCCCTGGTAAACACTCTTGAAAGCCTGCCCAGGGCTGTCTGTGGTCAGAGACAGCCGGCCTGAATTCCAGGGCGTGAACAACCCTGGGAATAACCCTCCATCCATTTATTTATTCATTTATTTATTTATTTATTTATTTATATTTTTGGCAGTACCGGGAATAGAACCCAGGGGATATTGAGATAAAATCCTCAAACCTTTTATAGATTTTTTTTTTTTTGAGACAGGGTCTCACTATGTAGTTCAGGCTGACCTTGAGCTCACTATGTAGTCCAGGCAGTCCTCCTGCCTCAGCCTCCCAAGTGATGGGATTACAGGCATGCACCGTCATGCCCAGTTTAAAATTATTTTTTATTTTGAGGCATGGTCTCTCTACATTACCAAGTTGACCAGGTTGGGCTCAAACTGGTGATCATCCTGCCTCAGCCTCTCAGACTGCTGAGATGAGAGACAAGCTGCAGAGGCTGGCATCATTACCTTTTTTTGGTACTGGGGATTGAACTCAGGACCTTGTGCTTGAAAGGCAGGCGGCAGAACCACTGAGCTAAATCCCTGGCCCTATGATTACCTTTTTGACAGCAGAGTCCCAGAGAGTTTCAGGGCTTGATATGATCAGAGAGAGCCACTTGGGACCTCACCAAAGTGGCTCATAGCAGCTGCAGGCTCAGGACCACCTGGTAAGCCATTGCTCCTTTCATCACAAGAAGGCCTTCATTCATTCATGAAAGCAGAGCCCTCCTCACCTTTGGTTTTCTTGCCGTGCTGGGGGTGGAGCCCAGGGCCTCACTGGTCACGAGCTACATCCCAGCCCCCATTGTCCCCAGCGCTTTCTCTCTCACAGTCAGGGTCACCCGACAGGACACTGGGGTGCAGCTCAGTGTGAGTGCTCAAATAGTGCCTGCCAGGCCCTGGGTTCCATTCCTGGCAGCACAGACACACACAGACGCACATGGTGTCAGCATGAGTGTTGGGGAGGATGCGTTGTGTTCAAACCACAGTGCTCCCCATATGGCTGCCTTTCCCTCACGTCTGAGTCTCCCCCACAGCTGCTTCCTTAGACTCCTTTCCCATGAAAGGCTGTGCTCAAATCCTTGTCTCAAGCTCTGCAGCTAGGGGAAGCTGGCCCAAGGATATCTAAGGCCACCTTTACCCAGCATGGCAAAAACTATAATTCTCAATTACTTCCTAAATTCTGGTCTGATGTGCTGCATTTGTTATCTGTTGATGTGTTACAAATTAAACCTAAATGGGGGCGGGGTGAGACAGGGTCTAACTGTGCAGCCAATGCTGGCCTCCCTTGAATTTAGATCCTCCTGCCTCAGCCTTCAGAGTGCAGGGATTACAGGCATGTGTCACCACGCCTTGCTGTGCATAGGAATTTTAGAATACAGTCACGCATCACTGAATGACAGGGATACACTTGAAGAAACGAGTCACTGGTGAGTCTGTCATTTTTCAACATCCTGCAGGTATTTTTTCAGAAACCAGAGGATGGGTCAACCGCTCCCTGTGGCCTCCTGATATGATGCAAGCGCTGAGCTGCTGCCCTTACACAGCACGCTGCGTCATAGCCACCTTTGCTAGAAGAAAGTGTGCCTGATGGAAAGTATAGTATAAGTCAGGCACGGAGGGCACACCTGTCCTCCCAGCACTCAAGAGGCTGAGGCAGGAAGATCGCCTGAGTTCAAGGCCAGCCTGGACTACACAGTGAGAGACCCTGTCTCAAAAAATATATATATTATAGTACATACATAAACAAGTAGCAGTTGTTTATTATCATTGTCAGGTATGATGAACTACACATAATTATCTATGCTACACTTTTGTTCGGTTTTGAGACACTAAGTAACCTAGGCTGGGCTTGAATTTGTGATCCTCCTGCCTCAGCCTTCCAGAGTGTTTAGACTACAGATGTTTGCCACCCTGCCATACTTTTATAAAACTGGCAACGCAGTAGGTTTTGTTTACCCCAGAACCATCACAAACACGTGAAGAAGAATCACTGGGCTGTGATGTTGCTATGGCTACGGTGTCAGTATTAGGGAACTGCTGTCCTCTGTGTGATCTGCCGTTGCTCAACATACCTGACATGGCATGTGACTGTACACTCAGAAGGGGTGAGCTTGCAGCCTCTGCGGTCAGGAAATGGGGGTGGCTGTGTGCCCTGCTTTAGGGCCTCTCTCAGGTGTGGTCCAGGTGCCAGCGGAGGTTCAACTGGGGAAGTTTTATTTGTGTTTATTTTTGTTCTTTTGAGACAGGGTCTCCATACGTAGCCCAGGCTGGCCTTGAGCTTGTGATCCTCCTGCCTCAGCCTCCTGAGTGCTGGGATCTCAGGGATGTGCCACCAGCCCTCATCTGGGGAGGTTTTCCAAGAGCCACTTTCAGGCTCACATACATGGTGTCCAGATTCAGTTCCTTGCAGGCTGCTGTCCAGTGGCCACCTGGGTTCCCTGTCACATGGCCCAGTTCGTGGGACAACTCATAACATGGCAGCTGGTATAAGAGGGAGACAGAGACAGAGAGGGAGGGAAAAAGAGCCTGGGAGTGGGACAAAAGGCTCCATCTTTCCTACCCTAATCTCAGAAGACACTCATCGCTGGACACAAGTCACTGGGTCTGGTCTGCACTGCAGGAGAGATGATCACGCAGAGGAGGCGGATGCCAGGAAGTGGGATGGGGAGAGTTAACTATAACAAAGGGCTCACAGCTGGTACTCGTTTTGCTTTTTACCACACTGGGTCTGAACCCTGGGGCCTTCATACTGAGCTGCATCCCCAGCCTCTTTCTGTTTTTTAAATTTGAGACAGGGTCTTGTTGAGTAGCTAAATTGCCCAGACTGGACCGGAACTTGTGATCCGCCTGCCTCAGCCTCGTAGAGAGCTGGGTGGACCAGGTACGCATCCTCACACCCTGCCGGGAACGCTAATCCTTTCCTTCAGGGCCTCCGGAGACCCAGGGCTGGGGTCTTAATGAGCTCCTAGCCATTCCTGTTCACATTGCGCTTCTAAGCGTCGCTCCCTCTGTGGATTAAGGAGACCGCTCTGGGAGGAGGAGGAGGGGACGCCCGGATGTGGGTACAGGGACAAAGCTGCAGAGCCTAGTGGCCAGAACACCAGGGCGCTGGGACCCACCAGCTCTGCAGGGCCTCCCTCTGTCGTGGCTGGGAGGAGGCTGGAGCAGGCGCCAGTGGAGCGGCTGCAAGAGGAAGTGAGTGGGAGGCAGGAGGGGAGCCGGCCGGGCCGGACGATGCCTGCTGGGGCGGACACCATGGAGAGGCCGCTGGGGACGTGGCTTGCCCCTGCCCCAGGAGGAATGTGCCGGACTTTTCCACATTAGGAGCACAGGCCGCCGCGGCCCCATGAGCTCAGGACAAAAGAATCAGCAGCACAAGGACAGTTCCCCAGGGAGCAGGCTTGGAAACAAAGCCAGGGAAGGACAAAAGCAGAGGGTCCCAGGACACAGCTGGAGCCTGGGGCTGTGTCCCCACCGGGGGTGACGGTCCCTGTGGACTGCAGCAGCTCCTCTAATCTCTCCGAGCCTCAGCTTCTTCCCTATTGGCCCAGACACTCAGGTGAAAATTCTTGGAGGGCAGATGTGGTGGTGCCTGCCTGTCATTTCAGTTACTTGGGAGGCTGAGGCAGGAGAATTGCAAGTTCAAGCCCAGCCTGGGCAATTTAGGGAGATATTGTCTCAAAAGAAAAAGGGCTAAGGGTGGAGCTCAGAGAGGAAAATAAAATAAAAGAATAAAAGAAATGGAGGGGGCTGGGTGTAGCTCAGTGGTAGGACAATCACTGGCTTTGAACTCAGGATAATCTTCCTGCCTCAGCCTCCTGAATGCTGGGATGATAGGTGTGCACCAGCATGCTGGGCATTTATCTAGAATTTATACCTTTTCATCTCCGCTACCTGATCCAGACCCATCATGTCCCTCTTGGACCAGTGCTGTCCCGTTCACCCTGGCCTTCTGCCACCTACCCCATGGTTCTGTCTGTTCACATCCCTCCTCTGCTCAAGAACCCTCCATGGCTCCCACTTACTCAGCACAAAAGCCAAAGCCAAACCCCAAAGGTCCCACAGTTCCTGTATCCTGTCCTGTCACCTCCCTGCCCTCTCCCCTTCCTCTTCTCCTCCTCACTCGCCACAGCCCCCTTGCTGTTCTTGGCATGTTCTACCCCAGGACCTTTGCACTTGCTGTCCTCCTCCCCACCAGACCCCCTCATGGTTCCCTCCTGCCTCAAACTTCACCTCCTCAGGCACCTTCCCTGGCCCCTCCACCCTTCACTGTTTTCTCAATACTAGCACGATTTGACCATCAGTAGATCTGACTTCTTTTTTTTTTTGAACTTTAAAAATTTTTTATTAGTACACGTTAAGATCTGACTTCTTGATCTTGCTTCTGGCTGCTACCAGGGTGAGGATCTTTATCTGTTTGTTTTCCTCTGCAGCCTGGGCTCAGAACACATCCTGGAAGCCCAAATTCATTCGCTCAGTGACTTGGACAGTGCTGACCTGGTCTGTGAGCAGCTGTAACCGTTGTCAGCGCTGCCTTAGCCCGATTCACATGCGTGCGACCTCTCACTCTCGTTAGATGGGTCTCGGGGTCCATGAGCTGTGGAGCCACCCACCCAAAGTCCTTCCTCTGGGTCTGTCCCTAGCCTCAGACCACTTCTTGGTCAGCTTCCGGTCACAGGCAGGGGCTTTGCTCCTCCTGGCAACATCACAGAAATGGAATCTTAGGACATAAGACTTTGGGTCTGGCTTCTTTCACTTGGCTTTTGTGTTTTGCAATACTGAGGATTAAACTCAGGGAGTGCTGAGCTGTATCCCCAGGCTTTTTATTATTATTTTGAGACGATCTTGCTAAGTTGCCCAGGCTGACCTCAAACTGCCGATCCTCCTGCCTCAGCCTTGCAGGTAGCTGGGATGACAGGTGTGTGCCTGTAACACCTAACTTATTTTATTTTTTGCTGAGTGACAGTCATTGGACTGTGGTTGTTTTCCATTGGACCCTTGGGTTGTTCTACCTCTTGGCAAGTGTGAATAATGCCACTGCCATCATGTGTGCAGTAATGGTTTCACATCTAGTCAAGCACTGCATGTATATTTATTTTCATTTTGAGATGGGTCTCACCACGTTGCCCAGGCTAACCCCGAATTCCTAAGCTCAAGCAATCTTCCTGCCTCAGCCTCCAGAGTAGCTTGGACTATAGGCGTGCGCTACCATTTCACACATATCAGTCAGGGGTGGCTGGGGCTCCAAATGTCCATGCTGTCATCAACAGGAAATGTTGTCAGTCTAAGGTCCTGGCACTGCGTTCTTTTTGTGGCACCAGGGATGAGCCCAGGGCCTCACACAGGGCACCACCTGCTCCCCACTGAGTTACGCCCAGCCCACGGCCAAGTTCTTCTCATTAGGGTGTAAAGCAGCCTCTCCTGGTGCTTTTAATTTGCATTTCTGTATCAGCTAGTGATGCTGAGTGTCTTTCCCTGGCTACTTATTAATTCACTCATTTAGCTGGGTTTTTTTTTTGAGACAGGGTCTCACTATGTAGTTCACGCTGGTTCCGAATTCACTGTGTAGCCCAGGCTGGCCTCGAACTCACGGCGATCTTCCTACCTCAGCCACCAAGTGCTGGGATTCTAGGTGTGTGCCACCACACACAGCTATGTGTCCTTATTTGCCATTCACGTATCCTGTTTGGCAAAGCATCTGATGAAATCTTTTGCCCATTTTTATTTTTTTCTGTCTTATTACTGAGTTCTATATATATTCTTATAAGGAGGCATTCTTATTTTGAGAGTTTTTTAAATATGTATTTGGCTCCAATTTTTCCTTTTAGATATATGCTCTGCAAATACCTCCCATATTTTGTGACTGTCTCTTCACTTTCCTTATGTCTTTTTTTTTGCTCTGTGGTGCTGGGAAGGGAACCCAGGCCTTGGGCACAGTAGGCAAGTGCTTACCAGCAAGCCAGAGAAAAATCTACAGGGGTGATTCCTTTTTCTCTTTGCTGTTTCCTTTTTGTTGTTGTTGTTGTTGTTTCCTTTTTTATTTTTATTTTTTACTGGGGAGTTGAATCCAGGGGAATTGAATCCAGGAGCTTCTCACTGAGCTATACCCCCAACCCTCTTTTTTTTTTTTTTTTTGGTTTTTTGTTTGTTTGTTTGTTTTTTGATACCGGGGATGGAACTCGAGTCCTTGCGCTTGCGCAGCAGGCGTTGAAACCACTGAGCCAAATCCCCGGCCCTTCCCCAACCCTCTTTTTTAAATTTAAATTTTATTTTGAGACAGGGTCTCATTAAGTCACTAAATTGCCCAGGCTGATTTCAAACTTGTGATCCTCCTGCCTCAGCTTCCCAAAGTGCCAGGATGACAGGCTTGAGCCATTGCAGCTGGCAAAAATACTCCTTTTAACTGAGGGTGGTGGCACATGCCTAGCATCTCGACACTCTGGGAGCCTGAGGCAAGAGGATCACAAATTTGAGTCCAGTCTGGGGAACAAAGCAAGTTAGACCTTGCTTCAAAATAAAAAATTCAAAAAGGGCTGGGGGTGTAGCTCAGGGGTGAGCGTGTGCCTAGCATACAGGAACCCCTGGGTTCCATCCCCAGCACTGAAAAAACAAAAACAAAAACGAAAAAGAAAAAGAAAGGAAAAGGTGTGTGTGGAGGGCGCTTCTGTTCCTGGCAGAGGAAGCGTTGGCTCTGCGCCTCCTGCCCGAGAGTCCCTCCCACAGGGCCAAGGCACAGAGCCGGGGGCCATCAGCAGGCAAACAGGATGCCACCGCACCCTCCCAGGGCCACCGTCCAACCCCAGGACCCTATCAGCCCCGCAGCCCACAGCCCTGCCCCTTGGCGGCCTCGGCTGGGCCAGGGGCCTGACACCCAAACAGCGCTGACACCGCCAAAGTCCTGGCCTCCCTGGCCTCCTCAGCACTCTGACCTTGGGTGACCCTGCTCCCCTCCCCCGAACCCTGTTCTCCAGCCTCATCTGTTCCTGCCAATCTGGAGAGGCCAAAGCAAACACCTGCTGCCTGCCAGGTGTGTCCTGGCCAGCTGGGCAGGCACACCCGGGGCCTCATGGTCCCTAACCTGCTGGGATGGAGGGCAATGCTCTCCTTTCTCCATGAGCGTGGGAAAAGGCAACAAACCCAACTGCAGGAGAAAGAAGTAAGGGGACCAGGAATAGGAAGTCCTGAGCCTGGGGTGAAGGGCAAGTTCATTTGCAAATAAAATCTCAGCCTCCCAGATAGCTAGGACTACAGGCATGCATCCAACTTCCCCATTTACAATTTTAGCTCTCAGGACTGGGGACATAGCTTGGTGGCAGAGTGCTTGTCATGACTCTCTCTAGAGTGTCAGCCCTGTCCTGTAGGCAGCTAGAACAGGGCCGTGTATACAGCAGACGCTCAAAATCTTGGCTGGATGAATTGTCACTCTCTCTGCCATCTTTCCACCCCTCCCACCATTTATTATTGATATAGAGGAATAAATGTAACTCCCAACCTGCTAAATGTCAGATACACTGAGTTTGTGTTCCCCAAAATTGAAAAATAAATTCTAAGGAACAACGGAGATTAAGAGTAAGAAAAATTTACTGAGAGAGAGAACTCCCGAGAGACAGGAGGGGACCCAAAAGTGGGTTGCTACAGACCCCACTTCCTAGAGGAAGTTTTATAGAGCAAAATCATGAGGTGGGTACAACATGGGTCAAAACTATGATCAAAACTATGATCAACCAAGTATAGCCAAGATAACCAAGATGCAGCCATTTAGGTAATAGTGATCCAATGGGGAAGCAGGTCACATAGCAAGGGTACATGGAAAGAACAAGGACCTTTTTAGGAAGGGATGTATCAGGAGGTCTTGGTCATCCACTAGGGTGACTGAAGTCTAGCTAGACAATTAGACCAGGTGATACCAGTTATAGTATAATCTTCATGTTACTGCTTATCCCTCAGGGAGGAACATAGATCTGGTCATTCTCTCTTTATCTTGAGGCCTAGCTTTCGACAGATGCACCTCCAGCCACAGTTGTAATGTGTCCTCATTTTCTGCACCAGTTTCCTTGAGACTGCCTAGACTATTTCTACCTAATTTAGCTGTATATAATATGACCCGTGCCTGGCCCAGTGATTGGCTCCCCAGCAACACGTGACCCCAGTCTGTCCAATGAGAGAGGGCCTGGGATTTTCTGGGTGGGCCCTGCTGCGGCCATGGTGTCCCCAGGGGACAAGGCACTGGAGAACAAGGCTTTAGAGGAAAGTTTGGTGAGCAGAGGGAGATGATTACTTTGGGTCCCCAGATCCAGCTGTGCCCGAAGCCGACATACCTTCAACTGTTCTACTGGAGAAGCCAACAAATTCTTTTATTTTCCCTTCAAGCCAGTTTGATTTAGATTTTCACTTGCACCTGAAGCAGCCCAGGTTTGTTTTCCCTCCTTAAATTTTTAATTATTTCTGCAGTACTGGGGATTGAACCCAGTGTCCATGTTGTTGCACTGAGCTGGATCCCCAGTCCATCTTTTAGGGGTTTTTTTTGATACTGGGGATCAAACTTGGGACCTCGAGCTTTCGAGGCAGGTGCCAGAACCACTGAGCTAAATCCTTGGCCCCCATCTTTTAGTTTTTGAGGCAGGGTCTTGCTAAGTCTAGGCTGGCCTCAAATTCGCCACCCTCCTGCCTCGGCTTCCCAGAGTGCCGGGATCACAAACATGCATCACTACTCCTAGCTTTTTGTTTTCTTAATAGCCCTGGGGATTGAACTAAGAGATGCACTAACCCTGAGCTACATCCCCAGTCCTCTTTTAGTTTTTTATGTTGAGACACTGTCTTGGTCAGTTGCCCAGGCTGGGCTCAAACTTGCAATCCTCCTGCCTCAGCCTCCCAAGTATCTGGGATGACATGCAAGTGCCATCAAGCCTGGTGTTCCCTCCTTTCTTGGTCTTCAGCACATCCTGGCCTGAACTGCCACCTCCCTCAAGCACAGCCGACCCCACACCATGTCTCTGCCTTCCGCTGAAACACCCCAGGGCTGGCTACCCACCTCATCTCTCCTGCCTGGCCTGTGTCCTCAGAACTTGGCCAATGCAGTTGCAAGTTCCCATCCCCCTCCAGCGGTGCCCAGGCTTCGCCTAGCCAGGGTGCCCATTTTTTGTTTGTTTGTTTGTTTTGGTTTGGTTTTTTCCAGAACCAGGGCTTGAACTCAGGACCTTGCACTTGTCAGGCAGGCACTGGCAGCACTGAGCTAAACCGCTGGCCCAGGGTGCCTGTTTTGCCTGCACTGTCTTTTGTGCTGGTGACAAGAACAGCCATCACCAGGGCCAGGGATTTAGCTCAGTGGTTTCGCCGCCTGCTGTGCAAGCGCAAGGACCCGAGTTTGATCCTCGGTACCAAAAGAAAAAAAAGAAAGGGCAAAGAACAGCCATCACCTGAACCCCATATTCCCCTCCCTGCTGCGGCACCCTGGCTTCTGTCCCCAAGCTGTGCCAGAGACCTCCAAATCTATTCCGTGCTTGGAGAAGATGCTCTAGACTCACCCCAGCCCACAAACCCCTCCTCCCCCGCCCCCAGCACTCTGGAACTGGCTCTCACCATCTCACTTATGGCCAGGAAGCAGCCTGAGGTCACACAGTCAGGACTTGCAGCATTTGTATAAAAGAGGAGGCCAGGCAAGGTGACACAGGAGGCTGAGGCAGGAGGATCGAAAGTTTGAGCCGAGCCTGTACAATTTAGACTGTGTCTCAGCTTATGGCATGAAATGAAAGCAGTCCTATGAGGGAAATTTATAGCGGTGAATTCCCATATCAGAAAAACACAGGAGGCTCAAACAAACAACCTAATGTTCAACCTCATTTCTAGAAAAAGAAGAGCAAGTCAAGCCCAAAGCTCCTATGAAGGAAGAAATTATAAAAATCAGAGCAGAAATTAATGCAATGGAGACTAAAAAAAAAAATACAAAGAATCAGTGAATCAAAGAGCTGATTCTTTGAAAGATTAGATAAAATGGACAAACTGGGGCCGGGGATTTAGCTCAGTGATTCTGGCACCTGCTGCACAAGTGCAAGGTCCCGAGTTCAATCCCCGGTGCCAAAAAAAAAAAAAAAAGAGGACAAACCCTTAGCCAATCTTATCCAAAAAAGGAAAGAAAATACTCAAATCCATGCAATTAGAAATGAAAAGGGTGAAATCACAACAGATCCTGCAGAAATCCAGAAGATCATGAATACCAATTTGAGAACCTATATTCTCATAAGATGGAGAACACAAAAGAAATGGACAGATTCCTAGATACATATGAGTTACCAAAGCTGAAACAAGAAGATATAAAAGTTCTAAATAAACCAATATCAGCCAATGAAATTGAAAATGTAATTAAAAACTTACTACCAAAGAAAAGCCCAGGCTCTGACAGAGTCACTGCTGAATTCTATAAGAAATTTAGAGAAGACCTAATGCTGCTACTTCTCAAACTCTTTAATGAAATTGAAAGGGAAGCAATACTCCCAAATTCATTCCTGGAAGCAAGCATTACCCTGATACCAAAACCAGAGAAGGATCCAACCAAAAAAGAACTACAGGCTAATCTTCCTAAGGAATATAGGTGCAAAAATCCTTGAGATACTGGCAAACAGAATGCAGCAAATCATCAAGAAGACCATACACCCTGACCAAGTAGGATTCATCCCAGGGATGCAGGGATGGTTCTATATACACAAATCAATGAATGTAATACATTATATTAACAGAACCAAGAACAAAAACAATATGATCATCTCAATAGATGCAGAAATAGCATTTGACAAGATCCCAAACCCATGCATGATAAAAACCTTACAGAAAATTGGTATAGATGGTCTTTATCTCAATCTGATAAAAGCCATCTATGATAAACCAACATCCAACAACACATACAGTTTTTTGGACAAAAACTGAAAGGTTTCAATCTAAAATCAGGAGCGGGACAAGGATGTCCACTATCACCACTTATCAGAGGGCAATCAATCCTCCGACTGCCTAGAAGGGGGAACAGTGAGGGCTAAAGAAAAAAAAAGGCAACAGAGACCTGAGTGATCTCAAAGTATTTGGGGGGCCGAGAGATTAGTGCCTCAGAGAGGGCAAACACAAAGACTCTCGGAGCTAGCCTCTGTTTATTGGGTACACGCAGTAATTGCAGGGACCATCAGGTGACTTAGCGGGCAGCGGTAATCCTATGTCTATGTGGATGCAGATCTTTTGTTGATGAGGATCTTAGGTCATGAGGTTCTTATGTTGAGGGCTATGAGGAGAACATTCTTATAAGAGTAGGTGGGATGAGTTAAGCTGATAAAAAATTTGTCCCTCCTCAGGTGAAACCTTTCCCTTACTACTTGGTTCTCAAGGAACCAGGATTTCTTCAGCTGATGTAATCTTGCTCTTGAGTATGACACCATCATGGGACCACTGAGGTCTCAGCCGTGACCGGAGGCAAAAATGGAGTTATGTTTCAGCAGGTGATAGCTGGCCTATAGACAAGAAGACTAGGCCTATAGGTAAGAAGACTAGGCCTGATCATAATTTAATTGCGAAATGATTTTTCCCCCAAATTATGTAGAATTTCTCCTGAAAACCACTTTTATTTAATATAAGAAACATTCTGGGTTAAACATTAGCCAGAGCAATTAGACAAGAGAAAGGAATAAAAGGAATAAGGGTAGGAAAGGAAAAAGTTATATTATCATTATTATTTTATAACATTGTACTCTACATAGAAGACCCCAACAACTCCACCAAAAGACTTGGAGATTTAATAAACAAGTTCAGTAGCGCAGCTGGATACAAAGTCAACACTCAAAAATCAATAGCCTTCCTATACTTGAATAACAAACTCACTGAGAGAGAAATCAGGGAAACAATATCTTTCACAAAAGCACCCCCCCAAAATGAAATATTTAGGAATCAATCTAACAAAGGAAGTAAAAGACCTTACATTGAAAACTACAGTACTCTGAAAAAGGAGCTCAAAGAGGATATCAGAAAATGGAAAGATACCCCTTGTTATTGGGTAGGAAGAACCAATATAGTGAAAATGGCCATACTTCCAGAATTGTTATACAGATTTAATGTAAACCCGATCAAAATTCCAGCAGCATATTTCACAGAATTAGAGAAAACAATCCTAAAATTCATTTGGAACCAGAAGAGGCCTAGAATAGCAAAGGCAATTCTGGGAAACAAAGGCAAGGCAGAGGGCATTACAATCCTGACTTGAAATTATACTACAAAGATACTGTGATAAAAACAGCATGGTACTGGCAAAAAAACAAACCTGAGGATCAGTGGAACAGATTAGAATATGCAGAAACAACTACAGATACACTCAGCCACCTTATCTTTGATGAAGGAGGCAAACACCTTCACTGGAACACAGATAGCCTCTTTTTTTTTTCTCTTCTTTTTTTTTTATTCTTTGACAGATAGCCTCTTTAATAAATGGTGCTGGAAAAACAGGCTTTCCACATGCCAAAGATTGAAATTAGACCCATATCTTTCACCATGCACTAAACTCAAATACAAATGGGTCAAAGGTCTGAATATTGAAACAGAAAAACTTAATCTGATGGAGAAGAGAATAGAACTCTTGAAGACATTGGTGTAGCAAAGACTTTATGAACAAAACCCCGATTGCACAGGAACTATCACAAAGAATCAACAACTGGGATCTCATCTTATTAAAAAGCTTTTCCACAGCAAGAAAAACCACCAACAATCAGGCCGGGGACTTAGCTCAGTGGTTCTGCTGCCCGCCTCCCAAGTGCAAGGTCCTGAGTTCGATCCTTAGTACAAAAAAAAAACAACAACAAACCACCAACAGGGTGAAGAGACAGTGTGGGAAAAAATTTTTTACCAGCTGTTCCTCAGATAAAGGACTACTATCTAGAATATATAAAGAACTCAAAAAAAATCAGACCCCTCAAATTTAAAGACTCAACCCCAAAATGGGCATCTGAAATGAATAGATACTTCTCAGATGAAAAAGTAGAAACAGCAAATAAATATATGAAAAAAATCTTGAACATCACTGGTCATTCGAGAGATGCAAATTAAAACAACTCTAAGATTTCACCTCGCTCCAGAAAGAATGGCTGTTAGCAAGAAACCAACCAGTAACAAATGCTGGCAGGGCTGTGGGGAAAAAGAAACCCTGCTCCACTGCTGGTGAGAGTGCAGACTGGTGCAACCACTGTGGAAATCAGTGTGGAGATTCCTCAAGAAACTAAAACTGGAGGTTCCATTTGACCCAGCTATTCCCCTTCTTGGTATCTGCCCAAAAGAATTAGAAGCATTATTCTGCAGCAATATATGTGCACCCATGTTTATAGTGGCACAGTTTGTAATAGCTAAATCTTGGAAACAGCCCAAATGCCCATCAACTGACAAATGGATAAAGATGTGGGTTTTTTATACAATGGAGTACTTCTCTGTCATAAAGAAGGATGAGCTCCAGACATTTATAGCTAAATGGATGCACCTTGAGACCATACACTTAAGTGAAATAAATCTGACACCCACATTTAAATACTGCCTTATTTCTTTTCTTTTTCTTTTTTTTTGGTACCGAGGATCCAACTCAGGTCCTTGAGCTTGTGAGGCAGGTGGTGGCACCACTGAGCTAAATCCCTGGCCTCATGCCCTGATTCAACAGATGAGGAAATTGAGGCCCCAGCTGCTCCATCACCCCAGGACCTGCACCCCAGGCAGGTGGGATCCTAGGGCCCCACAGCACATGGAGCAGAGGCAATGTGGGGTCTGTGTTACTTTTCTCATTGCTAAGACAAAATACCCGACACCCAAAGTTAAAGGAGAAAAGAACTGTGAGAAACCTCAGTTTGTAGAGGCTTCAGTTCAGCATCAGCTGGCTCCAAGGCAGGTGGCACAGCAGACAGGCATTGCAGAGGAGGATCAGTTCATGGCAGGCAGGAGGCAGCAAGCAACAAGAGAGGAGGAGCAACCCTCTTTCTGTCTCTTCTATCCTTCCAGGCTACCCACCCTTGGGGTAAGTAGCACTCACATCCAGAGTGGGGCAGCCTTAATCCTAGCATTGCACCATGAATCAATCCCAGCAGCAAATCCTTGGTCCCAGCAGCACACACCGTAGATCCAGCCACCTCCGCAAAGCTCCACCCATGACCACATGAGGCTCTGGGGGACATCTAGACACAAACCGTTACAGTGTCCTTAGCCCAGCCCGGGGCATCTCTTCCAGGAAGCCTCCCAGGCTTGCTCTGAAACCTACCCTCCCTCCAAATTCATCCCTGCCCTGGATCAAACCCAGTAGTCAGGTTACCTGAGGGGACTGATGGCCTGACCCAGCCAGGCCCTTCATGTTCCCTCCCTGTGCTCTGGGAATTCAGAAAAAAAAAAAAAAGCGAAGGAGGAGAGAGGGGGTGAGGAGGGGCTTCCAAAGGAAAATATTTTGGTTCTCAGGAGGAGAGAAAATTGCCTGATTCACAGCCAATTAGGGGTAATTAACCCTTCTGCTTTGCAATTACGCCTGCGCCCTCATTAGAGCCCTGCCCCCCACTCTCCTGGAAGCCAGCAGCCCCTGTGCACTTCGGGGTTCGGGAAAGGGACCCCCGAGGCCTCCCCAGAAACATGGGCTTCTCTGGGGGCTTTTGGAGCTGCAGCGGAGACCCCAGATCCGCATGGGGTGAGGTTGAAGGATGCAGGGAGGTGGGCGCGACCCCAGGGCTCAGAGGGCACAGAGGGCTCTGGGGTAGGGACACTCACAACCCCCAGGCTGTGCAGGTGGATGCCCTGGGGCCTGTGCTGTCCCTTGGGGTGGAGTTGGCATGGCAAGAACCCCACCCTTGCAAGAGTTCCCTGGGATGTGGGGCTCAGGGTGAGGTTTCTTCTCTTGAGTCTTAGGAGGTGACCCCAGGTGGGACAGAGGGGTCCCATTTATTTCCAAGGAGCCCTGACACCCCTTTCCACCTGTCCCTCAGCTCAGGCCACCTTAACTTCCTTTCTGCCCCAGGGCCTTTCAGTTGTGTCCGGCAATGGAACGCCTCCAGTCCTGTTTTTTTTCGGGGGGGGGCAGAGATTGAACATAGGTCCTTCGCACTGAACTACATCCTCAGCCCTTTTTGTTTTTTATTTTGAGACAGGTTCTTGTTGAGTCGTTAAATTGTCCAAGCTGGGCTGTAATTTGTTTTGTTTTTTGGTACCGGGGATCGAACTCAGGACCTTGGGCTTGCAAGGCAGGCGGCCTCACCACAGAGCTAAGTCCCCGGCCCCTGGGCTGTAATTTACAATCCTCCTGCCTCAGCCTCCTGAATGCTAGGAGGACAGGCGGTACGCCCCCATACCCGGTTCCAGATCTTCACATAACCAGAGGGGGGGATGTTTGTGTGGCGGCTTCCGTGTCCTGGGCAGCAGGACAGCCAGGCTCTGAGTGGCTGGAGCGATGGCTGCTTCTCCCAGGAGCCCGCGCCGTGTATGGGGCGCTAGAACCGGAGGGGAGGCCGTGACCTACTTTCCCTCGCGCCTCAGTCTATGGCCCACAGGTGGCGCTCGCGCCCCGCACACTAGAAACGCGTTCACCGAGGGCAGGGGATTCAGCGCCCCCCCTTCCCCGCCGAGGTCTGCAGCCTCCGTGACCTCCACGCTCCAGGCTTGGACGCCAGGTGGGATTGCGTGAGCCTTCTAGGGCCCACCCCGAAGCGGGGGGCGCCCGCTCCGTGTACGGGTACGGCTGAGCCTGTGTGGCCACAGGAGGGGGCCCAGCTCGGGTCTCATGGCCCCGGCGTGTACCTCTGCAGGGTGAGGGTGGACGGGGCCCCTTGTACAGGTGAGGAAACTGAGGTTTGGGAAGGCCACGTGCTTGTTCCCCAGCCAATGGTGAGGGTGGTTTGGATACCGGATGCCTGTAGCTCCTGCCAAACCTATTTAAAAATAGAATTCACATCTGTGATCCCAGCACTCAGGAGGCTGAGGCAGGAGAATTGCTGCCAGTTTGAGGCCAGCCTGGGCTACATAGTGAGACCTTGTCTCAAAAAAAAAAGTTCAGCGGATTTCAGAGTCCCCTAAATGTTACAGGGGTGCGCTGGGATGCTGAGGTCCTCAATCCCCTGCCCCTCACAGCCCTCAAGTGGGGGAGGTCTCCTTCCAGCCTGCTTCTTTTGCCTCCATTCATGGGTCTGCACTCCCCCAGCTGTCTCTGAACCTCTGACTGGGTAACTGAGCATAAATTCTTGTCTCCCGGCCTCAGTTTCCTCCTTTGCACAACAGGCTTTAAAAAAAAATATGCAGCACAGGAATGAAACCCAAGGGTCCACACATGCTGGGAAGCGCTCTACCACCAAGCTACACCCTCAGCTCTTTTTTTTTTTGGTAACGGGGATCAAACTTGGGTCCTTGCGCTTGCGCAGCAGGCAGTGGAACCACTGAGCTAAACCCCTGGCCCAGCTCTTTTTTATTTTTTGTTTTGAGAGAGGGTCTTGATAAGTCACTACATTGCTCAGACTGGACTGGAACTTGAGATCCTCCTGCCTCAGCCTCCCAAGTACCTGGGATGACAGGTATGCACCACCGCTCTTGGCTGCCAGCAGGGCTCAGTGGGCACTGAACCCTCTGACAAGGTGGCTGTGAGGACTGAATGGTGATTTACACGGATGCTTTGAATGGCAGGAGTGGTGGTGTGGAGCTCAGCAGCAGTATGCTTGCCTGGCGTTCGAGAGGCCCTGGGTTCCATGCCCAGCACAGCCACAAACTAACAAATGCCTCAACGTGCAGCCTGCCTGACACTCTGGTGTCACCTGGGATGTGTGGATCCCTTCTGGCGGTCTACAGGGCCTGGTGAGGTCTCCTGGGTGTGGGTGTCAATGGCCTGGCCCTGGGGGGGCAAGCAGCCTCCCTGCCTCTGCTGGCCAAATGCCAGGGCCACCCTGTCATCACCAGCTTCACAGCCAGCAATGTCTGGAGCTGCGGCCTCCCTGATGTCTGCACCTTTGGGCAGTGCGTGTGTGTGTGTGTGTGTGTGTGTGTGTGTGTGTGTGTGTGTGTGTGTTTTGCAGTGCTGAATTGAACCCAGACCCTCTCCCATGACAGGCAAGCGATCAGGGTGGAGCTACAACTCCAGTCCTCTCTATTTATATTTATTGTCGTACTGGGGATTATCACTGAGCTCCATCTCCAGCCTTTTTTATTTTCTATTTTGAGACAGGGTCGAGCTAAGTCACTAAGTTGCTCAGGCTGGGGTTGAACTTGCAATCCTGCTGCCTTAGCCTCTCAGAGTGCTAAGGTGATAGGCATGTGTCATAGAGCCTGGCTTTATTTATTTTCTATTTTTATTTTTGCAGTACTGAAGATTGAGCCCAGGGCCTTCACACTAAGCTAGATCCTCAGCCCTTCTTAAATTTTTGTTTTGTTTTTTGAGACAGGGTCTCACTTTGTAGTTCAGGATTGCCCTGAACTCGCTATATAGCCCAGGTTGGCCTCAGCCTCCCAGGTGCTGGCATCATAGTCTGCACCACCATGCCCTGCCTCCTTCTTAAATTTTTTATTCCGAGACAGAGTCTCACTAAGTGGTCAAATTCCCTAGGGTAGGCTGGAACTTTTGCTCTTCCTGCCTCGGCCTCCCAGAGTGCTGGCATTCCAGATATGTGCCATCTCCCCCACCCCCAGCTTATTTATTTTGAGCAGTGCCTTGCTAAATTCCCAAGCTGGGCTGGAACTCAAAGCTATCCTCCTGCCTCAGCCTCCAGAGTCGCTGGATGACAGTGGTGCACTGCTGCATCCTCTCCAAGTCTGCTCTTGGTGGCATTAATTCCCATGGTTCTGGCTTCTGGCCGAGTGCACCAAGTGGTCAGGCCCGGATGTGGCCACGGCTGGATGCTGCTGTGCCGGGTCTGTGTCCCTCCACCGCTGTCCTTCGGTGTCCCTGGGCCTTGTGCATGCTCAGCCCACCCAGCCGCTCAGCCGGCTGTGTGTGTTTGAGGCGCAGCGTGTGTTTATCTGCTGTGCATGTGTTTGCGTCTGTATTTATCTGGCGCGGGTGTGCTTGTCTTTGTTTTCCCTTCTGCTGTCTCCACGAGCACAGGGGAAACTTCTGTTTTTAATCAGGGGCCAGGGAACTGTCTGAGGCTGAGTGACGGAGGATTAATGAGGCGATCAGAAGTGATTTTCCCGAACCTTCCCTGGCGTCAGAGTACAGCCACCACCCTGTCCCAAAACCCCCCCTGGGGGAGCAGCTGAGCCCAGCCTGCTCCTTGTGTACCCACAAGGGAAACTGAGGCACAAGGAGGTAACAACTATGGGAAACCAATTATGTGCAAAGCATTTTTCTTTTTCCTTTTTGACACAGTGGAGACTGAACCCAGGACCTTCACACTGAGCTCCATCCTCAGTCCTTTTCACAGTGTTTCTATTTTGGGACAAGGTCTTGTTAAATTGTCCAGGCTGGGTTTGAACTTGCAGTATTCCTGCCTCAGCCTCCTGACTGCTAGGATTATAGGTGTACGCCACCACATGTGGCTTCCTGCTTTCCTTTTGTGGGTGCTGCAGGCCCCAAGGTCTGGCTGGATCAGGGGATACAGATATTAATCAGCATCAGTTAATAACACTGGGGAGCCTGGCTTGGTGATGCACATCTATAATCCCAGCACTCAGGAGGCTAAGGCAGGAGGATTGCATGTTCAAGCTTAGCCTGGGCAATTTAGCAAGCCTTTGTTTTAAAATATTTTTTAAAAAGGACTGGGAATGGAGCTCAGTGTGAAGGCCCTGTGTTCAGTTCCTAGGACTGGAAAGAAAAGTTCCTTAGGTAAGATGCTCATTTGACTCGCTTTCCTCATCTGTAACACGGGAGTGATTTCTGCCTTGCAGGGTAGTTGGGAAAAGAAAATGACCATGTGGGTCTTGCGCCAGATATGCAGTGATACCATGGAGTCGGTGGCCAGGGGTTCAGGGCCTGGCTCTGTCGCTGACCAGTCATGTGCTTTAGACGCCCGGGCATCAGCATCCCTGCCTGTACAGAGGGCTTTGGTAGGACCCCCCCCCTTCTGTGATGGGCACAGATGAAATCAATGAGGGCCATGTGGTCAGTGCACCAGGGAGCCAGGCGTGATGGCACAGGCCTGTGATGCCAGCACCTGGGAGGCTGAGCCAAGAGGATCAATGAATGTTGTCTCTGATGCTGGGGATCCACTGTGAAGGTGCCAAAGATTGAGGGTGTGGGGTGTGGGGTTTGAGGCAGGAAGCCTCCCTCAGACAGCTGACCCTCACAGGGACACACCGTACTTAAGATCCACCTGCTGGTCCCTGCCTTGGGTCAGGTCCCCTCAGAAGGTATTGTGAAGACCTGAGGCCAGCAGTTGTGTGTATGACCTCACTTGGAACATGGCCTTTGCAGAGGAGTTAAAGTGCAGCCACCCATCATGGGTGGGCTCTAAATCCACTGCGACTGACTATGAGAAGAGGCAATAACAGGCAGATGGGAGACGGGTGGAGACAGAGGCAGATGAGGAGCCCCAGACAAAGGAGGGGCAGGGACCAGCCCTGCTGGCCCCTTATCTTGGACCTCTGGCTTCCTGAGGGTGAGAATCTAAATGCTTGAGTATTTTTCCCTCCATGTACTGGGGTTGAACCTGGAGCCTTCACACTGAGCTTCATCCCCAGCCTTTTTTTATTTCTTATTTTGAGACAAGCTCTCACTAAGTTGCTAGGTTGTCCAGGCTGGACTTGAACTTACAACCTTCTTGCCTCAGTCTCCTACAGTGCTGGGATTATAGGTACGCATCAGTATGCCTTACTAAATTCTTGGGGTTTGGTTTCTGAGGCAGGGACTTGCTATGTAGCCCAGGCTAGCCTAGAACTTGTGGCAATACTCCTGCCTCAGCCTCCCAAGTATTGGGCTGAAACACATGCAGCACCACATCCTGCTCCTGCTTTTGGTTTTTAATTTTTTGAGCTACTCGGTTGGTAGTCATTTGTTACATCAGCTCTGGGAAATGAGTATAAGCATTTCCTATTTTTCACAGCTGTATAATATTTCAAAGCACTGTAGCTCACCAGTCCCCAATATTTTTGGGATCAGGGACCTCTTTTGTGGAAGACAATTTTTCCAAGAACTGAATGGGGGTAGTTTCTGGATGGTTCAGGAGCACAAAACCTGAATCCCACCCCACAATTCACGGCAGGTCCATGCTCCTACAAACGTCTAAGGCTGGGAGGATCTGACAAGAGCCAGAGCTCAGGTGGCGACTGGAGCCATGGAGTGGCTGGAGACACAGAGGAAGCTGCCCCCCACTTATCTGCTGCTGTGCGGCCTGGGTCCTAACAGTCACAGGTGGTCCCAACCCTCAGCCTGAGTGCTGGGGACCCCTAACTGCGCCTCACCCTTCGCTGGTAGACACACGGGTGCTTTCCATAGTGGGCCAGGCTGAATTCACCAAAGCCTCCTGGAGGTGGGTGTGGCCGGGTGGTGTGATGGGTGTGGCTTCAGGGAGCAATGGGCGTGGCTGGATTTTCCGTCACCTCTTAATCCCAGAAGTTGAGGCAGAGTACAGAGCTGCAGAGGTGGAATACAGAGCCGTGGGTTCTGACTCTGGGGCCCCAGCTTTCTCCTCTTGGAAAGCTGAAGGGTCCTTCAAGAATCATAGGCAGAGTCTGTACTGTTGCTTCCGGAGGCACTGTGACTGCAATGCAGCCTGCCACGAAGTCTCGGGAGAACAGGTGTGTCCGTGGGGGCCAGGTGGGAAGAAAAGCAGTTCTGTCTGGACTTTCAGAAGGGGCCCCAGGGCAAGGGGGGTTCGATTGTTCATCATCTAAATGGAAGACAAAGTGTGCAGAGCCTCAGTATACAAAGAGCACTGAGGAGTCAATAAGAAAAAGACCAATAGCCCACGTGTGAAATTGACTTGGATACAAATAGAGGGTGAGAGGAAAAGACTGAGGAGAGAAAAAGTCAACAATTCTTTGTAACAAGCTGTCTGACCATCTAGCAGCTGAAGAATCACTTTTTTGTTTTTTTCTGGAGACCAGATCTCACTCTGTACCCGAAGCTGTCCTCCAACTCACAGTAAGCCTCCTGCCTCAGCGCCCCGAATGCTGGGATGACAGGCGTGTGCCTCCATGGCTGGCCAGAGTCACTTTTGTGTGTGTGTGAGGTGTCTGGGGATGGAAGCCAGGGCCTGTGTGTGCCAGGGGAGTGCTGTACCATAGAGCCACACCCCAGCCTAAAGAGTCGCTTATACCTGTCATGCACACCACCGTGTGTGACGTTTTGGGGCTGCACACTCAGGCTCAGTCACGGAAGTGGAAGCCGATGCTGCTTCCAGGAGAGCGATCCAGATATTGGACTGAACATTGCATGGGTGGGCCGACCCAGCAAGTTCACCTGTAGGGGGATGATTAGGCAAATATGCAGAGATAGAAGGAGGAATGCAGGCTGGTTAAGGCCCCCCGGAGACCAACAGCCAGGGTTCCAATCCTGGCTCCACCACCATCTCCTGAGTGACCGCACCCTCAGGACTCAGTATCTGCGGGCCCCACCTTCTCACCTGGACCAGGGGACCTCTCCTGAGGACCCCTCGAGGTGCTGTGTGTGAAATGTTTACTTAGCTTCCTGCCCCACACATACAGGTGCTTGTTATTATCATCAGGAAAGCTGGAAATAAAGGGAGGGTGAGGCCTGGCTGTCAGTACGAGTGTCTGGAAAATGAAAGCTGTCCCCCCTACATTCAGGCTGGCTGTGGCTCCACGGGAGTGCTGAGGTCATGTGTGAGGCCCCAGGTCCCACCGAAGCACCGAAAAAGCAAAATAGAGGAAACAAAAAAACACCTAGGTCCATTGGCTCCATGTGAGGTCTGCAATATAGTAATGGTGGCTGGGGGAGAAAAAGAAAACATTTCCAACATCGTATGTAGCTGGAGAGCTACAGAGTTTGGATCAAAGAATTTATTTGGGGGACTAGGAGTGAAGCTCCATGGTAGAAGCACGTGCATAGCTTGTGCAAAGCCCTGGGATCTGTGAGAAAACTAGTAGAAGTTCAGGTTTTTTATATTGCAATGTAGTCTACCCAGGCTCAGGATTGAGACAGAAATTTATGAAGTCATAGTTGTTCTTTTTCAGTGAGTGGGTTGTGATACATTCTAGTGTCTTCTGTCCCTTCATGAAAGGTAAGGGTTCTCAAAAGGGCAAATGGTTCGAGGATGCAAAACTTCAGGGGGAGTCAAAAAACCTCCGTCCTCAAGATAAATATTTTATTTATTCATTTTTGGTGCTGAGGATGGAACCCAGGGCCTCTTGCATGATCAATAGCAATATTTTATTTATTTAATTTAATTTTTTGAGCCAGAATCTCACTATTTAGTTCAGGCTGGCCTTGAACTCACTATGTACCCTAGGCTGGCCTCAAACTTGAGGCGGTTCTCCTGCATCAGCCTCCTGAGTGCTGGGATTACAGGCATACACCATCATGGCCAGTGTGATGGGTAAATCCTGTTATTTTGTTGTTTTGAGACAGGGTCTCGCTATGTACTATGTAGTTCAGGCTGGCCTTGAACTCATTATGTAGCCCAAGCTGGCCTCAAACTCACTGCAATCCTCCTGCCTCAGCCTCTTGAGTGTGACATCATGGGCATGTCCCACCACACCCGGCAATATGTTAGATTGTGGTCCCCGAAACATGTCTCCACGTCCAGACCCCCACACCTGTGAATGTGGCTTAATTTGCAGATGTAATTAAGGGGAGATGCTGAGGTGAGGTCATTGTGGATTAACTGTGTGCCCCGGACCCTGTGATACAGATGTCCTTACTGGGGACAGAAGAGCAAGAAACACAGCCATGCCTAGGGGAGAAGGTGGCGTGGAGCCAAGGCAGCCCCTGGAGAGAGGCAGCCTGGAGCCAGGGGACCTGGGAGCCCCAAAAGGCAGGAGCCACGGGGTGGGTCCTTGCCTGAGCCGGGGAGGGAGCCCAACCACCAGCGCCTTGACAGGGGCCTTCTGTTCCCCAGAACTGTAGGGATGCTTTGCTGTTGTTTTAACCCCCAGCTTGTGTCACTGGTTTTTTTTAAATTTAAATTTAAATTTTATCCCATTCCTCCCGGTCAAGCTTCTTCCCCTCTCAATGTTGTAGTCACTGTTGTAGGAGCCCCAAGGGAACTTGTACCATCCATCATCCTCATGATGTAGAAGAAACTTGAAAGAATCCTCCTCCTCCTTTTTCTCTTCTTCCTCATTCTCCTCCCTCAGTTTTTTCAGTTCTGAGTATTGAACCTAGGGCCTTTGCACTGAGCTACATTGCAGCCCCATTTTTGTTTTTTTGTACCAGGAATTGAACTCAGGACCTTGCGATTGCCAGGCAGGTGCCACTGAGCTACATTCCTGGCCCTCTGTTGATTTTTTGGTACTGGGGATTGAACTCGGGTCTTTGCGCTTGCGTAGCAGGCAGTGAAAACACTGAGCTAAATCCCCGGCCCTCTGTTGGGTTTTTTGAGACAAGGTTTCACTGAATAGTCCAGGCTGGCCTTGAACTCACTATGTAGCCCAAGCTGGCCTCAAAGTTGCAGGGACCCTCCTGGCTCACCTCCAAGCCCTGGGAGGACAGGCCCTGGCTTGTTCCATTGTGGCCTGGTACACAGTAGGTGCTTGATAAATGCTGAGCAGATGAGTGAATGAATCCAGGACTGAGTGACCCCAGAGGCAGCTCTGAGGAGCAGCACAACTGTCTCAGGGAGCCAGTGGGGTAGACTCCAGGTGCCTATGAATTATTAGGAACAACTGGGCACAGACAGGGCCCGCTACCGTCCCTGGCTCAGGCTTGGGGGAGCGAGGAGGGAACTAGAGCACACACAGCACAGCGAGGGGCTACCAAAGAGCGGACTCCACCCCTGGGTCCCCTCTGCGCTGGGGCTGGGTTGGCGGGAAGGGGCAGGGCTGCCCGGCAGGAGGGACGGAGCCGGGGTGTCTGCCATCGACCGACAGCGGCCGCTGGATTGAGGAGGCTTTCAGATCCACCAGGGTCCCAGGGCGGGGGTGGAGGACAGGGCTTCCCCTCCTCTAATGGGGAGGAGGCAGAGGGGCTCCTGGTCCCCACATCCACCCAGCAGCTTCTGATCCGTGCAGATCGGCACTGCCTGTCCCCTCCCTGTCACCTTCCCTGTGGGGATGCAGTCCTGGAGCTCTGGGGAGGGATCCTTTGCATCCAGCAAGGAGCCAGCCACGTGGACACCGCTCAGCCTGCCGCACGGAGGCAGCACATTCCCACAGGGACACCTCAGTCCACTCTCCGCACCCCACCCACAGCCATGATGGAAGTTGCCCTGTCCTGCCCCAGATGTGCTCCAGGAGGCCTGTGGGTACCTGAAACTGCACACAGAATGGAACCTTGTAAATCCAGGTAATCCCAGCACTTGGGAGGCTGAGACAGGAGGATCGCTTGCCTCAGCCTGGGCAAGAATGAGAAAGAGAAAGGAACAGTATTAAGTATTAAGCCAAAAATGCACTTATTATCTCTAAGCACTGAACACCCTGCTCTTCAACAAGCACACTGAGAAGTGGCTTGCCCCCTTGTGTCCCATGGTTGGCTGTAAGTGGCAACTGGCTGCCTCGGGAGTATCCCACCAAGTGTCCCTAGCCTGGAAAAGGATCGAAATTCAGAATTCAAAGGATGGTTTGTCACGAATGTGCAGTCTTTTTGTACCAATGTAAAGTCAAAAAATTGCTAAGTTGAGCCTTTCTTAGTGGGGAACTATCTGCATTTTAAAAACTGGAAAACTGGGTAAAGAAAATGTGGTATTTACACACAGTGGAATACTACTCTGTCATAAAGAAGGATAAACTGGAGTGATTTGTGGGAAAATGGATTCACCCTGAGACCATAGTGTTAAGTGAAATCAGGCACAGGAGCTTAAATATTGCATAGTTTCTCTTACAGGAAAAACTCAAAATATAAATAAAGAGCAAAACAAAAGAGAGGTAATAGGAAATAGGGAGATAGATGTTTTGTAAAAGGGAAGGAGGTCAAGAAATAGAGGGAGGGGGCCGAGGATTTAGCTCAGAGGTTCTGGCATCTGCTGCAAAAGCAAAAGGTCCCGAGTTTGATCCCCGCTACCAAAAAAGGAAAGAAATAGAGGGAGGGGGAAGGAGGAGAGGGGAAGGCAATATAAAAAGAATTGAGATGTTTTATGTACAAGTGCCAATTCCCCAGGAAGAATGTGACCATTATACACTGCAAACATGTGCCAATAAAAAAAAAGTTAAAAAAAAACACCAAAAACCACTGGAAAACTCCTGGGGATGTAGCCAAGAGGTAGTGCATTTGCCTTGCATGCCTGAGGCCCTGGGTTCCTTCCCCAGCAGCACAAATACATAAATTCAAAAAATTTAAGAACTGGCCAATGATTTTGTGCTCATGTCTTCACAGGCTAGTGAGCCCTCCAGCCCCCACATCCTGTCTGCATTTGCAACTGTTGGTCTCTAATTTTGGCCACATGGGTTTGGAGTGGCCCAGACCCCTGGAGTTCCCTCTCCTTGGTCCTCTGCTTCTGTCTAGCTCCCTCTACAGTTTATTTGCTCTTAGGAACCAGGCATGTTTTGTCTTTGGCACTTCTTTTTTTATTATAGAAAATATTCAAGAACATGCAAGAGTAGAGAAAACAGCATAAAAAGCTCAAATAGTCCCATCCTTCAGCTTTCAGGATAATCTGCCCTTTTTGTTTTCTCCCACACTTTCCAGTTTTCAAAATAATGCGACATCAGGCCAGAAATGTAGCTCAGCAGCGGAGTGCCTGCCTGGTAAATGCAAGTCCTGGAGTTCGATTCCTGGTTTAAAAAAAAAAAAAATTGACATCATGCAGCAAAACCCAAAGCATCCTATCATCTCACAAGGTCTCATAGAACTTTGTCAAAGTAAAGTCACATGACAACGTTCACTGGCTTCAAATTGCTTAGGGGCTCCTCACTGTTCTTAGAAAAAATGTCAGCATACTTCCCACAGCCCTGGGGCCCTCTGCCTCCTTTATAACCTAGCCCTCCTTCCCTCTTTGAACTCACTATGTAGCCCATGCTGGCCTTGAGCTCATGGTGCTCCTCCTGCCTCAGCCTCCTGAGTGCTAGAAAGACAGGCATGTGCCACCTTGCCTGACTTCTGCTTTTCTGATGAAGCCAGTGGCCATGCTCTGAGATGTGGCCTCCACCCTGTGGAGATGGCCATGTGGCCAGGAACGAGAACAACCCTCAGCCACCACCCAGTGAGGAACTGAGTTCTGCCAACAGCCTCATGCATGAGTTGGAAGTGGATCCATCCTGAGTGAACTTTGGGATTTCTGTAGCCCCAGAAGACACCTTGACTGAGGATTGGTCCTGATCCATAGATTCCATGTTGTTGATGTAAGATTTTGGGGGGGTAATTTGTTATACTGCAGTAGCTAACTGATACAACTCTCTCCCTCTGCTCAAAAGATACCTTCTCAGAGAAACCTTCCCAGGCCCCCAATTAAACTGCAACCCTTAGCCACATGACTTTCTATTCCCTTTCTCTTTTTTATTTTCCTTGTGGAATGTATCACCTATTTTATTTAAGTAGTTCATTGCCTCCCCCTCCCCTGGACTGCTGGCTGACATCTTTGTCTATTTTCTTTCTTTCTTTCTTCCTTTCTTCTTCTTCTTTTATTTTTGCTACCGGGGTGGGGGGGATCGAACTTGGGACCTTGCACTTGCAAGGCAGGCAGTGGAACCCCTGAGCTAAATCCCTGGCCCTTTTCTTTTTTTGAGACAGTGTTTTGCTATGTATTCCAGGCTGACCTGAACTCATTATGTAGCCCAGGATGGCCTCAAACTTGCAGTAATTCTCCTGCCTCAGCCTTCTGAGTGCTGCAATTCCAGGCATGTGCCACTATGCCCAGTCCAACATGATTTCCGAGTCTCTGTGAGGGTGTTTCTGGAAGAGACCAGCTTTCAGGTCAGCTGGCTGATTAAAGCAGACTCATCCTGCCCCATGTGGGTGTTGTCCTCCAATCCACGTAGGGCATGAATAGAACTAAAAAGGAGAGGAGGAGGAATTGGTGCTCTTTGCCTGTTCCAGGGAGTTCATCTCCTGCCTGGGACATCACACTGGTGGCTCTGGTGCCTTGGGACTTCTACCACGGGTTAGTCAGTGCTCTGTTGCTGGGACAAAATACCTGAGAGAAACAGCTTAAAGGAAGGGGAAGTTGATTGTGGCTTATGGTTTCAGAGGGTTCAGTCCACGGGCAGCTGATTCTGTTGTTTTAGGCCCATGGTGAGGCAGGAACAACCTCATGGTGCCCAGAAGGGGAGAGGGGAGGAGAGAGAGGAGAGAGAGGAGAGGAGAGGAGACAGAGAGAGAGAGAGAGAGAGAGAGAGAGAGAGAGAGAGAGAGAATAAATAAGGAAAAGGAGAAGGAGAAAGAGAAGGAGGAGGAAGAGAAACATGAGAAAGAAGAAGAAGAAGGGAGCAGAGCCGAAGAGGAGGAAGAAGGAGAGGAGAGAGGCTGAGGACCAGATAGGCCTTTGAAGACACAACCTGAGTGACCTCCGTCCTCTGTCTGGGCCCCTCATATGCCAGCTGTCTAAGAGCTCATCAGTGATGGGCCCATGACCCAGTGAACATTCCAGGCCATATGCTGACCGCAGCTGCATTGAGGACCCAGCCACCATACTGGAGTTCCTGGGGGACCCTTCGTATTGAAACCACAACACCACCCTCTCCTGGGGGCTTAAGATTCCAGCCTTGGGCTGGCACATCGTCAGCATCCTGGGCATCATCTTGCAGTGGGCAGAGGGCAAGAGCACCAGCCTCCATTGTGACTAAGACACAAGATACCCTTCCTCTCATCATGGGCACCTGGCTATATCTCTGCCAAAGGCCATGTCTCTGCTCAAATGATTCTCTCTCTCTTCTCTCTCTCCACCCCCCTCCCTCTCCCTCTCCTTCTCATATGGGTATGCAGAGGACTGAATTGTGTCCCCCTCAAATTCATATGGAATCCCTAATTCCCCAGGGATGATGTTCAGATGTGTGCCCTCTGGGAGATTTAGTGGTCAGCTTTCCATTGCTGGAGCAAAATACCTGATATCCATAAGTTAGAGGGGGAGAGGTTGATTTTGGCTCACAGTTTCAGAGAGTTCAGTCCATTGTTATGAGTCCAGTGCAGAAACAACATGGCAGATGGGCCTGGGTGGAGGAGAGCTGCTCTCCTCGTGTGACTGGGAAGCAGTGGGTTGGAATGAGGCAGACAGGAAGGGGCTAGGGACCAGATACAGTGATACTTTGGTTGTCCAACAACTCCAAGCTCAAACTTTCTGCTACTTAAACAGCAAAGTTTGAAAAAAATCTGCTTTGGTGTTCATAACCTTGCTTCATAGTTGAACTGAATATCTAACTTGAAAAAACCTGTATGGGCCCAGAGTGTCATGAGCGGGGATCACAAAGGGTTAAGTTTCAATCAAAGCGCCACTGTCACCCAGACAGCATATGGTGTTTGTGTTAGTGCACTAAAATATTGGTCATTGTGCTTTTTTGTTTATGCTTTATTTGTGTAAAATATTGTAACTGTGGCTCCAAAGGAAGTTAGTGATACCAACGGTAAAACAAAGAGGATATCTGTGGGAACCACAATAGAGTTAAAGAAAGATATCTTTGCAAAATTTGTTAAAATCCTGGAAAAATGAATTTATAAGTGTAATTTTTGGGGCCTCAGAACCAATTATTCGATTTTCTTTTCCTTCCTTCCTTCCTTCCTTCCTTCCTTCCTTCCTTCTTTCTTTCTTTCTTTCTTCCTTTCTTTTTTTCCAGTACCAGGAATCAAACTCAGGACCTTGAACTTGACAGGCAGGTGCAGTGCCACTGAGCTACATCCCCAGCCCCTCCATTATTTCTTGTGGGAAAGATATGTTCAGTTCTTGAACTTTTTGGTGTTCAAATGCAAAGTTGGAATGAACTGAGTTCTACAACCGAGGTTTCGCTGCATAGTCCCCAAGGCCACAGCCCCATGACTTACGCACTCCAACCAGGCCCCACCTCTCAGTGGCCCTGTCTGCTCTGAACCTGTCCATGGGACAAGCTGGCCACCTCTCCAGGACTCTTTGTCTGGCGGAGTTTGGAGGCAAAGGGGACCGGCACGGCGGGGGGCAGTAGGGTGAGCTGTGCCCGGAGGTTGGGTCTCCCAGGGTGGGACTAGTGCCCTTAGGGAGGGCACCACAGTGTGCTCTGCGACTCTCCACCCCGAGAGGCCACTATCTGCCGGCCTGGAGCATCCTCACTGGAGTCCAGCTTGCCGGCACCTTGACCTGGGTTTCTGGCCTCCGGACTGTGGGAAATGAGGTTCTCCTGTTTCAGCCACCTGCGCGCTGGTGCTTTGTTATGGTGCCCCTGTAAGACAGGATAGTAACAGCGTGAGTTCCTGCAGCTCCGGGGCACAGCACCTTGTGTGTAGATTTCTCTCAAGTCTGTCCAGTTTTCTTTTTCATTCCTTTGTTCGTTTGTTTGTCTTGTTTTGTTTTGGAGATGGGGTTTTGCTGTACAGTCCAGGCTGCCTGGCTGACCTTGAACTTGCAGGGACCCTCTTGCCTCAGCCCCCCAGGTCCTAGAATGACAGGCTTGCCTCATCATGCCCAGGTGAGGGGCTCCTATTTCAGTTGGAGGAGCACAAAAAGCCTCTCACTTCCAACTGTGTAGCCTGCACCCTGAATCCTCCTGCCTCTCCCATTGCTGCTGAACCCCACAAATGTCTTTGGGCCCCAATTTTGTCTCACCCTTTTTGCCCTCTCCCACATTCCCGAGTCCTTCCTGAGGCCCTTGCCGGGCTGCCCTGAGTCTATTCTGCTCTCTGGAATTTCTACCATGCACAGATTTCTCAGCCGTGGGCTCACTTCTGCCCATTTCATTCATTTGTTATCCGAAATTGCCTTTGTCACCGGCTTTAGGGAAACTCTTTGCTCCTGTTCACATGATCCCCGTGACATGGCAGCAACATGGAGGTCACCCTGTGCTTCTGGGAGCCCTGTGCCAGTCATGGCCTACTCTCACGGCTGCACCCAGGGGTTCTCGGCCTGGTGGCTGCGGGGAGACAGCACCCTCATGTCAACCTGGGCCCACAAATGCTGAGACCATAGCCACCCTCCCAGAGCCTGGCCTACCCTGGGCCTCTTTTTCCATTTTTTTGTTTTGTTTTTTTGAGACAGGGTCTCACTATATAGCCCAGGCTGGCCTCAGGCTCATGGCAATACTCCCTCACCCTCCGAGTGCTGGGATTACAGGCATGAGCCACCACGCCCAGCTCCCCCAGATCTCATGGATCCCCAGCTGCCTGGCCAAAGCTGGCCCAGCCCCCTTCCCTGCTCTGCCTGTACCTCCCCATGCTGTGACCCCAGCCCACCCTACCATCCGGCCCCGCCACAGCTGCTGTTTATAGATCGGCCGGGTGGTGTGGAGCCCTGAAAGCTCATTAAGGCCTGCGTTCCTTTTACAGATGAAGTTTCCTATGCTCTCTTCTCCTCTGCCCGCCCCTCATCCCTCCCCGCTTTCTGAACACCGTATTTATTTGAGTTAGGAAAATAATGAGGTCCCTGAGGTCATACACAACACATCGGTGCTGTAATCAAAGTCTGGCCTCGGGATTAAACTTATAGAGGGATCTGTGTGCTGGTGTGCGAGTCCCCAACCTCGCCTGCCTCACTGGCTGTAGGGACAGGGAATTAGCTGTGTCCCAGCAAGTGGCCCGCATCCTCCCTCGGGGTCTGTGGATGGGACCCCCCACTGTCCGTTCAAAACATCTCAGGCTGAAGGGAAGAACGGGGTGCGGGGGTGGGGGCCGGTTGGGTCCTCCTTCGTGGAGGTGGCTGTGTCTGGGGTCTTGGGGGAACTGGGGCTCCCAGGTGTGGGGGCTGCCAGGAGTGCAGAAGGCAAGGAGATACCAGAGAAGGGGACCCCCACAGGTGCACCCAGCCTGACACCCACTACTGAAAACCAAGTGGAGTGGGGTGAATCATGTCACCTACAAAGTTCATATCCATAAAAAGCTGTCGGTAGTGGTGTGTACGTGTTGTTCCAGCTACTCCTGAGGCTGAGGCAGGAGGATGGCTTGAGCCCAGGTTTTGTCTGCTTGTTTGCTTTTGTATACATGGTACTGGGGATTGAGACAGGCCCTTTACACTGAGGTACAACTCCAGCCATTTTTGAGGGTTTTAAGAATTTTTTTGTTTTTGAGAAAGAGTCTTGCTAGGTTGCTAAGTTACCCAGGCTGGGCTCCTCCTGGCTCAGCTTCCCAGAGTGCTAGCCTGACAGCTGTCCTCCACTACCCCTAGCTGACCCCAGGATTTTGAGACCAGTCTGGGCAAGTTAGTGAGATGCTGCCTCAAATGATGGGAGGGAGGGAGGGAGAGAATGAGAGAGAGAAAAAAATAATCGTGTCCATGGGGAACTTGAGAATATGACCTTCTTTGCAAGTAGTCTTGGCAGATGGCTCACTTAGGGATCTCAAGAGGAAACCCTTGAAAGGGAGCCCCTAAATACGCTGAATGGCATCTTCCTGAGAGGAAGGAGAGCACTTGGAGACAGACAGGAGGAAGGGAGAGGTCCGGAGAGGACAGAGGTGGTCAGGGTGACAGTGCTATAGCCCCAGAAGCTGGAAGAACAAGAGGGCGCCTCTCCCAGAGCCCCAGGGGAACATGGCCTTCCCCGGGCCTTGGCTTCAGAATGTGACCTCCGGAACAGTGAGAAGACGTTTCTCTTTTAAGCCACCATGCTGTAGTCACATTGTGCAGCAGCCCCAGAACACTCACATATAAGTAAGTCCCAGGGCCCGGCTCACACAGAATGAAACCTGACTCCTGGCTGTGGCCCCTCTGTCCCCTGCAGGCAGCTCTGCCCTCCTTCAGCCACCTGGTCAACCCCATTTCTATCCGTGGGTCTCCTTCTGTGGACACACCAGCTTCCCAGTGGCCAGCTAAATGCCTGCCTCTGAGCCTTTGCACCTGCTGTTCCCTCTGCCTGGCAGCTCTGCTTTTAAGCCCCAGCCAAAGGATTGAGGCTTCTCCTCATTGAGCTCCCATGCCTACTTTTGTGTGTATTCAAGGCCATATGCACACACACACATGTGCACACACATGTGCACACACACACTTGTTTAGTATCTGTCTCTTCACTGGATATCAGGTTCACACAGGCAGGCTTAAAAAAAATTGCGGGGGGGGACAGTACTGGGTATTGAACCAGGGCCTTCACACTGAGCTACATCGTCAGCCCTTTTTATTTTTTTATTTTTTATTTTTTTTGGTTCCAGGGATTGAACTCGAGTCCTTGCGCTTGCGCAGCAGGTGGCGAAACCACTGAGCTAAATCCCCGGCCCAGCCCTTTTTATTTTTTATTTTGAGACAGAGTCTCATTAAGCCAGTAAATTGTCTGGGCTGAGCTCTACCTTGAGATCCTTTTGCCTCAGTCTCCCCGGGTGCTGGAGAGGACGGACTGCAGCACCACACCCTGGCGAGGACTTTGGGGCAGGTGCTGTGGATGAAGCCTAGGGCCTCCTGCACACTGAGCTCAAGTTCTGCCTCAGATGCACCCCAAAGTGGGCAGGGCTTTTTATCTTGGTCACCATGGTCCCCCTGTGTCCAAGAAGGAGGTGCCAGATCTAATATGCAGCACAAATAGCAAATGAGCCATTGAAAAGGCCCACAGTGCCCTGGTCTCCCGTCCTTCCATTGGGGACACTCCTGTGCTCTGCCTGGCCCAGAGCCAGTGGGGTGCTGGCCTTGGGGACTGGGGTCAGGAGTGTGGTCCTCCCCTGACTCAGGCGGGGCATCTCAGGCTCGGTGAGCTGCAGAGCTGGGCCCACCTCCCCCTCTTGCCTGGCCTGAGCATGCAGTGCTGGTGACATTTACAGAGCTTAGGGCAGCCTTGGTGGAGGGAGGGGATGAAGGCAGGGAGGCCATGGGGTTTGCAGCCTGCCTGTGAGAGGGAGCGAGACTCTGTGCAGGTGTGTGTGGGTAACCACACATGATTGTGCAAATGTGTGAGCAGGTATGAGCGTGTATTTGCATGTGTGTCTTTGTGGAGCAATGTCTGTATGCACAGAGTGTGTCAAAGTGTGTGAGTGTGCCTGGACACATGCGTACGAGAGTGTGTGCATGCATGAGTGTGTGTTGCATGTGCACGACTTCCTGTGTGTAAGCCTGTGGATGGGTAGTGTGGGCACTGGCTGTAGGGGTGTGCATGGATGCATGTGTGTTCTGCAGCAGGGACCCCTTTGACCTGCACACCACCCACCCTGACCTCGGGCCTCCCTCCTGTTGCCCCCTGGCCCTGCCCCATGGTCAAAGTGGCTTCCTCTCTCTTTCCTCCTGGTTTCCTCTGAACAATTCACAGTTGTGGGGACCCTGCCCTGACTCACTCTGGCTCTGGAGCAACAGGGAGGGCCTGGCCACCTGGCCACCTCAGGCCCCCCCGAGCGCCTGTACATGGCACTACCCAGGGCTGAGGGGCTGCCACGAGGAGGATGAGGATCTATGTCCATGGCACATTGTTCCCTCCTGTGCCCACGGAAGGGGAGGTGGGGTGGAGTGCAGGGTACCAGATGCTCTCTGCCCTCCGCCCCAGTGGTCCCCATCCTGGCTGCACACAAGAGCCACAGGGGAGGGGGGCTTAAAATGTGTCTAGGTCCCAGCTCCTAGCCCATTCCGCCACACCCCAGTGGGAGGCTGGAGGTGGATGCCACAGAAGGGCATCAGGGCATGGGACTGGGGACCTCGGGGATCGGATCCCCTTCAGGGTGGGATGCACCTCAGGCTAGTCCCTAATGTGTGACAGCCACAGTCCCCAGAAGTGACCACATTGCCCAGAGCAGTCCCCTCAGTGAGAGTGGGGTGTGGGATGAAGGGGCCTGAAATGGGAGCAGTAGCTGCCCCTGTGTCCCCTGGGGCCCTGAAGGTGTGGTCCCCACAGGGCCTTGCTTCCTGCCATGGTGTCTCCCAAGGCCCTGGAGCGAGGAGGGCACCACAGCAGGGTGGGCAGAGGAGAACAGAGCCAGGTGGCTGCAGAGGACTGTGAGAAAACGGGCCAGGGCTCCCCCAGATGCCCCACACCCTGGACGGCACTGAAGGCAATGATTTCTGCCTGGCTCCTCAGCTGTGCTGCCAAGGGCTGCAGATTAAGAATCAATTAAGAGCGGGAAGGATTTGCAGGCAGAGGCAGGGAGCTGGGGGCGCCAGCTGAGATGGATGGGGGTGACTGGCAGAGGCAGATGAGGGGCTCGGTCAGCCAGGGGGAGCTCCCTGGAGACAGAAGTCAGAGCCGGGGAAGCAAGGGCCGTTTGTGCATTGTTATGAACCAACTGTTTCATGTGGCAAGGCGGAAGGGATGCATGTGTTTGTTAAATAAAAATATGATGGTAATCAAGGCCAAGCCTAGTCCCAGCTGTCCATGGGTGACAGCCATCATGGCACCCAGGTTAGTGGCCCCATCCTGCATGACAGAGTTCTAGGAGACCTTGTAAGGACCTAGTTTTCTCTCTTTTCTCAAGGTTTTGTGTGTGTGTGTGTGTGTGTGTGTGTTATTGTACTGGGGATTGAACCCCAGTACATCCCCAATCCTTTTTTATTTTTTGAGACAGGTTCTTGCTACATTGCCCAGGCTGGTCTTGAGCTTGCGATCCTCCTGGTTTAACCTCCCGGAGCACTGGGATGACAGATGCACACCTGCACGCCCAGTGCGTGTGTACTTCTTAAGAATGACTCTAGGGCCAGGGATTTAGCTCAGTGGTTTCGCCGCCTGCTGCGCAAGCACAAGGACCCAAGTTTGATCCCTGGTACCAAAAAAAAAAAAAAAAAAAAAAAAGAATGACTCTAGAATGTGTTGGGAAGGCTGCATCCTGGTACCAGACAGAACTGGCCAGTACAGCCTAGGCTTTGTTCCTGTCCCCACTAAGTTTTTTTTTTCCCCCCTTTGGTACCGGGAATCAAACTCAGCACCTTGCGCTTGCAAGGCAGGAGCAGCACCACTGAGCTAAATCCCCAGCCCTAGGCTCGTACTCTTCAAGGGCCCACCACCTCTCACTGTACCACATGAACTCCTGGGGGATGAGCCATTTGCAAACCACAGCACCTAGGCTCTGCAGACACTGGGGGGCTGCTCAGGTTGGGGGCCAGAAGCCCAGCCCTCCTCCCTCAAGTTGAAGCAATCCTAGAGGCAAGTCACACTCAGAGCTCCTTGTGAGGTCAGGAGGGGCGGACCCAACTGAACTCACTGACTGCTTTGTCTCCAGAGTCCCTGCCCCAGCAAATGACCTCACTGCAGACTCTGCCTCTGGCACTCGAAGGTTGAAAGGTGGTCTGTCCCCTGGGGAACTCAAGCTGGGATGTAGTTGTCATTGGAACTGTAGTAAGAGGCAATGCCTTTAAGAAGAGATTGGGCCAGGTATGATGCCACAGGCCTGTCATCCCAGCCCTCTTGGAGGCTGAGGCAGGAGGATTGCATGTTCAAACCCAGCCTGCGTGAGTTAGTAAGACCCTGTATCAAAATCAAAATAAAAAATGAGCTGGGGATACAGCTCAGTGCAAAGGCCCTGGGTTCCATCCCCAGTACCCACCCCCATCAATAAAGTGATTGGGTCAGGGGCCTCAGTCCTCGGGGATGCGCTGGTGCTCCCACCCTCGGACAATGCACAGGGGTCCTTGTCAGGGCAGCCCCTGGCCTCGTACTTCCCTACCTGCAAACCCGTGCATGAAATAACCCCTTTTTAAAAGTTGGGTACTGGGGATTAAACCCGGGAGCAGTCTGTCACTCAGCTACACCTCCAGCCCTTTTTATTTTGAAACAGGCTCTCAGTGGTCCAGGCTGGCCTTAAACTTGCGGTTCTCCTGCCTCAGCCTCCTGAGTCCCTGGGACTATGAGCATGGGCAACCATGCCTCCAACACTCACTTCCAATCCTCTCAGGCTCCTGCCCCACGCTGGCCTCCCTAAATTCCACCTTGGCCTCTACAGCCCAGCTATGTCCAGAAAGGAAAAGTGTCAAAGAACTTGTGGGCATACAGTATTATAAAACCCACATGTCTGCTGGGCCTGGTGGTACACGGCTGTCATCCCAACACTCAGGAGGCTGAGGCAGGAGGATCACTGTGAGTTTGAGGCCAGCCTAGACTACATAGCAATATCCTGTCTCAAAAAAAAAAAAAAAAGGGCCAGGGATTTAGCTCAGTGGTTCCACCGCCTGCCCCTCAAGCGCAAGGACCTGAGTTCAATCCCAGGTACCAAAAAAAAAAAAAAAAACCTACCCCAAATAAATAAATACATACATAAATAAAATAAAACCAGCATGTCTGATTTTTATTTGCTTTGGTTCATGAACGCGTCTGTTTGCAAACAAAAGCATTTGACAAAAATTTGCTTCCGTTTGCAAACTCTACATTGAGTGACAAACACAAACATGGCCATCTTTCTTGCACACAGATGCAGCCATCTTCCTCAATATCATAAAACAAATTAAGTTGATAAACTTAGGCACCACTGTGCTAGTAAGCTTCCTGTTGCTGTAATGGAATACTGGAGGCTTCTAACTTGTACGTGGGTATGTGTCCCTGTGTGTGTGTGTACCCTAATTTTGGACTCAGTGATTTGACCTACAATTTCTCACCTTTGTGGTGGGTTTCCTGGGCTGTAACCCCACCATTGATTGACGAGCACATGTGTGTGTTAGCCAGCTTTCCATACTGTGACAAAATACTTAAAGAGAAAACTCAGCTGGGTATGGTGAGATATACTTGTCATCTCAGCCCTCTGGGAGGCAGAGGGAGGAGGAGCCCAAGTTTGAGCCCAGCCTGGGCAACACAGTGACTTAGTAAGAACTTGTCTCAAAATATATAAAGGGTTTGGGGAGGAGCTCAGTGTGAAGGCCCTGGGTTCCATCTCTATTATAGGAAGGAAGGAGGGAAGGAAGGATTTATTTTATCTCCCAGTTTTTTGTGGTACCAGGAACCAAACTCAGGACCTTGTGCTTGTGAGACAGTTAATGGCACCACTGAGCTAAATCCCCGGCTCTTAGCTCCCAGGTTTTCTTAGCTCCATTGCTTCCAGGGCTGTGACAATGAGGAACTTTGCTTCAGGGGGCAGATGCCGGTGCAAGGCTGCTCTCCTTGTGTCAGCAGGTGGGGCAGAGGGAGAGACAGAGAGAGAAGGGCCTTTGAGCCTTTCCCCCAGGGGCCAGTCCAGTTGATGTCCCCTGCTCTCCCCCTGCACCGAGGTCCCCAGCATCCACCGAGGCTGAGGCCAGGAGGGAGGGCAAGGGCTTAGCCATGACCGGAGATGCTGGGGGGGCGGGTGGCTGTCCGTGGGGTGATGGCACAGTGTCACCATTTCTGTCAGGACAGAGCACCTCGACCGCGGGGTGGGGGTGGGGGAATGCCAGGCCCTGGGAGAGGGGTTGGACCTCTCCAGCTCTTGCCATAAACTATCAGTTGAACAATGCTAATTGCTCCTTGTAGCCCGGATCACAGAGGCCACACTTCTGAGCTGTCACAGGAAGCTACCGTGCCTCAACTGTAGGTCCCCATGCCACATCAAGGTCACAGATTCAAGCGTCTTTAGAGACCAAGGGCAGGAATGACAAAGGGCAAGGCAGGGACAGGGACACATGGCGTCCTCCAGGGCTTCTCACGTTTTTCTCTTTTTAGACAGAGACGGGAACAGAGCTGGGTCTGGCTGTGTTTAAGACTAGTGAAGGTGCTGGGCTTGGTGGTGAAGGTCACCAACCCTTGGTCACAGTGCTGGGAGGCAACAGGGGACAGCAAGGAATGGGGCACACTGAGAAGAGCATGTCTGTCACCTGCTGGTCAACTTCACCTGCAGAGATGCAAGCTCAAGGTTACCAAATTTTCTAGCCGGGCGTAGTGGTGCATGCCTGTCATCCCAGCACTGGGGAGGCCGAGGTAAGAGGATTGCTGTGAGTTCAAGGCCAGCCGGGATTACACAGCAAGTTCAAGTGCAGCCTGAACTGTATAGCAAGATTCTGTCTCAAAAAAAAAAAAAAATCCAGATTTTTTTAATTTTTCTAGAAAAGCCAGAGATCTGCATATATTTGTCAGCTTCATGTTGCTATAATAGAATACTGAAGGTTGCTAACTTATAAAGACAAAAGGTTCATTCAACTCAGGGTCAGAGGCTTCTGTGCTGTTCCAGGGAGGAGCCCCTGGATGGGGGCCATGGAGGAGACAGAGAAGCTGCACCCTCATTCTGGAGCGGAGGAGAGGACTGAAGGCCCCGCCTCCATGACCTCACTTCCTCTGAGGCCCTGCCTCCTCCAACGGGGCCACTTTATGGACCTTCATCCACAGGTGTCTAGGGGCCCCCAAACCAGCACCCAAACCAGGACACTGGACCTTTTTTTTTTGGCACCGAGGGTGGAACCTAAGGCTATCACACTGAGCCGTATCCTCAGCCTTTTTTTTTTTGGTCCCGGGGATCAAACTCGGGACCTTGCGCTTGTGAGGCAGGTGCCGGAACCACTGAGCTAAATCCCCGGCCCTATCCTTTTTTTACTTTTTATTTTGAGACAGGATCTTGCTAAGTTGTACAGGCTAGGCTCACACTTGGGATCCTCCTGCCTCAGCTTCCCAGAAAGCTGGGATGACAGATGTTTGCCATCACACCCAACTGGCAGTAGACTTTTGTACAAAATCATGAACTATTTAAATGTCCCTCATCAACCCAAATATTTCTCAAACAAAGTATATCCGTGGGCTGCATTTGTCTTGTTTGCATCCTCTGCACCAAGGAAGTTACAGTTCTAAGAACCTGATCTATTCTTCCTGAACTCCCAAGCCTTTACTTTTTCCATCTTCCTAGCCTGCCCTCTCACTCCCAGTGGAAAACTCCTATTCATCCTGAAAAACTCTGCAAAACTCTTCAGGACTCACCCAGAGACGAAGTCCCCTGGCACCCCAAGGGCATTTTCTTATTTTGTTGAGTAGATTTACAGTACTTGTGGCTTTTCACCTGCAATGAATGAGCTACATAGAGACCAGGAAGTGAGTCTTGTTCAGTCCTGGTTCAGGAGCTGGCATGATGGACCCTAAGCTGAGTGGAAAAGCATCCTTGCCATGCCCCATCCTGCTTATCTTGTGTCCACGGCTGCAGCGAGTTGTGTGGAAACTGGCTCTTTTTTTTTCTTGTTGTTTGGTTTTGTGGTAGCAGAGGACACTGCTCACCCCAGGGCAACCAGAAGACAGCAAGACAAACTGAGCAGCCAGGGTGAACCAGGAGGGGTGAGCAGCCCCGCCAAACCTCTGCTCCCACCTGGCGATCCTTCCCCTCTGGCTTCAGTGGGAAATGGAGGCATCCCCACCTACCTCTCTTTGGAGTGTCCAGGGATATGGTTGGCTTTTTTTAACCTTTAAAAATCTGTTTAGGGGCCGGGGATTTAGCTCAGTAGCACCACACCTTCCTTGCAAGAGCAAGTTTGTGAGTTTGATCCCTGGTACCCCCCCAAAATAAATAAATAAATGAAATAAAAATCTGTTTATTAGAGCCAGGTGGGGGTGGTGCATGCCTATAATCCCAGCACTCTAGGGGGCTGAGGCAGGAGGATCGCAAGTTTGAGCTCAGCCTGGGCAACTTAATGACTTAGTAAAATCCTGTCTCAAAATTTAAAAGAAAATGTTTTTTAAAGGGCTGGGGATGTAGCCTGGTGTGAAGGCCTTGGTTTAAATTCCCAGTAATGAAAATAAAATCTTTCTACTGGAACATGAAAAATGTACAGCAAAGTGTGTATCACAAAGACAGATCAGTGATTTTCACAAAATGTAGTCCCATGTGCTATGGTTTGGATAAGTCTCCCCAAAAGACCTGTGTTCAAGGCTTGGACCCGACCCAGGGGTGCTATTGGGAGGTGATGGAACCTTTAAGAGGTGGGGCCTAATGGGCGGAAGTGAGGTGGGGGGGCATGGCTGGAGGGGGTTCCTGGGACCCTGGCGGCTTAGTTTGTCTTTCTGTCCTCAGGTTTCCCTGAGGTGAGCAGTGTCCTCTGCCACATGCTGCCACCACCACATTCTGCCTCACCACAGGCCCCAAAGACACCTACGGCTGGGATCCTCTGAAGCCATGAGCCAAAGCAACCCTTCCCTCTGTGTAAGTTGTTTGTATCAGGTCTTCTGTCACAGTGCTGCAGGGCTGACCTTGCATACTGTGTTTCTAGCACCAGGCCAAGAACAGGGTGTCCTCAGCCCCATGGAACCCCTGCTGTGCTCTCTTCCACCCCCACTCCCCAGGGTAGCCACAATCCCAATTTCTATCACCACAGAATTGTTCTGCCTGTTAACAACTTCACAGACAGCACTGAACTATCTGCTGTGCTCTCAATTGGTTTCTTTCTTCTGCTATTGTGCTGGAGCAGTCCATGTTGTCATGCCTAGCAGTGGCCTGCCCTTTTCCTTGCTGCATGTTATGGTCCAACTAAACTACACTATAATTAATGTTAATTCCACTCTCTTGGGCACTTGGACATCTTCCACGGTCTTAGTCCATTTTTTGATACTGTAACTGAATGCCATAGACTGGGTACTTTATAAGGAAAAGAGGTTTACTCGTGTTTCTGAAAGCTAGAAAGTTCTAGATCTGGGGTAGCTCCATGAGGTGAGTGTTTTCCTGCTGGTAGGGACTCTGTGGAGTCCCAAAGAGGCTCAGGGAATCATGTCACAAGAGGAACTGAGCACTCTCCTTGTCTTTTTTTTTTTTTTTTTGGGTACTGGGGATTGAACTCGTGACCTTGTGCTTGCAAAGCAGGCGGTGGAACCACTGAGCTAAATCCCCGGCCCCATTATTTGTTTTTTGAAACAGGATCTTGCTAAGTTGCTCAGACTAGGGTCAAACTTGCAATCCTCCTGCCTCAGCCTCCTGAATGCTGGGATTACAACCATCTGCCACCACACCTGGCTCAAGCGCTGTATTTTTTTTTTTTTTGGGTTCTGGGGATGGAACTTGGGACCTTGCCCTTGTGAGGCAGGTGGTGGCACCACTGAGCTAAACCTCTGGCCCTCAAGCGCTGTATTTTGAAGACACTATTCCTGACCTCCCTCCAAACCTAAATTAGGTTCCCCTCATTATTGTCATAGCCCCTATCCTTTTCTGCCATGGCATTTATCATAACTGAATAATGACAAATCTGTGTGATGCAGGTGTTCACTTCAGCCATGTCTAGGTACCTGTCATGTTCAGTTTCTTTTTTTTTTTGTACTGGGGATCAAACTCAGGACCTTGCACTTTCGATGCAGCATGTTCAGTTTTTTAACATGGGTTGCAGGTGGATGGTTTTCTGTTCTTTAACCTATACATTCAAAAATATATTTAAGGGGCCGGGGACTCAGCTAAGTGGTTTATATATATATATATATATATATATATATATATATACTTTTTTTTTTTTAACGGCTGAGAGTGTAGCTTGTGGTGAAATACCTGCATAGCATGCACAAAGCTCTGGGTTCCATCCCCAGCACTCCAAAAATAAAACCAATCGACCAAAAACCCCTTATATTTAATATGCACATAACCCTCAACTTCCTTTGAGGAATCTCTAAGTGCTTTTCTAACATTAATTCATTTAATTGAATTCTCAAAGTAACCATATTAGGCTGGTTTTATTATCATTTTTTTTTCTGGTCCTGGGTATGAAATCAGGACTTCCTGCATGCTAGGTAAGCACTCTACACTGCGCTCTACTCCAGTGAGGATATAGAGGAACAAAGGGACCATCCACCCCTAGAGGTTCAGCATCATATCTTGTATCCTAGAGGCTTCTGAGTGGCAGACTGCCTGATAATGGAAGAGGGAGGATCTGATAGAAGCGGTTTCTGGACCTGGAAGTGGAATAATCACTTCCTTTGCGTCCTATTGATTAGAACATAGTCACGTGATCCTGGCCAGGCATAAGGGAAGCTGGGAAATGTAGTCTTTCTGTGTGTACAGGTACAAGAAACAGGTTTGGTGAGACTGTGACTTTGTGGTCGCCATATTTCCTGAGTACCTGGTAAATACCATGTACTTTATCTGTGTTATTAGTGCTGATAAATAAATAAATAAATATTGTAAATGAATAAATGATTTTAAATGATTTTTAAATAAACAGAAATTAAATTTTTAATTAATTAAAATTTAAATACATTATTGCAAATAAATAAAGTATATAAAGTGATTACAGGATCCATGTGTGCATGGAGAGAGGGTGTGGGGTAACAAAGTGGGGGCTGATTCTGTCCATCTAGAGGGGCCAATGGTCCCAGATGGGCAGGGCCCACTCCCAGATAGAATAGATCCAGCCTGCAGGGTGCAGTACTAACTGCCCCTGACATCTCCTTTCTTCCTTTTAGAATTATAGTCCCCTGAGTTTCATCTGGGTGCTTGACTGCCCTGTAAAAGACTACATATCCCAGTCTCCCTTGCAGCTAAGTGTGGCCACATGACTACATTCTGGCCAATGGGATGTGCACATAAGTAATGCATGAGACTTGGTGGTATGACCTTCTAAGGAAATATTTGCCTTCTTCCGCTTTCTCGTGTTCCCAGATTAGACGAGATCAGGTCCATTCAGGGTGGTATGGCCGTAGGTTCACGTACCCAGATTAGGGGTGCCTTGGGGAATTTCAGAGTGAATCCACAGGTGACACAGATGATGGAACTGTCCCACTAGTCCTTAGATCATTATTGTCTAGATACCTATATAAGCTAGAAATAGAGTTTTCTCTTGTTATAGCCTCTTCCCTGGCCTCTTTGATACAGCATCAAGGCTTGTGTCTGACTAATGCAGGACCAGCCCTCACCTCCAGGCTTATACTTAAGTGCTGAGCCAGCTCCTTCATTCCTGTCCTAAAAAAGAATGCTGAAATCTAGGATTTACTCTAGTATGATGAATAGGGCCAAGAAGGGAGGAACAAGAGGAAAGTGGCAGGTTAAGGCCAAACTTCATATGTTCAGTGTTAATGTACCTTCTCCCTCACTCATCACTCTACTCTGAGCCTTGGGCTAGGAATTCTGATAGCTGGGACTCTTTAGCATTTCTCTCTTGTTCTACAATTTTCCTTTAAGGATCTACCTCAAAACCACTTTTGGGGGGCTGGGGATTTAGCTCAGTGGTTTCACTGCCTGCTGCATAAGCTCAAGGACCTGGGTTCGATCCCTGGTACAAAAAAAAACAAACCACTTTAGTCAAAGTAGAGCACTCCATAAAAATGCACCTGGATCCAGATGTGGTGGTTCATGGCTGTAATCACAGCACTGTGGGAGACTGAGGCAGGAGGATTTCGAATTCAAGCCCAGTTTAGGCAACATAGCAACTTAGTGACATCCTGCCTCAAAGTAAAAATTTTAAAAGGGTTAGGGATGTAGCTCAGTGTGAAGGCCCTGAGTTCTAAGCCCAGTACCATTTAAAAAATATACCTGTAAGACTGGGGATTGAGCTCAGTGGTGCTGCTGCCTGCCGTGCAATTGCAAGGTCCCTGGTACCAAAAAATATATATATATATGTGTGTGTGTGTGTGTGTGTGTGTGTGTGTATGTGTGTGTGTGTGTATATATATATATATGTGACTTGTTTAATTGTTTAATATTGTGTGGGAAGACGTGCAGATCTGGACAAGATGGTCATGCAGGATGACGTTTATGCTCACAGATTCCTACAAATTGTGTAGGGAAGTACTGGGGTTGATCGAGGGACAGGAAGAGGTGGAAGACATGGCCCAGAGACTTTATGGGGTTATTGTGGGTTATTCTGGAACTTTGGGTAGGTTTTGGATGGGATAGTTTGGATCACTTGAGTGGGTCCTGGTTATAAGGAGTGGTCTCCAATTGTCCCACCGGTGACCCTTAGGTGTTTTACGGCAGGGGAAATTTTTACTTGGTGTTTGATAGGAGATACAGATGCTCCCCCTATGGTTTTGCTTTCTGTGGTTTCACATACCCACAATCTACTACTGTCCAGAAATGTTAAACAGAAAAGTCCAGAAAGAAACAATTCACCCTATTAAATTGCACCCTATGCTTAAGAGTGATGAAATCTCCTGCTGTCCTGTGACATCCCACTCAGGATGGAATCATTTTTGTTTGTTTGCTTTTTTGAGGCAAGGTCTTGCTATGTAGTTCAAGCTGACCTTGTACTATGTATCCCAGGCTGGCCTTGAACTCCCACCGATTCTCCTGGCTCAGTCTCCTGAATGCTGGGATTATAGGCATTTGCCAACATGCTCGGATGGGAATCACTCATTTGTCCCATGTATCCACCCCATATATGCTACCCTCCTGTCAGTTACTTAGTAAAATGCCAGGTGTCACATCACCTGTCATGAGATCACTGCTTTGAAGGAACCCTTATTTTACTTAAGAATGGTCTCAAAGTGAAAGAGTAGTGATATACCACAGGACACTGTACATGCTCCTTGTAAATGAAAAGGTGAATGTTTTTAGCTTTTGTAGTTGTTGTTTGCTTTTGTTTTTTGGAGACAGGATCTCGCTATGTAGTCCAGGGTGGGCTTGAACTTGGTGCAATTGTGCCTCAGCCTTCTGAGGGCTGGGATTATAGGCATGCACCACCATGCCCTGCTCAAGGTGAACATTTATTGTAGTTGTGTAGATATAGGAAAAATATAGTAGATGGAGGGGTTGATTCTTTTTTTATGAAAAAATAAAACCAAATTTCATAACCAAATAATAAGAGAATAACAATAGTAAATACACTGTGTGTTGTTATCTTCAAAGTGGTTACTCAGAGTACAAAACATAAACCAAGAAGATTCTTACAAACAATAAAAAAACAGATAATAACACAAAACTTTCTTTTCCATGAATGTAGGGGTTGATTTCTATCCATGGTTTTGAGATCACTAAGGAAGCAGCCCACTTAGAGTCTCTTTTGGACCTAATTCACTTTCTGAGTTAAATATTAGCCCAGGACCAGGATCCCCAGGGCTAAACACAAAAGGAGGAAATAACTGGGCGATTTAGCTTAGACACAGTAAGTCTCTAGGCATGTACCCAGGGTCTTCCATAGCCCATGGCCTCCACAACCCTAATTACCATGTCATTGACTATGTAGATTTGACTCCTCCTCCATGGGTGTGGTCGCCATGACAGTTCCTCTGAGGGCCATGAAAGGTAAAAACTCTCTGAGGGAGGGATGGAGCCAAACTGCTCACTGGTGAGCCAAACTGCTCAGATCAATCCCTCAATCCCACCCCAAACACCCCTCTTTCTGTACTGGAGATTGAACAAGGTCCTTCAGCACCAAACTCTTTTGACTGACCCCTCCCACCTTGGGAAGTGTACTTTCATTTTCAAATGAATCTTTGATCTTGTCTGCTCCTTGGGGTGACCTGCTCAGCTCTTTGTTCAGGACATCAAGAACCTGGACAAGACTCCAAATGTGGTAAGTTTCATGCATGCCCTGGGGTCCTGGAACTGTCCCTGTGGAGCCGGGCACCTGCAGGTCGGGGTGTATGTATCAGAGCATCGGACAGGGCAGTCACTTGCAGGCCCCTGGGAATTAGCTTGTGTAGGAGGTGTGGTGTTTCCAGGATCCATAGGGCCTCAAATATCAAAGCATCATTTTAAAAACACAGAAAAAGCTGGGTGTGGTGGCACACACCTGTAATTTCAGCCCTTGGGAGGCTGAAGCAGGAGGATCATGAGTTTGAGGCCAGCAATTGGTGCAGGTGGAGCTTTTTCCCTGCTAGGGTAGCTAGGCTGTTGGGACAAAAGTCAGGAACCATAGGGACGTCTTTTCTCAAGGGGTGAGGGCTGGCCCCAGAGACAAAGTGAGTTAGCAGGTGGTTGTACATCCTTCTGATTCAGTCTTCAAGTTGATCACTGTACAGGGCTATAAATTCAGGCCCAGCCATGGCGGGGCTCCCCGGGGTATGAACAGTGTGTATTTCATGGGCCCCTCCTCTTTCCCTGCTTCCCCCTCCTTATCCCCTCCCCTCTCCTCCTCCTCCACCACCTTCCTCCTCCTCCTCCCTCTCCACTGGGGATTGAACCCGGGTCCTTCACACTGAGCTACATCCTCAGGCTTTCTGTTTTTTATTTTGAAACAGGATCTCGCTAAATTGCCCGGGCTGGACTTGAATTTTCAATCCTCCCTGTCTCACTCTTCCAAGTAGCTGGGGTGACAGGCATGCAGCACCACGCCCAGCTTCACGGCTACTTTTTATCCTGGTGGATGGCTTAGTGCTTAACTGTCCAACCTGTGACCAGGTGTCCCTCTCACGGGAAACTTATAAATCATCCTGGCAGATGCCCTGGGGGCTTTTCTCTGACCAGCATCCAGTCCATTCCTACCAATAGGGTCATTCTTTAGGAGCACCCCGAGCAGCAGAGAAGACAGAGTTGAGTAGGGCATGGTGGTGCACTTCTGTCATCCCAGCTCTCTGGGAGGCTGAGGCAGGAAGATTGCAAGTTTTAGCCCAGTTTGGGCAACTTAGTGGCTTTTGAGACCTGGTCTCAAAATAAAAAAGGGCTGGAGATGTAGCTCAGTGTGGAGGCCCTGGGTTCAATCCTTAGTATAAAAGAAGGAAGGAACGGAGGGGAGGGGAGGGAGGAAGCAAGTAGGCAGGCAAGCAGGGAAAGAAAGCAAAGGATTATTGGCGTTGCTCACCTAAGACCTATTGCTCAGGGGTCCCTGCTGTTCACAGGACGGAGCCGGGAGAAACTTCACACTGGTCCTGGTCCCACATGAGGCGCATGTTGCTATGCACCACAGTCACAGCAGGGTGAGGCTGGCTGGGCGTAGGCACCCAGGTGGGCATTCGAGGTGTGTACCTCGCTGGAGAAGGCAGGCGCGCCGCAGCGCATGCGCACTGGCCTCGGGCAGGGGAGCAGCTGGGTTTGGGACCCTTTGGTTTTATCATAAGCATGGGTTGGTCTTTGTTTTCTTTTCTTTTCTTTTGAAAACCTAGGGCTTTTGCACTGACCTGCATTCTCAGCCTTTTCTACTTTTTATTTTGAGACAGGGTCTCACTAAGTGGTTGAGTTCCCCGGGCTGGGCTCAAACTTGGGATCTTCCTGCCTCAGCCTCCTAAGGACCTGAGATGACAGGTGGAGACCACCACGCCTGGCCCAATTATAGGCTGAGCAGATTTAAGTAGAGGAGGCTGAGCTCTAATGTTTAGCTCCTTAAATGACTTCAAATTATATTTTCAATGTAGTGTGTATATTGAGATGCAACCTCATTGTTAATTGAAGAATATGTGTCCTGTTTGTTCTCTTTCTCTGGAAAACCCATCCTGAGACAGCAGAACGTAACAAACTGTCTCTCTAATCTGCATGACCCATTGCCTGCTCTTACCAGCTGAGAGGACTGAGGCCTAGGAGAGGACAGAGTTGGACTCCTCCTTCCTGCCCTAGAGGTGTAGAGCAGCCATTCAGCCTTCAGTGGTACCCAGCCGTTGGTCAGCTTCCCGTGACTGGAACCAACACCCAGAACAATCAACTTGAAAAGAGAAAAGGTTTAGCTGGACATGGCAGTACACTCCTGTAATCCCAGCACTCTGGGAGGCTGAGGAAGGAGGGTCACAAGTTCTAGCCCAGCCTGGGCAACTTAATGACTTAGCAAGAACCCAGTCTCAAAATTTTAAAAAATAGTGTTTTTTTTAAAAGAGGAAAGATTTGTTCAGGCTGGAAGTTTGGGAGGTTTCGATCCATGCTGGATGAGCCCATTGCTTTAGCCCTCTGGAGGTTGTGGTGGGGTGTAGGAAGTTAGGTCTTGGTGTTGCAAAACCACTCAGATCATGGACTAGGGTGCAGCTCAGTGGTGAGCCCTTGCCTGGCATGGGAGACACTTAGCATGGGAGACTCCCATCCCTAGCACAGCAAAAACAAAAACAAAGAAATGACCTCACAGCCAGGAAGTAAAGGGAGAAGGGAATGGGAAGGGGTGGGGCCTCACTCCCTTCAAGGCCATGCCCCCAATGACCTAAAACCTCCCCCTGGGCCCTGTCTCTTAAAGGCTCCACCACCTCTCAATGGCATCCCAGGCTGCAGACCAAGTCTTCGGCTCATGGGCACATGGGGACATTCAGGATCCAAGCTCTAACAGCAACACAGTGTTCAGTATCACAGGATCATGAGGGAGACAGTGACTCCCGTCCTCTGCACTCTCAAGCCCTCCAGGGCCTCACAGAAAGACTTCAGAGATATGCTTGTAAGGGTGACTTTTATGCTTCTTTGATGCTTCTGTATTTTGTTTCTGTTTTTCAGCACTGGGGAAAGAACCCAGGCACGGCCTTGTGGATGCTTAGCAAGTGCTCTACCATTGAGCTAGGTCTCTAGCCCTTTTGTTTTTATTTTGAGACAGGGTCTTACTAAGTTTCCCAAGCTGGCCTTGAACTTGGTGATCCTCCTGCCTCAGCCTCCTCAGTAGCTGGGATCACAGGCATGTGTCACTGTGCCTGGCTCTAGACCTCCTTATAAATCACCCAGTCTGGGATTCTGTGCTAGCCACAGAAAATGCAGTGAGATGCGTATGTTTTCTCTGTTTCACAAAGTACTGTGATGATCTTTGCTGAAAAGTGGCTCATGGATTTTTACTGGGCAAGTGCAAACAGCCATACCCACTGTACACTTGACAAGGTGGTGCGTACATGGAGAGGAAGAGATAGTGTCAAGGATCCCAGGACAGCCTCACCCTCACCTTCCCACTTCTCTGAAACCTGTAGAAGCAACTCTCTCACCTTCCTGAACACCCCCCACCCCGCCCCTTGTTCCTTCTCCCATCTTTTCCTGGCAGGACAGAGAGGGTCTCTTGGACTGTAAGGCACAGGAAGAGACAAAGCCACAGATAGAGGGAGCCGAGGTTTCTAGGAGCAGCAGAGCTGCCCACCAGGTGAGAAAGAAGCATTTATTCAGTGCATCCATTGCCAGCAATGGGGGATGTTTGTTACAGCTGCCCCTGTCCTTATTCTGACTAATACACAATTCTATTTGTGTGTGTGTGCATGGCATTGGGGATTTAAAACCATTTTGTTGGGCCAGGGATTTAGCTCAGTGGTTCCAGCATTTGCCTCGCAAGCAAAAGGTCCCAAGTTCAATCCCCAGTACCAAAAAAATAAAAGAAAACCATTTTGTTTTGTTTTGTAGTACTGAGGATTAAACTTGGAGCATTCACTCTGAGCTCTATCCCCAGGCCTTTTTTTATTTTATATTCTGAGATAGTCTCACTAACACTAAGTTGTCTAGGCTGGGCTTAAGCTTTCAATACTCTACCTCAGCCTCTCAAAGTCCCTTTATTTACTTTATTTTTGTACTGGGGATCGAACTCACCACTTGCGAGGCAGGAGTAGTGCCACTGAGTTAATCCTCGGTCCTACTTATTGGTTTTTTTGAGACAGGGTACTGCTATGTAGTTGAGGCTGGCCTTAAACTCACTGTGTAGCCCAGGCTGGCTTTGAACTCATGGCAATCCACCTGCCTCAGTCTCCTGAGTGCTGGGATTGCAGGAGTACACCACCATACCCAGCTCCCAGCCCTTTTTAGAAAAATATTTTTCTAAAATTTTGAGACAGGGTCTTGCTAAATTGTCTAGGTAGGACTAGAATGTGCAATCCTTCTGCCTCAGGCTCCCAAACGCTGGAAGACAAATGGATTATTTTTAACTTCTGAATTCTCGAAACAGCCCTATGAGGTAGGTACCATGGTTAGCCCCAATCTATAGAAGAGGAAACTGAGGCACAGAGGATTAGCCACTCCCCAGGGGGATGTAGGATTCCAACTCAGGCCATCCGCCTCAAGTGCCCACTCTGACCATCACACTTACCTGCTCCTTGCTGTAACTCAGAGCAAAGAAACCTCCCTGGTCAGGTTCCTGGGATGGATTTCTGTTCTGTGGGGGAGGAGGTGCTGCCCCAGCTCCAGCCTTCAGCCTTCCTGTCCTCCATGCAGTCTCGGGGTACTGGGATGTACCTTTCCTTCCCTCCTGTCAACTTGGGCCTACCCAGACACAAGTGTGGGAGGTGCTTGGCACAGGCTGGCACAGAATCAGCCCTCAATATGTGTTTTTAGCCAGGTGTGTTCGTGTACACCTGTCATCCCAGCACTCGGGAGGCTGAGGCAGGAGGAATGCCATGAATTAGAGTGTAGTCTGGGTTATATAGTAAGACACTGTCTCAAACAAACAAATACATATATATAAAATTTTATTTATTTATATTTGTGCTGGAAATTGAATCTGGGACCCAGTACCTGCTAAGCACATGCTGGGCCTGCATGTTTGTGTTATTATTACTGATGGTGCCAGGGTGCTGGCTGAGGGGTTAAGGTAGATGGGATGAGTTCATATCCCTTCCTCACCTGTGCCTGCTGTGTGGGCTTAACCTCACTCGGCCTCTCTGCACTGCATGTCTGCCCATCTCTGAGACAGGCATAGCACTGTCTCTGTTTCACAGGGGGACTGGAGGCTTAGGATGTAAACTGCTCCATCAGTGCCTGCTGCTGGTGCTAGGTTTACAACTGCGATGCTCTCTGATTCAGCGCCTCATCATCCTGGGTCCCCAAGCGTGACAACAGCTGGCGTGTGACATTGGCCTCCAGGGGCTGCCCAGGCCCAGCAAGGGTCCCCTACCTCCCTTGCTGCTGCTCCGTGGCCCCAGGACCCCCACTCTGGCCTGGGCTCCCACGCTGTCCCCTCCTGTCCTTTGACTCCCAGCCCCAGGGTGACCGGAGCCCCTGCCTCACGGGCCGGCTCTCTCCATGCTCCCGTTTTGAAGAGATCGGCTGCAATTTCTATAATAACATCACATTAGCCAGAAATTAATGTCCTCATTAAGACAGCAATTAGGCACATTAGCGCGGCAATAAAAGAGAAGCTTATGAAATAATTGCTGGTTCCAAAATGCCTTTAATTTAGTATTTTATATTGCGCTGTGTTATTAATTTTTTTCCCTCGGCAGAAGATAATAAGAGAAATGTTTGAGTTGTGGGGAGGTTTGGAATTTTAAAAAACGTAGAGAGAAGGGCCGTGCCGATACCTATGGACAGGCGGGCTGCTGCTGTGGGCCCTGGGATAGAGGGGATAGCGGGCCCAGTGGACAGGTGGCCAGAGCAGGCTGGAGCTGGGCATCTTTGACCCCAGAAGCGGAAATGATGCCATTTTCTTTTCCCTAAACAACAAAACCTGAGTGTGGCTTTGGTTCCAACAGGGTGCTGCTGCTGAATTGGAATTTGATTGACTTGGTACTGGGTATTGAACCCAGTGTGTTGGCACTGGGTTCCATCCCCAGTCTTTTTTATTTTATTTTTTATTTTGAGACAGGACCTCGCTAAGTTCCCCAGGCTGGGCTAGAACTTACAATCTTCCTGCCTCAGCTTCCCAGAGTCCTGGGATGACAGACATGAGCCACCACGCCGGCTCTAAATTTAGGTTCTCTTCCAAATCTTTCCTGGTACTCAGTGGCTCCTGCTCCAGCCAGGCCAGGAGAATGCAGATGTGCAGCTGGGAAGCACAGGGGCCCACTGAGATGCGATGTTGTTATGGTCTTGTGGATGGTGATATCCACAGGGCGGGTGGTAAGGGCCATGCTGGCAGAGGGCTCTCTGCCCTCTGGGAAGCTTGGTCAATGTGAGCCTGCCAGGCTGGGTGTGGGCTCCCATGGAGACCTAGGGGAAGGGTTCCAGGCAGGGGAACTGCAGGTGCAAAGGCCCTGGGGTAGGAACCAGGTTGGAGGGGCTGAACAGAAGTGGGAAGAGGGATGTGGAGGAGTGAAGGAATGAGAGGGCACCTCAGCTAGCAAGGGGCATGGCCACCCAATCAGACCCTGATGCTGCCTGTCAAACAACCCAAATCTAGGGCCTGAGGACAATCAACATGAATTATCCTCCGAAGTCTACACCAGGCTTTTGGCAGCCTATGGTGGGCTGCAGGGTGGTCTAGAATGGCCTCAGATTGGGATGATCGAGTGGGCTGGTACAGCTGGTCAAGTGGGACACTGTCCAAGCAGAGCCCTGAGTTGTCTTTTGCATTGCTCATCCCTCCTCCTGCATGGTCGTGGTCAAGTGACAAAGGCCAGGCATGGGGCACTGTGCTGAAACACACAGCCCATCACTTCTGCTGTGATGCCATTGGCCAAAGCAAATCAGTAAACCTGCCCCGTACCCGGGATCGTGGAGACAGGCTTCGCCCCTGATGGGAGGAGTCACGCAGCGGCCCGGCAAAGCCTATATATAGAGGGTGGCAGTAGACTGGGCTCCATCGACCATGTCACCCACCTCCTGACTCCTCTGGGACTCTTGACCATTGCTCCTCTACCCTCCCCAGCACCCCAGTACCCTAAGATGTCCATCTCCCCACCCTAGCCCTAGTCCCTGTGCACACCTGTCATCCCAGCAGTCTGGGAGGCTGAGGCAGGAAGATCTCAAGTTTCAGCCCATCCCAGGAAGCTTAGTGACTTTGCAAGACCCTGTCTAAAAATAAAGAAATAGGGCTGAGGATTTAGCTCAGTGGTTTTGCCACCTGCTGCGCAAGCGCAAGGACCTGAGTTCAATCCCTGGTAGCAAGCAATAAATAAATACATAAATAAATAAATAAATAAATAAATAAATAAATAAAAAGAAATAAAAAGGGTCTGGGGATACAACTCAGCGTGAAGGCCCCAGGTTCAATCCCCAGGATGCTCCCCCACAAAGATCTCACCAGAAAAGGTGTCACTTCCTCCTCTGGGTTGGGGCTGTGATTAAGACTGAAATTTTTTTTCTGGAATAATTGGCTCTCCCGAGAGCAAACTGGGAGTTGATGTCAGTGAAGGCAGGGCAGAGGTGAGTGTGTAGGGCACCCTGAGCAAGGGAGAAATGGAAATTTGAAGCTTGGCTTGACCCCATTGTGCAGTGTCCAGCCTGACCAACCATACTGACCCACCTTAATTAGGGGACTAGAAAGGAAGAGGGAGGAAAAAAGAAATGGAAAAAGATTCTCCTGGGCGCCAGAACATTTAGCACTGGCCTTAGGGACCAGAAGAAGGGCTTACCCCAAACTCAGGACTGACCCAGAAACTGAGATGGGGGAGCCTGGCCCAGGGCAGAATTAGACCCATGGATAACCCCAGGACTGGGGAGGAGGAAGGGGAAGTGCAAGAGGAAGAGGGGAGGGGGAGGGGAGGAAGGTTGGGTTTCCCCATCCCCACCCCCTCGCCCTATGGGGAAATAAAGTACAGCTGGGTTCCTGGTTGCCATGGCGACTGCCACAAAGACTGGGGAGGGGAGGGGGGGCGTGAAGAAACCGCGTGCTTTGGAAGGAGCCGGGGAACCCCAGCCATCCGCAGAGGAGGGGGGCACCCTCAGTTTTGGGCTCCGGGCTCCCAGGCTCAGCCCCCTTTCTGAGGCTACTACTCTCCTTGAAGCCTTTGGCACCTGGTGTCACTTAGGGTGGTGGCTGGATGGGAACAGCAGAGGCCTGAAACCCCGTGACGCCCCCATACCCGGGACTGGGCCACCGGATCCCCTAACCCCTTCCCCACCCCCCTCGACTGGGGCAGGAAAGGGGGCGCCCCGGGCTGAGGGAGGAGGAGGAGGAGGGGCCCGCTCCCAGGCTGCAGTTAGGCCCCTGAACCCCGGGCGGCTGAGGGCTGCTTCCTTTTTTTTTTTTCTTTTAATCTGTTAATAAAACGCAAGTGAATCAAATCCGCTCCGAGGGAAGGGGGTGGCCAGGCAGGGCCTGGTGTTTGCAGAAGTTGGAAATTTAATAAGAAGGGAAAATAAAAATAGCCTGGGCGCCGGGGAGACGGCGAGGGGGCCGAGAGGAGAAGGCAGTGGGGGCGTCATGGGGAGGAGAAGGGACTGGGAGGGGGACGGTCCTCGCCCCGAGCACAGGAGGCCCTGGGGGGAGGGCTCTGGTGTCACCCACCTGGGGCTAGTGTTGGGGCACAGAGAAGCATCCCCCCCCCCCTTGGTCTTTGCAGTGTTTCTGGCCTGCGGGGCTGCTCTCTAGCTCACAGAGGACTGCTCAGGACTGCCAACAACAGTTGTGCAGGTTGCTCACTGCACAAAAGTGCCAGACAAAGGCTCCAGCAAGCAAGAACATTATTTGTTCCCCTCGCCACACTTTGTGTCTCCCAGAGGAAGGCCTGTCCTTTAAAGATCCACACAGAAGGAGAGACACACAGACCCCAAAGCCCTGTGTGCGGTAGATGAGGTGGCGATGCAGGCACAAAGAACAATGAAACCAGGAGGGCAGGCAGGGGCACTAGGTACAATTTTAACAAAGAGACCCTACTGGGAAACTTTTCCTGCAGTACTGGGGATTGAACCCAGGGCTTTCTCACTGAGGTCCATGCCCAGCCCTTTTTTATTTTGAAACACGGTCTCACTGAATTCCCAATCTGGGCTTGGACTTGTGATCCTCCTGCCTCAGCCTCCTGAGTGATGAGATCATAGGCATGCACCCACACACCCAGCACACATGTTGCATTGGAAACAACATTAACACACTATCTTGAAGTTCCAGATGTCAGATGTATGGTACATGTGTTACCTGGCCGAGTGCCTTCCTGGAGGCTGCATGGGCAGAACAAGTCCCATGTCAGGTGTGGCAGAATTCAGCTCCTTGAAGTTGCAGGACCAAGGTCACTGTTTCCTTGCTGGCTTTGTGTTCCCTGGTTCCCCTGGCAACCTGTACCTTGGCTGGTGGCTCCTCCTTCCAAGCTCAGCACCAGGAAGGGGGAAGAGAGCCAGGTCCTCCTCTGGATGCACTGTCTGAGCCCTCTCTCACCATCCACTTCCTTTCTTTCTTTCTTTCTTTCTTTCTTTCTTTCTTTCTTTCTTTCTTTCTTTTTTTCTGGTGCCAGGGATTGAACTCAGGACCTTGTGCTTGCAAGGCAGGTGCCAGAACCACTGAGCTAAATCCTCAGCCCCTCCACTTCCTTTTTCAAGGACTTAACCATCACACTCCACCCCTTGTCAATGGGACCACAGATAATCCAGAATCACCTCCTCATCTGAAGATCCTTTGTTTTGAGACAGGGTCTCACTTTATAGCCCGGGGTGGCCTGCAACTCATGACAGTCCTCCTGCTTCAGCCTCCAGAGTGCTGGTATTACAGGTGTGCGCCACTACTTATGGCTGAAGATCCTTAATTGAATCCCACCTGCTAAGTCCCTTTTGCCATTTAAGGTAGTAGAGTCAGTTTCTGGGACAGAATTAGTAATAGACATTGTATTGGTCAGCTTTTTGTCACTGGGACCAAATATCCAGCACACACAATTGAATGGAGGAGGGGTTTACTTTTCTCATGGTTTCAGAGGTTTCCATCTGTGGCCAGCTGGCTTCAAGGCAGGAACATCGTGGAGGAAGGGTGTGGTGTGGTTCACTTCATGGTGGCTGGGAAGCAGAGCACAGGGTGGAGGACCTGCTAAAGAGACCCCTCCGAAAGTGCCAGCCCAGGGACCACCTCCTACTGGGCCTCCTGACAGTACCCTCGGGATGAATATCATTGGTAACCCACTAGTAACAGTTCCAACATGGCCAATCACCTCTTAATTCAGCCAAGCTGATAATTAAGCTTAACCATCACAGTCCACCCCTTGGATCTCCAAGTGCATTTCCTTAAACCATATTAATCTCCAAATAAAGACAGTAACAGATTTATAATTCTACCTAACATGATATAACTCCTGCATACAACTGAGAACACACTAATCCCCTCTTCAAAGTCTCAGCAGTGCCAGTGGTGCTCAAGTCCAAAGTCTCCTCTGAGACTCAAGGCAAACTCTCAGCTGTGAACCTCTGCAAAACTCCAAAACCAAGTTACATAACCTCAATGTACAATGGCACTGGGCAAATATTCCCAATCCAAGAGGGAGGAATAGGGGATAGAATAGGATCAAAGAAAGGGCAAAATCCAGCAGGGCAAACATTAAGTCCTGTAGCACCATGTTCAGCACCCAGGGCAGGTTGCGGTGAGATGTGAGCTCCAAAGGGCTTGGGCAGCCCCACTCTCATGGCCAACCAGGCTGCAGCCTTTAGGGCTTCTCCCTTGGGCTGGCTTTGCTCACCCCTGAGGGTTTGCCTGAGGCTTCTCTGGCCCAAGTCTCCAAAGCTTTTCAAGCTCCTCCTACAAAATGGTGCCAAAGGCTTTTGAACCACTTGGTCAGGTACAGTCACAGGAATGATCCCAGTTCTCTGGCACCAATTATCTGTATTATGTTTGCATCCCTGGGATCAAATATCCAACATACACAGAGTAAAGGAGGAAAGGTTTCTTTTTGCTCATGGTTTCAGTACATGATCAGCTGGCTGCAAGGCAGATGCTATGGTTTCTATCTGGATGTCTCCCCAAAGTCTTGTGTGCTCCAGGTGGGGCCTGGAAGGGTGACTGAATCATGGGAAGCTATAACTAAATGTGGTGTTAGGAGGAGGGGCCTGGTTGGAAGAGGCGGGTCAAAGGGCCAAAGAGGGTGTCAGAACATATACAGTAATGTCACCTCAAAAGAGAGTTAAGGGGGACTGGGGATTTAGCTCAGTGATTCTGCCACCTGCCTCACAAGCACAAGGACCTGAGTTCAATCCCTGGTACCAAAAAGAAAAAAAAAAAAAAAAAAAAAAGAATTCCCAGGCATAAAACAGAACTTCACAAGTTAGCAATACTTTTCAAACCAGTCTCTCAGCCTAGAAAGTGAGACAGAAAGAAGGGTCACTGGGGCTGACCTGGAGGGTATTTGTCCCTTCCTGGCTGCCATGAGGTGAGCAGCTTTCTTCCACCAGATCCCTACACCAAGACTTCCTGCCTTGGAACCACCCAACTATGGATGGAAAACAAAAACCAAAATAACCCTCTCCTCCTTTATGTTCTTGGTGTCAGGCACAGAGTCCCAGAAGTGAGAAAGTGACAAATAATACAGGACACCCCCCTCCAGTGGCTCTGTCCTTCTCCACTGCACATACCATCTTAGGATGCACCAGGGAGACACTTCCTCCCTGTTTTTCTGTCCTGGCTGCACCCCCACTATGTGGGCTCCAGAAAAGAAATTCCTCTCAGATGTTCCCTCTGTGACCTACAGCACCCCTCCCCTCCAGCCTGGGGAACACAGCAGGTGCTTCATAAGAGCTGAGTGAAGGGAAGCCAGGCAGGCCCCCAGCACAGAGGCCCAGACCCACTGAAGGAGAAGTAAGTCCAGCCTCAAAAGTCCCTTCTGCCCCACCCCCTTGGTCAGGCTCTGGGGGTCTGGGAGGTACAGGGACGCCTCCTTATCTTTCCTTTCTCTCCTCTTCCACCCAGGGGCTGAGCTCAGTGAGGGAGAGGGAGCATTGGGTCAAATGGTGCTTCTGAGCCAGACGTGGTGGTGTATGCCCGTCATCCCAGTACTCTGGGAAGCTAAAGGCAGGGGGATTGCAAGTTCTAGCCCAGCTTGGGAAACTCATGATTTAGCAAGACCCTTTCTCAAAAGAAAAAATAAAAAGGACTGGGAATGTAGTTCAGTGTGAAGAACTTGGGTTCAATCCCCAGTACTGAAAAAAAAAAAGAAAGAAAGAAAGAAAAAGAAAAGGAAAGGAAAGGGAAAAAAAGAATGAAAGGAAGGAAGGAAAAAGAAAGAATGAATGAAAATTAGTATGCTCTCCAAAGGATACTACATTTTAACCCCTGGAACCTGTAACTGTATTTGTATCTGAAAAAGACCTAAGCTGGATGTAGCTCAATGGTGAGTGCTGACTCACCATTTTGTGGGTTCCATCCCCAGGACCACAAAAAACAAGCAAACAAACAAGTCCATGGGAGGACTGTGCAGGTTCCATGTGAATCCTGGGCCATTTCATAAAGGATTTAGCATCTTCGGATGCTGCTACCTGAAGAGATCCTGGACCCCATTCCCCTCGATACCGAGGGGTGACCTCATGAGAGGGGCTGGACATGCTAATTTGCCTGGTTTGCTCATTTTCACTGTGTACCTGTATCAAAACATACCTCCATACCCCAAATAATACAAATATAAATAATGATCTATCAATTAAAAGTTAAAGAAAGTATTTTTTCTAAAAGAAACAAAAAGAAATCTTCAGGACCAGGTGTGGTAGTCTGTGCATATAGACCTAGTTACTCAAGAGGCTGAGGGAGGAGGAGTGCTTGACCCCAGGAATTTGAGACCAACCTGGGCAACATAGTGAAATCCCATCAAAAAGGAAAAAAAAAGAAAAGAAAAAGAAAGGAAGGAAGAAATGAAAGAAAGAAGGGAAGGAAGGAGGGAAATCTTTGTGATTATCTTGCACAACTGCTGCCACTGCAGACCTGCCCAGGGCAGATCCCCCTCTCCGCATCCTGGTCCTCTAGCAGCACCTAGGAAAAAACCCAGGCTCTTGCCAAGGCTTTTAAGGTCCCCTTCCCCGCCACGTCTCAGTGTCTCCATGATTCTCAAGTGACCAGGGAGTCTGCCCTCAGGGCCCTTGCACATGCAGCTTTTTCTCCCTCAGCAAACCCTACATCTTGGCATCACCATGGCTCTCTGTCCACTTGGGTCCCTGTTCCAGGTGCATGCTCTCCAGTGCCCTTCACCTTGACTTCTCTGTAAATGATCTTCTTTCATTATGGTAAAATGTACACAGCATAAATGCACCATCATTGCTGATGGGACAGTGCACATCTCAGTGACACAAACATACTCCCAGTATTGTCAGCAGTCACCCTATGCGGTTTCAGAACTTTCTCGTCACTCTAAATGGAAACCCACACCCAAAAAGTCCCTCCCTTGCCCTCTGTTTTCCTTTTTATTTCATTTTGCTTTCTGTTTGTAGCACTGGGAACTGAACACAGGACTTTCACACTGAGTCACACCCCCAGGCCCTTCTTTATTTTTTACTTTTACATAGGGTCTCATTTAGTCACTAAAGTACGCAGGCTCTGGCTAGAGTTTAAGATCATCCTTGGGGCTGGGGATTTAGCTCAGTGGTACCGTTGCCTGCCTTCCAAGTGCAATTTCTTTAGTTCAATCCATGGTACCAAAAAAAAAAAAAAAAAAAAGATCATCCCGCCTCATCTTCCCAGAGTGGTGGGATTGTAGGGGTGCATCACCATGCCCAGCTCTTCGTCTTTTTATTGACAGAGCACTTGTGTGGTGTTTTGTGCAGAGCTGGGAATCCAATCCAAGGCTTCACACACGCTGGGAAAGTGTTCTGCCACCCCTAGTTCCACCTCCATGTTCTTTAGTGGGGCACACAGACATCCAGGACAAAGACTACACTTCCCAGTTCCTTGAAGCCATGGTCCTGTGACTGTATTCCAGCCAATGGTACGTGAGCAGCAGTGCTCTGTAGCTCTTGGGGGAGGGTCTTTCCTCTTCCACTGGCTGCAGGTGGGTGTGATTGACAGCCATCTTGTTCCACTGTAGCAATGGTAGAAGATAGAAAAGGCCTGGTTACCACCACGGTGTGGACGTCATCTCAGCCCTGACCATTCATTTCCGGACTGCTGAGTATTAAAGGAAACAGCAAGCATGATTTTTTTTTTTTTTTTTTTTAGTACCAGAGATCGAACTCGGGATCTTGCGCTTTCGAGGCAGGCTAAATCGCTGGCATCCTTTGTTTTATTGCGCTTTGCTTAATTGGACTTTGCAGATGTTTTTCTTTTTTGTAGTACTGGGGATTGCACCCAGGACCTTCACATTGAGCAATATCCCCAGCCCTTTTTTATTTTTTTATTTTGAGACAAGGTCTCACTAAGTCGCTAAGTCTCCCAGACTGAGTTTGAACTTGTGATTCTCCTGCCTCAGCCTCCTGAGTGCTGGGATTGCACAAAACACATGGGCTACCACGCCCAGCTAAGTCCGCACTTGCAGGCCTTGTGCTTGTACAAATGAGGGGTCTGTAGCAATGCTATATTGGTCAGGTCTATCAGTGCCATTTCCCACCAGCTCATTAGCACCTTGAGGAATAACAGAAGTGTCTTTTCATCCGGGTACAGACAATGCGCTTCCAGACACAATGCTACTGCACACCTAATAGACCACAGTAGCGTATCAACAACTTTTCTAGCACTGGGACACCGAAAACATCCTCACTTTCTTGCAAAATTTGCTTTTGCATGGCCTGGAACCAAGCCAACACTGTCCCCAGTGTGCGCCCATATCCTTTGTTCAAGCCGCTGTGGTTTTGGCAGCCAAGATAACGTTGAACAAACGCGTGATTTGGTGCTAGAATCTAAACTATACGGCAACCCCTTAGCAGGGAGCAGACCAGCAGGGAAGCCAAAGACAACAGGAGGTGGTGGCCTTGCTGTCGAGGACAAGGTGTTTAGGGAGCCAGCCATCTCTGAAGTCCTTGAGAATAGCTCATTGCTCCCAGAAGAATGCCTGGCTTTGTGAAGCAACAGGTGAACCCGCTGAGGGCTGTTGGGCAAGTCAGAAATGGCCTTCTGCAGCACTCTGGGAGGCTGAGGCAGGAGAATCGCTCATTCCAGCCCAGCCGAGGCTACATAGCAAGATTCTCTCTCAAAAAATTAAGTAGGGGCCGGGGATTTAGCTCAGTGGTTTTGCTGCCTGCTGCGCAAGCATAAGGACCCGAGTTTGATCCCCCTACCAAAAAAAAAATCAAGTAAATGCCGGGGATTTAGCTCAATGGTTCTGGCGCCTTCCTCGAAAGCACAAGGTCCCGAGTTCAATCCCCAGTACCAAAAAAATCAAATAAATGAATAAAGGAAAACACCTACGTGGTGTTTTGTTGTAGCAGCCAGAGGCAACCGAGACAGGGCCTTGTTGGCCCTGCAGCTCCACATGGGCTTTGATCCTACACATCCACAAAAGTGAAAGGCTTTCTGTACTGATGCAGGTGGGGACCCCTGAGGTGTCACGCGTCACGCACCCGGCGTGTCACTGGGACACAGGTGCTCAGTAAATGAGCACTGTTCCCCTGCCCAGCTCTGATTTGGGAAGATACTCTTGGTCCCCTGGCTTCCAGGGTAGATGGGACAGGCAGAGCCTGTGGGACCTGGGCCAGGTCCTTCAAGTGCCCTCCCCGCCAGGTTCATGTGTGGCCCTACTCTGTTTCCTGGCGTGCGCTGTTGGGTTCCCTCCCCTGCTGGTTTAGGGTTGAGTCAGCCCTTGGGAGACACTGAGAAAGGAAGAAAAGTTGGGGCTCCTTTTGGGGCCCTCTCCCCCTGGTGTATTCTCTCTGATTCTGATGACTTCCAAGTCCCTTCCTGGCCACCTGTACAGCTGTAATCCCAGCACTCAGGAGGCTGAGGCAGGAGGATCTCAAGTTCGAGGCCAGCCTGGGCAAGATAACGAGACACCTGCCCATCCCTTCCCTGGCCCTGCTCCACGAAGCAACAGGAGCTCACTGGTCCTTCCCACTACCCTGGCAGCATGCTGCCCAGTGCCCAGACAGGGCCAGTGCCTTGGATGACTCTCCAGGAAACTGCTCTGACTGGTAAGTGGTTCAAATATCCACTCTGCCCAGGCAGTTCTGCTAATCTGGTATGGGGGGTGGGGGGAGACGCCAGTGAGCTCACAAATGAAGCAAATTGCTGAAAATCGGATTCTTGCTGTCTTATCTAGGAGCCACAGGAGAGGAGAGGAGATTTCGATTCTGCAGGAACCTCCTCCCCAGACATGGAGGGGAAGACAGAAGAGATGGACTTGGGAGGGAGAGGAGGAAGAAGGCGAGCCGGGGGTGGAGATAGATGGGGAGGAGGAAGAGCAGCTGTCATGCAGTCCAGTTTTAACTGAAAACCATGGACATCTTCCCAAAGCTAGAGAGGGGTGCGGAGTAGTGACCATGTATTGAGCACCTACTTTGTACCAGGCACATGCCAGGTGCTTTATGTTTGCTATCTCATTGAATCCCCACAAGACTGGCTGAAGGAATCCTTTTACTTTTCTTGAGGTACTAGAGATTGAACCCAGGAAGCACTGAGCTACATCCCCAAGCCTATTTTATTTTTTATTTTATTTTGACAGAGGGTCTCACTAAGTTACCTAGACTGCCCCAAACTTGAAATGCTCATACTTCAGCCTCCCAAGTAACTAGGATGAAAGGCATGAGCCAGAGGGAATCCTTTTTCTTCTGTGGATGTGTAGGAGACAAGGCCCACATAAAGCCCCTGTGAGAACAAAGCCCCTGTCTCCGTCATTTCCAGCTGCTGTGACAAAACACCACCAACTGGGTGGTTCATACACCACAGAAGCTGGTTGCCTGAAGTTCTGGAGGTGGGGCTACAACATCTCCCATTTTACTGATGGGAAAACTGAGGTGTAGAAAAAAGTCACATTTTCTCATGGTCATAGAGATGACTTATTCATTGTGGCAACAAACAAATGAAGTCTAGAGCAAAGCTCAGAAAAATTTTCTCTGACGATTAAAGCTTTCAACATTTCCAACTTTGCAGTTTATGTGTTTTCTATTGCAATTGGTCAGCTCAGCTGATGTGCCATAGACAACATGTATACCAAAGAGGGTGTCTGTGTGCTAGTAAAACTTTATTTACAATACATGCCCATATTTGTGTGGCAATAAAACTTTATTCACAACAAATGGCCCACTGTGTGTCAATAAAACTTTATTTACAATAATAAATGGCAGATTGGATTTGGAGGTGGGGTTTAGTGTGCATGTCTGATTTACATCTGAATTGCCCAAGATGGTTGCTATTAATTATCAGTGGTGATTAAATGTAAATTCATTAACATTTTTTAAAAATTAAACTAGGCATGGCAGCTCAGGCCTGTAATCCTAGCACACTAGGAGGCTGAAGCAGTAGGATTCATCACAAGTTTGATTCCAGCCTGGGGAATTTAGCAAGACCCTATCTCAAAATAAAAAAGTAAAGATGGGCTGGGAGTGTAAATCAATGTGAAGGCCCTGCGTTCGATCTCCCAGTACAGCCCAAAAATAAGATGAACATCCAGTTCTTCAGTAGCAATAACCTCATGTCTTACTTTTCTCTCACTGCTGAGACAAAATACTCAACACCCAAAGTTAAAGGGAAAGGGTTTTTTTGGCTTATAGTTCATAGAGGTTTCAGTCCATAATCAGCTGGCATCGAGGCAGAGTGGCAGAGGGGCAACAGTTCATGGCGGTGGAAGACAGCAAAAGCAACAAGGGACCTTAACAGCATTTTCTGCCCCTTTTATCTTATTCAGACTGCTTAGGGTGGGTAGTACTCACGCCCTTAATCTAGTGCCCTGGGGCCTAGCCCCACCGTGAATCAATCACACACTCTAGATTCAGCCACCTCTGAAAGGCTTTGGGGACACCTAAACACAAGCCACAATACCATATCTCAAGAGCTTACTGGCTGGGTGTGGTTGGTTATTCTGTTGGGCAGCATAGAAAGTCACCATTTCCATCATCAGAGAGAATTGTAGTGGGCCTTTTCTCTATGCCATCTTTGTAGCTGTGGCTCCTATGCCCACCCATCTGTGTGGTTTGTTCATTCAGCTTTGTGCTTCCACCCTCCACCTCCAGGAACCCATCCCTGACCATCCCGGCTGAAGAGTGAATCCCTACCTCACACCATTTACCCTGCTTGGCTTTTCTTCACAGCTGTCCCTAACTGTCTCACTTATCTGTCCACATATTTCTATATTGGTTTTCATCCCCGTCACCAGAATTCAAGTTGGAGCAAGGGTCTTGTTCCTCTTTCTCTGGGTCAGGAAAGGTGGTCCCCAGGCCCAACTCTGGAGCAAACTGCCTGAGTGTGCCTGGTGCCTTTCTCTCTTGAATGCTGTGTGATGTGGGGCAAAGGGTTTGACCATCTCTACCTTTCTGTCTTCACCTGGAAAACAGGGATGATTTTAGGACCTTGGAGTGGGTTGAATGGTGGGCTCCAAAATAGATGTCCATCTCCTAATGTCTGAACTGTGAGTAGGAACGTCTTTGGAAAAAGAGTTTTTGCAGATGCAATTAAGATAAGGGTCTTGAGGGCCGGGGGTTTAGCTCAGTGGTTTTGCTGCCTGCTGCACAAGTGCAAGGACCAGAGTTTGATCCCCGGTACCAAAAAAAAAAAGGATAAGGGTCTTGAGTTGAATTCATCCTGAATCACATGGGTAGAAAAGAAGGGGAAGCAAACACAGAGACACAGAAGGGAGGACCATGTGAAGATGGAGGCAAAAGCCAGGTGTGGTGGTATTATCAGGTAGCTTGTTTCTAGAAAGTGGCTCACCAACTAAACATTACCAGGTTCTGTATAGCTCGCCTCTCCTGGAGCTGGATTCCAGGTTCTTCTCACCTTGAACAAAGAATTGAACAGAATGAGCAAAAAGCAGTGGCAAAGTTTATTCAAGAAAGCAAAAATGAAGAGTGGGAGAGAAACTGGCTCGGCAGGGTGAGCTTGGGCCAAGTAAATAGAAAAAGAGGGAGAGAGCAAAGATAAAAGTACACACTGCACCTGGGAAACACAGCACCGGCTATCGTGGAAAGTTAGGATAGCACCATGGGCCGGGGGTTTAGCTCAGTGGTTCCAGTGCCTGCTGTGCAAGCATAAGGTCCCAAGTTCGATCCCTGGTACCAAAAAAAAAAAGATGTTGATTTGAGGACAGTACCAGCTCCTTGTGGCTGTCTTTTTTTTTTTTTTTTTTAATTATTGTCAAATCTTGAGGAAACCCACAAGAACTTCTACATATGGGTCCCGAGAGGCAGTGCTGGGATCCCACACCTCAGGCTGACACCAGGTTTAGGCCGTCCTACTGAAAACCTGCTTGAATTCTCACAAGAAGTCTATGTTCAGGGATTTGGGAACTGTTCTGTGAATGTGTCTGGGATCTTGTAGTTAACAGGTCAGGCCTAGTTCCTCCCCCAGCTTTTGCCATACCCTAATCTTCCTCATTTCCCTGAGACACACATCCCTGTAATTCTTTATGAGGTGCTGAATAAGTGAAGGTCTCTGTCTTCTATAGCTTCTTCAAGCTGGAAGAGGCTGTAGTCCCTACCTCCTGGGGTTCATGTGCTCTCTAACTACTGTGGGGTGATGTGGCTCACTGGCTGGGTTGAAGAAAGGAAAACCTGTCAGAAAACAATGAGGAGGGCTGGGGATTTAGCTCAGTAGTGCCGCAGACTGCCTCGCAAGAGCAAGGTCCTGAGTACAATCCCTGGTACCAAAAAAAAAAAAGAGAGACTAGAAAACAGTGAGAAAAGAGTTACTGACCATTGACCTTCATTGTTAGCCCAAATATGAGCAGCAGGTCAGATTTCCATTTTTCCTGTACCAGGACAGGAGTCTTGCTTTTTGAAGGGAAATCTCAAGTCTTCTAGAGGCTCACAGGAGTAGCTTTTGCCTTTTGGGTGATCTTGTGGTTCAGACAGTTCAGATGGGGCTGGCTTTATTCTACAAAGATGAATCCAATTAGCTATCTTTGCCACCTTTACTGCAGTGGGTGTGGCAAGGATCATTGAGAAGGGGCCTTTATATTTTAGGTTTAACTGATCAACAGGTATTCCCTCTCTTCAAGTTTTTAGCAGAGGTTCCTGGAGGAAGAGGCCTAGTTTTAATGACCTGTTGTGAGCTGACAACTGCATAACTGCCTTTCGATGTCCTTTTTGAACAAAACTACTTCCATCGGTGAACCATACCTCATCAGGGTCTTGGAGGGACAGATCACTGACGTCCTGCCTGCTTGCATGTTTGAGAGATGACTTGTTCACAACAGTGGCTAACTTCTGGGCCTGTAGGCATCAAAGAATCAGGGTTAATAGTAGTACAAATTTTTGTAATAACCTCAGGGGTGTCTAAGAGCATAGCCTGATACTTAGTGAGCTGTTTCCCTGCTAACCACAAATAACCTTTTTTCTCCAAATAGTTCTGACCTGATGGGGTGTCAGGACTTCTAATCTCTTTCCCAAAGTTAACTTTGTAGCTTCTTCTGTTAGCACAGCTGTAGCTGCTATTGCTCTCAGGCAGGGTGCCCATCCAGCAGCCACTCCATCTAACTTCTTTGAAAAGATGCCACTGGCTAGGGTTCTTGCCCTAGCCTTTGAGTCAAGACCCCTCAAAGCAATTCCTCCTTTTTCTGATACATAGAGAAAGAAAGATTTGCTTAAGTCATGTATTCCCAGTGTTGGAGCCTGAGTAAGGCCATGCTTTATTTCCCTAAAGGCATTGTCAGTCACTTTTGTCAATTACAGGGACACAGACTCAGGGCTTTTGACAGCCTCATACAAAGGGTTTGCCATTAGTTCAGAATTAGCTAGCCAGATCCTACAAAAGCCAACCATCCCCAGGAAAGGACAAAGTTATTATTTGGTGGCAGGAGGCCCAGGATTACAGAGAGCCTGGATCTGTTCCCTAGACAACTGTCATTCCCCAGGTGTAAGAATATTTCAGATATTAAACTCTTTGGAGGGATATCTGACCCTTTTCTTTGGAGACTTTATATCCTTTCTTAGCTAGAAAGTTGAGAGTCCATACAGTGTTATAGTTAGATAATTTCTGAGTTGGGCTAGAAATTAGAATATCATCTACCTATTGTAAGATGGTTCCTTGTTTAAGCTTTAAGTTCCTCAAGTCTTAGGCAGTATGTAATGGGAGATTCTGGTCAGAGCTCAGAAGATCAGAAGGTTGATAGAAATCCTGCAGGTAAAGACCAGGCTCAGGAGGTTTCTGCTGGGAAGAAGGACCGCATTAGCTGTTGGACTCCAGATAATGTGTGTTATACTTTGGCAGAAAGTTTGCCTGCATTTTACTTGTGTCCGGAGACTTTGCCTGAGACTAATATTAAGGGTAGCATGGGGCCGGGGATTTAGCTCAGTGGTTTTGCCGCCTGCTGCACAAGCACAAGGACCCAAGTTCGGTCCCCGGTACCAAAAAAAAAGGGTAGCAGATTAATTAATCTGGTAAAAGAAATTTCAAAGCAGTCTAATGTTGAGACAGTGGCATGGCTACTGTTGAGGGGGAGGCTTTTATCTACATTTATGTTGAGAACCAAAAGTAAAGAGCCCAGCAGAATGATTTAAAACATTTTGAGTGTAGCCAGAAAGGAAGCTCCAGTAAAGCTGTGAACTACAAAGATAGAGCAGAGGAGATTCTTGATTGCTGAGAAGGAACAGGAGAATAGAAAGGATGGCCTGAGAGTATCACAGGATGCAGCAGGACTCTACCCTTTGCAGCCTCAAAATTGCAAAAGTGAAAGACGTTGCTTTGAGAAGAGAGCCCCAGAGTACCATGTTGCAGAACAGTGGCAGCTTAGGGAAGTTGTTCCTTGAGATTTGCTTTTTTTTTTTTTTCCTTTGTACCAGAATTGAACTTGGGACCTTTTGCTTTCGAGGCAGGCAGCAGCACCACACTTGAGATTTGGTTCATAAGCACTGGTCCCTTAGAGTCAAGAGGGAAGGAAGCCTGGCTACTGCTCCAGCTGGCGGAAGACCTTGGCATCATCCACGTGGCATTGGTTTTAGGTGCATGCAGAATGCAAGAGTTGTGGTGTCAGGAAGGCTTCTACCCAGACTTCAGACGAAGGCCTGGGAGGCCAGGCAGTGTGCGCCTGAGAGGGTAGTGTGTGAAACTGTGAGTGTGAAGCTGAAGGTGCAATGGAGACTCCAGAAGTTTGGAGAAGCCAGGAACATGGATCATCTGAGGAAAAGTTCAAGGAGGGAGCAGAGTGAGCCCAAGAGGGAAGCCATGGGAGGTACAACTGCCAGCAGTGCTGTAGGGCGGAACCACCCAAGCCCTTTGAAGTCCACAACTTGCCACAGATTGCCAGGGATGCTGGAGGTGAAACTGTGGGTTATAATGTTTGCCCTGCTGGATTTTGGCCTTGCTTTGTTCCCATTCCTTGCTATCCCCTACTTTGTAACTTTTGGAATAGAAAAGGTTATCTTTTGATTGCCACTGAATGTTGGGAGTATTTATTTTCCTTTTCATTTGTACAGGGGCTTTCAGCTAAGAGTTTGCCTTAAATCTCAGGGAGACTTGGGACTTGAACTTTTCAGCAATGGAGAAACTGTTAGGACTTTGGCAACTTTTGGAGATGGACTAAATGCCTGTTGTATAAAGGAATGTACATGAGATTTTTTGGAGGGGTAAGGGTGGAATGTTATGATTTGTGACTAGATGTCCCCCCAAAGTTTCCTGTAGTCACAGGTGGGCCCTTTTCAGAGGTGGCTGGATCTGGAGTGTGTGACACTGGAATTGATTTCATGGTGCATACTAGGCTCAAGGGCACTAGGATTAAAGGTGTGAGTGCTACCTGCCTTAAGTAGACTGGATAAGGCAAAAGGGGCAGAAAGATGCTATTAAGGTCCTTTGTTGCTTTGCTTTTCTACCTTCTCCCCTTCTGCCACGTGCTACTCTGCGTAGAGCCAGCCAACTATGCAATGAAACCTCTATGAACTTTGTAAGCCAAATAAACCTTTCCTCCTTTGACTTTGGGTGTAGGGTATTTTGTCTCAGCAAGGAGAGAAAAGTAACTAAGACAGGATATAACCCAGGTATTGAACTCTTTGGAGAGATAGCTGAGCCTTTTCTTTGGAGACTTTATAACCCTTCTTAGCTAGAAAGTTGAGTCTACAGAGAGGGTTACAGTTAGATAATTTCTGAGTTGGGCTACAAACTAGAATATCATCTACATACTATAGGAGGCTCCCTGTTTAAGCTTTAAGTTCCTCATGTCCTCTTTAGTACCCAAGCAAAAAGGTAAGGACTGTCTCTAAACCACTGTAGGAGAACTGTCCAGGTACATTGCTGGTTTTCTCTTGAAATGGGATTTTCCCTTTCAAAGGCAAACAGAAATTGGGAGTCTGGATGTAGGAGGATGGAGAAAATGCATATTTTAAACCCAAGACTGAGAACCAATTAGTGTCCCCTAGAATTTGGGAGAGAATTGTATATGGATCTGCCACTAGAGGATGAACTGGAATGACAGCCTCGTTATCAAGGCCGAGGTTTTGTACCATCTGATATTCTCCTAAGAGCTTTACTACAGGAAGGGGAGTATTGCAAGGGGACTGACAAAGCTTCAAAAGGCCATATTTGAGAAACTTGTCTATGAGAGGCTGGAGACCTTTAGGCACCTCTTCCTTGGTTGGATACTGTTTTTGGTTAGGAAATTGGCTGGGGCTTTTAGTCTTATAACTACTAGCATAGAAGAATTTGCCAGGTATTCTCTTATACCATGCAGCAGGAACAACTTGTTGGGTATTTGGTCAGGAAGACCTGTGTAATCCCGACAAGTAAAATCCATTGTGTCCTTAGCGGAATTTGAGAATTGCCCCCAATTCAGCTAGAAAATCTCTTCCCAGCAAGGAAGTAGGACACTGTGGGACAATTAGAAACTCTTGGTTTGGGCTGGGGATTTAGCTCAGCGGTTCTACCACCTACCTTGCAAGCGTGAGGTCCTGAGTTCGATCCCTGATTAAAAAAAAAAACAAAAAACCACACACACCCAGAAACTCATGGTTAAACATTTTTCCTTCAAAGTGAGATGTCAGAGCAGGAGTAAAGAATCCCCTCCTAGGCATCCCCTCCACTTCAACTATGGCTATAGACCTAGAGGAAAGTTTTCCAGAGAAGGAAATCAAAATGGAATGAGCTGCCCTTATATCAATAAGCAGTCAAATTGGCTCACCCATGATGTCTAAGTTTACCCAGGGTTCCCTGGAGGAGATGATGATGTCCATGGACAGGGGCATTTCAGGTTCCCCTGGGCCTTTTCAGTGGTCAGAGCAGGAAATGAAGGTTCTGGCTGGCCTAGCCCCTCTCAGGAGCAGGGACAAATCTCCAGTGCCATGAGTCAGGCACATTAGCTGCTTCAAATTTAGAGCAGGGCCCAGGCAGAGACCTGGTGCAGTCTTGGGTTCTGTGTCCAGTCTTCTCACACTTGAAACAGGAACTCTTTGTTTGGTGGTCTCTGGGTTTTTCCTTAGACGACCTGGGTGGATTAAAAGCTTTACCAATTGCAACAGCTATAATTTTAGCTTTTTTCCTTTCTCTCTCTTCTGGTTCCTGATTGTTGAACATGGAAAAGGTCATGTCCAGCAATTGGGTCATAGGTGTCTGTGGGCCCATCTGAAGTTTTTAGAGTTATGTCAAATATCTGGGGCCGATCAATAGATGAAATTATGTCTCATTAGTGCCTCTCCCTCCCTGGAAGATGGATCTATATTATTATAATTGTAGAAAGTCTCTGCTAATTGGTTATGAAACAAAGCTGGATTTTCTTCTGTACCCTGTAAGATCCCACTTGCTTTATCATAATTAACAGACTTTTTAATGCACCTTTTCATCCCCATACTAAACATTATCTCTAGTGCACACTGAGTATTACAGTCCCAGTTTGGCTCTGTTGAAGGGAGAATAGCCTCTCTAGGGTGGTTTCCTTCCCTTTTCGAGGTATATTGCTCATCTACATAGTTTCTAGCCTCTTGGAGAATTTTGTGTCTTGCATCTGGGGTACAGCAAGTGGCCAAGATGTATTGGACAATTCACCAAGATAAATCAAAAGTAAGGACCAAAGTTTGAAACCCATCTGCAAACTTACTAGGATCTTCTGATATTTGGCCTAACAGTTCCTTACACTCTTGGACATCTGCAACTGAAAAAGGGACTTTCACTCGAGTATTCCCTCTTGGCCCTGGAACTCCTCTAGGGAGGAGGATAAGTTTCGGATTAGGGTAGTAAGAAGCCCCACTTCTGGCTCTACCTACAAGGCTTAAAGCTGTCTGAGAAGTATGATGAAGGGCCTGAGAATCACTGGGGTCCCCCAGGGGACTAGGCTCTAGTGGAGTTCCTTGGTTGGGGAGGGGAGTGGACTTGATTTATTGGCCTGGGAGCTATAAGGAGGAGGTCAAGGAGGACGTCCCTGTATCAGACAGATCATAGAGACCCACATCCCCGAGACACAAGTGAGAGTCTCAGGGCAGGGTCATCCAGAATATCTTTTGCCTCCTCAGAGGTCACTCTAAACACCATAGCTCCTGAGTAGTCCCTTTAATAAAGAGTCACAAAAGCCCGAACATAAGGTATTTCATTCCACCTTGCGTGTTTTAAGCAAAAATGCTGTAACTGGAGAATAGTCTCATAATTTAAAATACTATCCTGTACCCATCTCTCACCATCTCCTAGTTCATAATGAACCCAAACCATATTACAATAGCAGAGAAGCTGCTCCTGTTTTAGATTGTCAGGATCAAACCTTTCCCATTCATGGAGAATACAGCCTACTGGCAATGTCAGTGAAATCTGTGTGGCCGCAAGATCCAATACATTTCCCATGTGCTTGTTTCGGGCTGTATAGACAGGCCAGTTTTTTGTTTTTGTTTTTGTATCGGGGATTGAACTCGGGTCCTTGTGCTTGCACAGCAGATGGTGACACCACTGAGCTAAATCCCCAGCTTGGCCTGTATAGAGAGAAGGAGTTAACTGGGCCTTTCCTTAAGGAGGTGTCCCACGCAGAAAGGGGAGACCTGAAGTCCACAAGGTGCCCCTTGTAAGACTTTACAAAACCTAAATAGATGTCTTTATCCCAGAAATTTAAAGTGATGCTGGCATCATTAAGCACAGAAGAAAGCCCCTCAGGGGCTTTTACCTCCATATTTGGATCCATTAACTCATTAGGGAGAAGGGGGCTGGGCCATCTGTTGGCCTTGACTAATCCAAACTCCTATGAAGTAAGAGCAGAACTTTCCCAAGCAAAGTTTCCTTAGCCATCTAGTTGAACCCTTTGATGGTTTGACTTGCATTTATTCTGAGCCCCTTGATGGCTCAGCTGGTATTTCGAGTCCCTTGATGACTCTACTTACCCAGAAACCATGTGGGAAAACATCTCTCCCATTTATTCTGACAGAAAAAGTACTAAGAGTTGTGAGGACTATTTTCATACATGTATAGTTACTTTAGTTAAATTTTAGAATTTTAAATGCTGTTTTGTTCAATCATCAGGCATCAGTCTAATTTAGCTGCATTTAAACAGGGAAGCACAAAATCCAGGTGACAATGGCCTCAGGCAGGCTCTTGGAGTGGCTAGTTTTTGGCCAAAAGCCTTGAGCATTTTAAAACAGACAAGTTCTTTTCTTGTATTCCCATTTCTCCCCACACCCAGCAGGGATGGGAGCTGGCCCCACCCTGTGTTGCCTGAGTTTGCTGGGGCTGCAGAAGCCAGAGGTCCTCTGGTTGTAACTCCCACCCCAAAGTTTTGTGCCTGCAAAAGGCTGCAAGAGTCCTTAAAGGGATAGTACAGTTTTTCCTTCCCACAGAAAGAAAGAAAACGGTTCTTCTCTCTGGTTTTTCATAAGCCCATATGCTGTTTAAAATCAGAGGCTTAGCTCGTGAGGCCAATTATTTTAAAAAAGGGGAAAAAAGAGATAGAAAAAAAGTTGGCAGGAGCTGGTGCGCATGCCCAAGTAAAAGTTAGTTATGCAACAAGACAAGATGGCGGCTGGCCGCATGGCAAAGTAACATGGTGGCACCCCTGACCAAAACACAAACTAAAAAAAGCCACTCACAAACTAGAGTATGCAAAGACCAGGTTGATTTCCAAAAAAGAGCAGCAACTTAAACATGCAGAAAACAAGGACCCATGGAATGAGTGCAAGCAGCTAGAAAGAAAAACAAAGCCTGTATTCCTTATCTCCACCCCCAGGTCCAGGCCAAGAAGCCTCTATCTGGGCACCTTGAAAAGAGTCCTTGGATTTCCAGCTTAGGACAGAGAGAGTGAGGAAAAGGAGAGAGAGAGAAAAAAAAAAAAAGAACCTCGCAGAGACCCAGGGATTTAGCTCAGTGGTTCCACTGCCTGCCTTGCAAGCATAAGGTCCCAAGTTTGATCCCCGGTACCAAAAAAAAAAAAAAGTCAGAGAGAAACGAAAATTTTTGCCCAGCTTGTCTCTGGTACCTGAGCCTATTTCTCAAGCCTGGCCACACCAAAATGTACCCTCCTGGCTGGTTCACCAAAATATTATCAGGTAGCTTGTTTCTAAAAAGTGTCTTGCCAACTAAACAGGTTCTGGATAGCTCGCCTCTCCTGGAGCTGGATTCCAGGTTCTTCTCACCTTGAACAAAGAATTGAACAAAATGAGCAAAAAGTGGTGGCAAAGTTTATTCAAGAAAGCAAAAATGAAGAGTGGGAGAGAAACTGGCTCGGCAGGGTGAGCTTGGGCCAAGTAAATAGAAAAAGAGGGAGAGAGCAGAGATAAAAGTACACACTGCACCTGGGAAACACGGCACCAGCTATCGTGAAAGTTAGGGTAGCAATGGCTCCTCATGGCTGCCTTTTTAAAATATTGTCAATCTCAAGGAAACCCACAAGAACTTCTACATATGGGTCCTGAGAAGCAGTGCTGGGATCCCACACCTCAGGCTGACACCAGGTCTAGGCCGTCCTACTGAAAACCTGCTTGAGTTCTCTCAAGAAGTCCACCTTCAGGGCTTTGGGAACTGTTCTGTGCATGTGTCTGGAATCTTGTAGCTAACAAGTCACAGCTACTTCCCCAGCCAGGTTTGCCACACCTTAATCTCAGTGATGCATGCTTTTAATCTCAGTACTTGGGTAGCTGAGGCAGGAGGATTGTCATGAGTTTGAGGCCAGCCTGGGCTACATAGTGAGACCCTGTCTCAAAAAACCAAAACAAAATAGAGACGGAGGCAATGATCTATTAATGTGGCCACCAGCCAAGGAATGCCTGGAGCCACTAGAAGCTGGGAGAAGTAAGGAAGGGTCTCCCTCAGCGCCCTGGAAAGGAATATGGGCTGGTCAGGCTCTTGCTTACAGAATTTTAATCTCTGAACTCTAGAGAGAGTGTATTTCTGTCTGTTGAACTCACTGCATTTCGGTCTTGTGTTACAGCAAACAGAGCAACTCATGTCTACCTACATCACTGGGCTGTTGGAAGGACTGAATGACAAGACTCACATACATTGCTCAGATCAGGGCCTGGCACAGAGTTGCACACAATGCAGTTTTGTTGACGGCACAAGGAAATGTCTACTGAGCCCCTGTCTCAAGACAGGCCTGTGCTAGGGACTGGGAATAAAGTGGTGAGCAAAGCCCGACTTGATCTCTGAGCTCAAGGCAACTAGAGCCTCAACCAGCAGAGACTGAGCAGGAGTTGAACCAGAGGAAGCATTCAACGGCACATGGTGAGCTCTGATGGACGGGGAGGTGTCGGCAGGGGGGAAGTTGATGGAGAGGGAGAAAGAGGCTGGGGACAACAAATACAGCACATGCAAAGGCCCTCAGGCAGGAGGGTGCTGGACAGTGTGAGGAGCACTAGAAAGGGTAGGGTGGCTTGGAGGAGATGGGGAGGGCAGAGGAGGGCAGCATGAGGTTGGCACCACAGGCAGAGGTCAGTCCTCTCAGGGGCTTTCTGTTCCATGCAGCCTCTTACTAGAGCCAATGATTCCTACACACGTTGCTTTCCTCCATCCACTGACTGGAATGCAAGTCCCTCCTGATAGCCTCAGACTGCCAGAGGTTGTACTGTCCCCAAAGGCTGTGTATCAGAAACTCGGTCCCTAAGGTGGACCTTCTGGAAGGAGGCTGGATTCATTTATGAGTTCATGGACTCATGGGTCATCATGGGGAAGGCTCTGTTTGTGAAGTCAGCTCTCTCTGTGCTGTGACACAGCATGAACAGCCTCCCCAGATGCCCAGAAGATGCCATTGCCTCCAGAACCATGAGCTAAGTAAACCTCTCTTCTTTATGAGTCGGTCTTGGGTCTTTTTTTTTAGCAACAGAAAATGCACTAGGACACAGACATACCCAGAAATAATGTTTAACTTGATCTCCTGGGCCCAGTTAAATTGGCACATAAAATTAACCTGAAGGGTGGAAATGTAGGTAGGTCCAAGAGGTGTGGAGGAAGTAAAGTTTGTGGACTTGGATGTGGAGGGTAAAAGAGACAGATGGGGTGGAGAGGATACCAGGGTTTGTAGCCCACATATGCTCAATAGCATTTACAGAAAGAAGAGAGCCAGGAGAGGCATCTTCAGTCTAGACTTGGAGTTGGTGAGCCTGAGATGCTGTTGAAACATTCAGCTGTGAAGTCAAAAAGGCAAGCCTGGCATGGTGGCCCACACCTATAATCCCAGCACTTGAGAGGCTGAGGCAAGAGGACTGCTGTAAGTTCAAGGCCAGCCTGGGCTACATAGTGAGTTTGAGACCAGTCTGAACTATATAATGAGACTGTCTCAAGAAAAAGAAAAAGGGCTGGGGATGGAGCTCAGTGGTAAAGCATTACATACACACACACACACACACACACACACACACACACAAATCAATATTGCTTCATAGGTTGTAAAATAATATATATACCACACTAATGCAAAGTGTTAATAGGAGAACTGGGACGAATAGCAGACATATGGAGACTGTCTTTACAATATCTCTATGAACCTAAAACTGCTCTAACAAATGAACTCATTAATTTTTTTTTTAAAGGTATAGATCCAGGTATGGGCATGCATTCCTGTGGTCTCAGCTGCTAGGGAGACTGAAGCAGGAGGATGGCTTGAGCCCAGGAGTGCAGATAGAGCCTAGGCAATATTATAGTGAGAGCCAGTTTCAAAAAACAAAACCAAACAAAAAACCAGCACAGTGTGGCTTCTCAGGGCTTCTTATGGTTTTAATCTAAAATGTCCCCAGAGGCCTCAAGTGATTAGAAGGTGACTGGATTATGGGGTGCCACACTCATCACAGATTGACTCATCAGTAGCTGAATGTCCTATTAAAAGGTGGGACTTGGTTGGAGAGATGGGTCATTGGGTATGATGTGGAAGGGTGGATTCTGGTCCCAGCTGGTCCCTACCTTCTCTCTCTCCCTGCTTCTTGGCTGCCATGGGCTTGGACCTTTCCTCCATCAGACCTTTCCTGCCTTGGAGCTGCTGATTGTGAACTGAATCCTGTAAAATCGATGAGCCACAAAAAATAAACCTTTCCTCCTTAAGTCCTGGACATTGAGCATTTTGTCCTAGTGATGGGAAAATGACCAAGACAAGGCTGGAATGGAGGAGATTTGGAAAGTGAGGATTGGCCAGTCTCTGATGAACAGCTACAAGGGCTACTTTAAGCTGCCCATAGAGGTACCAGGCATCCAGTTTCAGGCCCCAGTGCCTGCCAGCTATGAGCTTCTCACTTCAGACAGACATGAGAGATATCCTGGCTGGCTTCTCCTGTCCACTTGAAGATATCTCTCCAGGATCTGGATTTCCTCATCAAAAACTACCTTAGCCAGGCATGGTGGTGCATGGTTGTAGTCTCAGTACTTGGGAGGCTGAGGCAGCAGGAGGATCGCCGGGAGTTGGAGGCCAGCCTGGGGTACATAATGAGTTCAAGGCCAGCCTGAACTGTATAGTGAGACCCTATCTCAAAAAGAAGAAGAAGGAGAAGGAGGAGGAGGAGGAGGAGGAGAAGGAGGAGAAGAAGGAAAAGGAGAAGGAGGAGGAGGAGGAGGAGAAGGAGAAGGAGGAGGAGGAGGAGGAGGAGGAGGAGGAGGAGGAGGAGAAAGAAGAAGAAGAAGAAGAAGAAGAAGAAGAAGAAGAAGAAGAAGAAGAAGAAGAAGAAGAAGAAGAAGAAGAAGAAGAAGAAGGGGAAGTAGAAGAACAAGAACTACCTTAGCTGACTTTGGATTAGTAAGCAAATAGGCCTCAGTCTCATCATAATAAGATGGGAATTTAATGTGTAATAGTAGGACAGCCAAGGTTATGCTGCATAACAAAAGATACCAATAGGAAGTATAGCTTGCTGAGCTGGAAGAGACTCTATTTCCAGAGTCAAGTGTGCCAGAAATCTGCGATGTAACACTAAAAAAAACCCCAAAAAACTCCATTATGAGATAAGTCTTGGTTTGGAAAGAGGTCGCAGTGGGAGTAGACTTTTCCAAGTCTCCACCAAAGCAAACACACACATATGGACACTGCTGCAAACACTTTGGTAAACACATCTGTCTCCCTGCCTCCTGCCCAGAGTACAGGAAGAAACTGCACTAGCTCCAAACCCAGTCTCTCCCTTTACTTCTTCGCCCAAACTCATGGCAAACTCCTTTTTTTTTTTTTTTTTTGTCCTTCTTTCCTCCCTGCCCCCCACAGGAAGGAAATGAGGTTAATAAACTCATCATTGCTGACCGGGTAATGTATCTGCAGAGGTTTAATTACAGCAGAAAATTGGTCCGATTGGTATTTAATGTAGAGTAAGTGTCGAGTTAACTGGTCAGGGCAGGAAATGCTGAGGTTGGCACAGAGGTATCACGAGCCCTGCCAGCTGGTTCTCCCTGGAGTCTTCCAGTGTAGAGGGGCTGTGGCCCTGGCTCTCTGGGAACTGCAGAGCAACCTCAGAGACCCTGGAAGATAACAGAAAGCAGCTGGGAAATGCAGATGTGAAAAGACATTTCTGCAAACTCAGCCCAGGATTCACTTCCAGTCCCTGAAGCCCATTGGGTCTGCTCTGGCTTCAGGATCTTTCCACCTTGTAGCAAATGATTGATCCACAGCTATGGCAGGCAGTAAGGGAGAAAGTGTCAGGGATCATGTGATTAGGATGAAGGAAGGGCGGGAGGACGGGGTGGAGGTCCACTGGCATCTGTGGGACAGAGGCAGGGGCCAGGCTGAGCTGATTGAGCTCAATTTTGTAGATGGGAGGTTTTGGGGAGGGGGAAAACTCCAGGTCCCCTTAGCCAAGTCCCCTTGTCCAACCCCCCAGATCCCCCTAAGACAGGTGATGGTGGCTTGTCATTCGAGAAACCAGTGATTAGGAAGAAAGAAATAGGTCTGGGGATGTAGCTCATTGGTAGAAAACAGTTGTCCAGCATTTGTGAAGCCCTGGGTTTCATCCCCAACTCTGAGAGAGAGAGAGAGAGCGAGAGAGAGAGAGAGAGAGAGAGAGAAGCTGGGTGTGGTGGTGCATGCCTGTAATCCCAGCACTCTGGGAGGCTCAGGCAGAAGGATTGCAAGTTCAAGTCCAGCCTGGGCAATTGAGCAAGACAGTCTCAAAATAAAAAATAGGACTGGGAATGTAGCTCAGTGTGAAGACCCTAGGTTCAATCCCCAATCAATCAGTTGATAAATTAAAAATTTTAAAAAACAGAGAAAAGAAAAGAAACAACAACAACAACAAAACCCCAAATAATTGGTGGCAACAGGATAACAGAGGCCAACCTCACCCCAATGCCATGCATTTTACCTACGGGGCATTTCCCAGGTTCTAGAACCCCCAGGATGACAGTTTACAAACAAAAGCCACTGCCCTGGTGTCAGGGAGCCTAGAGTTTCACCTTGACTCAACCATTATAGTGGGGTGGCCCAAGGACAAGTGACTTCGCCTGTTGTGTCTCAGTTTCCTCACTTGTAAAAGGATGATATGATTCGCCAAGGTCAGGATAAGCTGGGTTGTGCTGCAGAAACAAACAGGTCCAACAGTTCAGTGACTTCAGACCACACAGTGTATTTCTCAGTTATGCTTTGTGTTCATTTGGGGCCAGGGAGGGGAAAACAGCCACATTCTGGAACATTCTGGAACATTCTAGATCCCTGTTGGCCATCATGCCAGAAGGAAGCAGGACCTCTGGAGGGCCTCGGTAAGGGAAGTCCATACTCTGGCCTGGGAAAGGTCTGTCAGCTCCTCTTGAAGCTCCTTGGTCAAAACTGGTCATGTGACCTCGCTGGAAGTGGGATTCTTCTGGCAGAGCTGGAAGTGCTGGACTAACAGCTCCAAAGGCTCCCAGCCAGCCAGGTGATGTGAAAATTCAGTGAGTGCCTTGGTGGGATATGCTTAGGCCTGTGCTAAGCACAGAATGAGTACTCTTTCCCATTTCCAGTGTTGTGTTTCACCAGAATGGTCTCAGCTTCCTAATGCTTCTCTGACACTGGTTAAGCAGGACTGAGATAGAGCTGGGGATTTGGCTCAGTGGTTCCGGTGTCTGCCTCACAAGTGCAAGGTCCTGAGTTCAATCCCCAGTACAAAAAAAAAAAACAAAAAAAACGCAGGACTGAGATGGACCTGTGGTTGCAAATTTTTGCAATACTGAGGATAAAACCCAGGGCCTTTATACTGAGCTATAGTCCCAGCTCTTTTTTGCTATTTTTTGAGACAGGGTCCTGCTAAATTGCTTAGGTTGGGCTTAAACTTGGGATCCTGATACCTTGGCCTCCTACAGTGTTGGAACTGAAGATGTGCACCACCACACTGGCTCAGAAGTCTTAAAGGTGTTGGCCAGGTGTGTTGTGCCAGTTGTATACCAGGTGTGCACCAGGGATGTCTGAGCACTGAGGCTCAGGAAAAGGCACACTCCCATCTGACCTCGAACTTACACACCACCACAGACTCCATTGTGCATTTCTGGGAGACACGAGCAGGAGGACCCTCCCAGACCTCTCACCCCTGGCCCAGAGACTCCCACCGGCCCCGCACTCAAGCTTCCCCGGGGACCAGGCTGGCACAGCCAGTAGGTAGCCACACCCCACTCCTGCCCATGGATCCGTCAGCTGACTCCCTTTCTCCTTCTCTCTCTGTTAGCAGCCTGCAGGATTTCCTGGGAAGCAGGTTCTTTAATTTATTCAGGTTTTGACTGGGGTGGAAGTGGTCCCGAGAGGCAAACACACTAGCTCACGGTTTCCTAATGGTGGGTGCTAGAGGCAGCACTGGAACCCAGATTGCTTGGGCTCAGCTACTCAGTAGGCAGGAGGATCACAAGTTCAAGAACAGTCTGGGCAACTTAGAGATAACATGTTTCAAAATTGAATAAAAGGGCTGGGGATGTAGCTTAGCAGTAGAACCCCCTTGGACTGGATCTCCAGGAGGTAGGTGGAAAAGAGAGACACACACATTTCATCAGGCTGTGTTTTTGATGCTGCCTCTGTTTCCCCCTTCTCTCCTGTATGTTCCACCAGATCCTTATTGCCTGGCTCGGGCAGAGCCCCTGAGCTCCTTCAAAGGTGGGAACTGAAGCCTCCCAAGCACCCGGGAACCTCTGAGCAGCAGACATCACCTGAGGCCCCCAGGAAGCCAGGGTGGCTGGAGTGGTGCTGGGCAGCTTCCTTGGGCAGCAGCTCTGGCTTCTTTGAGGACAGAAGTAGAACAGCAAAGCCGGATGCTCACTGCCCTCCAGCCCCTGACCCCCAGCAGATCCTGATGAGGCTGTGGGGTTAGCAAGAAGACATGCTGGTGTCCCACCCTACTGCAGGTAGGGGGAGGGAGGGCCATCTGCCCTCCCAGAGGGGTCTTGGGCCCCCACCATGCCACCCTCCTCTGAGACAGGAGGGCTGATAAGAGTGCAGCTGCTTTCCCAGCCCCTCTTTGCTGGAGCTAAGCCCTGCCCGGGGCCTCCCTGCCCTGAGAAGGCAGGAAACGAGAATTAAGGAGGATTTAGAAGCCCGCCCACCTGCAGGGAGATTAGTGGTGAGGGATCTACAGAGGGCTGGGCCCTGATCCCCTCCAAGGGGCTCCAGAGCCTCGTGACCCTGAGACATAATTGCCAGGCCTGCTGAGGGGGAGCGGCCCCTGGCTTCCCCTTCTGGGTTGCACCCCCCAAACACACTTCCCAGGGAGCCCCCAAGGGATCATTGCTTTCATTTATTGCTTGCTGTGTGCACCACTCCCTGTCTACAAAATTCTTTTGCTCCCCGAGTTCCCTGAGTCTGAGGAGGCCGGACTAGGTCTACTTTACAGACAGACAAACTGAGGCACGGGGAAGGCAGGTCCCAGCGTAAGTACATGGTGAATGTGGAATTCCCGTCAGTCCAGGCGTTGGAGGGCCAGAGCTAAGTGCCTAAGGAAGGCTACAGTGTCCTTTGTCCCCATCCCACTTGCCTCCCACGTTGCTCCCCAAGGCACTCCCAGCAACACCCCCTTATTGTCCCTTTGTTTTTGTTTTTTTTTTTCTGGCACCTTTAACCATCTGGAACTCAATCAAGCATCAGAAGGCAGGAAACAACTGTGCACTGAAGAGCACACTCCAAGTTCCTGAGCAGACTAAAGCCTGTGACCCCGATTAACGAACTCCAGGATGACGGAGGCCTGTGTTTGCCCTGAAAGCGTGAAGTCTGGCGTGTGCTGGGTGCTGGCTGTGTTTCTGTGAAGCTGAATTGAGCTGATGGCTGTAGCCCTTGCTTAGAGACCTGCATCCCAGAGGACACACAATAATGGATAATGACGAGGTCGGTTGTATTCAATGGACCCAGGAAGGATGCAGGTGAGCAGTGGGGTGACCAGGAGGCAATGAAATCCTAGCTGGGCATGGTGGTGCACACACACCTGTCTTCCCAGCACTTGAGAGGCTGAGCCAGGAGGATCCTGAATTCAAGGCCAGTCTGAAGTACATAGTGAGATTTTCTCTCAAAAAACCAAAACCCAGCCTGGGGATTTAGCTCAGTGGTTCCACCGCCTGCCTCGCAAGCTAAGGACCCGAGTTCAATCCTCGGTACCAAAAAAAAAAAAAAAAAAAAAAAATCAAAACCCAAACACAGCAAAACCAAAACCTCCAACATTTATTACTCTCTGGGCATTTGCACTGTCCTGTTATCTGCTGAAGTGGATACTGAGATTACCCTATTTACAGGTGAAGAAACAGAAGCTCAGAGAGATTGAGAAACTTGCCCAAGATCACACAGCATGGAGCAGACAGGCTGAGACTCCAGTCCAGCTCTGCCTGCGGAAGCCCAGCCTTGAGGAAGATCATCAGGATAAATAACTAAAGATCAACTGTGGCTTCCTCAAGGCTGAACATGTGGGCGATCCTTATTGTCTTTTGGCATTTCCTTCCTGTAACGAGAAAACAATCGAAATATATTTAAATTACCCCTAAATAGAACTCTTTCTGTATGAGGAAATGTGGAGAGGAAGATTCCTCTGTGGTCAGGTCCCCACAGGAGACCAACTCTGTAATTACAGTGGGCTCTGAGGTCTGTCAGCCAGGGAAGTCACAGAACAAGCTCCAAGAATGTGATACTGACCCAGTGCCTGTCCAGCTGCTGAGGGTCTGAGCCAGGGGGAAGGGGAAAGGGAGGTTTTCAGTGTGGAATGTCGCTTATCCCACCCTCTTCCCTCAGAAGGACAACCTGCCGGTCTCCTGCTCACCCGTGGGACCTCTCCCGGCTAAATGTTTATACTCTGCCTCAGATGGTAAGACTAGGGCCTCGGTAAGAACAGGCTGAGCTTTATCAGCAGGGGATGGGTTAAATGAATCATGGTCCAGATTATGAAAAACTGAGACCCAAAAAGAGAGAGAGAGAGAGAGTCACGATCTATTGCAAGCAGAGTGCAATAGATCCCCGGCACTCCTGGTATCTTCCTCCTTGAGGAGGGCCCTGGTATCTATGAAGGTGACCTTCATTGGAAATAGGATCTTCATGGAATTAAAGAGTTTTCTGTTTTGTTTTGCTGTGGGCAGCACTGGGGATTGAACCCAGGGAGGGCTGAGCTACATGCTCAGCCCTTTTTATTTTTTATTTTTTTGAGATGGAGTCTCACTAAGTTATCCAGATTTGAGGGTTTTGTTTTTTCTAGTACTGGGAATCAAACTCAGGACCGTGTGCTTGCCAGGCAGGCGTGGCACCATTGAACTACATCCCCAGCCCTAGTTATCCAGGTTTAAATTTAGAATCCTCCTGGTTCAGCCACTAGAGTGCTGGGATTACAGGCATGATTCACCATACCTGGCTTGCATGTGTTTTTTTTGAGAATATTTTTTTTTTTGGTACCGGGGATCAAAATCCAGTCCTTGCGCTTTCGAGACAAAAGTTACTCTGGGTGATCATAGGGTTAGGACTCAAGGTGGCTCTGGTCACATCAAGACGTTAGAAGGAAATTGGACGTTACCAGAAGGATTCTTCCCTAGGCTTTCTGAGGAAGTATGGCCCTGCCAATGCCTTCATTTCAGACTCCTGGCTTCCAGGACTGTGACAGAGTACATTTCTAGATTCATTTTTTAATTATTTGCAGGACTGGGGATTGAACCTAGGGCCTTTGCACTAAGGTACATCCTCAGCCCTTTTATTATTTCTTATCTTGAGACAGGGTCTTGCTAAGTCACTAAATTTCAAAATATCTGGGCTTGAATTTGTGATCCTCCCAGAGTGCTAAGTTTACAGGCATGTGCCACCATGCCAGGCTCATTTGTGTTGTTTGAAGCCACTAAATGTGGCAATGTGCCACAGTAACTCTAAGAAACTAATACAATGATTAAAATAAGTTCACAACAATGTGTGTTCCTGAGATGCTTATATTAAAAAGCATATGGGCCGAGGATTTAGCTCAGTGGTTATGCCACCTGCTGTGCAAGCGCAAGGACATGAGTTAGATCCCTGGTACAAAAAAAAAAAGAATGTTATGTGGAGTTTTACACAGGGACCCTGACACCAGGGATGTGCCTGATTCTTTGATATTAATTTTTTTTGTTTGTTTGTTTTTTTGAGGCAGGTTCAACCCTTATAGTTCAGGCTGGCCCTGAACTCACTATGTAGGCCAGGCTGGCCTTGAACTCTCTGAGATCCTCCTGCCTCAGCCTCCTGCGTGCTGGGATTACAGCGTGCACCACCTCACCTGGGTTATTTTAAATTAATATCAAAGAAGCCAGGCATGGTAGCACATACCTGTCATCCCAGCGCTCAGTTGGTTGAGGCAGGAAGATTGCCATGAGTTCAAGGTCAGCCTGGACTACACAGTCAGTTCAAAACCAGCCTGGACTACATAATGAGACCTTATCTCAAACTCAAAAAACAAAAACAAATATCAGGTACATTGCAGTGAGGATGACCCCAAAATATCCCCTCTCACTGAGTTTGCGGCCATGCAGAGCTGTGCCTGTGTCAGCGAGTCCCCTATAAATGATGCTCTCTGCAGTCCTGGGTCTGTCTTCTGTCTCTCTTGGGTCTTGCAGCATCTTGGGACAGTCTCCATACACCAGGGCTGGGGAGCCCCAGGACAGCCTCATCACATGCCGTGCCAAGCAGCCTCACCCCACCTGATAGGTGTGGAAGGCCAGCAAAGTGGTTACTGCTCCCAGGAGCTGCCCTTGACACCAAGGGTAGAAGTGGTGGGTCTCCAGATCTCTTGCTGGGGAACACACTGAGATTCAAAACCCACACCATCACCAGCAGGACAGAGCCTCACATGTTCCCAGCTGTCCCCTGCTCTCAGGTGACTTCTTCCCTCCCCAGGGTATCAATGATTTAATCCTGCTTCACAGATTGCCCATATCTCAAGGGCTTCACACACTGCTCCCGTCTCTGGGATGAGGAATTCAGGAAGGACATGAGGGGACCATATTGCCTCTGCTCCCTGGTGTCTGTGACTTCAGCCTCCAAGGCAGGGATGGAGTTGTTAGTTGGGCCCTTCAGTCCTGCTTGGTTACTGGCTAATGCTGGCTGTCACTGAGGGCCTAGCTGGGGCTGTCACCTGGGACACTCACTCACGGGCCCTCATGTGGCCTCTGTGGCCTCCAGGGTGGTAGGTGGGCTCCAAGGATAAGAATCCCAAGGTGGAAAATAAGGAAAAAAAAAACAAAACCAAACCCCGAGCTGGGCCTGTGCACAGCCCTAGCACATGTGCACAAATAGAAAATGCAGAGAATCCTGAGAGCTTCAGAGTCAGAGAGGAGCCAGGTGCAAACCCTTTTATGACCCAGCCTTCACTAATTGACAGATCTACTTCCTTTACTCCATTGGTCAGGGTGGCCATGAAACCTGTCCACACTTGAGAGAGTGGAGACACAGACTCTGCCTCTGATGGGAGGAGCAGTAGCACCACTATGATAGGATAAATATCAGGGATGGACATCGTGGAGAGTTACAACCTTCTATGTGTTTTCATTCTCAGTTTTTCTACTGCTCTTTCCTCCCAGGCCAACCATTTGCCTCTAAGTCACTTCCTCAAGGTCTCTGCCTCTGGGGAACCCAAAGGAAGATATGAGACAAGTCAGTACCATCATCTCGGTATTTGCTGGAACCTCCTTGAAAAACCAAAATCCAGATGCTCAAGTCCCTTATATAAAGTTGCACAGTATTCGCATTAAACCCACACTTCCAGGGCCAGGGATTTAGTTCAGTGGTTACACCGCCTGCCTTGCAAGTGGAAGGACCCGAGTTTGATCCCCGGTACCAAAACCAAAACAAAACAATACAAAAAAACCCACCCCACACACACTTCCTATATGCTTTATGTAATCTCTCCTTTTTTTTTTTTTTGGTACCGGGGATTGAACTCAGGTCCTTGCACTTGCGCAGACGGCAGCAAAACCACTGAGCTCAATCCCTGGCCCTCCTTTTTTTTTTTTTTTTTTACAAGATTTTTTTTTTTTTTTTGGTACCAGGGATTGAACTTGGGTCCTTGCACTTGTGAGGCAGGTGGCAGAACCACTGAGCTAAATCCCCAGCCCACGAGATTTTTTTTTTTGAGACAAGGTCTCACTATGCAATCTAGGCTGTCTTTGAACTCGCTGTGTACCCCAGGCTGGCCTCAAACTTGTGGTGATCCTCTTGTCTCAGCCTCCTGAGTGCTGGGACTAAAGGGATGCACCCCTATGGCCGGCAAATAATCTCTACTTATAATACCTAATAAAATGTAAATGCCATGTCAACAGTTGTTGTACTGTCCTGTTTAGGAGATAATGACAAGAAAAAGTCTTCACGTTTAGTACAGATGCAATTAAAAAAAAATACATATATATATATATATATGTATTTTTTTTTTCTTTTCTTTTTTCCAGTACTTGGGATCAAACTCAGGATCTTGTGCTTGTGAGGCAGGTGTGGGACCACTGAGCTAAATCCCTGGCCCTTAAAAATTGTTTTTGATCTGAGCTTGGTTGAATCCTCAGATTTGGAATCCAAAAATATGGAAGACTGACTGTATCTGTGTTTATTTAGGTGGGTATAGGTATTTGTAAATGTTCAGAAAAATATGTGTAAGGGTGCACCCCAAACAAACAACAGAGTCCTCTAAGGAAGGGACTCAGATGGTGTTTGGGAGGGCTCATCTGGCATTGCTTGGGGTTTTTGCCCTCAGAAAAATAAGGATTTCTTGGACTGTTTGTGGAGAGTAAAAGAAAGGATCAGTAAGCCATTATGACTTTAGGAGACACTAGTCTGGAAACAGCTGTTGCTCTCCGAATATCCACAGGAAGCAGGGAGACTTTGGCAACCCCTCTCTAAAGTGGGAGCCACCAGCTCTTTTCTACAGCAGAACAGAGGGCTTGGGATTTGTTCAGGGATCCAGGATTTCCAGGTGGTGATGACTGGGCCTTTCTATGAGCACACTCAAACCTCAGTTAACTAATAAAGCTGATTATGGCCTTTCCACAATGCTGCAGTGGGCTACATATACTGTCACCTATCCCAGTAAGAGACAGACCTGGCATGTAAAAACCAAAGACCAGATGTACTGAGCAACAACTGGCTGCTGCTTATTTTAAGCACTTGGCACAGCCATTCTGATTGGTTCCTTATGGTATCTTGTGCTTTTATTTGCATTTCTCTGATAACTGATGATATTAAGACCCTATGGGTCTTACAGGGTCTTAAAGGGTCTCACTATGTAGGTCGGGCTGGCCTCAAATGTCCTGTGATCCTCCCGTCTCAGCCTCTCAAGTGCTCAGATTATAGGGGTGTGCCACTGTGCCTGGTTTATCATATTAAACATCTTTTAGATGCTTTTGGACTTCTGTTATCTTTTTTTTTTGGTGCCAGGGATCAAACTCAGGACCTTGTGCTTTCGAGGCAGGGGTGGTGCCACTGAGCTAAATCCTCAGGCCTTGATAGTTTTTTCTCAGCCTTTTTATAATTGTTCAAGTCTTCTACCATTCTATAAATGTGGTTATCCATCCTTATTGATTTTTAGGTGCTCTTTACATATTATGGACATCAGTGCTCTGTCAGAAATATATCCTCCCTCCTGGGGACACTGCCTCCCTAAATCATCTCCCCAGGTCCCATGCCAGGAATGACTGACTACAAGAGCAAGCAGCTACAGATCATTTCCAGGGCCCTGTCTGTGTGAAAGGCAGGCGTCCAGTTTGCTGAATGCCTGTGACACACCAAGGACTCAACATCAGCTATACTCTTAGTCTCCACATGCTTATTTATGTAGTTCACTTCTGCAACACATAGTATTTGAAAATCTAGTAGGTGTTAGAAATCCCAGGACACAGAGAACAGAAGTCAGGGTTTGGAGGGAGATTGCATTCCAGGGCAGCAGAGGCAAATAAACATGCAGAGCCCGGGAAGGAGGTGATGGGAGCAACCAGGTGGTAACAGGGAGCTGGGGATTGAAGGAGGCTGAGGTAGGGCCTCTGGGGGCACCAGGGCTGGGGGTGGGCGTACAGAGATGAAGTCTGATGGGGATCTCCCAGTCACAGGGTGTGGAGCAAGAGGACATCAACTTCCCTCTCCTGGGACCGTTGGGGTCAAGGGCAGGCCAGCCAGTCTCTGGCCAAGGAGACCGCAGGAATGGAGCACGAGGACAGGCAGGGCCGGGCCGGGGTGGGGGTGGGGGTGGGGGGCGGGGCCGGGGTGGCCTCCGGTTCTCTTCATAACCAAGGAAACTGAATCTCAGAGAGGTTTAACACTGGCCTCAAGTCACACAGCTAAGAAATGGGAAAAGGACTAGCCAATTAAAATGCGACTGGCCTTCAAGGACAGGAAAGATGTCACGTGAGCATCTGGAGCTACTGGGGTGGGGGTGGGGTAACGAGAACCCAGGAATCCACCAGTCCGGGTTGTAAAGACATTTCCGGGCCACAGAGCAGGAAGGTGGCCTGCTGCCCGGTTGGGAGGCGTCACGATGTCCCCAGAAGGCCCCCCCGGGGGTCTTGGACGGGCAGAGTTGGGGACCGGGCTGCACAGACCCAGTACCCCGGAACTCGTCTAAGTGTGCAGGATCCCTCCTCCCTCTTTTCCCTCCAGTGGCCCCCGCAAACTACCTCCTCAAAGCCGCAGCGAAGCCTCGGGCCCTGAGCGAGGGGAGAGGACTTGAGTGGTGACAAGGAGGACGGGGAGGGGGGCCGTGGGGGAGGGCGCGCGCCTGGGGACTAAGTCCCCGCACAGCCGAGGATCCAGGTGTCCTTTCCGCCAGGGTCACCGCGGTCCCCTACACTGGGGACCCGAGTGTCGCCCCCAGGGCCGCCCCCAGTGCCGCCCCGCCCGTGTCCCAGCAGGGGGTGGGGTGGACGCCGCAGCCTGGGGTGATGCCTGTCACTACGGTCCCCACCCGAGCTCCATCCTGGTGGTGTGCGGGGGACACAGGGTACACGGAAGGAGAGCGGCGGCCTCCGCGGGGGACAACGCCGCACAGGACACGTGGCGGTTCCGGACTCGCAAAGATGGCTGCGGGGGGGGGCGATAGGAGGGGGAGGGGATCGAGAGTGAGGGGAAGGGGGGAGAGGTGGTGGTGGCGGAATGGGATGGGGTGGGGGGAGAGAGTGGGGGGGGATGGGGAGGGGATGGGGGCGCTGAGACACCCTCTCCTGATGGGGAGAGCAAGGCCTTGGTGGAGGAGGGGGCACCGAGGCGGGGAGAAGGCGGGAGCCGGGGAGGGGAAGGGAAGGGGCGGGAGAGGGAAATGGGCTAGGAACCCCGAGTCCCTCATCCCGGGGAGGCGGAAGCAGGCAGCGGTGGGGGCGGGGAGCAGAAGGCCTGGGCCCAGGAGGAGGAGGGACAGGGCAGAGCGCAGCCTGGGCCGGATCGCAGGGAAGGCAGTCCTCCGCACTCCAGACCCCGCTCCCAGCCTGCGTGCTCCCCTCCCGAGGAGATGCCCCGCTTTCCCGCAAGGGGGCGGCTGCACCCCATCAGCCCGGCCTCCACCCTGCTGGCATCCGGGGTGCAGGCTTCAGGGACCGCGCGCAGCTCTCCAAGGTCGCCCGAGGAGACCCCCACTTTCGCAGCGCCCCTTGTGGTGGTCTGCACCGTCCCGCCTTCGGGACGTGCAGCGTGGGGGCCAGGAGGGCCCCTGGGCCAAGGGGCGCCCATAGCATGACACGGCGTCCTCGGGTGGCCCCGCCCCGGCCTCGGTCTCCTGCATCCCCCTGCCTAGTCCTCCCCGGGCGCCCGCAAAGAGAGTTTCAAGGCTTCCGGCGCAACCTTCCTGCCTCGCTGTAGGGGAGCTCCAGACGCCCGAAAATGGCTTTAAATTAGGAAAAGAACCGAGCCGCCAGCGTCCTTTGGTCCATGAAAGCGGGAGCGAGGCCACCGGCGCCCCCACTCCGTGTGCATTTGAAGCCCAGACACGGTGGGGCCCCTGCAGAGTCAGGTCTATGGCACCTCGGGCCTTTCATCTAGGCTGGGCCTGCAGGGCTAATGAGGCGCCCCGCAGGGAAGACGGGCCCCAGGTGCCCCTAGACCTCAATCAAAGTCACCACCTCAGAAAGGACCTTCCTGGCCACTGAGCAGCACCCTTCTCTGCAATCCCTCGTGGCCCCTGCCCTTTACTATACCCTGGTTGTCACCTGCTATTGTGTTACCCAAACCCAAGCTCTGGGATACAAGGGCCTGAGTTTTCATTCTGCCTTCATGGTCATTAGCTGTGTGACCTTGGGGGTGTTACTCAACCTCTCTGAGCCTCGGTTTTCTCATTTGTAAAATGAGGATAGAGCCAGGCTGAGACAGGATGATGCCTCAGAGTTTAAGGCCAGCCTGTTTCAAAAAAGAAAAAAATGAGGATAGCAGTAAAACTGACCTCATACAGCTATTGAGATTAAGTGATTTAGGAAATAGGAAGCCCAGAATACTAATACAGTTCCTATTATTTTAAGAGTACAATCCTCGCTCAACTACAGTGTCAGCCTTCCCTCCAGAGCCCTGGCCCTACAGGGTGGGTTCATTTCATTCACTGCTGAATCTTTGATGTTCATAGAGTCTGGGACATAGTACATGCTCAGTAAATGTTTGTTGAGTGAATAAATGAAATACAACAAAATCTGCCTCAGTTTCTCGGTCTATAAAAAGGGGTGATAATAGCAGATGCATGTCAGTTTGTTGGGAGCATTTCTACATAAATTTTGGGGAAAAATCATTTCATAATTAAAGTATGACTATAGCTGTCTAAGGCCCAATGTTGCCTTGTCCGAGAGCCAACTATGACATGTGGAAACATCCATTTTGCCTCCGGTCACAGCTGAGGCCTCAATGGTCTGTGAAGCTGTGGTGCTCAACTGCAAGACAACACCAGCTGAAGACATCCTGGTTCCTTGAGAACCAAGTAATAACACAAAAGAGAAAGGTTTCACCTGGGAAGGACGAATTCCTTCTCAACCCAGCTCATCCCACCTACTGAGGTGAGAATGCTCTCCTTTTGCCTACATCGCATGAGATTTGCATTGGCACAGGATCAGACAAAAGATCACTGCCACCCCTAAGTCACCTGATCCTCCCTCCCATTATTGTGTGCACCCAATAAATAGTGGCTAGCTTGGAGAGTCTTTGTCTTTGCCCACTCTGAAGCACTGACCTCCCAGGCCCCCATATACTTTGAAATTACACAAGTCTCTGTTGAATTTTTTTTTTTAAGCCTTCACCATCTCCCTTTCTAGGCAGTCAGAGGAAATCGGCTTCCAATATCAGTTCTCTGTTACTGTGACAAAACCCCTGAGGAGAACAACTCAGAGGAAGAGAGTTTGGTTTTGGCTCATGGTTTCAGAGAGTTTAGTCATGGTTGGCAGCTCCTTTGCTTTTAGGCTGTGTATCATGGTGGAAGGTGAAAGGGGAACAAAGCTGCTCACCTCATGGTGGCCAGGAACAGAGAGAGAGACAAGAGCTGGGGACAAAGTGTGATCCTAAAGCCTTGCCCCCCTCGTGACCCACACCCTCTAACCAGGCTCCATCTCCTGAGTCTCCACCACATCTCAACAAAGCCATCGAGTTATGGATGTATTACTGGTGACACAGAACCCTCCTGGGCCAGTCACACCTGAACCCCACCCTGAGCTCCACTGCCTGGGGACCAAGCCCTCTACACAGGAGCCTGGGGACCATCACAGTGTGCCTCGTGTATCTGAGGGCTCCATGGGACAATGGTGACTAGGAGTCAGTTTAGAAATAATTTGCATTGAAGCTGGACTCAGTTGCAAGCACTTGTAGACCCAGCTATTCTGGAGGCTGAGGCAGGAGGGTTGCTTGAGCCCACAAGATTGCTGTCAGCCTAAGCCATATAGCAATACTCTGTCCAAAAAATAATAACAATAAAAAGGAAAAGAGAAGGAAGGAAAGAGAAAGAATTTACATTGAGCCTATGGCCTGAATACGTTCCCAAAAGCACACGAACCTGATCTCCAGGGCAACAGAGCTGGGAGGAGACACCTGATGGGAGGTGTTTGGGTACTGAGGGCTTCAGCTCAGGAGTGGATTAATGCAGGTCTACATGGACTGAGGGAGGAGGCAGGAGGCCCCAACACATGTGGGAACTTGGTCATGGGTTTCTCAGCTTTCAGAGCCTTTTTACTTTTTTTTTTTTCTGGTACCGGGAATTGAACTTGGGACCCTGTGCTGTGCTGTGAGGCAGGCAGCAGAACCACCTAAATCCCCGGACCTCTTTTTACTTTTTATTTTGAGACAGGGTCTCACTAAATTGCCCAGGCCAGCCTTAAACTTACAACCTGCCAGCCTCCTCTGTAGGTGGGATTACAGGTGTGCACCACCACACCCAGCTCTAAATATCTTTCCTTTATCACTTACCTCGTCCACAGTACTGAGAAGTGCATGGAATCCCTACTGCAGACCTGAGGGCAGGAAGAATCGGGGGTAACACCCATTTTCCACCTCGCCCCTGCAGTGCTGGGGTGGTTGGCATTGTGCCGTAAGTCTACACTCCTCTCCCCCTCCTTCACTTCTGGGTAGTTGTGTGGTGACTCCTGTCAGTGCCACCCAAGCCAGTGTCCATTGGGTGGTTGGAGGAAGGACAAGCATTGCCTTGATCAATTCCCCATCGCTAGGACAGAACACCGACACCCGTAGCTTATAGGAGCAAAGGGTTATTATGGTTCCCGGTTTCTGAGGGCTCAGTCCCTGGCTAGCAGCTTCAAGCCAGGAAGGGCCTGGCAGAGGAGAGCCTCTCACAGTATTGCAGCCCAGAAGCAGGGAGCGCAGGGAGGAGCTGGGAAGGGGATGGACCCTCCAGGTCACACTGCAGCAACTTGTCTTCCAGCCAGGTCTCGCCTCCCCTCAGCACTCAGCTGAGGATGTCTTGCTGGATTGACCCACTGATTCTGTGGGGCTCCAGAACCAACCAGCCCCCAGGGCCCTGCCTGTGGGCACAGGAGCCACAGGGGACATCTGAGCCCCAGCAACCTGTTCTATAAACCAGTACCACTGTGTCAGTGAGCACACGGTGAGTGTGGGGACTCAGCAGGAAGCAGGCTGAATCCAACCCGATGCCATGGAGCCGATGGCCCCCAGCAGTACTGGGCACCCAAGTCCAGCTTTGTTGTGGAAGGAATCAGCAATCTTTTCTGTTGAAGCTGCTGTTGCTCCAGTATTTGGATACCCACAGCCCACTGAATTCCCAAATGGTAATAGCGAATTGTTAAGACGCTAAAAAGTGTTCAGGATGGGAAGCCGGGCATGGTGGCACATGTCAGCCATCCCAGCACTTGGGAGGCTGAGGCAGCAGGATCCCCATGAGTTTGAGATCAGCCTGCATTACATAGTGAGTTCAAGGCCAGCTGGAACCACACAGCAAGACCCTGTCTCAACCCCTACCCCCAAATAAATAAAAATAAAATAAAAAGTTCAGGACAGGATAACTGCATTGATGTTTGTTTTTGTTTTGTTTTGACTTTTGCTTTTGATACAAGAGATTGAACCAAAGGGTACTTTATCACTGAGTTACAACTCTAGCCTTTTAATTTTTTTACTTTGAGCCAGGGTTTTGCTGACCTGCCCAGGCTGGTCTTGAATTTGTCATCCTCCTTCCTTGCCCTCCAAAGTCTCTGGAATTACAGGTGTGCACCACCATGCCTGGCTTGTTTTTGTTTTTAACGAGTAGAGCATAGACTGAAGCCCAGCATAGAAACACAGAAACAGAGACTTTCTACCCGTTGGCACTGTGAGAGTGGAAGGACCTTACCAGGACCCCTGCAGACCCGGGAAGAGGCAACAGAGTGTGTCTATGCAGTGTGGGCTCTGTGGTTCCCTCCCAAAGAAAAGCAGAATTCCTGACACCCAACTGCAGAATGAGACTTTCTTGAGAGCAGCTCTGCAGTTGCAGTGAGCTAAGCCCAGGTCTTGCTGGATGAGGGTCAGGGCCTTCACCCCATAGGCCTGGTGCCCTTGTAAGAGACACAGAGCCAGGCATGGTGGCACATGAGGGTAATCTCACCCACTCAGGAGGCTGAGGCAGGAGGGTCACAAGTTCAAGGCAGTCTGGGCAACTTCGTGAGACTCTGTCTCAAAATAAAAAACAAAAGGGCCAGGGATTTAGCTCAGTGGTTCCCACACTGAGGTCCCGAGTTTCATCTCTGGTACCAAAAAACAAAATAAAGTAAAAATAAAAAAACAAAAGATGGGCTGGGCATGAAGCTCAGTGAGAAGACCCTGGATCCATCCACAGTACAGCAAAAGAAGAAAAAGGGGAATCAGAAGGAGAGGGGAAGAAGAGAGATTCAGATACAGGGAGAAGCAGGAAGAGGCCCTTCTCCTGACGTTGGGCTAGGAGCAGCGAGGTCTGGGGCCACCATGGGAAGTGAGAAGTGGCAGCAGAATTGACCCTACAGGTCTCGGGGGAGCACAGCCAGGTCAATACCTTGATTCCTGGAAGCTCCTCCAGGCTGAGGGAATCCATCTCTGTTGCTTTAAGTCACCCAGTTTCTGCTGCTCTGTCACAGCAGCCCCAAGGGACTTAGAAAGACAGAAAGAGCCCTGAAAGACTCACTCAGGACTGCCTGGCCCCCAGCCGGCCCTCTGCCCACTCCCACTTGTGTGTGTCTGTGTGTGTGTGTGTGTGTGTGTGTGTGTGTGTGTGTGGCAGTACTGTGTATTGAATACAGGGCCTTCACACTGAGATACACACCTTTTAATTTTTTTTTTTTTTTTTTGAGACAGAATCTTGCAAAATTACTTACTTGTCCAGGCTGGAGTTGAATTTAAGATCCTCCTGTCTCAGCTTCCCAGAGTGCTGGCATGACAGGTGTGGGTGCACCAACTACACCCAGCTAAAACTACCTTTCAGAAGAGGTAAGAGGGCCAGGGATTTAGCTCAGTTGCTCCATGCCTGTCTCGGAAGCACAAGGTCCTGAGTTTGATTCCCCAGTACTGCAACAAACAAACAAACAGAAGAGGTAAGAGATACTGTATGAACTTACTTACTCCATTAAGTTGGAAGTGAGAGAATTGACATACCAGAAACATGAGCTAAATCTCAAAAGTGACACCAGTGATTAATTTGAAACAGCCCAGGTTCAAGTCCAAGACTTAGTCAGGTTCAGTGCCACATGCCTGTCATCCCGGCTACTTGGAGGACTGAAGCAGGAGGATTGAAATTTGGAGGCCAGGCTGGGCTACAGAGTGAAACTCTTTCAAAAGAATTTTTTTTCAGTTAGACAGGAGGAATAGTTGAAGAGATCTGTTTACAACACAGTGACATATGGAACAGCAATGTATTGTGTACTTGAAAGTCACCAAGGGATTTTAAATGTTCTCACCCCTAAAACATAAGTATGTGATATCAGATGTTCTTCGACATCTGCCAGGGTTATATCCTGATAAACCCACTGTAAGGTGAACATATCGCAAGTCAATATTCATGGGCTCTTAATGAGGTGCCTTTCATACAGCTGACCTGCTAAACACCCTGACTCTGGACCATGCTTTTTGGCAGTTCCCCCATGGGTTATGGCTGGCTGGAAGGTGAGCACGTGTCTTCCTGGCTTTGTGACATAGCATCAAACTACACATTGTTAACCTAGGAAGAAAACAAAATTCAAAATACAGCCAGGCATTTGGGTACACACCTGTAATCCCAGCTATTTGGGTGGCTGAGGCAGGAGGATCACATGTTGGAGACCAGCCTGGGCAACTCAGTGAGACCCTATCTCAAAATTTAAAAATATAAAAAAGGGCTAGAGTTTAGCCTAGTGCAAAGGCCCTAGGTTCAATTTCTAGTGCTAAAAAACAATAGCAACAACAGAACAAATGGGTTTAACCAAATAGATGAATTCCATTGAAAGAAAAAAAAAATGGCAGCCTAGGCTATGATCTCCTCTGAAGGTTCAACTGGGGAAGGCCTGCTTCTGAGCTCAGGGGTTGTAGATAGCCAGCTCCTCACTGGCTGTTGGTCCAAGACTCTCCTGTCCTGGCCATGTGGGCCTTGCTGTCCAGCAGCTCACAGCATAGCAGCTGCTTTCCCTCAGAGCCAGCAAGAGAGACAGGAAGACAAAGAGGAAGTTCCCAAGATGGGAGCCGCCACCTTTTCAATCATGTACCAGAAGGCACATGGCAAGCTGGGCCACTTTCTATGGTCAGAACCAAGTTGCAGAATTCCAGTCACTCTTAAGGGGAGGGCATTGCACTTCCAGAAAGCTCAAGGGTGTTCATTGTTTATTCCTTGTTTGTTCCTAGCTTTTGGGAGCTTCCCATAGTCCTTTGGGTTCCTTAGCCTTACCCACGTCACTCTGGGGAGGGGCAGCATGTAGGTGGCAGGGGGTCAGGGAGCAAAGGGGCTTGGCACCCCACAAATGGCCACTGGGTTTGATAGGATGGAGCCTGCCCGGTGGCTGGCAGATGGAGAGTGGGTGTAGCTGGTCCCAGGAAGGATGTATTAGTTCCCTGCAGCTGCTGTGACAGATAAGAATGGATGGCATGACTTAAAATCAACACCAAACAAACAAAATGGTAATGGTTCTCTCACTGTTTTGGAAGCCAGGAGTCCAGATCAGTCTCTTTGGGCCGGCACCAAGCAGCCCTGGAGATGCTCTAGGGCTGTCACGGGGAGGGTCTTTCCTGGCCTCCTGCAGCTTCTGGGGCCTCCTGGTATTCCTTGGTTTGTGGTCACATCACCCCAACTTCTGCCTCTGTCTTTATGTGGACTCTTCTATTTTTGTTTGTTTGTTTGTTGTGGGGTTTTTTGGGTGGGGGAGGGGGTCAAACTCAGGATCTTGCACTTGCAAGGCAGGCGTGGTGCCACTGAGCTAAATCCCTGGCCCTGTTTGTTTGTTTTTTGAAACAAGCTCTTGCTTGTAGTCCAGCCTTGAACTTGCGGCAATCCTCCTGCCTCAGCCTCCTGAGTGGTGGGATTACAGTCACGCACCACAACACTCAGCTTATTAAGTACACTTCTTCCCTGACTCTCTGTCTCCCTTTCTCTTCTTTCTCCTCCTTTCCCTCTCTCTCTCTCTTTCTCTCTCTCATCTCTCCTCCCTCCTTCCCTCCCTCCTTGTCTCTTTCTCTGTACTGGGATTGAACCCAGGGCGTTTGCACTGAGCTCCATTCGAGATAGGCTCTTGCTAAGTCATTAGGTTACCCAGTTGGGTTTGAATTTGCAGTCCTCCTGCCTCAGCCTCCTGAGTAGCTGAGACTATAAGTGTGTGCCAAGAGGCCTGGATGCCTTCCTCAGCTCTTGGAGGACACATGCTGGAGGGTCTAGCACACACCTCAATCCAGGATGATCTCATCTGAAGATTTTTAACTTCAAAGCTACCTTCAAAGATCTTGTTTTGGTTGTTTTCTTTTTTAAAGTCAATTAACTGGCTCTCGCGATTAGGGTATAGACATATCTTTTGGGAGGCCACCGTTTAATCCACATAGGAAGGAAGGAGACTGTGCAAGGGATGGGGAAGGGGAAAGTTTGGCAAACCAAGTGCTATGCTCTGACATTTCGTCTTCCCCTAAATTCCTATACTGAAATCCTAACCACTAGGTAATGGTATTAGAAAGCGGGGTCTTAGCTGGGTATGGTGGTGCACATCTGTAATCCAAGCACTTGGGAGGCTGAGGCAGAAGGGTTGTCCTGAGCTGTAGACCAGTCTGGGCTACATAGCGAGTTCAAGGCCACCTTGAGCCACCTTGAGCTACATAGTAAGACCCTGTTTCAAAAAACAAAACACAAAACAAACAAGAATGGAAAGTAGGGTCTTGCTGGGCACGGTGGCTCACACCTACCATCCCAGCACTTTGGGGGGCTGAGGTAGGAGGAGCGCCAGTTTGATCTTAGCCTTGGCAACTTAGTGACTTAGTGAGGCCCAGTCTCAAAATAAAAACTAAAAAGGGCCGGGAATGTGAAGGCCCCGGGTCCAATCCCCAGTACAAAAAAAAAAAAAAAAGAAAGCGGGGTCTTTAGAAGGTGAAGAGGGTTAGAGAGCAAGGCCCCTGCGTGCGAGGTCCCCGTGGTAAGACTCTGTTCTGACTCTGAGGAACAGGCGGGCCCCTCGTCCTGGACCACCAGCCTCCAGAGCCACGAGCGATGGATGACCAGCTGTGCCTTAGAAACCCCAGCCTTGGCCTTCACATTGTGTGACAGCCGGATGGGCCAAGGCAAAAGCAGCCTCTAGAGCTGCAGTGTCCACTTCAGGGCAGCGAGGACCATCACTGGCATTGAGAACCCTAAGGGGTGCACAGGCCTGGGATATCCATTGTCCCATCCAGCACTTCAGACCACACAGCTCGGGCACTGGGCTGGAGCCCAGGCTTCCTGGACACTGGGAAAGCGCTCAGCACTAAGCCACACCTGCCCAGAATCCCAAGACCACCAGAAGCAGGAAGAGCCCTGGGCCTCTGGCCTCGCTGCATTGTACCTGGGTCCTGGGCAGCTGCCCTTCACCACGTTCAGCCCCATGGTTCCACTCCTGGGTCCCAGGCTGCATCTAATCCCTCCAAGCCCCTGCCCAGCTGGCCTTTCCTCCACAAGCCCTGTCTGTCTGTCCACCTGTCTGCTTCAAGCATCAGCCTTTAGGCCTCTTGCACAGGGGACCCTGGTTCCACTAAGGTCTGATTCTCTGCACACACTGTACCCACACTCTTTGCAGAGTGGCTTCCACAATTGCAATGGCACAGTTTTGCAGAATTCTGTTTGTTTATATATTTGCAGTACTGAGGATTAAACCTGGGGCTTTCATTCTAAGCTACATCTCCCAGCCCACTTTTGGTGGGGTTTTTTTGTACCGGGGATTGAACTCGCCTTTTGAGGCAGGCGGCAGAACCACTGAGCTAAATCCTTGGCCCTCCAGCCCGTTTTTTATTTTCTATTTTGAGACAGGACCTTGTTAAGTCACTAAGTTGCTCAGACTGGGCTTGAACTTTCGATCCTCTTGCCTCAGCCTCCCAGTGTGCTGGGATGACGGGTGTGCACTGCCATGCCTGGTTCAAAATTTTATTTCAATATTATTCTCTGTTGTTTCTAGAATATCAGTATGAGTAGGACCAGAATGAGGAGACTTACAGCCACATCCTCTGCACTCAGCCCAGGCATGGCACACAGTAGGTACTCAATAAATGTGTGCAGGAACTTTCCAAACAAATCTCTTCCTTCAGGTGCCAGGGTGCTGGCACTGACAGGACAGGTCCCTCGGTGTCTCTGTGGGATGTCCCAGGGCTGTGAATACACACCTCTGTGTGTGACCTCTTTGTCACACACCCAGAATGAGCTCCCCCTTACCCCAATTTCTCAATGGAGTATTTTTCCCCTCCCTGGGGCAGAAAATGAACCATTATTAAAACAACCCAGCAACCGGCCAGGAAAACCCATTTGCAGCGATTTATATCGTGTAGCCCTGGCTGCTGGAGGAAATGGGAGGAGAGGCGCGGGCAGAAAGCACAGGGTGAAAAATCTCATTCTATCACAGGGAGAACAGATGGGATTTTTTTCTCTCCCCTGTCTCTGTCTCCTCAGGCTTAGAGTCAGGAATCGATGTCAGCCACAGATTTGCTCTCGGTGGTGCGATTTGGAGAAGGTGGCCCAGCTAGGCTGCGGGGGCCAGGGGGCCTGCATGGGCTGGAGAACCGTGCAGGACCCCTGTCTTCCTGCTCTGTCCCCAGGCCTGTGCGGGCTGCCAATCAGGTCCTTCCCCCAGCCACGCTTGTCATACTTTGTGCTTTCCTGTCCCTCTCGGTGCTGGTGATAGAATCAGGGCCTCATGCACGACAGGCAGGCACTCTGCCACAGAGCAGCACCCCAAGACCCCAGGTCTTCCCATTTTCTTATCACTACCATCTCTCTCTCCCCCCTTCCTCAGCCATGGTCCCTTTCCAAGGAGGCAGAACCATGTCTCTCCTGTTCCTGGCTCCACAGCCATCACCCCTCTGTCAGCAGACAGCCACCAGCCCTCTGCCCCTGGCCCCATCCTGCCACACGTCAGACCCTGGTGTTATTCTGCCTTCACCTCCCCATGAGCTGTTTGTTCTATTAGTTTCTTTCATTGATGGCTCACGGTCCTCCCACCCTCCAAGAAAGCCGGAGCCACAGCCAACTCTGTGGGTTGGGTGAGGGCGGCGAGTGGGGGTGGGGGAGATGAACATGACTGAGTCATTCAGCTATTTAAAAGCCATCGGTGGCTTCTCTCCTTCAAAACTGAGTGAGGCTCCACAGACCCTGCCCAGTCTAGACCCAAAGCACCTGTTCCGGTCCAGCCCCCGACATCCTGCACTTGCTCCAGGCATCCTCGAGTCAGACCCCGCCCCCATGTGGTACCCACCTTACCCATGATGCTTTGCACACCTGCCTCTCTGAGCATCCTTTTCCCCTTGGCCGCCCTGGTGTCCCTGGCTGGAGCCCAGGGGTTCAGCACCCAGCCTATGGATGGGATTTGTTTGGCCCATGCAAGGGTTTTAAGACATTTTAATGAATTTCCAGCTTTTAAATGTCAAGTGATTTTTTTTTTGCATAAAAATCTGGATTCTTGGCTTTTCATAAAAAGATGTGGCACCCTCCAGGGGGTGAAGAGAAGATGCTTCCTGGGTCCAGGGGTGCAACCAGGTAAGAGGAAGGACTTCTAATGCACATGGCACAGCAGGGTCACCATGGTTGATAACAATTAATTGTATATTTCAAATCAGGCAGCAGAGAGGATTTCAAATGTTCCCCACACAAAAAAAGGATTTGTGTGAGATGGGGCAGATAGGCCAATGACCCTGATCCTCTCCTTACGAAGGTACTGAAATCTCGCACTGCCCCCATACACAGGTACAGTTCTGTGCCAGTTTAAAGAATTTTAAAATACATTTTAAAAAAGACAAGAGGCACTTTCTGCAAAGCAAGGCTAAGTTCCCAGCAGGGGCCAGCATCCACTGAGGGCTGCCTCCCCTATAGCAGGGATGGCTCGATTTTGCAAAGGGACTGCTTGGGTTGGGCTCAGTGGACCTTCCTTTTTGTTTTGTTTTATATGTTGCTTTTTGAGACAGGGTCTCCCTATGTAGCCCAGGCTGGCCTCAAACTCATGGTGTTCCTCCTGCCTCAGCCTCCTGAGTGCTGAGAATTCTAGGTGTGCACCACTCTAGCCTTTCTTTCCCAGCTTCTGGTAGATCCTTGGCACATGCCCAATGGCCCAAGCTCCATCCTGGTTCTTCTGGGTCTGTGTCCTTTCCATATGACACTTGGCATTGGATACTGGGCCTTCTCCGGTCTGCAATGATGTCATCGTGAAGTCCTTAATTCCATCTGCAAAAACCCTTTGTCCAAAGGCCAGGCATGGTGGCATACGCCTGTCATCCCAGCACTTGGGATGCTGAGGCAGGAGGATCATCATGAGTTTGAGGCCAGCCTGGGCTACAAATTGAGTTCAAGGTCAGCTTGACTCACATAGGGAGACTCTGACTCAAAAAATCAAAAAGAACCCCCCAAAACAAAAGGACCCTTTGTCCAAGCCAGGCCATTGCTTTGACTGCGTGTAGGGTCCCTGGGAAGTTTTCATGTTGGATGACAGTGGAGCATGTGGGGCCTTTGGGAGATGATTAAGCCATGAAAGGATCCTCTGTCCCAGTGGAATTGATGCCCTTAGAAAAGGGCTTGAGGGGGCCGGGAATTTAGCTCAGTGGTTCCACCGCCTGCCTCGAAAGCACAAGGTCCCAAGTTCGATCCCCGGTACCATAAAAAAGAGAAAAGAAAAGAAAAGGGCTTGAGCTGAGTGTAGTGGCATGCACCTGAGATGTCAGCTACTCAGGATGCTGAGGCAGGAGGATCACCATGAGTTCAAGGCCAGCCTAGGTAACTCAGGGAGACCCGACCTCAAATGAAAAGAAAAAGGATTTGAAGAGCAAGTCTTTTTTTTCTTCTGTCTCTGCCATATGGAGCCACAGCATCTGTCACCCCTGGGGTGAAAGTGAATCAGCCCTTTCCCAACAGAGTCTGCCACACCTCGATCTCATCCAGGCTCCAGGATTCTGAGTGATATTTTAAAATTTATTTTATTTTGTATTTGTTTTTCTCAGTACAGGGGATTGAACTCAGGGCCTTTGCACTGAGCTACATCCCCAGCCTTTAAAAATTTTTTAAATTTTGAAACAGGGTCTTCCTAAATTGTCCAGGCTGGGCTTGAACTTGAGATCCTCCTGGCTCAGCCTCCCATGTAACTGGGATTATAGGCCACACCTGGCTAAATTTCCATTCTTTACAAATTAGCCCACCCAAGGTTTTTTGCCATGGCAGCAGGAACTGATGAAGATAGCCACATCCAGAGATGGCAGGATACAAAAACATCTTTCTGTTTTTGGATATCTCCACCATTCAACCACCTCCAGGCCCCCTGCTTCCTGGAGCCTGAACTTCTTTTCTCTCTTCCCCTGTCAGTTTTTGAAGCCGGAGAGACTCAGGAGCCGAGGAGCTGCTGAGCAGAGCCAGCTCCTGTCATTCTCCTCTGCCTCAGAACTCTGCGCCCGTCAGCACCGCTTGGCCTCTGACCTGAGGCTGATTCCTTCCTGGGCTGACAGGTCAGGTTAAGAGGGGCCCCCCTGAGCCCAGACACATTTCTGTGCCTCCATCCTGCTCAAGAGCAGACAGCCCCAGCTCCCTCCGGCATCTCCTGTGGGCTGGACTCCCCTCTTTTCCTCTTCCTCCACTTCCCAGTGGGGCAGCAGCCCAGGGCCAAACTGAGCCCAGCCAGTTTTATTTGGCCTGTGTGGATTAACTTTTTTCTTTAAATTTATTTTTGAGGTAAAATTTACATAACATAAGATTAACCATTTAAAAATACAATTCAGGCTGGGCACGGTAGCGCACACCTGTCATCCCGGCACTTGGGAGGCTGAGGCAGGAGGATCACCAGCAAGCAGTTCAAGGGCAGTGTGGGCTACGTAGTGAGTTCAAGGCCAGCATGAACTATATAGTGAGACCCTGTCTAAAAACAACAGCAAAATACAATTCAGGGGCTGAGGGTGTGGCTCAGTGGTAGAGTTTAGCACATGCAAGGCCCTGGGTTCCATCCCCAGCACCAAAAATAAAATAAAGTACAACTCACAGGGCTTTTTATATTCAGAGTTGTGTGCTGGGTATGGTAGTGCATGGCACACACCTATAATTCCAGCTACTCGAGAGGCTAGGGGAGGAGGATTGCAAGTTTGAGGCCAAATAATACATTTATTTCAGGCCAAAAAAATAATATATTTATTGTTTTGTCTATAATAAATATATCAGGCACAGTTGTGCACACCTGTCGTCCCAGTGCTCTGAGTGGCTGAGGCAGGAGGATTGAAAGTTCAACCTCATGCCGGGGATTTAGTTCAGTGGTTCCTCTGTCTGCCTCACAGCGCAAGGTCCGGAGTTAGATCCCCAGTGCCAAAAAAAAAAAAAAAAGAAAAAAGAAAGTTCAACCCCAGCCTGGACAACTTACTTTGTACTGTCTCAAAATAAAAAGTAAAAAGGCCTGGGGATGGATTTCAATGGGAAAGCCCTGGATTCAATCTCTAGTACCAAATATATATATGAAAGGGATGAGGATGTGGTTTACCAATAGATTGCTTGCCTAGCATTGAAAAAAGAAGAGGAAAAAGGAAGAGGGGGAGGATGAAGGGAAAGGAGAAGAAGGATGAGGACAAAGAGGAGGAGAAAGAGGAGGCAGGGGAAAAGGGAAGAAGGATGAAAAGGAGGAGGAGGAGAATTGCAAAACAAGCTTGCTAACTCCAGAATATTCTCATCCCCTCAGAAGCAGTCACTCCCTTCCTCCCTTTCCCCACTCCCACAACCTCTGCACCACTTCCTGTCTATGGATTTTCCTGTTCTGGACATTTCATACAACGGGAATCATACACCTATGTGACCTTGGTATCTGGCTCATCTCAATACCAGGTTTTCAAGGGTCATTCTATGACATCCCATGGTGCAGGGTTAACATAAATCTTAAGAGACAAGGTCTGTGGACTTTTATTTCATTTTATCATTTTGGTTTTTTGAGACAGTGTCTCACAGTTTAGCTCAGGCTGACCTCAAACTCACAGTGAACCTCCTGTCTCAGCCTCCTGAGTGCTGGGATGACAGGCATGCACTACCACGCTGGCAAAACTAAGGAAATCTTTGCACAGTGCTGTATTTGGATGTAGCACATCATCCAAAGGCCTGTGTGTGACAGGCTTGGTCTGCAGCTTGGCCCTGTTGAGGGTGGTGGGAGGTTTAGTCACTGGGGTACCCTTGAAGGGGACTGTGGCAGTCTCTTCCTCTCTCTTTCTCTGTCTCTGCATTCCCGCCAAGATGCCCACTGCCTCACCACAGGCCCCAAAGCAATGGGGCCAAAACCCATACTAGAAACTCTAAGACTGTGAGCCAAAACAAACCTTTTCTCTTTATAAGTTGCTCTGTCTTGGGCGTTAGTCACAGCAACAGAAACACTCAACCACCAGAATTCCCAGCTTCCCTCAAAGAATCCTTTCTGGCAACATGATCCTCAGTACTGGTCTTCCCACAATCGCCACCCGCCACAGACAAGGGCTTCCTACTGTTAGCACACAGCTCTGGAGCTCCTGTGCTGGCCCGCACCCCTCAGGTCCCGTCCAACCCCTTTGGGGTCTCTCCATCCTGCGAGCCAGTGACCCACACCCCCCTCTGCCCATAGCAGGCCCCTTTAGGCCAGCAGGCATTTCTGCTTAGCCCAGGCCCCTGCCACTCCCTGTGCCACTGTTGCCTGCGCCTGCTGGAGTTTCCTGCCACATCCTAGGCCTCCCTCTCCTCTGTCCCGTCTCCCAGGGCCACTAGGGTCTCCAGCTGTTGGGCTTCCCCATCCCCGTCGTCCCCTCCCCGGTCCTGCTCCATCGTGAACCCTGGCCACAGGGACATTCGAGGAGGAAGGGGAGAGGGAGCTGGCTTCGAGGTGGCTTCCCGGGGGCGAGTGCACCCCGCAGAGAAGCCACCCCTGAGGCCCCAGTCCCTGCCTGCTCACCTGTCTCCCCGCCCCACGACTTGGCCCCAAGCCCGAGATGGATTCCTCCTCACTCCCCTCCTCCAAGAACTCCTCAGTGCCCACACACCTCCGTCTGTCTCCTTCCCCTCAACTCCAGCCTGGGTCCTCCTCATCGGCCCAGACCTCCCAGCCTCCCCAGTGTGCGTCTCCACTCCACACACGCTCAGCTGGTCCCTTCCCCCGCGGGGTTCCCCTACCCCACGGTCTCGCAGCCACGCGCCTCCCTTGCCTTCCCAAGCAAGGCGGCCACGCCCCCAAGCACCTGGGTAGGGGCGTAGTCTTCTTACCTGGCGGCGCAGCGCAGCGGAGCAGCGGCCTCTAGCGGCCGGGTCGGGAAGCACAAGCCACCGCTCCTGATTGGTGGACCAGGGCGCCTCTCGCCCCGGTGCCTGCCGCCGTTCTGGGCTCTGTGCATGCAGCCCGAACTAGAAGCAAGCGTCTCTAGTCTCAAGGAGCTGATATTCTAGGAGAAGAGGGAAGACGAGCAGATACGCACAGGGACGGTTGAAGGGTATTGTGTTAGCTTTGTGTCCCTGTAACACCAGGGTAATCACTGACAGAGAGAAACGAACCAGGTGTGGTGCTGTATGGCAGTCATCGCAGCGCTTGGAGGCTGAGGCAAGAGGATAGCAGTGAGTTTGAGAACAGCCTGTATTGTATAGTGACTTCAAGGGCAGTACTACCACACCTGGCTCCAAGACAGTCTAATCAGCCCCCCCCCCCAAAAAAAAACCCCTCACCCATAAGGAGTTACTGCCTCCATTCTTCCCTCTGCTAACCTCAGCTCTTCACAACCTTATCTGCTTTCTGCGTATGGGTTCACCTGCCTCGGACATCGGTGTGAGTGGAATCATAGACGATGACACCATGTGACCTTTTAGGTCTGGTTTCTTTTGCTGAGCACACTCACACTGTAGCACATGTTAGGAGAGGGTGCACCACCAAGCCTCCTCTCCTGCCCCAATTCTTTCCCTTCCGTGGCTCAGTATCCCTGCCCAGGTGTGATGGTGCATGCCTGTAATCCCAGGACTCTCTAGAGGCTGAGGCAGGAGGATTGGTGTGAGTTCGAGGCCAGCCTGAGCTACCTAGTGAGTTCAAAGCCAGCCTGAACCATATAGTGAGACTCTGTCTCAAAAAAAGACAAACAATAAATCCCAAGCTGCAGGTGCTGTTCCCTCAGTTTATCTGTGTACCCACTGATGGGCACGTCAGTTGCTTCCCCCTCAGCAATTGTGAATACAGTTGTGTGAACAGCCATGTACAAATATCTGTGAGTCCCCATTTCCAAGTCTTACAATTTATACCTAGGAGTGGACCTGCTGGATCACATGGTAATTCTTGGTGGTGCTTTTTTTTTTTTTAGTTTGTTTGAGACATAGTCTTTTTTTTCCCATTAAGTTTATTGATACATTTTAGGTATAAAATACAGTTACATTCATTATTGGGATCTTGTACCTTTATATGATATATCTTGGTTCTCATTTTTTTCCCTTCCCCTGCCCTCCCTTCACCCTCTCCACCCTTCCTTATTTACAAAGATTTTGTTTCCATTTTTTCCTTTTCTCATGTTTTTTCTTTTCCCTTCTTTCCTTTCCCCTACCCCTCCACTTCCCCTACTCCTTTAGACCTTTTCTTCCTATTACACAATATCAATTATACATTTTTTAAAAATTACAATATCAAGATTTAGAGGATATTATCACAGATTTTTACAGAATTTAAAAGGATATAGAAAGCATATTACAAAAATCTTATTTGAAATAAATTTGACAACTTCTTTGAAGTACCTTGGAAGACAAATTGATGAAACTGACTTTGGAAGAAATATAAAATTTGAATAGCACCTATTAAAGAAAGTATATTCCTAGCTTGAAAACCTACATATATGACAACAACAGGCTCATATACATTTTAACTGACGACTTATATCAAACATTTAAAGCAGAAAAAAGAAGGAACACTTCTCCCCTCATTTTAGGAAATCAACATTGTGCTAATACTAAAAATGGATAAAGATAATAGAAGAAAAAAGTATGAACATAGATAAAAATTTATTTAACAAAATAAACTCTTAGAAGTCAGATCTGGCAGTATGTACAAAGTGGTTTATTATAGAGATGGCAGTGTTGGTTCAGCATTGGAAGATCCACCCCTAAAAGTCATCATTTTAATGGAGGAAAGGAAAAAGCCATATGATCCTGTCACTAAAAAGTATCAGACTAAATTCTACAGCTGTTCATGGTAAAAGCTATCAGGAGTCTAGAAGTAGAACAGAACCTTCTCAACAGATAAAAGGCATGTACTCCATACTTACAGCAAAAATGCCTTCTATGAATGGAGATGATACAATGCTTTCTCCCTAAGGTGGGGAACAAGGGCAGATATGCCTACTCTTCATCTGTCCATTAAACTTTGAAACTTAGGCCCAAACCAAAATAGTCTGGCAATAAAAAGAAACAAATACCATAGGGTTGGCAAGGTAGAAGTAAAATCTCTATATGTAGATGAAATGATCATCTACAGAGAAAATACTAAGAAATCTTTAGGAGCCCCTAGAACTTGTATTTGAATTTAGCAGGATTAGAAAACACAAGGTATATATAAAAATTCAGGTCTATGTATACTTGCTATAAATGAAGAATTGGATATTGAAATTTAAAAGTTATGTAGGAGTACAAAGGACCTAGAAAAGTAAAAAGAAAAAAAAAACAGTGTTGGAAGATATTTATTACCTAATTTTAAGACTTCCTCTGAAGCTACAGTAATCAAGGCAGTGTTGGTGTAAGGAAAGACATATAGATCAATGGGATAAAACAGAGAATCTAGAAATAGAACCACACATATATGGTCCACTGATTTTTGAAAGATTATTTAACATTAACATTTTATAGAACATAGACTCAACTCAAGAGCAGAGGAGGGTCAGGGATTTAGCTCAGTGGTTTTGCCGCCTGCTGCACAAGCGCAAGGATCCGAGTTTGATCCCCAGTACCAAAAAAAAAAAAAAAAAAGAGCAGAGGAAAAGATAATGTTTTCAACAAATAGCACTAGAACACCTGGTATCTGTATGTAAAAAATTAACCTCAACCCTTTATTTCCATACATAAAAATAACTTGAAAGGATCTATGAACCTAAATGAGAGACTAAAACTATAAAACTTTAAGGAGAAATTATAAGGGAAAATGTTTATGAATTTAGGGTAGGCAAGAACTTCCTAGGATACAAAACACACGAGGTAGCCCGTCGGAGGCAGCCTGCGTGGTGGTACCGGCCGGTGAAGAGACACCGTCAGCCAGCCAGCGGGCAGCGCGCCTTCCCTGGCCTCCGCAGTAGGCAGCAGGAAATAGAAGAAAAACTCATGGAGGAAGAAACAGCACGAAGAGTGGAAGAATTGGTGGCCAAAGGGGTACAGGAAGAATTGGAGAAAAGGAAGGATGAAATTGAGCGAGAAGTTCTCTGAAGGGTGGAGGAAGCCAAACGCAACACGGAAAAGCAGTTGCTGGAAGAACTCGGGCGACGGAGACAAGCGGAGCTTGCAGCACAAAACCCTGGAGAGGAGGAAGAACGTGCAAAACGTGAGGAGCCAGAGTGAATACTAGAAGAAAATAACCGAAAAGTTGCAGAAGCACAAGCAAACTGGCTGAAAAACAGTTGAGAACTGTTGAAGAACAAAGAAAGATTCACGAGGAAAGGATGAAACTAGAGCAAAAACGGCAACGGCAGCAAAAAGAACAAAAAATTATCCTGGGCAAGGGAAAGTCCAGGCCAAAACTGTCCTTCACATTAAAATCCCAGGATTAAACTGCAAACTCTGAACTTTTTACAAAGAAAAATGGAAGAACTTTGTATGGTAGCTTCGTGTTGAATTCTTTTATTATTATTATTATTATTATTTTAATTTGGAAAATCTGGAAAATTAGCTTGTTCTAATAAGGGCTATGCTCTGCAATCCCTTTTATCCCCCCTTAACTTCCATTGTCAAGTCCTTATCAGATCACTGCTGTCTTCTAAAGAAAGTGATATATTTTTCATCTGTTTAGATTCTGTACTGTGGTCTGCGAAAGAGATCACTGTGAAACTATGGATGGTCTGATAAGGTTTTTACTGATCCACACCACTGACTTCAGAGTGATACTCTGTGCAATGCATCGCAATGCTGGTTCTGCTGACTTTTTGTTTTTTTATATATTTATTAAAAAATTAAAAGTTGGTCATTTACTGGAGAATTCCCGGGTTGTTACTGACCTGTGTGGTGTGCTGTTAGCCAGTGTCCCTTGGCACTGCTCTTGGCGATCCCGATACAGGTAAGAAGGTGGCCGGTCAGCTCAGATGACACAGCATACACAGTTCAGTGTTGTCTCTGTTCAGCTTGTTTTTATTTCATTGACAAAATCAAACCAGAATTCCCCACTGTGTAAATAAATGATTTTGCTGAATAAAGTCTTAAATTTTTTAAAAATGATGTATAAAAGACAAAAATTGATGAGATTCCATCAAAATTTAGAACTTTAAAAGATATCATTAAGAAAATGAAAAGTAGTCCTTAAACAGGACATATTTATAGTACATATAACCTATGACCAGAATATATAAAGAACTCTTAAAGCTCATTAATAGATAACCCAGTTAAAAAGTAGACAGAAGAATATAATAAATGGCCAGTACAGCCAAGGAAAGGTGTGCGACACTAGAATCAGAAAAATACTAATCAGTACAATAACAAGATCGTATTATACACTCATTAGGGAGATTAAGTTGTAAGTTTTAAAAGAACAAATGTCAGCTTAGGTGTGAAACAATTAGAACTTTCTAATGCTGCCAATGTGAATGTAAAATGATAAAACCATTTGGAAAACAATATAGAAATTTCTTGTATTACTGTTAAGAACCAACAGTTTTGTTCTTAAGGGTTTTTTTGTTTTTTTTGTTTTGGTACCAAGGATCAAACTCGAGTCCTTGCACTTGCACAGCAGGTGGCAAAACCACTGAGCTAAATCCCCGGCCCTGTTCTTAAGTTTTTACTTAAGAGAAATGAAAACACATGCTCACAATAGATTTGTACATACAGGTTGACTGTCCCTTATCTGAAATTTTTGGGACCAGAAGTGTTTCAGATTTTGGTTTGAAATCCACTTGATCTGCGAGGAGGATAGCTACTCCTGCTTTTTTGGGTGTTCCTGTCACATGGAGTATTGTTTTCCACCTTTTAACTTTCAGACTATGAGTTTCTTTTTGAATTAAGTGTGTTTCTTGTATGCAGCATATTGTTGGATCTTGCTTCTTGACCCATTCTGCCAGTCTTCTTTCTTTCTTTTTTTTTGGTACCAGGGATCGAACTCAGGACCTTGCATTTTTGAGGCAGGCAGTGGCACCACTGAGATAAATCCCTGGCCCAGTCTATTTCTTTTGATTGGTGAATTGAGACAATTAACATTGATAGTTATAACTGATACATATTGACTTATCATTGCCATGACTCTTTCTTTTTGTTGGATTCTCCCCCTTTGCATTTCATTTCTTGTTGTTCCTGACAGATTCATTCTGCTGGGCTTCCTGGGGTTATGATCCTTGTTGTCTTTTCTTAGGATATTGTCTAAAAGTTTTTGGAGTGCTGGTTTGGTATTCATGAAGTTCCTAAGGTGCTCTTTATCATGAAAGTATCTTATTTTTCTGTCAATTTTGAAAGATAGTTTTGCAGGGTACATCAATCTGGTTTGGAGGCTGTTTTCCTTTAGGGCTTGAAATACATCCCTCCAATCTCTTCTTGCCTTGAGGGTTTGTGTTGAGAAGTCTGCTGTGATTCTGATGGGCTTTTCTTTGTATGTGATTTCTTTTCTCTAACTGCTTGTAGAATTTTGTTCTTCTGTTGGGTTTCTGGAATCTTAACTATTACATGCCTATGTGTAGATTCTTTTTGATCAAGGCTATTTGGAGTCCTATATGCCTCACTTATTTGTATGTCAAGTTCTTTTCCCCTGCTTGGGAAGTTTTCTGCCATTACTTCTGTGAACAGTTTTTTTTATGTCATCGGCACTCTCTCCTGTTTCTTTGTTGACTTCAGTCAGCCTTCTGTTATGCTTCTTTGCATCGTCTAGCAGCTGCTGGATTGATTTCTTGTGGTTCCTTACTATTTTAAAGAAATTTTTCTTTTCCTGGTCACTAATTGCAATCTTATCTTCTTCTTCTTCTTTTTTTTTTTTTTTTTTGCAATCTTATCTTCTATATCTGAAATTCTGTCCTCATATTTGCTCATTCTGCTGCGTAAACTTTCAATGGAGTTTTTAATCTCCTGGAAATCTGTTTGCATCTCTTTTAAGGATTCCATTTGTTTCCTATGTTGAGATTCCATCATGTTCCTCGGCTCCTCTATATTTTTTTAATCTGTGTCCACTCTAGATTTATTAATCATGTCTTGCACTGTGGCCACAATCTCTGCTGTTATCTGAGAAATTATTTCTGATTTCATTTATTCTAGATCCTCTTTTGTTGGCAGTTCAGGGAGTTCCAGGTGGTTGAGTATCAGATTGTTCAATCTTGTTGCCCTTTGAGGTTGCCTTAGGTGATCTGGAAGTCGAGTTTTGACTTGTTTACATGTCTTCTCATTCCAATAGATGCAGCCCCCTGTGCCTTTGTTGAGGCAACTTTTTGCTTACCCAGTGGCCTTCAATTCTCAGCAAGCCACCGAGCAGCCTTTTCTCTGCTGCTCACCAGTACCCTAATTCCTGGATTCAGAAAGGTGGCCTTCTGGATCCCTGAGCTGACCTGCTGTCTGGGAGGGCTTCTGGCTCGGGCCTGTGCACACCTGGGATGATATCGAGGAGTGCCTCTGGCTAGGACCTCTATGTAGCTGTTTTCTGGAAGGGCCTTTGGCTGGGGGCTATGCACCCCAGTTCTTGTTGTGTGAGCAAGCTTCTGGCTAGGGTCTTGCACACTTACTGACGGTATGGGGCAAACCTCTGTCTGTTGCTTGTGTGCCTGTTCAGCTCTTTTCCAGGTGGGCCCTTGGCTTGGGCCGGTGTGCCCCGGCCTCTGGGGTCAGGGTGGAGCCCTGGCTGGGATCTGCTTGCAGCCGCACCGCTCTGGTCCACACTGCTGCTCCCCCAACTAAGATTGGCTGGTGTGCCTTTATTGCAGAGATTTTCTTCACTTTTCTGGTGGGCTTTAATTTTCATCAAGGGGCCTCAGAGAGGCCCTCTTTCTGTTGTTCACTTCTGCTCTATCTTTTCAAGCTCAGAACAATGTCCTTTATGATCCCTGCAACTCCAAGGTGTGGATCCAGGTAATGGCTTGGCACATTCACTGGTGTGTGTGTGTGTGTGTGTGTGTGTGTGTGTTGGCACCCTTGAAGCTCACCTCCTCGGTGCTGTGGGGGGGCTCTGCTCCTCGGTGCTCTGGGGTGGTGGTACAGCAGCCCAAGAGGCTCACCTCCTCGGCATTGGGCATGGTCTTGCTGTGTAGTTCAGGCTGGCCTTGAACTCACTATGTAGACCAGGCTGGCCTTGAACTCATAGTGATCCTCCTGCCTCAGCTTCCCAAGTATGCACCACTACATCCAACCTCTATAATCTTCTAAGCATGTATAAAGGAGCTGGGCATATTGGCACATGCATGTCACCCCAGCACCTGGAAAGCTGAGGTAGGAGGATCACAAATTGGGGACCAGCCTGGGCAATTCAGCGACTAGTGAGACCCTGTCAAAATTTTTAAAAGGGGGGTGGGGACAGAGCTCAATTCAAAGGCTCCTGGGGTTTAATTCCCCGTACAAAAAAAAAGTCCTAGCTCTAACCTCCCAAGGCACCCTCTCTGCATCTCCCCTGTCTGCCCAAGCACTCAGGTCATAAACTCTGACTCATCTGTTCCCAGGATTCCATTTCCAGCACATTGCTTTACCCTTGAAATCCTCCTAGAATCCCCTTCCCCTGCCGCACCTCCCACCTGCACCCATGCAGTTGCTGCCCCAGTCCCTGGCTTCTGCTCCAGGCCTCCTTACTGTGTCACCTGCAGTGGGCAGAGGGTGCCTGTGAGCATCTGAGTCAGGTCCTCCTTGCTCTAACCAAGAACCTTCCATGGCTCCCACTTCACAGCCCACCAGGCCAGCATGCTCTGCCCATCTCCTCCTTATCCTCACCTACCCCCACTGTTCTGTTCATGTATTCCTTCTACCTGCACAGTCCTCATGGCTCCACTGCCTAGTGAACTTTGCAAGGGTGTCCCCAGCACCTAGCACAGTGCTGGGCCTCAATAGGTGATCAATAATGTTCACTGAGGGCTGGGGATTTAGCTCAGTGGTTCTGCTGCCTGCCTTGTAATCGCAAGATCCTGAGTTCAATCCCCGGTACTAAAAAAAAAAAAAGTTCGATGATGACTGAACTCCACACACACACACAAAGGGAGCAGTTGAAATTAATCCCTACTCTCACTCTATCCTCCCAGCCCAATTCTAGGAGTACTTTATCTTTTTTTTTTTTTTTTTTTTCCGTACAGGGGCTAAAACCCAAGGGCATTCTACCAGGAACAGTGAGTACTTGGGAGGCTGAGCCAGGAGGATTGAAATTTTGAGTCTGCCTGAACAACTTAGCTAGACCTTGTCTCAAAATAAAAAACCAGAAGGGTCTGAGGGTGTTGCTCAGTGGTGGAGCCCTGTCCAGCATGTGTTGAGCTCAAGCTCCATCCCCAGCACCACAAAACAACCACCTAACTCAGGCATCCTAAGGCCTGGGCAGATTCACCACCCAGTACCCCCTTGCTTCTGCTTCCAGGGCTGGGCCATTCCTGTTCTCATTACCATTCTGTTTATCTGGCCCAATAACAAGGGGGCACCCTTGATTTTTGTTGTTCTTTTGTTTTTTGAGACGGGATCTCACTAGGTAGTTCAGGCTGGCCTTGAACTCACTATGTAGCCCAGGCTGGCCTCAAACTCATGGTGATCCTCCTCCATCAGCTTCCTAAGTGCTTGGATTACAGGCATGTACCACCATGCCCTGCTCTAAGGGGCCCTCGAGGAGGCTCCAGGTCCACCTGCCTGCTCTAGGACACTATCGATGGCACCCATGGTGTTGGCACCAAGCAGCTGGTGAGGGTGCTCTGTCAGGGAACAAGGAAAGGAAAGGACTGTGAACTGGAGGACTCAAGGTCCCCACCCCAGGGCGATCTCTAACGTGGGGCCATCGTTCAGGGGCCTTCAGGAGCCTGGCAGGGGGACACCAAATATGGCGGGCAACCAGAGCCCCAAGGCAGGGTGGGACAGTGGCCGAGGGGTGCACCGGTGCTACTGGCTCAGAATATGGGGCTCCCAAGATGCAAGGGTGTTCCCAAGAACATGGGGTGTCCCAGGCACGAGATGCCTCGAGCACAGGAGTCCTCTGGCATGGGGTGCACAGAAGGTGGGGTGCCCACGTGCAGGCTTTACAGAATGGGGGGCACTAAAGATGCGGGACACTCTGGCACAGTCTCCAGGAACCAGATGCACAGAACGTGGGGTGCCTGAGGTGCAGGGCCTGCAGGACACTCAGCACAGGGTTACAGAGGCACGAGGTTGGACGCTGTAAAAGAGGGGCATCCCAGGATTGGGAGTTCTGGGATCGGGACCGCCCGGCAGGGGCAGAGCGGGGCAAACCTGCATGCGCGCGCACAAACGCCGTGGTGCCAGAGCCCAGCCGGGCACGGGCTCCACTGCGACTGCGCAGCCCTGGGGTCCGGGGTCCCGCGACTCTTTTCGCGCCCCTAGCCGATCTGCACTCTCTGCTTCGGGCGCCCGCGAATCTAGGGGATGCGGCCCCAGTGGAGTCGGCGAGCCGATTCCGGCCACCACCGGGGGCGCCCTTCAATCACAGGTGTGGGGAGACAGAGGGGGGTCTGGAAGGGGATTTCCTGAGGGGATATTTGCAAATGGAACCGGGGGTCTCTTTTTTTTGTACCGGGTATCGAGCAGGGGACCTTGCGCTTGCGAGGCAGGTGGCGGAACCACTGAGCTAAATCCCCGGCCTCTTAAAGGAGGCCATCGTGTGCCCCACACTACCTCCCAGGCCCCATGCTGCAGCTGCTGTGGGCCGCGGGCAGTGGGGAGGGGGTTTGGAGAGTTATGTTAGGTGCGTGGCTTTCCCTGGGCTCTACATCCTGGCCCCCTTGCAATCCTGCTTTTGTTTTGTGGTTTTGGGGATGAAACCCAGGCCCTGGTGCACCCTAAGCAAGCACTCTGCCACAGAGCCACCCCCCCACCCCCCACCCCCCACCTCCTGCATGGGATTTACAGAAAGCTGGATGCTCTGCTGCGTGTGTGTGCGAACCGTGTCCTGGTTTCCCTCTGAAGCACTGTGCCCACTGCTCAGCACCTCAGTGCCTTCCATGAGTCTGCTGATATCTGATATCTCAAAGTGGGAAAGTAAGGTACAAGAAGGCTGCCCCCCCCAACAAAGCTGAAGTCAACCACAAATGGATGGGATATTTTTGCACCCACCAATCTCCATGAGTCCCCAGATCCAGTTGCTCAGACCTGGCCATTTACATTCAAGGCCACAGTCAATGACACACACCCGTCTGCTACGCCCTGAGGTGCTAGAGCCAGCTGTGGGGCAGGTTCTAGGCTATGTGAATCCCTATCCAGTCCTGGAAAGAAAGGCCGTGTTTAGAAGGCAAGAGAGGGTTGTCACAGAGATCCCTCAGCTGGGATCCCTGCCTCTCTCCTTGTTCAGGCACCAGGAAGTGCTTCCTGGAAGGGATTCTTGGAGATCAGATTTAAAACTGACCCAAGTTTTAGGGATTTAACCCCCCACACATACATACACACGTAGGATTGAAACCAGGTGCCTTTGCATTGAGTTACATCCCCAGCCCTTTTCAGTGATTGACTGATTTCTTTCTTTCTTTCTTTCTTTCTTTCTTTCTTTCTTTCTTTCTTTCTTTCTTTTTCTTTTTTTGAGATGGTCTCATTATGTAGTTCAGGCTAGCCCTGAACCCATTATCTAGCCTAGGATGGCCTTGAACCCAAATGATCCTCCTGCCTCAGCTTCTCAAGTGCTGGGATTATAGGCATGCTCCACTACACCCGGCTGGCCCTTTTTATTTTTTTGAGGCAGGTTCTCATTAAATTGCCCAGGCAGCACTTGAATCCTCCTGCCTCAGCCTCCCAAGTACTGAGATTACAGCCAGGCACAGATACAGGCTTGTACCACTGGACCTGGCTTCTACTTTCAAATTCTTTCCCTGTTCCTCATTCTTCCTGGAGAGACTCAGGTTAGCCACAGAGGGCCTTTTTTACCCCACCTCTACCCGCAGTAATACTCTTCCTCTAAAATCCACATCAGGATTTACCTACCCTACCCCCTCTCCCCGTTCCAGTATGCTTAGATTCAGCCAGACAGAAATTGACAGGAGCTTCCGGCTTTAATATTTAGGCCTCATTTGGACGGACTCCCTTCCCTGAGTATCCAAGCCCAGGTTTCACTCCTCCCCAGCTGTCAGTCTTAGAGTTGTACCCATCTTTCATAAAATGGAGCCATCAGCTGCTTCCAGGCCTGGCCTCCCCAGATCCTAGCCGGGTCTTAGCTTTCGGGCCTCTCCCCGACCCTCTCCCCTCCAGGATTTGGCCCCTTCCATCGCCCAGCCCCCACCCTGCACTGATTTGTCTATTTTGTTGAAGTGCCTATTTTTGGCGTGGGGCCCGGTTTCAGAACCCCCACCGTGGGTCTTGGCAGTCACAACTCTGGCTCGGGGGATCCCAGCCAGGTCGCGCCTTCCGCGCTCGGGAGAGGGGATGGGAGGCTCCCTCTGCAGCCTCAGCCCGGAACCTGCTCCCAGGCAGCCTCCCACGGCTTCAGGTCTCAAGCCTGTTCCTTGCCCTACTTCTTGAAATCCACACCAGCTGCAGTGTAGGAGCTAGGCTGTGAAAGTCCACCTCAGGTTTTTGCTCTTGCCCACAACCTAAATCCCCCCGCCCCAACTCAGAGCCAGACTTTTGAAGTGTTCCTAGACACTAACCTTCCCCTAACACCGGTCAGCTTCTAGCGCCTGCTTGGTTGCCAGGGAGCTTCCTCTGGGGTCCTGTCCCATCCTGTGTGCTCCAGTCCTGGCTTTGCGGGCCTCCGCGTGTCCCGGCCGGCCGGTCTCGGGGGCAGTGCCTCCGCGCGCGTCCCTTCCCCGCGCGATGCCCAGGGCCGGACTCCGCGCGGGCAAGCTGATCCCTCTGGCTGAGTCTGGCCCTCCTTTTGCCCCTCCCCCGTCCACGTCGCTGCCTGGAAGCTGGGGACCCCCCCCCCCAGGCCCCTGCAAGCCCAAGTGTCTCCATTGCATTAGGCCTGACGCATTCCTCCGTCTCCCGAGAAAGAAATCGGCCTGAAATTTGCGTGTCCTGGGTGTATTTGGACGCGTTGCAGCTCTCTCCGATCTCCAGCCCCCGTGCCTCCCTGTTCTGTAAAATCCAGCCCGGGTTTTGCAACGCCCAGGTCTCTTCCTCCAGCGGGCTGGGCGCCGTTCCTTCCCTCCGCGGCTGGAGGATCCGCTCCGGATCTTCCACGAGACCACTTCCCCTCCCCCACTCTCGTTCCGACTCAGGGATCCAGCACATTGCCTTCCTCCTTTCGACTTCTGGGGGCGGAAGGGGCGGGGGGGGGGGAGCGACGGGAAGAGAAGAGCGCAGAATCCAGTCCAGGTTTTCGGGCCCGCCTTCGGGCGCCCAAGCAGGCTGCGGAGGAGGCCGGTCCGGGCCCGCGTGCTCCAGGCCGGGCTTTGTGCACGCCGCCGCCCCCTCCCAGAGCGGACCGGGCGCGCGGCGAGCAGGCGGCTGTCATTGCTGGTGCCCGTCGCTGGTCGCTCCGCGCGTCCTGCGGTGCCCAGGCCCGGCCGGCGCCCCCGTCCCGCCGCCCGGGGCGACGCCGCGCCCCCTCCCCCGCGGAGCTTCGCGCCGCCCGCCAGCCCTCCGAGCCCGAGCCCCCCGCGGCCACTGCGGGGACCGCGTCCCGCGTCGCGTCTGCCGAGCCCCAGCCGATGGGGCCGCGCGCGCCCCGGAGCGGCGCCGGCGGGCGGCAGGGGCCTGCACAGGCGCCCCGGCGACCGCTCTGAGCTTTGGCGCCGCTGTCGCCGCCGCGGGGGCTGGGCAGTCGCCTGGGCGTACACGTGCCGCCCCCGTCGGGGCTGCGGGGACGAGCGGGACATGCCGGCGGCCGCCTCGGGGGGCTCCGCCTCGCCCCCGCTCCCGGGGCTCTGACGCCGCCCCGCCCGCGCCCGCCGCTCTCCTCCGGCCGGGTCTCAGGCCACTGCTGCCGAGAGGGGGCCGCCTTCGGGGCCGAGCGAGCCGCTGCTCTTTACATTTGTAAAAAATTTTTGGTTGGTGGCGGCGGTGCTGGTTCCAAGCGAGGAGGGACACGGAGGCTGCCCCCGCCCTCCCCGCACGCCCTGCTCCGCGCTCCGGCTCCGGGAGATGTGCCGGGCGGGGAGCCCGGGCCCGCGGAGCCGCCGGAGACACGCGCAGGGCCGACCCCGGAGCGCGCAGGACAGGTGAGTGGCCGGGCCGGCGAGGGCGCGCACCTGGGCCAGGTGTGCAGGGCGGAGGAGGGGAGGCCGGGGTGCGCGCGGGACCCGCACCTGAGCTCTGGGCGTCGGGGGCGGGCGCACCCCACCCTCCGCTGCGAGGTGCCTGCGCGTGGCTGCTGCGTGTGCCCGCGCGCGCGCCGGCCTTTGTGGGGATCGGCGCGGCGGTGCCTGCGTGTCCCCGGTGCGTGTGCGCGCGGGTGCTTGGCGCCCTGTTTGTGTAGGTGTCTGGGTGGGAGCTGAGCGGTGCGTGTACGCGCCGCGCGCGCGCGCGGGGCCCCGGCCCCACGGAGGAGCAGTGTCGGGGGGCTGGCACCCGCGCGAGGCTGCGTTGGGAGCTGTTTTCTCCTGGAAGCAGCGGCGCGAGGGATGGGGAGGGGGCTGTCTGGGTGTCGGGGAGGGGCGCCCCGCCGGCTGAAAGGGTTTCGGCTGGGCGGCAGCCTCTGCAAGAGGTGCCCAGCTTGGCGCGAGCTGCTGTTAGGTCCGATCCGCTGGGATCTTGGCTGGGAGGGCAAGCCCTCCGTCTTCCCCCAGGTGTGCGTTCAGTGGGTTCAGCTGTCATCGTGCCATTTGAGGGTCCTGGGACAGAAGTCCAGGCCTGAAATGTGTGTGTTGGGGGGTTGTAGTGTGTGCTCAGTCACAGCCAGAAAATGCCCTCTGAAGGCATCGTCCCGGTGCGCCCTGGCACCCATCAGGAACGGCGCCCCGCACGCACGCACGCAGCCCCCCAGACGCACATCCGAGTCCCCACTCCCCAGTCTAGGTCAGTCCACAGCCATCCCCTCCTGGCATCACACTCTGTCTCCAGCTCCCTTCCCCCAGGCTCTCTTCTCCCCTGGGCACCCCCAGCCTTGGCACCAAGTGGGCGTCCCTGCCCCCCCCCCCCTGCTCGAGGCAGAGCCCCTTCTCGGGGACCGTGCGGGTCCTTGCCCACAGCAGACATGTGGTGGCTGGGGGACGGGGGAGGGGCTCAAGATGGCCGCCAAGATGGCTGGGCCTGGCTTTCTCTGTCTGCCTCCCCTCTCCCTGCCCACCCTGCTGCCGTGGTGCGTTGGATCACCGAGACAGGGAATTGCATGGGGTGGGGACAGGTGTGGGGACATCTGAGAGCGATGTCTGTTTGGGTATGGTGACTTCCAGCACGGCTTGCAGTGAGGCTGCTGGTCTCTGCTGCTCTCCTTAGCACCCAAGGGCACAGGCAGAGTCTAACCCGTCTCTAGACCCAGCTCCTCACCCCAGGCCGCAGCCTGGGGGCCCCCTGGCCTCCACCTGCTCTCCAGGGCCTGGTGCTCCAGTGGGTTCTTAAAGTGTCGGGGTGCTCTTCGGAGGGTCCACATCTCTCGACTGCTTCTCCATCTGTCCCACAGCCAGGGACTAGGTAAACCTTGGAGACCTGGGTCAGGTGCCAGCTTTGGGGTTGGTGGTGGTGGGTGGGGGCAGGTGACATCTCTTTCCTTCCCACTAATGCTGAATTTATTACTTAAAAGTAGGATGAAAACAGGGAGAATAAGAGAAGGAATACAACCTTCATTATCATATCGAGAAAATTATCCGTGATTTTCCTAACTAGCAATTTGCCTGCCATGCCGTTCAGAACTGACTTGCCCATTAATTACAGAGATGAAAAATCATCTGCAAAGCGGAAAAAGGAACTAATTCCATGGCGGCGTTAGCACCGTGCACCAAGCCACATACGTGTGTGTGCGCGCGCGCGCGCGTGCATGTTCACGTGAGAATGCTGCCTCTCCATCTGCCCCCCCCCCCCACTCTGGGCCTGTCCTGTCTCCCTCCACAGGGCACCTGGCCCACTCTTGAGGTCTGATGTACCTAGAGTACCCCAGGATCACCCTGCTGCTGCTGCCCTTGAGTGTGGGCAGGGTGGGGAGCTGGAGACTAGAACGCCTGGGCTTTTGAGCCAGCAGGGAGGAGGGAGAAGGCGGGAGACTCGAAGCCAGGCTTCTATTCCCAGCCTGCCCAGGGGATCCCCACTCCTGGGTGACCCAGAGGGATCCAGAGGGCATGCAAGGGAGGGGCCTGGCTGAGTCTGTTTGCATCCAGTGGCTGGGCTCCTGGCCGAAGGCTGCTCCACCTGTGAGCTGGCTGCATCTCCCATTTCGGGCAACTACATCCTCTGTGCCCCAACAGGCTGCAGGAGAGCCAGTGGCTCTTCATCCCCAGGATGCATCTGGCTGGAACTGTACCCTAGAAAGGAACAGAAGGAGCAGGAGCCCCATCCAGTCCCTACCACTGACACAGGACTGGGAGCTCCCAGTGTCTTGCCCTGCTGCCACCCCAGCCAGACGTGTGACCAAGGACAAGGGAGGCTCCAGTTTCTGTGTGGGCTCTGCTTGGGGATCCGGTTTCCAGATGCCAGACACAGCCCCTCCTCCAGCCCTTCAGAGGGCAGCAGGGAGGCCAGGGGAGGACCAAGGTGGGGTTCCCTGGTGACCCTGGAGGTATTGAGCCAGACTGGCCTCCTGTGTACTGAATACACCGTGGGGTCCTGGGGTGGGGTGGGGGCTCCATATGTCAGGCATTCTGCCATTGCAGGAGCCAGTTCTGCCTCTTCCTGTCTGTCTGCACCTGTGTGTACCTGTCCTGTGCTGGTGAGCAGCTGGCACTGGGACCCTGCCTGGCATATGTGGCCAGGTGTCCGCTGTGCCCAGGGCTCTATTCCCCTGTGGCTGGTGCTGGGGGGGGGTTGCAGAGAGGGCTGGTGTGTAGCCATAGTAGCCAGATGTGCAGCTGTGTGCATGCTGGGGGGGACAGTGGGTCTGTGCTGGCAGGTGTGCACACAGGTGTGTGCCGTGCGCACCTCTTCTTGCAGTCTGCAGACCCTTACCAGCCACCATGAAAGGGACATTGTCCACATCCTGTCACTGTGGAACTGAAAGTCTAGTAACATGTGAACCATTTCCCTCGGGAGCCCCTATTCCTGGGGCTGGGGAGAAGGCTGTGTCTCTACCTCCAGAGCTATTGAGATCCCAGCTTGGGAAGGAACCCCAGGGTGGGAATGCAGAAGCCTCTGTGACCTGGAACTAGGTCTGTCTAGAGTACTAATAGTGATTCCACCCCAGGGCCTTTGCACCAGCCATTCCTCCCACCCAGGACCTTCTGCAAGGGTTCTGCTCCTGCACACACACTCCAACCACACCTCAGCAGGGACTTTTACCCTGTGCCCCCTGCTTAGAACCAGCTTCCTGCCCGCCTGGCTTCCTTGAAGGTGCCACTTCCACACGCACTGTCACTTCCTGACGTGTTGTGCCTGTTTGTTTACTGTCTGTCTTCCTGACTCTGATCCAGGTGCTCAGGAATGTTGTCATGTTTGGCTGTCAGACAACCCCATATGCCTAAAATCCTACCAGGCGCACAGATTTCAGAGATTTCACCTGAATGAATGGGAGGGGCTCTCCAAAGGATTGACCCCCCCCCCTCGTGACTCTCCTTCCACCTGGCCTCCTCGGGACGAGCACAGGCTGCTGACCACAGCCTGGACCAGGCCAGCCATATCCCTGTCTTCCAGCATGTGCCTGTGCAGACTTGGAGGTGGCCTCCTGGTGCCCGTGGGTGCCGGCTCCCTTGAGTGGCTGCTGGGGCTTAGTCCCACCCAGGAAGGAAACCTGGATCTTCCTGCTGCTTTGTCCCTGGGCCATGGCCTCAGCCTGTGTCTCCCGGGGTTGAACTCTCACCCTTGCTTAGAGCTGGTTGTGCCCTGGTGACCCAGCCAAGCAAACCCCTGAAACTTCACCCACCTCCCACACCAAAACGGGGATGATAAAAATTCAGTAAATCAATACTGAGACTAAAAATAGCCCTGCCCCTCCCTCAGAGGCTAAAAATACCCTGGAGTCACACACAAGCAGGCCAGGAAGCCAGGGGGCTTCTCCCAGTCCCTGACATTGAGGACACCATCCTGTGTGTTGCAGAGTTCTCAATGCATTCCTGCCACCCAACAAATGTAACCCTGAAAACCCTTTCAGACCTCACAGAACATCCCCTGGTGGGGCAGACTCAACCCTGTGGTGTGGGGGTGGGCAGATTTCTGCAACACTAGGTGCTAATTTTTATGGGCTGTGAGGGCCACTTTGGGGTTGTCATGTGTTTCTTCTGTTCACAACTTTTTTCAGGGGGAGGCGGGGGTTGAGACAGGGTCTTACTATGTATCCCAGGCTGGCCTCAAACTGACAGCAATCCTCCTGCCTCAGCCTCCTGAGTACTGGGACTAAAGGTGTGTGCCACCATGCCACGTTTCACAAGTCTTTACAAATGTGAAAAGCCAGCTTGGTATGATGCTGGGCTTGGGAGCAGATGCCTTCATCCCTGCACTCTTCAGGCTGAGACAGGAGTATCACAAGTTCAAGCCCAGCCTGGACAGTTTAGCAATTTAGCAAAATTCTGTCTCAAAATAAAAAATGAAAGAAGGGCTGGTGCTGGCTGTAGAGGCACACACCTGTAATCCCCAGCACTCAGGAGGCTGAGGCAGGAGGATCACTGCATTTTCGAGGCCAACCTGACTACATAGTGAGTTCAAGGCCAGTCTGAAGTACATGGCGAGACCCTGTCTCAAGGGGGGGCGGGCTGGGATGTAGCTTAGTAGCTCCGGGTTCAGCTGAGTACTGCAAGAAAGGAAGAGAAAAAAAGAATAGAAAGCCATTTTTAGCTCATTACCAGACAAAACCAGGCAGGGACTAGGCTATAGTAGACGGCTGATCCCTGAGCACCCCCCAGTGGCCCTGTTGGGGAATGTTGGGGCCCCTTGGATTCCCATTTCGGGAGCACCCATTGAAAGCATTTGTGTACTTAGGGTGAGCCTGTCCTGTAGGCTGCTTGCTCTCCCTCTCCCCTTCTCCCTGAGCTCCTGGCTCCCTAAACACACATGGCCAGCCCCAGGGCCTTTGCATGGCATACAGCACCCTCACACACATCCATCCTCCACACACACACACACACATCCGCGCGCGCTTGGCAGATCTCACCTTTGTCTGCCTCCACAACCCTTCTTCAAGAAATCGACTTCCCTACGGCTCTTTGTATCCAGTTTCCAAATGCCAGCATGTTATAGGGGCTCCAGAAATAGGCATGGAGCCACCTATGGTGATGGTGGTAGTGGTGGTGATATTTACAGTGCTGGACATGGAACCCAGGGCCTCCCAATTGCTGGGCAACCACTCACCACTGAGCCACACCCCAGCCCCACACCGAGTATTATTTGTGAGCCCCAGGCCATGGCATGAGGCTCACTTCTCCCAGTATCGTGGGCATCTGGTGGCCCCAAGGGGACCTGAGGCCTGTGCCCTCTGCCCAGGGTCCTGAGTAGGAGGCTTAGGATGCATGGGGATGCTTTGGGGTGGACACAGACCACACGGGCTGCCAGGGCATCTGCTCACTACATTGGGGATTTTGGGCCAGGGATTTAGCTCAGTGGTTCTGGTGCCGGCCTCACTGCAGTGGGGAGACAGCCAGTCGGCCAGCAAGTGCAGGTGCATGGGGGCTTACTGGAGGAGGGCAGGCTGGGGTGCCCTGAGGTGAGCAGGAGAGAGATGGTCCAGGACTGAGTGCAGGGGGAGGCCAGGCCGGCCTAGGCGACGTCGTCTTTGTCTCCATGGCCCGGGGTCTTCCCAGCCCTGTGGAGGGTCAACAGCCCATGCTGGGCCTGAAACAGCCAGCCGGCTCTTTGGGCTGTGACAGCGCAGTGGCCGCTGTGTGGTGCTGGAGCGGAAGTGAGGGTTCCACAGGTGGTGCCATGGAGGACAGAGAGGGGAACCTGAGTTTCCGACTTTGGCCAGAACGGGGAAAGCGAGGTGGGGAGCGCCCTCCACCGCCAGCAGTGCCCCCACACACAGCCTGGTCTCCATCCCTCCTCTGCTCAGAGGCCCTTCCAGCTGTGACGCCCCTGCCGTCATCACCTCCTTCCGCTACCCTCACTGCCGGGTCCCAGCGAAGCCCAGCTCGTTCCTACTCAGGGCCTTTGAGAGAGCTCTCCCGGCCTGGGACGCCCCTTGCCTGGGTATCTGGTGGCTCTTTCCCAAGATCTCGGTTCAGAAGCTGGCTTCCAGTCGAATCCCTGCACCCTGTCTGCAGCAATGCCCATGCATACCCCATGGTCTCTGGGCCTGAGGCTTGGCTTTCTGCACAGCACTCCCAGCCAACTGTGACCTCCATGACTGTCCTCAGTGGACAGTGGCACTTGGGGTCAGTTTCATCATTCACTGGACAAGCGAACATGCACATTCTCCTTGCCTCAGGCTGGGCACGCTGGGGCAGCCAGACCGTGCTTCAGTGGGACTGTCCCCTGGGAGGCGCTAGACATTTAACCACTGAGCCTGTCTAACTAGAGGAACAGAACAGGGACCTAGAGTATCTGGAGGGTGACTCGCACACAGAGCCTGTGGAAGGAGGCAGGAGTCGGAGCTGGAGCTTCATGTGTGACCTCTGAGGGAGGAGGGCCAAGCAGGGAAGATGACAGGCGGGAGAAGACCTGAGATGCCATGTGAGGCACAGAGGCAATAGGGAGCGATGGAGGGTTACAGGCAGAGAGGGCGTAACTGAGTTTTCACTTTGCAAAGATTGGTCAGGGTTCAGGGTAGAGACTGGATGGGACAGAGGTGGCAGACAGATCGGGGAGAAAGCAGTGGGACATCCGAGGAAAGGGATGCTTTGAACAGGGCCACCCTCCCTGTAGTCCAGGGATATTTGGTAGCCCAGATGACTGCTCAGAACTTCCTCACTGAACAGTTGTCCATCGTGTTCCTTTTTGTGTTGGGCACTGATGCCATGGCCACAGAGGAGATGTACACAGCCTCACCCTGTAGGGCCAATTTGGTGAGGAAGCCTGCAGATATTTCAGATGCATGGTGCGTGGACTACAGAGAAAGGACAAAATAGAGCCAGGACTATGCCTGGAGAGCTGGAGCCCATAGGACCCCCCGGAGAAGGGGACATCTTGAGTAAGGACTAGGAAATGGGGAAGGATATCAGCATGTGCAAAGGTCGTGGGGTAGGGCAGGACCTTGGGGGTTCTGAGCACAGGGACCTGAATGCCTGCTCGTAGGCTCTCCCTGCCAGCGGTGGGAGAAACAGACCAGGGAGACAGAGAACAGTAACTGGGAGCTGTGCCATCCAGAGGGAAGATGATGGAGTTGGACCAGAGAGGGGACCAGGGAGTGTTGGGAAGGGAGGGGACTCTGAGAGCAGAGCCAGAGCCGCTGGACCGAAGCACTGCCAGGTGAGGTAGCCTGGGGATGGGGCAAGGGAGCCCAGGGCTTCTGGGTGGCGGCAGCCCGGCAGCCCTGGTGGCCTGCTGGGTTTGGGAGCAAGCAGGGCCAGGAGACAGCTGGCAAGGGGGTGGCCACTCTGGGAGGTGGTATCAAGGTGTGAGGGACCCAGAGCCCCCCAGACACTCAGTCTCCCGCCCACGCAGACAGATTTCCATGGCAACCACAGGCTGGGGCAGGCTTGGCCCCCACTCCTCCCCCAGCCAGCTCTCCTCCTGTCACCTCCCCGTCCCAGTCCCAGGGCACGTGAGGACAGACCCTGCCTGCCATGCCTACCTCCCCCTGAGACGGAGAAGCACTGGGGATGCAGATGTAGACACATTAGCAGGTGTAGGGCGGAGGCTACCCGAGACCCCTGAGGTGTCCCCTGGGGACAGACTCGAGTGTGGGCACACCCGGCTTCTGGTGCAGAACCCTGGCGAGAGCGCGGTCCAGTGTTACCCAAGTGCAGCTCACCAGGCCTGGCCTCGGGGACCCGAGTGCCCGGACTCCAGGGTCCTCACTAGCTGGGGTCCCCAGCACCATGGCGCTCACCTTTCCTAGCTGTAAAGTGTGGGTGCAGGTGCCTCCCCCAGAAGCTGCGCAGAGGGCACAGGAGATGATGTGTACGGGGCTCAGAACAGGCAGGGTGTCGGCCACTATGTCTGCTGCCCGGGCCCACCTGCTGCCTCTACCCCTGCCTCCTGTGCCCCAGCAGGGCAGCTGTGGCAACAGGAAGTCACTGTCCAGGTGCTAGGGCCAGAAACACAGAGTTAGGGTGCGGTCAAGCCTGTTCAGATTCAGGGAATCTGGCCCCAGCCTCCCTGCTGGCTTCCTGTGGTTTATGGGTGCCTTTGGCATTGCTTGTCTTCTAGAGCCAGTGCCCAGACTCTGCTGCCATCTTCACGTGGCCTATTCCTCGGGGACATGGCTGTCCCCAAGACCCCAGTCCTGCTGGATTTGGACCCACAGGAATGACTTTGTTTTAACCTGGTTACCTGTGAAAAGACTATCTTTAAGCCAGATGTGGGGCACACACCCATCATCCCAGCACTCTAGGAAGCTGAGGCAGGAATGTCACAAGTTCAAGTCCAACCTGGGCAATTTAAGTGACTTAGTGAGACCTTGTCTTAAAAGGAATATTTTAAAAAGGGTTAGGGGGGCCGGGGATTTAGCTCAGTGGTTTTGTTGCCTGCTGCGCAAGCGCAAGGACCGAGTTCGATCCCCGGTACCAAAAAAAATAAGGGTTAGGGGTGTGGCTCAGTACAAAGGCCCTGGGTTCAGTCCCAGTGTTGGAACAAAAAAGAAAAGACTTAGGGCTGGGGATTTAGTGCACTGGCACTGTACCTGCCTTGCAAGGTCCTGAGTTTGATCCCCAGTACAAAGAGAGAGAGAGAAAAGAAAAGAAAAAAGAAAAGACTGTCTCTAAATATGGTCTCATTCTGAGATATTGAGTACAAGACGTCAGCATATCTTTTGGGGGGACACAGTTCCATCCATAACACCTCTTGCCACCGCAGGCCCAGATGGTCAGGTCTCCCGCAAGCACCCACTCAGTGGTGCCTGGCCTTACCACCCTGCCTCAGTGGTCCCAGGTGAGCAGGATGAACCCCAGGGCACAGTTAAGAGGGGACAGGAATAAGCTCTAGTCCTCTTGAGCCCCTACTTCAGCCCTGAGCTGGAGCTGGGCCCTGGGGTGCCCAGAGCTTCCTGCAGGAGCCACCCTAGGGAGAGGGCTTTGGGCTTTGGGACCTACTGTGTGTCCTGAGGCCTGGGGGATGGCAGCCAGGGAGACAGTCCCAGATAGGTTCTGAGCTGCTGGGGGTAGAAAGGTGCACACCTGTCCTCCCAGCACACAGGAGGCCGAGGCAGGAGGACACTGCGAGTTTGAGGCCATCCTGAACTACATAGTGAGACCCTGTCAAAAAGAAGGGAGGATTGGACCAGGGATTTAGCTCAGTGGCTCCGCCGCCTGCTTCGCAAGCATAAGGTCCTGAGTTCGATCCCCAGTACCAAAAAAAAAGAGGAGATTATTTGTGCATAGGTAAAACGAGGGGGCCGTGATAGGACCCATGGTTTGGGGGATCAAACAACATCCTGCTGCAGTCTATATGTTAAGGTCTTTAAGTCATTTGGGCAGTCGTTAAAATGCAGCAAGGATGGGTGTCCTTATGAGAAGAGGAAGACTGGGGACGTCTCTTCTGCGCAAAGGCAGGGCCGTGTGGGGACACAGCAGCAGGCGCCATCCCCACACCGGGAAGGGAGCCCTAGGCAGATGAGGAATTGGCTGCCACCTTGAACGTGAATTCTTGGCCTCTGCCACTGTGAAAAAGTAGATTTCTGTTGTCGGAGCCATCCTGGCTGTGGTACAGCGTTCCCTTGGTGAACACCAGGGATGGTCCAGGACCCTGCTGCAGTCAGCAGGCTCCACTGGCGTCCAAGTCCTGTCACGAAAACAGCACACACCCTCCCAGCAGCGGAGGCTTTAGGGCCTCTCCAAGCCCTTGGAGCCTGAGATATGGAAATTCTGTGGAAGCAGTGGATCCACTGAGGTGTCCGGGGAACTGTGATGGGAAAGAAAGTCCATCGGTGTTCAGCACAGATGCGATTTTTTTCCTTTTTCTTTTGTAGTACTGTGTTGGGGACTGAACCCAGGGCCTTCACATAGAGCTGCAGCTGGCCCTTTTTTTTTTTTTTTTTTTTTAACTTGTTTTGAGACAGGGTCTGAGTTGCCCAAACTGGGCTTGAACTTGAGATCCTCCTACCTCAGCCTCCTAGAATGATGGAATGACAGGCGTCTGCCCGCATGCTGGCTAGTGGAATTCTCCCTGTGAATGTGCTAGATCCAGGGTTGGTAGAATCCATGGGTAAGGGGGCTTAGCCACACCAGGTTGGTGATGCTTGGCCCTCGTCGTGTTCTAGGTATGGCCTCAGGTGTCTCACACGCATGAACCCACCCTGTCCCACAGCCCCCCTGGGGAGGCCGAGAGATGAGGCTGGGCTGGGGTGCCAGCAGGTGGTGAGCACAGGTGCTGTGACACGGGGGGGGGGGTCCCACCCGCCTCTCAGGGGACGTGTTGGAGCTGAGACTCAAGGGACCCAGAGATGGCCTTTAAAAAGACGCTGCTGGCCAGCGTGGTGCGCACACTTGACATCTCGGCTGCCCCGGAGGCTGAGGCAGGGGGTTCGCAAGTTCAAACCCAACTGGGAACTTAGCAAGACCCTGTCTGAAAATAAAATTTTAAAGTTGCTGGGGGTGTGGTTCCATGGTGAGTACTTGACTAGGGTGTGGAGGCCCTGGAGTCTATGCCCAGCACCACAAAGAGTAAAAGGGAGAGAGAAAGAAGGAAGGAAAACTCCAGCCAGCCAAATACTGCACAATCACTGAAATGCAGAAAGAGCCAAAAGCACAGCAGTGGAGAGTACAGTGGGGTCCCTGGGGCTGATGGGAGCTGGGCCAGGGGCAACATGGCTAGAAGGTGTAGACTTGCAGGCTGCATCTGTAATCCCAGCTCCTTGGAGGTTCAGGTGGGAGGTTTCTGAGCCCCAGAGTACAGGGGTGGCCTGGCCACATAGCCTTGTTCCCCACCCCTCAAAAGATTAATGAATTAATTTGAAAAGCCAGGTGGGAAAAGGGCCCCCTGTGTAGACAGAACCCAAGTGTCCCCCAGCCCGAGTGGATACATGGGAGGTGCCCATTCACGAGGTGGAAGGGTATTTGACTATAAAAGGCGTGGTGTGCTCCCCAAGCTACGCCCCGTGGGCCTGGAAACGTTCAGCGGAGGGACAGAAGCCAGAAAGGGAAGGCTGAGTGTAGGAGTCCATTTATAGGATGCGACCAGAATGCGCGCTTGGGGCGGGGGAGTCACCACTATGGGACAGGGCTTCTGTCTTGGGTGTTGGAAGTACTTGGGAGGCTCAGTAGTGAGTGCTGCCCTAGTGCCTGCAAGGCCTTTGCTCCATCCCCAGTGGTGCCAAAAAAATCAACAGATAAACTTTTGGAAATAGACAGTGGTGATGGTTGTACAGCGTTGAGAATGGAATTAATGTTACTCAGGTGTAGGTTGCAAGTGGTTCAAATGGCTCTGTGATCAATGCCACTGAACTGCACACTTAAAAGTGATTAGGAGGGGCCAGGGATTTAGCTCAGTGGTTCCAGCACCTGCCTCACAAGCGCAAGGTCCCGAGTTTGATCCCCAGTACCAAAAAAACAATTAGGAACCAGGTATGGTGGCATGCACCTGTCATCTCAGTGGCTCAGGCAAGAATCACAAGTTCAAGGCCAACCCTGGCTACATAGTGAGATTCTGCCCCCCTCAAAAAAAAACAACAAAAAGGACCCCAGAAACAAAATCCAAGTGATTTAGGGGCTGAAGGTACAGCTCAGTGGTAGTGTGTGCTTAACATGTGGGAACCCTAGCTTCTATCCCTGGCACAATTTTTTTTTTTTTTTTTTGGTACCAGGGATTGAACTCAGGACCTTGCACTTGCGAGGCAAGCAGCGGAACCACTGAGCTAAATCCCCATCCCAGGCACAAAAATTTTTTAAAAATCACTTTCAATGGTTAAAACCATCTCATAATTTTAGGGTTTTTTAGGTTTTTTAATTTTAGGTGACCCAAGGGGTCTCACTGCATAGTTTCTCTGGCCTTGAATTCACTGTGTAGCCCAGGCTGACCTTGGTCCTACTGCCTCAGCTTCCCAAGTGCTGAGATTATAGGCGTGCACCACCATGCCCAGCTACTGTGTTATAATTTGTGCGTGTGTGCGCGTGCGTGCGTGCGTGCGTGTGTGTGTGTGTGTGTGTGTGTGTGTGTTATAATTTTCAAAAACACAAAGATTCTGAGTGCTGAGGTTCTGGGGCAAAAAGATAGAAGGGCAGTTGGAAGTGGCCAGTGCCTGTGACCGGAGGAGCAGCCTTGAGGACAGATGCCAGGGTGTTCTGGAAGTGTTGACAGAACCAGGACACCCGAACTGCATCGAGGGGTGGGGATAGGGGAGCCACAGCCAGATGCAGTGGTCCACACCTGTCATCCCAGCACTCTGGGAGGCAGGAGGATGGCAAGTTTTGAGTCCAGTCTGGACAACTTTGTCTCAAAGGATTGAAAGAGGGATCCAGACCAGTGTGAAGGCCCTGGGTTCAACCCCCAGTACTGGGACAAAGAAAGGATTTCCACTCCTAGGTTTGGGGAAGGTTTGGTGTGGTGTGAGGGAATCAAGGTGCCTGGAGACCCTCACAGAGGTGTAGGCAGCAGGGTGAGGGAGTGGCCGGTCTGGAGGACCACTTAGCTGGTGGGGAAGGCGTTTGGAGGTGAGCACTGGAGGAGGCAGAGCCCTGAGCCAGAGGGAGGCCCCATCTTGCTGTGCTGTCCTCACATGGCCCAGTAGACAGGCCGCCCGGGGAGCCAGGCTGGGAGGGGACACCACAGGCCCCTGGCAGCACTGGGGTCTGGACCCACATAGGGCAGGGCCCCAAGCCAGGGCTTCCCCCTTCGTGTCCTCCTGCCTCAGCGGCTGGAGTGCTCAGCAAGGGCCAGCCACCGACCCTGGCTACCTAGACCCAAGGGGGAGCAGAGGCTCAGGAAGATGGACATGGAGGAGATGCAGCCCCACTATAAACCCTGTCAGATGACAGCGCCCTGCAGATGTCCTGTGCCCACCCCGGTGGCCGAGGGGTTCTAGAGGAGCATTTTGGGCAGGCCCACGTGAGGGGATGGAGGTCTGGGAGGTACCTGGCCCCTTCCATCTTTAGCCTCGAGGGCCCTTTTGGTCTCGCAGGAAAAGCCAAGCCTATATGGAAATGTAATTCCTGGGGCATTGGGAGCACAGCCAGGCATGGTAGCCCACGCCTGCCATCCCAGCCCTCAGCAGGCTGAGGCAGGAGGATCGTTGGGAGTTCAAGGCCAGCTTGGACTACATAGACCCTGTCTCAAGCAAAAGGGCAAAAGGCTGGGGTGACCTTGGAACCTGTATAAGGGACACCAGGACCCTGGGAGGGCATCCCAGGCTGAGGGAACTCGGGCAAAGGGAGCGAGAGGGCAGAAGGGGGCTGTGTTCCAGCCCAGCACTGCAAGAAAAGAGAGGGAAGAGGAGTCAGCAAGCCCAGCAACACCAGATCACCGCTGTGAGGGCTGTAGAAAGGGGTGGGGAACGTGGCGATCTGATCCATGCCTCCCTGGAGCCTGTAACCCTAAGTGGATGGCATACAGGTGGGTGGGTGGGGTGGCGACCTGGGCTATGGGGTACTGCTGGGCCCTGGAAGTGGGTGGTGGGTGAGCCACACTGGGAGCAGAGCCCATGGGACTTGCTGATGGAGCTCACGAAAGAGACCAAAGAGAAGGTTCAGAATTGAGGTGGATTTTGAGATCTGAGAGTCATTCAACAAATTCATAATGGTGTGTCCCTGTGGGAGGGAAATCTGCATACCAAGAACAGTTATATTTGAACAAAGGCCCGATGGAGCTGGCCACATGGGTAACCAGTCTGTGGACAGACACTGTATGCACAGGAGGAAGAGATGTGCAAAGGCCCTGGGGCAGGGCCTGATAGAGCAGACATGGGGTCAAGGAGCTAAGTGGGCCAGTCAGTAGCCTTCATAGGGGCTTTGAAATTTGGCCGGGGGAAACATTAGTTGGGGCTGTGTTGAGACTGCAAACTGGAAATAGGAGCTGGAATTAGAAAGTTTGGCATTGTGGGTGTGATGGTACATACCTGTAATCCCAGCACTTGGGAGGCTGAGGCAGGAGGGTCACTGAGTTTGAGGCCAGTATGAACTACATAGTGAGACCCATCTCAAAAAACAAGACAAGAAAAAAAAAAAAAAAAAAAAAAACAAGGGCCGGGTATTTAGCTCAGTTGTTCCACCGCCTGCCCTGCAGGTGCAAGGACCTGAGTTTGATCCCCACTACCAAAACAAACAAAAAACCAAAATAGAATATTTGGTATTGAGACCTAGGGACGGGCTGGGTTCCTGCCTTGGAGGATCCTTCCTGGAGAATGGGGGTCTTCAACCAGTTCCTCGCCAGGTGGATGGTGCTGGGCCAGGGCCACTCTGGAGGACCAGGTGTGGATACAGCAGAGGGCTGAGGGCAGTGTCTGCTGGCCAAGTTCAAGTGTCCATGGGGGCTGAGGCAGCATCGAGGTGACAGGAGCAGCCACGGGAGGAGGATGCCTGCAGAACTAAGCCCTGTGCCTATGGAGCCACTGTGCCCTGGGATGGAGCCTGCAGGGCTGGGGACACTGGCAGGGGACACCTGAGGCACTCACTGCCCTCAGTCCCCCGGGACAGCACCCCTTCCTGCCCTGCCTGCCTGTCTCCAGCTCACCCCGAGGGCCACCTGGAAGGGAAAGAAGGGACTTGGGTGTCCCTGGTCCCTGATCTGTGGCGCCAGCCAGCTGGGTTCTAATTAGCTACCAGAGAACGAGAGACAGGAAGCAGGGGGCCTGGAGCCTGGCCTCCTGCCCGAGCGGGCACGCCTGGGTCCCCACCCCAGGGACGTCTGTGCCCCACCTCCTGGTCGGGCGAGGAGGCTGGGCAGGGTCGGATGTTAAGGGTGCAGGTGGACACTTGGCAGCTGTGGCGTCCTGGTGTGGTTCAGGTGGGGAAAGGTGGCCGTCCTTTCGGTCAGAGGCACACTGCCCAGTGGGGCCTGGATGTGGGAATGGGGCGGTCTTGCCGTGAGAGAGCAGCTGCTTCCCTAGAGGACAGATTGGAGGCTCTGGACGTCGGCTCTTGGGCTGCAGGATGGAGGCCCCGGCCTCTCATGGGCTCTGGGGGACATTCCTGGCTGCCACCTCACCTTTGTGTCCTCCCCAGGTTGGTGGGCCAGGCTGTGGTGCCCACCCGGTGATGAGGGCCAAGGCTCCAAACACAGGCTACTGAGAGCCGCACGTGCCCCTGGCCGCCACCATGGCCCGCCTGGCCGCCGTGCTCTGGAGTCTCTGTGTCACTGCCATCCTGGTCACCTCGGCCACTCAAGGTAGGTGCTGCTGTGTGTGGGGAGGTGTCCTGAAATCTTTCCCAACCTACCGAAGACCTCTGCTGGGCCAGGCCAGAGGGGTCCCCCACCCTCCTTGAGGCCCATGTAGCTGGCCGGCCAGGGCTTCCTGGGGGGCCATCTTTTCCTTTCCTCTCCCCCCACCTTTCTTTCTCTCTCCCTCGCTCTGTGATTACGTCTTTGAGGCTTTCACTGGGAGGAAGGCTTAATTAAGGCATGCCCGCTGACGTTTATTTAAAAACAACTAATTACCCAGCGCAGTCCTGTGCTGGCCTGGGATCCAGCACACGCCACAATTAGTGCCCCGAGCCTGCCCGCCCACCCAGCCGATTACTCAATTACTGTCCCCACGGTGGGCACAGGAGGGGCAGGGGTAGGATGTCGTCGTCCAGCCAGGCCCCGGGGCCTCAGCACTGCTGGGGTGGCTGGAAGCCTGGTGCCAAGATCTCTGCCCACCCAGATCTACCCAGGCCCCAGCTGGGTGGGAGGAGCTGCTCCCACCCCCAGACCCCTAAGTGAGCCCTCCGCCCCCAGCTCTCTGCTGCTGGGAAAGCTAAAATTAGCGGGGAAGCAGATGGTGCAAGAGGAGCACATGTCAAACTTTCTCTGTCTGGGACTTGACTCACCCCAAAAAACCCCAAGGACTTAGCTGCATAACTCCTGGGGAGCCCACCAGGATCAGAGAGGCCAGATCTCCAAAAAGGGGGTATCCTGTCCTACTTGACCCCCATATGAGAAAATAGTATTCATAAAAGCAAGAAGCAGCATTTAGCTAGAGTGGTGGTGCATTCCAGTCATCCCAGCACTCTAGGAGGCTGAGGCAGGAAGTGGCACGTTTGAGCCCAGCCTGAGTAACTTAGCAAGACTGTCTCAAAAATTTTTTAAAAAATCATTCTTTAGAGTCTGGAACCCCTGCAATACGGCCCTGGGCTGTGGATGCCCCATTTTACACATTGGGAAACAGACGGGGAAGGCCACTGCTAGTGGCGGCCCACACTTGAGCATGGGTCAGAATCATCTGGTCGCATGGAGCCATCAGAGGCTCCTGGCCCCGGATTCTGATGTGGCAGGTCTAGGGCGTCCCTGGGCCACACTACGCCTGCCCTGTTGTCCAGGAGGCAGCAAAGCCCATGGTGACTTCTGGAAACCGGAGTGTGTTCCCACGCTTCCTCTGCTCCTCGGGTGGCACAGTGTGGCACCAGGGAGGCCCCCGAGCCCCTCACCTTACCACACTGGACCCGCCGGAAGCCAGTATACTCACAGTCACGGTGATGGTGACAGAAGCCTCAGCTTGGTTTAGCCTGGGACACAGGCACTGGGGCAGGTTCCGGAAGGTTCCACCTGCGGGGCTGACAGTTGTCCCCTCCCAGCGGGCCACAGACAGCATTAACTCTCCTGGTGGTGATGTGTGGCAACAAGCGTGGCTTTTGGCCAGCCAGGGACGCTCGTGCCACATGGACATGGCTGAGCACCATCCCCAAGCCCCACCCTGTCCTTCTGCGGGGGACTTGTCTGCTGCAGCTTCTGTCACAAAGCGTCCCAGACACTCGCTGGCCCACGGTCCTGCAGTTCACCCTCAGGGCGTTGTGGGGTTGGTGGCTTCTGAGGCTCTGTCCTTGGTTTAGGCATGACCACCTCCTCTCTGTGTCAGCGTGTGGTCTCTCTGGGACGGGTCTGTGTCCAAATCTCCCTCACCTTGTTTTTTTTCATCTGTGTGGGGGGCATTGGAGATTGAACCCAAGGCCTCTGCATTGAGCTACACCCCTAGCCCTATTTTATTTATGTATTTACTTACTTACTTATTTATTTAACAGTAGCAAAGTCTTATTAAAGGTAGAAAAGAAACAGGCTGTGCAGAATGAGTTGGAGCCAAGTAAAAGTAGGAAAAGAAATATACCCTACAGCGTGAGGGTGGGCAACCATGTAAATGTGAATACAGTTGACCCCCTTTTGTATTTTTTTAATATTCAGGCAGGGTCTTGCTAAGTTGCTGTCTTAGTCACATTCTCATCACTGGTACAAAGTACACGACACTCACAACTTAAAGGGGAGATTCATTTGGTTCATAGTTTCTATGGGTTCGTCCATAGTTGGGTGACTTCCACTTGGAAATAGCATGGTAGAAGGGTCTAGGTGGAGGACAACTGCTCACAGCATGGCAACCAGGAAGCAGGGAAAGAAAGGAGGAGCCAAGGAGGGAGACACACCCTTCCAGGTCATGCCCTAGGGACCCAACTCTTTTTTAAAAAATATATTTTATTTTATCCCATTCCCCCCCCCTCAAGTCCCCTTCCCTCTATGTCCAAAAGCTTTGTTTCCAATTTTTCCCTACCCAACTCTTCTGACCAGGCCCCACCTCCTGACAGCACAGTCAACTGCTAAACACACCAGTGGAAGAATCCACTGAAGAGTACAGTGCTCCAGGTTCCAACCATCCTCCAAAAATCCCACCTCTGAGCTTACCAGAGTTTTGGAAAACATTCCAGACCAAACCATAAAAGTTGCAAAGTGGTCCAGGCTGGCCTTGAACTTGGGATCCTCCTGCCTCAGCCTCCTAGAGTGCTGGGATGACAGGTGTGCATTACCACGCCCAGCTCAAATCCCCCCTTTTATAAGAGCCCCAGTTATATTGGTTTGGAGCCCACCCTAATGGCCTTATTTATTTATTTATTTATTTATTTATTTGGTACCGGGGATCAAACTCAGGTCCTTCCGCTTTTGAGGCAGGTGGCGGAACCACTGAGCTAAATCCCTGACCCTTGATGGCCTTATTTTAATTCCATTACCTCCAGACCTCATCTTTGTGGATGTCGTGGTGCACACCTGTAATCCCAGAAACGGAGGTCTGAGGCAGGAGGATCAAAAGTTCAGGGCCAGCCTGAGCAACTTATTGAGACCCTGTTTCAAATAAAGTTTTAAAAAGGGTCGAGGGGACTGGGGATGTAGCTCAGTGGCACAGCGCCTCCCTGGCAAGCACAAGGTCCTGAGTTTGATCCCCATACCAAAAAAATAAAAATGAAAAGGGTTGAGGGTGTCATTCAGTGGTAGAGTGTATGTGAGGCCCTGGCTTCCGTCCCCAGTGCTGTAAATACAGTACCGCCAGATAGTCACTCACTGAGGGACTGAATTAGGACTTCAGCATGTGAACTGGGGGGACACAAATCAGCCCGTAAACTTAGCAACAAAGATGAGGGGTCATAGCCAAGGCCTGCAGGACCGATGTGCTCCGCCTCCGCTCTTTCTTTCTGTGCCAGCCTCCTGCACCGGCCTCCTGCACACGAGGCAAGTGCTCAAGGCCGAGCTTCACCCAGCTCCTTATTAGGCAGAGCCAAGGGTAAAGGGCAGCCTCTTGGGCCAGGTTATCATCTTTAACACACAGGCAGGCACACTAAGAGGCCCACATATGGCTCTGAGGACACAGCTGAGCTGGAGGCATTGTCCCTGTCAGGCAGCTGCAGGCTCTGCCCTTCCCAGCTGAGGGTGACACTGTCTACACTCTCCCACAGGCCTGAGCCGTGCTGGGCTCCCATTTGGGCTGATGCGCCGGGAGCTGGCGTGCGAAGGTTACCCCATTGAGCTGCGGTGCCCGGGCAGCGATGTCATCATGGTGGAAAATGCCAACTATGGGCGCACAGATGACAAGATCTGTGATGCTGACCCTTTCCAGATGGAAAACGTGCAGTGCTACCTCCCGGATGCCTTCAAGATCATGTCGCAAAGGTGAGCGACCCAGGCACCCCAGGCTGTGCACTCCGTCCACCCTTCAATTCCCTTTTATGCATGTGATGCCTAGTTCCTGGCACCTACCAGGTGCTGGGCCCTGGGAAGACAGCAGATAAAACCTAGCCATCTCCTGCACACTGGCCTGCATCCCCTGCACCGACCTGGACCAGACACACAGCCTGTCCCTCCCCACCTGCCATCACTTCCGGAAGCTTGATCAAGGTTGGCAAGGGCAGGTGACATGGTGAGGGCGTTGTGGAAACACACAGAGAGCCCTCTGTGCCAATTATGAGAGGTGGTAGGCTTCCCCCAGGAGGGAACAACCACACACAGATGACAAAAGTGTGTGTGCGTGTGAGCAAGCAGCTGTCTGTGTCTCAACATGAAAGACTATGTCTGAGTGCTTGTGTGTTGTGTTGTTTTGTTTTGTTTTCCAGTGCTGGGATGATGGACCCAAGACTTACACACTGAGCTGCATCCCCAGCCCTTTTTTAGAGACATGGTCTCGCAAAGTCCCTAAGTTGCCCAGACTGGGCTCAAACTTGTGATCCTCCTTGGGCTGGGGATTTAATTCAGTGGTTTTGCCGCCTGCTGCGCAAGCGCAAGGACCCAAGTTCGATTCCCGGTACCAAAAAAAAAAACAAAAACACAAAAAACTTGTGATGCTCCTGCCTCAGAGTCCCAGAGTGCTGAGATTACAGATGTGTGCCACAACACCTGACAGTTACATGTTTTCTTTTGTTTTTACCATGCTGGGGTTGGAACCCAGGGCACGACTGAGCTATACTCCAAACCTGCTTATGTGTTTAAGTGTGCATCTGTGAGTGTGTGTGACTGTCCATGTCTGAGCCTGTGTGAGTGGCTGTGGCTGTGTGCCTGAGAGAGTAAGTGTATGTCTGGGAGGAGGTCTGTGTGTAAGTGTATTTATGTGAATATGATTTGTGTTGCTGTGTTTCTAGGTGTGTGTTCCAGTGACTATTTGGTTTGGTTTGTTTTCTGCGGCAGTGTCTCCCTATGTAGTCCAGGCTGGCCCTGATCTCATGACAGTCCTCCTACCCCAGCCTCCCAAGTGCTGAGATGACAGGCGTATGCCACTACACCTGGCCCTTCAGAGCATGTTTGTAACAGAGTGTGCTGAGTGTATGTCTGCTGGTGGTGGGTGCATGTTGGAGTGTGTGGCTGTGTGCATCTGATGGGGTGTGGCAGTGTTGGTGTATGTGAGTGCAGCACATGCCAGGCTGAGCCCCCACATGTGGGCTCCCTATGCAGACACCAGGACCCATCAACCTGTCCCTCAGATAATGCCAGGGCCTGACCTTGGCAGCATCCACAGCTGCCTCTCCCTGGCTGCTGCAAGACACCCCTCGCCGCCCTCTGGGCTGCTGTAGTGCAGCCTCCCCACACATCCAGCAAGGTGAGCCCCCTCTCCATAGAGCCCTCTGTGGCTCCCACCTGCCTTGGGCAGAAGGCCCTGCACAAGCTGCTCACCACCTGCCCCCCCTCCCTCCAGCTCTAGCCATGTGTCTGTTCCTTACATGGAGCCTCCTCTGAGCCTTGCCCTTGCTGTTCCCTGACACTCAAATGACTCCCCTATCACTTGTGCCCCTGTGTCCCTTAACTATCCCCTCTGTGAGGCCTTTCTCGTTTCCTAACTGCTTTCCCACTGTTGCTCCTGACCCTTCTTATTGTCTGCATTTCCATCAGATCTTATGCCTGGGAATGATGTTTATTTTACATCTTCCTTCACTGGGCTCTTAGCCCTGCAGGGATAGGGAATTTTGTCCCCTGCTGCTGTGTCCTTGACCAGGGACTCAGCAGCCACTCATGCATATTTGCCAAATGCCCAGGACATTACAGTGTCTGCTCCAGGACCTGTAGCACAGTAGAAAGGGAAGGAGGCTGGGGACAGGGGATAATGCACCTCGGGAGTTTCAGGCAGGGGACAGGTGTCCTTAGGTGGCTGAGAAAGAAGGGCTGCCCTGGAGCCACCATCCCCTCTGTGGGCATCAGTCATGCCTTCTTAACACCCAGCCCTGGGACTGAGGAGCTCAGCTCCTGGGGCTAAGGGAGCACTATGTGGCCTCTACCCTGCTCCCTGGGTGCCCAACCTCACTGCTCCCCCTCCTTCTGCCAAAATCTGGAAGCCCTTTCTGTTAATCAGGGTTATACGGAAGCTGCTGTGCTAGAGACACCCAGAATAGTTGACCTACAGTCCATCAGAGTTGAGAAGACTCCTGAGTAGGCCTCACCTGGCTATCACCCTCCCAAGCCTGGCCCTTTAAAGTCACATGCCACACCCACTTTCACCTCATTGGCCAGAACACGGTCATCTGCACTTCTTACTCTAACTCACAGCTCCATCACCTCATTGGCCAAAATTTGGCCACATGCATTTCCAGTGCCAAAAGTGGCTGGGATATGAAGTCTCCAGCCTAAGTCCAGTGAGTAGTGGGTTGTTCTGGTTTGCTTTCTTGTTTACTAGGATGACAAAAGCCAAGTGCGGTAGTATAAGCCTGTAATCTCAGCACTCTGGGAGGCTGAGGTGGTGGGGAGAGTCGCAAGTTTGAGCAGAGCCTGGGCAATTAGCAACTAAGTCAGGCCCTGTCAAAAAATGAACAGGGCTAAGGATGTAGCTCAGTGGGAAGGCATTGGGATCAACCCCTAGTCCCACAGATAACAACAAAAAGGGACATAACACAACATAACATCATGGTTATTATTTATTTGTGGTGCTGGGGATGGAACCCAGAACCTTGTACATGCTAAGCAGTTGCTATACTCCTGCGCCACACCCCTAGCCCTGGTTGTTGTGTTGTTGCAATACTGGGAATTGAAGCCAGGGAGCAGTGAGCTGCATTTCTAGCTCTCTTTCTCTCTTTTTCTCACTCCCAAAGCCTTTACATTGAGCTACATCCCCAGCCCTTTTTATTTTGAAACAGTCTTGCTAAGTCACTAAGTTGCCCAGGCTGGGTTTGAATTTGGAATCCCTGCCTCAGCCTCTCAGTGCTGGGATTACACTTGTGTTCCACACCTGGCTTTATGTTTTATTTTGAGTCAGGGTCTTGCAGAATTGCCCAGGCAGGATTCAGACTTATGATCTTTCTCCCTCAGCACCCCAAGTGTGGAGATTACAGGCATGCACCGCTGAGCCTGGCTGTGCACTGTTTATTTTTAATGATTAAAATGAACCATTTTAAAGCAAACATATTCCATGACATTTAGTACATTCACAGTATTGTGCAACCACCATCTCAACTTAGTTCCAGAACATTCCATCACCCCAAAAGGAAAGCACATACTCGTTAGCAGTTGCTCCCCTCAACTATTCATCTGCTCTCTGTCTTTGTGGAGTTGCCTGTTCTGAATATTTCACGGAAATGGAGTCATACTCTGTGGCCTCTTGCTCTGGTTTCTGTCATGCAGTACCAGTGTTGAGGCTTTAACAGCATGAAGCAGAACTCTCTTCTTCTTTATGGCCAAGTAATATTCTGTTGTGTGTGGACAGGCCACATTCATGCCAATCCCCCTGGACTTTCGGGCTGTCACCCCCTGTTAGCAGATGTGTGTAGCGCGCCTCTGAACACAGGTGTACAGAATTTTCTTCATTCTTTGCTTCCGGTTCTCTTGGGTGCACACCTAGGAGTGAGATCAATGGGTCACATGGTGATGATTAATCTTTGGAGGCCAATGCTGAATTGTTAGAGAAGTGGGTGGGGTGTGGGGTGGGTGGATGTCATCAGGCCCTTCCTAACCCTCTCTGCCCCCCAACCCCCACCATCCCTTGCTCTCCGTGACCCCAGGAGATTCTCTGCCCTTTCTGGAGTTCTTGTACTCAGCACCTAGCACTCCCCAGTTAGGGCAGGACTGAAGGTGGACCTGGAGCACCTTCTGCCCCTGGCTGTCCAGAAGCCTCTGGATTTCTTCCCGCACGCTGGTGTTCAGTTTGGCCTGTTCCAGGATGTGGGGACTGATGGCTAAGGGGAACCCCTGTTCTGTGGCTGTTCCACAGGCTCCCCGCTCTGTATGCCAACCAGGTCCCTGAGAAGCTGCCAGGGCCCCAGGTTCCCTGTGGGGATTTAGCAGTCCTGACTGTGCTGCATCCCAAGGGTGGGAGGTGTGTGTGAGGAAGTCCGAGGTGGCCCACTGGCTGCTGCAAGCCCTGGGTGGATAGGAGGTTTGCCAACATGCCATGTCACACACGTTTCTCTTCTGTGAACAAAGCAAGGGCTCTAAAGTCAACCGAAAGAAAATACCAGGGCCATAATAGTAGGGGGCAGTTGCTTATGGGGTGATGCTGCCATCCTAGCCCTGAGGGGATGCAGAGCCAAGGCTCAGTGGGAAAGAGTGGCAGGCAGATCAGAAGGCGACACCCATGCCCAGCCTTTGGCCCTGGTCCCCAGCTCCCTGGTGCCTTCTCAGTCTGGGGTACCTGTTCCTCTCCCAACCCTGCAGTCCCCAGGATCTAAGTCCATCTTTCCCAGATCCCTTTCTCTTCCACAGGTGTAACAACCGCACCCAGTGTGTGGTGGTCGCTGGCTCCGACGCCTTTCCTGACCCTTGTCCTGGGACCTACAAGTACCTGGAGGTGCAGTACGACTGTGTCCCCTACAGTGAGTCATCTTGTTCCTCTGCGGGTGCGGGCCCTCCCCCATGTTGCAAGCGAGGAGGAGAAACCTTGACCCAGCACACATGGGCTGCCTGCCTGGGGCCTGCCTGGGCCTCACACTCTCTGCTCCCAGACATGCTCGTGCACACCTGGTGCCTGCTTCCCTGCCCCACAGACTCTGTCCCGTTCCACAGGCCACACTCACCCCACTTAGTCACACACCCTCGCTTGTTGAATCACTTCAAGGTCTCGCTCTTGTGCTCTGGCTGCTTGCATCTCCTCTCAACCTTGCTGCTCTTCTGATCCCTCTTGCCTCCCTCCTCCTCTCACACTTGTTCCCTTCCTACCCGCCCCCAACACACACATACCAGCTCGTCCCTCTCACTCCCCCTTCCTCTTCCAACTTCCTGCCCTTTTTCTTGTTCCCTCACATACCCCCACTCCAGTCTCTTCCCATCATGGAACCCGACTGTATCCCCCTGGAGAGGCAGACCACATTCTGAGGCCTGGTGGCAGAGTCGGTGTGAAGGGCTGGGGGCATCATCAACAGATTCCTATCTCCCAGTTGTTTTGCTCATTATCATGAGAGCACTTCCTGTCTACAGAGGAAGTACCACCATGTTGGACTTGAGAGTGGCCCCCAGCAAGCTGAAGGTGATCTGGGGAGCCAGGAGCCTGGCTGTCCTGTACCCAGCCAGGGAGAGCAAAGACAAGGTCTCTCCTCCTCAGCACCCTGTCCTTGACATCACCCTTTGATCCTGCCCTTTCTCATCCCTCCTTACTCCCATGATCCCTTCTTCTGTCCTCTCCACCTGGCTTCCTACAGCCAACCTGGAGGTAGGGCCTCCAGGCAGAGGGGGAGGGGGCAGGGCCACCAGGGTGTCTGAGTGAAGGGGCAGGGGAGCAGGAGACCTTATAACTCCCCCTCCTTCCCACCCCAACATTCCCTACCCCAACCCCCAACCTTTGATTTCTCCTCTCAGGTGACACAAGGATTCCTCTCTCGGAAACAGGACTGCTTATGTGCTTCCGTAACTTTCTTCTTTTAGTCTTCGCCCTTTCCTTGCAGTGCCTGAGGCCTCCACCGTCACCTGAGGGGGATGCCCATGTGCTACCAGAAGCCTCCCTACAGCACTGGGGACACTGCCCACCTTGCAGCAGGGGCGGGGGTGAGCAGGGAGGCAGCGAAGGAGCTAGAACAGAGGGGAAGTTGGGTGGGCATAGGCTTCATGGGCTCTTAACTTTTGTGGCTCTGAAACCTGGCACAAATGATCTAATTTCTCTGGGCCACTGCAGAAGGCAGCACGAGCCTGGGAGAGAATGTGTGAGGAATGCTCAACCCCGGTGCCCAAGCATACTTTTGTGTGCTGAGCGCAGACTCCCGAAGGCAGAGGCTTGTCCTCATCCTAGCACCCAGCCCACACCCGGTTCCAGCTATGCTCAGGAATGGTATGATGCCCCTTCCCATGGCTGGCTGGGCCTTTCCACTCTGCCACCAGGGAGGGAGGGAGGGCTGAGCCTGCCCGGGATGCTGTCAGGAGTAGAAGGGACATGGCCTCAGCTGTGTGGCTTCACTTCACTGAGTCTCAGTTTCCCCATCTGTAGTCAGGGTTCTCAGAAGACTGCCTGAGAGGTGTCTGGCACGATTCCCAGCATCTCCTAAAGTGGTGGATACTTGGTAGTCATTGCTTTTGTTGTGACTACTCATTACCTCCTACCAATTACTATTACTGCGCTGATGATCAAAATAAAACTAGCAACAGATGACAAATCCAACTTCTCTGAGGCAGGCAGAAACAGGGCAGGAAAAATTCCCTGGTCCAAACCAATTCCAGAGCAAGCAGAGGCCACGCAGGTACGGAGCAGAAGAGAAAATGCTGCAGGGCCAGGGAGGAGAGGAGCTTGGACACTTCCTGGGCCACAAGTCAGAGACCAGGAGGGCTCTGGGGACGGGTGGCGGGGCAGTGCAGGGATGGCGGCCCCCGCCCAGTGGGAGCGAGCCCTTTCCTGGGGGACAGGACGCCCATAATCGCGCATCTGCTGCGGATGTGCTAGGCAGGAAGAGGTGTGACTGGGCTGCGCTAGCTCCTGGCCCTCCAGAAGAAGGGGGCTGGAGTTGAGGGGTCCCCAGAGCTAGGTGAGAAGACAGGGAGGCCCAGCGGGTGTCCCCCAAACATTCCCCGAGGCACTGGGAAGGGAGCCTGCGCTGCCCCTGCAGAGCTCCCTCCTCCACTCAGACCTTCCCAGTCCTAGGACACAGAGCCTTGGGGGGTGCTTCAGAGGCCGGGGTGACCCCAGTGCTGGGGAGGATGGGTCTGGGGTGGGGGGCAGGGATTCCCAAGGAGAGGGGCACTGGATGCGGGGCCCCCAGATGCTGGACTAACGCTGGATTTGCTTTACAGCTGTGCAGTCTAACCGGGCCTCTTCCTCCCCTAGGTGCTGCCCACCTATCGGGGTGGTGGGCAGGGCAGGCGGACATGGGCCCCTGGGTCCTGGGGTGGGGGGCTGGCCCAGGGGGTGTGGGAGCGTGTGTGTGTGTGTGTGTGTGTGTGTGTGTGTGTGTGTGTGTGTGTTCCCACCCTGACTCTGCCTCTGTCTCCCCCCTGGCGCTCTCACCTCTGTCGGTCTGTCGGTCTGTCTGTGGCTCTGCTGCCCTCTGCATCCTCTGGGTCATGAGGGCTCGTGAAGGGCGAGGGGCGCACAGCTGGACCCGGGCGAGGCCAGCAGAAGGGGAAGGAGTTCAGCCTTGCTCTTGACTGGGAGGGGCGCCCAGGCCCAGGAGACACTGAACCCCTTCCCCAGGGGCCCCAGTTTTCGCAGGAGGGGTGGGGGGAGCTGAGTGGTTCCTCCACTCCCCACTCCTGGTTCCCTTCCAGGTAGAGCCCCTTCAGCTGGGGCTCCCCCTGCCACCCAAGGCTCTGTCCCGCTGCCTGTGCCCTGCGTGTCTCTCTGTCTCCCCCTCCTGTGTGTCCCCTCTCCCCTGGACTGTCTCCCTGGCACCCGTGGCCCCACCCTACCCCAGAGGAAGGGACTTGGGGGTGGGGGCTGAACGGATGCTACGGAAGGGGCTGGGGAAGCAGAAGCAAGGAAGGAAAGAAAAAGGGGGCGTGTGGCCAGAAAAGAAACGAAAGCAATTTAATCTCTTTTTTTTTTCTCTTTTTTTCTTGCACATTTTTTTTCAATTTGTTTTCTCTCTCTCTTCCGATGCTTAAAGTAGAAGTGGAGCAGAAAGGTAAACGCACTGTTACCAATGCTAACCCCTAACTCACACTTTGTTCTACCTGTACCATACTCATGTGCCCACCCGCCCGGCCCTGTTCTCCCCACCCACCCGGTCCACCCGGGGCCCTGGTGTGGCCACGGCCATGGGGATCCCCACCCTCCAGACAGCGGAAGCAGCTCTCTGAGCTCGCACAGGACTCTGCCCCTCTCTCTCTCTCTCTCTCCCTCTCTCCCTCTCTCCCTCTCTCCCTCTCTCCCTCTCTCCCCCCGCCCCCTCTCTCTGCCTCTCCTCTCCCTGTCCCTTGTCCCCGTCCCTGGCCCCTGCGGGGACCCAGCCTTTTCTTTCACGTTTGCCTCCTTCAGGAGCGAGTGTAAGGGGAGGGAGGGACTCCCTTCCCGGCCCCCACGGGCACCGGGTGAGCTGTCTCTTTCTCTCCTCTCTTCCTCCTCTCCCCGTGCACCTTTTGCAACCGAGTTCCCTGTTCAGGGGAGGGGGGATGGGGGGACGCCCTTGTTTTCCTTTTGGGGAGCAGATCCCTCCTCTCTTGGGCTCCAGTGGCCTAGTTCTTCCGGTGTGGCGTTTCGGAGGCCCAGAGCTGTGTGGAGTGTGGAGTACCGCCCCCCGCCCCCTTCCCCAGCAGGTCCTGGAGGGGCACCTGCTGTCCCAGCCCTGGCCCTGGGGGTCGTGGGCGGGCTGGGCTCCTGGGGGCGGGGGTTGGGTGGGTTCTGATTTTGCACACTTGCAAAGCTGCAGTCAGGGTTCCTTTTGGGCTGTGGTGTTAGAGGACCAGGGAGTGGGTGGGCGGGCACAGACCTGCACTGGGGACCTCTGCAGGCCCCGTAATTTCTCGAAGAGGGCCTGACAGGGGAGGGACTGTCTGTCTGGGAGCAGGGCTGCAGCTGGCATGCCTGGGACAGTCAGTCACTTCCAGCCCTAGCAGCATGTGAAAATTGACCGACCAGAGGAGGGCTGCCGGGGCTGGGATGAGAGGGCCTTTAGCGACCCTGTCCCGTGAAATTACGGTGGTCTGTGGAGCATCCCCTTGAGGGTGGTGGGGCGGGGTCCCTCCAAGCTGCCCCCTTCCCCACCCCGCGCCTCCCCCATCTCAGGAGGCCTGGGCTTCACAGAGGACCCCCCATCTGCCCTCCCTCCTCTCTCCTGGAGTCTTCCACCTGCACCAGCCACTCTTCTTGCAGGCCGTGGTTTGGAAACCGTAGCACCGGATCCTTTCTCTCTGGGGCGGGCTGTGAGGAGGGAAGAGGAGGTATTGGAAGCTCGGTGCTGGGGAGGGGTCCTTGCTGCCCAAGGCCCCAGGCAGACCTTTCCTCATCTCTCCCCTTTCCCCGCGATGACTTCTGCTTTTCCTCCCCCTGACACCCTCTGACTAGATCAGGCTCTAAGACCTCCCACCACCCCCTTCACACACACAGACCCAGGTTTGGGCAGAGGGGGGACTCGGGGCACAGGGGACAAGGGTGAAGGCCAGGTGTGCTAGACAGAATTCGGGCCAACCCTAAGGAAATCGGGGACAGGGAGGTGGCGGGGCCTCAGAGGAGAGGCAAGACCCAAGATGGGCCTGGTTCCGGCCCCTCCCTGTGCCTGACTCCCCTGCTTCTCCAGGAAGGGGGTGTGCTCATGGCTGTTTTGTACCTGCGGAACCCAGGGTCAAGCTGTCCCTGGTGCTGGGGAGGGAGGCTAAACATCCCTCACTGAGAGCCAGGTGGGAAGTAGAGTCAGGAGTGGCTCCTGCCTGGGGCTGGTGCTAATTCTAATTTCCTCCCTGTCCCCCTGGGGCCCGCCAAGGAGGAGCAGAGAATTCACCACAGCCCCTGCCCTGCCCCAGCCCTAACCATCTGGGTTCTCCTAGCAGGGAAGTAACAAGGAAGCGCCAGGCCCCTGGCTGAGGGGTATCTGGTGGCACCCCGGGGGAGGAGGAGGTGGAGGGCTTGGCCACACTGACTCACCAGATCAGTAAGGGACAGGCCAGTAAGGGACAGTTGAGCAGGTGGTGCTGGGACACAAGGGGCAAGGGCGGGCAGGCCAGCGGTGGCCAACGAGATGCAGTTGAGGTTTTCCTCTTTTCAGGGAATTTGGGGGGTGGGGCGGGGCCCCCCACCTTTCTGACATCAGCGCTGCCTTGGTCCCTCCTCCCGAGCCGGGGATGGTCGCAGGTAAATCGGGGTCCGGGCCAGGGGAGGTGGTGGCGGCGGGCTGGGGCGGGCTGGGTCTTTATCCTAGCTCCTGGTTCCCTCCCTTGCCCCCTCCAAGCTGGACCTGGGCCTGCCCCCCCGAAGGGACCCTCAGTTGGGCCTGGGCCTTGTCGTGAATTCTCTGCTCACCCTCTCTCCTCCGCCAGCACTAACCCTTTCTTCCCAGGTGGTCTGCGGAGCCTCCCTCAGAGCCAGGACTTCGTGGAGTCCCCGCCCCTGTCTCTCTTCCCTCCATGCAGCTATCCTCCGCCCTCCCCCGCCCTCCCAGGAGTCCTGTCACTCTCCATGTGCCCGTCCATCCACCCCTGTGCACCAGTGTCTGCTGCTGAGCCCAACCCCGAGACCCTGCTGGTTGGTGGGGCCAGGCGCCTTCCCACCTGGCCTAGCCTGGGGGGGCGGTCCCCCAAGCTCCTCAGCTACTGACTTGCAGGGGACTGGTGGGTGGGGGCATAGGCTCCAAAAGGGGCCTTGGGAGAGAACTGACACCCCTCTGCCTTCCCCACATTGGAGGTGGGGTACTCCTGATATCCACAATGGGTTCAGAAACACCACTGTACTTTGCAATTTTTGCAGGAGGAAGAAAGTGAAGTAGTTTTCTTTTTTTAAAAAGTCTGTCCTGGTGTGATTGTTTAAGGATAGGACACTGGACCCTAGTGCTTCCGTAGAGGCATAGGAGGGTGCTGGTCAGTCAGGGTCACTGCTGTGGGGACAGTTCCTGGCTACCCCGTAATCACACCAGAACCAGTTCTGGGAGGGCACTCACCAGCCCTCATCCCCAGCCCGTGGGGTCTCGAGCAGGAAGGGAAGAAGGTGCCACCTCCCGCACTAACCCTGCTCTTGATGGCCTGCAGGGTCCTCAGCTCCAGGGAGAGGGGCAGCTGGGCGGGCGGGGTCCCAGCCCGGAAACCCCCCTCCCATCACCAGCCCTACCAAGCAACCGTGACTGCAGCAGCAGGGGGGACGGCCTGTTCCCCAGCACATGACCAACTCGCCTCTCTCCCCTCTCTCCCTCTGCCTCCCTCTACACCTGGCCCAGTCTTTGTGTGCCCAGGGACCCTGCAGAAGGTGCTAGAGCCCACCTCAACGCATGAGTCGGAGCACCAGTCAGGTGCATGGTGCAAGGACCCACTGCAGGCGGGCGACCGCATCTACGTCATGCCCTGGATCCCCTACCGCACGGACACGCTCACCGAGTATGCCTCATGGGAGGACTATGTGGCTGCACGCCACACTACCACCTACCGGCTGCCCAACCGTGTGGATGGCACAGGCTTCGTGGTCTATGATGGCGCTGTCTTCTACAACAAGGAGCGAACGCGCAACATTGTCAAGTACGACCTGAGGACGCGCATCAAAAGCGGGGAGACGGTCATCAACACGGCCAACTACCATGACACTTCGCCCTATCGCTGGGGCGGCAAGACTGACATTGACCTGGCTGTGGACGAGAACGGACTGTGGGTTATCTACGCCACCGAGGGCAACAATGGGCGGCTGGTGGTGAGCCAGCTCAATCCCTACACACTGCGGTTCGAGGGCACATGGGAGACCGGCTACGATAAGCGCTCAGCCTCCAATGCCTTCATGGTGTGTGGTGTGCTCTATGTGCTGCGCTCTGTGTATGTGGATGATGACAGTGAGGCCGCCGGCAACCGCGTGGACTATGCCTTCAACACCAACGCCAACCGCGAGGAGCCCGTCAGCCTGGCCTTCCCCAACCCCTACCAGTTTGTCTCTTCCGTGGACTACAACCCCCGTGACAACCAGCTGTACGTCTGGAACAACTACTTTGTGGTGCGCTACAGCCTGGAATTCGGGCCACCAGACCCCAGCGCTGGTGAGGACAGCCCGCTCCAGGCCACTAGCCTATGCAATTTTGTTCCCATCCCACCTCCAGGCCTCTGCTTCCAGGGTAGGGGGTCCACTCTGAGTCTTGGGGATTTGTAGACAGGTTCAGGGAGGTGAAAGGTCACAACATGGTAGACACGCAGTCTAAGCACTCCACAGTTGTTAACTCAACTGAGGTGCACAGTCAGGTGACAGGGTTTGTGACTGCCCTGATTTACAGATGCAGAAATGGAGGCTCTGGATAGACAGGGATGTAGCTTATGTGAAGATTGGAACCCAGAACTCTGGGTGCCTAGCTACTGACCTAAGCTGCCTCTGCCAGGGACCCCAGGCACACCTGGTCCTGGTTGAGGTGCAACCCTGGGACACCCATTGTCGGCAGAGCAGGACACAGCCGAGCTGCTGGGGTGAGCAGGGGGAAGGCCCTTCTGTTGTACCACTTCCCACCTCCAGCTGCCCGAACCAACTCTGAGCAGCCCCCGGGAGCCTTAGTTAATCCAACCTCCTTTGCAAAAGGGGAAACTGAGGCCCCCAGAGGGAAGGGTGACCAGCTCATAGACCCAAGTCAATGCCAACATGGTCAGCATGAGCAGTGGCTGTGCTCAGGCCTTACCTCTCTGGCCTGCTTCTCCAGTGCATTTCTCTAGCCAGTCCCTACCTTATGTGGTCACCTGAGCACAGGGCATCTGCTGGGCAGAGAGGCTGGGGACGTCAGCTTCCAGGCCCAGTGGGCCCAGGGCACCTTTGTTCAGTAGGGGAGGAGCAGGGCTGCCGGGGACCCTTGCTGGGTGTGAGCCCGTCCCCACCCCCTCTCCTTTCCAGGCCCAGCTACGTCCCCACCACTCAGCACAACCACCACTGTCCGGCCCACGCCCCTTACCAGCACAGCCTCACCTGCAGCCACCACCCCACTTCGCCGGGCGCCCCTCACCACACACCCAGTGGGCGCCATCAACCAGCTTGGACCTGACCTGCCTCCAGCCACAGCTCCTGCCCCCAGCACCCGGCGGCCCCCAGCCCCCAACCTGCACGTGTCCCCCGAGCTCTTCTGTGAACCCCGAGAGGTGCGGCGGGTCCAGTGGCCGGCCACCCAACAGGGCATGCTGGTGGAGAGGCCTTGCCCCAAGGGCACCCGAGGTGAGTGCAGCAGCCGCAGCCATGACCACCAAGGCTGGGTGGGTGGCAGGGGTGCACACTCCAGCAGCTTCACATGGGCACAGCTGCCTGTGGGAATCATGTCTGACTACGTGGCAGGGTGCAGGGTAGGCCCAGCTTCAGACTGAGAGCGGCAGAGGTAGGCTGGCACCTAGCCTGGCTGAGGTGGAGCAGCCAGCTACAGGATGGGCTTGCCAGACGGGGCTTCAACATGGACCCTGAAGGAAGGCTCCACCTCTGGAGGGCAGAACAGGAAAAGGGTGGTCAGGAGAGGGGTGAATGCTGCCTCACCACTTCACATCTGCGTCTCCATGTTCCCCTCCCTGTCCCCTCACCCTGGTCCACTCCCACGCTCACACCTCCTTCTCAACCCTCCTCTGCTCCTTCCCCTGGTATCCTTATCCCTGGCTGTCTCCACAGGAATTGCCTCATTCCAGTGTCTGCCAGCCCTAGGGCTCTGGAACCCCCGGGGCCCTGATCTCAGCAACTGCACCTCCCCCTGGGTCAACCAGGTGGCCCAGAAGGTAAGAGTGTGGGTCTCTCGCAGGCAGGCATGCACTTGGCCAGTGGGTCTGAAGGCAGCTGCACTGGGGTCCACACCAGTCCTGAGAGGTGAAGGGAGGGACAGGGTGCAGAGCATAGGCGGGGAGGGCAGGCTAGCCCCCAACAGCACTGAGGTGCCCTGTCCTGGCCTCCCCAGATCAAAAGCGGAGAGAATGCAGCCAACATCGCCAGCGAACTGGCCCGCCACACTCGGGGCTCCATCTATGCAGGGGACGTGTCCTCATCGGTGAAGCTCATGGAGCAGCTCCTAGACATCCTGGATGCCCAGCTGCAGGCCTTGCGGCCTATTGAGCGCGAGTCAGCCGGCAAGAACTACAACAAGGTGGGCCCACAGAAGGGCAGATGGGCATAACTGGGGGTTTAAGCATCAGACTGGAAGCTCTGAGTGTGTCATCTGTGCGGAAGGACCCAGGCCTTCCCTGATGGACCTGGGGCTCAAGGCCCAGCTCCAGGTTGGTGGCAGACACAGAGAGTGAGCTCTCTGGGCCCTGACGTGAGCATGCTGGGGTTAGGGAAGTGGCACTGGGGGCCCAGCCTGATGCCACCCCTGTGTCTTCCCCAGATGCACAAACGAGAGCGAACCTGCAAGGATTACATCAAGGTGAGGCCCTGGCTGATGGGGAGATAGGTAGAGGTGGTAAGGAAGGGAACGAGAGCACACAGGGGACTCAGCACTGTCCCCTGCCTGCACAGGCCGTGGTAGAAACAGTGGACAACCTCCTCCGGCCAGAGGCACTCGAGTCATGGAAGGACATGAATGCCACAGAGCAGGTGCACACGGCCACCATGCTCCTAGATGTGCTAGAGGAGGGCGCCTTCTTGCTGGCTGACAATGTCAGGGAGCCTGCCCGCTTCCTGGCCGCCAAGCAGAATGTGGGTGAGTGCCACAGCCACCTGGGTCAGGCTGGGTGCAAATCCTGAGTCCCAGAGACCATGGGGGAGGCTGGCCCCCTGGTTGGGGACAGACCCTAATGGCACGTGCCCTGCCATCCCGTGCCTACAGTCCTGGAGGTCACTGTCCTGAACACGGAGGGCCAGGTGCAGGAACTGGTCTTTCCCCAGGAGTACCCCAGCGAGAATTCCATCCAGCTGTCCGCCAATACCATCAAGCAGAACAGCCGCAATGGTGAGCGCCTGGCCAGGCCTTGGGAGGGAACAGCATGGGCCACCCCTCCCACCCACCCCCAGCCCTCAGCTGCCATCTCTGCTCTTCATGGAGGGCAAGGGTTCTGCACTTCTGGCAAGTTTTATACGCTCTCAGTGGGTGCCATGGGTCTACAGAGCTGTCTCCTGGGCAATAGCTCAGCTGGACCACAGCTCCGAGAAGGCTAGGACAAGAGAGGTCAGGGATCTGCCCAGGTCACACAGGGAAAAAGAGTGGGTCAAAACCATCCCCAGCCTCTGCGCTGCCATCCAAACTGCCCAGCCATGAACAATGGTCTTGTAGCAAGGCTCCAGGCTTGGGGCCACAGCCTGGCTTCAGAAGTCTCCATGTCCAGCGTGGCTAAGGCCAATAGTGAGGCCAGGGGCCTGGATGGAGGTTGCCGGCCAAGGACAGCTGCCGCATCCCCAGCTATCCTCCCCAGGAGTGGTCAAAGTTGTCTTCATCCTCTACAACAACTTGGGCCTTTTCCTGTCCACGGAGAATGCCACAGTGAAGCTGGCGGGTGAGGCCAGCGCGGTGGGCACCGGGGGTGCCTCCCTTGTGGTGAACTCACAGGTCATCGCTGCATCCATTAACAAGGAATCTAGCCGCGTTTTCCTCATGGACCCTGTCATCTTCACCGTGGCCCATCTGGAGGTGAGCCCACAGCCGGCACTCCTTGACTGCGTGTCCCCTGCCCCAACAGCAAGTTACAGCCCATCACCTTGGGCCCCAAGCCCCAGGCACTTCTTTCCCAATGGGTGCTATCCCTGGAGCTGGGCGTGGGGTCCAGACTGTGGCTCCTGGTTCTGACACCCTGGCCACTGCTACACAACAGGCCAAGAACCATTTCAATGCCAACTGCTCCTTCTGGAACTACTCAGAGCGCTCCATGTTGGGCTACTGGTCAACCCAGGGCTGCCGCCTGGTGGAGTCCAACAAGACCCACACCACCTGTGCCTGCAGCCACCTCACCAACTTTGCAGTGCTCATGGCTCACCGAGAGATCGTAAGCTACGGTGCACTGCTCCTCTGGGGCCCATTTGCTGCTGGCCCAGCTTTGCATGGCACCCTAGGACGTGCACGATGGGAGTGGTGCCGGGGAAGCCAGCATCGGGGTGGGGGGCCGCCATCTTGTCTTGCCTGAGGCAGAGGCCCGTCTCTGATTCCCTCTGGTCACATCCACCTTCTCCCGAGGCAGTCTGGAGAAGCATGTTGCTGTCACCTTTGTCATCTCTCCACAAGCCTTCCAGAGCATGAGGAAGTGAGCGGCTGCCTGCAGTGGGGTGGGGCGGGCAAGTGGGCCAGGTGGGCAGCCCCGGAGGGCCTTGCCTACAGCTGGTGCCTGGCTGGGCCTTGCACACACCCGGTTGTGTGCAGCTAGAGGCCCTGAGCCTCCCCTGCTCCTGTCCCCAGTACCAGGGTCGCATCAACGAGCTGCTGCTATCAGTCATCACCTGGGTGGGCATTGTCATCTCCTTGGTCTGCCTGGCTATCTGCATCTCTACCTTCTGCTTCCTGCGGGGGCTGCAGACCGACCGCAACACCATCCACAAGAACCTGTGCATCAACCTCTTCCTGGCTGAGCTGCTCTTCCTGGTCGGGATAGACAAGACTCAGTATGAGGTGGGCTGGGGCCAGGCTGGGGCCCAGGCTGTGGTGGGGTGGGGTGCCAGTGCTTGGCCTCCCTCACCAGCACCTGGCCCTCCCCGCAGATCGCCTGCCCAATCTTTGCTGGCCTGCTGCACTACTTCTTCCTGGCTGCCTTCTCCTGGCTGTGTCTGGAGGGCGTGCACCTCTACCTGCTGCTGGTGGAAGTGTTCGAGAGCGAGTACTCCCGCACCAAGTACTACTATCTGGGTGGCTACTGCTTCCCAGCCCTGGTGGTGGGCATCGCAGCAGCCATCGACTACCGCAGCTATGGCACCGAGAAGGCGTGAGTATCCCCCATTGCTCCTGCTGGGTCTCTGTTCAGTGGCACCCCTCAGGCCAGGACTATTGGGTCACTGCCTTCTCTCCACCCTGGTCCATTTTCTTTACAGCTGCTGGCTCCGAGTAGACAATTACTTCATCTGGAGCTTCATTGGGCCAGTCTCCTTTGTCATTGTGGTAAGTGGCCAGCAGTGCCCCCAGCTCTGGGCTCCTTCTCTCACCTAGGCCACCCCTGACCCTGCCTTGCCTAAAGCCTGAGAGGTGATGGTTTGGGAACTGCATCAAAACTGAGTAGCCAACCAAGAGAACCAGAAGACTGGGTCTGCAGAGCCCCAGGACCAAGGCCTGATCACCCAGAGACTGGGATTGAGCCCCTACCATGTGTACTTAACACCTGGCCTATCTGCTGGCACCCTGGGGTTCTCCCAGAATGGGATTCAGAAAGGCAGGGGTATAGCAGCTGAGACCTGGCAGGGCAGGCCCTTGCCCAGAGCCCATGGAGGGGGAGGAACTCAGCCCACCTCCTTCCCCTTCCCCAGGTGAACCTAGTGTTTCTCATGGTGACCCTACACAAGATGATCCGAAGCTCCTCCGTGCTAAAGCCAGACTCCAGTCGCCTCGACAACATTAAGTGAGTCCCACCCACATCCCTATCCCCCTGGGGCTCCAAGGCTGGGCCTGGCCTCTCCCTGGGCCTCCTTCCATGGGGTGCTCATAACGCTGGCATCACACACATGGGTCTAAGTATCAGATGGGTGTTTTCTCATACTCATTATGTACCTACTTAGCGGTCTTAGGAAGCATATCATTAGCACATCCAGCCTGTGGTTTTGAGGCCAAGTTCAAACATAGATCCACTCAATGGCAATTAAAGAAAAACAGCCTGCTGAACTGGGTATAAAGTGTGGGAATAGAGTAAATGACTGCTAGAGGTGTCACCAGATAGGCTACCTGGCCCGAGGCTGCTCGACCCCAGGCTGGGGCTTCAGGGACAGGTGCTGGGCTATGCTGCCTCCTCTAGCAGGTCCCTGACCTGCCTGTCCGGCTCCCCCAGGTCCTGGGCCCTGGGGGCCATCGCACTGCTCTTCCTACTGGGGCTCACCTGGGCTTTTGGCCTCCTCTTCATCAACAAGGAGTCAGTGGTCATGGCCTATCTCTTCACCACCTTCAACGCCTTCCAGGGGGTCTTCATCTTCGTCTTTCACTGCGCCTTACAGAAGAAGGTGAGGCAGATGCCTCCACAGGACGTTCCTGTCTCAGAACAAGGCGGGAGTGAGGGTGAAGGGGAACTGGGTGCCCCTGAGCCCCAGTGCCTCCCACAGCACAGCCCTGTCTGCTGGGAGAGGAGCCAGGCTCAGGGTCAGGGAAGATTCAGCCAGACATAGCAACCTAGAGGAGCATGAAGGCAGAACAGGTCTGCAGCAGGAATGTCCTTGCCACGGTGTAGGCATGAGCCAGGCCCACGGGTGGGAGACAGCTGGGCACCAGCCTGATGGAGCATTTCCTCTGTAATGGAGCTGTAACTGTAAATTCTGTGGTGATAGAAAGGTCCCTTTTAAAATAGATGTGTTGGGGATTTAGCTCAGTGGTGCCATTGCCTGTGTCGCAAGCACAAGGTCCAGAGTTCGATCCCCGGTACAAAAAAATAATAATAATAATACAATAGAGGGCCGGGGATTTAGCTCAGTGGTTCTGATGCCTGCTTTGTAAACGCAAGGTCCCGAGTTTGATCCCCGTTACCAAACCCCCCCCCTAAAAAAAAAATAGATGTATTAAAGTCTAGATCGTAAAAGAACATGTACCAAGGAGACAACAGTAGCAGGGGAGTGCGAAGAAAGGAGTTCAGAAAAAAAGAAAGAAAGGAGCGCAGGCAGCAGGCTGGAGACCAAAGCTTCAGAAACTCAGCTGAGCCAGGTATGGTGTCACACACCCGCAGTCCCCGCACTTGGGATTGCTGTGTAGCCAGGCTACATAGCAAGACCCTGTCTCAAAAAAACAAAAACAGAAACTGAGCTGAGCTGTTTGCAGACCTTGTCCTGAAGGCACCAAGGACCTGGGCCAGGCTACTGAGGGAAAGCAGAGGCAGGAGCACAGGAACCCTGGCTGTAGGGAAGCTGGCCACGAAGGACCAGTGCTGCAGCTCAGGAGGGGCCCTTGCTTCTTACACATGTGGCACTTGGGGCTGGCTTCGATACACACAGGCACGCACATAAACACACATGCTGTGGCTCACCCAGACATCAAAACTGATTCTTGCACAGCGAGGTCTCCACAGACATCCCTAGACCCACCCAGTGCAACCTGGCCCCTTGCTTTACCCATCTGCTCGAAGCACCAATGCAGGACCCTCCTCAGGGCCCAACCCCATGCTGCCCTGGGCCTCACATCCTTCCCCAGAAAGCCATGGGCAGCTGCCTTCTCTCAGGCCTTGGCCCAAATGTCTCCTAGTGAGCCTCCCCTGACCTGTCCTAAATCCCAACACACAGCCTGCCAGCACTGCCCTATCCCTTCCTGGCCACAGCTTTCCCCACAGCACTGACCCCCTGGAACATCCTTTGAGGCACACAGTCAGCCCTCTACAAACCAACTGTGGGTTGAAAATACTTCAGAAAAAGAAATGGTGCTAAACATGTCCGGTCTGTTTTTGGTCATTCCTCCCTACACGATCCAGTGTAATAACTATTTACATAGTGTGTGCGTTATATTAGACACTGTAAATAACCTACAGATGACTTAACACACAGTTGTGCAGGACCACACTGTTCGTATAGAGAACTTGAGCATCTGCTGACTTTGGTATCTGAAGGAGTCCTGATGCCATCCCCCATACCAAGGGTGCATTATCTGCACTCAAGCTGCTCAGATCCAAGTGCTGCAAGGTAGAGGTTGGTTTTTACTGTGCCTGGCACACAGGCTCCCCCTGGTGCTCTGCTGGCTTGGGAATATACGGTGGGAAGAGCCTGGCCCCAAAGAAAGAGAGTGAGCCTGAACAGTTGGCTGTCAGGGATAGGTGACAGGGAGGGTTCTGAGCTGACAGGTCCTGAGGCGGGGAACAGCTTCTCCGGCTGGCCTGTGGGGGCTGTACCACAAAGGGGGCTGCCACCTGCTGCCAGCTGACTGTCCCCATCTATCCCCCAGGTGCACAAGGAGTACAGCAAGTGCCTGCGTCACTCCTACTGCTGCATCCGCTCCCCCCCGGGGGGAACGCACGGCTCCCTTAAGACCTCAGCCATGCGGAGCAATACCCGCTACTACACGGGCACCCAGGTACTGGGGCGGGATGGGGCCATGGTGCCCAGGAGAGCAGTCTCAGAATGATCACAGAGGACAGGTGGCCCTAAGACCCCGGCATGTGTCCCCAGAGCCGAATCCGGAGAATGTGGAATGACACAGTGAGGAAACAGACGGAGTCCTCCTTCATGGCAGGGGACATCAACAGCACGCCCACCCTGAACCGAGGTGAGAGGCATCCCTCTTCCATGGCAGCTCCTAACCCCTCCAGCTCTCAGCCCCTTGTCTCCGGGCTTCCTTGTGACCTCTGACCCTTGGGCAGGTACCATGGGGAACCACCTACTGACCAACCCCGTGCTGCAGCCCCGAGGGGGCACCAGCCCCTACAACACCCTCATCGCCGAGTCAGTGGGCTTCAACCCCTCCTCACCCCCCGTCTTCAACTCCCCAGGTGAGGGTGTTCTGGGTCCCTGTGCACGGGCTGCCCCTGGGGTCTGGGTGTGGGGAGCCAGACTCTGTGCTGACTTTCATCTTCTCTTTCCCTCCTGGCTGGCATTCAGGAAGCTACCGGGAGCCCAGTAAGTGTCTCTTTCCTGGTGGCTTTCTACATCCCGGGAGGAACACAGTGGTGGCCTTCCTCCCTCAGGGACCAGAGCACAGGAGGCCCCTCCAGCACCATGGACGGTGGCAGTGGCCTTTGGGCCGTCATGCAGAATGAGGGCCCAAATGAGGGTCTGAGCTCACACATGGGGGCGGGGCCTCAGAGATTGGTCCTTACTCCTCCACCTACTGTTGGGCAGCTGCCCTCAAGCAGGCCAGGAGGAGGGGGTGTGGGACCAGAGCCCAGAAGATGAAGGGGGGCCCCCTTCCCCAACCAACACAGCCGCCCCTCGCCCTCCTGACCAACCTTTCTGGCCCGCAGAGCACCCCTTGGGAGGCCGAGAAGCCTGCGGCATGGACACCCTGCCCCTTAACGGCAACTTCAACAACAGCTACTCCTTGCGAAGTGGAGACTTCCCACCTGGGGATGGGGCCTCAGAGCCACCACGAGGCCGCAACCTGGCCGATGCTGCAGCCTTTGAGAAGATGATCATCTCGGAGCTGGTGCACAACAACCTGAGGGGCGGTGGCAGTGGGGCCAAGGGCCCCCCGCCACCCGAGCCCCCCGTGCCGCCGGTGCCAGGGGGCGGTGGCGAGGAAGAGCCCAGTGGGCCTGGGAGCGCTGACCGGGCAGAGATTGAACTTCTCTACAAGGCCCTGGAGGAGCCACTGCTGCTGCCCCGGGCCCAGTCGGTGCTGTATCAGAGTGACCTGGATGAGTCAGAGAGCTGCACAGCAGAGGATGGCGCCACCAGCCGGCCCCTCTCCTCCCCTCCGGGCCGGGACTCCCTCTATGCCAGCGGGGCCAACCTGCGGGACTCGCCCTCCTACCCGGACAGCAGCCCCGAGGGGCCCAGCGAGGCCCTGCCCCCACCTCCGCCTGCACCCCCAGGGCCCCCCGAAATCTACTATACTTCTCGCCCACCGGCCCTGGTGGCCCGGAACCCCCTGCAGGGTTACTACCAGGTGCGGCGGCCTAGCCATGAGGGCTACCTGGCGGCCCCAGGCCTCGAGGGGCCAGGGCCCGATGGGGACGGGCAGATGCAGCTGGTCACCAGTCTCTGAGGGTACTTGAGGACCAGGGCCTGGCAGCTCCGGCCAGGGGGAAGACCCTGGGCAGGGCCCTGGTGGGAGAGGGAGGCTGGTGGAGGTAGTGGCTGGTGGACCACTCTCTCCAGCGCCCCTTGGCCATGGGCCCTAGGGTCCCCTCAGGGGGCTCTGATGTGGGGGCCCGAAGTGCCAGGGTTCACAGACAGGGTTTCCCACCAGCCACATGCACCAGCTGTTTGGGAGAAGGCCAGGGAGGAGCCCAGAGGCCCCGGGGAGTTAGGGAGAGCCCAGCAGGGTGCAAGCTGCTTCTTAACTCTCCCCCTCCCCTTATCCTGCCACCCCTGGAGGGAGCAGCAAGGGCTCTGGTCTCCCTGGGGGCGGGGCAGCTTCTGAAGTTGCCAAAGGCTTCCCTGGCTGTAGGACAGATGGACAGCAGCCCCTGCTTCCTGGAGACCAGGTCCCGCAGCCCGGGAGAAAGCCCAGCTGAGGCTGACACTGGGATGGGCCGTGGCCAGTGGCCTCAAGGTGGAACTTTCTCTGAAGCTCCTGCCCCCTTGCTGTTGTCCCACCTCCCCACCAAGCCTGCCCCACCCCCACAGTACACCCAATGACCCCTCCTGGGGTGACTCCTGATGAAGCACAACTCCTCGCGACGGCCCAGCCTAGGGTGGCTCCCAGGTCTGTGGGCTTGGCGCTCTGGGGAACAGATCTGGGGTCTGGATCTCCCTGGGGAGTGGGTCCTGGGCTTGGATCTTTCCCTGGGGGGCCCCTCACCCCTTCCTTTCTCCTCCTCCCCCACTGCTGTAAATATTTCAACGAAATGGAAAAGAGAAAAAAGACAAAAAAAAAAAAAAAAAAAAAAGAATCTCATCACTTGAAGCCACTGGCGCCCAAGGCCCAGGCCGGCCCGGACTTTCTCCGGAGCAGAGGGCGCCACCACCCCAGCAGCCAGGACTTCTCCATGTTTGTGCGCATCCCGGCCGGGGTGGGAGGGCCACCAGAGCAGCTTTTTACAATCCAGAGACAAACAAAATCTAGAAGCAACAGCGAAACAAAGAACCCGTTTCCCTCCTGGCACCCTGCTACGCACCATGTAGTCAGCCCTTGGGGTGACACCTCACAGCCTGCCCCAGGACCAAGGCTGCCTCACTCCCTCGGCCCAGCCCGGGAGACACCCTCACACCCAAAGATGCTTTTGCCAAGACGCTGTGCTCCACCCGGCCCGCTTGCTGTACATTGCTTCTGGGACTCCAGGCAGTGGGCAGAGGAGGTGGATGGGGAAAGGATGGGCAAGTGAGGGCAGAGGTTTTGCTGTGGTCGGTGGGGGTGGGGGTGGCAGTAGGGCAGCAGAGGCAGCGAGTGGTCACCTCCCCTTCACTTTCTGCCAAGCAGCCAGGATGTCTGTTCCCCAACCTGTCCCACACAGCCAGCCTGGCTGGGTGTCTCCTGAGCGCCTCCCCTCTCCCCCCAGCCCCTTCGGCGTTGTGGTCTGGCCTCCCCAGCCCTCTACCCTTCTGGACAGCATAGCCCCATTGCCACACTGGCGCAGCACCCCATTGCCATTGCTCCAGGGGCGCCCCTTCTGCCTCTGTCAAACCTCTCCTTTCTCACTCTCCTTTCTCACAAGTGCCATGAGTTTCAAACATTTCTGGGTCTCAGCCTGCTGCCGCCATGAACTTTGGGTGGGGGGGGGAGGGGCTCCAGAAGGAACTGGGAGAAGGGGACAGGTAGGTGGCTAGAGGGACCCTTTTTGCTGCTAGAAAGCCCCCTCCCTTCTCCTGGGGAGCTGGGGCTGGCTTGTCCTCACCAATCAGGAGAGAAGGGTCAGACCAAAGATGGCGGTTTGTCCCACAGGGGAACAGGCATGGGGAGAGGTGGGTGCAGTTCCATCTGTGGCTTTTTCTGGGGGAAGTCTTAACCCATTTCACCAGGAGCCCGTGGACAAGGTTGAGATGGGGAAGAGGAGGAAAGATGTGGCAGGTCTTGCCATAGGGCTGTGTGAGCAGAGCCCTTGACTTCACCAGGCCCTGAGCACCTGAGTGTGAGGGGCCAGCCTGGGGAGACAGGTGCAGAACTCTGGGCCCAAAGGTGTCAGGAGCTGCATCCTCTCCCTAGCCTGGGCCCTCTGCTGTCTCTCCAGACACGGACAATCAAGGGGAGAGAGGGTGTAGTGGCTCTTGGAATCACCTCCAGGCTGCATGGCGGGGCCCCCTGGTGGGGATGGGTACCACTGCAGTCCAGTGCAAAGCCTCCCAGAGAGCCCAGGTGTCCCTGCCCCAACCAGACCTGGTGCCTTCACGCCCCCACCCCAGCTGGCACGGTATAGACAAGGGTCTTGGTTTCTGCTCCCACTCCCCTCCTTGGGCTCCTGGATTCATTTGCTCCCAAACCTTGTTCTTTTTCTCTGGATTTTTTTCCTTTTAGATTTCCTTTGCCTTTCCTTTCTCTCCTGTCTCCACCTCTCTACCTGTGTCTTTCTCAGTGTCTCCGTGCTCCTTTCCTATTCATCCTCAATCCCCCTGTCCATTTGGGCCTCCCCCACGTCCCCAGCCCGCCCTCCCTCCCTCCTTGGTCTCCTTTTCGATATGCCAAACCAATTTTGGGTCGAGTGCATTTAACGAGAACAAAATAAAAGGCTCATAACAAGAACGTTTCAGAAAAAAACAAAAAGTTTTAAAAAAAATTGTTGAGTCAAAAAGTCAAACAATAAAGAAATTAAGATTTCTTGGAAAGATGAGTGGTGTGATTCATGGAAGGGGGCAAGAAACGGGCAGGGGCAGCTCTGTGCCCCAGAAATCTGGACTTAGGCACCCAGCCATCCCTAGGGCTGGGCTGTGGACAGCTGGGAGAACTCAGAGTCCCTGGGCTGGCTGAGCAGGCTGCGTGCAGTTTCTCTGGGAACCCTTGCGATGCTCCATCTTACAGGTGGGGAAACTGACGCTTACACTGGCTCTGGCCAGGCCACAGTACCGTGCCTCAAAGAAGCCCTTCTTGGTCTAGACATCTGTCCCCAGGCTGGTTGGAGCAAAGCCTGAGTTCATTACAGCTGATCCCTGGCCTAGACTCCCGTGTGCAGCCAACACCGTGGAATTGCATCATGCGTAGGCCATGGGGCCCAGATGTCACTTCAGTGCTCACAGACATGACTGAACAGTGAGAGAGACTGCCTTTAGCCAGGACACTCACCCCAGCCAGTCCTTCCCAGCCTCCCCATGGTGGCTGGCTCCTTCCCAACTCCTGACCTCCAGATGCTGGCGAGCCCTGGGTGGGCCCTCAATCCCCTCTCTGTTACACCCACCTCCTGGGAGATCTCCCATCTCTCGATTTACCTGAATGCTGCTGGCTCCCAAAGGGGGCTCTCCAGGCTGACGTCCATAGGAGACCCATGATACTCTCCCTGGGGTCCGGCATATCTCCTCCCCCAGGCTGCCCTGCATCCCCATGCAGCCCCTCCCTCACCCTAGCTGCACACCAAGAGTTCAGCTTGAGCTCTCCTGGACCCTTGGGGCCTGCCTGTATCCAATCTGGTGAGAGCTGTAAGGTGCTCGGACCTCTCAAAAGCCAGAGTTAACTAGCTTTCCCCATTTGGCTCCTGGCACCCCAACTCTCACCAGGACCATGCAAGTACCCTAATCAGCTACCTGTCCCTCTGCAGGCTTTTCTCAACCACAGCAACCTTGGGAACACTTCCTGTCCCTGCTTCACACTCCAATGGGCTCTCCAGCAGAAGAGGCCAAGGTCCGAACTGCAGCCCACAGCCTGCCCACAGTGCCAGCCTCGCTGCAGTAAGAACAGATGCCAGCCGCCCTCCTGCTAGCCTTGGGCCACATGCAAGGGAAGCACCGCCATGTCTGGTCAGCTGAGAAGGGACCCTGGGGCTGCTCTAGGGCTTGGGCATCCACGCTATGCCCACTCATGTCCCTACCCACCACCCACAGGCATGCAAGAGGGATGAGGCAGTCTGGCCCCAGCACCTTGATCAGGCCAGAGTCAGGGCTGTGGTTGGGCCCCTGCCCATCTGCAGCAGGTGGAGAAGGCCTTACATGCAGAGCAGTGGAGTCTGAGTGTCTCCTCTTCTTCAGACCCCAAAGGGCAGATGTGCAGGCCTCTGCCTGAGGGCGCCTGTGCTGCCTACCACCCAGCTGCCCCCGCTGCTGATATCGCATCAGGCCCTGCTGGCTTCTTCCCCACCATGCCCTTCACAAGACACTGGGACTCTCCTTACCCAATCCCTGCAGCTGCTGCTCTTTTCTATCTGTCCCATCCAGCTACCTGCCACTACCCTGCCTCTCCACCCAGCCCAGCCATCACTTCAGGCCAAGCCACCCTCCCTAGAACAGATCTCAAGAAGTCCCACATAAGCATGAGTATGACTCAGCCACAAGGAGTGCAAAATGAGACAACCCCAAACGGCACCATCAAAAAGGGTTAGAGATTATGCACATTCATTCAAACACAGTGCCAGGAACCCACTAAAGCCTAGGGTACCAAAGGGACCAGTAAATGACATGCAAGTATGTTCATAATATTAAATGTAAAAAGCTGGATAGAAAAGAGCAGGCCTGAGCCTGCATGGTGAGCACCTGTAATCCTAGCACTTGGGAGGCTGAGGCAGGAGGATCTTCATGAGTTCAAGACCAGTGTGGGCTAGAGTTCCAGGCCACCCTGAACTAAAGGTGAGAACCCGTCTCAAAAATCCAAACTTGCCAGGCATGGTGGCACATGCCTGTAATACCAGCACTCAGGAAGCTGAGGCAGGAGGACTGCCACGAGTTCAAGGCCAACCTGAACTATATAGTGAGATCCTGTCTCACAAAATCAAACAAACCAAAAAACCCAAAAACTAAATAAAGACAAGGTAAAATAAGATCCTATTTTTGCTTTGTTTTTAAATGACATATGCATGCAAAGAGTAGACATATACAAATTGTGTATATACACATATAAATTGTATATATAGTCTAGAAAGTAAATGCTACACACTGGAATATTCAGTTCATCTGTATTGGGAGATTTCTTTTTACTTTATTTTTTAAATGTTTTTGCTTTAAACATCTGTTACTTCTGTAAGAGGGAAAAGTATTTATGTGTCCTCCTCGTTATATGAGAACAGAGGCCTGGAGAGATCAATACGACTGGAAGAAAGAAAAGGGTGAGCTAACAGCACTGATTGTAGTGTGGTAACTTTTAACACAGTGTGGTGTTGGTACAAGAGACAACCATCGCTTCTCGGCCTTTTGGCTAAGATCAAGTGAAGAAGAGACAACCGTGGAAGACTTGTGAATCGGTGGAAATTTGCTCTGTGACCAAGCCAGCATTTTCAGACACAGAGATGGATAAATCCAGGTCTCAAATTCTGTGGCCCTTTCTCGCTCTCATTTTTATTTTTTGGAGACAGGGTCTCACTATGTAGCCCAAGATGGCCTCGAACTCACAGCAATCCTGCTGCCTCAGCCTCCTGGCTGCTATGATTATAGGCATATGCCACCACACCCAGCCCTAAATCCATTAAACTTTAACCTAAATTATTTTATGAAATATATACATATATATGTATTTTTTTAACAAAGTAGAGGAAAACTGCTCTGCCTGCTCATTTCTGTAAAACTTGTCTAGCTTAATGAAAACAGCTGGATTCTTACACACAGACTCATGTAATGATTTGCTGAGTTGTTGTGGGGTTTAGGGTTTTTCCGTTTTGTGTTTGTTTACCTACAGTACTTACTTAGAAAAGGGAGGCATGTTTTAATAACCTTTACAGATACCTGGGGATATTCCACTTTGTAACTGCACAAAAACTCAGCAAGGGGCATATAACTCAACAAGTTAATTGCAATATGGACTACAAAACTGCATCATAAGCCTTGGATAACCCATCATATTAAAACCTATTGTCCATTTTACAATTTTATTTGCTTGGTTTTTTTCCTTTTTGTTGTTTGTTTTGTTTTGTTTTGTTTTGAGACAGTCTCCTTATGTAGCCCAGGCTGGCCTCAAACTAGCAGCAATCCTCCAGCCTCAACCTCTGAGTGCTGGGATGATGGGTGTGCACCACCACACCCAGCAGACAATTTTAATAGATCTTATCCCCATGCATAATTTTGTAACATCATAAATTGGTCTTCAGGAAAAACTGATCTGCTGATTTCATAACATTTCACTATATAGTATTTTAAAAGCATATTGGTTAATATCACTACTGACTCATCAGCATTAAATATTGAAAAACTATTAAGCTCATGGTGGTGAGTAGAAGCTTTCTAAATTTCTAAGTTTTACAGTTTGTCACTATCAGTTATTGGCCGTGGGTGATCAGGTTACTTCATTCATTTCTGAGAAGATGCCTGTCACAGATCCTCCCAGCATTCTGTGAAGCTGAGGCAGGAAGATCACAAGTCCTAGCACAGCCTGGGCAACCTAGTAACTTGGTGAGATACTGTCTCAAAAATACAGAAAAGAAAAGGGCTGAGGATGCAGCCCAGTGCAAAAGCCCTGGATTCAATCCCCAGTACTGCGGGGGAAAACATCCTAATCTGAACAGTGTTTCGTCAAAAAGACCTGCCAGTTGCACCTCAGTGCAAAGGACCTGTGAGCTTTACCTCAATTCTCACCAGCCTCCAGCAAGCAATGCTGCAGTGCTGGAACTCCCACCTCCCCACACAGAACCCCAAAAACAGGCAAGACAGGACCAGTCTGTGACGTGACTGACACTTTCCCCTACCTTCTCAAAGACATTGCTGAGTGAAATGGTGTTGGTGTAATGTTGACTGTAAGGCAGTTTGGTGTCAGCACCTTGACTCCTGCTAAGGTGCCAGCAGGCTCACACACACACACACACCCCTTGCTTTTGTACCAGTAATGCAAATAACAGCACAGGGAAAACTAACAGGACAGAGCTGATGCCATGGGCCTCCTGAGGGTTCCTGGGAACTCAAGGGATTCCACTTTGAGAACCACTGGACTGTCAACAAACAGAACTGGGACAATTGGGTCTCCCCATGTAAAGAATTAAGTCATAGCCCTGTCTCACATTGTAAACAAAAGCAAATTCAAGGTAGATTTTTTTGGGAGGGCCAGGGATCAAAGTTGGGACCTTGTGCTTTAGAGGCAGGTGGCAGAACCACTGAGGTAAATCCCTGCCGCCGCCCCCCACACCCCGTTTTTTGAAAGAGTCTTGCTATGTAATTCAGACTGGCCTTGAACTAACTATGTAGCCAGGCTGATTTTGAAATCATAGTGATCCTCCTGCCTGAACCTCCCTAGTGCTAGGGTTACAGATGGGTGCCACTTCTCTCTCTTTCTTTGGTTTTTTGAGACAGGATCTCACTCTGTAGTCCAGGCTGGCCTTGAACTATCAGCACTCCTCCTGCCCCAGCCTCCCAAGTGCTGGGATTATAGGCATGCACTACCATGCCCAGCTAAAACATGGGATTTCATATTGAATTTAAGGTAGGATTTCTTGCCTCCAGGTAGACAAGACACAAAATTCACAAACTATAAACAGATAACAGAAAAACAGATACTAATTCCGATGACATTAAAATAACAATGCTTAGAAACTGAACAGCAAGACGTGATAAACACAAAAAGGCAAGCCTCGGAGTAAGAACTCATTAAACAGAAGACAATCCAGAAGACAACTGGGCAGAGATGTGAACAGGCAATTCACATAGAGAAAAGCTCACATCACGAATTGTGTAAACACAGCAACCTCACTAGTGACCAGAGTAATGTGGCAGTAACATACCATCCACACAGAAGTGTGCGGCTTCCACTACCAAGTGTCAAGGGCAATGAGCAACAAGAACACATATGGCAAGGGCCAGGGATTTAGCTCAGTGGTTATGCCGCCTGCTCTGCAAGTGCAAGGACCAGAGTTCAATCCCCAGTACCAAAAAAAAGAAAAGAAATTAAAATTTGGGCAGGGGATTTAGCTCAGTGGTTTCACCGCCTGCTGTGCAAGCGCAAGGACCCAAGATTGATCCCCGGTACCAAAAAAAGGAACACATATGGCAGAGAAGTACCTGGATCACTCTGAAGGGCAAAACTGGCATAGCTAGAAAAGTAAGTAGGCGATCTGATGTCCTGACCCTGGAATACAGCATTGTGAGGAGGAGAAGGAGGGAATGGGTCCCTGGGACCCAGGAAGGATTTGAAGTGAGAATTGAAGTCCATGGGGAGAGTGAAGAGATTTCAATGAAGAGGAGGAAAGTAGCAAGCAGCACTCCCTCTCAGAGCCTCAATTCATGGCATGGGAACAGTGGGTCAAACCTGCAGATGAATGGTGACTACTGGTGGCCCCAAAGGCCTCCACAGAGAAATGAACAATTGGAATTGAGCAGTGGACACAGTGGACTTCAGTAGCTGGTGAGTTAGGGTTCAGATGTCACCCAGGAGAGGGCAATTGGCTGGTAGCCATCTTGGAGAGGGGCTAACTGAGCTTGGAACTCAGAACAGCTACAGGCTGACTCCATCTAGTGGCTCCTGATGTCTTGGTGAAGGTGCTGAGTTCAAGTCAACAGGAGGTCAGGGAGCAGAGTTCAAGTAAGGAGGAGGCACACGGAATGTTGCAGGCTCAACAAACCTGGTTCCAGCCTCATAGCCAGAAACCAACCTGAACTTTAGAGGAACTAAAGGGGCAGGCTGGCTGGGATTATCCACTATCCCTCTGTAAAGCTATGGCTGGCTTGCTGGGATTAATCAATTCAGATGCGGATTCTGTCTGCCCATGTTGTCTACCACTGACAGCAGACACACTTTGAATTGTACTTTTATTTCTTTTGTTTCTTTTTTTCTCTTTTCTGGTTTTTGTTCTTGTTTTGTTTTGTTTTTTCCTGATTGTTTGAACATGGTTTCTAGTTGCTTTTTTTTTTGGTACCGGGGATCAAACTCGGGACCTTGCGCTTGTGAGGCAGGCGCCGGAACCACTGAACTAAATCCCCGGCCCTAGTTGCTTTTTTTTAAATGTTGATGTTCTGCTCTGGTTTTTATTTCTTCTTTCTTTCCATCTTGTCTTCTTCACCAGTTTCCCACAGTGTGTATGATCGTCCTTTGTTCTCCAGCCTTGCTTCTAATCTTTCCTCTTCTTCTATTTCTCTACCCCCACCATTAAATCTTCTCCCCTAAGGATAAAATCACCATATTAAGGGCTTTTTTATTACATACAATTTTCTGGTTTGTTTTAGATTTTGTTATATAACCACAAATCTAGTATATATGGTTAAAGGTGACAAATTAATAATTACCATAGTTTGTCATCTCATAGGCTGTGTTTGATGCTATTGTTATTGCTGATTGAGCTACTTTAGCCAAGGTGACATAATTGTGCTAATCACTTGTTCTTTCTGGTATACCAAGACTGAGATGGCATAAGGGTCTTAAAAAAAAAAACAACAACCATAGGCCAGTGCTAAAGAACCAGCGGCTGGGCCAAGTAGGCAGAAACTTCTCATGCCCAATAAATTAAAGAGGTAGGATCTTGCAACAGACTCAAAACCCAAAAGGCAGCTACACCTAGAAGACACCTCTGAGAAGCAGTCATTTCCTAAGGGTTCTCTATACTGTCAATAAAGCTACTCACCACAGGCTATTTACAAGCATCAACCCAAGAATTAAACTTAAAAAAAATAGAAAATGAGAAGACGCTTAAACAAGATGCAATGCTCTCCCAAACTTTCAACTCATCAAAGGCAAATCCAGGGGGCAATTAGGTGGAACAATCTGAAAGCCACCTATCTGGACTCTCTGAAATGGTAACAGCAGAAATAACAAAGAAGATGAACAAGGCTCTAGAGAAAAATCAAAGCAAAAATAACTTATCAGATAACTACAGAGATGGTGACCAGAATGAAAGATATGCTTAGGGACTCTAGAGCAGATATAGGAAAAAAGGCGGGGGGGGGGGGGAGAGAAGCAGAGAAGCTCAGGAAAATGAAGGAAACCACAAATGTCCAGCAAAGGAAAGAAATGGAACCCAAGAAACAGATTCAAACAGATATCCAGGAGATTAAAAACTCCATTGAGGGGCCGGGAATTTAGCTCAGTGGTTCCAGTGCCTGTCACACAAGCACAAGTTCCTGAGTTCGATCCCCAGTACCAGAAAAAATAAAACCTCCATTGAAAGTATACGCAGCAGAAGGAGCCAATGTGAGGGTAGAATATCAAATATAGAAAACAGGACTGCAGTCAGTGATCATGAAAAGAGAGATCTCTTAAGAAATAGCAAGGGGGGCCAGGTGCAGCACCTGCCTGGCAAGTGCAAAGCCCTGAGCTCAATTCCTGTACCAAAAAAAAAGCAAGGGACAAGAAATCAGTCCAGCACCTGCTGCTAGATGATGCAAAGAAGAATAACATAAGATTGATCAGAGTCAAGGAAACAGCAGGAGATAGTGCAATTGACATAAAAAACCTGTCTACAGCAGTAATGGCAGAAAACTTCTCAAACAAGAAAAAATAATTTGATGTACAGATAAGTGAGGCATATAGAACTAGTCATGATAAAAAAAAAAATCCTCCCCAAGGCAAATTATATTCAAGATTCCAGAAACTCAACAAAAGAACAGAATATCAAAAGCTGTGAGAGAAAAGAAACAAATCACCAATAAAGGAAAGTCCATCCAAACCACATCAGACTCCTCAACACAAACCTTCAAGTCAAGGAGAGCTTTGAGTAATGTATTTCAAGCCCTAAAGGAAAATAACCTCCAACCCAGACTGATGTACCGCAAAAAACTATCTTTCAAAATTGATGAAGAGCCGGATGTGGTGGTGCATGTCTGTAATCCTAGCACATGGGAGGCTGAGGCAGGAGGATCACTGCAAGTTTGAGGCCACCCTTGGCTACATAGTGAGTTCAAGGCCAGCCTGGACTACATAGTGAGACCCTGTCTCAAAAAAACATGATCAAAGAAAAGAAATTGATGGAGAAATAAAATACTTCCATGACAAAGAATTCCTGAAGAAATTCATGACCACCCAATCAGTGCTCCAAAATGTTCTGAAGGATATTCTAGAAAGAGATAACAAGGATTACAACTCCATGAACCCCAACAGAATGAATCTACCAGGCAAGGCAAGAAATTAAACAGAATAGGAATGAAGGAAGCCAGCAACAGGAAAACAGTATGACACGGATAAGCCAATACATATCAGTTATAACCATCAGTGTTAATGGTTTCAATTCACCAATCAAAAGAAACAGACTGGCAGAATGGATCAAGAAGCAAGATCCAGGGCCAGGGATTTAGCTCAATGGTGCCACCACCTGCCTCGAAAGCATAAGGTCCTGAGTTTGATCCCTGGTAACCCCCTACCAGAAGAAAAAAAGAAATAAAAGCAGCTAGATTCAACAATACACTGCATATAAGAAACACATTTAATTCAAAAAGAAACTCATAGACAAAGTCAAAGGATGAAAAACAATAATCCATGCAACAGGAACCCCGAAAAAAGCAGGGATAGCTATTCTATTTGCAGACAAAGTGGATTTCAAGCCAAGACTGATTAAGAGAGACAAAGAATGTCACTACATCTTTATAAAGGGAACAATCCAAGAGGAAGAGATAACAATCATACATATATGTGCACCATACAAGAACACCCAACTATATAAAATGACTATTAACAGACATGAAAAATCAAACAAGCACTAAAGAGTTGTAATGGGGGACCTCAATACGCCACTGTCACAAACAGATCAACTAGAAAAAAATCAACAATGAAATATGAGTCAGCCGGGAATTTAGCTCAGTGGTTCTGGCAACTGGCTCGCAAGCACAAGGTCCCAAGTTCGATCCCTGGTACAAAAACAAACAAACAAACAATGAAATATGAGAATTGAACCAAACTGTTGAACAAAATGGGCTTAGAAGATGTCTACAGAGTGTTGCACCCCCAACAGAATATACATTCTTCTCAGCTGCACATGGGTCAGTCTCTAAAACAGAACACATACTAGCCTACATAGAACATGCTTAAGTAAAATGTAAAGGAAGTGAAATTATCCTGTGCATATTATCAGACTATAGTGCAATGAAATTGGAAATCAATGGCAAAAGAAACCACAAGAACTTCATGAACACATGGAAATTAAATAACACCCTCTGAACAACCAATGGGTCACAGACGAAATTAAAGAAGAAATCAGACAGTTTCTACAATTAAATGATCATGCCACTGTAACACACTGGAACTTATGGGACCCAATGAAAGCAGGCCTACCAGGGAAATTTATAGCGGTGAATTCCCACATCAGAAAAACACAGCAGGCTCAAACAGCCTAACGTTGAACCTCCAGCTTCTAGAAAAAGAAGAATAAGTCAAGCCCAAAGCTTGTACAAGGGAGGAAATTATAAAAATCAGAGCAGAAATTAATGCAATGGAGACTAAAAAAAAATACAAAGAATCAATGAATCAAGGAGTTGGTTTGTTGAAAGATTAAATAAAATTGACAAACCCTTAGCCAACCTTATCCAAAAAAGCAAAGACTCAAATCTATGCAATTAGGAATGAAAAGGGTGAAATCACAACAGATCCTGCAGAAATCCAGAAGATCATCGATATCTATTTTGAGAACTTGTATTCTAATAGGATGGAAAACATACAAGAAAGGGACAAATTCCTAGATACACATGAATTACCAAAACTGAATCAAGAAGATATAAAAATTCTAAATAAACCAATATCAGCCAATGAAATTGAAGATGTAATTAAAAACTTACCAACAAAGAAAAGCCCAGGCCCTAAATGATTCACTGCTGAATTCTGTAAGAAATTTAGAGAAGACCTAATGCTGCTACTTCTCACACTCTAATGAAATTGAAAGGGAAGCAATACTCCCAAATTCATTCTGGGAAGCAAGCCTTACCCTGATATCAAAATCAGAGCAGGATCCAACCAAAAAAGAGAACTACAGGCCACTCCAAAATCCTCAATAAGATACTGGCAAAAAATATGCAGCAAGTCATCAAGAAGGTTATGCACCATGACCAAGTAGGATTCATCCCAGGTACAGGGATGGTTCAATATATACAAATCAATAAATGTAATTAATACACTATATTAACAGACCCAAGGACAAAAACCATATGATCCTCTCAATAGATGCAGAAAAAGCATTTTACAAGGTCCAACACCCATTCGTAATAAAAACTACAGAAAATTGGAATAGTCTTTATCTCAATCTGATAAAAGCCATCTATGACAAACCAACAGCCAACTTTATACTTAATGAACAGAAACTGAAAACTTTCACTCTAAAATCAGGTACAAGGCAAGGGTATCCACTGCCACCACTCTTGTTAAATATAGTTCTAGAAACATTAGCCAGAGGAATTAGACAAGAGAAAGAAAAGGAATAAGGATAGAAAGGAAGAAGTTAAATTATCATTATTTGCGGACAGCATGATACTCTACATAGAAGACCCCAAAAGCTCCACCAAGAGACATGTAGATTTAATAACCAAATTCAGTAGCACAGCTGGATACAAAGTCAATACTCAAAACTCAATAGCCTCGCTATACTCGAATAAGAAACTCACTGAGAGAGAAATTAGGGAAACAACGCCTTTCACAATAGCATTAAAAGAAATGAAATACCGCCGCCTGCCTGGCAAGCGGAAGGACCTGAGTTTGATCCCAGGTACCAAAAAAAGAAAAAAAAGAAAAAGAAAAAAAGAAATACCTAAACATAAGTGTTTCTCAGGATCACCCTCACCCACCAGAAAAGTAATTATAGGAAGGAAGAGAAAAAAGAATTTAAAATGTGCTAGGGCTATCTGTTGATCAAACAGAAAAGTTAAACACACTGTGACAAATACTTTAGGAAGCTCACTCAGTATCTATTCCAACCACCTCTCCCTTTCTTCGCAGAGGCCAAATTTTTTTTTTTTTTTGGTACCAGGGATCAAACTCGGGACCTTGCACTTGCGAGACAGGCGGCAGAACCAGTGAGCTAAATCCCTGGCCCACAGAGGCTAAATTTAAACCAAAGTACACAGTACCCCAGCTCCCTTACAAGGATGACAGGAAGAAAAAGTCCTGATCAATGAGCTATAGAACAAAGCACCAAGGGACACCAAGAAAGGATGGAAAAGTGTGCGCCCTTTACCTTTCCCCTACTTAATGGCTGGAACAGAAATGGCATACCTGGATATACAACAGCCATCTTGAGACCTTAAGGACTGTTCTAAGAAAGATGTAGCAGAAAAACAAAAGGAGTCTGCTTCTTTAGGACATACTTACTCAAGCACTGCACAAACCCTGTACTACCTTTTTGTTTTATGGGCTGGAGTCTTATATCACAGCATGTTGTCTTTTCTGTTACTTGCAAAGTCACATTTCTAACACAGATTATTGAATACTTGTAAGATATCAGATAGATAAAGGTGACAAATTAGAAGAGCAGCAGGTGATGGGAATTGGAAAATGAACAAGCACAGAAGACTGGAAAGCTGTGAAAGCCTGTAAGATTATGAAATACCTCATCTCCTATGTTGTAGCCTTAATTCAGTCCTAAAATTGTGCCTAGGGAAGTTATCAAATGAAAAACATGCATTTCGGGCCGGGGATTTAGCTCAGTGGTTCCACCACCTGCCTCGCAAGCGCAAGGTCCTGAATTCGATCCCCAGTACAAAAAAAAAAAAAAAAAAAGGAAAAATGTGCATTTCCATTAATTTAAATGGGAAAAGTGTTCAATTCCAGTCTAAGGCACTCAGATGTTTTATCATTTTTATTACATAAAAATAGTGTAAAAGAAAAGCAATAGACTCCCATACATTATTATCCTGCTTATAAATTTTAAAAAAAGAAATACCTAGGAATCAATCCAATGAAGTAAAAGACCTCTACGTTGAAAACTACAGTACAGGGCCGGGGATTTAGCTCAGTGGTTTTGCTGCCTGCTGCGCAAGCGCAGGGACCTGAGTTCAATCCCTGGTACCAAAAAAAAAAAAAAAAAAGAAAAAAGAAAACTACAGTACTCTGAAAAAAGACATCAAAGAGGCTATCAGAAAATGGAAAGATATCCCTTGTTCTTGGGTAGGAACAATCAATATAGTAAAAATGGCCATATTTCCAAAGTTATTATACAAATTTAATGCAAGTCCAATCAAAATTCCAACAACAGGGCTAGGGATTTAGCTCAGTGGCCCCGTGCCTGCCTTACAAGCACAAGGTCCTGAGTTCAATCCCAGGTACCAAAACAAAAGATAGAAAAAATACTCCTAAAATTCATTTGGGACCAGAATAGTAAAGGCAATGCTGGGCAACAAAGGCAAGGCAGGGGGCATCACAATCCTGATTTGAAATTATACTACAAAGCTACTGTGATAAAAACAGCATAGTGGGACGGGGATTTAGCTCAGTGGTACCACGCTTGCCTAGCAAGTGCAAGGTCCTGAGTTCGGTCCCTGGTACCAAAAAATAAAAAAGCAAACAAAAAAACAGCATAGTACTGGCAAAAACAAAAACAAAAAAACAGACCTGAGGATCAATGGAACAGATTAGAAGATGCAGAAACAACTGTAGACACACTCAAGCACCTTATCTTTAACAAAGGAGCAAAACACCTTCACTGAAAGACAGCCTCTTTAATAAATGGTGCTGGAAAAACCGGCTTTCCACATGCCAAAGATTGAAACCAGACCCATGTATATCACCATACACTAACGTAAAATTGAAATGGATCAAAGATCTGAATATTGAAACAGAAACATTTAATCTGCTGGAAGATAGAATAGGTAGAACTCTCAAAGATAGTGGTATAGTAGACTTTATGAACAAAACCCCGATTGCACAGGAACTATCACAAAGAATCAACACCTGCGATCTCATCTTATTAAAAAGCTTTTGAGGGGCCGGAGATTTAGCTCAGTGGTTTGGGCGCCTGCTGCGCAGGTGCAAGGACCCGAGTTTGATCTCTGGTACCAAAAAAAAAAAGCTTTTGAGGGGCCGGGGATTTAGCTCAGTGGTTCTGTCCTCTGCCTTGCGAACCCAAGGACCGGAGTTCGATCCCCGGTACCAAAAACAAAAAGCTTTTGGACAGCAAGAAAAACCACCAAGAGTGACAAGACAACCCACAGTGTGGGAAAAAAATTTTGCCAACTGCTCTTCAGACAAAGGACTACTATCTAGAATATATAAAGAAAAAAAAAAATCAGGCCTCTCAAATTTAAAGACCCAATTCAAAAATGGGTGTCTGAAATGAATACACACTTCTTATACAAAGAAGTAGAAACAGCAAATAAATATATGAAAAAATATTCAATATCACTGGTCATTTAAGAGATGCAAATTAAAACAACACTCAGATTCCATCTCACTCCAGAAAGAATGGCTGTTAGCAAGAAATCAACCAATAACAAACGCTGTTGGGGCTGTGGGGAAAAAGGAACCCCTCTCCACTGCTGGTGGGAGTGTGAACTGGTGCAACCACTGTGGAAATCAGTGTAGAGATTCCTCAAAAAACTAAAACTAGAGGTTCCATTCAACCCAGCTATTTTCCTTCTTGGTATCTTCCCAAAAAAATTAAAAGCATCATAGCACAGTGATATAGTCACACCTATGTTTATAGCGGCACAGTTTGTAATAGCTAAATCTTGGAATCAGCCCAAATGCCCACCAACTGACAAATGGATAAAGATGTGGGTTTTTTATACAATGGAGTACTATTCTCTCATAAAGAAGATAAAGGATGAGCTTGAGACATTTATAGCGAAATGGATGGACCTTGAGACCACACTTAAGTGAAATAAATTGGATACATATGTTTAAAGACCGCACTGTTTCTCTTGTGTGAGAAACCAGAAGTGGAAATAAGGACTAAAATGCATAATAGATATTTGGAAATGGAAAGAAAATATTCAAATGGGAAGGGGAACAAGAGAGAAGGGGGAAAGGAAGGGACAAGAAAAAAAGTAGAAGGAAAAGATGGAAACAAAGCTTTTGTACATAGGAAAGGGAGGGGGAGTTAAGGGAAAGGGGAAATGGGAAAAAAAGAAGAGGAAGGGTATATCATGTACAGATGCAAATTCCCTATGATGAGTGTTATTGTTATATATAATCTAAAATGTACCAATAAATGTTTTGCTTCAAAAAAAAAGAAAAGTAAGTACTCCCACTGGGCATGCTAACATACACCTGTCATCCCAGGACTCAGGAAGCTGAGGCAGGAAGACTGCCATGAGTTTTAGCCCAGCCTAGACTACACAGCAAGACCGAGTCCAAAACTCCTTCACACCTACGCAATGGGACGAATACCACGATGTACACGGCAGCATGATGTGCAATGACAGAGAACTGAAAACACCCTAAATATAAAGCCAAGTGGTGGGGATAAGTGAGCAGTGTCCACAGAACATCTGTGGCAACGGGAATGTTCTTATCCTGCAGCCCAACGTGGCAGCCACCAGCTCAGCCAGCCTCTGAGCATGCACAGGTGGCAGGTGGAACTGGGGATGGGATTCTGTGTTTGCTCGAGACAGGATCTCCCTGAGTTGCCCCAGCTGCCCTCCACCTTGGGCCCTCCTCCCTTGGCTGCATGGAGCAGCTGGGATCACAAGCATTGCACTATCGCACCCAGCTCAAAGCTTTCATGTTACTTTTGTCTAATTTTAATCTAGTCAGCTGTGGCCACCTTACCAGACAGCTAATGAAGTGTTGAACATAAATGAATTAGAGCTACATACCTGTTTCGATATAGCTCAATCTCAAAAGGTATTAACACTGGATGGAAAAAGAAAGTTTCAGAGAGGAGGGCTGGGGCAGGGGTGAAGCTAAGCAAGAGGCAAGAGTAAAAATAGGCCTCAGGGGCACACAAATATGAGCCTGAGTAAGCACAGCCTTAGCAGTTTAGGTTGGCCTCAAACCTGCAGCAACCTTCCTGCCTCAGCCTCCTGAGTGCTGGGGTTGCAGGCATGCACCACCAAGCCTGGCAGCACCTCCTTAAATTTTGATCCCCAGTGTGTTGCCTGCCTCACCCTAGAACCACCCCTATCAGAATGAAGCCAGTATCACAGCACATCAGGGCTCCCCAAGACGACCATGGTCACCAAGACCACCCTGAGCTGTGTGGCTGATTAGAAGGGCTCAGGCACATGCACAGCTTCTGTTTATTTCAGCACAGAGGGTGGGTGGGCTGAAGTCTGAGGGACACCAGGCACTAGTGTCCCCTAGTCCTCCTTCGTGGAGCCCTGCAGGATGTAGGAAATAGAGGAGGAAGGCCATTAGCGGCTCAGCGGCCAGGGTATTTATTAGGGCTGACTGTGCACCAAAACTTGATTCCAGAAGGAACACAGGAGTCAAGAGAAACCACAGGGTCTGTACAACCAGTTTAGGGGAGGTGCTGCCAGAGAATGGCAGGGACGCTGCTGAAATCTGAGACCCCAGATAGCAGGCTGGGCCAACCTTGAACACAGGCCTTTAAAGAGCAGCTTCAGGCCTGCTGTGTTCAGCCTTGTGGGCACCAACATCATTTACATAAAATTACAGGATGCAGCCAACAATACCATGCATTATCTGAAGACATCCCCTTAGTTACTTTCCTCATTGCTGGGACAAAATACTTGACACCCACAGGTTAAAGAAGGAAAGGTTTATTTTGGCTCACAGTTTGTAGAGGCTTCAGTCCATAGTTGGCCTCCAATGTGGGGCAGCATGGCAGAAGGGTATCAGAGGAGAAATAGTCCATGGCAGGGAGGGGAGGAGGCAGGAAGCAGTGAGCTCCACTTTCCCTTTTATCCCATCCAGGCTACAAGCCTATTGGGTGGTGCCACCCACACCCACAACAATGCTAAACCAATCAGTGGACTGATTTAGTTATTACACCCTTAATCCATATTCATACTCCCTAAATGCAGCCATCTGCAAAAAGCCCCACCTGTGAGTGCATGAGGCTTGGGGCTAGGAAATGGGACATCTAAATACAAGATTTAGCTCAGTGGTTCTGGCGCCTGCCTCGCAAGCGTAAGGTCCCGAGTTTGATCCCCGGTACCAAAAAAAACCCAACAAAACACACATAAATACAAGCCATAACACACACATATAAGAGATATACAATACACACACCAAAGCCAACGCTAAGTTGGGAGTTACACATGAGGAAAAGTGGAGAGAAAGGGCTTTGATATAGGGATAGATGAAACCCTATAACAGTACCCTAATGTTTTTCCTCTTAACCTGGCAATGAGTAAAGGGGTATCTGGCTATGGTGTTCCTTGTGCCTTCTAGTGGACACACATACCTCCAGCAGTACTTAAGAACAGTAATACTAGCTAGGCATGGTGGTGCACACCTGCCATCCCAGCACTCAGGAGGCTGAAGCAGGAGGATCACAAGTTCAGGCCAGCTTGGGCTACACAGAAAACTTTGTCTGAAAAAAACTATAAAGAAACATGGTCACCTGGAATGGCCTCTATGAGAGGGACATGTGAGCTGAACCATGAGGGAGGGAAGGGACATTCTAGGCAGAAGGGACAGCAGCTGCAAAGCTCTGCAGCAGGAAGGAACCTGTGTGCTGATAGAGTGGAGGTAAGGACAGCAGGGCTGAGTGGTGACAGAAGGAGGAGACAAAACCAGGGCTGAGAGGTGAGCCAAGGCCACCAAGCAGGGCCTCCAAGCCACAGTAAAGATCTTAGATTTCCTAAGTAGGATAAGCCTTGAAGGTTTTAAGCAGAGTAATGACATGACTGGTTTACAACTGAAGATTTTAGCTAGTTGTATGAAGAATGCACTATGGACAGTACCAAACATAGAATGCTTGGGCTGATAAACTTTTCTGGTGGTATAAAAGGCTGGAGCTGGGGATAAAGGGGGGGAAATTCCATAATGCAAAAGGAAAACTACAAAGTTACAATGAATAATTTGGTGGGGGGGAGCTGAGCCAGGGTCTTGCTATGTACCCCAGGCTGGCCTTGAACTCACGGAGATCCTTCTGCCTCAGCTTCCCTAGTGCTGGGATTATAGGTTTGGTTTTGTTTTCTTAGTACCGGAGATTGAACTCGGGACCTTGCACTTTCGTGGCAGGCGGTAGAACCACTAAGCTAAATCCCTGGTCCCTTGTTTTGTTTTTTAAAGATAGGGTCTATGTAGCTCAGTCTGGCCTCAAACTCAGAGACCCTCCTGCCTCAGCCTCCTGAGGCTGCCATCACAGGTGTGTACCACCACACCTGGTTAGAATGAATGTTTAAATGTCTAAAAAACATACTATGACAATTTCATTCATCATTAAATTTAATACTCATAGTCAAATCCTACTTGAGAATAGATTGCCTTGATCACAAAAATTTCCAAGTATGTCTAAGATTGCTAAGAAATCAAGCCAATTATAAATGTGAATTTTCTTTCAGCCTATTGCAAAAGAAAAAGATTTTTTTAACAGCTGAAAGTCTTTTAAACTTAATGAGAAATGTAAATACAAAAAAAAAAAAAAAAATGCCTGGCACAGAAAGGTCTTAAAACTAGTAAAGCCACAGAGGTGACCAGGTGAGAGACAGGGTGGCTCAGATCAGGACAGGGCTCAGGGGGACCCAGAGGAAGGCTGAGAATGGGATCTTGGAACAGAGAGGCCAAATGACAAGGCAGCAGCCATGCCAAGAGCTGCAAGAAGTTTCCATCTGTGCCTTTTTGAAACAGGGTCTTGCTATGCAGTCCAGGCTGGCTTTGAACTCACAAGGCCTTGAACTCATGGAGATCTTCCTGCCTCAGTCTCCCAAGTGCTAGGACGACAGGTGTACGGCATCACACTGGAAGGACTTGGGCAAAGGCTTTACACTGGGAGTTGCCTGATAAATCTGTACAGAAAAGAGGTTACTTCAGCTAGTTTGAAGTTGGGGCTGAGTGGCTAATAGGAAACAGTGTGTAGGCAGAACTCTGTGGGCAGAGTTCTCATCCTGGGTGTGACCTGACTATATGTTTCCTATCTTCCCTCCCACAACACAGTAGCCACTTGTCATAGGGGCTTGTGGCTGAGGCTAGTACAACAGTAAAATGGGACTTTCAATTGTACTTCATTCTAATTAAATGCCACTGAAAAAATGGAATTTTCAATTGTATTTAATTCAAATTCAAACTGTAAAAAACCTGTGTGCGACTTGAGCTCATGTATTGGGAACATACTTGCAACAGCTGACATTTTCAACTGCAGATTTTCGGAAGCCTAAGAAACCAGGTCAACTATTTCCAATGAAAGTGGAGATTCTAGCTGGGCAAAATGCACACAGGTGGCACCCACCTGTGATGCCCAGCACTTGGGAGGCTGAGGTAGGTGGAGCTCCATGACTTTGAAGCCAGCCTGGACTCTATAGCGAGAACCTGTCTCAAAAAATTTTGTTAAAAAATGAAAGTGGAGAGCCAGGGATTTGGCTCAGTGGTACCTGCCTGCCTTGCAAGTGCAAGGTCCCGAGTTTGATCCCTGGTACCAAAAAAAAAGGTGGAGATTTATATGCACAATCATAGATTATGCAGGATCTGGAAGACTTCCCACTGGGGAAAAGGATATAAAATATCTCGGGTTTTTTATTTTGAGGATTTTTGTTTTTTAGTACTGGGGATTGAACTCTGGGCCTTTGTACTGAACTACATCCTCATCTCTTTTTAATTTTTGAGACAGGGTCTCACTAAATCACTAAATTGTCCAGGTTGTGCTCCAACTTTCAATCCTTCTGCCTCAGCCTCTCAAGAGTGCTAGGTGACAGATGTGTGCAGCCAACTATTACTTTGTTAGGGTTTTGTGGTTTTTTTGGTACCGGGGATCGAACTTGGGTCCTTGTGCTTGCACAGCAGGCTGCGAAACCACTGAGCTAAATCACCGGCCTACTTTGTTAGTTTTTTGAGCCAGGGTCTCCCTACGAAGCTCAGGCTGGCCTTAAACTCAGTGATCCTCCTGCCTCAGTCTCCCTAGTACTGAGATTATAGGCATACAGTATCATGCCTGGCTCTTTACATTTTTATTTCTTTTGGTTTTTTTGCCTCAGCCTCCTGAGTGCTGGGATTACCGGCATGTGCCACAATACCCGGCTCTTTACTTTTTAAAATGCTGATCCTTGGGCCAGGAATTTAGCTCAGTGGTGCCACGCTTGCCTTGCAAACCCAAGGTCTTGAGTTCGATCCGCGATATAAAAAAAAAAGGCGCCCCCCCAGAAAAAAAATACCAATGTGATTACCAACAACTATAATGCCAGGTGTGTGGCTCTGAGTGTTTTCCACTGGGCGGTTTCCAGACTCAGGGGCAGGGCCAGGACTCGAACCCCGGTGCCCCGTACTCCAACTCTTACTTCGGCACCGGCCACGTGAAACCTCGCGAAGTCCCCCGACCGGACCACAGCGGGGTTCGAACCAACCTCGCTGCTCCGTCCACCTTCTGCGGACAGATAAACGTTCACAACGTTCACGACGGGCTCGTGGGACTCCAGCATCACGCCGGGAGGTTCCCAGCGATTCTCACCGGCCGCCTGACTCCCAGGGCGCCAACCCTCCTCCTTCCTCCTCACACCCACCCCACTGACGCACAACTTCCGCTCCTCTTTGGCGAATCGCTAGTCAAGCCTTCCTCGCCCGAAGCCAATCAAGCCAATCATCTATCAGAAACCCACTTTATCCCCGCCCCGATGTCCCTTGCCAATCACCGTGGGTACCTCCCTTCCTGCCCTCTTCAGCGAGCGCTCTGCGCCACCGCTCGGCAGTTAGCGGAGCTGCTCTCTGCGGGAAGCACCTCCCGGGAGGGCGGGGAGAAAGGCGGGCCATGCCGGTGCGGGAACCCTTGGAATTGGCCAAGAGACTTTCCGCGCTTTGACTCCGCCCACCCCTGTCCTGGACTTCCGAGTCGGAGACGCTAGGGATTGGCTCCTGACGTACACGCTAAGAGCCTAGAGATAGTCCCGCCTCTCTCGCACGACGTAAAGAGGGAGCTTCTCTAATTGGTCTGCAGAGTCTGGGCGCGCTCGGCCCCGCGCTTCAGGATTGGCTGATAGGATGCTCGCGCCGCCCGGGAACGTTGGCGGTCATTGGCCGGAGAGCGGGACCGGCTATTTGAAGGCGGCGCGGGGACGAGGTGCGCAGTTTTGTCGGCGGTGAAAGACTGCGGCAGCGTCTCCTCAGGGACGCTACCTTGCTGATCCCTTCTGTCTTCCCCGCCCCTGCCGTCACCGGACGCAGACGTGGGCCCCGCCGCAGCTGCAGCCGCGGCCCGGCGAGGCGATGGCCAAGGTGTCGGTGCTGAACGTGGCGGTGCTGGAGAACCCGAGTCCTTTTCACAGCCCCTTCCGGTTCGAGATCAGCTTCGAGTGCAGTGAGGCCCTGACGGACGGTGAGCTAGGCCTCCGCGGAGACGCCTCTCCCGGTAGAGAGCGTCGCAGTGGCCAACCGATCTCCCCGGGACATCCTCTCTTCCTGCTTCCGTCAGTCCGCGCGACCTGCCTTAGAGGCCACACTCCCATCCCCCCGGAGACCGCCCCCAAATACAGTCACTGGCTTTCCCGGGGAGCCCCTGCATCCTCACTTACTCGCATCTGCTAAGCATCTGCTTCCTCTGTAGAGAACCTTTCACCTCCTTTGGCCCGGCAGACCCTAAGCGATCCCGCCTTCCCGGTGGCAGGACCCCAGTCCCAGCCACCCGCCGGCGCCCGGTTTTCTCCTGGACACTTCCCGTGCATTCTCTCTTCCCTTGTGATGAGACATTCTTGTCTCTTTTTCCCTAGGGTAGGAGGCTCCAGCTCCCTTGCGGATTCCCTCATTTTCTCTCTGAAAACCTCTCATCCCTATGGCATTCACCCCATCTCCCTGTTTGACCCCAGCCATCCCCTCCCTACCCACCTAATACCTAAGCCAACTGCAGTGCTGTCCCGCCTAACTGCTGCAGCTATCTGCCTAATGCACGCACCGGGGACCTGGCCCCCTCTTTAGTCTGTCCCCCACCCCACACACTCTTGACCCCCCCACCCTGGGGAGGGGTGGCAGGGCTTGTAGCTCCGGTCCTGGAGAGTGACTCGGTCTCCCCATTTCCGGTTAGCTCCCCACCTCCTCGGCTGTGTGTGTAGGGATCACACCTAAGTCTGAGTGGTGGCATAGCCAGTTGAGCATCTGCCGGTTCCCGAAGTCTTCCATTGGCTACAACTCACTTAACTGCACGCAAACCTCCCTCACTTTGATGGGCTGACCTAGCCTGGGCAGCGGGTAGACTGGGCTGAGCTGTGTCACGATCTAGTTTCAAACAGTCAGCTAAGAGGTTGCGGCCAGCTGTGTGTCTTTCCCAAAGTGCTTTCACAGAGGGACTTATTCCTCAGTGCTGGGTGGTCATGGCTGTCATCTCAGAGGACAGGAGTCAGAAGGAGCAAAAGGCCTTCAAAGAAAAGTCTTCACACCTTTAAAATCCAAGGTCACCTGAGGAACTTCTGGCACCACTCCAAGGCTAGGCCTGCTTTCATGAGGAAGTACTGCATTAGATTGGATTGGTGGCTGAAACATAAGAGATAGCAGCTGAGGAGGTGGAAATCTAAAGCTGGGATGTGCTAACTACGGCTCCCGGTTAGCGGAGGAATGGTTGCTGCCAAAGCTGGCTGCTTGGATTAGTGTGGACCAGGGGTGGGCCAGTGATGAGTGCTGCCTGGTTTCTCTCAGTCTTTTTTTTTTTTTTGGTATGGTGGCTCAAACTCAGGACCTTGCGCTTGCACAGCAAGCACTGGCACCACTGAGCTAAATCCCCGCCCATTCTTTCAGTCTTTTAAATTAAGAAATCTACTTGTGACTAACTATAGAATAAGCAGAGTTAAATCCTTTCTGGAACAAGGCAGGGTGTAAATAAATATATAAAGTGTCCAGTGACACTGTGGAATAAGATTTAATTTAAAAGCCAAGCTGAGATGTAAGGAGCTAATAGGTTAAGGGATTCACAGTTCCCAGATGGCAGGAGATCAGGTTTCAGGCAGCCTGTTTGTGCTCCTTGCATTTAAAAATGGTTGCACGGTCATAACCTAGTACTTTTATTCCTTATTTATAGAATCAGAGCAGAAAGGCTCCAGTCAACCTTCTGGACATTTTTTAGTAGATATGGTGATTTTGCCAAAGCACCCCAGCCAGTTTATAGATATATTGGCACTAGAGTTTGTCTCATGAGTTCAGAAACCAGGTTTTTATCTTTGTTCTGATCCTGAGAAAGCAAGAACGCATTTTATTTTTTACTTTTTTAAAATTTTTCTCCTCTGGTGCTGGAACTCAAACCCAGGGCCACAGATCCTACTACTGAGCTACACCTCCAGCCAACATTTCCTGTTTTAGAGGTGGAGTATGAATAGGAATGACCATAGAATTTCTTTTTTTTTTTTGGTACTGGGGATCGAACTTGGGTCCTTGCGCTTGCGCAGCAGTCGACGAAACCACTGAGCTAAATCCCTGGCCCCTAGAATTTCTTGCCAAATGAAGACACCCTCACCTGGCATGGTGGTGCACACCTGTAATCCCAGCACTTTAGGAGGATCGCAAGTTCAAATCCTGCCTGGGCAACTCAGACCCTGTCTCAACAAGGGCTGGAGGTGCAGCTCAGTGCAAAGGCCTTAGATTCAATCCCCAGTACCTCAGAAAAATTCACCATCGAAAGGCAGAATGACAGCCAGGCATGGTGGCACAGGCCTGTAATTCCAGCACTCAGGAGGCTGAGGCCAGAGAATCACTGGAAGGTAAAGGCTAGTGAGTTAAGGATAGCCTGAACTGTCTACTGAGACCCTATTTCCAAAAAAAAAAAGAATAGGGTACTATTGTTCATTATACCCAGCCAAGAAAGCTTCACCTCAGGAACCTCTGGTTAAAGTTCTAGGCTCTAGTTCCATTCCTAGGGCTCTCCCTGCTGGACCTGCCAGCTGGCTTTCTCCTTCCTGACCTTTCCACAAAGTACAGGGCATCTGTTTGGTGCCTTCCTCTTGCCACTGTTGACTGAAGAGCTGACAAAACCCCCAACTCCTACTCAGGTAACCCCATCCTCCCGTGGCCCTAAGCCCCCTTGTGCCCTCCTCCTGGCATCTGGTCCTGAGGCACAGGTCTACATTTAAAACACTAGGTGTGGTTCCCTCCACCGCCACCACCATTTAGCTAAGAAACTCAACAGACACAAGCTGAGGAAGTCAGAGAAGTCAGATGTTCTGACCCAGAGCTAATGTGCTCCAGTGAGAGCTAGGTTTGTCTGTGTTGTTATGAGCAAAAGCAGAGTGCTAAACAATAAAGAGGACTACTAGATATGTGAAAGAAAGAAAGAAAAAAAAAAGAAAGAAAGAAAAAGTGACCCAGGTGTGGTGTTACACAACTATAATTCCAGCACTTGGGAGACTGAGGCAGGAGGATCACTAGGAGTTCATGGCCAACCTGAATTACATAATGGGACCCTGTCTCAATAAACCAAAACAAAAAAAGCAAGCAGGCTGAGGAGTATAGCTCAGTGGCAGAGTGTTTGACAGTTTCTATAATCATGGTGTTGGTTTGGATTTCGTTTTCATATGTAGTGGAGGTGTATTTCGTACCTAACAAATTGGGTCTGTCAGACAAAATGTAATACAGTCAAGTTACCTTGACAAAAAAGGCTAGTGCACACATCATGTGTGTAGTTGTGTTCTGTGTCTGGTAAACATGAATTTGTGCTGTGTGAGTGACTGATGTCCTGGATCCAGTCTTGAGAGAGGTAATACAGTTCTCTCAGGATGGGTTCCAGGACCTCTCAGGTACTAAAATCCACACCTGCTCACGTCTCTGTAAAATGCTGCAGTGCTCGCATGGAGCATCCTCCATGTGAGTCTACACCACCTGCACATGACTTATGTACCTAATACTATATATGTGCTATGAAAATCATTATTCTGTGTATTGTTTAGGGAGTGGCGATAAAGTCCATACATGTTAACACAAAGAGTTTGATTTTAACTTGTTTTTGTTTTTGCAGTGCTGAAAATCAATCTAGAGCCTCATGCATGATCGGCAAGCAGTCTACCACTGATGTACATTCCCAGCCAGCACTTTTTATTCTTTATTTTGAAAAAAGGTCTTGCTAAGTTTTGCAGGCTAGCCTTAGACTTGTGGTCCTCCAGCCTTAGCCCCCTGAGGAGCTGGAGTTACAGGCGTGTGTTCCCATACCAAACATAATTTTTTTCTGAAATCTCTTCCATTCATGGCAGGCTGAACCCATGCAGAAGGTTAAATATATTCAGAAATAAACTCTTTAAGGGGGTGTGTGTAGCTCAGAGGTAGAGCACTTGCCTGGCATGCATGAGGCCCTGAGTTCAATCCCCAGTGCTGTAAAGTAAAGGAAATAAAACCTGTATATATCTCCATTTAGGCCACTTCAGCAAACTTAAGACAGTTTCAGTTTGCAGGCCTTTTTAATTTTTTTTTTGGTACCAGGGATTGAACTCCTGACCTTGCATTTTTGAGCCAGGAGCTAAATCCCCAGCCCCGTGCAGGCCCACTTTCAGTCATTCTGTCATCCGTACCTGATCTGTCAGCTCCTCTAACGTTGGAATTGGTGCTTGTCTGTAGTTCTCATTTCATTCTCTTCCCTCTGGTCGGTGTTGAAAGAGCCATCATGGCCCATTTTCCTTGGTACATTGTCTCTTTTGTTGGCATCCACATGATCTTTGTTTAGTTTTGCCAACGTGTTTTTGGTTTGTTATTGTTTGGGGTTTTGGTTTTCTGAGATAGGTTCTCACTATGTAGCCCAGGCTGGCCTGGAACTCATGGTGATCCTCCTGCCTCAGCCTCCCTAGTGCTGGAATTACAAGTGTGCACCACCATGCCCCACTGTGTCACTACTTTTAACCTAAATCCATAATACTGGGGGTTTGACCAAACCCCAGTGAGCCAAATGGCCACCCACATCCCACAAGACTTAGTGTCCCTGAGTGAAGGGCCTGGGTGAAACCTCAGAGGGACAGGAAGCAGTGTATCGAGGAAGGGCTTGGGGCTCAGGTGACAGCCCTCTGCTGTCGTGGCCCAGTATCAGTGTGCTTCCAATGTTGGATGCTTGTGTGATGCTGGACCCAGGGACAGGGCAGCTTCCAAGAGTTTACTTCCTGTGAAAATCACAGCTTGTGAAACTTCCCCCAGCTGCTGGAGCCGTGGGTTGTGTAATTTCAAAGAACCTAAAATAAGTTCCGCATCTCCTGCCAAGCTTCCATGTACCAGCGTGACCTTGCCCGTGATACAATTGGCCGGGAGCATCTGTAATTGACAGGAGGGTCCCCGCAAGCCCTTCCTCTGGCCCTTTTGTGCATGCTCATGCTGGCCCCTTTCCTGGATGAGAGGCAGAGTTAGGTTTATGAGGCTGCCCCTTAGAGTGTTGGCTGAGCCCCTGTCACCTTGTGTCCATAAGTAGGCATGACTTGGTGCCTCATTTGGGCGACCTGGGGACTAGCTGGCTCTCCTGCTGGATCGGAATCTGCCGCCCTGCCCTGCCCTGCCCCAGTTGTCGAGGGATCTCGGCTCAGTGGCACCGGTCCCTGTGTGTGAAAGAGGATGCTGCTTCCTATCCCAGCGGCACCCAGTGGGCAGGGCCCGGAGTGGCCCAGCTCCCTACTGTTTCTCTACAGCATGCCTGGGTCACATGTCTCTTAATTCAGCTTCTGCCATACAGTTCACACCAGCCTCTGAGAGGCCTGAGCTTCCCTAGAGGTCCAGCCCCAAGGTCGCCAGCCAGTGCTGGGCTCCCACAGGAGAGATGTCCTCTGCCAGTGGAGCTGCGCCCCTCCCCCAGTTCACAGCTCCCTCCGCAAACTCAGGATGTGTCCAAACTAGCACAAAAAGCCCCTGGCCCCATCTCCTTGCTGTTGGGATTTCAGTGCCTTAACCTCCCCACAATGTCCCTGCAGACCTGGAGTGGAAGATCATTTATGTGGGCTCGGCCGAGAGTGAGGAGTTTGATCAGATCCTGGACTCTGTGTTGGTCGGCCCTGTCTCTGCAGGAAGACATATGTTTGTCTTTCAGGTAAGAAAGATGGCACTTTAGCCCTTGATTTCTAGAAGCCTTCTCTGTGTGTGTTGTTTGAGGCAGGGTCTCACTACATAGCCCAGACTGGCTGAAACTTGCAGTCTTCCTGCCTCAGCCTCCAGAGGGCTGGGATTAAAAGCATGCACACCACCACACCCAATCACTCCCCCTTTCTCTAATTCTTTGGTGATGTGGATGGAACCCAGGGTCCTGTGCCTGCTAGGGAAATGCTCCACCACTGAGCTATATCCCCAGCCTAGAAAGATCCACCTTTACCCAAAACCACTCAGTATAGTTTAGCACTCAGAAATTCAGATTGGCCTGGTGTGGTGGTGCATGCCTGTCATCCCAGCACTCAGGAGGCTGAAACAGGAGGATCACTGAGTTCAAGGCCAGTCTGGGCTACACAGTGAAAGCAACCTGAACTGCACAGTGAGACCCTGTCTCAAAAAAAAGAAAGAAATGGGCCGAGGATTTAGCTCAGTGGTTCAGCCACCTGCCTCGAAAGCACAAGGTCCTGAGTTCAATCCCTGGTACCTACCAAAAAAAAAAAAAAGAAAGGTTTTTGTTTGGTTTTTTTTTGTACCGGGGATCGAACTTGGGTCCTTGCGCTTTTGAGGCAGGCGGCAGAACCACTGAGCTAAATCCCCGGCCCAAAGAAAGAAAGTTCAGCCCAGTGTGATGGCACATATCTGTAATCCTAGGAGGCTGAGGCAGGAGAGTTAGGAGTCCAGTGCCAGCCTGGCCAATTTAAGGAGACCCTGTCTCAACATAAAGAATAAAGAGGAGGCCAGGCATACCTGTAATCCCAGCACTCAGAAAGCTGAGGCAGGAGGATTGCCTTGAGTTTGAGGCCAGCCTGGACTATATAATGAGTTTAAAGCCAGTCTGAACTACATAGCGAGACCCTGTCTCAAAAAGAATAAAGAGAGCTGGGGACATAACTTAGTGGTGAGTGCTTTCCTAGCATGCTTGAAGCCCTGGGTTCCACTCCTAGCACCACAAAAAAGAAAAAGTTTAGGGGCCGGGGATTTAGCTCAGTGGTTCCGCCACCTGCCTCAAAAGCGCAAGGTCCCGAGTTCGATCTCCAGTACCAAAAAAAAAATTAGCTCATCTCAGGAGCTTTCTGACCTTGCTCACACATCCCTGTCATAGCTGTGACAAGGAACCACTACTTTATAGCCGATGCTCATCACTCATGGGTGTTGTGTTGAGAAGTCCCCAGGAACACTGAATTGGTGAATACCAAACCCGTAAGGAGAAGCAGTCACCTCTCGTCGATCACTCAATCCACAGCCTGTTTTGTATGTCTCTGTTTAAAGATAAGGAATTGGTCAGCTTTCCTGCCATTGGGACAAAGTTCCTGACACCTGCAACTTGAGGAGGCGATGTCTTGCTCAGGGTTTCGGAATTTCAGTCCATGGCTTGCTGGCTACTGGCAGCAGGGCCTGGTGGAGGAAAGCTGCTCACCTCGGGGCAGGCAGGAACAAAGCAGGCAGGAAGAGCCCAAGAGGTACAGCCTCTTAGTAGCACAAAAACGAAACACAAAAGATGGTTGGGTATGATGACACATGCCTAAAATCCCAGCACTCTGGAGGTTGAGGCAGGAGGATCGCTGTGAGTTCCAGTCCAGGCCGAGCTCCATAGTGAACCCCCGTCTCAAAAAAAGAAAAAAAAAGGCACACCTCAGTGGCTCACCACCTGTGACAGGAATGCCTCCTAACAGCACATTCAGCTATGAACTCAGTCCACCAAAGAGCACAACACCCGTGCTCCAGCCCCCTTACTTCTGTACACACGAGACTTCTGGGAATGAGTTAGCTCCAACCACAACAGACACATCATTTGATGTATATTGTAGATTCCTTCCCATTGAACTTAGCCCTGGCCCTGTAACTCACTGAAGGAAGCTTACCTAGCATGCAGTTTCTCCATAAGGGACTCCAGTGCTGTGCTTGGGAATCTTTTGTTTTGTTTTGTTTTGCTTTGGTTTTGGAGACAGGGTCTTGCTATGTATTCCAAGCTGGCCTTGAACTCACTATGTGTCCTAGGCTGGCCCCAAACTCAGGATCCTATTGCCTCAGCCTCCCAAGTGCTGGAATGACAGGTGTGCACCACCACATCCAACCATCTTTTTTGTTTTGTTTTTGTGGTACTAAGGATTGAGCCCAAGGCCTTAGCACTGAGCTACATTTCCAGCCTGTTTTTATTTTGGGATAGTCTTGCTACGTTGCCCAGGCTGGGTGCAAATTTGTGATCCTCCTGCCTCAACCTCCCAGAATGCCAGGATTACAGTTGTACATCACCACTTTTGGAAACAGCCTTACCAAGAACAAACTTACCAAGAAAAAGCACACAAAAAAGTGATACTAAGACTATCAAAAGGGTCTTGGGCCGGGGATTTAGCTCAGTGGTTCTGCTGCCTGCCCCGAAAGTGGAAGGTCCCGAGTTTAATCCCTGGTACCAAAAAAAAAGGATCTTTGCTTGCTCTCAGTAAGAACCCTGAAACAAGAAGGCAGGATGTAGTTGAGCATGGTGATACATGCCTGAAACCCCAGCACTCTGGGAGGCCAAGGCTGGAGGCTGAAAAGTTCAAGCCCCACATGGACAATTTAGTAAGACCCTGTCTCAAAATAGAAAATTAAAGATGTAAGTCAGTGTGAAGACCCTGGGTTCAATCTCCAGTACCCTCAACTCCCCCCGCATACACACACATACAAAGTGCGACAGGATATTCTCTCGTTTGGCATTTGGTTGGAACGTGAGCATTGAGGAACTGGTTTTCCCCTGCTCTGCATGTCTCCAAATGACCACAAAAGCAGTGGTTCTGTGGTCATAAATAAATGTTTGTAAGTGACTTCACAGACACAAGCTCCATGCACGAGGAGGCTGGGCCGTCACTGCTCATGCCCTCTAGCCTGGCATCGCCAGCCCTGTTGGGAATGCAGCCAGCGAGCCTGCCAGGTTCCCCAGGACCATGGAAGCTGTAGTCTCCAGTCCATTTGCTGCCCTTCCTCTGCCACTACTCCCAACTCAAGTGACCATGTCCACTGTGTCTAATGCCCCTACCTGGTCCACCAGCGCATTCCACGGCTCAAAGCCAGCCTGCCAGTACTCGACATGGGGGCAGTTGCACGGGGCCCGCATTCAGGGTGACTCTGTGCTGTTACTGTCTGACACGCGTCATGGTTGTGTGTAGGATGCCCTGTGTTGTCATTTGCAGCAGTTTCATTCCACACCATTTGTAGCTGGTCCTGTGCAGGGCACTTCTGTCCTCTGCTGCTGCTGCATCTGTGTCACTACCTCTGCCTCAGCCATCTTCCTGTCACAGCTCCCTGGCCACCACAGCACCCAGGGGCTCTCACCTCCCATTGGACAGCACTCTCCTAATCCTTCACTGGGCTGGCCCAGGGCTGCCTTGCCATTTTCTTTTCCTGGTACTGGGGATTGAACCCAGGGACTGCTGAGCTACATCTCCAGCCCTTTTACATTTTGAGACAGGGTTTCATTAAAAGGCCCAGGCTGCCTCCCAAGTGGCTGAGATTACAGTTGTGTGCCTCTGTGCCCCACCAAGATTATCTTAACGCCACTCTGTTTGCTACATTCTTCTTGGGCACCCTATACCTCTTTGTCCCATTTACCTTTTCCTTTTTTTCTTTTTTTGTTTTGATTTGGTTTTCTGAGATAAGGTCTTGGTGTATAGTCCAGGCTGGCCTTAATGCCAGTCCTCTGGCCTCAGCCTCCCATTACAGGTGTGCACTGCCTCACAGTCCACATTTACCTTTTAACAGTCGTGGTTATGATTGCTTCTGTCTAATCCCCTTTGACTGAAAACCCCTGACAGCCCAGAGCAGACTTCCTGTTATGGAAGCATGTGTTGCTTGGGAATTTCTGTGCTGATGATCATAGCTAAGGCCCCAGATGTGTCTCCTCCAGGCCGACGCACCCAACCCAAGCCTCATCCCGGAGACGGATGCCGTAGGTGTGACTGTGGTCCTCATCACCTGCACCTACCGTGGACAGGAGTTCATCCGTGTGGGCTACTATGTCAACAATGAGTACCCAAACCCAGAATTGCGGGAAAACCCACCCCTGACACCCGACTTCTCCCAGGTGGGTTGCCTCATGCACACTTCCTGCCTAGGATGGCGATTCCTGTGCAGTGGGAGGGTGAGCTATTAGAGTGGAAGCCATTTTCAAATCATGCTGTGTTTCCATAGTGTCAGGGGAGAGAATATTAGTCTTTGCTTCTCATATAGGCCCCTAGGGAGTCAGGACCAGGCTGCCCTGCTCCTGGCCCTGGTGCACAGCAGTCCCTGGAGTTGTGCACATGGTTAAGGACAGGATAAGCAACTTTTGCCCTTTCTGGGCTTGAGGCAGGGACTTGGTATCCTGGTTCTACAGGTGTAATGACAGGGCAGTGACAAGGACTGACATTGCTCTTCTGTCCCAGCTCCAGCGGAACATCTTGGCCTCAAACCCCCGTGTGACCCGCTTCCATATCAACTGGGACAACCAGGAAGACAGGCTGGAGGCCATTGAGAATCAGGATCCCACACTGGGCTGTGGCCTCCCGCTCAGCTACACACCAGTCAAGGGCCTGGTCCTCCAGGGTTGTATCCCCAGCCTCCTTCCTGAGAACTCAATGGACTGCATCTAATAGGGTCCCCGGGCCTCGCAGAGCTGTGTGGGGCATGCCCAGGACTTCAGGGCCACCAACTGCTTCAGGCTCTCAAACATGCACCCGGGGAATGAGCAAGTCTCTCCCTGCCCAGCCCCCAAGATCATCTCAGTTCCACTAAGAAGCAGGCCCTTGGGTTGTTCATTCTCTCTGACGTGTGTCACTTCTCCACATGTGCCATCAGTTCCTCCTGCCATGAGTGCCATGGACCCAGACTTTTTTCCTACATCTCCCTGCCTTGAGGCATTTTTGGTTGAAGCCTGGCAAGGCCCTCGTTCCTGTCCCTTCCTGAATATCTGAGTGGTATACCCTGGCTTCCTGGTGTCACAGGTGAGGCATCTGGTTAGGAGGCAGACTCCGATACAATCTGCCCTCCCAGGAGGAGCATTAGGTCTTTCCAATCAGCAGCCCCTAGAAAACTGCCTAGGGTGTTGAGACAATGGCTGCCCTGGGGAGAAGCTGGCTCATGGGAGGCACCTGCCATTCCCAGACCACTGCTCTCTGAGGCCACAGAGTGGTTTTGGGCATGGGAAGTATCTGGCACCCCAAAAACCTTCCCTCAGTATGCCCCCCCCCACCTCTGCATCTTGGTTGCCTCTGCTACATGGAAGCTGTTGTGACTAGTTTATATATTAAAGTGTTTTTATATTAAAAGTGTTGGTTTAAAAATAAAAAGCACTTCGTCTAGACTGCCTGTTTCTGCTTTTGTCTCAGGTGGGCTGAGGCATTTTGTCTCCTCACCACATCCTGAGGGGTGGCTGGCCCTTCTCCCCTCACTGGTACCGTGATCCAGTCTCCATGGGTTGTACAGCTGTATACCAGGCTGAGGGTTGGGGAAGGGCTTTTGTCAGAAGTTAAACCAGCTGTTCTGCAGATAGCATACCCACTGATTTTTCAGGCTTTGACCGTGACCCACAGGAAGAGAATTTTTTTTCTTTTTTTGGTACCGGGGACGGAACTCGGGTCCTTACGTTTTCGGGGCAGGTGGGAGAACCATTGAGCTAAATCCCCGGCCCTGAATAATATCTTGATCGAAGTACACACACACACAGCCACACTTACTAGCTTTCACTTAGCTGACCGGAGCTCCCCAGCCAAAGTCAGTACAGCTTGGCCGGTGGGCCACATCCCCGTGTCTCAAAAAGCCCCGAGTCTCCATCACTGCACTGTGGGCAACCTGGAGACAGTGCAAATAGCTACTGGGTAGTGTGGGCTGTGCAATTCCGTGAGGAGGAGGGGATGGCCGGCTTCTCTGAGCACCTCCTGCGTGGGGCCCCTTCTGCTTGAATGGGCTCCTCTAGGGGTAAGGCAGTGACTGCCCACCCCCCAAAATACATTTGGCACCGTCTAGAGACAATTTTGGTTGCCACAGCCAGCGGGAAGATGGAGGTGCTGGGGGCAACCAGTAGGAGGAGGCTTGGAGTACTAAGCACCCAACTGTGCATTAGACAGTCCCCTCCCCAGTAAAGAGTGAGCTGGTGCCAATGTCAGCTCCCAGGTTCTGCTTGTGGGGAGCGCCCTCAAGGAGAGGAGTCGCGCCTCTCTGCCCCTGTAAGGCAGGTCTGGTCCAGAGGACCGGGGGCAATTCCGGGCAGGGCTCCTAGTCTGATGGGAGCGGTGACGACTACCTGCATGACAGGAGCGCTGCTAAGAGATGCACTGAACCGTTGCGCTCCTTCCCCGGCGCCAACCCAAGGCTAGTGCCCGCCATGGGGGCGGGGGCGAGGGCCCCTCTCCCAGCCCTCCCGGGCCCAGCATCCTCTTGTATCCCGATTGTGGCTCGGGAATCCAGCCCGGACCCCGAGGTGTCCGGCCGCGGCTGACCGGCGCTGAGCGTTGTTCACAACGCTGCTTGGTGGCCCGGCGACCTCTGACCCCGCGCTGGCCACGCTCCTCCCCCGCTGGCAGGTGGACAGCGGCTGTGCCGGGAGGGCAGTGGCGTCAACCTCCCTGGCCGGCCGCCGCTGCCGCACTGGGAGGGGGCGGGAGACTGCGGCGCTCTAGGGGCGGCCGGGCACCCGCCGGGACCGCCTCCTCCTCCTGGGCCTCGGAGCGCGGAGCGCCAGCCAGCCTCTGCCACCCCGCCCGACGGGACCGCAGACTGCGCCTCCGGCCCGCCCTCTCACCCCGGGATAGACACTGAACATTCTGAACGTTCTGCGGGGGGCTGGCCGCGCCGCGTGCTTCAACCAATCGGCGACCTCGCAGAACAAGTCCCTGTCCTTGTCGGGCGCCTCTACCAATCAGAAACGTGCGCCCGCCTAGCTGTGGCCTCACGAGCCTGTGAGTGGCTAGGGGTCTGCGGCACGCGTCATTGGCCCAGGAGCCTATGGGGATGCGAGAGGGTTTTGGAAGACCAATGAGGAGCAGTGCGGCGGCGTCAATCAAGGAGGCCTAGGCCAATGAGCGGCGGGCTGCGGAGGCGTCACGGACAGCAGCAGCGGACTTGGGTTGAGGTTCCCCGGCGGGCGGGCGCGGAGAGACGCGGGAAGCAGGGGCTGGGCGGGGGTCGCGGCGCCGCATCCAGCGCAGTCAGCCCGAGGGGCCGCCGCCTCCGCCGCCCAGCGCGCTCCGGGGCCGCCGGCCGCCTCCAACACCCGCCGCGCCCCAGCCCCGGGACTGGCCCCGGCCGCCGCCGCCGCGATGGGCAACGCCGCCGCCGCCAAGAAGGGCAGCGAGCAAGAGAGCGGTGAGTGTCCGGCTGGGACCCGATCGCGGCCCCGCGTGCCATCCCAGCCCCCTCTGCGCCCCGACCCCTGCTCCGGCCCGGCCTGCAGCCGGTCCTGCCCTTCCGCAGGGCGCGTCCCCACTGCGCCCCTACGGTACGGCCGGGCCCCCTCCAGCTGTCACCGCCAACCTGGGCACGCGTGACCGACGGGCCCATAAGGGCCGCACCGCGTCTGGCCCCTCCCCAGATCTAACCCCGCTCAGGTCCACTGCTGCTCTGACTCGGTCTCTGCCAGCCTGGAGTGCGTGGGGTCTGCGTCCACGCAGAGACCTTGGTCACCGGTGACCACACCCCTCCCCCTCCGCCCCGCCATCTTCCTCCTGCCCTCCCCCCGACGCGGCCCTCACCCCCAAGCCCACCCCACCCCCACCCCCGCCCCAGAGCTCCCTAGAGCCACCTCCAGCGTTGTTTTTCCCTTATGTGTCATTTGGCTTGGGGGACAGGGTCTTTCTAGGTCCCTCTGCCCCTCTCTTTCCATCCTGTCATTCTGGCTCACTGCTTGTCTTCTCTCCTCCAAGCAAGTGGCTGTCTCCGGCTGGGGTAGCAGACTGTTGATGAACCTAGGGAACTGCCTCAGTGCTTGCAAAGCCAAATACGAGCTGGTCTTGCTGGGATTCATGGCGTCTCCTTTCCTGGGGGGGGGGGGGGCGTGACAGATTCCCCCCTCCTGTCTCCTGGCCTGCAGTGAGCTCCAGGCTCCTTGGAGCCCCTCACCCCCAATAAATGGATGTTTCACAACTGAGGCTCCGTCATTCACCCAGTCCCCAGAGCTTCTCCTAGGCTCTCCGCTCTGGATGAAGTGGCTGGAGTTAGCAAGACCCCATGGCCTGAACTCCATGATCAGAAAGAGGACTTGGGAGAGAGTAAGGGGTGACAGCTAGTGAGTGATGTGCTTTACCAAGGGATAAATGAATACTGTTCATACCCAGAGCCCAGCTAGAGGCTCTCCTGAGCGCCCAGATATGTTGGCTTTTTCTAGCCAGGGAGAGAAATTTCTGTATTGCAAACGACTTCAGAAATGGTCTTAAACCCCCTCCCCAGTTCCCCCAGCTCTCAACTTGTTGTCACTGCAGGCCTAAAGCTGGATCTCAGCAGGATCCTCTTCAGTTACTCGAACTATTCAGAACTGAAAAGGGAGGACACGTCCAGCTGTGCCTCTCTCAGCTCTTGGTTTCAAACCCAGGTGTCTGAGTCCCTGGAATGCCCCCTCTCAAAGAGATAGAAAAAGCCATGAAAGTCCCAGAACTTTATTCCTGCCCAGATTCAAACGGCACAACTCGGAGAGGCAGAGCAGCCTTGAAGGGGCCTGACTTGTCACCAATGGGCGGGGGATGTGGAGGCAAGTGCCTGGAGCTGAGTGCTTGATGACAGAGGAGCAGGTGGATAGTGTCCAAAAAAGGTCTGGGCCTGAGCTTTCAGGGGATGGGGCAGAGGAAAGGGCCTGGCCCCAAGCAGGTGAGGCTGGCCGGAGGTTCAGGTGGAGGTGGAGGCCAGCAGCTGTATGTTTCGGTGGCTGGGTTGAAAGTTGGGGAGGTGACATAGTTCTGGAAATCCTTCAAGGCATATCAAACACATGCAGTGGAGGGTGGAACGCCACATAGAGAAAAAGATCCCAAGAAAAAGTTCAGAGGCTCAGGAAGGAACTGCTAATTCTCTGAGCACACAGGCCAAACACTCAGGAGCGGATGATCACGATGAAATACAGCTCCTATTTATTGGGCTTCTAGGATGTGCCAAGCTAAATGGTCTCTGTCGACATAACTGCTCCAGTAATTTTTCATAATGGGCTGTTATCCAAATTTTCCAAATAAGCTCAGTGTGACATAGATGATGTCACAGAGGCAGGATTCACTTCCAGATCTGTTTCCCAGCAAACTTCTTGGACCCCAAAATCTCCTATTCAGATATTCTTAAGCTGCTTCTCAGATATTTACCCCACTCACATATACTTTCTTAATTTAAAATTATATAACTGCCAGGCATGGTGGTGCACGCCTGTAATCCCAGCACTTGGGAAGCTGAGGCAGGAGGATCACCATGAGTTTGAGACCATCCTAGGATACATAGTGAGTTCAAGGCCAGCCAGGACTACATAGTGAGACCCTGTCTCAATAAAAACAAAACAATAATAACAAAAAATAAAATGATAAAACCCAAGTACAGTGGCAGGCACTATTAGTCCCGTCTACCAGGGAAACTAAAGTGAGAAAATCATTTCAGCCTAGTTCAAGACCAGCCTGGGCAACACAGTGAGATCTCATCTCAAAACTAGATAAAATAATAAAAATTAGCTGAATGTGGTGACACATACCTGTAATCTCAGCACTTGGGAGGCTGAGGCAGGAGGACAGCGAGCTCCAGACTAGCCTGGGCTATACTGGAAGACCCTTGTCTCAAAACAAAAATGAAAACCCAAGCTACGCTTGGCGATGTGTTCCTGTAATTCCAGCATTCTGGGATACTGAGACAGGACTGAAAGTTTGAGTCCAGGCTGGGCAATTTAATGACTGAGCAAAACCCTGTCTTAAATTGCAAAAAAAAAAAAAAAAATTAAAAAGGGCTCCATGGGTTCACTCCTCAGTACTGAAAAAAAATTTTTTTTACTCACTTCTGTTCAGAGATAAGCTAACCGATAATATAAAAGGGCTGTAGATGTAGCTCAGTGTGAAGATCTTGGGTTCAATCCTTAGTACTGCAAAAAATTTCTCAATCGTGAGATTGCTATGCCAGTTGCATTCTCTGATACACACATTAAAATACACCGTAACTAGATAGCCCAGTGTGGTGGTGTGGTGGCGCAGGCCTGTAATTCCAGCACTTGGGAGACTGAGGCAGGAGGATCACTGCAAATTGGAGGCCAGCCTGGACTACATACCCAGACCCTGTCTCAAAAACAAAATTAGGGCTGGGGATTTAGCTCAGTGGTTTTGCCACCTGCTGCGCAAGCCCAAGGACCCGAGTTCGGTCCCTGGTACAAAAAAAAGTTAAAATAAAATACAAAATACACTGTAACTAGATAAATGAAACTTGCCTAAATAATTCTACATTCTGCCAGCGGGTCATGTCACACTTTAGAAAACACTCGAAGATATACCTCCCTCTCAAAGGAAACAAGATGAGGAAGGGTACCCCTCTTTGCTTGGAATCTGATTCTAGGATGGAATCATACAAAATCTGCTCTCCTGTACCCACGCCAGCCTGCAGGGGGCACCTCCATTTCATCTGCCATTTACTAGCCTAACTAGGGTCCGGAAAATGCCCACGCCGTGAATAGCACCAGGCAAATATCCTCTGTCCCCCCAAAACTGCCAACTCTTATGTAAAGGCAGGGCAGGGTCTGCCTCCTCCCAAAAGAGCGTGGGTCTAGAATCAGCGCGGGATGGAGTGGGATGGGGAATTCTGCCCCCAAAGATGATGACTGACGCCATAGGCAGGAGCCAGAGTGAGAAGTGGAGAGAGCAGAGAAAAAAAGAGCAACCCCCAAACTGGCCGCGCTGCGGAAATTGAGAGAGGGCAGCAGCCCCAGGAGATTCCCGAGATAAGACAGCCAAATGGGGCTCAGGTCTTGGCTAGCACTCGCTAAAGACACTCTGGGAGTTGGCCTACAGGGGAAGAGGCAGAGTTTGTAAGAGGGAGCCCCTCATTAAAAGTCTCCCCAGGCCCCAGAGAAGTAGATCTGGGCACTAAAGAAAAGAGACCCTCCCCCCAGCAAATCTTCGAGTAGGAAGAAATTTTACCAGCTCATATCCTACGGATGCCCAAGAGGATCAAGCTTCCGTGCATTGGCCATTATATGGGTGCTCAGGAGGGTCCTGCTAGGGTATCTTTGCCCTTCTCACAGTTGAGCCAACAGAACCTTAAAGGGCCCTACCTGCCCTTTACCTGCACCCACCGTGTCCAGTCGTGTATCTTTTCCTGTTCCCACCCCATAACTCCCTGGCTCCCCCTACAGGCAGGGGTCTGGGGATGGCCCTCCAGTTTGATACTGAGGACTCTTGAGCCTTCCCAGCCACCGTAGTCAGGTTCACTAAGAAGAAGACCGAGGGATGGCTTCCAGCTACACCGTTGGTGAGGCTGAGCCCTGTTGCTATAGCAACTTCCCAAGCACACATTATCCCTCAAGTCAGTAAAGAGTTGCAACAGCGTTTGGGGTCCAGGAATGGTCCATGGACCCCTGACTGGCCCCTAGTAACCCCTGGATTGTAGGACCTGGGGAAGAGCACATAAATGCTCTCTTTAGACAGGGAGGGGGGCAGTCCACCCAGCGTGGAGTTCTACCTCAGACAAGGGAGGCAGGGTGGTCCAGTTCAGACTGGAGAATGGGCCAGCTAATTGTTAGTGTCCAACATAGACTGGGGTATCATCCTGTCCGGAATGGGGAGCAGCTGAGAATGGGAGTTGGTCCAGTCCTGTATCGGGTACCTCTCAGATGGGAGGGCGATTTGGGGGGCTGTGCAACCCAGATCAGGGGATCTGGACTGGACTGAAGGAATCAGCCCTCCCAGATTAGGGCTTCCAGCCCAGGCTGGGCATTTCTGCCCCACAATCCCCAGGTTTGGGAGGTCAGAAGGTCAGAGATTATCTGGGGGAGGAGGGTCGTGCTGTGGGTTCCTTCCCAGGGAGTCTCCACCATGCCTGTGCTCAACCTGACATTCTGCTGTTAAGGCTGTCTCCCGTGGTTTCTAAATTTCTGCCTCCTGCTGGTCCTGGGTTTTTGTTTGGTCTTTGGTACTAGGGATTGAACTCACAGCCTTCTCTTTGAGCTACTTCCCAGTCCTTTTTAGTCTATTTTTAAAATTGTGGTACAGAATATCACTAAGTTACACAGGCTGGGCTCAAACTTGGGATCCTGCTCAGCCTCCCAGAGTGCTGGGGTTATAGGCCTGTGCCACTACACCCAAATTAGTCCTGGACTTTCAAGGATTGTCTCAGGTTTTCTCTGAGCCCATATTGAATCTGGACCAGAGTGGAGGTGGCACCCACACACATACATACAAAGTTGTGAGCTGGGCAGCAGGTTCCACAGGCTAACTCCTCACGAGGTTACCCTCCTTGGTCACCTCCTGTTGCCAGGAGGGACCGTGGGTGTCGGGCACACTCAGGAGGAGGCTGCCAGTGACTCTGCTTCTTTGGGGATCTGGAAAGCAGGAGAAAGATAGTCAAGGCTGCTTCCCCTCCCCCTCCCAGGGTTTAGCTGTTCGTTTCCGGTTTGGACTTTCATGGTTGAGAGCAGAGCCAAGCACAGGGCAAGGTTTGACAGAGGCCAAGGACATCCCAGGACGCCGGTCCCCTCTCCACCCCCACACAGGAGCAAGACAAAGAACAGATGTGCCCATTTCTCTCTCAGGGTAGCAAGGCTTGAGGACTCCAGGTTAAAAGGGAACTCAGGGGAGGAGATACAGTGCCTCTTGTTACCAGCCCCTAGCCTTTCTCTCCAGCTGTTCTTCCAGCTAATTAATGAGCTCTGGTGCTTCCTTAGCCCCCAGGGAATCTCTGGCTGTCACAGGAGCTAGGCCTTAACTCCTTCCCCTCTGCCAGTGGGCACTCCCCTGGGCATGTTGATTGCTGTCCTCTGGACAGTCCATCACCCATGGAGGAAGGCAGGGCCTGGTATCCCCAGAGCAGTGGAAGTTGCCAGAAGGGGAGGTTACCTTTAGTGCCCTGCCCTGGGGAAGGTGGGCTGGCCAGAGGGACGCCCTTGGGAAAATCTTCCCACCTCTTCCTGCCCAGGGGAGCTTCTGCAGACCTTGGCCACCTGCAGCAGGTATCTTTAAATGCTTCCCTGGTAACCAGCTCCTCCTCCTGGGTCCCCAGAGGCCTTTCCAAGGAACCTGGCTAGGAGGAGGTTCACTGCTTTTTCCTGGTTCCCCAGCAAAGGAAAGATTCCAGGGAGAGCCCAGCATGACCTAGAGGATGGATCCGGGGTCAGCCAGCAACCAGGGTGGGGACTCAGAGATCCTTTTCCAGCTGTGGCTGCAGCTCTTCCTCTGGGCCCACCTGGCTCTCCGTTTCCTGGGTTACCTGTGCCATACCTTCTGGGGATCTAAGCCACAGTCAGCACCCTGAGCCTCCTTGGCTAGGAGCAAAAGGGCCCCAGATTGCACTATCCCACCCTGGGAGAGGCAGGACAAGGAGGTGAGTGTGGGCTCCTGGCTGTGGACACCCTCTGTCTGCCTGCTTCTCTGGGCACTGCACCCCCCACACCCAAACTATAGCAGCCCAGAGGGGAGATACCCTTGCCCCCTTTGGGGGAACCCAAGGAAGGACTGAGCTGGACAAGAGGTTACAGCCAGACCCATTGAGTCAGGGAAGCACAGGGACCACCTTCCTATGGGTTCCTCCCAAGCCAGGCTTCTGTCTTCTTTCTAGTGTGGCTGAAGGTAGAGTCTCAGGAGCTTTCTGTCCCCACAGCCCAAGGCAGAACTTGGCATGGTTGTCGGAAGGTTTCTGATGAAAGTGTCGCATGTCCCTAAGATTCTCCTAGAGAAAGCAATGGATGTATGTGGCAGCCCCTGCTCAGAGATGTCTCTGGGCCAACCGAGGGCTCCTGGCCACTCACCCACCAGCCCCGCATCTCCTGGCAGGCCTTCCTGGCCCTGGCCACAGTCTCTCCTCTACCCACCACCCTCTAACCCCTCTCCTCCAAGCACTGTGGGGCCCCGGAGGAGGAGCACAAGGCTGTTCGGTTTGGGGCTCCTCACAGGCAGGTGACAGGCAAGGTCAGAGTCCAAGTGTCAAGGGCTCCTGGGGTGGTACCAGCCCCTGGAACCTGGGAGGGTTGAGTACAGCTCTGTCCCTGGGCAGCCATGGGTGGCCACTGCTGCACTCTGAGTGCTGGGCTGCTAATGGAGCGAGGGGGCCAGTGGGGCCAGGCAGGTGCCCCTGGGCCTGACTTATCTGTACAATTGGGCGAAGAGCCACTCTGAGGAGCAGGGTCAGCACTGCATGAGGAAAACACCCAGCACAGAGGTGGCACATGCAGAGCAGGCCTGGCCTTGAGCATTGGTTATAAGAATGAACCCTAAGTCTCAGAATCCATCAGGTTGCAGAGTTAAGATTGGAACACTCGCCTGGTGGTAGAGCTCAGGCAGTGTTTGTCTAGCATGCATGCGGGTCTGGGTTCCAGCTGCAACATCACAAAAAAAAAAGAGAGAGAAAAAAAATACAAGAACTCAGCTGGATGTGGTGGCATGCCTGTAATCTCAGCTACTTGGAAGACTGAGACAGAAGGATCACTTGAGCCTAGGAGTTTGAAGGCTAGCCTAGGCCACACTACGAGACCCCCATTTCTATAAATAAATAATCCAGGGCAGAGGTTTAGCTCAGTGGCACCAGCTCCTGCCTAGCAAGCGCAAGGTCCTGAGTTCAATCCCCGGTTCCACAGAAAAAGTAAAAATAAAAATAAAAATAAATAATCCAGAAGACAGGCATAGTAGAACACACCTGTAATCCCATCTGCTCAGAAGGCTGAGGCAAGGAGGATCCAGAGTCCAGGGACAGCCTGGGCAATCTAGTGAGAACCTGTCTCAACATTTAAAAAAAAAAGTGAGCTTTCCCCTCATCTGTTTGTTTGTTTTTTGGTACTGAGGTTTAACCCAGAGCCTTCTCCCTGAGCTACATCTCCAGCCACTATTTTTTTCTTTTTATTTTGAGATAAGGTGTTTTTAAATTGCCCAAGCTGGGCTCAAACTTGTGATCCACCATGCCCTGCTAATTTTATTTTTTTAAGGTTTTTTTGTGTGTGTGTCTTTTTAAAGATTAGGTAGTAGCCACTGTAGTAGTGCATATGTGTAATCCCAGCACTGGAGGGGAGTTGGGGTGAGACAGGAGGATTGCATGTTTGAGCCCAGCCTGGTTGACTTGATGAGACCTGTCTCAAAATTTTTTTAAAAGTTTGGGGATATAGCTCAGTGCAAAGGCCCTGGGTTCATTCCCCAGCACCATAAAAATAAAGTTAATATGTGACATTTATATGGCATGAAGCCTCCGCCATGCTGTCCCAGTGAACTCCCTTTGCCGCAATGAACTCCTTCACCCCTCATGAGCACCGCAGAGCTCATTGCTCTTATCCCCAGTTCACAGATGTGGAAAACTGAGGCCTAGAGGTGGAATCAGTTGTCTGAAGTTGCATAGCTCATCAGGGACCAGAATAGGAGGATCTGGACTCAGTGTCATCCCTAGCCCTGGCCCTCAGCCACTGTGCTGGGCCACCTCTTGTCATTGTGAGCGACAGTGACTGTTTTCAAGCCTGTTCCCCAGGCTGTTAAATGGTGTTGAGAGAGTGTAGACAAAGCAGCCAACCCCAGGTCCACCGGATGTGATGCTGACCTCAGGTGCCATGACATACATGGCAGTAGGAACTGGGTGAAGCTTCCCCTGAAACAGCTCTGGACCAGGGCCTTGTAATTGTCAAAGACAGGCCAGGCCCGGCTGGGGACCAAGGTGGCAGCTGAGCCCCCCAAGGACGCCTGCCACCCGAGCCCCACAGGCCTCCATCCCTGCTTGGCCTCCCCAGAGAAGGGGCCTGAGGAGCAGCCAGATCCTAAGCTATAAATACTCCAGCTGGCGTCGGCCCTGGCCGAGGAATGTCACTTGCAGCTGGGGCAAGTGGGGATGGGCTGGCTGGGGCACCTGGCCCTGTGCCTCTGGGTGTGAGCCCTAGTTTCCTGGTACCCCACTTTCGATGGATGGAAGCTCGATCCCACCTCTCTGTGGTGGGGGGGGGCGTGTCCTGACTGCAACTCAGTCAGAGGCCCTACGACCACCACCAGAGACCTGCAGGCTCATCCAGAGCACCCATAAGCCCTGGGCAAAGTTGCATCTCACTTTCCACAAACGAGTATCTCCCCAGAAGTAACCTGAGTCTGCTCCAGTAACATGAGGGGCGTCTCCATCTAACCCTCCTCTCTCTTCTTTTCAGTAAAAGAGTTCTTAGCCAAAGCCAAAGAAGATTTTCTTAAAAAATGGGAAAGTCCTGCTCAGGTAAGCCTGCCAAGGGGTCAGGCCCTCAGAGGGATGGGTCAACTCCCCAAGCTGGGTGGCTCCCTGAGGCACTGTTGAAATGGCAGGACCTGTGGGGTGTCCACACCTGGCGCCGCTCATTTTCCAGATACCCACAATCACACCTGATGGCAGCTGCTGGGCTCTCCCCCACCCTACTGTGGTCCTCTCCCCAGGCCAGGGCTGGACTGGGCCTACCACCCCCTGCAGGAATGCCCCACCACCACCGTGTCCTCCTGCTGCCAGCACCTAGGCCTTTGCCCAGGGGATGCCCGTTGAGGAGGAGGTGCTCTGATACCCCCACCCTTTGGCCCACAGAACACAGCCAGTTTGGATCAGTTTGACCGCATCAAGACCCTTGGCACCGGCTCCTTCGGGCGCGTGATGTTGGTAAAGCACAAGGACACTGGAAGCCACTATGCCATGAAGATTCTGGACAAACAGAAGGTAAGCAGCTCTCCAGTCTGCCCACCTGCTTTGGAGCCTCTGTGCAAGCGCCAGTCAAGCACAAATCCAACTTCCTCTGTGTGTGCATGTGTGCGCATGCATGTTGCTGGAGATTGAACCCAAGGCCTTCACACTGAGCTACATCCTCAGCCCTTTTTAATTTTTTTAATTTTGAGATAGGGTTTTCTTTTTTTTGGTACTGGGGATTGAACTCGGGTCCTTGCGCTTGTGCAGCAGGCGGGGAAACCACTGAGCTAAATCCCTGGCCCAAGAGATAGGGTTTTACTAAATTACTAAGTTGCCCAGGCTGGGCTCAAACTTGTGATCCTCCTGCCTCAGGTTCCCAGAGTGGTGGGATTACAGGCGTGTACCATCATGCTCAGCTGGAAAATATTCTTCTAAAAATTCTAGAAAGTTCCACTTTACCATGATGGCCCACACCTATAATCCCAACACTCAGAAGGCTTAGGCAGGAGGGTCCCCTTGAGTAGGAGTCTGAGATACATAGCAAGTTCAAGGCCAGCCTGAACTACATAGCGAGACCCTGTCTCATGAATAAATAAATAAAATTTAAAATAATATTCTAGAAAATTCCAAGAAGCAAAACTGTACTTGCCGTATATACAAAGTGCTACATTGAGCCCACATAAATGGAGTGATGTTAGACATCATTGTTTTAGGGGTTCTAAGTCATGGTTAGGGATATGATTCAAAGCCTATATAGGCTGGGGAGCAGCTCAGTGGCAAGTGCTTGCTCCAGGCCCTGGATTCCATCCCCAGCACCACAAAAAAGTGAAGCCTGTAAGATGTGCATAGACTCTATGTAAATACTATGCCTTCTTTCTGTCTGTCTGTCTTGTCTTTCTTTCTTTTGGCTTTTCAAGACAGGGTCTCGCTATGTGGTCCAGGCTGGCCTTGAACTCCTCCTGCCTCAGCCTCCCAAATGCTAGGATTATACCCTAAGCCATTTCATAGTAGGGACTATATGTATATATGCCCAGAGCACAAGGGTACCTAGAATGAAGCCCCCATGAATACCAAGAGGCAACTGTGTTCCCCTAGCCCCTGTAATGAGCCAAACCTGAGGACCAGAAGGGCCCTGCACTGCTTTCCCAAGGCTGAGCCCTACCCAGAGGCCACCGTGACTCGGGTCAGACACAAGGCTTGTTAGGGGCCACTGTGTGCCAGAAGGAAGGAAGTGTGCTTTATATGAATATTCTTTTCTTCTGTCTGTCTATCTGTCTGTCTGTCTCTCTCTTTCTCTCTTTTTCCCCCAGTACTGGGGATTGATCCTTGGGCCTTCACACTGAGTTTCTATCCCTGGCCATTTTGAGACTGGGTCTCCCTAAGTTGCCCAGGGTAGGCTCAAATTTGAGATCCTCCTGCCTCAGCTTCTCAAGTGTTGAGATTACAAGTTTGAGGCCAGCCTAGGCAATTTAGCAGGGTTCTGTCTCAAAAAAAAGAGAAGAAAGGGCCGGGGATTTAGCTCAGCTGTACCACACATGCCTCGTATGCTCGAGGTCCTGAGTTCGATCGCTGGTACTCCAGAAAAAAAAATTTTTTGTTTTGTTTTATTTTGTTTTGTTTTTTGAGGCAGGATCTCACTTTGTAGTTCAAGCTGGCCTTGAACACCCTATGTAGCCCAGGCTGGCCTCAAACCCATTTTGATCCTCCTGCTTCAGCCTCCTGAGCATTGGGATTACAGGCGTGCAGCACCATGCCTGACTCAAAATAAAATAATTTTTTAAAAAGGGCTAAGGGTAGGGCCGGGGATTTAGCTCAGTGGTTTTGCCGCCTGCTGTGCAAGCGCAAGGACCCGAGTTTGAGCCCCGGTACAAAAAGAGGGGGGTTGGGGAGCTAAGGGTGTAGTTCAGTGATAGAGTGCCTAGTATGTACAAGGTCCTTGTTTCTATCCCCAGTGCCAGAAAGGAGAGACAGAGACAGAGACATAGAGACAGACAGAGACAAAGACAGAGAAGGAGGGAGATTTTATATATTTTCCCTGTATTACTGGGCTGGGTGTCATGGTGCATGGCCGTAATCCCAGCACTTGGGAGGCTGAGGCAGGAGGATCACCACAAATTCAAGGCCAGTTTGAGCTTCCTAGTGAGTTCAAGGCTAGCATGAGCTACAGAGTAAGAACCTGTCTCAAAAATATAAATACAGGGCTGGGGATTTAGCTCAGTGGTTCCACTGCCAGCCTCGAAAGTACAAGGTGCCAAGTTCAATGGTGGCTGGTGCATGCCTGTCATCCCAGGCATAATGTATATTTCAAAATAGCACAGGGCATGGTGGCACATGCCTGCAATCCTAGCACTTGGGAAGCTGAAGCAGGGGGATCCCTTCAAATTTAAGACTAGCCTAGACTACACAGTAAGACCCTGTCTCAAAACAAAACTAATCAAAAGCACCAAAGAGGGGGCCAGGGATTTATCTCAGTGGTTCCACCACCTGCCCCGAAGCACAAGGACCCAAATTTGATCCCCGGTACCAAAAAAAAAAGAAACCAAAGAGGTCTCCATTCAGATGGTCAATTATTCCCTGGAGAGACAAGAAGTAGAAAAGTTGAAAAAAATAGATTTATGTGCCACAGTTTATTTGAACTTACGTAAACATTATTCAGAGGTAGCCAAGCATTACTGGTGCACACCTGTAATTCCAGCACCCTAGTACCCGAGGCAGGAGGATCCCAAGGCCCAGCTTAACCTGGGCAATTCAGCAAGTTAGTGAGACCCTATTTCAAAATGAAAAATAAAAAAGGGGCTGGGGATGTAGCTCAATGGAAAGGCCCTAGGTTCAATCCCCAGGACTACAAAAATAAAGTGATTCAGAGGGCTGGGTGTAGGCCAGTGGTAGAGCAGTTGCCTAGCAGCCTGGGTGCAAGGCCCTGGGTTCTGTCTCCAGCATCATTAAAAAAAAATAAAAGAGCACCGATTGTGGTGCCACACCCCTGTAATCCCAGCAACCCAGAAGCTCAGCCGGGAGGATTACCACAAGTTTGAGGCCAGCCTGAACTACACTGTGAGACCCTGTCTCAAAAAAATTTTTTTAAATTATCCAGTGCATACATTGAGTGTCAGTGTTTAAATTTTCATAGCAGAGACTTAAAATTTTAAATTCGATTTCCCAGTCAGCTGGCCACCTTTCAAGGGCTCAGCAGCCCTTAGCTCTAGTAGCAACAGCCCCAACAGCCTAGGCGTAGGCCCTGGGGATAGCTGTGCTATGAACAGGAACAGGTGCTGGACCAGCTGTTCGCAGCTGACACACGGCCCAGCATTAACCAGCTGTGTGACCTTGGCCAAGTCACTGCCCTGCTCTGTCTGGCCTTCCAAACTGCCATGTTCCTGGTGTGTCCTCATAGGCTCTGTCGTGATTAAACACCCAGCTCAAATTTTTCATCCTCCTGCCTCAGCCTCCCAGAGTGATGAGATCACAGGTGTGGGCCAATATAGCCAGCTACCTCTGAATAACTACAGGGGACAGCTGAAGGCTGAAGAGGGACCATACTGAGCTCAGGGTGGTATAAAGAGATGGTCCCCACAAACAAAAGGACTATCTCCCCAAGCTCTTCCTCCAGGGAGCCCTCTCACATTGCCCCTTCCACTCTGCGCAGGTGCCTTAGCCATGCTTTTCCCACCACAGCTGCAGCCTCTCTGTACTCTTCAACCACAGTTCCCTCCTCTCCATGTCCTCAGCATCTGGCCCTGGCACCCCCAGTTCCCAGCCCCTCTCATGGCCATGCTCTGTGCCCCACAGGTAGTGAAGCTGAAACAGATCGAGCACACCCTCAATGAGAAGCGCATCCTACAGGCGGTCAACTTTCCATTCCTGGTCAGACTTGAGTACTCCTTCAAGGTGGGCCCCAGTGGCCAGGGCTCAGGGTCTCTGGGGTGGGTCCCAGGGAAGGAGGAGACCCCAGAGGAGGGTGCCCAGGTCAGGCCAGAGCCCCAGGTTCTGGTGTGGCCACCTGGGCAGGTCACCCGGTGGGGTGTCCCCAAGGAATGCTTCCTGACAGACACAGCCCAGAGGGCAGTCCCAGACCTATCTCCCTGTGAGTGACCCCTCAGGACGGGCTCCTCTCCTGGGGCGCATTTTGCTCATCTGTATTAAGGGACTCATCGAGGTCCCCGGGGCAGCTTGGCCTGGTGGTTCACAGTGTGCCATCCAGAGCCTGCCCCCTGTGGAGTAAAGACAGGCTGTGCTCAGAGGGGCCACACAGGGTTAATGCTCTGCTGCTGCTGTCTTGATATTTGTTTTGCTTTTTGTTTTGATCAAAGGCCTCCCCTTTTTTCCCCTAAGAGATGGGGTCTCACCGTGTTCCCCAGACTGCTTTCCAACTGCTGGGCTCAGGCGATCCTCTGCCTCCCATCTCCCCAGTAGCTGGGACCATGGTTGCACACCACCATGCCCAGCTCATTTTCTTTTGGGACCCCCAAATTCTGTACCCTCTCCTGGACCCATTTTACAGATGACAAAACTGTAGCCCCAAAAGCCTTCCTCAAGCTCTCAGATGCAAACTACTGCAGAATCTGCACTCTACTCTCCAGCTGGGGCACTGGCCAGGTGCCCAGCACACCTCAGAGCTGGCCCCACTTCTGCCCTCAAAGGCAGGAGAACCTCACTTCCACTCCCTGGAGGACAGGACACTTCCTGCCCCTTCTTCCTCAAGGGCAGAATGAAGGGCATGCCTGTCACAGCTTCCCACAAGGGGCGCTCTCTGTCATTGACTGGCTCAGCCCTGTCCAGCAAGGCCACCAAGGGCTTTGTGATGGGGTCCTGATCTCCCTGCCTCCCACAGGACAACTCAAACTTGTACATGGTCATGGAGTATGTGCCCGGCGGGGAGATGTTCTCGCACCTACGGCGGATCGGCAGGTTCAGGTGAGCCACATCTTCACCAAAGCATCTGGGGACATGGAAGGGAAGCTCCAAGAGCTTCAGGATTTATTTCCTCATGCTGAGGAATCTCTGCTGTTTCAACCCCACAACAAAACACATAGACCAATCATGCAGCTTAGGTGTCAGCACTGAAGTGGCCGGACTAAAGGACACTCAAGCTCTGAGTACGATCCCCAGCAACACCACAAAAATACTTCAGTTTTGGACCGGGGATTTAGCTCAGTGGTGCTGCTGCCTGCCCCGCAAGCACAAGGACTGGGGTTCAATCCCCAGTACCAAAAACCCCAAAAAACTTTAGTTTTATTTTTTTGAGTCGGGCTCTTGCTGTGTTGCCCAGGCTGGTCTTAAACTCCTGACCTCAAGTAATTCTCTTGCCCCAGCCTCCTAAGTAGTCGGGACTACAGGCAGGTGCCACGATATCCCACCAAAAACAAAAAAGAAAAAAGAAAACCTACTTTATTTGTTTTGTTTTGTTTTGCTTTGTGAGACAGGATTTTGCTGTGTAGTCCAGGCTGGCCTTGAACTCACTTGTAGTCCAGGCTAGCCGTGAATTCATGGTGATCCTCCTGACTCAGCCTCCCAAGCGCTGGGATTACAGGCTTACACCATCACACTTGGCTTAAGAAAACAATTTTAACTAGACATGGCGGTGGACACCTGTAATTCCAGCATTCTGGGAGGCTGAAGCAGGAGGATCACAAGTTCAAATCCAGCTTGGTAACTTAGCAACTTAGCAAGACCCTGTCTCAAAATTTTAAAAAGGGAGTGTGGGGGGGGGTTCAATTCCTAGTACTGTAAAAAAAAAAAGCTGCTGATTTTATGCAGTTTTAAGATTTATACTGTTACTTTACAGGTAAATAAATACAAATATAATTTACATACAATAAAAAGCAGACTTTTCATGCTCCATCCCACAAGTCACCTCCACCGAAAACACTATCAAACACTCTCACCCCACCAGCAGATTCCCTGCATGCCCCTACCTGTCTCACCATGTAGTCCAGGCTGGGCTTGTTTTCACTGTGTAGCCCAGGCTGACCTCAAACTCATGGTGATACTCCTGCCTCAGCCTCCCAAATGCTGGGATGACAGGCATGCGCCACCACGCCGAGCTGGATGCCTGTTCTGAATAGAACAGCCAGGGGCACCAGTCCTCTCTGGCTCCAGACTCCACTATTTTGTCCTGGCTGGTTTTAGACTCTGGCCATGTGGAACTCATCTAGTGGAGACCCCTTGTCTGTCTCCCCATGTTTAACCCAGCAGGCATGGACGCAGCCATGCTGTGCTGTGCACTCATGGTGCATCCTGGTAGGAGTGGGTGTTGAGTCCTGTTCCATTTTTTTTTTTTTTTTTTGGTACCGGGGATCGAACTCAGGACCTTGCGCTTGCGAGGCAGGCGCCAGAACCACTGAGCTAAATCTCTGGCCCTTCCTGTTCCATTTTATAAACCCATTCCACTTGTGCTTCCATTGTGAGTCTACTCTCCGATTGCTTTTTTTCTTTCTTTTTTTTTGATACTACACATTGAACAAATCCAGGAGCATTCTACCACTGAGCCACATCACCAGCCCTTTTTATTTTGAGACAGACTCACTCAGTTGCCCAGGCTGGTCTCAAACTTGTGATCTTCCTGCCTCAGCCTCCTAATGATCTGGGATTACAGGCCTGTGCCACCACATCCAGCTAACTTTCTCTTTTTTCAATTGAGCGGAATCTTGCTACATTCCCAGGCTGGTCCCAAAAGCCACCTTGGCCTCCCCAGTAATACCTGGGACCACAGACCCGCATGCCCATGCCCAGCCTCACATCTGCATTTTGGATAGCTGGGCTAGGAGTGTCTTCCAGACTGGGGAAGGCTCTGCAGGCCCACTTCCTGGACTGCATGGGGCTGTGCCCAGCACACTCACACCCGTGTCCCCTCTCCTCTTGTCCCACCAGTGAGCCCCATGCCCGCTTCTACGCAGCACAGATTGTCCTGACGTTTGAGTACCTGCACTCCCTGGACCTCATCTACCGGGACCTGAAGCCCGAAAACCTCCTCATCGACCACCAGGGCTACATTCAGGTGCCCACAGGCGAGGGCTGGGCGAGGGGTGCCAAGGGCGGCTGCAGCCCGGCCCTGCCTCTCTCCCAACTGCCCATTCTGACGTCCTCAGGTGACAGACTTCGGTTTTGCCAAGCGCGTGAAAGGCCGCACCTGGACCTTGTGCGGGACCCCTGAGTACCTGGCCCCTGAGATCATCCTGAGCAAAGTACGCCCTGCTGGCCCATCCTCCCCCTGCCCCCTGCTCCCCACTGTGCCCTCACCCACACCCCACCGTCTCGCTGCAGGGCTACAACAAGGCTGTGGACTGGTGGGCACTCGGGGTTCTCATCTACGAGATGGCTGCCGGCTACCCACCCTTCTTCGCCGACCAGCCCATCCAGATCTACGAGAAGATCGTCTCTGGGAAGGTGAGGCCCATCAGCCAGGACACGCCGGAGGGGCCTCGCCACTGCTCCACTCTGGGATGGATGCTCTCCTGGGTCTCCAGTCTAGAGCCTCCCCCGTGAGGGCCACAGGAAGTCCTGCCGCAGCCTGGGGGCTGCTCCCACTCACTGTGGCTCTCTGTGTGAGGTCTCACGGGTTTCAGTGCAGAAAAGCGAACTTGCTTGGTGCCCAGGTGCCACCCTGGCCCCTCTAAGGACACCCCTGTGTCCCATCCCAAACACAGAAGTGCCACTAATTCTTTTTTCTTTTTGGTGACCCTGGGGATTGAACCCAGACCTTTCCACTGAGCTACATCCTCAGCCCTTTCTTTTAAATTTTGACACAGGGAAGCCGAGGATTTAGCTCTGGTTCCACCGCCTGCCTCACAAGCACTAGGTCCCAAGTTCGATCCCCAGTACAAAAAAAAAAAAATTTTTGACACAGGGTCTTGCTAAGTTGCTAAGGTGCCCAGGCTGGGTTTGAACTTGTGGCCCTCCTGCTTCAGACTCCAAGTGTGCTGGGATAAGCTGAGCTAAGTGTCACTAATTCTGAGGGGTTGGGTAAGGGGCGGTGGAGCCATGAGAGCTCCAGCCTATGAAGTGCTTAAGCTGTTGCCCTCCACTGGGCCCTGGGTTCACACACACACCCCCTATTATACTTAGAGGGATGGCGCCCCCTCGTGGGAGAGGTGAGGAAACAGACTTGGAAAGGGGTTATGTCAAGCCCAACATCCCAGCTGCACGGAGGAAGTGGACACTGTGGTGGGCACCCCACCCCACCTCAGCTTGCCCCCCTGCTGGGAAAGCCTGACCCTCCGTCTCTCCACCTGGCCTGGATATCTTACTGAAGCCAGGCAGGTGACACAGGGCTGTTATCTGGGAGGCAGGAGGATCATGAGTTCAAGGGCAATCTAGGCAATTTAGTGACTTACCAAGACCCTTTTTTTTTTTTTAATTTAAAAAACAGAGTCTCAGGGCCAGGGATTTAGCTCAGTGGTTTCGCCACCAGCTGCGCAAGCACAAGGACCCGAGTTTGATCCCCGGTACCAAAACAAAAAACAAAACACAAAACCAGAGTCTTGCTTATTAGTGCACACTGTCTTGAACTCATTATGTAGCTCAGGCTGGCCTCAGCAATCCTCCTGCCTCAGCCTCTGGAGGACTGGGATTACAAGCATGCACTACCATGCCCAGCAAGGCCCTTTCTTTAAGTAAAAAATTTAAAAGGCTGGAGATGGAGCTCGGTGCAGAGGCCCTGGGTTCAAACTGCAGTTCTAGGGAGGACCTTGCTGTGTGATCTGGCTAGCCTGACTCCAAGCTCCAGACACAGCACTGCACCTATTGGTGTTGAACTCTGAGCAAGCTCATTTGCCCTCTGAGCCTTACCTTACCCATGTTGGAACCAGGGAGCCAGCTACCTGCCTTTCAAGGAGATGGAAGAAGTCATCAACGGCAGCATGGGGTGTCCCATGCCAGACAGAGTCAGCATCTGCCACCAGCCAGGAGAGAAATCTCTAAGACAATGGCCCAGAATGTAGTCAAGTCCGGAGAAGACTCCAAGAGGCAAAGGGGAGGACAAGCATAATTCCTTCTGTGTCACATTCCACAGTTCCCACAAACGCTCTGAGGTGTTATCTCCCTCCACATCCCTAGGATATCTGCCTCCTCGAGTCAGAGGCAGGCACAGACCCAGAGAGGTTAAGGGCTGAGGCCAAGGTCACACAGCATGTGGAAGGCAGAGGAGGGACTAGAAGTCAGTTCTTAGGGCTGTAAATCCAGTGATACTTGCATACAAGGGAGTGAATGATTGCAGAGGAATTGAACTGGGCTTTAAAGAATAGAAACACTACAGCTGTGCAGGGAGGGGGGAAGTAAAGTTTTGCTTGTACGTAGGCATGCTTCTAAAGTCCTACACCCCAGCAAAGCTGTCTTAAAGCAGCAGTTTTCTAGGTGTGATAGCATGCACCTGTCATCCCAACTTGGGAGGCTGAGGCAGAAGGATTGTAAGTTCAAGCCTAGCCTGGGGAATTTACCAAAACCCTGTCTCAAAATAAATAAAAAAGGCTGGAGCTGCAGCCCAGTAGAAGGGCCTTTGCTAAGTATGGGTGAGGACCTGGGTTCCACCCAATGGATTCACCTTGTCCCTCCACTCTCTGTGGCCTTCAGGTAGCTACATGCCTCAGTTTCCTCTTCTGTGAAATGGGAACCACTACAGCACTCCTCTGAGAGCAGCGGATCTCAGAGGGGGTCCCCTCCAGCAGCCCCAGCTATGGGCAGGGCACCCCAGAGATGCAGTGGACCTTGAACCTTTTCCACGGGCTCTTGGCAAGCGTCAAGTTTGGGGGGCCTCATGGGCCGGGGATTTAGCTCAGTGGTTCCGCTGCCTTCTTTGAAAGCACAAGGTCCTGAGTTCGATCCCCGGTACAAAAAAAAAAAAGTTTGGGGAGTACTTCCTGGCAGGATTGCTGGATGGAGAGGACAGCACCCTTACCGCTCTGTCCCCTCTGTCCACGTCCTACCAGGTGCGGTTCCCGTCCCACTTCAGCTCTGACCTGAAAGACCTGCTGCGGAACCTCCTGCAGGTGGACCTCACTAAGCGCTTCGGGAACCTCAAGAACGGTGTTAATGACATCAAGAACCACAAATGGTTTGCCACGACTGACTGGATCGCCATTTACCAGAGGAAGGTGGGCTGGCCGCCCCGCATGCTGAGGGCCAGGGAGGCTGAGTCAGGAAGGCTGCCAGCTGACACAGACAGGGACGTGGACCTTGAACACAGGGCCAACCAGAAGCAGGCAGCTTAGAGCCAAAGGGGCTGGAAATGGGATTTTTGGATCCTGGGGTTATCCTCTGTGCCTCAGGAGACATTTCCCTTGTGTGAGCCAGCCATAATAAGAGTCTTGGGTGGCTAAGAGGAATCTATACCACCAGGCTCAGCGGTGCACGCATAGTTCCAGCTACTCAGGAGGCAGGAGGATGACAAGTTCCAGGCCCACCTGGGCAACTTGGCAAGACCCTGTCATGAATTTAAAAAGAAAGGGGCTAGGATGTAGCTGAATGAGAGGACACCCCTGGGTTCAGTCCCCAAAATGTGGCATGCCCACACTGGCTGCTGTAGTAGTAACAGGGCACTGCTGAGGTCTGGGTGGTTCTTCGTCCCCTCCAGGTGGAAGCGCCCTTCATACCAAAGTTCAAAGGCGCCGGGGACACAAGTAACTTTGACGACTATGAGGAAGAAGAGATCCGGGTCTCCATCAATGAGAAGTGTGGCAAGGAGTTCTCCGAATTTTAGGGGTGTGCCTGTGCCCCCCCAGTTTACTCTTCTTTTCTTTGTTTTCTTTTTTGGGGGGGTGGGGGGTTGGATTGAACAGCCAGAGAGCCCCGGAGTTCCTTGCACCTGATTTCACCCCCACCCCACCCTCGAGGGTTGGGGGTAGCAGGAAGCTCAGACCTTGGGGGGATAGAAACACCACTGCTCCCCCAATTCCCACAGCCCTCCTGCCCCTCTCCCCAAGGAACCCCCGCCTCAGCCTACTTCTGCCTTTTGGAAATGAGGCTCTTGTCTCCACCAGACCAGGTCTTGCTGGCATATCAGGGACAGGGTGAGGACGGAGGGGTCCAGACGCACCCACCCCCCCAGACCCTAAGGGCGAAGGACGACAGGAAGGCCAGATATCAGTGACCTTCTCCAAGAGCTGCTTGCTCAAATTTTTAAAAACAATTTCCGATCTTATTTAAGTTTCACCAGTGCCTCCCTCCCCCCTCGCCAGCTCCTCAAATCCATTTTACCCAGGCTGGAAAGCAGACTGAGTTTGTGAGGAGGAAAATGGGCTTTGAACCTCCACCCTGAGCTGCTAACCCCTCCTCGCCTCCTTCCTGGGGTCCTCTGCCACCTTGCCAAGGGGCCCAGCCCCTTCCTGCTGCCCCACCCCTCCTTCACCCTTGGGCTTCAGGAGCCAGACCAAGCAGCTACCCAGCTCCTTGCCAAAGAGGAGCCAGCCCCCCAAAACCAGGGGGAGCCCAGGGTCCCCCATCCCAGCATCAGCCCCCCCACCCCTTCATTTTATTCTGCTTTTAACACCAGTCCTTTTCTCAGCCCAGCTGGGAAGGCGACCCCACAAAAGGACTTAGAAGTGGCAGAGCGCCCTCCCCCTCCAAACCCAGCTCGGTTCCAGCCCGGGCTGATGGGGAGGGGCCGTCTGTGTCATCTACCGGCGGCTTCTGCGCCCCTCCCCCCGGCCGGCCCCCAGCTTCGCAGTCAGCTGTCCATCTCCTCTCTTGCCCCCCAACGTCTGATCTGTGGTCTTTCTCTAACTAGCAAGGTGGGGAGCCACCCATTCACCCCACGCAGTGTTCGTCCCCGTCAACTCCTCCCCAGCCGGAGAGCCTTTGGGCAGGCTGGGGCCCCGGGTGGGCGCGGGGCCATTCAACCTGTGTGCTCCGAAGGGCGAGACTTCTCTCGAACAGTGTGCTGTTGTAAACATATTTGAAAACTATTACCAATAAAGTTTTGTTTAAAAAAAAAGTGTCGCTGGTGTTCCGACTTTGGCTCCTACCCACACCCTCCGGCTGGAGAGGGACTTTCGGACCCGCGTCCGGCCTCCTCTGCCAGGCCAGGGCCCGAAGCCCCGACAAAACCAGGGTGGGCTAGAGAAAATGGGGCCACGCTGGCTTTTAACCACGGATCCGGGGGTCCCCAAATCCGCGGAGCGCCCTCTCTCCTTCGAACCTGAGACCGAGAGGGCGCTCTAGGGAGCCACCAGGGCTGGGGAGTCAGAGAGAGAGCGGCCCCCGAAGCGGGGTAGAGGGAGTCCTGTGCACCCTCCACCCTGCATCCCCAGGGCTGGGCCAGCGCGCCGCAGGGACCTCGCTGCGCTCCCGAAGCGCGACAGCCGCGGCCAGCGGGCGGCGAGTTCCTGGCCGGTGCGGTCTCGGAGCGCAGCGCGCGGGAGGCGTGGAGAGGGGGCTGGGCGCCAGGGACGTCTGGGTTCCGCGCCCAATGGCTGGAGCGCGGCCGAGCACCGCCCCGCCCGCCCCTCCCCTCCCCCCGCGTTCCCCTCCCCCTCCCCGCCCGCCGCTCTCCCCCGCCCCCGCCCCGGCGCCAACTCTGCGGCGCCTCCTTAAAAAGCGCGCGGGAGTTGTACGGAGGGGGGGGGGGCCGGGGCGCGCCGGAGTGAGAGCGAGCGCAGGGGAAAGGGGCGGGCGGGGGGCCCGGGCTCCACCTTAAAAGCGGGCGCGTGGAGTGGGAGGGAGGAAGGCGGGTGGCGGGAGGCGGAGGGCGGGCAGGCAGGCAGGAAGGGGGGGCCGGGTGTCCCGGGCGCAGGGCGCGCGTGCGGCGGCGGCGGCGGCGGCGGCGGCAGCGGCAGCGGCAGCGGCGGGGAGGGGCCGCGCCGCGCCGCGCCGCGCTCCCTCCCTCCTCCTCCTGCTCTCGCATCCCGGCCCCGCGCGCGCCCAGCACCAGCGGGCCGTGTGTGCGTGCGTGCGAGTGAGTGAGTGTGTGCATATTTTCCTCTCTCTTTTCTTTCTCTCTCACTGTTTTTTCTCTCTCTCGCTCCCTCTCTCGCGCGCGCTCTCTCGCTCTCTTTTTTTTTTTTTTTTTTGCGAAGAAACAGCAGCGCCGCCGCCGCTCCGCCGAGGCGCTGCGCCCCCCGGGGGGAGGCGGAGGAGGCGGGCAGCGGCGCGGGGCGGGGAGCGGCGCGGGGCGCGGGGAGGGGGCGCCGCGCTGGGAGGGAGGCAGCGCGCACGGTGCAGCCGGGCCGGGCGGGAGGCATGGCGGGGCCCCCGGCCCTACCCCCGCCGGAGACGGCGGCGGCCGCCACCACGGCAGCCGCCACCTCGTCGTCCGCCGCGTCCCCGCACTATCAAGAGTGGATCCTGGACACCATCGACTCGCTGCGCTCGCGCAAGGCGCGGCCGGACCTGGAGCGCATCTGCCGGATGGTGCGGCGGCGGCACGGCCCGGAGCCGGAGCGCACGCGCGCCGAGCTCGAGAAACTGATCCAGCAGCGCGCCGTGCTCCGGGTCAGCTACAAGGGGAGCATCTCGTACCGCAACGCGGCGCGCGTCCAGCCGCCCCGCCGCGGGGCCACCCCTCCCGCCCCGCCGCGCGCCCCCCGCGGGGCCCCGGCAGCAGCAGCCGCCGCGCCGCCGCCCACGCCCGCCCCGCCGCCGCCACCGCCCGCGCCCGTCGCCGCCGCCGCCCCGGCCCGGGCGCCCCGCGCGGCCGCCGCCACAGCGCCCCCTTCGCCCGGCCCCGCGCCGCCGGGCCCCCGCTCCCAGCGGGCCGCGCCCCTGGCCGCGCCGCCGCCCGCGCCTGCCACCGCGTCCCCGGCCGTGGCGCCCCTGGCCGGCCAGCGCCGCGCCCCCCCGCCCGCCGTCGCCGCCCGGGAGACGCCGCTGTCGCCGCCGCCGCCGACCCCGCCGCCGGCGCCGACCCAGCAGCCGCAGCAGCAGCCACCACCGCCGGAGGGGGGCGCGGCGCGGGCGGGGGGCCCGGCGCGGCCCGTGAGCCTGCGGGAAGTCGTGCGCTACCTCGGGGGCAGCGGCGGCGCAAGCGGGCGCCTGACCCGCGGCCGCGTGCAAGGGCTGTTGGAGGAGGAGGCGGCGGCGCGGGGCCGCCTGGAGCGCACTCGCCTCGGAGCGCTCGCGCCGCCCCGCGGGGACAGGCCCGGACGGGCCCCGCCGGCTGCCAGCGCCCGCGCGTCGCGGAGCAAGGTGAGCGCGCGGGGAGTGGGGCGCCGCGCGGCGGGCAGGTGCGGGCGGGCGGGCGAAGTTGGCGTCCGGAGAGGAATGGGGCGGCGGGGGGGGGGGGCAGGCCGTGTGCGCGTCCCCAGCGGGCTCCCCTCATAGTGACCTTGGCAAGGGACTCCCATTTGCCTTCAGCCTCAGTTTCCACCGCTGTCAGCGCGGCTGGATCACAGTAGCGACCCCTTGGGGTTGTGGAGCTACTTTATCCAGGTTTGGCTGCGGAGGGCTGTGTGAGCACCGAGCCTGGCACGGAGTGAATACAAAAGTTACTCCGTGTTGTTACTAAAGGTGGCTTGGGTCATGCGACTCGGCCCAGGATCCCAGGATCCACCAACCTTGCCTGCTTCTCTCCCTGGTCTCAGAGAGGAGGAGAAGAGCGACTGCTTGAGAAAGAAGAGGAAGAAGAAGATGAAGACGACGAAGATGATGAAGATGACGTGTCTGAGGGCTCAGAAGTGCCCGAGAGTGACCGTCCTGCAGGTGCCCAGCACCTCCAGGTTAATGGTGAACGTGGCCCTCCGAGCGCTAAGGAGAGGGTCAAGGAGTGGACACCCTGTGGACCCCTCGCGGGGCAGGACGAAGGGCGGGGACCGGCACCGGGGAGTGGTACCCGCCAGGTGTTCTCCATGGCAGCCATGAGTAAGGAAGGAGGATCGGGTAAGGATTGGGGAGGGGGAGTGCCGGGTGGGCAGGAACGGAAGCCCAGGACAATGTCACAGGCTCCTGCTTTTTCTTTCCCAGCCTCTGTTGCCACTGGGCCAGATTCCCCGTCCCCTGTGCCTTTGCCCCCAGGAAAGCCAGCCCTCCCTGGGGCCGATGGGACCCCTTTTGGCTGTCCGTAAGTTGTGGATTCCGAGGACCTGGGGGGACTGCTTGGGTGTGAACAAGAGGAAGGGTATTGGTAGTCACCCAGCCATATGTTTCACTGCAGTCCCGGGCGCAAGGAGAAGCCAGCAGACCCGGTGGAGTGGACGGTGATGGACGTGGTAGAGTACTTCACTGAGGCCGGCTTCCCTGAGCAGGCCACTGCCTTCCAGGAGCAGGTGAGTCCACACCCAGGGCTTCCCCTACACTCAAGGCCTGTGGGGCATGCTCTGACTCTGTCTCTGTCCTGCTCAGGAGATCGACGGCAAATCCTTGCTGCTCATGCAGCGCACAGACGTGCTAACCGGCCTTTCCATCCGCCTGGGCCCAGCCCTCAAAATCTACGAGCACCACATCAAGGTGCTTCAGCAAGGCCATTTCGAAGATGATGACCCTGATGGTTTTCTAGGCTGAGTGCCAGGCATTGCCCTCCCGAGGTCCATTCCAACTCCCATCTCACCCAAGCCCCGGAGAGTCCAGGAGCTGCCTAGGGCACCTGGGGCCCTGGTGACAGATTCCGGCGAGGGGCGCCTCTCCGTTCATCTCCCTTTGTCTCTCACACACACCTGCCCCCTGCATATCCTCTGCTCCCCAACAGTGGAGTATAGGGTGGGACTCCAGGAGGCCGACCCCCTCCCAACCCAAGGACATTTTTGGGAAAAAAAAAAAAAATTTTGGCTTCCCCAAAATCATTTTCAGCCAGATGTTTCCTATATAAATGTTTTGTTCTGCTTGTTCATTTTGGTGGGTGGTCGCCTCCCTCCCCCACCACCCATGCCCCCTTTCCAGCCTGCTGCCCTTGGCCTCCAGCCACAGGAGGATTGGGGAACAGCTGGGTGGGGTCCTGGGTCTTGTCTGCCCTCTCCTTTCTGTCAGTCATTGCTCCAGCTGGCTGTATTGCTTTTTAATATTGCACCGAAGGTTTTTTAAATAAAATTTTAAAAAAAAGGAAAAGAAAGAAAAAGATACTAGAGTCCATTTTATGAATGGAGTGGGGGAGGGGCACAGAAGAGCCTCCAACTGGCCCCTAAGGGTAGGACAGAAACTGTTGGGGACACAGCAAGGGGCCTGATGGGGCTGCTTCACAGCCAGCTCTAAGAGTAAGTGCTCCAGGCTGGGCAGTGTGGCTCTGGTGAGGTCCTGGCAGTGAAAAAAAAATAATGGTTCCAGGCTGGAATACTTTGGTCTTCTCTCCATGTCCAGAGCCACCTGGCACAAATGCTGCTCAAATGCTGGTTGAGTGACTAACAGTGAACACGTTTTATGAGCATTTTCTTGGTTATCCGCTCTGCATCCCGATGAGACAAAGAGCTCATAAAAACTGAGTTTATAGGGCTGGGGATTTAGCTCAGTGGTTCCGCCGCTTGCCTTGAAAGCACAAGGACCCAAGTTCAATCCCTGGTACCAAAAAGAAAAACAGTTTATAGAGAAGGCCACACAGCAAAGACGCTGGAGGTCACACAAGGTGGTGTCTGACACTTGTCACCGCCTTTATCCAGAGCCTTTGAACATAATTAATGTCCTTGTCTTCATAGCTGCACCATGAACCTGTCTGTCTGCCTTTTGCGCTCTGAATGGGGACACCGTCCAGGGACTGACTGATAGGTCGTGGGCTAGGAAAAACCTTCCAAAGGAATTTTTATCGTTAGCAGGAACAACTGGGACATTGCCCATCCTTACCCAGTGCACAACGCTATTGGCCCATAGCCTGGGCTTCTCTAGACGTCGACACCCATCCTCCCATCTCCAGTCTTCCCATCTGGATTCACGTTGAGATCCCTGCACCCCCAGGACACAGATAGCAGGCTCCGCGGCCTCACTGTCCCCCTTGCACGTGCCAGGTGCCCAGAGCGCGCAGGTGCGCGGAGTCTGGGCACGAGCCGGAATTCAAATGAGGCGAACTCTTCCCGCGGGGCCGGCCGAGAGGTTGAGGCCAGGCTAGGGGAAGGCGGCCGCTGCGGGTCCGACCACTCCTACACATCCCCATCCCACAGGGCGGGGTCAAATTTGCGCCGCGGAGGCTTAAAAAGGGAAGGTCTCCGCCCCTTGCCCCTAGATGGCTACCGAACCGTGGTTTTCAGGGTCGTCCCCGCTGGGCCCCGGAGAAACGCCATCCCTGGACGACTTGAAACCTGGGCTACAGCCTTGCGGGGACCCTTCGTGGTCCACGCCACCTGGCAAACCTGAGGACCCACCGGCGACGGAGCCTGAGGATGCCCAAGGACAGGTGGCAGTGGAGGCTGCAGGCCCCGAATCAGGGCCTGCGGTTCCGCCCTCAGCTCGATTGACCCTGGACGCAATGTTCAGCCCCATCACGGAGCAGCTCTGCTACCTGCTCAAGAAGGCAGACGAGTTCCAAAGCTACTTGCTCTATAGGTGACCCTGGAAGGGGTGACAGACTAGGCAGGCAGCCCACACCAAGTCCCAGTCAAAAAAATTACCATGAAGCTAGCTGAGGAGGAATCTGGTGTGCAGAACCCGGGGTGGGGGTATGTCCGAGGCACTGACAGACTAGGCAGGCAGCCCACACCAAGTCCCAGTCAAAAAAATTACCATGAAGCTAGCTGAGGAGGAATCTGGTGTGCAGAACCCGGGGTGGGGGTATGTCCGAGGCACAGGCAGCACAGGCCTCTGGGCTGTCACAGCCAAAGGACATTCCTCTGAGTGTGTAAATGCTGGCTTAGATTTGGAACTGTGTGCCAGCTAAACCAAGACTATCTGATCCAGATTTGGCCCCGGGGGCTACCAGTTTGAAACCACCCAATGTGAATAATGCGATCCCCACAGCAGGGCAAAGGAGACTGATTCTCAGTTTTAGAGTCTTATTGGAATCCCCTGGGAGGCTGGTTTAAACTCTAAATTTCTGGGCTGCACCTTGCAGTTTTGAGCAAAAGGCAGTTATGTAACACAGGTGTTAACTTTTTTGTTTCGTTTGGTTTTTTCTGAGATAGGGTCTCAATTTGTAGTTTAGACTGGCCTTGAACTCCTGGCAATCCTCCTGCCTCAACCTCCCAAGTGCTGGGATTACAGGCGTGTGCCATGTCACCACCCTCAGCTGGGTGTTAGGGTTTTAACAAGAATTCTGAATGGCTTTGATGCAGGTGGACCTAGAAGATATCCTGAGAAAGGCCTGACACCAAGGGATCTTATAACAGGGAGGCAAGATGGGGGTGGGTAGGGAGCTCTTCCATCCATAGTACTGGGCCAAAAATTTAAAAAGCCAGTCAAGATGGAACATACCTGGAATGTCAGTACTCAAGAGGCTGAGGCAGGAGGATTGCTGTGAGTTTAAGGCCAGCTTGGGCTACATAGTGAGTTCAAGGCCAGCTTGCACTGCAAAGTGTGACCCTGTCTCCAAAAGACAAAAAAACAAAAGCCAGAACAGGGATACAAATAAAAGGTGAGTAGAATGGGAGAAATAGGGGGTTGGAGGCATCCCAGGTAAAGACTCCTTTCTCCCTTTAGCAGGGACCAGGTCCAGAAGGAACAGCTGGCAAGGGCCATGCCCACCTTCTTAAGGATGTGTGAACCATACTTCCTCTATTTAGAGGCCGCAGCAAGGAGCATGCCTCCCATCCATGGAGCCCTGCAGGAGGTAGTCCGGAAAGGGGTGCGTGTAGCAGCTTCCAGGGCCCAGGCTCAGGGCTAAGGCTCCCCAGCCGGGCTGGCTCACTACCCCCTTCTCTGCAGCTGTTGGAGATCTCCCAGCAGCTCACCCTGTGCCTGGAGCAGCTGGTCCTCATGTACGCCTCCTGTGGCTTCGTGGAGCTGGAGGAGACCAATCCCCTGAGGTAAGAGGGCCTGACACCTGCCTAGGGCTTCAGCAGAGCCCAGGCCCCAGCTTCATCTTTCACTCTCCCGTCTCCTCCCAGCATCTCCTGCTTCTTCTGTGGGAGATTCTCCATCAGCCCTTTCCAGGAAGTGTCCATCTTCAGATACTGCACCCCAGCTGCCTACACTGCCAGCCGCCAGCCCCGATACCTCTACAAGAAGATGCGCTGGAACCTAGAAACTACTACAAAGCCCAGCAGCCAGGGGCAGAATTCCCATGTAGATTAGTGAGTTCTCCCTACCAAATCAAAGGCCTCCCCTCTCTATACCCAATGCCAGTATGGGCCTCCAAACCACCACCACCAAGCAAAAAGCATGCTAGGCAAAGGCTCTACCACCAAGTTACACCCCCAGCCATTACCGTTTCTTTCTTTTTTTTTTTTTTTTTTTTTTTTTTGGTACCAGGGATCGAACTCAGGTCCTTGTGCTTGCGCAGCAGGCGGCGAAACCACTGAGCTAAATCCCCAGCCCATTACCATCCCTTTTTTTCCTTAACCTCACTTTCCCATAAAAATGTCTTTTCTTAGAAGTGAGCAAGGACCTGAGTTCGATCTCCAGTACCAAAAAAAAAAAAAATTGAAGAAAAAAAAAAGTGAGCTGGGAGGGAGAAAAAACTTTGTTTGGGGGGTTTTCTTTCTTTTTAGGCAGGGTGTCACTATGTAGCCCAGGGTGGCCTGGAACTCAGTGATTCTCCTGCCTCAGCCTCCAGAGTGTTGGGATGATAGCCATGCACCACCACACTAGGCTTGAGGCCTTGGTACTGAGTCACATCCCTACCTGAGAACTTCAGGGCAACTTCAAATAAGTTTTAGCTTCACCTCCAAAAATAAAACCTTCAACAGAATACAGTATCACCACTCAGCTGAATTGTCCCTCTCCCCTCCCTAGCTACTTCCTGTGCTACCGAGACATTTGGGAGGACACAGGCCAGAGTCCAGCCAATTCATGTCCCCAGATCCAGAAGCTGTGGTCCATCGGCCGATGGGTATCCCTAGGACCAGCTGATGATGACCTTTATTCATGGTAGGAGCTGAGGCAGTGCAGGATGGGTTTGGGCTCACCATCCATTCCAGCACTTCACTTCCCTTGGTGTCAACTATGGCATTTTATTTGTGCTCTTAAGTGTTTAATACAGAGTCTAACAATCTACTGAGATTTGTATTACAGGCCCCATTTTACAAAGACGTGAACAGGTAATCAGAGAGGTTAAGTTACCTGCCCAAGGGCACATAGCACAGTGACTGGCCGAGTCAGGGCCAGTTATTCAACTTCCTACAAAAGCCCTGACTCTTTTTCTTCCATAATAAGGAAGCCACTTTCCCCAGGGTTTTTCCCACCCCCCGGGGTAACAAAGCCTGTTTGGGCTCCCTTAAGGGTGGGCTCCCGAGGCCCAGGGGCACTCACTTCCCCTGCATGTCCCGGCCCCCAGGGTGTCATGCCCGCAGCCGCCCGGAGACTACCAGCAGCTGTTGATCATCGGCTTCGAGGAGCCATCCCACATGCTGGCCACCGACCTGCTGCTGCAGGTGCTCACGGGCCAGGCCGGGCCCGAGCAGCCCCGGAGCGTCGCGGGGCCCTCCGGGTGGGCGGCGCAGGGGTCCTGAACCAGGAGCAGGGGAACAGGGCTTGCCAGCTCCGAACTACAGGAGCAGGGCAAGGTGTCGCTCCTGCTCCAAGGGCAGCCCAGCCTCGCCTTGCTCGGGCGGAGAAGAAGTGAGCTGTGGGCACCGAGTTTTGTGTTAAATAAAAGAAAGAGGTCACAGGTTCCGCGTCCGTCCGAGCGCCGCGCCCCGCCCCGCCCCTTGGGACGGACAGGCTCCCCACCCCCTCGCACCACCCTCTGGGAAAAGTAGTCTTCGAAATGCAAACCCTCTTTAGCCAATAGAGGAGACGAGCGCAAGGCGCATGCGCAAAGGCGTGCAAGACGCAAAAGGGGAAGTAGCGGGGCCTGTCAATAACCGGAAGCCAGGAAACCGCAAGTTTCTGGTAGCAGGGAAAGTCTACGCCTACTGGAGGAAGAGCCTTAGGGCCACGCCCACGCCGGTGTTCTGACTCGGAAGTGGTTTCTTTTTAGTGTCAAAAGACTACATTTCCCGAAGCGCCCTAGGAAAAGCTCAGGGGTTGGTTCTCCAAGGGTCAAATGAAGACTTTTCTCTTCCAGCCCTTGGTTTTCGGAGACCAACAGGTCGCTGTCCTTTCGGGGTGTCCAAGGCACAGACGGGGTTGGGGAGGGTCCTAAGAAACCTCAGCGTGTGAGCTCTAAGTCTTACCCCACCCTGGGTGGGAGAAGTCCTCTGGTGAGCGAGTTGAGGAGACTGGACTCGAACTGGGTCGCCTGGATCGCTCCTGGCCCCCTGCGAGGGAATGGGTCTTTCCTCACCTGGGTGTCAACCGCTGCGAGGCCCCCTCTTTACATTGAGGAACAGCTTTTAGATCCCCTGGCATTTTATTTTTCCGGTACTGGGGACTGAACCCGGGCCCTTTGCACTGAGCTACATCCCCAGCCCTTTTTATTTTTGAGGAAAAAACTCTTAAGTCACAAAGTTGCTCAGGCTGGGCTCAAACTTTCGATACTCCTGCCTCAGCCTCCCAGAGCCCTGGGGTTACAGCTGTAGGCTACTGCATCCAGCTGCCTGGCACCTGTAGGATCAGAGTAAGAGACCCAGAGCCATGCGTTTGTTTTTTATTTGTGCATGTTTGGAGTACATAATGATTACATTCATCATGGAAAATTGGTATATGGACAAAATACACCTTAATTTTTTTATCCATACCTTTCACCTCCCCTATGTGCTGTTGAGCAAAGTGGTCACTTACCTAATAGTCCCTGGCATAGATTTTTATCCTAAATCTCAGTTTACAGATGAGAAAAATGGATGTGAACAGTGAACAAGTCAGGATTGAACACCAAATTCATTTCTCTTACAGCAGGGCTTCCGGTGACCCTTCCTGACTGTCAAGGATTACTTTTTTTAATCCTTATCCTGACCTAGAGGATTTCAGGGGGTTCTGAGGCTCCCTGATGCTGAGTCGAGATGGCCCCTGGAGTTTCCCCATAGCTGTAAGATTCTTTAGACTGGCCTGGCTCACTAGAAAGTGAGCCACAAATGTGAGTCACAGGTAATTTCAAATTTTCTAGTGGCCACATTTTGAAAAGAATGGCTGGAGTGCAGCTCAATGGCAGAGTGCCCCCTAAGCATATGTGAGGCCCTGGGTTTAACCTCCTGCACTGCAAAAATAAGTAAAACTAAGATCAGATTCATTTTAGTGATATTTTTAACACAATATATCTAAAAGATTGCTTTCAACATATAACCTGTGCGAGAACATTAATATGGTTTCCTTTTGTGTGTATGCACCTAGTGTTTGAAATCTGCTGCGCGTGTAACACTTAGAGCACATCTCAATTCAGATAAGCCACAAGCAGTTTTCACCTGTCTCCCACAAGCCTAATCCATAGTTTGCTTACAAACGAAAGATTTCTGGTGGGTGGTGGCAGTACTGGAAGAGGAAGGAAACAAGCTTGATTTCCTGGGTCCTGTTTTCTCAGGAACTATCTGCACTCATGATTCTCAAACTTTAGTGTATGTCAGAGTCACATGCAGTTTTGCAGTTTCATCGTTAGGTCTGGGCTGGGACTCAAGAAAGTGTTGTTGTTGTTGTTGTTGTTGTTCAAGGGATGGAACCCAGAGCCTCAAGCATATTAGGCAAGTGCTCTGCCAGTGAGCTATACCCCCCAGTCCTTTTCTTTTAGTCTTATGAGACAGGGTTGCACTAAATTGCCCAGGATGTCCTGGCCTTGAACTTGTGATCCTCCTGTCTCAGACTTTTCAGTAGCTAGGACTACAAGCCTATACCACAGTGCCCAGTGAACCCGAGGAGCTTTAAAAACTACTGATATCAGGCTGAGGACTTTTCTCAGCACTTGCCAAGCACATGCAAAGCCCTGGATTTGTTTGGGCATGGTGGCACATGCCTGTAATCCCAGCAGGTGGCTGGGGCAGGAGGATGACAGAATTCAAGGCCAGCCTGGGCTACCTAGTGAGTTCAAGGCCAGCCTTGAACTACATACTGAGACCTTGTCACACACACACACACACACACACACACACACACACGCACACGCACACAAACACGAGAAACAAGGCCCTGGATTTGATCCCTATAACCCCCACAAACAAAATAACCTGTCATCATTATCCCCCTATTCTGATTTATTTGGCATAGGGGACCTCAGTTAGGTTTAATATTCAAGAAAGATAGAAAATCTCCAGTCTATACATAAACAGTCCTGTCCACTTTTTCCTTGATTAGTTCTTAGCTCCCTCCTGGGAATTAAGAACTGGCTCTGTTTCCACATCTTATCTTGGCAGCTCTGGCTCTGCTTCTGTCTCTACACTTCCCGAGTTATGGTCAGGCAGGTGGTCTGTGTGTGGATGACAGCTCAGGATGGACCCTTGGTGGGGTGAGCTGAGCTGCTGGTGAGTGCAATGCCTGTGTTTCCTCTCTACATTTTATTCATTGTTATTTCACTAGACACCTGCTGTTCCTATGCAGAGGACAGAGTTAGCGCCAAGACTCTTTTCTTCTGTACTGAGAACTGAACCCAGAGTCTTCTTTTTAATTTTGAGACAGCATCTCACTAAGAATTGCAAGTTGGAGTCTAGCCTGGGAAAATTAGTGACTTAGGGAGAGCTTGTCTCAAAAAAATTTTTAAAGGGCTGAGAAGTTAGCTCCGTGCAAAGGCCTTGGGGTAGGCAGGACCAGATACTCAAACATGCTAGGCAACTGCTCTACCATTGAGCTGGCCTCTAGATTTCTTTTTTTATAGCTGGGTTGCTGCTGTATACATTTGAGACAGAGTCTCATTAATGTTGCCCAGGCTGGCCTTGAACTCCTGAGCCCCAGCAATCCTCCTGTGTCAGCCTCCAAGGTAGCTGTCATGCGCCACCTGGCTGGGCTTCCAATTGCTTTTGGAAACCAGAAACTGTGCCCCTGCTCCCTGTCTTGCTTATTGATAGTGAGCAAAGATGTGTGGTGGAGGAGGATTACCAGGAACTGCTGCTATCTAGGGGGAGCTGGAACCTTCATCATCCCCAGCCTTTTTTTTTTAAAGGTATTGTTTACATTTCTAGACCAAGAACAGCTCATGTGACCTTTGTCTAGCTGGTACCCAGAGCTGAGCACGCTGTTGACACCCATAAAACTTGAAGTCTAGAAAGCAGCTTTCGAGCTTCTGCAGGAAAGACATATTTTGTGCCCGCGCCGCCAGGGGGCAGTAGGAACCTGGTTGGGCTGGGCTGGCCAGGGGAGGAGGGCAGCGCTGGCACTGAGGACAAGAGCACATTCCCGAATTCCGGCCGGCGCCTCGGCGGCTTTCTCAGACCTCCCTCCGTCTGCCCTACGCCGGACGAGGAGGACTCAAAAGAAAACAGCTTGCACTGCCCAGAAAGGAGGGGGCTTTATTGGTTGTGAGTGGGTTGGGTGGCCCCGGCTCTCTTAATAGGAAAAGGTTAGCTCTGTGTGCAGTTACGTGGAAAGAGTGGTGAGTTTCATTCACAGGGCTGCAGGTGGTGATCAGGTTCCCAGAAGAGACCAAGTAGTTTTAGAGAGGAGGCTGGTGCATCCCACCAGGCCAAGTGCGGGTCGATTGCAGTTTTCCCAGTGTATACGGCTGGGCAGCTCCAGGCCTCCTCCTGGAGCGGGCTGCTGGCCCCCCGCCCTGCTTCCGGCCAGAGGTCCCAGCCTATCCAAGCCTCAGGGTCTGCGCCCCTCCTGGAGAGAGAAGGACAGGCCGTGCTCAAGGACACGGTGCACAGGGTGGGGCAATGTGGGCCCCGGGATCACCACCTCCTCCTCAACCTTCCACACACACACACTCCCACACACTCCCGCCCCCGCTGCGCCCCGGACTTTGAATTCTGGCCATAGTGTGGCTTCAGGGGCCTGGAAGGCGCAGATCTCCCAACTCCACGTCCTAGCACCGCAGGGACTGTTGTGAAGCGACAGGACGGGGTGGTGTGTGTGGGGTCTCCCACCTGCTCCAGGCCGCTGTCCGGGGCTTTTCTGCGGGGGGGCCAAGTCACTGCCAGCTTTCCATCGCCCCGGCTCGCTGCGAGGGAGGGGACGCTCAGCTGGGGCCCCTCCTATCAAAGGCTGCGGGCGGCCAGTGAGGAGGCCGGCCGCGCCCCTTAAATACATACAGGTGTCCACACACACCCTCGTCCCCATGGAGGACTCCACCTAATTCTGGGGACCAGGGAACCGGAGCAAGGGAACTTGGGAGTGGAGAGGCAAGACCCAGAAGCCCCTCCCCAAGCCTGAGTGCTGTGGATCTGGACTCCATCCTTTCAGGTGGGATGGGGCACAAAGGGGTGGGCAAGGAACCCAGGATTCTGGGAGCCTGGAGGGGGAATCCCAAGAATCAGAGCGCCAGAGGAAGAGCCTTTGGCGCTGGGCAGTCCCTGGGGCAGCTGGAACCCCGGATCCCGGGCGTCACCGCTCACCCGTGAGACTTGGCGCGGGCTCCTTGAACTCAGTGGTGCCGTAGACGCTGCACCTCTGCCGCTGTAGCTCCTGTTCGCGCTCGCGTACCTGGCGCACCTCCTGCTCCAGCAGGGACAGCGCGAGCGGTGGCGGGGCGCGCCCCAGAACCGGGCACCGGACCTGCACCCCCGAGCGCCCCCTGGCCTCGGCCTCCGGCAGCCGCTGCTGACCTGTGTCGTTCCCCGCGGAGTCGCCCCCCGCGGCGGCCTCGAAGAAGCGTCGGAGCTCGCCCAGAGGCGGCGGCGGCTGCCGGACGCAAGGCTCGGAGCCCGTGAGGTGCAGCAGCGCCGCCTCCCGGTGCGCCTCGCGTTCGATTTCCCGCTGCATCTGCGCGCCCGCCCGTGCGCGCTCCACGGCTCGCGGGAGCGCGGGGCTGGGCCCTGGCAGGTGCAGCAGCGGTCGCACGCGCAGCTCCACAAGCTCCTGGCCCGCTCGGCCTGGGCTCAAGCCCCGGCTCCGGCGCAGGCTCTGCTCACGCTCGCAGCTGCGGCGGATCTCGCGCTCGATGGGCGTCTCCATCGGCGGTTCCACCGGGCGCCCTCCCGGGGACTCGGGAATCCGCGGCAGACGCCGCACGGGATTCTCCGCGTCTGAGCCCAAAGCTGAGCTCTCAGGCTCGGGAGGTGGGCGCTGCCCCGAGGCCTCCGCGCTGGGCGCCGAACACAGCCCGGAGCCGTGGTCGCTACCTGGCCCCGGACGCTCAGAGCCCGCGGCTGCGCACGGTCCCCGGTGCTCGGCGTCCTGCTCCGCTGGTGGCTGTAAGATCTCTCTCTCCGGCTCGGGGGTCTCAATGTCCTGCTCCGAGGAGGGCTCAAAGACCTCGCTTCCCGGCCTGGGAATCCCGGGGACCTGCTCTGCAGCGGGCTCCGGGGCTGCGCTATCGCGCCCTGGGGGCTCGTGGTCCTGCGCTTCGAGCGACCCCAGGGCTCTGCTCTCCGGCCCGGGGGCCTCGGTGTCCAGGGTTAGGAGCAGTTTGGGAGCCTCGGGTCCCAGCTCCGGGCTGACACGGTGCCCTGCGCAGCACCTGTGGCTGCAGTCGCTGGACGGTTCTAGGGCGTCGCCCGCCGGTCGCTGTGACTCGCCTCTGGCCTCCGCACGCCCCGGGGGGGCAGGGCCCGGCGCCGCCCGGGCACCTGCGGGCAGCTAGGGCCCCGCCTTGGCTCCGCCCTCGGGCCGGGGAGGGGGGGAGCTCGGCTGGGCCCCCTGAGCCGTTTGCAGGGTCAGCTCGGGGTACAGTCCATCGCGCAGAACGGCCGCCCCGCCCGGCGCCGTCTCAGGACGGCTCCAGGGTGGCGTCCTGCTGGTCGCGCTCCGGCACCTTTTCGGTCCCACGTCCCCAGCTTTGTCCTGGAGACGTGCCCCCACGGGACGCAAAGTAGGGCCTCTGAACACTGAAGCCGTCCCACACCAGCCTGGTCTGCCTCTTACAGCGAGGGCCCTGGCCTTGGGGACCCCTCTCCGCTCCCAGCTCATGGCTGCTGCTTCAGGGGCCACTAGAACCTGAGTCTCCTCCCTGCGCGCGCCCCTCAGCGGATTCTCTCCGCTCTGTGCAGTCTGGGGCGGCCGCTGCCAAGAGCGCTAGCGGGAGGCGAAGGAGGGGACAGACTGAGGCGTCTGGGGAGGCCAGGGCCGGGGACACCCACGGAGCCAGAGGGCACAGCGCTCGAGGCTGGGACCAGGTCAAGATTCAAGGGCAGGATCGACGTCCCCATGCGGAGCTACCCCTGTGGAGCCCAGGGTCTTTGTTACATTCAGTGTCCCTGATTTATTTTCTATTTTGAGACTGGATCTTGCTCTGTCGCTAATTGCTTAGGCTGGGCTGGAACTTTCGATCCTCCTGCCTCAGCCTCCCAGAGTGCTGGGATTACAATGGCCAAGCAGAAGCAGGCTTTTGCCAGAACAAGTCCATGCCCCCCCCAAATCTGGGATGACCCTGAAGCAAGAAGACAGTTGCCTAAAGAAAACGGGGGGGGGGGTGTTATATAGCCTCAGGAACACCCAGTCACCCAACTATTTGACTATTTGATCACCCCTTCCGGCCTAACCTTTGCTCTTTCACCTCACTTCCTCCTCCCCCCCTTTTTGTGGTAGTGGAGATTGAACCCTTTCTACTGAGCTACATCTTCAGCCTTATTGATTGATTAATTGACTGACTGGGCTTGAATTTGCTCTCCTCTTGTCTCAGCCTCCCAGAGTGCAGCCCCTTCCCTCTCCTTAATCCCAGACTCAAATTGCTCTCTCCTCCTTCTGACCATCCGACTGTTTTCCTCTGACCTCATCAGCCTAATTAGAATCACACCAGCCTGGCTCCCATACCATCCATAACCTGAGCAAGGTTGGAACCTTCTGCAAGGTTCAGTTTTCCTATCTGTAGAATGGGAATGGCAGTGCCTGACTCCTGGAAAGGTGACAAAGAGGAAAGCTGACTGATTCTCTAAAAGCCGTGTCCCTCCAGCTGCTTCCCCTGGGTACCTTCCAGGTCACTCCTTCAGCCCAGCTGACCAGGCCCCCAGCCCAATCCCATGGAGTCTTCTCCAACCCTGGACACCTGTTACCTCCCTGTAGCCAGCCTGGTTGCTGGCTCTCTACATCCTCCCTTAGATCCTCAGGATGCCACTCTCTCCTGACTTCTGCTTTATAGGGACCTTCGAAGACTCTGCTGCGGGTGCTCTGATTCACAGACTCTGATTGGCCAGCGCTCTTCCCCTCTGACTCCCATGGGAGCAAGGATGGGAGACAGCACCCAACCCTGCTCTTTCCCTCCAGGCCCCCCACACCCAAGTGCAGGTCCACAGGTCATCCAGGGCCGGGAAGGCAGTACCTCGACAGGGTGTTCCTGGCCCAGGGCACTTTCGCATGCCTCCTGCATTACCTTTGTGAGCTATCTCTTCCTTAAATTCTCATCAGTTAACCAGGTGTGGTGGTGCACAACTGGAATCCCACCACTCTGGGAGGCTGAGGCAAGAGGATAGCAAGTTCAAGCCCAGCCCAGGCAACTTAGAGACTTGGAGAGACCTTGTCTCAAAATGAATAAATTTAGAAAAGGGCTGAGGATGTAGCTCAATCCCCAGCACTGAAAGAAAAAAAAAAAGACACCATCTTGATTTTGATGTCTCTCTAATTTATATCTTGGCTCTGAGCTTTAGGCACATGTCACAGGCTCAGGATAACACAAATCTCAGACTGAATGGTTCTAAAACTGAACTCTGGATTCTCTCAGTTCAGCCCCAGCCACTCTGACCTCGAAGTCAACTTCAATTTCTCTTTCTTCAGTCCCCTTCAACCCACCAGCAAACCCTGTGCTTCTGCCTGCAAACATTCTCCATTCACCCACCTCTCTCCACCCTGGACCCAGCCAGTGCTTCTGTCCAAACATTCCTACCAAATCTTGAATACAAATTCACATCCCCCAGCCATGATGCTGCACACCTGTAATCCCAGCTACTCAGGAGCTGGAGCAGGAAGAACACGAGTTTGAGGTCAGGCTGGGCATCTTAGTGACTTAGGAAAACTCTGCTTCAAAAATGTAAAAAATTTGTTTAAAAAGGGATGACGGTGTTGCTCAAAATGAAGGCCCTGGATTCATTGCCCAGTACTGCAATAAAGGAATAACTATGTGCATAAATACATAAAGTGGAAAAAAGGCAGAGGATGTAGCTCAGTGGTAAAATAACTCTACAATTTTGCCCCAGTACCAAAAAGCTTTTTTTTTTGTTATTGTTTCTTTTTGAGATAGGGCCTCACTATGTAGCCAAGGTTGGCCTCAAACTCATGGTGATCCCCCTACTTCAGCCCCCTGAGTGCTGGAATGACAGGCATGTGCTACTACACCTGGCTTGGGAGACAATTGTAACACAGTACAGCTGGCCAATGTGGTAGGTACCCAGGACAACAGTAAAAGGAAAGACCACGTCTTTTTTTTTTTTTTTCAGTGTTGGAGATTGAACCCAGGGCCTTTACACTGAGATACATTCTCAACCCTTTTTATTTTTTATTTTGAGTCAGGCTCTTGCTAAGCTGCTAACTTGCTATTATGGTCTACATCTAAAATGGCCTCTCGGGCTGGGGATTTAGCTTAGTGGTTCCACCACCTGCCTCAAAAGTGCAAAGTCCCAAGTTTGATCCTCTGTACCAAAAAAAATAAAATAAATAAAATAAAATGGCCCCTCAAGCCAGGCATTGTGGCACGTGCCTGTCATCCTAGTACTCGGGACGCTGAGGCAAGAGGATCACCATGAGTTTGAAGCCAGCCTGGGGTACATAATGAATTCAAACTACATAGCAAGACCTTGTCTCAACAAAACAAAGCGAAAAAATGTCCCCTCAAATCCCATGTGTTAGGAGAGGGGTCTGGGTCACTGGGGTGTGAACTGGAAGGCTGTGTTCTCATCCCTACCTTCTCCTCCTCTCTTTGCTTCCTGGCTGCCATGACATGAGCAGCTCTCCTCTTCAAGGCCCTTCCCCTATGTAGTTTCTGTCTTGGAGCCACTAACCATGGACTGAACTCACTGAAACTGTGAGCCAAATAAACCTCTCCTTAAATTGCCTGTGTTGGGTATTTTGTCCCAGCAACAGGGATACTGACTGATACAGTCATCCAAGCGGGGCTCAAACTTTCAATCCTCCTGCCTCAGCCTACCAGAGTGCTGGGATAACAGGTGTCCACCACCATGCCCACCTGACATCTAATTATTTAACAGTTATAAAATCAAGCTACAAAAAAGGAATACATTCTCTGGTAGAAGCCACCCAAATGTTCACCAATAGGTGAATGAATCAACAGAATGTGGCCCATCCATAAATGGAATATCAGACAGAAATAGGAACAATGATGTTCCACACTGCAGCATGGATGAACTGAAAGACATGATGCAGAGAGACAGAAGCCATACTCTGGAGGCCACTTGCCCTAGTACATGATTCTTTTAGTATGAAGTATTTGGAACAAGCGGATCCACAAAGACAGACATTGACTGGTAGTTGCCAATGGCTGGGGAGAGGGATGGGGAGTGACTGCTAACGGGGCCAGGGCTTCCCTTTGGGGTAATGAAAATGTTCTGGAACTTGGAGGTTGGGCATGGTGCTGCACACCTGTAATCCCAGCATTCAAGAGGCTGAGGCACGAGGATCACTGGGCATGTAAGGCCAGCTTGAGCTACATAGTGAGACCTTGACTCAAAAAATAAAACCAAACAAAAATGTTTTGGTCCTAGATAGAGCTGTTGCTGACAATGAATGTGCTAAATGACACTAATGGCAAATGTTGGCATGTATATTTTATCATGACTAAAAAGTACTTCAGGGGTTGAAAATGTGGCTCAGTGGTAGACCATTTGCCTAGCAACTCAAGGTCCTGGGTTTTATTCCAGCATAATAATAATTAATAATAATAATAATTCAGCCAGCAGGGTGGTACATACCTGTAGTCCCACGTATTTGACTTGGTAAGGCAGAAGTTTTGCAAGTTCAAGACCACCCTGGGCAGTATATTGAGACTGTGTTTCAAGAATTCAAATAAATGCCCCAATGAGAAACGCGAAGGTATTGTATACCTAAAATGTACCAATAAAAGAATTTTTTAAAAAGAATCAAATAAATACTAGTATTTTAGGCTGGATCTGATGCCACACACCTTTAGCCATAGCTACTTGGGAGGTTGAGGCAAGAAAATCAATTGAGCTTGGAAGTTATGGCCAGCCTGGGCGACACAGCAAGACTCTGTTCCTGTCTCTTAAAAAAAAAAACGGGCCGGGGATTTAGCTCAGTGGTTTCACTACCTGATCCTGATCCCCAGTACCAAAAAAGAGAGATAAGATTAGAAAGAAAAATTTAAAGGTACAGCCTTACTAGATATGGTGGCACACACCTGTAATCTCAGGTGCTAAGGCTGGGCTGTTTAAGCCCAGCGTGGGCAACTCAGCAAGGCCCTATCTTGACATAAAATGTTTTTAAAGGGCTGAGAACATAGCTCCATGGCAGAACAAACACGAGGACCTGGGTTTAATCCCAATAGTACGACAACAATCACAACAAATCATACATTCTCTTTCTATGATGATAATCATAACTTCTAAAAGATTTAGAAAGCCATGTTCAATTTAAAACATTTCAGTTTCCTAGGAATTTGTTCTTATTTTTGTTTTTGTTATATATATATTTGTTGTTGTTGTTGTTGTTGTTTTGTTTTGTTTTGTTTTTTTGGTACCAGGGATGGAACTTGGGTCCTTGCACTTGCAAAGCAGGTGGCAGAACCACTGAGCTAAATCCTCGGTCCTTATTTTTGTTTTGGTTATTTATTTATTTATGTATTTATTTTGGTATCAGAGATTAAACTCAGGACCTTGCAGTTGTCAGGAAGTCACGGCACCACTGAGCTAAATTCCCGGCCCCCCTGGTTTTTGATTTTTAAGAGAAGGTATCGCTATGTAGTTCAGGCTGGCCTCCAACTCACTACGTAGCCCAAGCTGGCCTCAAACTTGCAGTGATCTTCTTGCCTCAGCCTCCTGAGTGCTGGGATGACAGGCGTGCACCACCACATTAGGGTTTTCTAAGAGTTTTGTGTTACAACATGGGAAGTAGGAGAGTCAGCCCTCCACCTCCCACAATGATCCAGTGTGGCGGGGACTCTGCCAGCCAGCACAAGGAACACCCTGTCCTCCATATCTTTGCTCTCTATACGCCCTTCTGCTGACACTGTCCCATGGCCCCTAAGGTGGGGTCTAACAAAAGGAGGGAGGGAGAGGTTCTGACTGGGTACTTTCACTGGGCACAATGGCAAGGCCCTTGCCAAAATGTCCCCTAAAGTATGGGGCCCACAGTTGACCTGGGTTTTTCATGTCCTGGTGAGGGTTGGAACTGCACAGTGCAAGCTGGGCCAAGGTGAGGAAACACCAGGACTTCCCACCCAGGGCCAGAAGTAGGAACTGACTTCCCAGGAGTGCAGTTCAATGAAACACACTGGCAGCTGAGAAGGTGCTGGCCCTTTAAGAATGAGATGGAGAGGGGCAGGGAATTTAGCTCAGTGGTTTTGCTGCCTGCTCTGAAAGCACAAGGACCTGAGTTTGATCTGTTACCCCCCCCCAAAAAAAATGAGATGGAGGAGAGTGAACAAGGACTTTTGAAATTTGGATTGGACCTTGTGAGGTGGTGAGGCTGAGGCAGGAGGATCAACAAGTGTGATGTTTTTGCTGTTGTTTTATTTGAGCCTTGGGGATGGAACCCAGGGCCTTAGCACTGAGCAACATCCCAAGTCCTTTTTATTTTTTGAGACAGTCTTGCTGAATTGCCCAATCTGGGCTTGAACTTGTGATCCTCCTGCCTCAGCCTCCCAGAGTATAGGAGTTACAGGTGTGTACCACTATGCCCAGGTAGGACCACAAATTTGAGGCCAGTGAGAACAACGTAGTGAGACTCTGTCTCAAAACAAAATTTGACAAGGGCCAAGAGCATGGGGCTTAGTGGTGGAGTGCTTGCCTAGCCTCCAGAAGGTTCTGGGTCCATTTCGAAGTATGGACCTAAAAACACAGGGTCTGGGTAGGAAGTCCCCTACATCATGGCACCTCAATACATACCCTGAAATGTTCCCCATGGAAGGGCATTGTTGGGCCTGCTGATCTTCCCATTTCCCAGAGAAGGAAGCTGAGGCCCAGAAAGGGGTGGGGAGGGATAGTTGCCCCAGTGTCCTCAGCGCCCCCACTACCCAGGTGGCTGGGCTCGGGGAGTCCCAGCTGGCTTACAATGCCCTCTGTGAACTCTGTTCCTAGAACTGTTGGCATGCAGTGGCTTTTGGTGGACAGTCACAGCCTGACCCCTCTGTCCTGTCTGGATGCCACACGGAGGTGCCCTTCCCTAATGGCCATGCGCCAGTGCCTCACCACCCTCCCCAGCTGCCTGACCCCACTGGCCAGAGTGTGTTTGCCTGGATGCAGTGGTGCAGCCAGCAGGCCCGGGCTGGTAAATAATTCATCTGACAGCTGATAGTGCCTTCTAGAGCCAGCCCCAGCCCCCTCGCCACGGAGCAGAGCGGCTGCCTCCGCCTCCCTCCAGGCCCAAACCAGCTGGACCAGCTTTCCTGGTGCCACCCTGGGCCCCCTCCCACCAGCCAGGTCCCAGCGTCCCATCTGGGACACCTTCAGGCTTCGAGCGGTCCGCACTCAGAGTGCGCTTCTGGGCAACATGGCTTTGCAGAGCCAGGCATGGGCTCCGGCCACACCCATGTGAGTGTTGGGACATGGGGCTGGTGGGGGGCGGGCACTGGAGGCATGCTGACCTTGCCTGGGAGCCCAGAGCCCCAGGAGGCCTGGCCTATCCGGAGGGGACCAAGGGCAAGGGAAGGAGCAACTGGCGGACCCCTCAGGGTCCCCAAAACCCCCTTCCCCAGAGAGCTGGGTAGGACATTCAGGCTCCTCGGCTCCCTTTCTTGGGGGGTTTTCTGCTGGCAACCAAGGTATGTGTGTGTGTGTGTGTGTGTGTGTGTGGCTGTTACAGAGTTGGGAGGCAGAGAGTCCCAGGGCCTGTCATTGTATGTCTTGGCTTCAAACAGCCCCATTAATGCCTGAGGTTCACAAAGAAACCAGACCCTTCCAAACTGCAGAAGAAAATTGCAACAGGGCAATGATGGCCTGCTGAATGAAGTGGCCGCCAGCTGCTCTCGGTGGCCCTGGAGCTGTGGCCACCAGTGTGATCTCACAGGCAGAAACGCTTGGTTGCAGGGGGTGTGTGCAGAGCTGTAGTGTTCAAAGATGCAGGGCTTTTTAAAGTAAGAGGGTTGGGAGGGCACCAAGGGTCCAGGGAGAGGCCTAGAAAAAGGGGCTCCCGCCATGGGGGACCCCAATTCTGTTTCTCACCCTTCTGGGTCCTGCATTGCATTATTCACCAACTACATACCTGGTTGCCCAGCAATGGGAACCTGATCCCTCCCAGTGAAGAAGAGGCAGGGAGATTACATCTTGGGGACCTCAGTGCTCCCCTAGGGGCAGACCCAGAAGTGGGGACCATGGGCTCCCTTAGGAGCATAACTTCAGTCGCCTGTCCCAACAGAGATCAGGACCCCCAGGCTGACCTCCAGCCTCTTCAAGGCACAGATGGAGGGTTCCTGAGAACCCCTTACCCTTCTGCAGTTGGTTTGTGTGGCCCTTGCACAAGTCTTTTGCCTTTTCTCACTCACTTCCCCACCTGTAAAGTCAGGACAGCAATATACTTACCTCCTAGAGTTAGAGGGAAGGTGAAACGAGGTACTATAGGTAAAACTCTGTGTGTGTGTGTGTGTGTGTGTGTGTGTGTTACTGAGGATCTACATACCCAGCCCTTTTTATTTTTTGAGACAGCATCTCACTAAGTTGCCCAGGTGGGACTCAAACTTGGGATCCTCCTGCTTCAGCCTCCCATAGTGCTGGCATCACAAGTGTGTGCCAGGGTTCTCAGAGCATTTAAAGCAGTGCCTTTTGCCACTTCTCAGAGTTCTGGTCTCTTCACCTGTCAAATGTGGACGTTACTACCACTCACCTCCTGGGGTCATGGGGAGGAGTGAATGAGTCCCCTGATTTGCATGCTAAGGTTAGTTCAGGTTTGCTGACACTTGAAATATCAGCCCTGGGAATGGATGGCAGCCAATGAGTCAGGATCAGGGCGGGCAGGGGGGAGGCGGCTGTGGGAGCCCAGCAGAAGCCCTGCAGGGAGGGCACTTAGGAGACTATATATAGTATGTGCCATTACGCCTGGGCTGGGTGGCCAGGGACAGTCTGGGAGGTCCCAGCTGGAGTTGCTGTGGGCAATGACAGGATGATGCTACCATGCTCTCCCAACAGTGTAAATGGATGCAGCTTGAGGATCTCTCTGTGCTTACCCATGGCTGGGTAATGGGATGACAAGCAGATAGATGTCATTTTCTAGATAGTGACTGAGGAAGCATGATCAACAACAGCAACTCAGCACTCTCGGAGGCTGAGGCAGGAGGATCTCAAGTTCCACCCCAGGCAGGCAACATAGCAGCTTAGCAAGACCTTGTCTCAAAATAAAAAATATAAAATGAACTGGGGATGTAGCTCAGTGCAAAGCCCCTGGGTTCAACCCCCTACCTTGTATAGTACTGAGAAGAAAGAAAAAAAAAAGATAAGGATGGGGGAAATCTCAGGTTAAACCTTAAACCACAAATTCCCCTCTTTGAAGCTCAGAGTCCCACGCTGGACAGTGAGACCCAGTGACCTTTGCCCCCCCAGGAGGCCAGATGGAGGAGGTGCCTCAGGGTAACCACGGCAACGGATGGCCACTTCTCTGCCCAGGTTCCCTCACCCCCACCCCAGCAGTTAAAGTAAAGGATCCTGGGTAAAATTGAGGTCCAGAGAAGATGTGGGGCTGGCCAGAGACACAGCATGTTCTGTCTGGCAGGGTCGGAGTTTCTACAGGACAGACTGAGAATGGTATAATTAGTGATAAATAGAGCTAATCATGAGAGTATTTTAATTATGATAAATAAAAACTACGGTGCTATTTTGGACTACTATGTCCTATGCTTTTCCCATAGGAATATTTCCTTGTGCAGTGTTGTGGGGGGGCGGTTTCAAGCCATCCCCGCCATTTGAATGATGAGGAAACAGGGAGGCGACATCAGACTAGGAGGGGCTTTAGTCTCTTGGTCTCTGTTTGCTCTGCCTCACTAGATACTCGCCCTCTGCCCAGGCTCCTCCCAGGGACAAAAAGGAAACAGAGGTTGCTCTTTGTGTCCTGGGCAGCCGAGAGTTTGGGGCCTAAACTTGAGGGATCAGGAGGCGGGGCGCTGAGGGTTGGGATCCCTGTCCCAGCAGGCCGGTGGCCGAGAGCTCCCTCTACCGGCAGCGGCTGGAGGTCATCGCTGTAAGTGACGCCCTCCCGGTGCGCTGGCCCCGCCCCGGGAACCCCAATGCCTCCCGGCCCCCTGCCGCCCTTTCCCCTTCTTCGCCACTCCCGGGAACTAGACCGGCTCTGTGGAAGGGAGAGCAGCGCCTTCATCAGCGACAACCCTACCCAAGGGGCCCCACTCAGTCTCAGCCTCCCTTCCCCGCTCCTCGGGTCTGCGCTCCCCCAGAACGGTGGGCTGTGGGCCCGGCACGCCCAGAACCTGCAGCACCTGAAGCCTCGCCCCTGAGTCCTAGCCTCCCAGACACCCCATGTCCGAGGCCCCGCAAGTCCCTGCAGCTTGGACTCCATCCTTATAACCCTCATTAGGGAGCCTCTGACCCGGGGCCTCTGCGGACTCCAGCCCTCGACCCGGTCTGGGCCTCCATCCTTGACCTCCCTCCCTCAGCACCTGAACTCTCTGTGCCCGGTATCTGCAGCTCACTTCCCGGGCCCCCTTCAGCACCGATCTTCCTGCCCTCATTTTGTACCACGCACTTCTCTGATCCCCACCTTGATACCCCCACCATCTCTCTGTCCTGCACATCTTCATCCATCTGTGTGGGGTTCCCCCTTCACCCCATCTCGGACCACCCCTTCTCACTGACACCCTCCTTTGCATCCCCAAATCTAGACCCCTCCCAGCTTTCTGAACCCAGTCTAGGGATCCCTTCCGACTGGTTCGGGTCCCCATCCAAGGCCCCGCCCCCACCCACCACCCACCCCTCCACGGACCCCTATTGGGCTCGGCAAGGCCTCCGCAGCATCCCGGGCGGCCGGCCCCGCCCCGCCCCGCCCCACCCCCACCCCGCCTCCGCCCCCCAGGCCACTGCTGAGTCAGCGCTTCCACGGCCCCTCCCCCGTGTCCCCCAAGCGGGCCCGGAGCCAGGGAGCCCCGGCGGAGGGGGAGGGAACCCCCTGAAGGGGAGGCCCCGCCCAGCCCCGGTGCTCTGCGCAGGAGAAGCGGCGGCTGCAGGAGCAGATCCGCACGGCGCGCCGCGAGCTGGAGGAGGAGAAGCTCCGCGTGCAGCGGCTCAAGGTGGGGTCGCCGCCCGGGCGGAGACGAAGTGGGGGTGTCCTTGCGAGTCCGTTCGCCGGACCATAGGGGCTTGCCCAGCCTGGGTGGAAGGGGTGTGGTGGCAGTGGGGACACTTGTCCCGCCCTGAAAAGAGTCTAGGACCGCGAGGTCTTGTCCCAGTTTGGGGGAGTCCCAGTTTGGGGGTGCCTTAGGGTGAGCTTTGGTTCAGAGCGCCCCGTGGGGATGGGCATGGGCTCCGCCTCTGGGAGTGTCTGCCCATCCCTTTGAAAGGGTGGGGGCAGGGCTGTCTGCCGGGCCGGGGTCGTAGCCCTTGAGAACGGTGAGGAGGCTGGCGTGTCTGTCCACCTGCCAGGGCTAGGGAACCATGCGGCGTGCACCGTGGGCCGCCGTGACTCCTGAAGGCGTCCGTGGGCCCGGGGGCACCCTCGTGGGGCGGGGCTGAGCCCAGCTCGGGCTTCTTTCTTGCCCAGAGGAAATCCCTGCGAGAGCGCTGGCTGATGGACGGCGCCACGGAAGGACCTGAGCAGCCCGGGGACCCTGCCGCCCAGGACCCCCAATCGCCAGAGGGCCAGGCCCAGGCTCGCATCCGAAACCTGGAGGACAGCCTGTTCACGTGAGCGCTGTTCCTGGCTGGGGGCCGGGGGCAGACTGAGCCTGGGGTTCCCTCCCAGCAGCCCCCTGTCTTCCACAGACTCCAGTCCCAGCTCCAGCTGCTGCAGAGCGCTTCCACAGGTGCCCAGCACCGGCCCCCAGGCAGGCCCTCCTGGCGAAGACAGGTGAGGGGTGTGGGGATGGGCGTGGCCCCAGGGCTAAAGCTGGAACCCCGGAGGAGTCCTCTTGCACACCTTCTCTCTGTGATCTTGAGCAAGTCCATTTCCCTGCTCGAGCCTCAGTTTCCCCATCTTTAAATGGACATAGCAACAGCATACTTGGAATTGATGCTTCGAGGCTCAGAGAGATGGTAGCTGAGCACCCGACCTGGGGTTGGTGGGGGGTGGGTGGGTTTCGATTTATGTTTGATGTGGATGTGAGGGCGCACGTGTGTAATCCCAGGAGGCCGAAGGTGAGGCTGAGGCAGGAGGACCACTACCATTTCGAGGCCAGCCTGGGCTACGCAGTGAGTTCAAGACCAGCCTGAACTGCACAGTGAGACCCTGTCTCAAAAAAAGAAAAAGAAAAAGAAGAAGAAAAGAAAACGTGGGTGGATGGATCCCTCTGTGACTTGGCCTTGAAGATAGGAGAGGATAAGCAGAAGACATTCTTGTGATTTGTTCTTTTAAGACAAGGTCTCGCTATGTAGCCCCGGCTGTCCTTGTACTTGTGAGGATCCTCTTGCCTCAGCCTCCTGAGTGCTGGGAGTACAGGTGTGCTATCACACCTGGCCCACATGCATTTTTTATTGTCTTGTTTGTGCTTTGGCAACACCTTCGTTAAGATAGAATCCAAGTGCCATGAGACACACGGGCTTCTTTTGAGGGGCTGGGGATGGAACCCAAGGCTTCATACAGACGAGACAAGTGCTCACCACTGAGCAGCACCCCCAACTCCAGCCCGATAAACAGGCTTTTGAAAAAATAGGACACTTCACATTACAGTCTGGCATTCTGGGTTTTACTTGAAGTCGAAAAGACCCAGAGACCTTTGTGCCTGGCCATAGTGGGTGTGGCTGTTCCACAGTGCTCCCCTCCCCTAATGTCTTACCTTGGAGCCCCAGAGGCAGGAAAGGAGGCCTGTGCATGGGTAGGGGAAGTGCTTGTTGGGGTTAGTGGAAGCCTGGAATTCTGTGCTAGAGATGTGCAGGACATGGCTGGGGCCCCAGGTCCGGTGACAAGATGGGGTAGAGTCTAAGAGGGCCTGGATTTCAGGGTGGGCTCGCTGGGTGTGCTGCCTGTCATCCCAGCACTCTGGGAGGCTGAGGCAGGGGGATCACAAATTAGAGCTCAGCCTGGGCAGTTTAGCAAGACCCTTCCTGAAAATAAAATACAAAAGGCCTGGGGATGGAGTTCCGTGTAAAGGCCCTGAGTTCAATCTTCAGTACTAACTAACTAACTAACTGCTTGCCGGTAGTCATGTCTAAGCTGAATCCAGGGTGAGGGTAGGGTCATCAGACAAGAGGGAAAGGGCACTGAGGCAGAGGGAACAGCCCAGGCACAGACAGGGAGGCTGGAAAGAGGAGGCCAGGGCTGGAGGGCTGAGGGCACCCTGGGCTTGGCCTGGGCAGCCTGCTTTCCCGCCTGCTCCCCTCTCTGGGCCTGTCTTTCACTCTCGGTCGCTTGCCCCTTTACTCCATTCCTACCACAGGCACAGACCTTCTTGTGTTCCTTGAACTTTCCTACCCACCCTCAAGGCCCCAGGGCCTTTCCACTTGCTGTCTCCTCCTCTGCCTGGAATGCTGTCCCCACCTGTGACTTCTGGCTGGCTTGTGTCACCTCTGAGGGCTCGCCTGGCCCCTTGTCTAAGAGGCTCTTCTGCATCTGCTGCCCAAAGGAGGCACCCTGTCCCCTCCAGCCCCTGGCTCCCCAACCCGAGCTCTTCCTCTCCGTAGCCCTCCTCAGCTGTTATTACCCTCCTCTCCTCACTGGAATATAAGGTCCAATAGCAAAGGGTTTCAGAAACCCTTGCTGGGCTGGGGTGCAGTGCTTCGGTAGAGCACTGACTTAGCATGCACGGGGTCCTGGGCTCCATCCCCACTGAGTACGTACACAGAGTATGAATAAGGATGAATGATTAGGAATCTCTTGTGTAAGGTAACTTAAGTAGCTGGCAGAGTGGGCCCCTAGGGGAGAGAGATTAACTACATGCCAACAGTATGGCCAGAGCACCCACTGTGTGTGCAATCCTGGAGCAGATGGAGACAGGACAAGTGTAGAAGGCTAGGCGCAATATGGGGTTTAGTCCAAAAGGTAATAGGGAGCCATCAAAGGTGTTTGAGCAGGGGTGGGGCCCTGGTATGCAGGGAGGCTTGGGTTGAGGGCCTACTTGACCTTGTCTCTGCCATCTCTGCAGGGTTACCGTCCTCTCTCCCAGCCCATCATGGAAGCAGGTCCTGCAGGTGGGTGTTGGAGCCCTTAGGTCTGGAGGGGGTCAGGTCACCCCCAGATTGCATGATCTGCTGGTCATCCTTACCTCCTTCCTCCTCTTTCCTCTCCTCTAACTCTACCAGGCCAGGCGGATGTGGACAAGAGAGCTTCCCTGCCAGTGGGGCCCATGGGTTTGTCCCCAGAGTCCCCCTCTGAGCCCAGGGAGGGGGCCCCAAGGCCAGTCTCTGGAGCAGGGGAGTCCCCCCAAGAAGCCAATGGCCCCTGCTCGGGGCCCAGCATGCCTCCAGAGCAGCGGCAGAGCCTGGGGACAGGGACTGTGGCAGAGGGGAGTGTGGTGGAGGCCAAAGGGGGGGACATGGTAGAAGTAGTGTGGGGGGGGCTCCAGGGCCCCCAGGACTGTGCCATGGGTGCCACTGGCCCAGAGCTGGAGGCCAGGGTGGAGCAGGTGGTACTGGAGGCCATAGGGGACAGACAGAGGCCTGGCAGCCCCAAGCTCCCGGCCTGGGTGAGGGAGGACAGGGGCATTGTGGAGGTGGTCTGGGAGGGGCTGGGGGGCAGTGACCATGAGACCCTGGAAGAGGTGGGTGGTGGTGACCTGGAGCTCCAGGAGCGCCTTGGGGGCCCAGGGTCCAGAGACAGGGGGCCTGACAAGCAGGGGGAACCCAGGAGGGACGAGGGCTCCTTCATCTGGGTGGAGAGGGTGACGCTCAGTGAGGACTGGGAGGAGCTGCTGATGGAGGGCTTGGAGGGGCCCCCGGAGACTGGCAGGGAAGCTGGTGTCGAGGGACTGCCAGGGACAGACAGGGGAGGAGGTGGGGAGGGGAAGGTGGAGGGGCCTGCGGGGGCAGGGGAGAAGGGGGCCGAGGAGAGGCCGGGGACAGAGAAGGATGGGGGGCACAGGCCGCTGGAGGGGATGCAGAAAGAAAGCTGGGCATCCTCAGAGCCAGAGGGGACAGCAGGCGAGCAGAGAGAGAGCGCCGAACAGGATTTGGGCGTCGAGAGGAACGAGATGGAGGGGCCTCTGAGGGCAGAGAGGGGACACAGGGAGGAGAGGCCAGGAGCAGAGACGGAGGCGCCGCTGGGAGTGGACAAGGAAGGAGGTGAGGAGAGGGCAAAGGAGAAAGCTGAGCAGCCACTGGGATCCGAGACAGTGGGCGAAGAGGGGTCTCTGGGGGCAGGGAGAGGAGGTGGGGAAGAGGGGGGGGCAGCGGGGAGAGACGATGAGGAGCCAGTGGACGTGAAGGAGAAAGGAGGTAAGGAAGAGCCAGGCGTGACTGAAGAGCCCTTGGTGACAGAGAGGGAAGGAAGTAAGGAGCCCCTGGTGACAGAAAGAAAAGAAGGCGAGGAGCCCTTGGGAGAAGAGGAGACTCCTGGGGCCCAGGACTTGCAGAATGGGACAGAGCAGAGGGAAGCAGGGGAGGGAAGGGAATCCCAGACTAAGGCAGGGAGTGAGGCGGGTTTGCCCCTTGAGGTCATGCAGGAGATGGCCCCAGAGTTGCAGCCCCCAGAGAAGCAAGAAGGCTATCTGGAAGAAGAGGCAGGGGTGCCCCAACCTCCTGCTGAGGCCCAGGGCCCCGCTGGGGACGCCACCCCACTCCTGGCTGAGACCCCCGCCCCAGACCAGCCCACCGAGAGCCAGCCGCTGCTTCCATGGGAGGGACCCAGCACCAACCCCAGCGCCCACCCCGCACCCACCTATGCCCCCGCCCGGCAGCCTGAGCCCACCTCCCGTGCTGAGGGTGAGGAGGCAAGCGGCCCCAAGCAGAAGACGTGCCAGTGCTGTGCAGTGATGTGAGCCTGCGCCCGGGCCCCGACCAGTGCCTCTCATAGCTACCTCGCCTCCTGGCATCCAGAAGAGGGTCCCGGGTGCAGGCAGGGCACACAGGACTGGCCATGGCATGCGGCAGCCAGCCGGCCCTCACATCCACCTATGCCTGGGTTTCCAGACTCCTTGCCCACTGCCTGTGACCCCGGCTCCCTTCTGTGACAAAGCCTTTATACTTGAAAATAAAATGTTTAAGCACTAAGACAGCTGGAATATGTGTGTTGTTGGCACAGAATCACCTTGTGATCTGGTGGGAAACTGAGGGCCTAATTCTGCTGGAATAAAAAATCATGAGTCAGTGAGAGTATGGTTTTGGTTGCTGTAACAAAATCCTCTCAAGCTACGGCAGCAAAAAGACAAGTTTATTGTGGCTGTGACTCATGTGGTCATTCAGGGACTCAGATTCTGACCATGCAGTTACTCAGGGATTCAGACTCTGATCCAGGAAGTTCCTTGGGGATTCAGGGTTCAATTCAGGTGGTCACTTGGGGATTCAGTTTCTGATTCAGGTGGTCACTCAGGAATTGAGGCACTAATCCAGGTAATCACTTAGGGATTCAGGCTCTGATTTATGCAGTTACTCAGGGATTTGGGCTCTGATTCATGTGGTCTCTCGAGGATTCAGGCTTTGATGTACATAGTCACTTGAGAAGTTAGGCTCTGATCCATATGGTCACTGGGTGATTCAGGCTCTGACCTACAGTCACTTAGGGATTCAAATTCTGTTGCATTGGTTGTCCCCTTGGGTATGTCAAAGCTAGGTCATGAGCGTGTTTATGTTCCAGCTCACAGAGCGTGTGGAGGAGTCTCCACCCAGTGTTTCAGGCCTACCGGCTCCTGAGATTGGCCCATGTCACTTCTGCCCACAATCCATTGTGGGAACTCAGTCCATGGCTGATCCAGCTGCAAGGGAGGCTGGGACTATGCCCAGATGCAGTTCTGTTCTAGCAGGACAGATTGTGGGGGGCAGCTCCCCTCTCGATATCACACATTTTCCTTTGCACATTCATCCACCCATGCATTCCTTATTGAGGGTGGGCCCCTCTCTGTGGCATCCCCTAATCCCTGCTCTTCATGATTGCATGTCCTCGGGCAAGTGGGTCAGCCTTGTTGGGCCTCAGTGTCTGCATCTGTTAGGTGGGCTCACCCAGGGCAGGGTGCAGCCTGCATAAGCACCCTTAGCCTGTTCTGCAGCCCTAGCCTGGCAAGGCTCAGGCCAGCACATGGGGACTGGGGGGCCCCAGAAGGCTCAGCTCCTCCAGTGTAGGCATGAAGTGTTTCTCATACCCAGAGTGAACTGGGGTGGAGGCCTGGGGTGGCTCTATAAGCGGCATCGGCTCTATCTCTTCCACCTCCAGGATGGGCACATCCCCAGGGGCCTGGGGCTGGGGCTGGGGCTGCAGCACCTGCTGGGAAGAGATGAGGCTGAACTCTCCTCCCTTCCCTACTCCCCAGTGTCGCTGGTTCCCCTAATCCCCCAGAGGGCTCCTACAAGCACCTAAGGGCATTCTACCGTGAAGCTACACCCCCAGCTCTTATTTTTTATTTTGAGACAGGGTCTAAGTTGCTTTCCCTGGCCTAGAACTTGTGATCCTTCTGCCTCAGCCTCCAAAGTAGCTGCAGTAAGTGCTAAAGTAGCTCCAAAGATCTGCAAAGTAGTAGAAAAGGGGCATACACCATTGTGCCTGGCAGGCCGGCCTTTTTGCTCACCTCTATGTGGGGGTGGCCAGAATGGCTGTTGGCAGGATCAGGAACTTTCTCCAAGACCCATCGGGGCAATACCTTGTGTCTCAGGTGAAGGCACCTGGTGGGTAGGTAAAATCAGGACTGGGAGCCTGGGTGCCGGACACTGTCCAAGCTCCAGAGTACACAAACCCTGCGGAGCCCCGAGGCTCCCCTCCACCCCCCTACAAAGTTCAGCTAATGTCCAGCAGCTGCCCCCAACACACCTAGGTAGCCCGGCATGTCCCCTCACCTCACCTTCCAGAGGTGGCCAGGCCCAGGCAGCAGACCAACAGGAACAAGGCCCATGGGCACAGGATTCGGGGCAGGACTCCCCAGCTCAAAGTATTCCCTGCAGGGCGAAGAGGAGAGACGTTTTGGATGCCACGAAGCATGGAAAAGACGTAAGGCTTGTGGATGGGTTTGGGCTTGCTCGATGGAGTGGGGGGGCTTATATGTGTGAGGGGCTAGGAATCTTGAGAAGGGGCTGAGCTCGTGAATAGGACAGTGTTGATAGGTCAAAGTGGGGGGCAGCGTGAAACCATGGGAGACACAGCGCCTGGTAAGACGCTGCAGCATTAGCAGAATCAAAAGACCCCTAGAAGTGGGCCATGGTGGCACATGCTCGTCATCCTAGCACATGGGAGGCTGTGGCAGGATTATCACCAGGAGTTCGAGGCCAACCTGGGGTACATAGCGAGTTCAAGGCTAGTGAGAACTACATAGTGAGGGCTGGGGGGGTTCAACCCAGTGGTACAGATGTGCTCAGTGTGCACACAGACCTGGTTCAATCCCCAGACTCCCCCCATACTAATCCTCCACCTTAAGTCATATTGTCCCTGCCCTGAAGCCCAGGTGAGGACTCCAGACACCTCCTCCCCCAAGTGGAGCAGGCAGTCCCACCCCATCCTCTACCTGGCAGGTGAAACTGGAGGCTGGGACCAGGTGGGCCTTGTCCCGCAATGGTGGCCGCCATCACCCACAGCTTGCAGGGTCCCCAGGGGAGTTCGGGCAGAGTGACCTTCCGGGTGCTGCTGCTCACTGAGGAACACGAGCACAGAGGGAGGGGAAGTGCTCTCTACCACAGGGCCTTTGAATGTGCAGTTTCATCTGCCCACAGCACTGGTCCCCAGCAACATGGGATTTTTTTCTCATTCCTGAAGGTCTTTGTTCAAATGCTACCTCCACAGCAAAGCCTTCCCTGAGTGCCCCTCCATTGTAAACTACCTCTGCGCCACTAGCCCACCCTGCTTCATTTTCCACTCAGCATGGATCACCACCTGATATATTTCTTAGATATTATTTGGTTTGTCTATGTATGTGGGTTGCCCACAAACACACTAATAATAATAATAATAATAATGAAAATAAGAAAGAAAAAATTATCTAGGGTATAGTGGCACACACCTGTGATCTCAGCTACCATGAAGGCTAAGGCAGGAGCTCAAGGCCACACTGAACAACATAGTGAGACCTCATCTCAAAAAAAAAAAAAAAAAAAGGAGACCCATATAGGCATATTCCCAGCACCTTCTCAGACCACATACTGCAGTAAGCACTCAAAAATGATACATGATTAGGGCTGGGGATTTAGCTCAGTGGTTGTTCCGCCTGCTGTGCAAGCACAAGGACCCGAGTTCAATCCCTGGTACCAAAAAAACAAAACAAAACAAAATGATACATGATTAGGGCCGGGGATTTAGCTCAGTGGTTTCACCACCTGCTATGCAAGCACAAGGACCCGAGTTTGATCCCCGGTACCAAAAAAAAAAAAAAAAAAAAAAAATACATGAGCACGGCGGTGCATACCTGCGATCCCACCACTCTGGAAAGCTGAGGCAGGAGAATCACAAGTGTGAGCCCAGCCTGGGAACTTACTTAGTGAGAACTTGTCTCACTGCAAAAAATAAAAATTAAAAAAAAAAAGGGCTGAGCCCTGGGTTCAATCCTTTGTATCACAAACCAAATACAAATAAAAAATGAAAATCACGCTATAATCCTACAATCTTTATTGGCATTGAAAGGATTTATTTCCATATTTGTGGCTTGGCTTTGCCAATCTTGAGCTTATTTTATACCAAAAAGGAAGCCATCTCCAGAGTTCCAGAACGCTTTCCATCTTGTTAATGTAATGAAATGTGACAGGTGTCTTTCAACATCAATACACATAGATCGGAGCTTTCAGTTTTAATGCCCCAGTGAGGCCATTATGTCAATAACCAGAGAGTCACTGTCCTCCAGGGATGGAGGGTAGCCAGGGCAAAGAGACAGCCAGAGGGCCCGGGGTTCAGGGGTGGGGTTGGCCTGGTCTTGGGGGCCGAGGGAGGCACGGGAGGGGGGAGGCTCACCGTTCACACAGACTGAGGCTCTGGAGCCACTCCGTGCACACCAGGTGTAGTGGGAGAGGTGGCCCCGGAGCTGATGCTTTGAGAGCTCTCCCCAGGCCACTGCGGGGGTCCCCAAGGGGTCATCCGGGAGCCGCCAAACTGCTGGACCCGCTACAGGTGCTGTGGGGAAACTACTTGGTCACATTCTGCTGGCTTCCAGGAATCTTCCACACCCTCCAGCCCTGTTCTTACCTAGCTCCTCTCCAAACCCCCAGACAGAGGGAGCAGGGGCCAGGCCCTCAGGAAAGACTGCTGTCACCGAGATGTGATAGGGGACCCCTCTTGTAAAATTGCCTGGGTGGTAGAGATAGAAGACCATTTAGGGTTGCCTCTCCCACCCCCACTCACTACCCAACGGGCACCATCTTCCCCAGGGTCCCCCAGACACTGTGGGATAAGGCCTGGGTGTCAGGGATTGATCTGGGAAGCGACACCAGGAGACACCAGCAGGGCAAAAGTGAGATGATATAAGAAAGGCAGCCTGGCTGGGCGTGGTGGCACACACCTCTAATCCCAGCACTCAGGAGGCTGTGCTTCCAGTTCAAGGCTGCCTGAGATCCATAGTGAGTTCAAAGCCAGCCTGAACTACATAGCGAGACCCTGTCTCAAAACACCAAAAAAAAAAAAAAAAGAAAGAAAGAAAGAAAGAAAGGCATCTAGGAAAAGGTGTTAAGAAACAAGTGCCCATGGGCTGGGGATTTAGCTCAGTGGCAACATGTTTGCCTTACAAGGGTCAGGTCCTGAGTTCAATCCCTGGTACCACAAAACAAACAAACAAACCCCACAAGTGCCCAGCCAGGCTTGTGGTAGAGGATTGCTTGAGCCCAGGATTTCAAGACCAGCCTGGGCACACCTCTAACTTTAGCACTCTGGGAGGCTGAGGCAGGAGGAGCCCAAATTCCAGCCCAGCCTCAGCATTTTAGAGACTTAGTGAGATCTTATCTCAAAATTTAAAAAATGGGGCTGGGGATGTAGCTCGGTGCAAAGGCCCTGGGTTACCACGAAAAGAAAAAGAAAGGGAGGAGGAGGGAGAAGATGAAAGGAGGGAAGAAATGAAGGAAGGAAGGAAGGAAGGAAGAAAGGAAGGAAGAAAGGAGTTGGTTTCCACTATAGATAACTGAGGCTCAGTACTGCTGGAGCCCACCAGGGGCAGCAGAGAGGCACCCAGAATCCTCTGTGGCGCAGGGAATTGATCTTCCAGCTCAGCCTGCTTGGTCCACAGCCACCCCTAGTGGTGGTCACGGGCCCTCCCAGAACCCACAGATGCTGCACAACACTAGAGCTCCAGACTGTGAGCCAAGTCAACCTCTCTTGTTCATAAGTGCCACCCTTGGGGACTTTGTCATAACAACAGAAGATAGACTCATAGAAGTGGGAACCTGGTGTTTTGGCCTTACCTAGCAGCACAGCACTGTGGTTCCCCAGAGAAATCCGGGTCCAGCTGACATCCTCCAGGGCTTTTCCGTCCAGGGCCCAGGCCACCACATACTCCCATGGCTCCTGGGTCCCCTGTTGCCAGCTCACCAGCAGTCCGGGGGTCCCAGCAATGCTGCTGACCACCACATTCTGGGGCGCAGAGTCTGCAGCTAGGGGAGTCCTGGTTGCCCACTCAGGAGGCCCTGCCCACTCCCAGTCCCGAGCAGAGGGGGTTCCTGTCTCTTACCCAAGCAGAACAAGGAGAGGTTGGTGGAGGGCACCCAGGGGACACCATCCTTGGCAGACACCCTGGCCCACCGTGCCCAGGCAGGGATGGGCCACGAACAGCAGGGCACCTCCTCCTGCATCTGCATCTTCTCTCCAGCCCAGAACCACACTTGGTAGCTCACTTGCACGCAGGGCCCCGGAGCCTGGGGAGAAGCCAAGAGAGTTCATGTCTCCAATTTAACCAGGGACTATGGTGGGCTGGCTGTGGTGTTGCATGCATGTCACCCTAGAACTCCAAGCGGCTGAGGCAGGAGGATTCCAAATATGAGCTTAGCCTGGGCAACTTATCAACTTAGCAAGACTCTGTCTCAAAATAAAAAAGAAAAATGGGCTGGAGATGGAGCTCAGTGTGAAGGTCCTGGAGTCCATCCCCAGTATGAGGGGAACCTACTATATGCCTCAGTGAGGTCACCTGATAAGACAATTAGAGAAGCAGTATGGTCGGGTCCATTTTACAGATGTAGAAACTGAATTTTTGAGGAGCTCACTGGACAGATGAAATTTGAATAAGGTTTCTTGGCAAGAAATAGTAAGATTAGGGAGACACTCACTTTGGGTAGAAAATTTAAGGGTGACAAATACCAAAAACCTAGTAACCCTGTGGTTCCATCTACTTGTAAGGCTGAGGGAGGAGGATTGCTTGAACCCAGGAGTTCAAGACCAGCCTGGTCAATGTAGCAAGACCCTATCTAAGAAAAACAAAATACCCAGAAAAAAATACCCAGTAACCAAGATTAAATAATACTTGAATACTTTTTTTGGGGGGGGGGTTCTTTTGAGACAGGGTCTCACTATGTAGCCCAGGCTGGTCTCGAACTCATGGCAATCCTCCTGCCTCAGCTTCCTGAGTGCTGGGATTACAGGTGTGAGCCACCACATCAGGCATGTGCAATATTTTAATAAATCAAAATGAATACAAAAAACATAAGACAAACAAAATGGCAGGGTTTCAGGTAAAGCCAGGATCCAGTCCTCCACTTGTGTGGCCCTGCCTTGCTATCCTCATCCCAATTCTGGTCATGGTTAGCACCAGTCAAACTCTATTTACAAATATAGACCGCTGGTCCTGGGAGACCAGATTGCTGATTTGACTTTTTTCTTTCTTTGAGACATGGTCTAGTTATGTAGTTCACGCTGGTCTTGAACTCACTATGCAGCCCATGCTGGCCTCGAACTCACAGTGATCCTCCTGCCTCAGCCTCCTGAGTGCTGGGATTACAGGCATGTGCCACCATGCCCGGCCTGCTGATTCGATTTTTTAAAATATTAAATTAAAATATTATTCATCAGCTGGCTGTGATAGCTCACACTTGCAGTCCCAGCACTCCAGGAGGCTGAGGCTGGAGGATTGCACGTTCAAGTCCAGCTTGTGCAATTTAGCAACTTAATGACACCCTGTCTCAAAATTGAAAAAAAATTTTTGTTTGTTTTTTGAGGTAGGGTCTCACTAGGTAGATCAGGCTGCCCTTTAACTCACTATGCAGCCCAGGCTGGCCTCCAACTCATGGAGATCCTCCTGTTTCAGCCGCTCAGAGTGCAGGGATTACAAGCCTATGCCACCATGCCCAGCGAGATCCAGGACTTAATGATACGTGACACATAATAGGTCCTCAATAAATATGAATTAATGAGGACTGTCGGCCTTTTTTGCTTTTTGTTCCCATGCTGAGGATGGAACCCAGGACCTCACCCATGCTAGGCAAGTGCTCCACCACTGAGCCACAACCCCAGCCTTTTTAATTTTGAGACAGGGTCTCCCTAAGTCACTAAATTGCCCAGGCGGTGCTCAAACTTGCGATCCTCCTGCCTCAGTCTCCCAAATAGCTGGGATTTAGCCCGCGCGCCTGGCCCTTTTCAGCCACCTCCCACCACTCGTGTGATGCAGGCCTTTGAGCTCCAGTCTTCCAGACCCTGAGCCTGGTGTCCCTTATCCCGGTCTCAGGCCCACAGCCAGGACCTCTCGAGCGCCTGCTCGCAATCCCCGTATCGGCCTGCAGGGGGCAGCAGAGACTACGTCCCGTCCGCATCATTGCTGTTGGGGGCGCCCTGGAAAAAGGCACCTGGGCACGGAGCTCACCTTCCACACCAGCAGGGCTGCCGGGCTGCCTGGGGTCATGCACGGGTTCCCAGCGATCCATACGTCCTTAGGGGCTGGAAGGATGGGATGGGAGCTGATGAGCAGACCGGTGGTCTGGAGAAGCAGAGGCGGGGTAAGCCGGAGCCTCACCAGCGGGCGGGGTCTGGAAGTGCAGGGCCTGGCTCCACTCGCTCCACAGGTCTCCTTTGGTCTCCACTCTGCAGCGTCCACGCACTTTGTAGGCCGAGGTGAGCTCCAGCTCCTGCATCTCCACCGGGCTCAGAGGCACAGTCTTCACTTCCGGCTCTAGCTGCCAGAGGGAACAGAGAGCCAGGCCCCAGGGCGGAGCCCAGGGTGCTTGAGCTGGTGACCAGCCGTCCTGGTGGGCCCAGGACTAAAAGGATACAGAATATTGAGGCTTTTAGTGGCAAAGTCCGGCCAGGCACGGTGGTGCACGCCCGTGATCCCATCTACTCGGGAGGCTGAGGCAGGTGGATCCCAAGTTCCAGCCCAGCCTGGATAATTTAGCAAACACACTGTCTCGAAATATAAAAAATGAAAAGTGTGAGACCAAAGTGAACCTAAGAAATGTCACCTTGGCCTGTGATTAAACTCCCCTCATACCCCTCCCCTTACAGAGTGCTGGAATTCCCCACAAGAGAGCCGCTTGCTCTGCTTCTGTAAACATGCTTTATCACTCCCCGGGAACAGATGGTGCCCAGTGCCTCCCTGTAACCACCGAGCCCTGTAGCCACAGAAGGCCCCATCTTGGCAAGCTAGGTGGGATGAAAAAGAACTGGGTTGTGAAAGATATTTCACAGCTGGCTGAAGGACATGGTGGCCTCTCCCTGAACTTCTTTGTTTGAGTTACCTATAAAAGCTGTGCTGTCCCCTGCTTCGGGGCTTCACTTCTCCTTGAGAGTGGAGTCCATGTGCGTGAATAAACTCCTTTTAGTTATAACTCTGTCTTGGTCCTGGTGTTTGGTGATTTCCTGGCTGGCGTGGCACAACAAAAAGAGCTACGGTGCAACTCAGTGGTAGAGTGCTTGCCTAACGTGTTTACTAAGTTGCTCCATCCCCCTCAACCCCCCCCCAAGCCCCCATATGGTACAATCGCAGGCAGAGTGGTGGTTAAGTGTAGCAGTGGGTAGTGAGTTCTTACTCAAGGTCACAGAGCAGGGAGCTGCAGCTGAATTTTGTATCCAAGCAGCCAGATTCTCACATCTGTATTGCAGAGCTGCTCTGAATGGCACCAACAATCACAATGACATCAATTTTGCATTTTTTTTGGCGCTGAACATGTAAGCCAGAGAGAGCCTGGTGCATGCTAGGTAAGTGCTCTCCACAACTCTGCTTTTTGTTGTGGTGTTTTGTGTCAAAAATCTGTGGCTGTAGCAGTTGACAATCCCCAATATCCCCGTCTTTCTTCACAAAGAGAACCCTGGTGTAACTAGCTGGGAACATGGCTGGCAAGAATAAAGACTACATTTCCCAGCCTCCTTTGCAGTCAAATGAGGCCATGTGACTATGTTCTCAGCCAAGGACATATCACAGAAAATAAGATACTCAACTTCCTGGTTGTGTGTTAAAGTGCATGCATGGGTTCCCCAATCCTTCTGGGATCCTCTTGTTCTGGACTTGGCTTCCACTTTCCTGTTGTGTGACCTTGGGAAAGTTGCTTAACTTCTCTGAGATTCAGCTTCCCCAACTATAAAATGGATACCTGGTTTTTCTTCTGAGACTACATTACATAGTCTGGTCTTGAACACTGAAGTTTAAGTGATCCTCCTGCCTCAGCCTCCTGAGTAGCTGGGACTATGGTCACTGTGCGCAGCTGCTTTTGTTGTATTTTATTTTCTTTTTCAGCAGCATCAGGCATCCAGGAGATGTTCTCTTAAATGTTTGCTCTTGTTAGTTATTATTATTTTAAGGTTAATTTAAGCCATCCAAAACTTCTATTCTTGAAAAAAAAAAATGTTAGAGGAGGTTTACTGAATTTCTCAAAAATGCCAAGTGGCCTTTGGGTCACAACTGCACAACACCTAAACTGTGAGCCCTCAGCATCCGTGGAGGGAGGGTTCCATGACCCCAAAGCCTTGAGTACCCAGTCCTCTCCATCGGTGGCACAGGGTTGCCAAAACCTGCTCTCGTCCTCTGCAGCCTTAGCGCCTCTGCACATGGAGAACACTGGATGCTGCGCAAATGGCATGTGCAGTTGTCTCACTGTGTTGCAGAGGGAATCCCGCTGAGAAAAATATCACCAATATGTGTACAGCGCATATCTGATCCTCCCATTTGCCAAGATTTTCAGTACTGAAATGGTTGAATCTGAGGCTGTGGACTCGTGGATAGGAAGGACTATAGATTATTTAGTGAGGAAGGATAAGGTCTTGCTAAGTCATTAAGTTGCCCAGTGCGATCCTCCTGCCTCAGCCCCCCTGAGTGCTGGGATAGAAAGCTATTAGCTGGGGCCTGCTGGGTGGGCACCTGGCCTGCAGGCTCTGCCAGAACAGGTCGGGGACAGATACTTACCAGGGACCAGCCTTGCTCCAGGCACCTCTGATAGTAGAACTGACAGATCAGGGGCTTGGATGGCCATTCAGGTGGCTGCCACTGCACGGTAGCCTCCAGCGGTGCATCCTCTGAGAAGTCCACGCCACCGGGTAACAGATGGGGGGTGTCGGGCTTCACTGGGGTGGGGGGAAGCATGCAGTGAGGGAGGGGGGCCCTGTGACCTCTCACGGACCACTCGCCTCTGCCACCTACCTCGGGTTTCCAGGTCCACGAGGACCGGTGTCCAGAGAGGCCTGCCCCCTTGAGTCCCCCAGACCAGCAGATGGTCCGCCTCGGTGAACTTCTTCCGAGCAATGGTCCCCCAACTCTGCCCCGCGGGCACTGCCACTGTCTGGGTTCTGTTGGAGTGGCTGTGGGACATTTGAGGATGAGAGCCAAGGTGACACCCGAGAACTGACCTAGGGCTACAACCTACTCTGCTGGATGCAAAACCCGGATCTGCTGCTTCAGAGCTGTGACTGGAGGAGGCGACTTCTCTTAGCCCCTCTGTGCCTCAGCCCCTCACCCACCATGACAGTGCCTGATGCAAGTGACAGCTCAGAGTGGGTCAGCAGACATGGAATGCACTCGCAGGGTGCTGGGGACACAGTGAGCCAGTCCCCAGGTATGGTGGCTCCACTGTGCACTACTGCTTTAGAATAGTGACAAGAAATAGGCATGTGACAGAGATCAGAGATCAGATTTTGAATTCTGGAACCAGGCATGGTAGTCCACACCTTTCATCCCAGCACTCTGGGAGGCTGAGGCAGGAGGATCACAAGTGTGAGCCCAGCCTGGACAACTTAGCAAGACCTGTCTCAAGATAACAGAAATTTAAAAGGCTGGGGATGTAGCTCAGTTCGAAGGCCCTAGGTTCAATCCCTAGTATTGGAAAACCAGTAAGTAAATATTTTTTGAATTTTGGGAACTGGGGTGTGTGGCTCAGTGGTACAGGGCTTGCCTATCATGTGTGAGCCCTGGGTGCTATCCTTAATACTGGAAAAAAATTTTTTAAATTTTTATCTTTTTCTCGGCCAGCAATATAGAACAACCATTGTGTTTTTCACTTACAGTACAATATTCAGTAAGTTACATGAGATAGTCAACACTTTATCATAAAAGTGACTTGGTTTTTGGAGTCCTAGGGATAGAACCCAGAACTGTTCTACCACTGAGCTCCATCCCCAGCCCTTTTTATTTTTCATTTTGAGACAAGGTCTCACTAAGTTTCTGAGGCTAGCCTTGAACTCATGATCCTCCTGCCTCAGCCTCCCAGGGAGTGGGATGACAGGCGAGGGTCACCAAACCCAGCTCATCTGTGCATGTTACATGAGCGTTGCTCAATATGTTTCCTGCTCTCTCTTTACAAAATGCATGCTCAGATCCACGAAACTGCTCAGTTGCCAGTGTGTGTTGTACCAGGCCCTGTTCTAGAAGCTTAGGACAGAAGTATGACAAAAACAGCCGAAGGCCTGTCTGAAGCTAGTGTCACTTCTCACACGGGCAGGGGAGATGAGAGGCACAGACAGATATAACTGATGCTACATCAGGTGGTACACGTGATGAACAGAACAACCAAGGTAGGGACAGGAGGCTGAAGCAGGAAGATTACAAGATCAAGCCCAGCCAGGGCAACTTAGTAACTTAGCAGGAGCCTGTCTCAAAATAAGAAATGAAAAAGGTCTGGGAATGGAACTCACTGTGAAGGCCCTAGGTTCGATCCCTAGCACTGCCAAATAAAAAGTAAAGGCTCAGAACAAGGCTTTAGTCAAGGAAACAAACAAACAAGAAACCTCCAAGAGAAAAACCAAGCATTTGTGAGGAAGTGGAGAAATTGGGACTCTCCTGCATTGCTGGTGGGAATGTGGAAGGGTGCAGGGGTTGTGACGTTTAAACATAAAGCTCCCATGTAACCAGCAATGGCATTCCTGGGGGAGCACCCAAAAGAGCTGAAAACAGGAGGTGCAGTGGCATGTGCCTCTAGTCACAGCTACTCAGGAGGCTGAGGCAGGAAGATCACTTGAGCCCAGGGGTTTGAGGCCAGCCTGGGTAACACAGCAAGATCCCATCTCAAAACCAAAACAGCCAGGTGTGGTGGTGCACACCTATAATTCCAGTACTGAGGAGGCTGAGGCAGGAGGATAGTGAGTTAGAGGCCAGCCTGGGCCACATAGTGAGACCCTACCTAAAAAAAGGAAAGATGGGCTGGGGGTTTAGCTCAGTGGTGCCACCACCTGCCTCACAAGTGCAAGGTCCTGAGTTTGATCCTCGGTACCGGAAAAAAAAAAAAAAGATAGGCTGAAAATGACAATTTTTGTTATATATAGATATATATTATTTTTTATTTTTTATTTTGGTACTGGGGATCGAACTCAGGACCTTGCATTTGCAAGGCAGGCGGCAGAACCACTGAGCTAAATCCCCGGCCCTGTTATATATATATACATATATTAACACCATTTAAGAAGAGAAAAATAAGCCAGGCACCATGGCATATGTCTGTAATCCCAGCACTTGGGAAGCTGAGGCAGAAGGATCACTGCCAGTTCAAGGCCAGCTTGGGCTACATAGTGAGACCCTGTCTCCAAAATAAATAAAATAAAATTGAAGGGCTGGGATGTAGTTGAGGGGCAGGGTTCTTGCCTAGCATGTGCCCGGCCGGGTTCAATCTCCAGTACCAGAAAGGAAGGGGCGGGGGGAAACAGCGCCCCAGGGCCCTCTGTGTCTTCCACTGCCTCTGTGCTGTCCCTCCCTCCGCCCAGTTGAAGTTCCGTGAGGTTCATCGTTAGGACCACCGCACTATCCCCTGGGCTCCAGTCCCACAAGTGCCAGGCTCTGTCGCCTCTCCCAGTGCGGGAATCCCAAGTGGCAGCGTCATCCTTCCATGTGCTTCGAGAGGGTAAGCAAGCTCGAAGAGGCCACACAGCCAGGCGGAAGCCAGCTCCTCTTAGCCGGCTCGCTCACCCGACACATGCCTGCGCCCTGCAGGGGCAGAGCCAGCCCGGGGAAGCGGCTCCGCCGTTTAGCAGGGGAGAAAAGCAGGCTCAGAGAGGGAGAGTGACAAACCCAGGGCCACACAGCCCTGAGAGGCTTGAGAACTGGGGGAGCAGAGCCCCTTCCTGATTCGCAGAGTGGCTCCCTCCACTGCCTCAGTTTCCCCAAGTGGCACTAGTGTACTCACTACTTCCGGCTTTGGAAGTGCAGGACGATGGGGTTTCTGGAGTCCGGGAGCGGTTCCCAGGAGCAGTTCAGGTTCCGCTGGGATCCGACTCTAAAGCACTGCAGCAGCCCCGCGCTGCCTGGAGGGGGCGCCGGCGGTCAAGCTCCCACCTTCCCCACATCCCCCATCCGAGTTCTCAGAGCGTCTTTTTCCTTTTTTCTTTTGTAGATGCTGGGGTCACACCCTGAGGGCTCTGCCCCCAGCAACTCCCCAGCCCCGCTTCGCAGGACTTGGGACAGACTTCTCACCACTGCAGCCCGCGATGCCTGGCCGCGCGCAAGGGAAGGGGGCGCTGGGCACCCTCACCCAGTTCTGCGCGGACCTTCTCCCCCTCCCCGCTGCCAGCCACATCCTGTTGGCACCCAAGGGCTCCCACCCCCACCACACCCCTACGACACCCTAGGCGCCCCCCCCGGCACCCCCGCACCCCCGGGCCGGCGGAGACCCCGGACTCTGGCCCCAGCCCGCGCCCCACTCACCCTGGGCGCGAGTCCCAGGGAGTAGCGCCACTACCAGCGACAGCAGCGACAGCGGCCGGAGGGAGGCAGCCCGCGGGCCCCTCATGGCTCCTGGGGACCCCAGACCTCGCAGCCCAGGGCGGGGACAGGAAGCTGCTGCCCCGCGCGCCCCCGCCCGTCCCCAGCGGAAAGTCCCCGGGTGCGGCGGCGGCGGGGCGACGCCGAGCTCCCCGAAACCTGTCCCGCCCCAGCAGTAACACACACGCTGGTCGAGTCTGTAACTTTTATTATCCGGGCCGGGAAGGTTCCTGCGCCCACAGCGCCCTCCTCCCCATTTGTGACGTCCTGGGAATCCGGGACCCCACCAGCAGCAGCAGGACAGGAGAGGGGCTGGCGCCAGAGAAGAGGGGGCAGCTGGTTTGCACTGGGGCCAGAGCCAGGGGCTCAGAGTGGCCACTTTGGGTACATTGGGGACCAGGGAGTAGCAGGGGTCCATGAGGGCCAGGTGGAGAGGGCAGGGTCTCCGAGGGCTCAGTAGGGGTGCAGCTGTCTCGAGGCACAGTGCGGGGAGGGGGAGTCTGAGGTCAGGGCTGGATGCTGGATGTATGGTGACCCAAGCCATGGCCCATGCTTCTGGGTCCTGCAGATGCATGAAGATTGGAAAGACAGGCCTGGGGGACAAAGGCTGAGGATGGCAGGGCTGAGACATGACTGCCTGTATCTCTGGCTGGCCAGCCTTGGCCTAGCAGAGGCTGCTGATCTCGTTCTTGCTGCACCCCCACTTGCAGCAGGTGCTGGAGAGCCCAGCCAGGATGTCCCGGCTATCACGAAGAGTCCCAGGGGCACCCTGCCAGCTGGGTCGGCCACCATAGAAGGCCTGGGGGGACTTGGCCAGGGCCAGCCACTCGCTGGAGCCCACAGCATCATCCAGCTCTCTGGCCAGGCTGTCTGCATTGCCATCTTCATCCTCGAAGGCATCTGCAGCAGAGGAGGAGGATCAGGGCTCAGGCTGGGCTGCTGCCACCCCAACAGAGTGGCCCCTGACCACCCAGCCAAATTTGTAATTCAAGGTCATGATTCCAGCCAGTCCTGAGTTCAAATACTGGCTCTGCCATCTGTTTTTTGTTTTTTTCGTACCAGGGAACGAACTTGGGACCTTGCACTTGCGAGGTAGGCGGCAGAACCACTGAGCTAAATCCCCGGCCCTTCTGCCATCAGTTTTGATGGGCAGGTTATTCAACCTTACTAAGCTTGACTTTCCAGTTACTTATTTCCCCAACTCTTTATTTATTGAAAGCATGTATTTGGACACTAGCCTCTCTATAATTGTGAGTAAGAGGATTTGAGCCTCAGTTTCCTTCAAAGTGGGCACAACAATAACTCCTGTTTCCCTGAATTTTATAAGGACTAGAGGACTGAATACCAATTCTAAAACCCATAACAAGCTCAGGGACATGACAAGCAACAAAAAAGCATAAAATTTATTGATCAATCATTGATCACTTATTGAGGTGTTATCAAGTGCCAGGCACTGTTTTAACTGTTTTGGGAGGCAAACTCCTTTATTCCTCTCAGTGACAACTGCATCAGATGGATGCTGTTACTTTCACCCCAACTTCCAGAGATCACTGAGGAATGACTCAGGAATTTGTAAGAATACACAGCTATTAAGGCGAAGGGCTACTTTTTTTGAAACAAGATCTTGCTCTGTAATTCAGGCTGGCCTCAAACTCTTGGCAATCCTCCTGCCTCGGCCTCCTGAGTACTGGGATTACAGGTATGCACCACCACACATGGCTATAGGGCCACTATTTTAACTCAGGCAATGCATATTCTGGCTCTATGCTCATGTCCATCTCTCCATCCCTCCTTCCATCCATCCACCAGCATCCTCATCCTCATCCCAATGAACATCTGTCCCTTTGCCAGGCCCATGCCCCTCAAGCTCTCCTGCTTGCCCCTCCTGCTGGAGCCCACCCTGATCCTCTCCCCTGCTTACAATGTGCCCTACCTGTCCCAACCTAACCTTTTACTAACCCTGCAAAGTCACAGTGACACCCATTCCACAGTAGAGCGGCCCAGCACAGGGAAGTGAGGTGCTGAGCTGGGGTCGCCCCTAGAGTCCACACCCTCCCAGCCCAGCGACTTGGAAGCCACCTCAGCTTCCTATCTGCACACAGCGGCCTCACCTGTCACAGGTTGGGCCCAGGGACTGAGAAATGGATGGATAGATGGAGGCACAGGCAGATGGAAGGATGGGAAGTTGGATGGATGGGTGGGTGGATGGTCCCCTCTGTCCCCACTCCTCCTGCCCAGGCTCACCGGCGGCCGCGTGCTCCAGGGCGTCCGCGCGTCTCCACCGCGAGCCCCCGCAGGTGAAGATGACTGCGCGAATGAACTCACGGCCGCACAGTTTCACCCCATAGGGCGCGGCCCGGGCCTCAGCCCTGGGAACCCGTTGGCCGGGCCGCGTCCACACCGCCAGCAGCAGGAGCAGCAGCAGCAGCGCGCGCCGAGCCATTGCTCACGAGGACGCGGGACGAAGGGCCGCCGCGCCTCCCCGGAGCGGCCCATTTATGCGCCCGAGGGAGCAGGGCGACGTCGCTATCTCCTGGCGCCAGCCCGACCTTTCCGTCTCCAGCCAGCGATAACCTTTGCTAGGGCCAGGGTGACGCCGCGTGGCCCTGTCATCTTGACGGAAGGATGCACAAAGCTTTCCATGCGCCTCTGCAGAAAACAGGAACCCAGTCAACAGGCGCAGTGACCAGCCAGGTCCTGCAGGCCTGGGACGCCCGCTACCTTACAAAATAACCTAACAGGAGCTGGGGCGCCCCTCAGTGGCAACCGCGAGCCTGGCCTGAGGGAGGCCCTGGGTTCCATGCCCAGCCCCACTATCAATCAGTCAATTGTAGGGTGGCCAACGCTTGTCATCCCTGCTACTGGGGAAGCTGAGGCAGGAGGATGTCAACTTTGAGGCCAGCCAGCCTGGATAACTCAGTGTCACAAAATACAATTTTCAAAGGGCTGGGGTGTAGCTCAGTGGTAAGAGTGCTTGGCTAGCTAATGAGAATCCCTGGGCCCCATCCCCAGCAGCACAAAAATAAACAATAGGAAACGCTTCCCAGACAGACCGTGGGGCCGACAGTGCTGTGGTATTTCATATCTATGTTGTGTTTCTAATCCTTCCCACAACCTGTGCCAATGTTCTCAAATTTGAGCCTCAGAATGGTCTGGAGGGCAGATCACTGGGTCCAGCTGATGTCCAAATGTCTAGTGGAAAATACACAAAACAAGACAGGGATTTAGCTCAGTGATTCTGTCCCCTGCCTTGAAAGCGAAAGGTCCTGAGTTGAATCCCCGGTACCAAGAAAAAAAAAGAAAATACACAAAACATAATTTTTACCACCTTGTTTTGTTTTTTGGAGCAGGATCTCACTATGTAGCCCAGGCTGGCCTCAAACTTGCAGCGATCCTCCTGCCTCAGCCTCCTGAGTGCTGGGATGATGGGTGTGCACCACCACACCCAAAGCTAGCACTTTTGCTCTTTTACGCTTTTTTCCCCTGTGAAACTGGGGATTGAACTCAAGGAGCACTGGGCTACCTACCCGACCCTATTTGTTTATTTTTTATTTTATTTTGATACAGGCCCTCACTATGTAGCACAGCTTGGCCTTGAACTCGTGATTTTCCTGCCTCAGAATCCCAACAAACAAGACGAAAAAAGCCCCATGATGCTGAATGAGAGAAGTCAGACCCCACAGGCCACATGCTGTGTGATCCCGTCTATTCAAAGCATCCGGAACAGGCAGATCCACAGAGACAGGAAGACAACTTGTGGTTTCTAGGGCTGGGAAGAGGGACCAGAGTGGGGCTGCACCTGGGCCTGGTGTCGATGATGACAGAGTTTGAGAGCCAGTTGAGGTATGCCTTGCAAGGTGTCGTAAACACATGCACTCCACCCCAGTGGCTTTGAGGCTGGAGGTGCAGCTGAGCTGCAGGGTATGTGCCCTGCATGGATTGATCACCACCACCACACCACAAAACAAGTTCATTGGATGTGAGGTAAATTTCACCTCGATTCAAAACCCAACAACAGGAGGTGCTCTGATGCTGGGAGGCCGGAGGTTTGCTGTGCAAGCCCCGGAAGGTGTTCAACCTCTCTGTGCCTTGGTTTCCTTGTCAGCACAACAGGGAAGACTGGCTGTGTGCCTCGGGCCTGGTAGGGCAGCAGCCAGTGCTGCCTCTCCAGGTCATCCTCCCTTGGGGGAGAACTCTGCTGCCCCTCTGTCCTTTCCTCTTGTGTGCACTCCTGGCCGCAGCTCTGGAAGGCCAGGCCCGGCTGACTGTGTCATTTCTAAAGGGCTGATGAATCATTGTCCCCCACCTCTCTCTGGTGACTCCTCTGGGTGCAACCTTCTGCCCTTTTCTCTGCGTCTCTGATGCTGGGCCTGGGGACGGAAGAAGAAATGCAGATATTTGCTGCCTGTCTTGTCTGTGGCTCAGAACCTAGAGTCTTTCTGCCTTTTTTTTAGTGCTGAGGATGAAACCCAGGGCCTCACTCATATTAGACAAAGACTCTTTCCAAGTAACCTAACCTCACCGGGCATGGTGGCTCATGTTGGCGCATCCCTGTCATCCCAGCGCTCCGGAAGCTGAGGCAGGAGGATCACCACAAGTTTGAGGCCAGCCTGGGCTACCTAGTGAGTTCAAGGCCAGCCTGAATGACATTGCAAGACCCTGTCTCAAAAAACAAAACAAAATAAAACATCAAATACCCTAACCTAGCACACCCCCAGCCCCAGAAGTCCTTTGGTTGCTGTTTCTTGAGACAGGGACTATCTATGGTAGTTCAGGCTGGCCTTGAACTCACTGGGTAGCTCAGGGTGGCCTCGAGTTTTTGGCAATGGTCCTGCCTCAGCCTCCCCTTGTGCTGGGATTATAGGTGTGTGCCACCATGCCTAGTGTTTTTTGTTTTTTGTTTTTGTAGTACTGGGGTGTGAACCCAGGACCTTTACACTGAGCTACATCCTCAGCCCTATTAAAAAAAATTGGGTTTTTTTTTTCTTTAATATTGTTACTTAGCACAGGACATCACGACATCATGGAGGGCTTTGTTCCAGGGAAGTGCTCCATTTCCCCACTAGCCAGCTTTGTCTCCACATGCTCCACAAGGTAGTCAATGTAGGGGGAGCACCGGGAGTCGAACTCCGGACCTTGCACTTTTGAGGCAGGCGGCAGAACCACTGAGCTAAATCCCCAGCCCATGTCTACAATAAACTTTTTTTTTTGCTTAAATTCTTTTATTGGTACATTTTAGGTATACAATACATTTACATTTATCATTGGGTGTTTGTACCTGTACATGATGTATCTTGGTTCTTATTTTTTCCCCATTACCTGTGCACCCTTCACCCCTCCACCCTTCCCTATTTACATAGACTTTGTTTCCATTATTTTTCTTTTCTCATAATTTTTCCTTTCCATTCTTTCCTTTCCCCATCTCCTCCCACCACCCCTACCCCTTTGGACCTTTTCCTATTTCAAAGTATCAATTATTCGTTTTAATCATTTTAATCCTTATTTACACTCTCAGTTTCTCACACTACAGAAACTATTCAGTATTTACACACGTGTGTCCTATTTATTTCACTTAAGAGTATGGTCTCAATATGCATCCATTTAGCTATAAATGACTCTAGTTTCTCGTTCTTTATGGCTGAGTAGTACTCCAGTTTTACAATAAACTTTAAATAACACCTGTGCAACAACTGCCCTAGCTTCTGGTGCTGTTAGGAAAGGAAAAAGAGAAAATAAGAAAGCAACAAAACCCAGCAGCACCCCCTGCTAGCTAGCAGTGCCAATCCCCCCAGGACAGCTTCTGCAGGCCACACCCACCCTGCCCCATCAGAGAGGAGGAGGCAGTGGGACTGGTTTGGTCATCTGCACCACAGCAGTTCTGGCCACAAGTGATCCCCCTGCCTCAGCTTCCCAGAGTGCCGGGATTCACAGATTCACAGACATACTCCACCACACCTAGCTCCCAGAAGCCTCTTCTGTGGCTCACTTAGAATCAGACACTGGGGTCTGACCTGGCAGGGTTAGAATCCTGTGACTGTGGGTAGTGTCCGGCACCTCTCTGATCACATCAGGAAGATCACAAGTGCTTCTCAGGGCTGCAGGGGACTTTGGTGAAATTACAGGAAGTACTTAGCACCCTGCTCAGCAGCCAGGAAATGTCGTGGGTTCCACGGTGACCTGCACAAAATCCTGCCTGCATCCTAAATCCCGAACCTGCAAATTGTGATCTTGTTAGGGCAGAGAGTCTTTGCAGATGTATTAAGGACTGTAAAATTAGATCATCCTGGATTATCGAGGGGGGGCATAAATCCAATCACAGGTGTCTATAAGAGGTTGATAGAGGCTGAGATCGGGTGTGGCAGTGCCCTCCTGTAATCCCAGCACTCGGGAGGCTGAGTCAGGACGATCACTGTGAGTCTGAGACCAGCCTGGGCTACATTGTGAGTTCAAGGCCAACCTGGCTCAAAACATAAATAAATAAATAAATAAATACATACCTACCTACATACATACATATTTTAAAAAGAGAAGGGCTGGGACACAGCTTGGTGGTAGAGCTTTTGCCTACATAGATGAGGCCCTGGGTTCTATCTCCAGCACTGCAAAAACAGCCCCCAAAAAATAATGTTTATGCCAACAGCAGGTGCCTTCTAAGTCTCAGTTCCCTCTCCTCCCTCATGAATAACTACAGCTTTTTTAAATTTATTATTATTAATTAAATAATTTGTAAAGTATGAGGGGTTGAACCCAGGGACACTGTACAACTGAGCCATACCCCCTGCCCTGTTTATTGATTGATTTTTGTTTTGGTATCGGGAATTGAACTCAAGACCTTTCGCTTGCCAGTTAGGTGAGGGGCCACTGAGCTAAATCCCTGGCCAATTGATTACTTTTTTATGACAAGGCCTCCCTAAATTAGTTGCCCAGGTTGGGTTCAAACTTATGACCCTCTTGCTTCACCCTTCCAGAATGCTGGGGTTACAGGTGTGGGCCACCAATGCCAGACTTTTTTTGTTTATTTTTGTTTTTTGAGACAGGGTCTCATTATGTAGTCCAGCCTAGCCTCAAACTTGGGGTGATCCTCCTGCCTCAGCCTCCCAAGTGCTGGGATTACAGGCGTGTGCCACCACACCATGCATGAATTTTTTTTGGTACTGGTGATTGAACTCAGGTCCTTGTGCTTACAGGACAGGTGGCAGAACCACTGAGCTAAATCCCCAGCCCCTATGAATGAAGTTTTGTTTTTCTTTTTTTTTGTGGTCGGGGGACAGGGGATCAAACTCAGGACCTTGTGATTTCGAGGCAGGTGTGGTGCCACTGAGCTAAATCCCTGGCCCTGTTGTTTCTTTTGCAGGGCTGGGGATGGAATACAGCCTGTGTAACTTAGTAAGACCTGTCTCAAAATATAAATGAATGAATGAATGAAATGTAAAAAGGGTGATGTTTCCTTGTCTTGCTGTTAGATAGCCTGGGGATCTGGGGTTCTAGTGGTTGTTTTGTTGTCCTTTTGCAGTGGTTCCCAATTGGTGGCAATTTTTACCTCCAAAGACACTGGGTAAAGTTGGCTGTCACAGCTGGAGTGCAGGGTGTTGCTACCAGCATCAGCGGGGGCTGAAGGTGCTGCTGAAGGTGCTACAATATACAGAAGGCCCCTCCACAGAATGGTTTCACCCCGGGGTGGCACATGCCTGTGATCCCAGCACTGGGAGGATGAGGCGGGAGGATCCAGGTGAGTTTGAGGCCAGTCAGGCTACACAGTGAGTTCAAGACCAGCCTAGACTGCATAGCAAGAACTTGTCTCAAAAAAAACAACAAAACTACCTACAGTATTCTCAGTGACTGGCTTGTTGAAGGGACTGGGGCAGATGTCCGGTGTTTCATGCTACCTTTTTTTTTTTTGCAGCACCAGAGATTGAACTCAGACCCTTGGGCTTGCAAGGCAGACGCCGTGCCACTGAGCTAAACCCCTGGCCCACCACGTTCTGAATGTGTCCGATGATGCTGGATGTTGTCATTGAATCTGTTGCCACCGCCCATTTCCTGAGCCAGGATGTCAGAGCTGAGTCAACCTTCTGCACAGAACACCTGGGGGACCAAGGGCTTCCTCCGTGAGGTTTGCCCATCCCTGTACTGTGATGTGGGGCTCAGCAGTGAATGCTGCTGACTATGACCCCCTGTTAAATCTGCTCCCTGACACGTGAGCCCTTGGGCAGCTCATGCCTGATGCTTTGAGCCCGTCTTTCCCCATTGTCCCTGTTGATTTACCCCTTAGGTTACAGCATAGATGAGCACTGTTTAAATATATAATGATTTCTCTGCATTTTGCAAAGTAGTGATTTTTTTTTTTGAGACAGGGTCTCACTTTGTAGCCCAGGCTGACCTCAAACCCACAGTGATCCTCCTGCCTCAGCCTCCTGAGTGGTAGGATTACAGGCATCCTTCCACACTACTTTTTTTTTCCATTAAGTTTATTGGTACATTTTAGGTATACAGCACAGTTACATTCATCATTGGGATCTTGTACCATTACATGAGTATCTTGATTCTTATTTTTTCCCCCTTCCCCTGTCCTCCCTTTGCCCCCTCCACCCTTCCCTATTTACAGACTTTGTTTCCATTTTTTCCTTTTCTCATATTTTTTTCTTTTCCCTTCTTTCCTTTCCCCTACCCCTCCACTTCCCCTACTCCTTTAGACCTTTTCTTCCTATTTCAATTATCAATTATACATTTCGATCTTTATTTACACTTTTAGTTTTTCACACCAGAGAAACTATTCAGTATTTACACATTTGTCCTATTTATTTCACTTAAGAGTATGGCCTCAGGGACCGGGGATTTAGCTCAGTGGTTTTGGCGCCTGCGGTGTAAATGCAAGGACCCAAGTTTGATCCCCGGTACCAAAAAAAAAAAAAAAAGAGTATGACCTCAATGTGCATCCATTTAGCTATAAATGTCTCTAGTTTCTCATTCTTTATAGCTGAGTAGTACTCCATTTTATACAAAAACCACATCTTCTTTATCCAGTTTCCAGTTGATGGGCAATTGGGCCGTTTCCAAGTTTTAGCTATTACACACTGTGCTGCTATAAACATGGGTGTGCATAGATCACTGTGGTATGATTCTTTTAATTCTTTTTTTTTTTTTTTTTTTGGTACTGGGGATCAAACTCAGGACCTTGCGCTTTCGAGGCAGGTAGCAGAACCACTGAGCTAAATCCCCATCCCTTGATTCTTTTCTTTTGGGAAGATACTCAAATGGGACCTCTAGTCCTAGTTTTATGAGGTATCTCCATACTGATTTCCACAGTGTCCACATTACTTATGTGGCATTCTCCTTGAGCTGTTTGGGAAAAGCAAAATCATGCTTAAGCCCTTATTTTTTCTCCCCTTTCTCCCTTCCTTTTCTTTCCTTCCTTCTTTCTTTTGTGATGCTGGGGAGGGAACTCAAGGCCTCATACATGCTAGGCAAGAGCTCTACCACTGAACTGCAACCTCAGCCATAAATCCTTACCTTTAATTACCAACATTTCGCTGAGTATGGTGGCACATGCCTGTAATCTCATTGCTTGGGAGGCTGAGGCAGGAGGATTACAAGAAGTTTGAGGCCACCCCAGCTGCATAGTGAGTTCAAGGTCAGCCTGAACTACATAGCAAGACCTTGTCTCAGAAAACCAAAATAATAATAATAATGATAATAATAATAATAATATTTCCAGGAAAGAATTGGCCAAGAGCTACTTCTGATGGTATAATAAATGCATGTGGACTTTTTTGGTATTTTATCATTTTGGGTTTTTTTGTTTTTTTATTTTTGGTACCAGGGATCGAACTCGGGTCCTTGCACTTGGCACAGCAGGCAGCGAAACCACTGAGCTAAATCCCCAGCCTGGTATTTTATCATTTTATGAGGAATATTTCCAAATGGGTTCTGAAGAAAAATTATTGAGTTTGATGAGTTTTCCAAAAACTCAAGGAAGATATGTTCATCAATAAACAATAAAATATCAGCAGAACCATTATATACTGGGCAAAGAGTCAGGCTGATACCCAAAGCAACATGCAACATAGAAAAGATAACAGTATAAAGGAAGACAATCTGCTGAGTAGTAAAAATCCACCTCAATATGAACTCTTTGCAACAAGCACAGAATCAGATATCAAATCCAAACCACACCAGGGTAAGCTTTTGGGGTTTTTTTGTACGGGGGATTGAACTCAGGACCTTGCACATGTGAGGCAGGCACTGCGCCCCGGCCCCCACACCAAGGTAAATTTGACTGATGGAAGCTAGAAGTTGATAATGAGGGGAAGAAATAGTTTCCTCGGGGCCAGGGCTTTAGCTCAGTGGCACCACGCCTGCCTTGCAAGTGCAAGGTCCTGAGTTCGATCTCTGGTACCAAAAAGAAGAGAAAAGAAACAGGTTCTTCAGTGCAAGAGAGCTGAATAGTGTTTTGGAGCATGTCTCTGGTTGGTATAAGCAGTATTAGAAAATCTTTTTGGCAAGGAATAGAAATAAATACAAATGGAATGCTACATTTTTCTTTCTTTCTTTTTTTTTTTTTGGTACTGGGGATCGAACTCGGAACCTTGTGCTTGCGAAGCGGGCAGTGGAACCACTGAGCTAAATCCCTGGCCCGCAATGCTACATGTTTCAATCAGCAGACTGTCCCAGGAATGATAAAGGAATCAGTAAAGTAGCAAGGGGATAACTTTAAAACATTATTTGTTGTGGGCTCAAAAAAACATTCAAAACCATTTAAAGGTGACACATTTAGCTATGTCCAGGCATTTAGGCTTAAAAGAAGTAAAACTGGGAGAGGATACTTTTTCTCCAAGGAAAATTTCTTTAAAACTAAGCATATTGCTAAATAGCAACATTGTACTTGGTAAACAATAATTGGCAACAAAATAGTTTAAACACTGTAATATTCTCCCCAAACCAGTCCCAGATACTGTTTAATAACCAAAACGGAAACTAATTTTGTTGTAACAAGTCTAGCCCAATTCTATCAAATTTGTCTGTGGTTAGATATCCAGTTTCATTTAACATTTTGAAAGTTCATTTGACAGCCAGTCCAGTGCTTCATCCAGACCCTTGTGTAACACAAGTGGCATGAACATACCATGTACTGTTACAAAGAGACTGAAGACTCAATTTAACTGTCATTTCACTGATGGCGATAGCATTTGGCAAATCCTGTTTGTTCGCGAAAAGCAGTAACACCACACCCTATAGCTCATCTTCCTGAAGCATATTCTGCAGTACATTTGCTCCTTCCTGAATTCTTTCACGATCATTGCTGTCTACCACAAAAATAAGATCCTGGGTTTTCTGGAAGTAATGCCTCCAGAGAGGTCTAATTTTATCTTGACCACCAACATCCCACACTATGAAACAAATTTTTGGCCGCATGTGGACTTTTAAAAACTGTTAAGGGTTGATTTTGAGATGAGTCTCCCTGTGTTGCCCAGGCCTTGAGCTCCTGGGCTCTAGCAATCCTCCTGTCTCAGTCTCCCAAGTAGCTAGGATTACAGATATGCATCAACCATGTTGAGCTGTTTAATTTTTCAATGGGAATAGCATACATACAGCACACAAATCTTGAATGAAGAGTTCAGTGAATTTTTACCTCTATACCTGCATGCAACCACCACCAGGTAAAAATACAGGCTATTTTTACCAATCTTTCTACATTCACTGCCATTAATTATATTAGGAATCTTTTTTTTTTTTTTCCTATACTGAGGCTTGAACCCAGGGCTTTCACACTGAGCTGAATCCCCAGACACTACCCTCTGCCCCTTTTTTATGTTTTGAGACCTAGTCTTGGTAAGTTGTTAAATTGCCCAGGCTGGGCTCAAACTTGGGATCCTCCGTCTCAGCCTACCAGAGTGCCAGGATTACTAGCATGCACCACTACACTCATCTTTATTAGGAATCTTTTGGATGGAAGAAATTCTCTGGGGGGTTGGTTGTGCCCACTTTGGGGCTCAGGGATTTCTGGAAGTGGGGAAATGAGTGAAGGTGAAAATAGGGCTTTGTGGTCTCCTCCAGCCCCCCGCACAATGAGACCCCATGGCTGGCTGGTCTTGGGACCCTGAGTGATCTCTGGAAAAAGCTGCAGGGGCTGCCAGCTTGCAGCGCTAATCATCCTTGGCGGTGCTGTCCAGGGCTGGCGTTTCCAGGAAGACAGGGCTCCCACAGAGGGTCAGACGTAGGGCGCTGGAGTCAGCAGAGGAGAGATGGGCTGCTGGGCGAGGCCTCCAGCTGCGGTCCTGGGGCACCCACTCTCCCAACGCCCAGCCCACGTACCCAGTCTCTATAGACCAATTTTTTTTTCTTCTTGTGGCACTGGGGATTGAACCTAGGGGTGCTCTACACTGAGTTACAGCCCCAGAACTTTTTACTTTTGATTTTTGAGACAGGGTCAAACTAAGTTGCCTAGGCTGGCATCAAACTTGAGATCCTCCAGCTTCAGCCTCCTGAGTAGCTGATATTATAGGCCTACACCACTGTGCCTAGCAGAACTTATTGATTAATATCACTCTTTGCTTATGTGTTTCTTCTACTAGAATGAAAAGTCAAAGGACTTGTCTGTTTCTCTCACTTTTACAAGCCAGGGTCTTGCACCAAGGAAGTGTAATGTTGGTTGACCTAGGAAATGTAAGCTTAAAGAGATGGAGTCACTTTCTTGACATATCACACAGCAGAGCTGGAATTAGAGACTTCAAATTGAGCTTTTTAAATTTTTTTGAGACAGGGGTCTTGCTGTGTAGCCTAGGCTGGCTTTGAACTCAGGTGATGCTCCTGCCTCAGTCTCCTGAGTGCTGGTATTATTGGTGTGTGCCACCATGCCCTGAGGGTACAATTTTTATGATCAACAGATTTCATCAAAGATAAATGTTTGGGGCCTGGAATGTTATATAGTTAAGTGGTAGAACAAATGTGTAAGGTCATAGTTTCAATCTCCAGCAACAACAAAATAGATTTTAAAATATATATTTATTGGGCTGGGGATTTAGCTCACTGGTTCCAGTGCCTGCCTCGCAAGAGCAAGGACCCAAGTTCAAGCCCCGGTACCAAAAAAAAAAAAAAAAATATATATATATATATATATATATATATATATATATATATATATTTATTATTTTTGGTAGGAATGTTGAACTTATGGCCTTGTGCATGCTTGGGAAATGCTCTTTATTACTATTATTTGAGACAAGGTCTCACTCTGTAGTTCAGGCTGGCCTTGAACTCACTATGTAGCCCAGCTTGGCCTCAAACGCATAGTGATACTTCTGCCTCAGCCTCTTGAGTGCTGGGATTACAGGTTTGTGCCACACACCTGTATTTTGAGACAGGTCCTCCCCAGGTAGGCTGGCCTCAAACTTTCAATCATTTTCACTCAGCCTTCCAAGTAGCTGAGACTACTAGGAGTGCAGGATGACATCTGGCCTAAAAATATATACTTTAAAAAATAAACTTCAAACCAGGCTTGGTGGCGCATGCCTGTAATCCCAGCATTCTGGAAGGCTGAGCCAAGAGAATGACAAGTTCAAACCCATCCTAGGGCAGAGGATTTAGCTCAATGCACATGCCTGGCAAGCCCAAGGTCCTGAGTTTGATTTCCAGTATCAAAGTCAAAAAACCCATCCTCTGTTAGTAAGACTGTCTCAAAATAAAATATTAAAAAGGGCTGGGAATGTAGCTTGGTGCAAAGACCCTGGGTTCAATCCCCAGTACTACACACAAGCAAAAAAAAAAAAAAAAAAAAAAAAAAAGTGAGTTTTAGAGGTATACAACACAAAGTTATAAAACACACATATAGTATAGTAAAATAGTTACTATAGAGGAGCTAATTAACATATTCATCATCTCACATAGTTGTTCATCTTTCCCTGTGGTGAGAGCAGCTATAATCTACTCATTTAGAAAGGTCATGAATACAAAAAAAATTTCAATTTTTTCAAAAAAGAAAAGAACAAAGAGCTCTGACCTGCGCTGCCCCGAGTCACCGTTCCCTACTCCCAGTGCTACATGATACTGTCTCTATTAACACTTTGATATTTTGTTCATTATTTTTTCTCATTAATTCTGACATTTTGAAGATACTGCATTAGAATATTTATCTTGAGGACTGTGTGTGCGCTCAAGAAGCTCATCCGAGTCTGCGCCCAGCCTTTCTCATTTCTTCCCCCGCTGTGTGCGGCCGGTCCGCCGGGGAAACTGAGGCACCGAGAGGTGCAGAGCGCTGACCTTTGCTTATCGCTGCAGAGACAGCGATGATCGCATCCCCGTTTCGGGGACCTTTCAGGCAGGGCGGCCGCGGCGTGCTGAGACAGCTGACCTTTTCGGCGCGACAGCAGGAAAGGCCGGCGCTCGAACCCACCTCACTGATCCCTCCTAGGTCGCTGGGTGGTGGGAAGAGCGCCCATGACGTCATCGAACACAAGCCTAACCTACCACTGACATCACAGAAGAACCTGAATCTCCGTATTCTCCCCTGATTGTCAGTGCAAGAGACCCCACTGAGGGAAGAAGTCAGGAGATCTCTCCTTTCTCGCCTTTTTATTTGGTAAGTCATTTAAAGTACATGGGAGTGGACTACAATTCCCATTAAGCTTTACGTGCAGCGCACGCGCAAGGACTACAGCCAGAGAGCGCGACAAATCTTTGGGTTAGATTGACATCTTTTTAGTCGAACCGACAGGCTGGTTTTACAGCCGTAAACCAATCCCGTACACAGAGATCCCACCTCTTTATTATTATAATATCCGCTGCTTCCTTGCGGGACTGACGGGCTTCGCTACCTTTAAGAGTCCAGTTTCGTTTGATGGACATTCCTATCGATGAATCAGAGCACCGGGAAATTAAGAGGGTGTTGAAAAGCGTGAATGGCGACCAATAGTATACCGGAAGGGCTTGGCGTCGTCCAATCAACTCTCCCAGCACCGCCAATCACCCAGAGCCACGCCCCTACGCGTGACGAAAGTAGGGTGGGTAGCAACAGTTGCCCCGGTGAGGGAAACGGAGGCGCCATAGCCACGGTAGTCGTGGCGACCAAGCAACCCGGCAACGCGAGTCAACAACAACAACCGGCCGACCGACCCCCACCCCCACCCCCACCCCCGGCTTGGCCTGGGGACCCTGGCACGTTCCGTTCCCCTCCCCACATCGCCACTGAGGCCTCCGAAAAGCCGTTCCGCGGACAGAAGCGGGTAGAAGCCAAGGTAACCGAGGCAGCCCGGGCGGCTGACGGGACCAGGGGAGGCAGTAGAGTCCAGGCGTTGGGTGTCGCTGTAATCCCAATCCAGGGGGAAGGGGCGAGCGGTCAAAATGGCGGCGGCGACTGTCGGGACCGTGGGGGAGGGGGCCGAGGCCCGGCGGGGCGACACCACCCGCCCCCCCAGCCCCGCGGCCCGTCCCCCGTAAGGGGCGGGCACTGGCAGGCGGCGGCGAGTGGAGGTCCTCAGGCCGGGGCGGGGGGCTTTTATATGTCGGGAAGTGCGAAGGGGCGGGCTTGGGGAGGCTGGGCCAATGGGAGTAAGAGGGACCAGTGGGCGGGACCAAATTGGTGGGCGGGATATCACCCACCCCGCCCCCGGGCGCCCTGGGGAACGGGGTGGGGCGGCCGCCACCTGGCCAACCGGATCCCTGTAGCGGTAGGAGGCTTCCTGTGCCGCGCATCCTTTCAGAGACCCGTAGTTGTCCCCAGGATTCAGCGCGTGGACCAATGCCTACCACGTTGGAGGCCTCAGTTTTCCACTCTGTAAAATGGGAAGAATCGTTGCTCTTTCTCCTTTTCTGCGTTTCTGGGACTTCTGATTCTGTCCAAGAATTTCGGTAGGGCTCCCTTCCTTACCTACTGCCTCGGAATGTGGTTTGATAGATTAAGTCTTAGCCCTGCCCTCCATTGCTACACCGTTTTTCTGGGAGGAGACGAAAGGGCCAAGTTTCACGGGAAACTAGGGTAACAGACGACTGGCCTTTCTTTGGCCTGGAGGAGTTAGTTTGCAGAAATCGAAGCACATGGCAGGGAGGGGCGATCTTAGGAGACAGATTTAGAGGAACTGAAACTTGATTGCTTCTCTCCGTGCCGCTGTCTTTATCCTAGTGTGGTTCCTGGTCTGAGGGGCTTATTCTTCCACTTCGGGACTTTTCTTAGCTGTCCCGCCCACTAAAGTCTCCCCTAATGCAGTGGGAGGCAGATGGCCCCTGAGGAAGTTTCATAGATTCCTTAAGCCACTGCTGTTGGCCAGACACGTTTTTGTGTCAGCTTCGTATCAACAGGGTCATATGTTGTGAGGAGGTACCAGGCTCCAGAGCCACGTGGCTGGAGCCAGTAGCACCCTAAGGGGAAGGGGAAGCTGTCCACATTTGTCAGCAGACAATGTGTGCAACTGCTTTTTGGCCCGACAAGTTCTGCCAGCTTGGGGAAGTCTTTTTTTAATTTTTTGAAATCTTTTAAACTTCTTTTGGGAAGCATTTTAGATATACATAATGATAACATTCATTACAGGGAATCTGTACCTGTGAATGATATATCTTGCTTCTTTTTTCCCCCATTACTCCCACTCCTTTCAACTCCGCTTCTCTTCCTTCTGTACAAAACCTTTGTTCCCACTTTTTCCTTCTGTTCTCTTTTTTGTCCCTTCCTTACTTTTTCCCTCTCCCCTCCTTTGTTCCCCTTCCCACTGGAACATTTTTTGGGGAAGTCTTTTGTTGTTTTTTTTTTAAGGTACCAGCCAGGGCAAGTCAGCTTTGCGTGCTCTGTCTGCTTTTGAGCTTGACATTGGTGTGCAAACTGCAGCCCGTCTCTTTTAAATCAGTTAACAAACTCCCAGGATAAGGATTGGTTCATGCTTTCCCCCAAGAATTTGAGATCAGGCTGGTGGGTGGCTGGGATCCCACCATGCACTAGGTCCTCTTGGAAGAGGGAAGCCAGGACTCCTCCAAAGTTAAAACAGGTGTTTATTCAGTTTCAATAAGAATCTATAAAACCAAATTACACCGGGTGTGGTGGTGCGTGCCTGTAATCTCAGCACTCAGGAGGCTGAGGTAGGAGGATTGCTGTGAGTTTGAGGCCAGGGTGGGCTACACAAGACCAGCCTGGAGTACATAGGGAGACCCTGTCTCAAAAAACTAAAAAACAAAACAATAAAAAACCCCAAAAAAACTAAGTTGCTAAGAAAGATCATCAGCTCTTATGAGGCAGGCCAACTATGAACCAAAAGGGATGGTACTGATTACCTTGATGACTGTCTCAGCCTCCACTCCCCACCAGTAATTTTTCCCAAGCTCACTGACCAGGGAAGGGACCCTGGTTTGGTTTACTGTTCTTGAGTAACCAGTTGCTTTCTAGCTGTGTGCTCTTAGGCGAGTTACCTAACTTCTCTGGGCCTGGTTGGTCTCCTCTAAACTAGGTGCAGGAATCATTTTAATCTCAAATTGCTGTGCAGTGGATCCCATGAAATAATGCACAGGGAGCATCAAACACAGTAATTGCTCAAACCATTTTAGCCTCTGTTGTCATTATAATGCTAGTCACTTCCTGCCCAGCCCTCAGAATTAACCGTTTGTCTTTATTTTTATGGTTTTGAATTGAGGGAGAGCCTTGTGGCTTTAAAGATTGCCTTGCTTGCTAGGCTTCAGTGTCGATGACAAGGATCCAGAAAGCTGGATACTGGGACTCCGATTTCTCTCTCTCTCTGCTTTTGTTTGTTTGTTTGTTGTTTGAGACAGGTCTCGGTATGTAGTGCAGGCTGGCCTTGAACTCAGTATGTAGCCCACCCTGGCCTCAAACTCACAGTGATTCTCCTGCCTCAGCCTGTGCACCATCACGGTGGGGAGGACTCCAGCCTCCGGGGGACAGCATCGGCTCCTCTTGCTGCTGGCTGACCTTGCTCTGGCTTTGGGAGGGAAGCCAGAAAGAGGACTCTTTCCTGGGTCTCAAGATGAACTTAAACTCAGCCTTGTGTTTCCCAGAAGGTGCACTCTATGGGAAACATTGGCCTGAGAAGGGGCTCTCTGCAGGCAAAGCTCTCCCCTTTCTCTGTCACACACCTAGTGTGGAGCAGGGAATGGCCAGCCAGACTCTTCCAGGACCACAGCCTTAGCTAAACAGCTGCACATCATCCCAGCACTTGGGAAGCTGAGGCGGGAGGGTCACTGTGAACTGGAGACCAGCCTGGGCTACGCAGTGAGTTCAAAGACATCCTGAACTATATAGCGACCTTGTCTCAAAAAAACAAAACCAAAAGAAAAGAGAGCAGCTGTACAACGCAGTCTTTCTGACCTAGTGAGGTTTCTCCACCTGGGCCTGGGCTCACGGTGCACCAGGTAGTATCATCCACCCTGTAGCACATGCCTGCTCCAGCTGGAGGCAGTAACTTTCTCACAGTGTCACCAGGTTGCCCTTTTGACACCCACCAGCCCCATGTTCTCCGCCAGTGCATCTCTGCGCATTGGGCTGTAAATAAGAGTTGAGTCCCCAAGGGCTGAGCGGGGCCTTAATGGTGAGTGCTCACCTAGCAGTGCAAGGTCCTGGGTGTTCTATCCCCAGCACTGGAAAAAAAAGAACACCAAAAAGAGTGGCATCCCCGTGCATGTTTGGCAGTGTTGCAGGGGCTAGGGTGGAGGACAGGCGTGGCAGGCCAGGCCTCTGTCCTTTCGAAGCTTACTTTTCCAGTTGGGGAGGGAAGAGCAGGTGTGAATAAGAGAGTAAACAAACAGGGAAATACACTGCTGAAAAGAAAATCAAACTGGACTGTGTGCCTGCCAGACGGGCAGGGTGCCCAAGACCAGGATGCAACATGCCAGCCGAGACCTGAGCAGTAAGAAGGAGCCAGCAGAGCAAGTGGGGCTGGCAGGCAAGAAGAAGCCGAGGTGCAAAGGCCCCAAGGCAGGAAGGGCCGGGGACATCTTGGGCCACGTGCTGGGACACCTGGAGTGTGAAAGGCAGGGATAGGTGGGCCAGGGCCTGCAGGACTTAGGGTCATGAGGAGGATGCCAGGTTTTCTTTCCTCACTGTGATGGGAGCTATGGTGGCTCTGGGCTGAGCTGTGACACCACGTCAGGAGCTGTTTTCAAAGGGCCTTGCAGTCTGTAGGCAGGAGCAGGGACCAGAGCTTCGGGACTGATGGCCTCTCTGACAGCACTGGGGATGGATGCAGAGAGAAGTACCCAGCCACAGGGTTATATTTTGGAGAAATGAACAATAAGTCTTATGAACTAATTAGAAACAGAGTGAGGGAAGCACATGTCATTGCATTTAAGTTTAGTGAACCCATTCTACAGATGAGGAGAGTGAGTTTTTTCCCACTTCCCTAGGAGGCCCTGACCATGATGGGAACCTTTTGGTTATAGAACCTGGCATCTATAACAGCTCAGCTAAGTACAGCCCCTTGCCTGTTTTTGTATATCTCTGACCTAAGAGTGATTTTTATATTTATAAATGATTGGAAACCTGGGCGTGGTAGTACACATCTGATTTCCCAGCACTTGGGAGGCTGACGCAGGAGGGTCTCTGCAAGTTTGGGGACAGCCTGGGCTGCATAATAGGTTCAAGCCTAGCCTGGATTACATAGTAAGATCCCATCTCAAAAAAAAAAATTTTGGAAAAGAAGAAAAGAATGCTATTTTGTGATATGAATCATATCTCATGACATGTGAATTTTTTTTTTTTGGTACCGGGGATCGAACTTGGGACCTTGCACTTGCGAGGCAGGCGGCGGAACCACTGAGCTAAATCCCCAGCCTGACATGTGAAAATTTTATAGAACTCAAATTTGTGTCTGGAAACAAAGTTTTACCAGCCTGCCCATTTGTTTACATGTTGTCTGTGGATTTGTTCATACCACATGGAAGAGTTCAGCACACATAACACACACGGTCTGCCCACTACACCAGACATACTTACCATCCAGCGCTTTTTGTCAATTTGCTAGCCTCCATCTGAAGTCATTGGTTCAGGCCTTCTCTAGAAACTAGCTGTTGGCTGTGGAGTGAGGTGCAGCCACTAGGGCTTTTCTTGGCAGATTCGTTGCCAGGGAACAAGCTTATCCAGCAGTTCTCTTGTTCTGTGTGCTCTGTGCTCAGATACCCCAGAACCCATGTGCTGTGTAGACAGACATGTGTGATTCAAGGTCTGTAAAGGGCACAGCAGCTCTCAGCCCATCACCACCTCCTGTCCATGCCCCTGAGCAAGAGGCTTGCAGCCTCCAGGCTTGGTGTACTTAGGAGACAGCACCAGCCAGGGTGGAGCTTTTAAAGCCCTTTGCCTAGTCAGGTATGGTGGTACATCCCAGCACTCTGGGAAGCTGAGGCAGGAGGATCATAAATTCAAGCCCAGCTTGGGCCACTTAGACCTTGTGTCAGAATTCAAAAAGAAGGGCTCAGTGTTGGAGACCCTGTGTTTGATCCCCAGCACTGCCAAAGAAAAAAAAAAAAAAGAAGAAGAAAAAGAAAAGGAAGGAAGGAGGGAGGGAGAGGCCCTTTCCTTGGGGGAAGGGAGAAGGCGGAGCCAGCTTTCCTAGGGCTGAGAAGGCCAGGGCCAGGCTCTCTCAAACAGTGGCCCCAGAACCACCATCTGGGGATTTGGGGGAGCATCTCAGACCGAACAGTGGGCCCCAGGAATCAGCTCCTAGATAACGACGAGGATTAAACTTGGGTTCCCATTCAGCACCTCCTGAGGGCTGCCCACCTCTGTGCACCCCAGGTATGGCCAGTGTGCCATGTACCTCGCCAGCACTGTCCCCTTGGTCACACAGAGACCCCAGCCCACAGGTTCCCAGCGAGGCCCTCCCCAAAAGCCACCCAGCCAGGAGGAGGCCATATTCAAGTTACACTTGGCCCTGCCCAGGGCTGGGTTCCCATCACCTACCTGCCACCTCTTGAGTTTGGCATCAAAGGCCAGAGCCCATGTCCCGGAGAGGAAGGGACAAAGAGGTAGGATGAACAGGGGAAACTCAGGGCAGCCCTGGAGCCTCCTGGGGTGCCCACTGCTTCCCAGCTGATGCCCTCCCTGGGGTGTGAGCTTGGGGTGGCACTGGGGTCTCCCCCACAGGCAGGACAGGGAGGTGCTGTCTGCTGATGGAGAGGAGTAGATGAGGACCATGCCTGGCATCCCGAGGTGGGCTGGGGCCCAAGAATGGGCATCTGGGGGCACAGTCCCCCCACCCCAGGGGTACGAGGAGGAGGCAACCAGCCCTGGGCTCTAGGCTCCTGGCTTGTCCTCGTCTCCCTTGGAAACCCTGCCCAGATCACCCTGGCCTGGAGGGCTGCCTGCTATGCTTAGCACACAGATGCCAGGGGTCAGCTGCCAGCCTCTGGGGCACAAGTGGGTCAGGGTGGTGGCCAGCTACAGACAAGGCACTCAGACTCAGGACCCCCAAAAGTGCAGGGCTTCAGTGTCTGTCACTGGTTTGTTCCACTGTCCCCCGCGTGCCCTGGAGCTGAGATGGGGCCTGTTAGTGCAGAAGCCCCCGAACTCCCTGCTGAGATGAGGACAAGGGGAGAAAGGCTGGCACTTGGCCATCACCCTGGGCAGGGAGCAAGGCCTTCCACAGGCAGAGAGCCACCCGCAGTCACTGTTCTGCCTGCCGACCTGACCGTCCCCACTGTGGGCTCACAGAGCTGCACCTGCCCCTGGGTAGAGGTCCCACAGCCTCTGAGGCCACAGGAGCCCCAGGGAGGGGGTGGACTCCCAACACCTTCTTGTGTCTGGCACCGCACTGGGAACAAGGCTGGCCCAGAACTCAGCCCAGATGGCGGTGGCCGCCAGGGAACAGCTTTCCCCCGCCAGCTTGCCTTTTCAGCCAGAGCTGACTCCCCTAGGACTCAGGATGCCGGGTTCAGATGGCTCTGCCACTTCCCTGCTGTGTGGCCCAGGGCAGGCACTGGACCTCTCTGAGCTGTGGCTCCTCCTCTGGCTACCCCAGCCCAAGCCCTACAGGGTTGCTGCCCAGTGTGCAATGCACAATGTCAACCAGCAGGAGAGACGACCTGGGGAGCTCAGTCTAGGAAGGGGGCAGAGGAGGGGCAGCCATGGCCTTTGAGCCTGACCTGTGAGACCTGGCCCATTTGTCCCTGGGCGAGGACACAGAGCCACCAGGTTGGCCCAGGGTCCCCCTGGCTCAGGATGCATGACCCCAGGCCTGTGGGGGTTCCCAAGTGCCAGGGGCTGGAAGGAGGGAGCAGAGAGGCTCAGCCTCTGTCTGTGCCCATGTCCCCTGCAGGTCACCTTTATCTGGCCGCCAGCCTCGGGATTTAATTAAGTTAGTGACAAACCCAAACGCATCTCCACAGAGCCAGAGCTGTCCCTGACTTCCTCTGCTTGTAGATTAATTCTTGTTTTTCCTTCTTTTTTTTTTTTTCCTTTCTTCTCCCCTCTCCTCTTTTTTCTTCCCAAGGAAGAGAAGAAAAAAAGTCTTATTTATTATCATTTTCCCCACTGTTGGCATGGCAACCCAGGCATACGTTACAGAGCTACAGGCAGCCTCGAAAGCATCGCAGCCACCTCAGGCCCCACCCCAGGCCCAGCCCCAGCCGCCACCCCCACCACCCCCAGCAGCACCCCAGCCCTCCCAGCCGCCCACTGCTGCCACCACCCCCCAGCCCCAGTATGTCACCGAACTGCAGAGCCCCCAGCCGCAGGCACAGCCCCCAGGTGGCCAGAAGCAGTATGTGACTGAGCTCCCAACTGCCCCTGAGCCCTCGCAGCCAGCCGGAGCACCCACCTCGGCCCCCACGTCACAGCAATACATCGTGGTCACCGTCTCGGGTAAGTGAGCACGTGCACTCAGAGTGGGGGCTCAGGGGCAGCTCAGAGAGGAGTTCGTGGGAGGCCAGCATCCTGGGTGACCCCCACCCACTAGGCTTTTGGTGGTAATTTGGGGGCCTCTGGAGAAAGCGTAGTTAGGCTAAGCAGGAGGCCTGTGTGGCCCCCAAACTCTGTCCCACCAGGCAGCGGTTAGATGTGTTCTTATCTCTGTCGCCAGAAAGGAGGACTGGGTGATGGAGTTCATTTTACAAACAACTGGGGCAGCCAGGCTGATTCCCAGCCCCTTGGCCTCCCTGCCATGGTTTCCCCACCGGTAAGGGGTCATCGTAGCCTTTCACTCTCAGGGTTGTGCGCACTCCCAGCTGGTCCCATCCAAGGCCTTAAGAGAGACTGGCTGGGGCCCCCAAAGTGTTCCTTCTTCCAGGAAAGCAGCCCTGTCCTTTCTGACGGTTGGCTGGGTGAGGGCCACTTCTACCTCCCTGTGGAAATGGCCAAGAAGGTGGGTCATGTGTTCCCAGGGTGCTGTGACCCTCGATGGGTCTCCTGCCAAGCTCCTCCGGAGGATGTGGCAGGGAGGGGGCTCTGAGCGTGGGCTGGGTGCCTTAGTGCTGTTGACAGAGCACTGTGACACGGAGCTGGCTCTAGAGCTGGTCACTGTAGTAGGTAAGGCTGCTGTCCTTGGCCATGAGCAGGTGAGGTGGCCAGCTCCTGCTCAGGGGCATCCTGTCAGGGTGTGGCTAGGACAGCCTGGGTTAGGTTGGGGACCACGGGTCCACAGAGTGTCAAATACACAGCCCTCAGTGTAGTCCCGGGGGCCCAGAATACATGTGGCCGAGGCCCCCGGGGCTTCTGCCAGTGTCTACATGGGAGGTCCAGGGTTCCTGGGCACAGCTGGGGGCAGGGACACCCAGGGGCCCAGGGAGTTGGCTCTGATTGTGGGCTGGCACAAAAGCCAAGCACAGCACATCTAACCTTTGTTCACGTGGCCTGGCCTGGTGAGGTCAGGCCAGGGATGAGGATAGGATCGTCAGGCTCCTCTCGCCCCTCATCTGTGCCTCACCTCTGGCCCAGGCCTGCAGCTGACCTGCAGGGGACAAGGTTCCCACAGAGAGCCCAGCCGACCTGCCAGTCTGCCCACTCCCCCCAGGACTTGTCCTGCTGGCCCTCACCTCATCTCTCTGTCCCTCCTGCAAATCTTTCCCTCCAGACGATAAAGACCAAAGAACCCCTATGGAGGCGGAGGCAGGAAGAGCGCATGTGCAAGGCCAGTCCAGGCAACTTAGCAAGAGCTTGTCTCAAAATAAGAAATAAAAATGGGCTGGAGATGTAGCTGGGGTTTGATGCCCACTACCACCAAAAGAAAAAAGAATCAGCCCCTATTTAAACCAGAACTCTCGCCTGCTTCTTTGCTTCCCTCTTCCCTCAGATTTCGCCTCTGAGTCCTCATCGAGCTCTGTCCTCAGCTACGTGTGCCCTTCTTTCCCATTACTGCACTGGGCCTCTCTCGGCCCCATCTTGTCAGACTCTCAGTCGCAGGGCCTCGGGCTGGTGCCTGGCTGTGGTCTCCTTCCCCTAAGATGCTGTCCTTGCAACTGCCTGGGGCTCCACCCACCCCCTGCTACCTCCCTCTGTCCCCTCCCCTCCCCTTCCAGACCTCAGTAGCAAGGGGGTGCATCCCAGAGTCTCCCAGAATCAGGCCTGGAGCCCCTCTCCTTCCAGGAGCTCCCTCGTGGTGGCCTCATCCTATGTCATAGCTTTTTTTTTTTTTGGTACCGGCGATCGAACTCGGGTCCTTGCGCCTGCAAGGCAGGCGGCAGAACCACTGAGCTAAATCCCCGGTCCTGTATCATAGCTTTTGATGGCCACCTTGATGTCTCCACCCTGAGCCCCAGGGCCCCATGTCCAGCAGCACAGCCTGAGGAATCCTGAACTCCCTCTCCCCTCCTTTGCGATGTGCCCTTCTCCTTCCAGGCCCAGGGGCAGCCCTGACCCCTGTCTTCCTCCAGCCCCATGGACCCAGCTGTCCACTCTGCCCCTTCCAGCAGCGGAGCCACTGTCTACACAGGTCAGTACAGTCTTCTCAGGTCCTGCTCAGCCCAGTGACTCTGGGGCCAGTGTGCCTTAGAACCTCTGCCTTGTCCACCATGAGAGAACCGGTCCCTTGCCTCGCCCTCCGTAAAACAAGGGCTTAAAAGCTCCCCATAACTGCAGTACAGTGTCATACGCCTGTTCTTCAGCAGGCTGAGGCAGGAGGATGGCACTTGTGGCAAGCCTGGGCTATAGCGAGAGACCTAGTCTTACAAAAGTAAAAAAGTTGGCAGTGATGGGGCGCTCCCAGGTTGCAGCCCAGGCACCACAAAAGGAGGGAAAAGAAGCTCCCTGTGGCCTGGACCCTCTCTCACAAATGCTGAGCCTTACCCTACTCGGCCCCAGGTTTCCCACAGCTCTGCAAATCACCAGGCCCTGGCCCTCCTCCTGGCCTTGGCACACCCTGTGCCCGATGCCCAGGGCTCCCTGCCCAGCCCCCTGCCTCTTGGCACTTATCCCCTGCCCTCCTCAGAGGCCACTTCCCTGGCCTACCCACTCCTCACCACTTGGTGTTCACTGTCTTCTCCTTTCACCTTTCTCTCTCTCTCTCTTTTTTTGGTAGCACTGGAGATTGAACTCAGGTCCTTCACACCAAGCTCCACTCCAAGTCCCTTTTTATTTTTTATTTTGAGATATAGTCTCACTTAGTCACTGAGTTGCCCAGGCTTTGCTCAAATTTGTGATCTTCCTACTTCAGCCTCCCAGAGTGGTGGGATGATAGGCCTGCACCACAGCACCGGGCTTGACTTACTCTCTTGACACTCATCGCCACCGGAGGGATGATGCTGATGCCTGTCCGTGTTACCCGTGGGCCAGGGCTTGGTCTCTCGAAGCTCTGTGGGTGGCCAGTGAGTGTGGGCCTGGCCCAGAATAGCCCTGGGGAGAACACCTCCTATCCCCGTCACAGACCTGGGGCGTCCTGTTGGCCCTGGGCCTTTGGCGTGTGAGTTTCTCATGACTTAGGAGTGTGGGGTCTGGGGTAGGCAACCTTCTCCTGGCCCCCAAACACCTCAAGTCCGTCCTCTCTGCCTTGGCTCATGCTGCCCTTCTCTGCACGCCCCAGGGAGGCCCAGTGCTCAGAGATCAAGGCCACTGCATGGTTTCTGTGTCCCACAGACTCAGGCAGGATTCTCACTCCCTGTGGGCTACCATTGGGGTGGTGGCCACCATCCTGCCACCCTGGGGACATGCCATGGTGGGGGGCTCTGTACCCACCACGGTGGGCTGTAGCCAACCAGCTGTCCATGTAACTCCCAGGCCAGCTTCTCTGGCCCGGTGGTGGCTTTGACACCAGTCAAAGTGGCCCTCGGAAATTCATTTCCTTGCTAGTCAGGGTCGGTCCCTGGAAAGGCCACCAGGCAGCACTTCCTGGGTTTGTCCTGAGGAAGGAGAGGAGGGCTCGTGCCCTCCCAGCTTAGTGCCCCTCTATCTTGGACAGCCTGGGCCTTGTGCAATATCCCCCAGGGAAGGGAAACTGATACTGTAATGTGGTTAGGACAGGGAGGCACCTGGGTCAGTTGGAGCTGCCCAGGAGCCCTAGGAGTCCTGGGTCGGGTGCACCTGGACCTGGAGCCCCAGCCAAAGCAGGCAGATGGCATCATAAGGCCTGTCCAGCCTGGGCCCGGTGTGGCTTTGGAGGTGACAGGAAGGAAGCACAAGTTTCCCTGGTAAGGAACAATACTGATCCCTAACCCCATCCTCCGAGACCACCAGACTCTCATCCAAGTTGTAAGGCAGTGGAAGTTGCTGGGGCCCTGGTGGCTGCCATACCTCTCTACTCCCCTTGGCAGTCAGAGAAGGGTTGTATCTAGAGCAGGGAGGTGGAGTGTTTGTCAACACCCTATGTGGAGATGGGTAAACTGAGGTCCAAGTAGACAAGGAGACCTGGACCTGGCCAGGGCAGCAGGGGCCTAGAACACCTCCCACCTCCAGCGACTCCCTACCTTTTCCAGTGGAAGTGTTAGTAAATCTAGACAGGAAGTGAGGGGCAGTCTACACATCACAGCTGCCACCAGGTAAAAGACAGGAAATGGTCCCTGCTTCCTGCCTCGCACCTGGGCAGGCCCTTCTGTCCTCTGCGGGTGCCCCAGGATGACAGCCATAGACAGACAGGTGCTGTTGCTACCCAGCAGATGCCCCCTCTGCTTTCCCTCCCTGAAACAGCAAAGGTGACCCAGAAGTGACAAGGGACACACACAGACAGGAAGCCCTTCGTCCCAAGAGCAGACTCACCCACTCTTCCTCATGCTGGCCTCCAGAGCCACCAGAGAGACAGGAGATGGGGGACAGGACCACTTCCCAGCACAGCATGGTCCCTGGCCTCCCACTGCTAGGGCCTCACTCCAGAATGGGCCCTAGGTGGAGGAGTAAAGGCAGGTAACTGTGCCCCATGCCATCCAGGTGCATTGGGCCTCACATGACTCCAGGCTATCTTGGGTTTCTCCCTGAGGGCTGACTCCAGCCAGTTGAGGGAGGACTTCAGCTGGGTAGGAGTTAGTGCTCCCTGGAATTAGTGTACAGCAGCTGGCCAAGCGGGCCCAGAACTATCCCAGTGCCAGACCCACATGTAGCCACTTCCCTGACACCTCCTCCCTGTCCTCAACCCAAGTGCACTTGCACACTAATGTTCTCTGCCTTGCACTTGGCCTGAGGTCCTAGCCCTGCCCGAGGCTGTCCTCCTGCCAAGCCAAGGCCCTCTTCTGTGTCCCTTGTGCACCTGTGGCTGACCCACCCCAGGATGCTCTGAACTTGGGTTTTCCCTGTGTGAGTCTGCACCCGCTGCTCTTGGGTCTCAGCCCAGCAGGACCATGCCTTCTGGCCCACGGGCTCCCAGCTGGGTGACCTTGAGCAAATCCCTCCCCCTCTGATAGTCTCTTGCCTAATCTGAAAACAGGCAGGAAGGATGTTCCACTGGGCTATCCAGGATAGTCCCATGCAGCTGGAAGCAATATCAGCACCTCCAACACCACCACCTCGATCGAAGTCTTGCTGTGGGCAGGAAACCCCTCTAAGCCCCTCAGGGAAATTCCCCCAGGAAGCTGGGGCTGGGGCCTCAGCTCCTCCTGGCAGCCCAGCGAGAACAGGCATATGTCTGCCCCATCCAGCCTCAGCCTTAGAACTGCAAGGCACAGGGCAGGCCACAGAGAGGAGGCGAGACAGAGGGCATCCCTGCTGGGGTCAGGGTCTCCTGGCCAGTGCCTCTGGGGATGCTGTCCTTCCCTGCCCCCTTGCCACCCCTGCTAATCACTCAGCAAGATGTGCATGAAACCTGACCCGCACACACACCTGATAGCATCTCTGGGCACCAGCCTCCTGCTCCATGCAGCCCCCGCCCGGGGCTGCTTATCCCAGGGGGTGCACAGGAGCTGTGCCTGCGCTGGGGGATTAGCTCCCCAAGGTTGCGGGTATAAAGCCGCCTGTGCAAAGGTGGGCGGAAGCGAGGAGGACTAGCGGGCACCGTGGACGGACAGACGGTGGGCAGGGGAGCAGGCAGGAGGGCACCATGTTCTATGATTGCCTCTTCTTGGCTGCCTGCCAGCGTGAGTACCCACTGCCCAGCTGCAAGCCCTTTGTAGAAGACATGGGTTCCCAACACTGCTCCAGCCCACCAAAGATAGGATAGCTGGAAGGGGACATCTTGTTACAGGCCACTGAGCCTTTCTGGAGCCACTGCTCTGGCTGGGGAAGCGAAAGATCACACCCAGGAAGGAGGCCCAGCCCCTCGTCCTTCCTAGCTGCCAGGCCTCTTGGGCAGGGCCTGTCTGTTGGCTAAAGGCGTTCAGCTTACCACCTCATTGGTATCATCACTTCAGGACAAGGAGGGCTGGGGGGTGATTCCAGATGTTAGGGATCCTGGGTCTTCTCCCCTGCCCTGGGGACCCCTGATGGCATCTTTTAAGAGGCCAGGCCCTGTCTGAGGTCACCCTGTCCCCCAGCATCTGCTCCAGGTGGGCTGGGGCTCAGGGAGGAAGAGGTGGCTGGCAGAGCTGACCTAGCGACCCCTCCCCACAGAAGGTGCCATGCGGGCCAGCGAGACTGTGTCAGAGGCCAGCCCAGGTGCCACGGCCAGCCAGACCGGCGTCCCCACCCAGGTGGTGCAGCAGGTGCAGGGCACCCAGCAGGTAGGATGCAGCCCTCCCTGGGCAGCAGGCAGGGCGGGCATGTAGGGGGCCTCTCCTCCTTCCTGTCCCCCCTCCAGGGCAACCTGCTCACCTGTGCTTATCAAGATGCACAGAGAGGCCTGCCTGGCTCAGGGCCTGTGCCTTCTGCCCTCCAGCAGCTGCTGGTCCAGAGCGTGCAGGCCAAGCCAGGCCATGTGTCCCCGCTCCAGCTCACCAACATCCAGGTGCCCCAGCAGGTAAGGCTTGGACTCTGGGCCACACCCCTACCTAGGCTAGGGAACCAAAGCCCCTGAGGCTGCTTTGATGTCTTTTTTGGGTTTGGGGGGGGGGTTGGCAGTACTAGGAGTTGAACCAGGGGCTTTCTTTACACTGAGCTACATCTTTAGTCCTTTAATTTTAATTTTCTATTTAGTTTTTACTTTGAGATAGTGTCTTGCTAAATCACTGAGTTCCCTAGACTGGGCTCAGACTTGCAGTCCTCCTGCCTCAGCTCCCAGAGTACTGGGATTAAGGTGTATGCCATCGAGCCTGGCTTGGATGTGTCCTTGCCATAATTGAGGACACAACTCCATCCAGTGACTTCCTCTCCTTGAGGCTCTCTAGACACAAAACCTGTCTGTGCCACTTCCTGGCCCCAGGACTTGGACAAGAGCTCTTGTTCCCCTAGCCTGGGTGTCGCCTGTGGTGAAGTGGGTTAATGACTGTGCTGCACAAGACCTGATGGGGGTGAGCTCCAAGAATGCAGCCTGGCACCCAGCTGTCTAGGTGATGATGCCCCTCTTCTGCCCGGCTCCAGGTTCTCCCCACACAGCGTCTGGTGGTACAGAGTGCGGCACCTGGCAGCAAGGGCAGCCAGGTCTCCTTGACAGTGCACGGAACTCAGCAGGTGCACTCGCCCCCAGAGGTAGGTGGGGCCTGCTGGACACCCACCCTGTCCTCTGGTCCTCTGTGGGGTCTGTCTGTTCCCCCATAGCACACTGGGAGCTGCCTGCCCAGCCCACTCCTGAGTCCCCTGCCCTGGTCCAGGAGGCAGGGATGACTTGCCTGCCTGCCTGCTTGGTAAGCACTCCAGCCAAGCAGTTGAGAGCCTTGGTCCCAGAGGAGGGGGCAGCTCCACCCCAGGCCTAGGTAGTGGTCAGTTCCAACTCAGGGAGCTGCATCCTGGATACAGAGTGGGTGGATCCCTCCCTGGGAGCCCTGGGCCACGCAGTGGACTCTGGGAACCCACAGACAGCAGCGAGAGTGTTGGAGGCAGGTGGGCCACAGCTGTCCTGGAGCACAGGGGTGGGGTTAGTGGCCCCAGGTCAGCATGAACCCCACTGAGTGAACACAGAGTGCTGAGCTGCACCTGGTGGGAGCCAGCGGGACCTCATACTGCTGTTGTCATCACTATAGACTCTGAGCATCTGCCCGGGAAGAGCTTAGCGGGGTTCTCTCAGCGCTGCCCCCAGCCTGCCCCCTCATCTCAGGCAGCTCTCCTCTGACGATGGGGTAGCATGAGGCCCCTGAGCCACCTCTGGGCCTGGGGGTGACCAGGCTATTGCCAGAAACAGGCATTTGGCCTGTTACCAGCCTAGGTGGTTGGGACAGGGCCTCCAGCCAGCCCTGATTTGGATCTGCCTCTCCTTTCTTGCAGCGGTCACCGGTGCAGGCCAACAGCTCCTCCAGCAAGACGGCCGGGACCCCCTCGGGCACAGTGCCACAGCCGCTGCAGGTCCATGGCATCCAGCAGAGCGTCTCTGTATCCCAAGAGGTGCCTGGCCAGGGTGGGCTATGGCTGAGGCAGAGGGGCTGGGCCAGGTGGCCTCTGGTTGGTTCAAGTGGAACAGATGGGTCCAACCCCTGCCTGCCACCCAGGCCCCTGGCAGCCTCTCCACTTGGGTTGCCAGGGTGGGGGCTGCTGTGGGGAGGAAGTGCAGACCCCAGGGAAGGGCTGGATACAGAGTTGGCCCTGAAGCTGCCTGTAGAACCCACTGTGGCTGCTGCAGGCTGGCATGCTGGGAGAAAACCCCCAGGTCAGGACACAGTGTACCCCAAGAGTAGAGGGAGCTGGCACTCTAAACCCTCAGCCAGTGCCCAGAGCAGGTTAAGAGGAAAGGGCTGTCCTCGCCCTGGTTGTTAACTGCTCAAGTTGGGGGATTCCTGGTCCCTCAGAGAACCAGATGGAGCCAGGCACGGTAGCATGTGGCTGTAGTCCCAGCTACTGGGGAGGCCAAGACAGGAAGATTATTGGATCCAGCCTGGGCAACATAACCATAGACACTTCCCAAAAGGAACACAGAAATCCCATCCCAGAGGATCCATAAATGTTGTCTACCCAGGGCCAGAGCCCCTCAGAACCTCACAGTTGGGTCCAGTTCAAGTCAGGCCACTGTGCCCTTAGGAGAGCCCGGCATCCCTGCTGGATCATTGCAGTGAGGACTGTTGCCCCAGAAGTGTGGGTACCCAAGATAACTCATGGCACACCCCTGCCAGTTCTCTGTACTCTTGCCGGAGCCTGGAGGGGAGGGCGTGGCTCTGGCAGCTCAGCACCTGGAAGTAGGTGCAGGGACCCTGAAGGCCCCCTGTGCTGCTCTCTCTTGGTGGGGAAGGGCAGCCTTTTTCCTGGAGAGCTGTTCTGGAACTGAGGACAGGTGCTTATGTGGGGCTTACTGCCGCCACTGTTGCAGTGGTTACTGTAGCGCCACCCTTATGCTCCTTTCCTTTCCAGAGGTCGGTGGTCCAGGCCACCCCACAGGCGCCCAAAGCAAGCCCGGTGCAGCAGCTGAGTGTCCAGGGGCTCCAGCCAGTCCACGTGGTCCAAGAGGTGTGTGTCTCTCATGACCCCACAGGCGAGCTGGGGCTGGGGGTAGGGAAGGATTACAGCCCCCATCCGGAGGTCCCTGGAGGCTGAGCCAGGTAGAGTTCAGCCTCATACTGTGGGCTGCTGGCCTGGACATGGCTCCTCCCCTCTGGCAGCACTTGGGAGCCCAGGGCCCAGGCTTTTTTGAGACCTGGGTTCAATCCCACTGCTTTCTGGCTGGGAGGGTCATGTCCTCCCTCCCTCCCTGCCTCTCTCCTTCCTTAGACATCAGGTGGGATCTCCGTCTGGGATGGGCCGGAGACTGCTTGGTGACCCCCTAGTGTCTCTGTTTGTCCTCCAGAGCTCAGGCAGGCAGTGCCCCGCTAGGAAGGCAGATCAGCGAGCGCTCCGCGGCAAGTTCCGCACCAGGCTTCGGGCAGAGCTGGTGGGCGTGCTGCCCCCACGCCTGCTCCTGCCGCCGCCGCAGAGGGTGGTGCTCGAGCCGCTGCCCGGGCTCCTGGCCCAGGCTGGCCCCGACCAGAGTCAGGATTCAGAAAGTCCCCCAGGTGCTAGTGTTGGCCATGGCCGCCACGGCCCTCAAAGTAGGTGGCGGATGCAGGGGGGGCCCGTCCCCAGCCACCCGGTCCAGGGCTCTGACTCCGCCCCTGCAGAAGGGTGGGGGTGGAGTTGGGGTATGCAGCCCCGCCCCTAGGAACCAGCCATCTCAGGCTCCGCCCACAACACAAGGAGTCTGGTGTCCAGGCCCCGCCCCTGTGTCCTATCTATCATTCCAGGCTCCACCCCTGTCATCCTGTGCCAGGTATCTAAGCCTTGCCCCTGGGCTCTGTCCCGTCAGGCCCCAGTCTGCTGGCTGACCCACAGAGGCCTGCACCATCCTTACCTGATAGCTCTTCCTCACTCCCAAGCCCCAGCTGAGGACCCCAGGCCTGATCAGGAGAACCCCGCAGTGACCCTGCCAGGCCCGGGGAGAGCCAGGGGACTCGGCCTGACTCCGGCCACCCTTCCTCCTGCCCAGGTGCAGCAGCTCCAGCAGGTGCCCGTGCCACATGTGTACTCCAGCCAAGTACAGTATGTGGAGGGTGGCGACGCCAGCTACACGGCCAGTGCCATGTAAGTGGGGCATGCAGGGCCTCTCCCCACCCCCACCCCCACCCCACCCCCATCGTAAAGCCTCAGGCATCACCCACGGAGCAGCCAGAAGCCCCAAGGAATGGTGAAGAGGACACTTACGGCTGGGAAAGGCACCCAGCATAGTTTAGGGCTTTGCAATCACATGGGCCTGGGGTTTTTTTTGGTGGGGGGGATATAGATAGATAGGTAGACAGATGTTTAAATTTTTACAAGATAAAATTAGAGGGCCAGGGATTTAGCTCAGTGGTTCTGGTGCTTGCCTCAAAAGTGCAAGGTCCCAAGTTCGATCCCTGGTACCAAAAAAAAAAAAAAAAAAAAAAGGTAAAATTAGATTTCTACACAATAGGAAATGTTAAACAGTGGAAAAGCAGCTCTTTCACTGGAGGGGACACTATGACCCGTTTCCTCCCAACAACGCTCTGAAAATAGAAACTATCCCCTTTCTTCGTTCAGAAATAGAGGCTGTGTACTCCATCCCGTATTTCTCCTCCCAGCCATGGATCGCTCAGATTTCCTGTTAGTCCCCATGACCCCTGTCCCTCTCTCTAACTACTGTGTGATGATACTGCCTGGCCCAATGTGGTGACACACAAGTGGTCCCTGCCCTGGTCCTGCACACTAACCTCCCAGGGTGAAGTAATGCCAAGGCCCATGCCACTGTGCCTGTCCATCCTCCCAGCAGAGATTCTAGCATGGTGGTTGCTACTGTTTTAGTTTCTAGAATTTCCACTTTGTTGTGTGTCTAATTTTTTTCTTTCATCCCTGCCACCTGTCCTTGTGGGCACAGTGCTGGAGTTGGATTAGCTCAGAGAATGGCTCTGTCTTTGGGTCAGGACGCTCTGACTGACCCTGAGGAGTGTGGTCCTGGCATCCGAATTGTCACTGATTCATTTCCAAAGAGGCCTCACCCCCCCAGGGACACAGCTGAATCAGAGCCCAGCTGGCTTCTTCTGCCATCCCTGGAGCTTCCACCTATGCCCTCTGTGGCTGTCCCGTAGGAGGGCACACATTTAGGTTGTCATTTCTGGCCAGTTCTTTATTCCCTGAGGTTCTTCAGGGCCAGTGTTGCTGTCGGTTGTATTTTCTGTTCCTCCCTCTTGGTGGACTATTACAGGGTTCCCAACCCTTGGCCTGTGTGGGCCCAACCCTGGCCCAAACCACACCACCCCTGGGCCTCCATTCTTGGCTTTATCCAGGGTACATCCACAGACACTCTTATTTGTTCATTTAGCAAATAACCTACTGAACAACCTTTCTATTTTGTTTTTTATGTGGCACTGGGCAACATGTGCTACTTTCCCATGCCAGGCAGGCGCTCGCTGCAGAGGGACACCCAGCTTGAGTCTCCGGTTTTGAGATAGGAGTTGCATCCTGGGCCCTGTGGAGGGGCGAGCTGGCTCTGGCACTGGCCGTGGGAGAAGAGGGTGTGTGCTCAGGTCATCTACTCGGGTCACGTGCTCTTGGTGTCACTGCATATGGTGGAGGATGCCTTGATGGTCCCCAGTCAGATCCTGGTACCCAGTGAGCAGATCATGTAACCGTGCCTCCAGGTATCCCACCAGGTCCCCTTCAAGTCCGTCCCTCACCCTCACCTTCTCGTTCAGGGATCTGCTCCAGGGGTTCTTCCTGCACAGTGACCAGCACACAATAGGCTTGTTCGTCCGCGCATGTGTGACCACCTTTGGTTGTTGGGGATGGGCCTTGCACATGCTAGGCAAGCACCCTGTCACTGAGCTGCACCCCTAGCCCTTTTTAGTTTATTTATTTATTTATTTATTTATTTATTTATTCTTTTGGTGTGGGGATCAAACTCAGGACCTTGGACTTTTGACACAGGTGGCGGCACCACTGAGCTAAATCCCTGGCCCTTTTAGTTTTTATTTTGAGGCAGGGTCTCACTAAATTGCCCAGGCTGTCTTCAACTTTGCGATCCTCCTGCCTCAGCCTCTGGAATGTAGCTAGGATTGCAGGCATGCAAGATGGCAGGATTGTTTGTTTTTCTTTTTGTTTTGTGGTGCTAGGGATCAAGCCCAGGGTTATAAATATCTTCTTCGGTTGGGTTTTTGACCGGGGGAAGTATAGCCTATCACAAGTTACCCAACCCTTCCATCTTAGTCTCCTGGCAAGGAGAAGGGAAAAAGTGACTCCTGTGCCACAGGGCTGCATTGATTATTCCATGAAAAGTTGCCCATGAAGCCACCCAGGCTCAATACCACACTCTTGTCATCCTAGCACTTGGGAGGCTGAGGCAGGAAGATCACTACTAGTTTGAGGGCAATTTAGGCTTCATAGTGAATTCAAGGCCTGGGCTACATAGCGAGACCCTGTCTCAAAAAAACAGAAAAGGGCCGGGGATTTAGCTCAGTGGTGCTGCCGCCTGCCTTGCAAGCGCAAGGTCCCAAGTTCGATCCCTGGCACCAAAAACAAACAAAACAAAAACAACAAAAAAGAAAAGAAAGAGAAAAGTTGCCCATCAAGCACCTAGGTGGGTACCAGATCTGTTGAAGGCAAACGGAAGCTGCCCGAAGGGCAGGGCTGCCCCGTCGCCCTAGCTGTCCCCTCCCTGCAGGACTCGCGAAAGTCTCACACCTGGGCCACTCTGTTCTTTCTGCCCTGACTGTTGGCCCACCACTCTTCTCTCCCCCAGCCGCTCCAGCACGTACCCGTACCCCGAGACGCCGCTGTACACACAGACAGGGGGCACCAGCTACTATGAGGCCGCGGGCACGACTGCCCAGGTTAGCACACCCGCCACCTCACAGACGGGGGCCAGCAGCGCTTCTGTGCCCATGTATGCATCCGGCAGCCCAATCGTCGCCAGCTCGACCAGCAGTGCTGGTGGGGCCAGCAGTGGTGGTGGAGGCAGTGGTGGCAGCGGGGGAGGCACTGGCAATGGCAGTGGCAGCGGGAATGGCAGTGGCAGCAGCGGCGGAGCGGGCACCTACGTGATCCAAGGCGGCTACATGCTGGGCAGCACCAGCCAGTCTTATTCCCACACCACCCGTGCCTCACCAGCCACCGTAAGTGCCCAGCCGAGCCCCAGAGCAGGCAGTAGGGAGGTGGGTGGCAAATAGTGGGGACCAGAAGCTAGTGCCTGGTAGTGGTCACTGGCCACCACCAGCAAGAGCCCATGAAACCCAGCTCTCAGTACTCACAGGCAGATAGGATGAAACCCTAACTGTGGCCTTCTGCAGGTAGCCTAGCCTCTCCGAGCACCTTCTGATTTTTATGAAGCTTTTGCAATAGTGCCTGAGATATGTCGTTTAATCTGGTTGTAACTGACGGGAGAGGAGGGATGGTAAACAGAGCAGGCACTGAACGCCCTCCTTCTGGACTGGAGCAGCTAGGGAATCACCTGGGGCCCCTGAGTTCCAGTTCCTCTCAGGCCATGGCCAACATGTGGCCCAGGAGTGGGTCAGGACACGAGTTCTAGGTGGCACCCTGACAGTGATTGACCTAGCTTCTGCCCTTTTGTTTTTTCTTTTTTTTTTTTTTTGTCTGGTTTATAAAATACCAATCGTGACCCACCTAGCTTATTTCATGCTATTGCAGGGTCCTCACCTGCTCAGAAGCACGCTGCACCAGCTAGGTGATAGGGCATTCTCCAGTAAGGAACACAGGTGCTCTCTGGGCTGCTCCGGGTAGCTTTGAGCCCTTCGGATTGGCTGGGGCACTCAGTGACTGAGGGTTTTTAAAAAATTATTTGTTTGGAAATAATTATAGATTCACAAGAAACTTCTGCAGAAAAGTCACTGAGATGCTTGTGGACCCTTCATCCAGGTCTCCTGCCTGGTCCTTTTCCACACCTCTAGCACCTCAGGCAGGCCAGGAGACTGATGCTGTCCCACACGCCTGTGACTTCTGTGTCCACTGTGTGGTGGCTCTTGAGAGACTATTGCCACCATCAGGGTGCAGAACCAAGGCTGGGCCAGTGTTGGGTGGCGCGTGGTTCCCTGGCATGTGCGAGGCCTGGGTTCCTTCTTCAGCACTGGAAAAAGTGGAGCTTATCCCTCTCCTTCCTGTCACCCCACCCAACCCCGCAGTCACTACTTCCCATCTCTGTGATGTTATCCTTTCAGGAATGTTCTACAGCTGGGCACGGTGTCACATGCCTGTAATCCCACCCCTCGGGAAGCTGAGGCAGGAGCATTGCTGAGAGTTTAAGGCCAGCCTGGACTACATAGCAAAACCCTGTCTCAAAAAAAAAGAAGTTTTGGGCTGGGGATTTAGCTCAGTGGTTTCACCGCCTGCTTCACAAGCACAAGGACCCTAGTTCAATCCCTGGTACCAAAAAAAAAAAAAAAAGAAGAAGAAGTTCTACAGATAGGCTCACATCCTTGATCTTGGGAGATTTTTTTTTTCCACTCTGCATAAATTAACATACTTTTCTCTTTTGGTACTGGACATGGAACCCAGATTCTTCACACTGAGCTACAGCTCCAGCCCAGGCTGGGCTTGAACTTGTGATCCTCCTGCCTCAGCCTCCCAGAGTTCCAGGATTACTGGCGAGCACCACCACTTCTGGGTGTAAATTTGTATTTAAATAGCTGTGTGGTGGCCAGCGCATCTCTAAAAAATTGTGCACAATATGGGCGGGCATGGGTACTTTTCCCAGGGAGGATGGGATACAACATGTACCCTGTGCAGTGACCATCCCCATGGGAAGTGGCTACAATGTTGGTGGCGCTTTGCTGCCCCCCCCACCTCCTGCCCCCCAGGTCCAGTGGCTCCTGGACAACTATGAGACGGCGGAGGGCGTGAGCCTGCCACGCAGCACCCTCTACTGCCACTACCTGCTGCACTGCCAGGAGCAGAAGCTGGAGCCCGTTAACGCTGCCTCCTTCGGCAAGCTCATCCGCTCTGTCTTTATGGGTCTGCGGACGCGCCGCCTTGGCACCAGGTGCGCAACCCACCCTTGACCTCTTGGCCCAACCCCAACCCCAGGCTGTCCTGGCTTTAGCTCCTCTGATGCGCCCCATGCTCTTACCCTAGGGGCTTTGTGCAGAACGTACCTTCTGCCTGTGCTCTTTCCCTGGCTCCTCCGTCCTTGCCACCCCGCCTTCCTACTCTGGTTAGTTTTTCTCCTTAGCATCTAGCACCCACTCCCCAGCTCACCTTTCATGTTGCTTATCCCTCTTCTGCTCTGTATGGAACAGACTTACCCTGATGCTGTCAGGGCTGCACAGTTGGTGCTTAATCAGGGCCTGTGGGTCAGTGGCTTCTACCTTCTCACCTTCCATGAATCCCAGCCCCTCCTCCCCCTTTCAACTCCCAGTTCTGGTTCCCAGTGGTGTCACCACCTTGTTCATTCATTCATTCATGCATCACCTTGGGCAAAGTCCTGGATCTCCATGGGCCTGGCTTCCTCATCTGCCCACTGGGATAATATTAGGAGCACCCTTCACAGGGGAGGCTTAGGCAGAATGGTTTCCTGTGCCTGCTCCTCACTAGAATTGGGGTGTGCAGTAGAGCAGCCCCTGGCTTCTCCTTCAGCTCCCTCCCAGGGAAGCGGTGTGGAGTGAGGCCTCAGGACCCTGCCTGGCCCTTACCCCCACTTTCCCCCAGGGGCAACTCCAAGTACCACTACTATGGCCTGCGAATCAAGGCTAGCTCACCCCTGCTGCGGCTCATGGAGGACCAGCAACACATGGCCATGCGGGGTCAGCCCTTTTCCCCGAAGCAGAGGTAGGGGCAGTGCGGAGTGGAGTGCCCTGGGCCGTGCCTCCACTCCAGTCTGCTGCTAGCTGCCCCTTCCCCTGCAGGCTCAAGCCCATCCAGAAGATGGAGGGCATGACCAATGGTGTGGCCGTGGGGCAGCAGCAGCCTGCAGGGCTGTCAGACATCAGCGCGCAGGTCCAACAGTACCAGCAGTTCCTGGGTGAGCACCAGCCAGAGAGGTTGCACAGGGGTGGCTCGCCGGAGAGGTGGACAGGACAGCACTATCTGAGCATAGGGACATTTCCTTCCCCCCTGCCTCTTCAGGGTGGCTTCCTCCTGGAGCTTGCCTGCTGTGTGGCCCATAGGTTCCTGAGGCACTGAGGGAGGTGGGGGGTGGGATGTGACACTTGGAGTAGAACCAAAGGTGTGGGGGTGACTCTCCAGGGCTGGGTCCACCTCAGGGCCTGTAGGGTCTGCACAGTGTCCCTGAGAACCCTGGGCCTTGGGGGCTAAGTTGCCTCTACCCACTGTCCCACCTCCCCAGGGCTGGCCCAGGGCCACCATGTAGCAAGTGAACCAGGGTGATATTCTGTGTCATGGGTGGGTCATGGGGCCTCCCAGGGCCTCATCACCCCCTCTACACTTGGGAAACCTATGCTGGGTGGGATCCCATGGGCAGACTAGGTGTGGCAGGCGGGTGGAGGACGAAAGCTTCATGGTGCCCCCACCCCCAGATGCATCCCGTAGCCTCCCTGACTTCACGGAGCTCGACCTCCAGGGCAAAGTGCTTCCCGAGGGTGTTGGACCAGGGGACATCAAGGCTTTCCAGGTCCTGTACCGGGAACACTGTGAGGTAGGATGGGCAGGCAGGCCAGGGAGTGGGCAGGCAGGGCTCGGCCCTGCTAGGGTAGGCCCAAGCAGCTGCCCCTTGGTCCTGAGTGCATGGCTTCCCCTCCAGGCCATCGTGGATGTCATGGTAAACCTGCAGTTCACACTGGTGGAAACGCTGTGGAAGACCTTCTGGAGGTACAACCTCAGCCAGCCCAGCGAGGCACCACCATTGGCCGTGTGAGTCCACAGGGCACCTGCACCACCTTGGCCATCCATGGGGCCACATGCCCTTGACCCCTGAGTGTGCATGTATATCCACTGATGCTGAGAGCACTGTGCCTGCCCTGGAGGGCAGTGCAGGGTCCCCACTTGAGCTCTGGGGCCTTGGGCCCACAGGAGGTGGGAGTAGCATCCTGACTCCCTAGTGGCAGTGTGTGTTGGGTGCCTGGCCCTTCTGACTCTGGGTGCAGGACCATGGAGCCCCCCTGTGACCGTGGGATTTGGGGCACACCCCCAGGCACGATGAGGCTGAGAAGCGGCTGCCCAAGGCCAGCCTGGTGCTCCTCTCCAAGTTTGAGCCCGTGCTCCAGTGGACCAAGCACTGTGACAACGTGTTATACCAGGGCCTGGTGGAGATCCTCATCCCTGACGTGCTGCGGCCCATCCCCAGTGAGTGCTCGGCCACCCCTCCGCCCCCATATATTACCATCCACCCTGATCCCCTCCCCTCCCCGCCCCCCCCCGCTGCCCACAGGTGCCTTGACCCAAGCGATCCGGAACTTTGCCAAGAGTCTGGAGAGCTGGCTCACCCACGCCATGGTGAACATCCCCGAGGAGATGCTGCGGGTAAAGGTGAGGCCAGAGGGTGGCACCTCCCACAAGTCCCTGATGACAGGCCTGGATGACAGGCCTGCGCCTGGGTGGGTGGGAGGGAGCTGCAGAGAGGAGAGGGCTCAGATGTTGTCTGGCAGAGCAAGTTCCTTGGTGCCCATTTCTGAAATGCAGCCCTGTGCCAACCTGCATTGTCTTTATAGGTGTTCAGCAATAGATAAAACTTTTGTTAACAAGATGACATCTATAAGGAAATAGAGTAACAGCCCTGCCCTTCTATCCTGCTGCATTCTACCTAGATGTGAGGGCTTCATTGGGTTTGTTTTGTTTTGTTTTTGTTTTTGTTTTTTGGCAGTGCTGGAACCCAGGGCCTCATGCATGCTAGGCAAATGCTCTACCCCAGTCTGGAATGGGTGGGTAGGACACAGGGCAGACAGGTGAGGGAGAGAAGTTTAATACAGAAGGGCTAGCAAGACTCATGGATTCATTTGTTCATTCAGTATGTGTTTATTGAGCACCTAATGGATATCCAGCATGGTTCTTAGTGCTGGAAGCACAATAATGAACAAGAGGAACAAAATCCATGCCCTCATGCAGCTGACACTTAAGGGTACAATAATAGAAACAATATAGAAGTTCATCAAAGAAGTGCCCTCCATATGTTCTATTCTTTTGTTGAAAGTAATAATAGTAGGGGCCAGGGATGTAGCTCAGTGGTTCCGGCGCCTGCCTGGTAAGCGCAAGGTCCTGAGTTCGATCCCCAGTACCCGCCTCCCAAAAAAGTAATAATAGTGCCAGGCAGGTATGGTGGCACACACCTGTCATCCGAGCACTCTGGGAGGCTGAGACAGGAGGATCCAAGTTCCACCCCATCCTGGACAACTTAGCTTCTTAGGGAGAGCCTGTCTTAAAAAAAATAATAATGTAAAATAAAGGCTGGGGATGTAGGTCAGCCCAGAGGCGCTAGGTTCAACCCAAATGATCATAAAGTTGTGGGCTGGGTGTGGCTCAGTGGTAGAGCCCCTGCCTGGTATGTTCGTGGCTGAGTTTGGTCCCCAACACCACAAAAACAACAACAGTGCTGGTCAGAGCACAGCAAATGGAGTTTTTGATGCATCTGTTAAGTGGATGCCCCGCATTTGACAAGCCGAACCCCTTGGCCTCCCAAGCAAAGCACCAGGGTGCAACCTTGCTGTTTTAAGAAAAGGCACTGTGGGGCTGGGGACTTAGGCTCAGCGGTTCTGCCGCCTGCCTCTTAAGTGCAAGGACCCGAGTTCGATCCCCAATACCAAAAGAAAGGGGGGGACTGAGGCTTGGGAAGGCTGCAGTGGCGGGGTGGGGCCGGGCGAGTGGTTCCACCCCCGCAGCCTTGTGCCCTCTGTGGTCTGGTGCAGGTGGCGGCGGCAGGTGCCTTCGCGCAGACCCTGCGGCGCTACACGTCACTCAACCACCTGGCGCAAGCAGCGCGTGCCGTGCTGCAGAACACCGCGCAAATCAACCAGATGCTCAGCGACCTCAACCGCGTGGACTTTGCCAACGTGCAGGTGACCAGGGCGGGCCCGGAAGGGCAGGACGCAGCGCCGGGTGGGACGGAGCCAGAGCCTGAGGCAGGGCCCTGCCCATCGTCCCCAGGAGCAGGCCTCATGGGTGTGCCGCTGCGAGGACCGCGTGGTGCAGCGCCTGGAGCAGGACTTCAAGGTGACACTGCAGCAGCAGAACTCCCTAGAACAGTGGGCTGCCTGGCTGGACGGCGTCGTCAGCCAGGTGCTCAAGCCCTACCAGGGCAGCTCCGGCTTCCCCAAGGCCGCCAAACTCTTCCTCCTCAAGTGGTCCTTCTACAGGTTTGTGCCGGCACCAGAGGAGGCCCCGCCCCCACGGGGGAGTGGGCCCGTGGTGGAGCCGAAAAGAGCACCTCCTCCCGGGAGTGGGCGGGGGAAGATAAGGCCACGCCCATAGGGCCATTGCTGGAATCGGCTCCCCCCCAAGAGTGGGTGGGGACAGAAGGCCCCGCCTCTCCACAACTGGCGGCTAGGGAGGAGCAAAGCTCCTCCTCCAGGTAGGTAGGAGATGCTCTAGAAGGCCCCACCCCTGGAGGATTCAACCCTCTGCATTCCACGATGGTGCCCCAGGGAAACCAGTGGGGCTTCCCTCGGCCCCAGGACTAACGGCTCTCCCTCTCCCTCGGCGCTTGTAGCTCCATGGTGATCCGGGACCTGACCCTGCGCAGCGCTGCCAGCTTCGGCTCCTTCCACCTCATCCGGCTGCTGTACGACGAGTACATGTACTATTTGATCGAGCACCGCGTGGCGCAGGCCAAGGGGGAGACCCCGATTGCTGTCATGGGCGAGGTGCGTGGGGCCATGGGCGCAGGGGGCGCGGCGCTGCTGGCGGCGGGCCCTCATCTGTGCTCTTGTCCCCACAGTTTGCCAACCTGGCCACCTCGCTGAACCCCTTGGATGCAGACAAAGGTAGGCAAGTCACGTCCCCAGTAGGGCTGGGCCCAGGGGCGGCGGCAGGGCTGGGGTGTGGGCGCCGGCCATGTGCTGAGCGGCCTGGTCCGTGTGCCCCAGACGAAGAGGAGGAGGAGGAGGAGGAGAGCGAGGACGAGCTGCCACAGGACATCGCGCTGGCAGCCGGCGGCGAGTCGCCCGCGCTGGGCCCTGAGTCGCTGGAGCCGCCGGCCAAGCTGGCGCGCACGGATGCGCGCGGCCTCTTCGTGCAGGCGCTGCCGTCCAGTTAAGCTGCCCGTGGGTGCCCATGCCATCAGGCGGCACAATCATGGGGCCGGGGCCGCCGCCGCTGCAAACTGACCCGATCCACGTGCCTTAAGGAACCCCGGTGCCCAGGCAGCCCGCCGGCCCGCCCCGCCCCGCCGGCTCCGGGCAGTAGGCAGGTCCCTCCCCACGAAACGTTAACTTATTCTGCTCGCCGCCGGCTTTGCACAGCTGCCCGGGCTCCCCACTCTGGCGGGCGGCGCAGGGGCACAGCCCGGGACCCCTCCCCAGCACCCCACTGCTTCTCCCCCTTGGTATAAGTGCAATTAAAGCTGTGGGCGTCGCGTCTTCTCCAGAGCTGAGCCCTGACTCTGACTCGCTCCCTGGCCCTGCAACCTGAGAGGGCGGCCGGCCGGCCTCGGCCTCCCAGTCCAAAGCAGCAGGGCTGTGGGGTGGAAGCGCCCTGCCCGGCTTAGAGAAGCTCAGCCGGAGACTCTCCTGCTCCCCGTGGACCCTGACTATTGTGCGATTTGTGAGCCGCGTGAGCGGAGTTGGTAACTTGTTGGGTTTTTTTCCAACCATCATGGCCTTATCTGTTCCAGTTTTCTCAAGTGTTTTCAACCTGTGAGATAGATGTTTATGGCAAAAAAAGAAAAAAAAAAAATCACAAAAAACAGGAAAATCTAACCTATTGTATAAAAAAATCACTATTTTGTGTGCTCCGCGTGTTACAGCTTTTGGGGTGGCCCTGCCCACTTCCCCGATACCCATGGGGCCTCCCTCTCCCAGCGGTGAAAGTGTCCACGAGTGTGGTAGTTTAGTGTGCCAAGCTGTTTTCTACCTTTTTGTAGTCTTTCTTAAAACAATAAATTCCGCTGTGATAATTGTCTACTGCTACCTCGCCGGACTTTGTGCAGGGTTTGGCCCTGTGACACAATGATGGCACCTCAGGTGGGTTTGGAAATAAAGCATTTATTACATGAAGAGGGACAAAGTGGGGTGCTCATGGGCTCCCCACCACCTGCAGCGCGGTGAGGCTGGGTGGGCAGGGCAGGGGAAGCCAGGACTTATTCATCTCCCCGAGGGTCCCACTGGCAGCAGTGCCCAGGAAAGGGGCAAATGCAGACTAGGTCCGGGCCCACGGCAGGAAGGGGGGCACTCCAGGCTGGGGGGGCAGGGCTCCCCCTCTGCCCCTTCCCAACTTAAATACGCATAAATAAAAAAAGCGTCCAGACTCTCCGGCTGCTGGGCTGACTGCCCAGCCCTTCCTGCAGCCCAACACTACTGTCAACGTCTTGGGCCACCAGTCGGGCAGAGGCCGGCACAGGGGCGGCCAGCTCCAGCTGCGGAGGTAGTTGGCGTCAGTGTCTGGGCAGCTGGGCCCTCACAGCACGATCCATGTGTACCGCTCACTGTCCGCCAGCACCTTCAGCGAGCATCCTGTGGGGAAGGAGACCTGGCCATGAGCCACTGCCTCACTAGCCACAAAGAATCAAGGGACAGGCAGTTTGAGAAGGGGGCGCCCTGACAGCCTCCACCTCAGCCCCCAAGAATATCTCCTGGCTCTGGAGCCCCCTCACGCCACCAGGTTCCCAAGCCCTACCTTTGTGCAGTGACTCGTTGGTCATCCTGTTGACATAGCGGCCGCTGCTCTCAGGCACCAGCCACTTCATGACCATGTCCACGCAGCCCTTGCGATATGAGCTCCAGACACTGCCACTGAGGGGGCTGGGCAGTGAGTGGCTCTGGTGGCCCTGCTGTCCCCGCCCATCCCTCCCCTGCCTGCCTCACCTCGTCTGCCCCTTGACCTCGGTGAGGTCACCCACGCTGACTGTCTCAAAGATGCCCGTGTTGAGGTCCCATGCCACCTTGAGGCTGGTGTGATAGGTCTTTGGTCTGCAGCAGGGCGGGAGGGAGACAAGACAAGGGAGATGCTAACAGGTCCAGCACAGAGACCTAGGCTGCACCAATGGTGGGGTCTGTCACAGAAAGTCCCCGCCCACTCACCGGAGCTGGCCCTCCTCCGTGGGGGACGGGAAGGCCAGCAGCAGCAGGCCAATGTTGATGAGGACGTGGTTGGTCTCTGGGCAGACCTGGGTATGCACAGAAACAGCTGTGGAGGGTGACCCCCAGCTTGGGAGGGTGATCCCCAACTTTGATAGCTCTGCCCACCCAACCTCCCCACCTCCAGAATGACGATGTCATAGTCACTGAAAGAGCAGAACTGGTGGCCCCACGTGGCATCGTGGCGGATGACCTCGTTGATGACGTACTCAAAGTCCAGTGTGAGTTGCTCCACCGTCAGGTACTGGCTCTGGGCAAGGCAGACGGCAAGGGACAATGTTGCTACCACCACCACAGGCCCAACACCCTCACCTTCCCAGCATCCCACATACCTGGATGGCGGTTCGCTCCCGCATGGGACGAAGGTTTCGGCCTCGGAGGTCAGTTACCACAAAGGGCAAGGAGATCTTGTCGTCCTCGAACTCTGGGGAGGCAGAGGGTGGCATGTGGGGGAGGTGGGGGTCCCAGGGCCTCGGCAGCCCAGCCCCAGGCCCTGCCCACTCCCTCACCATCCTCAGGCTCTGCCCCTTCACTGGCCTCCAGCACGTAGTACAGCTTGGTGTAGTTGACATAGCCAGGCTCCAGGGCAGGTGCTGCGGCAGGACTGTCCCTGGGTGCTGCCTCACCACAGAGGCCCGGGAGCTCTGAGGACAGCCGGCACCGGCTGCCTGAGGGCCCAGGGCAGGGAGGAAGCCGGGTGTCCTCAGAAGTCCCGCCCTTTGCCTCCTTGGCCCTGCGGAAGATGTCAGCCACAAACTCCTTGGCTCTGGCGATGGCAGGTGAGGGCTCAGAGGCCCCTGAGGGACAGGCTGGGGCAGCCTCTGGGCAGAGGTTGGGGAGGGTGGGGGGTGTCTCAGGGCTGCAGGGTCCCGGGGGGCTGGACGGGGGCAGCGGAGAGGCTGTGTGGTCATACAGGATCTGACAGAAGCCACTGTCACCTGCAACAGGAGGGACAGAGACTCAATACCGGGCTTCAGGGCAGAACGCTCTCCTGACCTGCATCACTGCCCCCATGGAGGCCTAGCATCCACCTCACTGAGACCTTTCTAGACTTGCAGACCCTGAGATCCGTGTGAAGCACCAGGATGGGAGGGCAACACACATGTGTGCACAGACACGTCCATACAAACAGGCACAGACACATTTATCCGACCCCCTTTTTTCTGTTGTTCTGGGGATTGAACCCAGGGCCCGCACATCAAGCTACATCCCCAGCCCTTTTTTAATTTTTTACTTTGAGCTGGGTCTCACTAGGCACACCAGGCAAAGTCACTAAGTTGCCCTGGCTAGGCTGGAACTCCAGATCCTCCTGCTTCAGCCTACCAGAGTTCCGGGATGACAGGTGTGTGCTGCCACACCCAGCTCAAACCTCATCCTTGTATATCTGTTGTGTGCCACAGGGAGGACACAGGCATGGGGGAGACTCACAGAGACCCCACCCGTGGACAGCTGTCAAGCGGCAGAGAGGATTTATGAAAGCCCCATCGGTAAGCTGGAGCGTTTACCACCCAGCCAGTGTTTTGCCAGCCCAGGGCCTCTAACTCTCCACCTGTCCAGAGACCAGACCCCTGCGGAGCGCTGGGCCCCCACAGCAGCCTGAGAGGGGCCTGTGTTTGAGGCTCAGGGAGGAACCTGACAAACTCACTGAGTCACACCACAGGGTCATGTGATGTGGGCTCCTGCCCATAGCGCACTGGAACTGTGCAGGGGGCAAGGGACAAGGGCTGAGAGGGCTGAGGAGGAAGCAGCCCTCTGCGAAGAGTAGTCCCCTGGGGTAGGAGTTAAACATCAGTGACCAGGACTACCCTTGTCCAGACCTGGAACTGAATCATCTGACAGACTTTCCTGACACAAACCACGGCCTCAAGGGCAGGGCCTCCTCCTACTGAGGCCTGGCACAAAGGGGCTTGCTTGTTCTCAGGCTCAGTTACATACACTGGCCCTGCCCTTCATTCCTCCTTCCCCAGAAGCACCCATCTTAACGGGTATTTACATGGATACATTTTGCTGGGTATGGCAGTACACACCTGTAACCCAGCTACTTGGGAGGCTGAGACAGGAGGACTGCAACTTCAAGGCCAGAGCAGGGAACTTAACCAACTCAGTGAGATCGTCTCAAAGCAGAAAGTAAAAAGGCCTGCGGGTGTAGCTCAGTATGAAGGCCCTGGATTCAATCCCCAGTACCACCGAAAAAAAAAAAGGGTATGTTTTGATGTGACGGAATTCTCACAAAATTAAAATGTACATTTAACATCTATGTGGCTGTGTCTGGTTACGGATTTGCCACCCGCTCTGTGGTGTGCCCTATGGGACTCCTGCTGGTGACCAAAGGGATACCATGGCCACCTACCTCCCCGGTCCTCAAGGAAGGACGCCAGGTGGCCCTAACTCTCCTTCCTCAGCTGAGACTCAGAGGGAAGCTCCCAGAGAAGGGCCCAGGTGCAGGGCAGAGCTGCTGGTCACAATAAGCCACCATGGCCATGCAGCCCCAGGACCTCACCCCAGCCAGTGGCATCAACCTGGTTCCTCACACATCACTCTGTCGAAGGACATCTTGTGATTTTCACTGGCATTTCTCAGATACCAGAGATGTGTAAGAGCAATGTGTCCATTTATTGTTCCCTAAGACAGCCACTCGATGCATAATGACACTTCCTCAGTGAGGGATACTTATGCGGCAGGGTCCGCCATGTATGGCCCAGCAGGTGTGTGGGAGGCTGCTCAGTACCGTCAGCCCACAATGGACTCTCAGAACACGAACCACGAGTACTGCATTAGCTTTTCTTTCTTCCTTCCTTCCTCCCCTGCTTCTTCCTTTCCTTCTTCAGTGCTGGGGATAAATCCCAGGGCTTCATACATGCTACGCAAGTGTGCTACCACTGAGCTGCACCCCAGCCTCTAGCATCTGTCTTTTTTTCTGCGGTACTGGGAAATTGAACCCAGGGCCTTTGGACGGAGTTAAATCCTATCTCCAGCCCCTTTGTATTTTTAATTTTGAGACAAGGTCTTACTAAGTTACTCCCTAGGTAATTGGGGTTTGAACTTGCCATCCTCTTCCTCAGCCTCCCAGAGTGCTGGGATTACAGGTGTGCACCACTGTGCCCAGCTTGCACCTCTAACCCATTTCTTGTTTGCCCTGAAAATTCTCCCGCAATGTTTTTAGGTGCAGTGTTTGTTCACCCTGAGATAACTTGTGGATTGCAGTCCTAACCCTACCCTCAAAACTTCCCCATGAAATATCTCACTTTTATTATCATTTTCACATTGCTCCAGTATATGGATAGTCTTTGGAAACAAAAGGCATTGTTCTATTTATAGCATTCTGTTTCTAGTAGCAGCATTTCCATTTACAAAATATCGTAATTTTCAATACACACAACTTCTCAGTCACTGAAAATTAAATGGACACAGCAGCAAGCTGCTCTGTTTTCTTCTAAAAATGGGAAATGGGCTTAAACGGGAGTATTGCTCTGTTCTTTCAGCCAGGTCACTGCTAGCCACATGTGGCTATATGAACTAAAAGTAACTACAATGACATAAAATTAGAACTTCGGTTCCTGGGTCATATGAGCCCCCTTGCAGTGCCCACTGGAAGTCTCGGGGGACCCACAGCTAGGGGACAGAGTGTTCCCAGGGACAGGCGTAGGCCAGGCCTACCTGCTGCATGCACGGAGACGGCGCAGGCCACCAGGGAGTAGCTGGTGTTCAACAGCACCACCTGGTCTTTCTTGAGCTGAAAGGCAGGCTGGAAGGTGGGGAACGGGTAGACCACCTGGTACTTGGTGTGCAGCATGAAGCCATGTCGCAGGCACTGTGCACTTGGGTCCCCTGGGTGCGCCCGGCTGGCGTCCTGACAGGCAGCACAGCGGCCAGGTGGTGGCACAGCCACGGTACTGATGTAGATGTCACGGTGGTTCTCATCACTCATCATCATCATGTTCATGAGCATGCCGTTGGGTGAGCGGGTGCTGGGGGCCAGTACAGCCTGCTTAGCCACCCCTGGCCTGGCCAGCCCCCTTCCATACCTCCCCTGCCCTTCTGTCCCCCGCCTCACTTGAAGCCAAAGACGATGACCTTGGAGGCATCACTGGGCCATTCACACACGGTTAGGTACAGGTCACTGTAGATCTCCTCATCCTGGAAGAGCCGCACCTGCCGGACCTGAGTGGCCCATTCAGGGGTAGGGGTCGGGGTCAGGGTCAGGGTCAGGGTCAGGAGGGACCCAAGCCAGCAGAGCACCCTGAAGCCTTCCCCCAGCACAGGCAGGCAGCATCCCTCATAGTACGAAAGCCAGCCCCGACACAGCAAAGCCAATGGGAGCCCTGCAGGTGGAGGGGCTATGGTAGGAAATAGGGACCTAAGCCCCGCTCCCCTGGGTGGAATCCTACACTGCTGTGGCCTCCAGTGTGAACAGAGGTAACAGCACCCAGCTGAGGTGGGGTGAGAGGTCAAGGGTCAAGGCTAAAGCCAGGGCAGCACCCTATGTGGTTCTCCCAGAACTGTCTGCTACTTAATTCAAAAGAGGGTATCACAGACTTCTTTCATTTTGGGCAGTACTTAGGGTTGAACCCAGGGACTTCACACTGAGCTCCATCTTCAGTCCTTTTTTCTATTTTATTTTGAGACCAGGTCTTGCTAAGTCACTAGTTTGCCCAGGCTGGGTTAAAACTTGCCATCCTCCTGCTTCAGCTTCCCAGATAGCACAGGCTTTCAATGCCAAGTTGAATCTAATGAAATTGCTACTATTTACCCATCTGGCAACGTCACATGGTTCAATTTAACAGCCTGGGATATCTGGGATATTCCACCCAAGGAAAGGTCTGAGGTTTGGGGGGCGGGGGGGTTGGCTGTGGCCTGCTTGGGTCTACTGTAAGCCTTGGGAGGGCCTGGCCCTACCAGCTTCAGCTTGCTGTGTACGTTGAACTCCCACCAGTAGAGGTGGTAGATGTAGAAGGAGAAGTCGTCATCCCCGCTGCTGCTGGTGTAGGACAGCACATAGCGGCCGCACTTGGAAAAGCCCAGGAAGATGTGCCTGTGGGACACAGAGCAGGGCCAGGTCAGGGCAAGCCCGAGGCCCCTGCCCCGCCACCACATAGCTGCCCTGGCCTTACCCTGCGTAAAGGAAATCCTCGTCCACGATGTTCTTGAGTGACACACAGACCCTCGGCGGCAGCTTCCGGAAGAGGCGAGGCGAGAGCTGCCCACTGATCTGGGAAAGGGTGGCTGGGCTCCTCAGGCACCCATCCTGGTGCAGCCCCAAGCCCCTTACCACGAAGAGAGGGACAGCAGCACACACCAGGGAGCCAGCCCCACACATAAGCCAGCTCCCTGGCCACCATCAAGGCCCCACTGGCCCCAGCTATGGCAGGGGAAACAAGTGGGACAGACAGGGGACACGGAGTCCAGGTAGGCTCCCTCCACCAGGGACCCACACACTGCAGCCTCAGGTTCCCTCAGGCCCAAGCCCGGGGTCACTTCCCCCAGGACGGTGCCTCAGTCACCCTGGCCCATACTGGGCCACCCGAGTCTCTTTCTGAAAGCTGCCATGGGCCACTATGCTGTGAATGTCCTCTACCCAAAGGAGGGTGGGATGAGGGCCATGTTCTCACCTGTTGCTAACCCCCAGCCTACATGGGGATCCCTTGGGGCAAGTCTGCTCTTAGCTGGGACTCTATTGTGCTCCCAGCCAGCGACTGAATTACTGCCTGGTCCTCTCTTCTCAAATTTCACCTTCCAACAGACTCCTACATCCCAAACATGCCACCATAGGACCTCCCCTGATGGGACATTCTAGGGTACCAGGGCCACCCTGTCTGATGGGAAACAGTCCTGTCCTGAGGACTCCCTGAGGGGACAGGGCCGCCTGCCCTCAGGAACATCCCAGTCTGATGAGGACACAGCCCTGTCGAGGAGCCCTGATTGATGGGAGAGACAATCCTTGCCCAGCCAGCTCCCAGGCTGAGGGCGGAACCACTGCCCAGCCCAAGGAGCTCCAGGCTGAGGGCGGACTACTCCGTAGATCCCAGTCTATTGCGGGAGGCTCAGCCCTGCCCTCACAGGGCTGCTGGCCTCGCGGAGCAGGCTCGATCCCCGTCCAAGGAAACAGTCTTGCCCCAGCTGCTCCCCTGCTACCAGCAGATTCCGACCCCTACTCCCACGTAGAGTTCCCCACCGGTCGGGGGAGACACCCGCGGGATCTGGGTCTGATGGGGAAGACACAGCCTGTATCGGGGACGACCTGGACCTATCAGGAGAGGACCCTTCCATTCAATATAGAGGTGGCGGCCCGGGACCAGAACCTCCTAGCTAAGGGGCGGTCGGAGAAGCCACAAGCTGGTGGAAAGGCTACATCGCCGAGGGGCCAGGGGAGCAGGGCTCTGAAAGCCTGGTCCAAACCCGGATCGCGACCCTCCTCCGGATCCGCCAGCGGCTCCGGGGGGGGGGGGGGACCCTCGCCTTGAGCCCGCTCCCCGGGTCCCCGCGCCGGCCCCTCCTACCCAGCCCAGTCCCCGTGGCCGGGCACGGACCGCGGTAACAGCCCCGGCCCAGCCCCGCCCTGCCCCCTCCCCAACCCCTTTCCTGGGCCCCGCCCCCAACCCCTCACCCCGCAAATGCCCGCCCTCCCTCCTCCACCTCCCGCGTTCCTCCTCCCACTCTCCGGCGCGCTCCTCCCAGACTCTAGCCCTCACCTTGACCCGCTCCAGCTGCTTGAGGACGTGCTCCCGCCGCCGCCCGGCTGCTCGCTTCCCCCCGGCTCCCCCGGGGCCGCCACCGCCGCTCCCGGCCCCGCTGTTCCGCTCCGATTTCGAGCTGGGCGCCATTTTCACCCCCTCCCTCCACTTCCGGAGCAACCGGCCCCTTCGCCCCACCCCCACTGACGCCTGATTGGCCCTTTTTCGGGACGGCCGCCCGCCGGTTGGGCGAAGGCCTGCGCTCAGAACCGCTTCCCGCTACACTTGTCCATCAAAGCCATCACGACTCTTGATTGGTAGAGATGGTAATGGCCCCCGCCATCCATCGCCTTATTCCCGCCTCCATTAAGGATGAACCAGTTATAAGCTCCATTTGCTCTCCTGTTCCAAATATCTTTGACCCGATAGGCGAAGATTCCTGTCTGTCTCAGTGTCATCACACCCTCCTGTGGCTGGTGGGTTTCCATGGAGACTGCAGGCGGTCCAGGAGGGCCAGAATCACCAGCCAGGGCTGCCCAGGCCCGGTGAGCAGAGGCCCGAAGAGCCTCCCTGGGCGGCCAGGCTGGGGCAAGGAAAGGGATTTGAAATAACAACAACAACAACGTTTTAAAAACGGGATTCTATTTAAACATCTTTCAGAGGGTAGGCTAGTGCGAAGACGATAGCTTCGATAAGGTATCGCTTAACAAGGGCGTCACATGCTTCTGAGTTTATAATGTCTATGTGTGCGGCCCCCTGTTCTGCCTATTATTCTAATGGTGGGAATAAAAACAACTGTGGAATGTTGGCTTTGTGCATCGACGTGTGCAGCAGTCTTGTAGATAGAGCCTTTATTTTACATGTGAAACTGAAGTTTAAACTGCAGATTTTTTTTTTTTTTTTTTTTTGGTACCGAGGACCGAACTTGGGACCTTGCACTTGCGAGGTAGGCGGCAGAACCACTGAGCTAAATCCCCAGCCCTAAACTGTAGCTCTTCTGACGACCTGACATTTATGTAGCAAAGATGCTGTTGATGCACAGTGTGGTGTTCAATGGGCCTAGACTCTTGTTCTATTCAAAGAATTGGATGGAGACAACCAATGAACATACCAGTTTAATGTTTACTAAACAAAAGGAGAGGAAAGAAAAAAAGAAGAAAGAAACGATGTGTCCTGTACACAGGACAGGCCACTGCAAGAACAAGAGGGCAGTGGTGAGGAAGCCAGAGGGCCCTGTCTTATATATCATGTAGGCGCCTCACTGGCCACAGGCACTGTTACCTGGCACATAGTTGGACCTGGACCAGGGCAGGAATGAGCAAGAGGAAAAATAAGCAAAGAGGCCTGGGAACATAGCAGTGTGGTAAAGAGTTATTTAAAATTCAAGGCCCTGGGTTCCATCCCCAGCAACAAAGAGCAAAAAACTTTAAAAAAAAATCAAAACAAGGTGTAATGGTACATGCCTACAATCCCAGCACTATGGGAGGCTGCGGCAGGAGGACTGCAAATTTGAGCCCAGCCTGGACAACTTAGCAACTTAGCAAGACTCTGTCTCAAAATTTAAAAAGGGCTGGGGCTGTAGCTCACTGTGAAAGTGTGAGGCTTAGGTTCCATCCCCAGTACTGGGGGGGGGGGGGGAGCAAAAGAAACAGATGAATAGTTAGAGAGAGGAGGGAGCTTAGGGCTCTCATAGATAAGTAAAGTACTTAGATTTTACTCTTAAGCATAAAGTGAAGTTTTTTGGAGGTTTTCAAAGGAAAATGAGATTTCTGGGAAGATGGCAGAGTGGTGAACAGTAGGGAAACAGCCTCTCTGCGATTTGGAGTCTGGATGCTGGAATAGAGAGATGTGAGGAAGAGAAGGAGGAAGTGGATCCCTGGGATCTATCAAGGATCTGAATCAAGAATTGAAGCCCACAAGGAGAGAGACTTCAAAGAAGAAGGAGGCAGCAAGTGGCACTCTCTCCCTGAGCCCTCACTCACTGTGGGAAGAGCAACTCCAACCTGCAGACACACTGTGTCTATTGGTGACTCCAGAGGCCTCCACAAAGAAACATACCAGTGGAACAGAGCAGTGGATGCAGTGGACTGCGTGGCTGGTGAGTTATTCAGGTTCAGATGTCCCCTAAGAGAGGGTGATTGGCTGCTAGCCATCTTGAAGAGGGTCCAACTCAGCTCTGAACTCAGCAGCTATGGGCTGACTGCATCAGGGTGAGACGGACCAGAGTTTGGGTAGGCAGGAGGTCAAGGAGCCAAGTTCAAGCCGTCAGGGGGCACACAGTGCTTCAAGCTGATCAAAACGGCTTCCAGCTTCACAGCCAGAAACTAGCCTAAGCTACAGAACTAAAGATGCAGGCTTGCTGGGATTACCCATTACCCTGCTATAAATCTGCAGCTGCCTTGTTAGGATTAATCAACATATATCTGGGCTTTGTCTGCCCACTTTGTCTACCAGTGACAACAGAGATATGCCTTGAAGTGGACTTTTTTCCTCTTATTTTCTTCTTTTTTTCTTTTCTTGTTTTTGTTTTGTTTTGTTCTTCTTTTTATATAAGTGTGAACATTGTTTCTAGTTTTTTGTTTTGGTTTGGTTTGGGTTTTTTTGTAGTACTGGGGATTGACCTCAGGACCTTGCACTTGGGAGGCAGGTGCAATGCCACTTATTTCTAGTTTTTGTTGCTGTTGTTACTGTTGTTGTTCTGTTCTATTCTTGTTTTTATTTCTTCATTCTATATTTCCTTCCTGTCATCTTCACCAGTTTCCCAAAGTTTGTATGATCTTCCTTTGTTCTCCAGCCTTGCTTCTAATCTCTTCCTGTTCTTCTATTCCTCTATTTTTTCCACCTAACCTCTTATAAATTTTCTCCCCCTAGTGTAAAATCACCATATTGAGGCCGTATTTACTGTATACATTTTCTGGTTTGTTTCAGATTTTGTTATATAACCAAAAAGCTAGCTCATAGGGTTTAAGGTGGCAAATTAGTGCTGACAAGATTTGTCATTTTTCTAGGCTGTATTTGATGCTATTGTTGTTGCTGATTGTACTGCTTTAGCCAAGGTGACATAATTGTGCTAATCAATTGTTCTTCCTGGTATGCCAAGACTGAGATTGCCTAAGGGTCATAAACAATACTATAGGCCAGTGCCAAAGAACCAGGGCCTAGGCCAAATAGGCAGCAACTTCTCATTCCCAATAAATTAAAGAGGGTGCTGGGGATGTAGCTCAGCAGTGCAGCACTGCCTGGCAAGCACAAGGTCCTGAGTTTGATCCCCCCACTTAAAAAACCCCAATAAATTAAAGGGGTAGGATCTTGCAACAGACTCAAAACCCAAGAGCTAGCTACACCTAGAAGATATCTCTGAGAAATAGTAATTTCCTAGGGGTTGTGAATACCAGCAATAAAGCTACTCACCATAAGCAATTTACAAGCAACCTTAGCCAACCTTATCCAAAAAAGGAAAGAAAAGACTCAAACCATGCAAGTAGGAATGAAAAAGGTGAAATCACAACAGATCCTGTAGAAATCCAGAAGATCATCACTAATGACTTTGAGAACCTGTATTCTAATAAGATGGAAAATACAGAAGAAATGGACAGATTTCTAGATAGATATGAATTACCAAAGCTGAATCAAGAAGATATAAAAATTCTAAATAAACCAATATTAGTCAATGAAATTGAAGATCTAATTAAAAACCTACCAACAAAGGAAAGCCCAGGCCCTGATGGATGCACTGCTGACTTCTACAAGAAATTTAGAGAAGACCTAATGATGCTCTTCTCAAACTCTTTAGTGAAATTGAAAGGGAAGCAATACTCCCAAATTCATTCCTGGAAGCAATCATTACCCTGATACCCAAACCAGAGAAGAATCCAACCAAAAAAGAGAATTACAGGCTAATCTTCCTAATGAACATAAAAGCAATAATCCTCAATAAGATACTGGCAAACAGAATGCAGCAACTCATCAAGAAGATTAGAGGAAAATGATGGCAACTGATGTGAGATTGAAAATATCATTGTAATCCCAGAATTTAAATACCAGCGAGTCCATACTGATACAAGTAACTGACTGAATACATCAGCAGGGGAAGGAGGGACCAAGACACCTTATAGAAGATACCCAGTGAGTAAAATGTACAAGGAATGAGGAGACTAGGAAACCATCATTAGAGCCCCACATGGGGCTTTCTTACAGGAATGAATTTGGGAGTATTGCTTCCCTTTCAGTTTCATTAAAGAGTTTGTGAAGTAGCAGCATTAGGTCTAATCTAAATTTCTTGTAGAAGTCAGCAGTACATCCATCAGGGCCTGGGTTTTTCTTTGTTGGTAGGTTTTTTTTGTTTTGTTTTTTGGTGTTTTTTTGGTACCAGGGATCGAACTTGGGACCTGGTGCTTGCGAGGCAGGCGCTGGAACCACTGAGCTAAATCCCCGGCCTGGTAAGTTTTTAATTAGTAGTCTCAGCTACTCTGGAGGCTGAGGCAGGAAGATCACTGGAGCCCAAAAGTTTCAAGCCAGACTGGGGAGCATATTGAGATCTTGTCTCAAAAAGAGAGAAAGGGAGGGTCGGGGATTTAGCTCACTGGTTCCGCCGTCTGCCTCAAAAGTGCAAGGACCCAAGTTTGATCCCAGGTACCAAAAAACAAGAGAGAGAGGGGGGGGGGGAGAAGTAAAGGAAGTAAAGAAATCAGGAAAGGAAAGGAAAGGAGAACAGAGGAGAAGTGAATTGTTAGGTAGGCAGGACAGTAATAAAGGTAGTAGGCAATACCTGGGCATGCTAAAATTAGTGTATGAAACTTTAAGGAGAAACAGGACTATGCCTATCCTCTTAAATTGCCTCTTCCAAAACATTAGTAATTATTAAAAATGTTAAACATATACCCACCAATTGTTTCATATTTGTTATCATCGATCTGATTTTACCTCTCTTACACTGTCCCCCAATCCTACAGCTCAAATTGATCTTTCTCTCTTTCTCTCTCTTTTTTGTTTGTTTTCAGACACATTCTCACTGTGTAGTTCAGGCTGGCTTTGAACTCATTTTGTAGTCCAGGCTGGCCTTGAACTCATGATGATTCCCCTGCCTCAGCCTCCTGAACGATGGGATTACAGGTGTGAGTTACCACAGTGAGTGGCTCAAATTCATCTTGAGAAAACATCGGATGTTTTTCTTGTTTTGAGAACATTCCATAAACTACATGAGCAGTGTGTTTCCAAGGTGTCAAAGACATGAAAAATAAGGAAAAATACAGAAACTGTCACCAGTCACAGAGAGTAAGGAAATATGACAGCGAACTGATGTCCTGGCTGAGGTCTTGTACCAGAACAAGGACATCAGAGGGAAAAATGGTGAGACTGAAATTAAGTACTGGGCCTGGTGGCACATGTCTGTAATCCCAGCACTCAGGAGGCTGAGTCAGGAGGATCACCATGAGTCAGAGGCCAGCCTGGTATACATAACAAGACCCTGTCTCAAAATCCCAAATGAATCAAAACAAAAACTTCCCTTGTGACTCCAGATGTAGCGGTGGTGGCAGGCGTTCTCCAAACTGTTTTGTGTTCTTATAAGGAAACAGCAGGTGCTGGATGGCTTTGTGAAGGAAAGGGATTAGCTCAGGGTTCTGAAGGTTCAGGGCCAGCCCTTCTCGCTGGCAGAGTTACCAGGGGGTCAGGGTGTCACCAGGCAAGAAACAGGTAGTGTGCACATGCGGTTCTGCTCCCTGCCTCCTTACAAAGCCAGCTGTACCTTCTAGGCCTCATCTGATCTGTCACTGCCCAAAGGCCGTGCCTTGAACATCATTGGCTGGATTAAGTTCCCACCCCTTTACTACATCACAACAGGGATTAAATTTCAACACATGAAGTTTTGGGAAACACTCAAACCGTATCCAGACCACAGTATAAACTAAGTATGTAATTCTTTGTTTTTTTCTGGGTTTGGGGGCGGTATTATTGGAGGGCGGCTGGCAGTACTAAAGATTGAACCCAAGGCCTCTGTGCTGAACTCTGTGCTGATCCCCAGCCTTTTATTTTTTATTCAAGATAGGGTCTCCCTAAGTCACTAAGTTCCTCAGGCCAGGTTTGAATGGACAGTCCCCCTGCCTCAGCCTCCAAGAGGGCTGACATGACTGGCATGCAGCGCCACCATGCCTGGCTGTCTTGTGCTTTCTCACCCTCCAATGACTGGTGTCCTCTGAGATGAAGGTAAGACACATCAGCACACAAGGGGTGACAGCCATGTGACAGTGATGAAGAGAAGACGCGCTGTGTCTATGAGCCGTGGAAGGCCAAGGAGCCGGCCGCCAATGTGCTTTAGTTTGGCTCTTGAATGTCCCCTGAGACATTTAGGCCCTGTGACCAAACACCTGAAAAAACAACTGAGGGGAGGAAGGACTGATTTTGCTAATTTTGGCTCACGGTTTCAAAGGTCTTATCCTCTGGCTGGGTCCCGAGGGAGGCAGACATCAGGCTACAGGGGTGTGGGAAGGGGATCTGCTCACCTCTTGGCAATCAGGAAGCAGAGAAAGAAATAGGCAGAGAGGAAGGAGCTAGGGACCAGAGAATGTCCCCAAGACCACATGTCCTAGCCCACTACCTTCAGTTCCTCCATCTCCCAGTGGTGGCATCAAATTATGACCTCACCAATGGAATGGCTCTATGCTCTGAGAAAGTCCCTACACCCTAGTCTTCTCTCTAGGCCCACCTCTGTGGGGATCCAGCCCTTGATACACGAGTCTCTGGAGGACACTTCATTCATATCTAAACTGTATCCATGTGTTAAAGACTTGGTCCTCAACCAAATATAGTGGTACACACCTGTAATCCTAGCGCCAAGGAGGCTGAGGCAAGAGGATCACTGCTAGTTCAAAGTTACATAGAAAACCCGGTTTTAAACAAACAAAAAAAGATTAAAGGGGCCAGGGATTTAGCTCAGTGGTTCTGGCGCTTGCCTTGTAATTGCAAGGTCCTGAGTTCGATTCCCGGTACCAAAAAAACAAAACCAAAACCAAAAAAAGATTAAAGACTTGGTCCTGAGGACGGCACTATTGGGAACTGGTGGAACCTTTCAGCTTGGGGTCCAGAGGGGGTCCTTTTTTTTTTTGGTACCAGAGATCGAACTCGGGTCCTTGCGCTTTAGAGGCCGGCAGCAGCCATTGGGGGGTCTTTAGATCAGGGGAGCTGCCATGGAAGGGAACAGCAGGGCCCCACCCCCTCCTCTTTCTCTCTTTTGCTTCCGGGTCACAAGGGGAGCCCTTCTATTCCCCCACGGGCTCCCACCTTGGTGAGCTGCCTTCCAGAGACCTAGAAATTGATCACTGACCATAACCTAAAAATCTATGAGCCAAGTAGCCCTTTCCTTTTTCCTTTCATTCTTTCCTTTTTTTTTTTTTTTCAGTACTGGGTATTGAACCCAGGATCTTTACACTGAGATCCATCCCAGCCTTTTTAAATTATTTTTTATTTTGAGACAGGGTCTCGCCCAGGTTGGATTTGCAATCTTCCTGCCTCAGCCTCCCCAAATCCTGGAGGCCTGCACTACCATGCCCAGATTTTTGTTTTTTGTTTTTGAGACAGGGTCTCACCATGTAGTCTAGGCTGACCTCAACCTCAGAATCCTCCAGCCTCAGCTTCCCAAGTGCTGAGATTTCAGATGTGCATCACTGCACCCAACCAAAACCTTTCCTTATTATAAATTGATGATCTCAGACATTTTGTTGGAGGGATAGAAAGTGAATTTACACCAGAAACTGCCAGAGAGGCATGGAACAAATTATTCCTCAAAGCCACCAGAAATGACCAACCCTGCCAATACCTTGATGTTGGACTTCTGGCCTCTAGAATTGTGAAAATAAATTTCTGCATTTTAAGCCCCTGAGCCTGTAGTAATCTATTATGGCAGCCATGAGAAAGGAATAAAATGACTGTCAGACTAATGAATTCCACAAGAGACAAGGAAAGACTGAGAGACTGTCACAGGCCAGAGGAGACCAAGATGGGCTGAAGTTGTTTTGTTCAAAGAGCTCCTGGGCCAGAAGAATCATCTGTGATGGGCCGAGGATTTAGCTCAGTGGCACTGCACCTGCCTTGCGAGTGCAAGGTCTTGAGTTCGATCCCTGGTAAAAAAAAAAAGGGGGGGGGGCCTGTGGGAGCTCATTTGACCTTTCCACCACATGAAGACACACGAATATGCAGTCACCGTCTATGCACCAGGTTGCAGCTGCATCAGACAGCACATCCTAGAATCCACCAGGCCCTCTAAGACACCCAGCACTAAGATCCAGCTGGGTGTGGTGGTGCTCACTTGCTATCCCAGCACGAAGGGAGGCTGAGGTAGGGAGGATCACCAGTTCCAGCACAGCCTTCCCATTGAACTACATCTACAACCCCTCAAAATTTTTACTTTTGAGACGGGGTCTCGCTAAATTGTCCAAGCTAGAATAACTTTGTGATCCTCTTGCTTAAGCCTCCCAGAGTGCTGGTATGACAGGCGTGTACCACCACACCTGGCTCTTTCCCCACTCTTCAGAGACAACAGGGCACAGAAATGTATCGCATTGATGCCTTCTGGTCATGGATCACAGTCCCAAAGACAATTGTAAGCACCTTCTTTTTTTTTTTTTTGGCTTTTTTGAGACAGGGTCTCACTATATAATTCAGGCTGGCCTTAAACTCACTGTGTGGCCCAGGCTGACCTCAAACTCGTGACAGTCCTCCTGCCTCAGCCTCTGGAGTGCTAGGATTACAGGCGTTCACCACCATGCCCAGTTTAAGCACCCACTCTTCACGTGCATGTGTGTTGGTTTACAAATGACGCAAGCACACATGTGCCCTTAGACCGCACTGTGTACCATGTGAATCACAGACCATACATGGAAAATAGACCCGAGACAGGATGACACAAGCAAATAGAACTAGAAATTACAATTTTCCCCCATACCACTAACTTTTTTTGTTGTTTTTTGTATTTTTGCAGTGCTGGAGATGGAACTCAGGGATTTGCACATACTAGGCAAGCAGTCTACACTAGGCTGCAGGCCCAGCCCTTTTTATTTTTTACTTTGAGACAAAGTCTTGCCGAGTTGCCCAGGCTGGGCTCAAACTGGCAATCCTGCCTCAGCCTCTGGAGTAGCTGAGATTACAGGTCTGGGCTATCATGCTCAACACTGAACCTCGGTTTTTCTATCAATACACTTTCTTCACTTAGTTTTGTTTTTTGAGAGTAGTCCAGGCTGGCCTCGAACTCACAATGATCCTCCTGCCTCAGGGGCACCATGTAACCAGTGTTGGCCAAGGAGATGATGAGTTTCACTAGCAGACCCAAGCAACAAGCAGTTCCTTTGTGAGTCTGGTGCCTTTTTCACTATCCCAGCAGCCTTGGGGACTGCAGTTCTGCACGACTCAGTAACACAAGTGCAGCTCAATGGGAGGAATCACAACTTTCCATAGTCCAACAGGGTCACCGTGGAGGGAAGCAGCTCATTATATGTTTCAAAGTAGCTAGCAGAAGCCAGGTGTGGTGGCACACACCTCTAATTCTAGCACTCAGGAGGCTGAGGTAGGAGGATCTCTATAAGTTTAAGGCCAGCCTGGGCTATATAGTGAGACCCTGCCTCAAAAAAAAAAAAAAAAAAAGTGCTTAGATGGAGCTCAGAGCTCGGTGCGAGTTTCATTTTCAGCACTAAATACACATGCAAAATTTTATTTTATTATTATTTTTTGACTTATCATTTCAGCACTGTGGGAGGCCGAGGGAGGAGGATTGCAAGTTCAAGGCAGCCTGGCCAACTTAGTGAGACCCTGTTTCAAAAAAATAAAAGGGGCCAGGTGTGGTGGTGCATGCCTGTAATCCCAGCACTCAAGAGGCTGAGGCAGGAGGATTGACACAAGTTTGAGGCCAGCTTGGACTACATAGCAAGTTCAAGTCCAGCCTAAGCTACATGGTGAGACCTTGTCTCAAACAACCAAAAAGGAACAAAAAATAAAAGGGCCGAGGATGTTGCTCGGTGCAAAGATATGTTCGATTCCCAGAGTAATAAAAAAAAAAAGAATAAACTGATGTCAATCTCATGTGTCTGGTGTTAGGAGTTGTGTTCAGCCATCTCATATTATTTAAAGTAAGGATCCCTCCTTCACCAAAGGGGTAAAAAGGAAGTGCTCAAAATGCTAGTCGGTTCAAGGGTGGCATGTCCTTTTTTGGTGCTGAGGACCCACTTTGCTTTTATCTTGTTTCTTCACCATTCAAGGCCTCTATTCCCAAAGCAATGTCCAAATGGGTGCTGGAGTTCAGCAATCACATCTACCATTCAATAGCAGGAAGTAGAAAGGCATCCCTTTTCCCTCAAAGTTGTGCATACCACTTCTGCCTACACCTGGTCAGCTAGAACTTAGTCATTTGGCCACATTTCGCTAAAATGGAGGCTGGGGAAATGCAGTTCTTTTTCCAGGAAGCCATATGTCCAGGTAAATATCAGTAATTTAGGGAGTGGACCAGATTGTTAAGAAATTATCAGCCACATGCAGGTGTAATATGTACTAATGCTGGTGACAGCAGGCTCTGCTGGACATTGGGGTTATATTGGTGGCCTGTCCTTCATCAGTGTCTTTGTAGAGAATGCCCTGCAGGAGCCTGACACACTGGCACATGCCTATAATCTCAGCACTGGAGAAGTCAAATCCAGCCTAAGAAAGAGAACCATTTCCTGTTGGGCTGGGAAGGACAGGGCTGGGCAGTGTGAAGGGCGGGTCATGTGCTGCCAGGAGATAAGGCCTGCTGCTTATTTACCAGTGAGTCATGAGGCTCCTAGCCAATCAGCACATTCTTCTATCCCTGGGTGAACATGTGTCCAGAGCTAAGCCAATGAGATTCAAGCTTGGGACTTTCTGCTGAAGTGGGAGTTGTCTGCAGTTTAGGCTGGGTTATTGCAGGGCACAGGGACACCTTAGAGTCCAGAGCTAGAGAGAGAAGCCACCTGGAGAGCATCATTTGAGTTCCTGGTTGCATCTGTGCTTGAAGGACACATTCCACTGCCTTTTCCAGTCAAGCAACAATGAGTGACCTTCGCATTGGCTGGTTCCCTCAGGCTCTCCTCCTGCACAGTTGAAAGAGCCTGCCAGAAACCCAAACCGTCCTTCCCAATTCGTCCTGATGCTTCCTGGGGTCAGGACTAGTGCAGGGGGTCCATCACTCTACTAAGGCCAAGGTGCCCCTGCCCACTGCCCAAGCCAGTGGCCGCTGGTCCCATGGGGAGAGCTTGGTTGGGCTGTGTTGTTCCTTTATGGCCAGATCTAAAAGCTGTCTCCTGTCCTAGCCTATAAGGAGGTTGGTCACCCAGTCCTGGAACAAGTGAGAAAATGATCTTTCCTCCTCTGTAGATGATGCAAGGGTTAAAACAGAGGCTCTCCATTATTATCTCCACATCTTGGAGTCTTTTTGGTTTGTTTTGTGGTGCTGGGGATGGAACCCAGGGGAGCTCTACCACAGCCCCTTTTATTTTGAGACAGGATCTCACTAGGTTGCCAGGCTGGCCTTGAACGTGGAACCCTCTTGCCTCAGCCTCCTGAGAATGCAGGACTATGAGTGTGCGCAAACACTCTGTGAAATAATTCACTGTTTATTGTTGTGCTTTCCCTTCAGGCATCACCAAACCCACAGCAGTTTTCTGAGATTAGCACATTCAAACTCATCTCAAACTCTGCTTCTGGGAGACTCCAGCCTCCTTCACACACTAGCCTGGGCCCAGTCTTGCACCTTCCCTCACTGCCTCAGCTACTGCCAAGCTGAGCCCTCAATGCAGATGCCATTCTTAGGACTTGCTGTCAGGCATGGCAGTGCACTCCTGTAACCCCAGCACTCTGGGAGGCTGAGGCAGAAGGATCACAAGTTGGAGCCCAGCCTGGGAAATTTAGTGACTTAGCAAAACCCTGTCTCAAAACAAAAAACAAACAAGCAAAAAATACTCGGGGATGTAGTTCAGTGTGAAGACCCTGGGTTCAGTCCCCAGTACAACATCAAACTACAAAACCTTTCCACCCAACTCCCTTGTTTGGCTTCCGCCAGCCCTTCGAGGCAGGGTTTTTCTGTTACCCCTGTTTCCCAGGTGGGAAACTTGAGGTCCAGACAGGCAAATGAGTTGGCCTCAGTCATCCTACCGGTAGCGGGGGCTACAGCAGGCACCCAGTCCTGCCCCATGGTGACGTCAGAGATATGTGGCCTTGGGTCCTCATGTGTTATCTCTTTAAAGTTTACATCCCTTCTGGGAGGGAAGGTGGCCATTACTCCACCTTATAGAGAGGGGAACTGAGGCCCAGAGAGGAGGGGAGCCCAGGCTCAAACCAGGCAGGGTGGCACAGAGCCCTTCCCGAAACCACCAGGCTGGTGGCCCCTCTGTGTCATTTTCTCTCAGCAGCTGTGGCTGCTGGGCACTGGGTGTCTGGCTGCCAATGAGGCCATCTGGAGAGAGGAGGAGGGGCCACATGGTGACCTGACCGAGGGCCCCAGGCTGAGCCCAGGCCTCCCTGACCCCAGCTGCTGGCCTCTGCTCCTTGGGGAGCGTCCCAAGCTCCAGAGCCCCTCTCTGTTCCCATCCCTGGGTCTGCGGTCAGCCGGTCGGCCCAAATACCAGACAGGGCAAATCTCAGCTTTGCCTCCAACATTCCTGGTTCCCACAGCCCGGCCAGGCTGGCTGAGGTTACAGAAGCAGAGCTGGGGCGGTGGGGGGAGGCCTAGGGCGACTGAGAGGATGGGCTGGCTTGGCCTCACCACCCCATCCGGCCGCCCACTGCCTTCCCCAGGGCGGGGAAGGGGGTGGGCCAGCTCCCTGGAGCCCAGGAGAAGGGTGTGTGTGGAGGCGGTGACAGCGCTGAGATGGAAGGAGGTGACCGCCTGGCTTGCATTTGGGTGAGAAGGCAGAGCAGGCCTGGCAATGGTAAGGTGGGCAGGGAGGGTCCAAGGGTGGGGCCTGCCTGCTGCCCACTGCACCCCTCCCTGATGGGGGATGCTCTGGTAGCCATGGTGACCCTGTGCCCGGCCAGGCACACACTGAGCCTTCCCTCCACCCCCAGCAGCTGAGCTTACTGTTGCTGCTGCTGCTGCCGCCAGGGCCCCTGCCTGTTCCTGGCATGGAGGACCCCGACTTTCCCCACCCGGGAGAGAGCTCGCAGCCCCCACCCCGGGCCTGTCCCTGGCGCTGCTCCTGTCCCCAGGCTGACGTGGTAGACTGTGCTGGGCTGGACCTGCATGAGTTCCCGGATAATATTACCAGGGAGACCCGGTACCTCTCCCTGCAGGTGGGGCTGAGTAGAGGGGGATCCAGGAGTGACAGGGAGTGGAGGGGGAGGAGTGTAGGAAGTGAGGGGTGGGGGTGCCCACGTGTGGGAGGTGGCCATGGCCAGTGACAGAAATTGGTAAGTGTACGCCTGTCATCCCAACACTCTGGGAGGCTGAAGCAGGAGGATCACAAGTTCAAGCCCAGCCTGGGCAACTCAGCGACTTAGTGACTCTCAAAATAAAAAAAAAAGACAGGGCTGGGGCTGGAGCTCAATGTGAAGGACCAGGGTTCAATTCCCAAGAGTGAAAAAAAATTACAAAAAAAAGAAGTTGGCCTTGCTGTCAGTTTGCAGGTGGGAAGGGAAGGAGTTGGGGGTGAAGATACTAGGTGTGGGAAGGGCTAAGGTTTGGGGTCAACATCGTGGGGTCGTGGAATTGTTTGGGGTCAGTAGGTTTGGGGGTGATTGTTGGGATGTGGGGGATCGATGTATTGGTAGTTGAGGGTTTGGGGCTGATTGTGAGTGATATGGTGTTCAGTCAAGGTGTCAGTGTGCGGGAGGTGACTTAGGGTCAGTGTGGTGAGGCATTTGTACTCTGAAAAGGGAAAGGGAAGCCCAGGGAGCTGGTGGGCAGAGCCCAAGTTCAGACCAGGCAGCTGGCACTGTTGCTAATGGGGGTTTGTGGAGAGGCAGTGTTTCAGAGGAGACAGGGTTTTGTTTTGTTTTGCGTGAGGTACTGGGGATTGAACCCAGAGCCTTTGCCCTGAGCTACATCCTCACCCCTTTTTTTAATTTTTCATTTTGAGACAGGGTTTTGCTAAGTGGCTAAGTTTCCCAGATTGAGTTTGAACTAACTTGTGATCCTCTTGCCTCAGCCTCCCAGAGTGCTGGGATTACAGGCGGCAGTTGCTGTGCCTAGCTAGAGGGTTGTTTTGAGTCGACTGTGCAGTGACAGGGTGTTGTTGAGCTTCAGTGCTTGCCAGTCCCAAGGCTGTCTGGGGCCAGGGTGATGGGATGTTTGGGATGAATGTGGGGTGCTGGGAACGATGGGGAATCCAGCACTGAGGCCCAGGTCTGTGTTCCTGGTGAAAGGTCATCAGGGTCAGGGTGTGACTATCCCCTTCCCTCTAGAACAACCAGCTCCGGGAGCTCCCCTACAATGAGCTGTCCCACCTCAGTGCCCTGCGCACACTCAATCTACACAACAACTTCATCTCTTCCGAGGGTGAGGGCCTGGGGCAGGTGTGTGGGGTGCACGAGGTCCCCTCTACCCTCTGTGTCCCAGGCTTCGGGCAGCTCTGTGGTTCCCAGCAGCAGCCTCTCCTGAGGACAGAAACCTGGGCTGTGGCGGCTGTAGCTCTGAGGAGGGACGGGGCGAAGCACCTCCTTAGGGGCCCAGCTCGAAGCCCTCCAGACCCCTCCCCATACCCACACACCGGGTCCCTCACGGCTGCTGCCCCGCCCCCAGGCCTGCCTGATGAGGCCTTCGAGTCCCTGGGGCAGCTACAGCACCTCTACGTGGCCCACAACCAGGTGAGCCTGTGCCCCCTGTGTACCCCAGGAGGTAGGGGGCTGACATGGCACAGGACTGGCGCTGTTGCTCCCACAGCTCTCAGTGGCCCCCCAGTTCCTGCCACGCTCCCTCCGTGTGGCTGATCTGGCCGCCAATCAAGTGACAGAGATCTTCTCGCTCACCTTTGGGGAGAAGCCCGCCCTCAGGTAGCTCTGGCTCCTACCCTCAACTGTCTGGGGGACCAGGGGGTCACTGAACCTACCCTGGGAGGTGTTGGGAGGGCTGGCCCTGCCCTGGGCAGTGCAGATCTGCACTGGGGGCCGGGGGCTGACAGGGTCCTGTGTGGGGTGGAGAACTCTCAAGCCTGGCTCTAATGCAGGACCCAGGTGTGGCCAGGGAGGGTGGGGCAGCGGGGGCTGGTGGCCGCAGCCTGGGTGCCCTCAGGTCCGTGTACCTCCACAACAACCAGCTGGGCAACGCCGGCCTCCCACCCGACGCCTTCCAAGGCTCTGAGGCCATCACCACCCTCAGCCTCTCCAGCAACCGGCTCAGCTACCTGCCACCCAGCCTGCCCACCTCGCTGGAGCGGCTGCACCTACAGGTACCCACCTTGGACACCCATCCTGTGCCCCAGGCTCTCCCAGGAGGTCCCTTTCCCTTGCCTCCCATCCTTCTGGCACCCCCAGCATTCCAGCAGCAAGAGCTACCTTTCTCAGAAACCCTACTACCTTCCTGGAGGCGAGCTCACTCAGGAGCCATCTGTGCCTTCCTACTGCCCTCTGTTCCAGACCCTCCACATCACTGTCTTCTCTTTTCTCCAGAACAACCTCATTTCCAAGGTGCCCCGAGGAGCCCTGAGCCGCCAGACCCAGCTCCGTGAGTTGTACCTTCAGCACAACCAACTGACAGACAGTGGCCTGGATGCCACTACCTTCAGGTAGTGGGCACAGTTGAAGCTGGGCACTTAATCTGGCTGTGACCATCTTCACCTCCTCCTCTGCATGACGCCTAACAGGCCTTGTTTGTTGAGTGCCTGCATCATACCAAGCTCAACCTGGCACCTGGCAGGGTCTGTGTCCCCTACCAGTCTGCACTGAGGTTTTATGTCACTGGCTACTGAATTCAAGGGTGCTCTACCATTGAGCTACATTCCTAGCCAATTTTATTTTTTTGAGGCAGAGTATCACTAAATTCCCCAGGTGGTACTTGAATTGAGATCCTCCTGCTTCTGCCTTTCTCATGCATTGAGGGTTTTTTTTTTAATCCAGCGTGATAGCTGCCACATGCATTTCTATTTGACCTAGAATTCGTTTGTGGTGACACACACACACAGCTAACCTTCCGGCTGGAGCCTGCCCTGAGCACCCTAAGTTTACCTCCCATCCTGCTCTCAGGCATCACCCCAGCTGAATTGTCTCAGGACCCCTCCCTGTGAGACCTGGCAGCTCCTCTCTCTGGACACCTAGCCTGACGCCCATCTTCTCTCCTGGCAGCAAGCTGCACAGCCTGGAGTACCTGGATTTGTCACACAACCGACTGACCATGGTGCCCGCTGGCCTGCCCAAGACCTTGACCATTCTGCACTTGGGGCGCAACCGCATCCGGCAGGTGGAGGCGGCCCGGCTGCGCGGGGCCAGGGGCCTGCGGTACCTGCTGCTGCAGCACAATGAGCTGGGGGCCACAGGGCTGCCGGCCAGGGCGCTGCGCCCTCTGCGGAACCTGCATGCACTACACCTCTATGGGAACCAGCTGGAACATGTGCCCCCCGCACTGCCACGCCGCCTGTGGGCCTTGCTGATGCCCCACAACCACGTGGCTGCGCTGGGTGCCCGTGACCTGGCCTCCACACCAGGCCTAGCCGAGCTCAACCTGGCCTACAACCGGCTGACCAGTGCCCGCCTGCACCACCGGGCCTTCCACCGCCTGTGCGCCCTGCGCTGCCTCGACCTGGCCGGCAATCAGCTGACCCAGGTGCCCGCGGGCCTGCCTGGAGGCCTGCGCACCCTGCGCCTGCAGTGCAACCAGCTGCACACCCTGGAGCCCGAGTCACTGGCTGGGCTGGGTGAGCTGCAGGAGCTCAGACTGGCGCACAACCGGCTGCGCATCGGTGACATCGGGCCCGGCACGTGGCATGAGCTGCAGGCCCTCCAGGTCAGGAGTTCCCAGGCTGTCCCCACGGCCTCTGCCCACTGTCCCTCCCTCCGATATCTCGCTGCTCCCCAGTGCCTCCATTCCACGGAGAGGGTTTGTAGGTGGCACCATCCTAGCACAGGAAGCAGCTCCCACCCCTCACCCACCCTGGACAGCCTGGCTAGACAGCAAGCCGTCAAGGGCAGGGACATAAGCCAGGGTGTCAGGGTATGGGAGGTCGAGGAGAGCCCTCCTCTGTGACCTATCCAGTCGGGTGAGAACAGGCCTGCCCTGGAAAGAGACTCTGTGCCGTGAAGGGATTTGGCAACTGGGGAGGGGGAGGAGGAAGAGGAGGATGAAAAAGAGGAAGGGGAGGAGGGAGAGGACTTGGCAGTTCAAGTCCCATAATCCTAGTACAGTACTCTAGGAGACCGAGGCAGGAGATTTGCAAGTCTGAGCCCAGCCTGATCAGTTTACTAACTTAGCAAGGTAACTCTCCGATTTTAAAAGGCGGACCAGGAAGGTTCAGTGTTAAGGTCTTGGACTCAATCCCTAGTATGGAAAAAAAAAAAAAAACGGTTAGAGAGGTGGCTGCACTCTGGGGAGCGGGAGGAGTCTTGGGGGCTGGCTGTGCTGGGATGGGCACACGCTGTCTCCCCCACCACCAGGTACTGGACCTGAGCCACAACGAGCTGTCCTTTGTGCCCCCTGATCTGCCTGAGGCCCTGGAGGAGCTGCATCTGCAGGGCAACCGTGTCGGCCACGTGGGACCCGAAGCCTTCCTCAGCACACCACGCCTGCGTGTCCTCATCCTCAGGTGGGGGACTTGCCTCAGGGGCGTGACCAAGGTGTGAGGGCGGGGCACACCCACTGACCCACGCCCACGCCCCTCTGTGCAGGGGCAACCGGCTGCACATGACCAGCATAGCGGAGGAGGCCTTCCTGGGCCTCCCACACCTGCGCGTGGTGGACACGGCTGACAATCTCGAACAGGTCCTGGTCCGGCTGCCATCCACTACCCAGCATCGGCCCCGGGCAGGGGGCTCCTGAGCCTGCAGAACAGCCCCAAGCCCTAGGGCTCAGTGGGGCATGGACTGACGGGGGACAGTGGGGCTCTGGGGCTGCCGCCGCCGAGGGAGAGATGGAGCCAGAGACAATAAAGCCTACCCCTTTCTAGCACTCACCTGGGACCAGCGCCCTTCTCGGGGTTCTGCCCTCTGCCACCTCCCCACACCTTGGAGTCAAACCGGTGAAACAGGCTCTGGATGCCAAGGAGAGCAAGGAGCTGGGTCCAGCATTCCTCTCCAGTGCAGGACTGGACTGGATTCTGAGGTTCTGAGACACGTGGTCACCAAGCAACGTGATCTATGATCCAGCCTCAGAAGCAACCCCCACAATGCCCAAGGCCCCCTGCTGAATCTGTGTACAGACCCCGGCAGCATCCCACAGCGCATGTGCGGCACAAGTCCTCATCCCACCCGCCCCTCCCTGGGGGCTTGGGGTTAAGGCGAGCCCTGTGTGGCCACTGCAGCCCAGAGAGAGAAATAGGACAGAGCTGAACTGGGCGTGACCTCGCTGTTTATTCCATGTCCTGGCCTGTGCAGTCCCAGATGCCAGCCTCAGCAGCTTCTTTGGGGTATGGAGGGCTGTAGGGTTAAGGCCAGAAAGGGACAGGAAGTAAAGTGCTTGCAGAGGCCCTTGGGGCTTGGTCCCTGCCACCCTCCTGCTCAGGGGCAGCAAGGTGGGCACCCAGGGATGTGCAAACAGAACTCTGGCATGGGTGAGGGGTAGAGTCCTTGGGGCCCTGCCAGGGAGGTCTGGCTGGGCTGTGGTCCTGGAGAGGATGAGTCCAGAACCGATTGTCCACTGATTGTCCACTTGTCTTGGGTTGGTGGCCTGTGAGATCCTATGGTTGTCCAGCTGCCCACCCTGCCGGGCCCTCACCTGCGGAGCCGCTGCAGCTAGAAACGATATGGGGCAGGGGTCAGGGGCCGAGACCGTAGCAGAACCCACTGCCCACCTCCAGGCAGCTCACCTCACTCTCAACCAGGTTCCGCCGGTAGAGCGCCTCCTTCGCGGCCTCCTGGGGAGACAGAGAGGTCACAGTGGTCAGCAGGGCATCCCCACCGGCCACTCCATCCCACCCTGTTGCCCCAGGGGCCCCCACTTACCCTGCTGCCATCATTGCCCAGGCGCCGGGCGGCCTCTGTGTAGAACTGCAGCTGCCGCTCCAGCTGGGCCGTGTACTCTGGGGTGGGGGTAGGAAACAAGGCTGCTGCCCTCCACACTGGCTGGCCCAGCCTCTGCCCCTTGGATCCGTCTTGAGCCCCTGACAATCTAGATGCCCATCCCCGAGGCCCTAACTTTCTGGATGCCTGTCCCCAGGCACCTAAACTTCTAGATGCCTGTCCTAAGCCCCTGATCTTCTAGATGTCCATCCCCAAACCCCTACCTCTCCGGATGCCAGCTCCCCCCTGCTCTAGCTGGGCCCTCTGCCACTGGCTGCGCTGCACGACGTCTTGGTACTGCTGGGCCACCTCCGGGGGCACTGGCCGACGCGCCTGCCTTAGAGCCAGGATCTAGGGACACAGAGAGGGGTGTGAGCTCCTGGTCCAGGGGCGCAGACACCTAGGCCCACTGTGCCAAGCCCAGTTGGGGGGGCACCCACCTTCCGCTCCAGCCGCTCCTGGTCAAAGGCCAGTACACTGAGGCTGTGCAGGGGCCGGGCTGACCTGTGGGGTGGCAAGAGAGATGCGGGACAGCACGGACTCCCCCTGCCTGACCTCATTATTCAACGGACATGCTGGGTACTGAGACACAGGGAAAACAAGTGAGGTCCACCCCAGTGTTGCAGAGGCCACAGCCTGGGGGGTGGTGCTGGCTGCATACCCAGGCCACCGTGATGCCTGGGGTGGTCAGGAAGTGCTTCCTGGAGGAGGTGACAGCCAACCTGGGATCCAGAGGACAAGGAGGGAAGGGGAGAGGGGCAGAGGGAGTCAGAACACAGAGAAGCCAGGAGGGCAATGAAAACTAGATGTAGCCATGAATCAACAAGAGGGAGCGAGGAAAGAGAAGTCTGGATAGATTGACAATGGTTAGATCACAAAAGATCTTAAAGATCAAGCTGAAAAGTTTAAACTGGATCCTCCAGGAGAAGGGCGCAGGACAAGTCTGGGAGTAGGATAGGGCCACAGTCCAGTTTGTGCCTGACGGGAAACTGTCCTGGAAGGGCTGTGAGACAGAGAGGGAATCCCCTCCCGTGGCTTGACCCAGCCTCCTACCTGTTCCCTGCCTCCCTAGAAGGCGCAGGCATAGGAGGTCCTTTTCCTTTGGGCGCAGCAACCTGCTTCAGAGGAGAGACCCAGGCCTGTGAGTATTGGGTCGGCACCGTGCTCCCTCCCTGGGCAGGCAGCAGGCACTCACCGTGGGCACAGCTGCAGGCAGGGGGTCTATGACCAGCCACCTCTCTGTGGTGGTCTCCAGCTGCTGGGCTGTCAGCGGCTCCCGGATCCTCACCATCACCTCCAGCCGCCCCCCTGTGGGCCGGCGACCATCCAGGACCTGGGTGGGGAGCAACAGGAGTCCTGGGCATCCAGGAGCCCAGGAGTGGCTGGGTCAGCAGGGAGGGTAGGGTCTGCTCACCTCCAGGATCTCGTGGACCTCGCACGCCGTCTCCAGCATGTCCAGCTTCAGCTGCGCTGTCCCCAGCACCCGGTCAGTCTTGAACAGCCCCCTGGGGGCGTGGGGCACAGTGGTTGGTCTGGGCGGCCCTGCGACCAACCCCCACCTGCGCCTGCGGCCCTGCTCACCCCTTGTGGACCACTTCGAACTTGATGCCCTTGGTCTGCAGGGCCCTGCGGAAGCCTCGGTGGCTGCGACTGATGCAGAGTTTGAACTGCTCCTTGAACTCTAGGCGGCAGCAAGGAGGAAAGACAGTGGGGTCAGGCCTGCTCACAGGCTCCTTCCCTGCTGCGGGGCCATGTGGGGTGCCCCTGCCCCACTCACCAGGGGAGTCTGTGTTCTTGATCACGCTGGTCTTGTCTTTCTGAGCTTCCTCCTGTGTCGCCAGAGGCAGGATATAGCAGAGCCCAGCACATGGCCTGGGATCCCATCCTGGCCCGCCCTCCTTGGCTCCCCACGTACCACGTTGGGGTAGGGGAAGTCGAAGCGCACGAAGACATCCAGGTCACCAGGGGACAGTCCTACGGGCAAGCCAAGGTCAGAGCTGAGCGGAGGGAGGGAGTCTCCAAGGGCCCCCCCATTGCCTCCCCGCCACCTCACCTGGGGGTGTGGGCAGGTTGATGCCCTTCACGATGAACAGGAGCATGTCGTTGCTGCTGAGTTCTGGGAAGATCCTGCAGGGCGGGCAGGAAGGAAACAGAGCCCTCAGCCCCACCCCACCTGCCTTCCCACCCTCCTTGGGCATACGCATAGAACCCTCCCTGGCCTCTAGGCTTTCGAATCAGATAGACAAGAGTTCTGTGTTCAGGTCCGCCACTGCTGAGCTTCTGGGTCCTTTCTTCAAAGGTGGTTTTTGTATTTTTCTTTCTTTTTTTGGGGGGGGTCCTTTCTTCAATGTGGACACATTTCATACCTACCATGCACTGCCCAATAGGCTTGCTGCTGTAAGCATTTCCCACTCTGGCTTTTTTTCAGTACTAGGGACTGAACCCAGGGGCATTCTACCACTAAGCCACATCCTCAGCCTTTTTTATTTTTTGGTTTAAGACAGGGCCTCACTAAGTTACCCAGGTTGGCCTTGAACTTGTGATCCTCCTGCCTCAGCCTCCTGAGTACCTGGGATTACAGGCATGTGCCACTGCACCTGGCAGGAATCTCCTTTTCTTTAGCAATATTTCTTGAGTTCCCTACTATTCACTGATCACTGGTCTTGCTGCTGGGACTTTCCTTTCATTGGACAATCTTTCTTGAGAACCTATCATGGGCTGGCTGGTACCTTAACGACTATGGGACTTCCCATAATATTCCTACAAACACAGGCCAGTGCTCTTGCCAATGTGAAGGGGCCTTCTTGAGCACCTACTGTGCGCTTGGCAGTGTCTTAGCTGTTGTACAAACTTCCTTTCCCTTAATATCTTGAGTCCTATTAAGTGCTAGCCAGAGCCCTCACTGCTGGGGGACCTTCCTTTCATTTGACTATTTTTCTTTTTTTCTTGGAGACAGGGTCTTGCTATAGAGTTTAGGCTGGACTTGAACTCACTATGTAGCCCCGAGGCTTCTAACTCGAGGTAATCCTCCCACCTCAGTCTTCCAAGTGCTGGGATTACAGGTGTCACCCACACATGGCTCTTGACAGTATTTCTTCAGCATCTCCACTGTCATAACCAGTGCCAGGGCTGCTGTAGGACCTCCCTTCACTTAATATTCCTTGAGTCCTACTAAGCACCAGCCAGTGCCCAGCTAATGGGGACAGAGAGTGAACCGAAAGACCCAAGCCTGTGCTTGGGAACTGCTACTGCTGCAAAGACAGATGCCCACCAAATGCACAGATGGGAAAACTGCAACTCTGACAAGAATTCAAATAGTGCAGGGTGCATAGGAGGGAGTGCTTTACACAGTGGTCACGGAGGGCCCCTCAGGAGGTGACAGCATAAGTGACACCCAAAGACAGACTTGCCACAGGAGCCCTGGAACAGAAGGCCTGGGCAGAGGAAGCAGCAGATACAAAGGCCCTGAGTGGCAGAGGTCTGCATCACAGCAGGGAAAAGAGAGAGCCCTGTGCCTAGGGGGCCAAGGAAAGTGAGGTAAGCGGGGAAGGAAGAAGGGGCAGGAGCCAGGATGAGATGTGTGGGTCATCCTAAGTGGGGCAGGAGTCTCTGAAGGCCCAGCTGCTGTACCCAGTCTCATGTAGAGACACCATCCTGATCCTCAGGGCATGGGACACCTTAGCAGGAGCCAGGCCCAGTGACCACCAGTGACGTGCATCGCCAGTCCCAGTGGGGTTACTGGGCCACTGGAACTAGATATATCCTCACCCTCACCACATCTTCTCTGTTGCATTTCCAGATGTCTGTGCCCAGCCCACTGTGACCTGTGGCTTGCACCTCATGCCCACCTCAGGGCCTTTGCACATTCTGTGCTCCCAGCATCCTCCCAACTTTCTAGCAGAGGCAGATCCTGCACACTTCCAGGAGCATGGAACCCCAGGGAGTACCAGTGTCTTACTTGATGACACTGAAAGTTCTCTGCTCGAAGCGGGCGACAGGGGTGGGCAGACCTCGGGTGAAGGCCTGCTTCAGGGTGTCCATGCTCCGCCTGCAGTCCTCTGCCAGCTTCTCGAACCTGAAAGGAGGGTGGCTCAGATCCTGGCATAAGGGTGGGCTAGGGGCACACAGGCAGGTGGGGTGGGGCCCTTACTTGCTGGTCTCAGAGATGTTCCCCAGGTGGGTGAACTGGTTCGAGTGGTTCAGACACATCTGTGGGATGGACAGCAGGCAGTGAGGCCAGGCATCGGGCTGGAGCCCGGGGATGGTGGCTGACGCAGCTGGGCCTCACCTCATGCTGCTGCCTGAGCAGCTTAGTCAGCTCCCCATAGCGTCGGGCAGCCTCCTGTGACAGGCCTGGGCCGGGCCGCTGGACCAGGGCAAAGTCATCCTTGTTTATGGGGGCGGGCGGGACCTGGGGAGGATGAGATTGGTTGGGAGGGCCCTGCACATGGCTCTGCAAAGATGCCACTATCCTCTGTACTTGGGCCTTCCACTGTGCGACATAGCAAGCCGCCTATCGGCCAGCTGTGCCATCTTTATGGAACCCCTCCTGTGCGTGCAGGCTGTGTTCCAGGGCTGGGCATGCAGCAGGGAATAAGAGATGCAAATCCTTGTGGGGCTGACATTCTCTTGAGCTAAACAGGCAACATCCTTAAGAAATAAGTAAACCAATAAGAAGTGGTGGCACCTGTAATCCTAGCACTGTTGGAGGCTGAGGCAGGAGGATCACAAGACTGAGTCTAGCCTGAGCAATTTAACAACTCAAACTAAAAAGAATTTTAGGGCCAGGGATTTAGCTCAGTGGTTCTGCTGCCTGCCTTGCAAGTGCAAGGACCTGAGTTCGATCCCTGGTACAAAAAAAAAAAATACTAAAAAGAATTTTAAAAAGGACTGGGGATGTAGCTCAGTGCGAAGGCAATTCCCAGTAGCACAGAACAAACAAACAAAAACCCAAGTAAGCTGTATGACATAGTAGGAAGTGATCAATACTATGGAGAAAGAAAAGATGGGGAGGGAAGGCAGAAGGTTCTGGGTTAAAGGGAGGGATTTTTTTTGGGGGGGGGCGGTCCCGATATATTGTTCTGGCTGGCCTTGAACTCACTATGCAGTCCAGGCTGGCCTCAAACTTGAGGTGATCTCATGCCTCAGCCTCCCAAGTGTTGGGATTACAAGTGTGTGCCACCACATCCAGTGGGAGGGATCTTAGGAGGCTGGAGCAGGGCTCACGAAAATGGCATGAGTGGAGACTGAAGGAAAGGGGAAGTGAGACAAGCAGGCATCTGGGGGACAGTGTTTCGGGGTTAGAATAACATGTGCAAAAAGCCTTGCAAGTCTCCATATGCAGAGAGGAGGTCGCATGACATGGGGAGAGGGAAGAGGAGATGAACAAAGGGGACAAAAGGGAGGTGATAGGGCAAATTATGCAGGGCCTCATGGGCCATAATGATAGGCCTGCATTGTGTGATTTTGGGGTCTTCCTAGCTAGAATGTCTGCTCTGTGCAGGTGGGAGTTTTATCTGTTTTTCTCAAGGCTACATCCTCTGTGCCCAGCTCAGACAGGGCTGGACATCCAGTACATGCTCCATGAATGCTTTCTACTGGTCTGTCATTCCATCACACAAGGAGTCCAGGCTGATCTGTGAGGTGCAGGTCACTGTCACTACTTCCCCAAGAAAAAAAGTGATGTTCTGGGTGAATGGTACAGCCCAAACTTGCAGAATCAGTTAAATGTCCTCCCACATTGCATCCTCTTCCCTGGTAATGGGTTTCTGGCTGGGTACACAGCAGCCCAGCAATAGTCTACATTGTCCCAGGCTCCTTTGCAGCTAGGTATGGTAACTTAGTTCTGGCCAATGAGAGGCAACCAAAAGTGATGTCACTTCCTTTAAAGGGAACTGGTCTGCACTTTTCTTTCTCACTCCTTCCCAAGGGCTGGAGCAGATACAGCAGTGATCTGCTTGGATCATGTGGGCAAGGACCACCCCTTAGGAAGGGCAGAGCCATGCAATGGAAGGAACCTGGGCCCTGAAAGACCTCCCATTGCAGAGCACAGCCTGCCAAGTGCTATATGAAAGAAACATGCATGTCTGTCTCCTTTTTGCTGTCTTAGGAGGGCCTACTTGTTACAGTGGCTTAGCCTAAGCCTGACTGATACACCCCAGGTCCACCTGACCTGGAGGGCTCACCTTGGCAATGTCCACAGGCAGCCCATTGCGGGAGGCCTCCAGCATGGGCTCCAGCCCCTTGGCCTGGCGCAGGTGCATCTTGGCACCTTCTACATCATTCTTCTGCTTGGCATGCAGCGCGGCCTGCAACAGCTGCTTCTTGCGGCCCTCCAGGAAGGCCAGCTGCTGCTGGGCTGTGGGCAGAGGGGCCTCTGCAGGGGCTGCCCCGGCTATCACACCAGGACGGTAGGCAACATGGGTGGGAGGAGACACTCACCTCTGGTGGACGTGCCCTTAGGGGCTGCTTTGGCTGCTGGGGCTGCCCCGGTATGGGGGGCCCTTGAGGGCAGGGCCTTGGCCTGGGCTGTGGGGGCTGCAGGGCTGTTGAGCTGCAGAGGGACAGAGAATCCAGGGCTCTCCCTGGGCCTGCACTGACCCCCTCCTCAGGTCAGAGTGCACCGTAACAAGGACCACCTCAGTGGAGACCCCTACATCCACTGTCGCTGATTCTTGTAACAGCTCTGGAGGAAGGACTGGCCCTATGTCTGCTTTCCGGACCAGAGCACTGGGGCTCAGGCAGATGCCCTTCCTGTGGCCTGTGGCCCAGAAGTGCAGGGCTGGATGTGTGGCTGGTTCTCCCCAGCTTAAGTGTGGACTTTCAAGACCCTATGTCGCCACCCTCTAGGCCCCTGCCTTAGCCCAGGCCCAGCTGCTCCCACCTTTTTAGATGCCTCGTCGTCATCATCATCCTCTGGCCCTTCATCCTGGTTGGCCAGCTTCATGGCGGTCTCCAGGACCCCGACCAGGCTCTGCTGGGTAGCCTCAGGGGCCTCTAGGCCCTGGATGGGGGGAAAGCCTGGGAGGCGGTTGGGGTGAGGTCAAACCAGCAGCAACCACACAGGGAGGCACAGTTGCTTTCCACCTAGGCGTCCTGAGCCCTGAGTCTACTTTGAACCCAGAGACAGGCTGGCTGGTGGTCCGAGGTCAGTCCTAGGCTATTCCCCACCACCCTCCAGCTTCTTGAGGCTTCTCTCTTTGGGTCTCAGGCCTTGACTAGACTCTTTAACACACAAGTCCTGGGGTGGCCTCTGTGAGGACCCTGGCCTGGACAGATCCCGGGAGTCATGGAAGTCCAAGAGCAAAGAGAAAAATGCTCATGGGGGACACTGAGGCAGCTCTGAGGCCCTGAAGACAGCTCCCAACCCACCTAGGGGCTAGTGGAGGCTGAGTGTCTGGAAAGCCAAGGCCTGATGACTGGGAAGGGGTAAATCAAACAAAGAATGGAGAGAGATGGCAATGGGCAGACAGATTTTCCAGAAACTAACCTACTTGCCAGGCGTGGTGGTGCACACCTGTAATCTCAGCCACTGGGAGGCTGAAACAGGACTGTGAGGGCAAGGCTAACCCAGGCAGCTTAGAGAAGCTCTGTCTCAGAATGAAATCTCACAAGAGGGCTGGAGGTGCAGCTCAGAGGTACAGTGCTTGCCCAGCAGGTGTGAAGCCCTGGGTTCCATCTCCATTGTCACAAGCCAAAGAACAACAAAAACCCCACTAACTTTGAGTGTCTGCCAATTTTCCTGGTGTAAAGACTTCCATCATGATGGAGTTAGTGCTATAGGCTGTGTGACAAACTTGCAAAATCCCTGCCTGTGTAGTGTGGGTGGCCTGCCCTGCACCATGAGCAGGATCGGTTCCCCAGAGGCCCCAAGGCTGGTGCACAGGTGTATAGGGGCGTGGCCCATGGGGGTGGGGGGACACAGGGGCAGGGCCTACCTGGGGGCACAGGCAGCTCCGCCACCTCCACTGCTCGGCCAGCTTTGTGGGCCCGGATGGCATCTTGGTATTGCTGCGGGGCACATGGGTGTCAAGGTGACAGGGGCAAGGTCTCAGGGTCCCCCACATTGGCCCCACACACACCTTGACAATGCGCTCGTGCATTCGCGCCTTCCGCTGGTCACCCTTGGCCTTGGCTTGGGCTGCAGCCACCTGGTACCGCTCCATGCGCTGCTCCAGTGCCTCCAGGAAGGTTCTCGGGGCTGGGGGAACCTCTGGGTCAGAAGGGGCAGGGTTGGGTTGGGTCCAGGAAAGGGGATTTGGTGCTCCCCAGCCTGTTTATCCCAGAGGGCTTTGGTAGCTCACCTGGCATGGCGGGGGCCGTGGGAAGAGCTGGAGGCTGCAGTGTTTGGGATGGTAGCTCTGGAGTCAGCTGGTCTGGGGTCAAAGAGGTCCAGGGTGATGAGGGGCTTGCCTGACCAGTCTGGCTTGCAGGGGACCTTGGGCCTAGCCCATGGGCAGCAGTGGGGGCAGGAGGGGTGCTCACCAGGTGGAGGGGGCAGGCAGGACAGGTCCACAGGCTCCCCTCGGCTCAGGGCCTCCAGGACAGCATCAAAGCTCTAGAAGAGGGAGGAGAGCAGGGCACGGGGAGCTGCAGCTGAGGGGCCAGGACCTCAAAAGCAGCAACCCCACACTGTCCTTCCCCTTCCACCACTGCTGGGGATGGAACCCAGGGGCTTCACGTTGTGCTACATCCCCGGCCTTTTTCAACTCTCTATTCTGAGATAGGGTCTCATTGAGTTGCCTGGAGTGGGCTCCAACTTTCCATCCTCCCGCCTCAATCTACCAGCATGCTGGGATTGCATGTGTGTGTCACGACTCCTGGCTTCCCTGTGTCATCTTATTCCATCTGCTTTTGACACTTATGCCCTTTTGCAGAGGAGGTAAACTGAGGCTCCAAGAGGTAAGGTGAACAAGAGCTAGGGAGTGGCTGAACTGGGATTCAACCTTGGGTCTGCCCGCCTCGATGTTGGCGGCACTGTGCCCACTCCTCAGCCCTGTCCCTCAGTCTGGACACACCTTGGCCACGCGGAAGTGTCTGGTGGCAGCCACGGTATCTCCCTGCTGCTTGGCGTGGAGGGCAGCCAGTTTGTAATCCCGCTGGCGGCTCTGTAACTGGGCCAGCAGACCAGAGCCACAGGGACCTGGGAGGGAGAATGAGGTACAAGGAACCACACAAACCATTTCTGCCTGGGTCTCATCAAGCCAGTTCTGAGCCCATTTTTAAATTAATAGATTGATTGACTGATTTATAGTTATTTTGAGACAGAGTCTCACTACATAGTGCAGCTGACTTTGAACTAAGTAGCCCAGGCTGTGTGAACTCACAGTGATCTCCTGCCTCAGCCTCTTGAGTGCTGGGATTAGAGGTGTGTGCCACCATGCCTGGCCTGAGTCCATTTTAGAGATGCAAAAACTAAGGCTGGTGGTGCAGCTCAGTAGTGAGCACTGGCCTAGCATGCGTGAGGCCCTGGGTTCCATCCCCAGCACCATAAAAACAAACAAACAAACAAACAAACAAACAAAAAGTAAAAAGAAAAAGTAAAACCTGAGGCTGAGAGTGAGGAGGCTGCCTTCTTAAGATTACACAGCTATGGGCCGGGGATTTAGCTCAGTGGTTCCGCTGCCTGCCTTGCAAGCGCAAGGACCCGAGTTTGATCCCCGGTACCAAAAAAAAAAGATTACACAGCTTGGGGCCGGGGATTTAGCTCAGTAGTTCCAGTGCTGGCCTCACAAGCGCAAGGTCCCGAGTTCGATCCCCGGTACCAAAAAAAAAAAAAAATTACACAGCTTGAAGGTGGTGCTGTATGGACTCATCCCCAGGCCTGGAAGGCTGTGAGCCACTGTTGTTTTGATCCCAGGATTCCCGAAAACTTTACGGATACTTACATATCTTCAAGTTGACATTTGTCATTTTTCATCTTAAGATTAAAAAGTGGTTGAGGCTGTCACTCGGAGTGTCTTCCAAATATTGGTATTTTAAAGAGAACTGTTAAACCACTCTTTTGTGGTTGGGGGGTGCCTTTTTTTGGGTTGTAGGGCTGGAACTCAGGGCTGGGTATATGCTAAGCACATGCTCTACCACTGGGCCACACACCCTGAAGCCGGGGCTTTCACACCGAGCTACATTCTCCCCCGCTTTTTTTAGGTTTTCATTTTTTTTGTACTGGGGATCAAACTTGGAACCTTGTGCTTGCGAGGCAGGCGGTGGAACCACTGAGCTAAATCCCCAGCCGTAGGTTTTCATTTTGCGACAGGGTCTCACTAAGATGCTAAGGCTTGAACTTGCACTCCTCCTGCTTCAGCCTCCCAGAGTGCTGGGATGACAGGTGGGCACCATCACAACTAATTAAAGTATTTTAACTTTAAACTTTTTTTTTTTTTTCCGGTACCAGGGATCAAACTCAGGACTTTGAGCTTGCCAGGCAGGTGGCACACTACTGAGCTACATCCCCGGCTTTTAAACTTTGAACTGTAGAAAAAAAAAGTTATATAATCAACTTTTAACTTAGTAGCCTGTTATTTGGATTTTTTTGTTTTTGCTTTTTTTTTGTACCAGGGATCAAACTCAGGACCTTGCACTTGCAAGGCAGCAGCGGTACCACTGAGCTAAACATCCCTGGCCCAATAGCCTGTTTTAAATTTTTTTCTGGTGATTTGAAACTCACCAACATTCTCTCCTTATTTTGTTTTATTTTATAAGCTACAGTAAAATATATATAACATAAGTCACATCATCTTAACCGTTTCTGAGTGTAAAATTCAGTGGCATTAACTACATCCACGTCGCTGTGTAGCCGTCACCACCATCCATCTCCACGATTTTCTCACCTTCCCCCAACAGCACCTCTGTCCCCCTCTGCACAGCCTCCCTGTCCCTTCTCCTGCCCTAGCACCCACCATTCTACCTTCTGCCTCTATAACTGAGCTCTAGGCCACCTCCTATAAACAGAATCACGTAGTGATACTACCCTTTATGACTAGCTTATTTCACCCACTACACTATCCCCAGGTTCACTTATGTTATAGCATTTGCCCAAATTTCCTTCCTTTTGAAGGCTAAGTAATATTCCATGGCATGGATGGACCATATTTTGTGCACCCTTCCCACAGATAGCCTGTGTCATCCTGGCCCTGTTCACCACCTACCTGGGGCCAACTGGGGCTTAGCAGAGCCCAAGGACGAAGCAGGGGTGGCAGACAGGGAGCCCTCCAGGTTGGCCCTGGGATCTGAGGCTGGTAGGTTGGCAGGGCTGGGCGGGGGAGGTTCGGGGTTGTGGCTGGTCGCTGGGCCCTTCCCTACAGCCACAGGTGGTGGGATGTCCTCCTCATTGATGGTGTTGCCCTTTTGCACAGAGGCCAGCAGGTTTTCCAGTGTCTGGGACAAGAGAAAAGGGTGAATTTGGTAGAGGCCGGGGCATGGCATCTGTGCTGGGTTCTTAGCCCTGTGCCCACCACTCACTTTCAGCCCCCGGTCGTAGCGCCGCATCTTGGCACTGTCCCCAGCCTGCTGGGCACTTTCCATCGCCAGCTGGTAGAGGGTCAGCCTCTCCTGCAAAGTGGCCTCCAACCCAGGGTGGGGGGCTGAGGGCTTCGGCTGCAGGAGGGGCGGGAAGACAGTCGGGGCAGTGACATGGGCCATGCCTGCTGCCCCTGCCCAGCACTACTGTGTGTCACCCCCGGGCCAGCCACCCCCACCCCAGCAGGGCCAAAACTGTGGTCTCTGTGGGGGAAACTGGGGCTCTCAGGTGTCATGTCACCTGCCTGAGATCACACGGCTGAAAGTGGACAGGAGTGACCCTCGAACCCTAGGCCGTCTCTGGGGCTGTACCTGGGCCATGGGTGGCGGGGGGTCCGAGGCCTTCTGCTCCGCTCCGAGGACCTCATTTAACTCTGCCTGTGGGTGGGACATACGGCCGGAGTGGGACATGAGAGCCTGCCAGATGGAGACAATGGGACGAGAGGCTGCCCCTTCCCGGAGTGCTCACCAGCAGGTCATCATCGGCCTCTATGTCATCCTCATCTGTTCCTTCCTCCTCCTCCTCATCTGGGTCCTGCATGCACAACCTGGCCATCTTCTCAATGGCCTCCATGGGGAGGGGACCTGGTGGCAAGGGGAGGGTCCAGCTAGAACAGCATCCTGCCAGTAGACCCACCTCCCATCCGCCCAGCAGGGCCCTTCCTCACCCTTCCATAGCACCCCACTGTCCCAAGTGCTCCCTGCATGGTGTCACCCCCACCCTGCCTGCCCAGACTCCTCTAGTCCTATCCAGCCTCAGCTCTGCAGCTGGATGACCTGCTTTCTCACTGAGCATCTCTGGGCAAGTTGCTTTAGCTCTTTGGGCTTCAGTTTCCCACTTCGTTGCACGGGGATAACCTTGTTTTATGTGTAGCTCTGTTTAAAGACACCTTTAGCCTGTAACCTCAGCACTGGGAAGGCTGAGGCAAGAGAATCAGTGTGAGTTCGAGGCCAGACTGGGCTACACAGGGGGTTCAAGACCAGACTATATTATATAGCGAGCCCCTGTCTCAAGGAACCAAAAAGAGGGGGAAAAAAGGCATCTTATTTAATATATACCGTTGATGCATTAACAGTGTATTCTCAGCCAGCGTACCGTGAACAGGGAAATCACCAACAAAGAGCACAAAAATGAGAAACTGTGGCAGTAAACCGACAGGGAAAAGGACCCTGGTTTATTTTATTTTATTTTATTTTATTTTATTTTATTTTATTTTATTTTTTTGGTACCAGGGATCGAACTCAGGTCCTTGCACTTGCACAGCAGGAGGCGAAACCACTGAGCTAAATTCCTGGCCCAGGACCCTGGTTTATAACACAAGAGCTGAAACAGGAAGGCAGTGTCACCTGGTGCCACCCACCTCATGCCACTCAAACTTCACCATTTTAAGTTCTGTGCATGACCACAAATCACTGTAAGTACTGATTTGGGAGTTACAAGGAAATTCTTGCAAGTAGGCAAATTCATAAATGTGAAATTCACAAATAACAAGGGGTTGACCATATTAGCTATAATGTTTAAACGCTTCATTTGGCCTCTGGCTCTGAGTACACTCAACTACTGTAGAGTCTTCCACTCCCTGGCACCCACCATAGGGCCTTGGCACCTTCCACAACCCCTTCTAGGGTTCCCAACGCATAACCTGCCCTCTGTGTCTTGGATCATTCCTTCAAGAATCCTGCCCTGACACACAGGCCCTCCACGGCTCTGTACTTCCGCCATGCCAGGCCTCATCACAGAATGGCAGGTTGCACATTGGGACTGAAGACAGCATGAATTCATCATGTGTCAGGCAGCCTCGGAAGTACTTTATGAATCCTAGATTAACTCCTGTGATATAAGCAGTTATTAGTCCCACTTTAAAATTGTATTTATTTAAGACAAAGTCTCACTATGTAGCTCAGATTGGACTTGAATTCACTATGTAGCCCAGGCTGGCCTCAAACTTGTGGAGATCCTCCTGCCTCAGCCTTCCAAGTGATGGAATTACAAGCATGTGCCACCATGCTAGGCTTATTATTTGAATTTTACAGATGGGAAAACCAAGGTCAACACAGGTGATAAGATGAACAAGTGGCAGAGCTGGGATTCAAACCCTCAGTCTGTGTCCAGAGTTAACTGCTGACCCTCTCAGCCGAACTATGGGCTCTTGAAAGGCAGAGACTTTCTGTTTTCCTTCTCCTTTCTACCTAGTGTCCAGCTCTGAGACTAGCCCATGGTCAGAAATCTAAAAACATTCAGAAGTCCATTAAACATCTCACCTTTGCCTTTGAGCTTCCCCAGGGCTGCAGGCTGGCTACCCACCAAGGTCAAGAACTCAGCCTCCAGTTCCTCATTGTTAACTCCATCCTCGGGGATCATCAGGCCATCTGGGGAGAAGTCAACCAGCAGCCCAAGCTGTGGGAACAGTATGGGTCCAGTTAGACCTTATAACGTACCATGAATATGGCCAGAGGCAGCCATAATGGATCCCAAGTCCCCAGTGGAAGGAAGGAACCAAAGTCTCCTGGAACAAGCTGTTTCCCTGGGGAATGCCAGGAGGCTGGATCAAGCCAAGAATACAACAGGTGCCCCAACATGGGGCTGGCCCTTTGGCACAGATTAAATGAGGCAAAAGGCAAGCAGAGAGACTCAGCTCCCTACTGGGAGCCTGCACCTAAGATGTACTGCTAGCTAAATTCACTGGGGAAAGCAGGCCCACACCTGCCTAAGCCAGAGCCAGTCTGCACACTTGGGCTTTTCCTCCCAGCACCCTCTATGGCCCGTGGCCCAGCAGGAAGGTGGGGCATCAAGTGCAATTAAGAGTCCCCAACAACATGTAGAAGTTGAAAGTAGGTCATGGCTGTGTTGATCTACCTTCCTCATGATGTGATAATATTAAGTCGAACTATGTGAAATTGTAGTCAGGTGTCCAAGGTGATAAGGCCAAGAGGGAACACATAAGTCTCATATCTGAGCACTAAGCTATACTGTAGGCTCCCTTCATCAAAGCTACAAGGGAAGGAACCGAGCCACAGTCCTCTGGGCTTATGGATGCAGGCTTGGATTTCCTCTGGTCAGGTTGTTAATCCCTATGACCTTGGGCTGATGTCTTCACCTCTCTTGAGGCTCAGTGTCTTCATGTGTACAGTGGGAATAAGATCGGAATTGGCCCTGCCAATCCAAGGGTCTAATTGCTACCATTCCCTTCCTGTAGCTGCTGCGACAACAGGTGGCCCTGGAAAGGGGGCGGGACGCCAGGAGCTGGGGAGGCGGGCAGGACCCCTTGGCCGCACCTAGGGGAGCAAGGCTCACTTAGGGGGCGGAGATTTGGCGTCGCGGGGGGGGGGGGGGGCTTCCCCGAGCGTGTATACGAGGGTGGGGAGGAGCTCCCCGTGGGTCCGTGAGGGCGCACACTCACCTGGCGGGCGGCAGCGGCGCCTCGGCCTGGGGGTCCCGGGGGTCCCTTCCTCTTGTGCATTTTCCAGCCTGGATGCCCGGACCACCGGCCCCCGGCGCCTGGCCTTGCCCTACCTCTTCACCCTGAGACTGTCGCCGCACACACACCCCTCCCGAGTCCTGGGCCCCCCTTCAGTGTCCCGCGCCCGTCAACCCTGCGCCCTTGTTTCCCGGGGCGGCCGCCCGACTTCCGTCTCGGCCTTTAGGCGCTGCCGCACCGGAGCGCGCCACCCACCCTTGGACTCGCCGGGCCCGCCTCGTCGAAACTACATCTCCCGACAGGCGGTGCGTGGGAGCGCATGCGCCTGGTGGAGGTGCGACGGGCGCTGCCAAGGGTTGCGCGAAAAGGAAATGGAGCATGCGCAGGTGTGAGCGGCCCGACCTGGTATTGCGCGTGCGCGGGGCGGGAGGTCCTGGTGCGCGGAAAAGAGGCCGGTTGCGTGTAGGTGTGAGGGGCCCAGGTGTTCCGAGATTCTCACAGCGCGTGGCCGCGCACTGCCTCGGGCCTTGGTTGGGCTTTTGGGCCGGGGAATCCGCACTTTTCGGTGGCCATAGTGTTAGTGTGGGGCTGGTCACTAGGACCTGGGTCCGCAGTTATGGGCTTCTAGAGGTCACCACGGTCCTCGAGGACCAGTGTTACCATTTTCTGGAAGAAAGAAAAAAGTAATAGTAATTTACAGTAATTTAAGCGACTTATTCCTCAGCAGATCCATGCAAACCTCATTCCTGCTAAGGACAGAGGGACTTGGACGACTTCTGTGGGCCAGGTCGGTTGGGGCTCCTCTGGTCCCCAAGGCAGGAAGAACCCAGCCACTGGAGACCCCCGTCTCCCAAAGGCCCGGGCACCCCCAGTGGATCCTGAGGTCCCCAAGTAGCTTCTCAAAAGGAGTCCTCACATGTCCCCAGAAGGACCCAGGACACCCCAGCCTGGGGAAGGGGTCATCCCCTGGCCTGCACCCTGACTCAGCAACCGAGCCGGGGTCCCCAGGGTGGCCCACAGTATGGAGGGATGTGCCCTGTGTCCTGTCTTGTGTCCCTGGGTCCACTGACCCCTGGGGGCAGCCACACGGAGCTGGCGCAGGAGGTGATGCTTCTGTCCTCAGCCAAGGCCGCTGACAGGGACAGGGACTGCTTCTCGTAATAGAGATTCTGTTGTTTTCAGATTTCTCCAGGGAGAGATAGAATGAGTAAGAGGAAGAAACTTCGGACCGCAGGTATTTGGTTATTTAAGTTGACATTTTTTCTTTCCTTTTTTTTGATGATGTGGATGGAACTGGAGGCCTCTCTTAGGCTTAGGCAGTGGCTTTATCATGGAGCTGGACCCCTAGCCTCAAGTTGGTACTTTTTTTATTGTTATTTTTTAAAGAGACAGGGTCTCACTATGCTGGCTCAGGTTGGCCTTGAACTTCTGGGCTCCAGTGATCTTCCTGCCTCACCTTCCTGAGTAAGACAGGCACAAGCTGACTTAGGTCGGCGCTTATCTATTGCTGTGTCTGCTCATAGGAGGGATGTGGGCTTATATGTTGTAGAAATGCTGACATGACTGCCTCAATGTCCCTAAAAGAAAATGAAGATTTATTTATTTTTATTTTTTTTTGGTACCGGTGATCGAACTCGGGTCCTTGCACTCATGAGACAGGCCGCGGAACAACTGAGCTAAATCCCCCGGCCCCCAAAATGAAGATTTAATACAGGCTACTAGAAAAAATAGAAATTATAGACAAGGGCATGCAGTGAAAAGTGGAAGTTTTTCTTTCACCAGCCTCTGGTGGGGTCCCAGATGCACACTCGCAGGAACCATCCTATAGTAGATCTTGATGAGCTTCAAGGCAGTCTGCTGTGTGGCTAAGTGTTTCATTCTAGAGCCAAAAATTTTTGTTTATCCCAACTCAGCTCACTTTTTTTTTCTTTTGCAATATTGGGGATCGATTCCAGGGCCTTTGTACTTCCCTAGCCAATTTTTATTTTTTATCTTGAGAAAGTATTTCAAGTTCCTAAATTACCTAGGCTGGAGTTCAACTTGGCATCCACCTACCTCCGCCTCCTAGAGTGCTGGGATTCCCAGTGTGTGCCACCCCCATCGGGTGGATGTAATTTTTTCCCCAGATATTTTCTGTCTGTGGTTGGGTACATCTGTGGATAGGAACCCATTTACACAGAGAGCTGGTCAAATGTAGAGCAAGTGTTTTTATCAGAAAATGGAATGTTCACATACGGTAATCTGCACCTTGCATTTTTTACTTGTTAGTGTATCGCAATCAGTTTTATTTGTTAATGTACTGTATGTGTAGAATTTCTTGAGGACCAGGCTACAGCTCAGTGGTGAGTGCTTGCCTAGCATGTGCAAGGCCCTGGATTCCACCCCCAGCCCTGCCAAAAAAAATCTTGAACACCTAGTATTTCCTAGGGTGATTCAATGGTTTCCCTCTATGTCATCCTCTAAGGTAATTTAAATGCCTTAAAGAAGTAGAAATAATTTCTTTACTGGCGGGGGTGTGGAGAGAAAGGAACCCTTCTCCATTGTTGGTGGGAGTGCAGACTGGTGCAACCACTGTGGAAATCCGTATGGAGATACCTCAAAAAACCAGGTCCCATTTGATCCAGCTATTCCCCTCCTGGGAATCTTCCCAAAAGAATTAAAAGAATCATACCACAGCGATATATGTGCACCCATGTTTATAGTGGCACAGTTTGTAATAGCTAAAGCTTGGAAACAGCCCAGGTGCCCATCAACTGGAAACTGGATAAAGAAGATGTGGTTTTTTTATAAAATGAAGTATTACTCAGCCATAAAAAATGAGAAACTAGAGTCATTTATAGCTAAATGGATGCATATCGAGGCCGTACTCTTAAGTGAAATAAATAGGACACACATGAGTAAATACTGAATAGTATCTCTAGTGTGAGAAACTGAAAGTAAATAAGGATGAAAATGATTAAAACTAATAATTGATAATTTGAAATAGGAAAAGGTCCAAAGGTGGAGGGGTGGTGGGAGGGGAAGGGGAAGAAAGGAAAGGAAAAATTATGAGAAAGAAAAAAAATGGAAAGAAAGTCTATGTAAATAGGGAAGGTTGGTGGGGGTGAAGGGTGCATAGGTAATGGGGAAAAAATAAGAACTAAGATACATCATGTTCAGGTACAAACACCCAATGATAAATGGAAATGTATTGCATACCTAAAACGTACCAATTAATATATAAATAAAAAGAAATAACTTCTTTACTTAGCAAGTAATGGATTTAAAGTGCTGCTTCTGTTTTCTCTAAGATATGGAACAGAAGAAATAACCGATTAAACATGTTTTGTGCAGAGGTGAGGAACAGGCTGCCTGAGATGCAGGATGGGCTGGAGATAGCCAGGCCCACTCATGACAGGTCTTCTGGGGCCTCTCTTGGCGGCAGGCCCCCAGCTTGGCGGATTGTGGGCTGGCCCTTGACCGCTCTGTGGGTCCACAGATGGGCTAGAAGGAGGCCTTTTCCTTCCTTGTCTTTAGCCTTTGGTGTTGAACACAAGGTTCTGCCTTATTTTTCCCTAAATTAGTCCTATGGGGACAGATCACAGGAAGGAAATGGGCACTCTGCTGTGTCGATATTTTTATTTGATACAAATAACCCTGACCCTGACCCTGACCCTGACCCTAACCCTAAAACCCTAACAACCCTAACCCTAACCCTAACCCTAACCCGCCAAGCAAGCTAGTGTTTGGGGATCAATCTTAAGGAGCCAAGTAAACAGAGCTGCTCCTTTCTTTTTGTCTTTTTCTAGCAGACCACCAGGTGGAAAGCTGTTGCATAAGAAGGGCCTGGGATTTAACTCAGTGGTTCTGGCGCCTGCCTTGCAAGTGAAAGGTTTAGAGTTCAGATCCCCGGTACCACCGGAAAAAAAAAAAAAAAAAAGATCCACGGAGCACTGCCTGGGAGCACAGTGCTTGTTGGCTGTAGGCTGTCAGGCAGAGCAAGGGTAAATAAAGGGTGCAGGAGCCTTGGTTCCAGCCCTGGAGCCACTCGAGGTCCATTTTAGGGGGAAGGAAGATGCTTCTCATGAAGACAACTAGCCAAGTAGTCACTGGTTGGGGACAGTTCTAAGTGGGCACACAGGAACGGAGCAGTCAGAATTGGAAATGACCAAGGGCTGGAGGTATAGCTCAGCTGCCATCCCTGCTACTCCAGAGGCTGAGGCAGTAGGATCGGAAGTTTGAGGCCATCCTGGCCAACTTAGTGAGACCCTGTCTCAAAATAAATAAAAAGGGCTTTGGGAGTATAGCACAGTGGTAGAGTGCTTACCTAGCATGTGTGAGAGCCTGGTTCTATCTCAGTGCACACACAAACACACAGATGTTTTAAGTTCATACAAGGCTAAGGTTGGACAGAATCTAAGAATTTCTTAGACTGAACCCCAGGAAGTCACTGTCTTGGATTATTCGTCTTTTTTTCCCCCTGCCTAGTCAGAAGCCCAGTCCACAGCAGGTACTCCATAAATGCGCCGGGACTCTTCAATCTGTGGGTGTGGCATTGAAATGGAGCCCAGCCTTGGTTCTGTGACCTCAGCCTTCTTCTGTAAGATGGTATCAGAGCTTCTTTACCTCGAAGTTTCATTGAAACCTACACAAATTGTTGGGCATGGTGGTGCATGCCTGTAATCCCAGCACTTGGGAGGCTGAGGCCAGAGGATTGCTGCAAGATCAAGGCCAGCCTGGGCTACATAGTGAGACCCTGTCTCAAAAATCCAAAAAGAAAAAAAAACACAAGTTGAGACAGGGTCTCACTATGTAGTTCAGGCTGGCCTTAAACTCACTATGGAGCCCAGGCTGGCTTCAAACTCATGGTTATCATCCTGCCTCAGCCTCCTGAGTTCTAGGATTACAGGCATGTGTCAACCCCCACTATCCCCTCCCAATTTGTTCTTGAACACAGGAGTAGGTTGAGCCAGGACTAGGGGCATCTCCCAAGCCAACCATGATTGTATTTTCTGAATAAGAGGGTTTCTTTCATTCAACAAATAGCTATCAAGAAGCCCCTTTGGGGCCGGGGATTTAGCTCAGTGGTTTTGATGCCTGCTGCACAAGCGCAAGGACCTGAGTTCAATACCCAGTGCCAAAAAAAAAAGAACCCCCTTTATTTTATTTTTACTTTTTTTGCAGTCCTGTTGATGGAACCCAGGACCCTGCACACACTAGCCAAGCACTCACTACTGAGCCATACCCTGACCCTAATAGCCACCTTGAGGCTTTTCAGTGGTGGGCAAGGGACTGAGGAATACTAGGGACTGAGTGGCAGCCAAGGCAGCCCCTCTGTGCCCTGTACCTCTCTGTCCCGCTGTCCCAGTATGGCTGTTCTGCTTGTGTCTCAGGAAACAGACATGATGCATGATTTGTGTTGTCTGCACCTGGTGATGGTGTTTTCTGTGTCCATTTCTGTGGTCATCTGTGCACCGAAGCACCAGCAGTTTCCTCGATGTCTCTTAGAGCAAGAGAGCAAGAGGAGCCCCCCTTGCACGAAGCCTGTGATCACGAGGGACACAGGAGCTGATCCCAAACCTCCAAGTCTTCCCCAAAAAACATGACATGATTAGGGGAGAACCAGGGCTGGGATGACGAGACTGTAGAGAAGCCAAGGACACCTCTCATCATACCTGCCATGCACCTCTTGCCACACCTGGCCACTTCGGGATTCTGGCTCAGTCCTGGCACAGGTCAGGAGCCTTGAAGTCTGTGGCCATGTAAGTAAATAGATCTCCCCTCGGCTGCCACATGAGCATTAGAGCGGGTCCCAGGCCAGAGAGGATCATGCCTCCTCAGCCACACCAGTGGCCCCGCCCTGTCCGGCTATCAGCCTGTATGGCAGAGCATGCACCCCATACCCCCACCCCTTCATCTCTGTCTCCAAACCAGGCCAAGGAATCCATCCCCCCAAACCTCCCAAGAACCCAAGGCCTGGAGACTCCAACGGGGGCTCCCGAAGTTCCAAGCTGGGCACCTTGCAGCACCCCAATGAGTCAGAAGACATCTCGACACCCACTACCCCTACAGAGCTCAGCGGGCAGGAGCCAGGGCCAGCTGTCTCCAGGTGGGTGGTTTAGGCATCCCAGTGGGCCTCCCATGCCATAGTGAACACCGTGCAGCCCTCCTGGGCTCAGGGCCATGGGCCTGCTACTCTGGGCTTTCCTCACTGGGAGAAAGATTGTGATTTTAACCATGGGCCCAGATAACATTGAGTTATTCAAGGTTCCAGAGTGCAACTTGATACTCTGCTGGTCAAATCTCTACCCTTTTGCATTCTTAACAAAAAAAGGGATGAGCCCCTGGCTGTGGTGGTGCAACCCCATAATGCCAGCACTCTGGAAGGCTGGGGCAGGAGAGTTGTCAGGTTTGGGCCAGCCTAGACAGTTTAGCAACTTGGTGAGACCCTGCCTCAAAACGAGAACCATAGGGCTGGGGATTTAGCTCAGTGATTTTGCCGCCTGCTGCGCAAGCGCAAGGACCCAAGTTCGATCCCCGGTACCAAAAAAAACAAAAACAAAAATGAAAACCATAAAAAAGAGCCAAGATAGAGCTCAGTGTGAAGGCCCTGAGTTCAGTTCCCAGTTTTCCAGGGATTTAACTCAGTGGCACTGTGCCTGCCTTACAGGCACAAGGTCCTGAGTTCAATCCCCGGTACCGTAAAAACAAAAACAAACAATTACGTTTTCCAAAAAAAGAGAAAAGAAATACAGTGTTTAACAGGCAATGTACAATAAGTGCTTTATCAATATTAGCTCATCAAATCATGGCATAAGTATTTGTTTATTTGTTTTTTGGTGCTGGGATAGGACCCAGAGGATGTGCTGGGCAAGTGCTCTACGCATGAGCTCCACCCCCAACCAGGGGGTGAGTGTGGTGAAGTAGCTGAGTGTCGTGGTGCATGCCTATGATCCTAGCACTTGGGAGGCTGAGGCATGAGGATCGCTGTGAATTTGAGGCCAGCCTGGGCTCCATAGTGAGTTCAAGTCCAGCCTGACCTATATATAGCAAGACCCTGTATCAAAAAACAAGTAATAACAGTAACAAAAAATGCAAAGCGACAGTGTAGGAGGACCCAGATGCCTCTCTATGTGTCTTTCTCCACCCAGCTTCTCTGAGGAGACGGCAGCTGCCTCCCTCCTGGAGCAACTAGAAAAAGAGGCCTCCTTCTTTCCCGATTCCCAGGTGAGCTACTCCATGGCCTGCTGTGTGTCTGGGAGACACTGGAAGCATGGGTTCTGTGTGTACCCTTTGAGGGCAGATGCTGGCCTGCAGGGTGGAGCTGGTTGAGGCAGGTGTCTGAGGCTGCAGGAGAGAAGTGGCTCAGGCTTACTTTTTCTGAGACATTCTTCTTTATCCTTACTGGTTTGTTCTCATGTCCCATTCACAGACCTCACTTGGGAGATTTGTCCCTCAGTTTGCAAAACCCGGGAAAATAGTGACAAGAAAAGCAAAGACAATGGAAGAGGATACCGAGAGGAGGGCTGTTAGCCTGGTAAGACCCCTAACGTGGGCCTCACTGAGCCCCGTGCACAAGCAGCCTCTGCACCCAGTTTAACCTTAGCTGTCTGTGGCAACAGGCTGGGGCCTCACGCACATAGGGAAGAGCTCTACCACTGACCTACACCCCCAGCTCGTTTTATTTTGAGACAAGTTCTGAGTTGCCCAGGCTGGCTCTAACTTGTGATCTTCCTGCCTCAGCCTCCCCAGTCACTGAGATTACAGTGTGCATCACTGCACCAGGGCCGAGTCCCCCATTTTCAGTGCACTGTTGTCCAGACACCTGTGGAGTGTGCCCCGGATGCTGCTCTGGCAGCCCACATGGGGACAGTAGAACCCTGAAAGGTAGCCATCACTCTGTCCCTGACCTCTGCTTTTCAGGGGCCTTTGTGCCAGTTGGGTGCCCTTGCCATTGTGAACTACAGGGGTCACAATGTCCCTGAGAGTGGGCAGTAATGCCATGCACTGGGAACACCCCAGATAGCCTTCAAGGGGTGCACGGTCAAATGAATCATGGTTCTTCTGTGCCCTGGGCCAGGACTCAGTAATAAAAAGCAACAAAGCATTAGTAACACAAAAAATGTGGAGGTCAGATGAGTGGTTGCCAGGGTCAGAGGCAGGGTGGGCAGGGCACATGAGGGGACAGGTGAAGCTGGACAAGGTCCATGGGGTGGCTGTGGTAATGGAGATGCAGCCCTCCAGGGGGAAGAGGAGCTCATGGAGTGGCCACACAGATCTGGGCTGGTGGCCCCAGGAGGTCTGCATCTGTACCACTTCTTACCACAACATGAATCTGCAGCTATCACACAATAGAAAAGTGTAATTTAACAAAAGGAGGATGTTTGTTCGAGAATTGAAGCTGTGTGGAAGAGACTAACAGGGAAATGTTGTGTGTATTTTAACACAGTTTCTTTCTTTTTTATTTTATGTTATGCTGTGCTGAGGTGAGGATGGACCCTAGGGCCTCATGTGTGCTAGGCAAGCGCCTTATCCCTGAGCTGCATCCCAGCAGTGTACCCTCCCTCCCGTCTCCTGCCCTCTCCTCCCCCCACTTTTTTTTGGCTGTGCTGGACATGGAACTGAGGGAGCCCTGAGCTACAACCTTAGCCCTTTTTTATTTTTTATTTGGAGACAGGGTCCCGCTAAATTGCCCAAGCTAACCTTGAATTTACAATCCTCCTGCCTTAGCCTCTTAAGTAGTTGGGGTTACACCCCACCTGGCTCAGTTATTTTTTTTAGTGGTTTATTTTATTTAAATTGGTATTTCCATCATCTCAACATGTGATTGCTATTTACTTATCTAATGGTTCTGGGGATGGAAATGTTTCCTCTACCACTGAGCTGCACCTCGAGCCCCCACCACCTGGATTTTTGCATCCCCGATCTTGCCAAAGTGCTTGGTGCCCAAAAGGAGTAGAACCTGGTGGCAGGAGAGTTTCAGTACATCCATTTCCACTTCTGGTTCCTCCTCCAGCAGCAGCTCAGAGCTCTGCTGAGTGCTGGTGCTGGTGCCCTTGGAGGTGCATAGTGTGGTACAGGGTCTTCGTCTTGGGACAGGTGAGGTACCAGCCAGAGAAGCATTCAGAGGACTTATGCTAGAGGCCCCAGGACTGAGTTTCTCTCTCTGCACAGGAAGCCCTGCCCAACCCCAGTGCCCCATGGCAGCTGGAGGGATCCCTGGGACCAAGAGCTCAGATGCCAGCAGATAACCCCCACTTGGAGCAGAGCGGCCAGAAACCCGGGACACCTGTGCCCGGAGAAGGGACAGGATCCTGTAACTCAGAGATGGCCAGCCAGGACCCAGTGTCAGAGCAAGGGACCAGCACATCAGATGGCGGGAACCTGTGGAGCAGTGGGCCTGAGAGGTCTCAGGTGCCAAATGATCTTGCCCCCAAAAGGAATCATCCCTGCAGTGGTGCTGAAGGGATGAAGCCAGCACGAGGAGCTCCCCAGGAGGGAGGTGCCCAGAATGGGACCCCAGAAGAAGGAGGTGGCATCACCAACGGCCTTGTGTCCGCTCCCACCTTGGCCACACTGTGCGTGAAGACCTTCCCTACACCACAGGACCTCCCAGACCCCAGAGAGACACCCACAGGGGCAGGCAGGCAGGCAGAGTGCAGCTGTGGTGGCCCAGTATGTGCCTGCCTGGGGAGTGCTGTCATGGAGAACACGAGCACAGATGCCCCTGAGACAGAACAGAGGACCCTGAGGGTGGCCGGGCCAGGTGTGCAGCCTGACACCCAGCCTCCTGCCTCTCCTGGAAAGCACACCCTGCAGGGCTGCAGGTCTCTGGCTGAGGAGACCACAGGGGACAGGGGGGAGGCAGAGCCAGAACATGAGCCCCCCAGTGACACCCTAAGGAACCCTGAAGCCTTTTGGGCTGTGGTTCTGGGAAACCAAGAGCCTACACGAGATGCTAAAAACCCTGGCAACCCAGTGCCAGATGTGGGCCCAGGCGTTCATCAGCCTGGCCCTGCTGCCCATGTCCTGCCTTCATTGGCACAGCTTGGAGACAGACAAGTAGCAGAGTCAGGCAGTCAGTGCCTTGAAGGAGGCTGCACTGGGCTCAGCCTGGCCCTCTGTGCCTTATGTCCTCCGGAGCACAGGGCTGCTACCAATGGCCCTCTCTGGGAGGCCAGGGCCCAACAGGGCAGCCTGGAAGCCCCCACAGACCCACCAGGCCCACTCCAGCACTCTCTGGACTCTTTGAGTCAGGCCGGGTGGCCAGAGTCCTTGACCATGGAGCTTGACTTCCTGCCCGACAGCCAGCTTCGGGATGCCCTGGATGCCCCTGATTTGGAAGCCCCACTTGAGCAGGTAAGAGCTTCCCTGTAGCAATGATGGACCATCCCACAGCAGGTGCCAAACAGCTGTGAGCCCTGTCCCTATGCTGCCCACTGTGTAGGAAAGATGGGGCTCACATGTGGCAATCCAGGGATCCTACACACAAGTGGCTGGGATGACAGGTGCGTGCTACTGCACCTGGGTGAGTTACAGCTTTGGTGGGTGTTCCATCTGTTTTTCCAGAAAGGACACAGCTGCCTTTCTGTAAAGGGTCCAAAATGTATGGCTGCCAAGGGGCCCCGGATAGTAACAGATGACTTTGCCACTCTGAGGCCTCCCCTGCCAAAACCAGAGCCCCTGAGGGTGCCAGCACCTGGCAACTTTGTGCCCACCTGCTGCACCTTCCTACTCTCTGGCTCCAGGCTCCTCAAGAAATATTGAGGGGAGGAGACTAACAAGGTGACCTGAAGAAGCAAGCTAGTCTCACAGCTGGCCTGGGGAGGGGACTTCATTCCTAACCTGGAAGAGGCTTTGTCCCCTATCTGGACATGGAAATGCAGGCCTGTCATCCTAGTACTTTGGGAAGCTGAGGCAAGAGGATCATGAGTTCATGTCCCTCCTGAGCAACTTCGTGAGACCCTGTATCAAAATAAAATAATAAAGGGGTTGGGGTGTTGCTCAGTGATAGAGTGGGTGTCTTGAATGCCTGTGGCCCTGGGCTCCCTCCCCAGTGCTTCCCACACACAGACCCTTCACCCTGCTTCAGGTTCAGTTGGGGGCCTGAGATGATTCTTTGATGGGCACACAGAAGTAATTGTGTTTCTCTGCCAACATCGGAAAGGGCCTTGCTTCCTTCAGAGGCTGCCTGGACGCTGTCTGCCCTGGCCACTGAGTCTGTGCCAGGCACTTGCTTCACCTGTCAGGGCAGGTGGCAGCCTAATGACAGCCCTGTCCCCTGGGCCAATGTGTGACACACCTGGCTGTTGGCACACCTGAGCCCAGGAGAGGATTCCTGCTGTGCCCTGGGAGGTAGAGGTGGCCTTCCCACAAGTGGGTGGCATGGAAAGAGTGCCTGCCCAAGGGGAGGCGGCTGGCTGGCTGTCCCAAATTGGCTGCTCCTGGTGGCCTCAGCCACCCATCCTGGAACACGAGCCCAATGCTTCCAGACATTGGCCACTGTCTCTCTGGCTGTATACTGGCTGTCCCTGTCAAGGCTATTTTTTTACTTATTACAGAGCTGTGGCTGAAACCCAGGACCTCACACATGCTAGGCAAGTGCTCTGCCACTGAGCTACACCCCCAGCCTGCTGGTTGAGATGCTTTTAAAAAATTCATTCAGTGAATATTACTATTATTTTGATGGTTCTGGGAATTGAACCCGGGGCCTTCACACTGAACTACATGCCCAGCTCTTTTTTAATTTTTTATTTTGAGACAGGGTCTTGCTAAGTCACTAAGTTTCCAGGCTGGGCTTAAATTAAGCTTGCAACCCTCCTGCCTCAGCCTCCCAGACTGGTGGGATGACAGGTGTGCGCCACTGTGCCTGGCTTGCATGCATATTATGGAGTGCCTGCTTTGTGACAGCAGTGAACAGATTCTGGGCATTCACAACATCCCCATTCCCGAGTGTGGCCTCATTGGGAGCTTTGTGTATACTGTCATTCCTTCTCCTAGAGAGGTTTTCCTAAGGCACAGTCCCACAGTTTCACGAAGGCAAACAGTTTCATCCTGCGCACCTCTGAAGAAACAGCCAGCTAGGAACTGGGGCACTTGCCTAGCACATGTGAGGTCCCAGGTTCCATCCCAGCACTGCAGAAAAAGGAAGGGAGGGAGGATGAAAAGAGAGAAAGAAAGAAAACCAGCCAGGCCAGTGTGGGCCGAGGCAGACAGTCGAGTGGTCAGACCCCACTGGCAGCCCCAGCCAGCATGGTGCCTGCACCTGCTCGCTTAACACTGGGTGTTCCTGAGCAAGTCTGGGCAACCTAGCCAACGAGCAGGTTCCTGTGGGAAGGGAAGGCTGCAGGGACTCTTTTGAATGCACCTGAAGCAGACAGTGAGTGACCTCACCATGGTGTCACCATGCAGTCACCCATTCCCCATTCAGACCACCACGACCTCCTCACAGTAGTCTGGTGCTGTGTCCTGCTGCTCCATGCACACCCTTAGTTATGCACAAGGTGATCAGCACTCTGCAGGTGCAAATGAGACCCCGCGTTCCATCCCTAGCACTGAAAGGAAAGCTGATTCCCAGGTCCCTCCTGGGTCCTTGTTACCCACTGGTCATCTATAGCCAGGGTCCTTGGCACTTTCAGTGTCACAGCCACAGTCACTGGATATGGGACATGGGGCTGTATGTGCAAGCACAGAGTGGCCCCCCATCGGGTCCCAGTCTTTCCTGCACACTGGCATTTGGGGACAGATCTTTTTCTGCTTGGGGACTTCTCCTGGGCTGCAGCAGCACCCAGGCCTCCGCCCTCCTGGTTGTGAGCCCCGGAGCATGTGGGGTATCCCCCAGGGCACGCAGGCACCCCCATGTTAGTTACCTTGGGTTCACAGTCTCTTCATCCCGTAGCCTAGTCAGTGGCTGTGTTCAAGGACATCTTCAGAACAGGCCCCTTGCCAGGCATGGTTGTACTGTGGGAGGCTGAGGCAGGAGAATCAAGTTCTAGCCCAGCCCAGGTAACTTAGTAACAGTGAGATCTTGTCTCAAAATTTTAAAAAAAGAGGGCCAGGGATTTGGCTCAGTGGTGCCACGCCTTCCTCAAGGTCCTGACTTTGATCCCCGGTACTGGAAAAAAAAATTTTTTTTAAGTGTTTTTTTTTGTTTTTTTTTTAAAGGGCTGGAGGAGGGCTGGAGATTTAGCTCAGTGGTTCCACCACCAGCCTCAGAAACGCAAGGTCCTGAGTTTGATTCCCCAGTACCAAAAAAAAAAAGGGCTGGAGGTGTAGCTCTGAGGGAAAGCCCTTGCTTCAATCCCCACTACTGTGTTACCAAAAAAAGGTGATAACAGGCCCCACAGCAGTCTTTAGGGACTCAGAACTCAATGAGTCCCCACTCCCATCAGTGTACGCCAATTTGGAGGACAGGGCCCAAGGCCTGGGCCAGACCTCAAGAGAAGTGGAGCAGCTGGCCTAGCTGTCGCAGGTCCCCTGTGTCCGCCTCTGTGTCCCCAGTGCAGCTAAGGCAAAGACTGCCGCCTCTGTTGCCTGAGCTTCCTCTCTGGCCCAGCTAGGCCACTCACCCCTTGTGCTCTCTCCCTCTAGGATGCTTCCACAGAGAATGAGTCAGGCCTCTGTTGGCCTTGCCCCAGCCTCAGTGCTGGTGGGGGAAACCGAGTCCCAGTGGTGGAGGCCCAGCCAAGGTAGGCGTGGGGTGGGAGCATGCGCCCTAGTTCTCCCTGCTGGCTTCCCAGTCCTCATCCAACAGAGCAGCAGAGCCTGGATTTCCAACTGCCCAAGACCTCCTGTGCCCCAGAGTGGGGACAGGTAACCAGCAATCTGTACCCAGACCAAGAGCCCCAGTGCCCAGGACGCGGCCCCCCACCTGCGGGTGGTTCTGGGAAGAGGGGGAGTCCTAAGAAGAAGGCCTGTGCTATCTCTGAACCCTATGAAGCAGGAAGGGAGATAGTGCCAATGCTGTAGGCTGAGGTAACTTGGGGCCGCACTCAGCTCTGGCCCTGGGCAGGCGTTCCAGTGACCCTGACCTGACCTATCACCTGTCCTGGCTGCTGGCTGTACACAGCAGTGGGCCCCTCCTCTCTCCATCTCTGCGCATGCACGTGCATGCCTTCCTGGCCCAACAGTCTCCATGGTGCGCCCCCCCCCCCATCTGCCCCCCCCCGACTCTGCCACTGGGGCCAGCACAGGACTGGCAGCATCCTCCCCATTGCGTGCACTTGAACCTGCCCTACTTATCAATTATTCATGGCCAGGTTTCTTTTTTCCTTCTGGCCAGTGTGGAGCAGGGGTTGGGGCACAGCCTTGGCCTCCTTTGTACCCTTCCCCTTCTCTTTTTCTTCCTCTCCACAGCAGCAGAGCAGCCACACCCCAGCCCCTGCCCTTGTCCACTCTGCACCTAGTTCCCGTGGTGCCATTCTGTCCCTGGAACACTTCCACGCAGCTTTCAGGTGCAGCAGGCAGTTTGGGCACAGTGGTTCCTCCACATCTGAGCAGAATGGGCTGATGTCACATCTCATTCTCCCAGCAGCCTCTTTGTGCCACTCTGCTGGCCTTGCATGTCCAGGAGCCCTGGGGAGGGAAAAGCTTAGGGCCTGACAGGTGGCTGAGGCGGAACAGAACACGCATGTGGCCTAGCCCCGGGGCAGCCAGTGCCTCTTGGTGACCAGGCTGGGTGTGGCAGAACCAAGATCTCTGTAAGGACCACCAGTCTGCACAAGGGCAGCTGACTGGGCCACCTGACCCATGATGCAGCAGAGGCATGACGACAGCAGCTGGTGGGGGAGAGGTTAAAATCCAGCCACGATAAGCAAGGCCTCAGCAGCCAAGGGGCAGAATGTGAAGAGGAGGCTATGTGGAGTAGTTGTGGCGAGAGGGGATGGGTCCCTGCAGTGTGGGCGGGTGATGCCAGTTTGGCCCTCCCAGCCCCTGGTGGTATGTGGAGGGTGGGCTGCAGGGATAGGAGCTGAGGGGTCTGGAGGGGCCAGAGCAGTGGGGAGCTGTGGATTCTCGATGAGCTCTGGCCTTGGGGGTTGGCAAATCCCACATCTGAAAAGCATGAGGGCTCAGGTTGGGGAAACCCTGGCAGTGGTGGGAGGCCAGCTTGCTCCCTTCCCTCCCTCAGGATAGAAGACGCCTCAGACACGGTGCACGGCCTCATTGTGGAGCTGTCGAACCTGAAGTAAGGGCTGGGCTTGGTCCACAGGGTGCAGCAGAGAGCATAGAGCCCTGGAGGCAGGTGGGAAGGCCCAGGGGTTCATGGAGAAACTGAGGAAGGACTCCTGCATGTGGGCATCAAGGGTCAGGAGCTCCCTTACAGAACTAGACAGTGGTTGGGTAACGGGAGATCACGTGCATGGGCAGTGGTGGTGTGCATGTGGAGGCCTCGGTGACCGACCTGCCTGACAGCATGTGCATGTTATGTCCCCACAGCCGGCTGATTATGAGCGCCCACCGTGACCTAGAAGCCTTCAAGCGCCTTAGCTCCAGAAAGGCCCGGCCTTTGCCCTGGCCACCAAAGGGGGCTGGGGCCGTGTCCCGGGGTGAACAGCCCTGGAGGGATCTGTAAGTCTCTCTGCCACCCTGTTCTTCTGTCTGCTCCCACCTAGTGTTTTGTTTCCAAGATGCTCCAGGGGTTCCTAGCAACCTCCCCATCAGCTGGAAATTCGCCTTGCAAGGACACACAGCCCCAGGTGGGGTGGGGTCTCCTGTGGGGGGCATGTGTAGGCAACACCCTGAAGCCCCACAGAGACAGTGAGCACTCCATAAAGTCAGTGACTCTTGAATCTGAGGTTTATCTAATTTGTTAAAGGTTAGATTTGGAATTTCTCTCCTGGAGGAGCACAGGGTCCTCTTTGTTGATTGTATCTTCCTGTCTGCCACTTTCCATTTTATTTCTTCCAGGAAGACCAGTAATAAAAAGTGACACTGTCAGGAGGTCTGTGTTCTCCCCTCCCTTGGCTTTCTGCCAGATCTCTCCCCACTGTCTATGCCTAACCTACTTCCTCTTCTTCCAGCCTCATATTTTGGGGCCTGCATGGCATCCCCAGGGGCTGTGGAGGGTGCTGTCCTGAGCCCCCAAAGGGGTGGCACACATCCAGCTGCCCACAGCTACCCATGGCTGGCACCCTGCAGGAGCCAGTGCTAGGGTAGCCCATCCTGCCTCGGACAAGCTGTCTCCAGACTTCAGTCAGCAAGGAGGGGGACCTTGGCTCTGCCACTCCTCTGCCTGTGGTTCGCACACCCAAGTCTCTTCTTACCCCTGAGACCTAGTACAGGAGGGCCCTGGGCCATGCCTTAGTGTCCCCCAGGCCTAGGTCCTAATCCCAGTCACTCTAGCTATGAAGTGCAGTCTCCAGGTGGTTACAAGGCCTCTGAGGCCAGAAAGCAGCCCCCCTTCCTTCTGACCCCTTGGGCCTGGGCCCAGCTAGGGGTCTATCCCCCCGACCCCAGAGCCTGTCGTCCTCCTCCTGGGAGCTCAAGTCCCCTTCAAGTCAGGAAGCTAGAAGGGCCCTTGAAGTCCAATTCCTGTCCCCTCTGCTCAAACCCTGGGACTCTATGAGCTGGATGGAGCCCAGACCCCCCAGGCCAGTTCAGGGCTGAACTGAGGCGCTGGCTCTCAGGACCAATGTGGTCCTGGAGGGGCAGGCAGGGACATAGGGACCCCCCAAGGGGAGTCCCCTAGGGAAACTGGGTCCTCCCCAGGGCCTCTGCTACCGGACTTCACACCACACACATCCCATTCATTCCCGGGTCCGTGTTCTTCAGGTCTCTGAAGTGCCACCGGAGACCCCACTGCCCTTGAGACCCACGCTGATATAACTACTCCCCGAGGGACCCCCTTAGGGAAGGAAAACAGGTTTGGGTCTGTCTCCCGACTCCCCCAAAAGCAAGCCCCCCACCCCCGTACAGTTTGCAGAGTGAAGACAAAAAAGGCTTCCCGCTGTTAACCTTGTGAGGAGTGGCGCTCAGTCTTCTGGGTTTTTTTTTTTTTTACCTCTCCTGTTTCTTGACACCCCAGGTTAACCTGAAATTCAAAGAGCGAGCGGCACTGGTAGGGCTGGGTAGAGGAATCCCCGCTTCCCAGCTCCTCTGCTCTCAAGGGCGCGTACTAGAAAGGCGAATACCACGTCCCAAGCCTGCGCCGTTAGAGGCGATGTTTATTCAGCGCTGAGTAGGTGGAGCCTAAGCGCCACACGCTGCAGGGGTCCTGCGAAGGGCTGGGGGCGTGTCCTCGGGAACCAGGGCGGGATCGGAGGCGTGTCCCCCGAGGGGCGGGTCTCCCAAAGGCCCGCCTCCGCCGAGGTCCCTGTGATGGAGGCAGCATTCTGTCCCCGCCCCGGACTCCTAGGCGGACGTGGTGGGACCGCAGGCGGAAGGCGAAGGTGCAGCCACCTTCCCAGCACCTTTGGAACCTGGAGGAGAAAAGCAGTGGGGACCATCTTACAAGGCGATGACTCCGCGCTTCCGGAATACCGCAGTTCCACCTGGGGGCTGCCAGGCTCGGGCGCCACCTAGGGGCTACTTCTGAGATAGTGTTTCTGTGATACTCCTGGACCAGGGCGGCCGCCCGGGACCCAAAGCCCGAACCAAAGCACAGAACTTCCAACTCTGAGTGCCATGCTGCCCCCTCGTGGCCGCCGGGCTCTGGGGACCCCGCTAGGGAGAAGCTACCAAGACCGCGGCCTCCAGCTGTCTGACTACGGGGTGACGGCTGCCCACCCCAACCCAGGCCCCGGAGGGAGAGCAAGAGTTCCTGTGCCCGCAAATACAAGGGGAAAAGGGCGCCGGGCGTGGGGGTGGGCGCCTAGGATCCCAGCACTTGGGGAAGCTGAGGCAGGACGATGGCAAGTTTCAGCCCAGCAACTTAGTGAGACCCTGTCCCTCCCTCATAAAGGAGGGGGTTCGATGCCCAGCACTGCAAAAACAAAACAAAACAAAACTCTTCTACAAAGCTGGAGGGTTAGGGTGGAGGGGCCATCCCGATCCAGGCTCCATCCCCAGGAGCTCCCAGGCTGACAAGGGGAGGCAGCGCCCACCTGCTCTGCGCTGTGGGCTGACTTCCTCGAAGGCCACTGAATTCCCTAGAACACATTCTCTTTTAAAACTCCACATATCTGAGCTCTGTCGCACCTGTAGTAACAACAACCACTGCAGCTCTTTCTCGGAGTTGTGGGAAATGCAGACGCCCAGGCTCCACCCAGGCCCAGTGGGTGGAGTCTGTATTTGCTGAACATTTTAGGGCAATGAACCCCCACGTAGAGCTGGAGCAGTGGGAGGGAAGTCGACTCCAGCTGTGCTAAATGGAAAACAGTGCAGCCCACCGTGTCCCTAGCCCACTCCTCCCTCCCCTCCTTTCTATTTTGGGCTCCTCCTTTGCAAGGGTCTGCACCCTCAGCTGAGGCCCAGAACACTACTCAGCCCTCCTCCTATACACTCTGTGGCTCCCTAGTGCCTAAGTCTACCCCCCACCATCCAGCATTGGGGATAGACCCAATGCCTTGCCACTAAGCTACATCCCCAGCCCTTTCTAGTTTTTACTTTGAGACAGTCTTAAATTCCTAAGGTGCCCCAGGCTGGCTTGAATTTGTGACCCTCCTGCCTCAGTGTCCCAGAATGCTGGGATTACAGGTATGTGCCACCAGGCCTAAATCTAAACCCTTTAAAAGAATCGACCCCCCCCCCCGACCTACAAGCCTCCTTCTTGTCCCTAAACTCTCCCACCACCTAGGCACACACACTTCAGACCAGACACACTGAACTTCTCCACGTTCTGGGCCAGTGCCACAATCAGCTCTCTGATAACTCTACTAGGCTGCAGGAGGCACCTCCTCCAGGAAGCCCTCCCAGACTCTGTCTCCTGAACCAGATGCATCCTCTAGACACCCCATTTAGCACCCAGCACCTGATTTCCACTGTCACTCTCTCATCCACCTTTCCACTGACACAGCCAGCCCATGAAACTATTTGGCCAATGAGCTAACAGATGAAGTCAGTGCAGAGAGGCTGGGCAACTTCTCTCGGTCCATGCAGCTAGCTCCTAACTGCTAGTGCAATCTGGTCCCTCTGTACCTGTGGCGGAGGGCACCGCTATGCCTGCCCCATGACCTCCTGGCAGATTGACCCCACGTCTGGAAGAGGACGGCATTATCCCGCTGGGCCCAAAGAGGGACAGTGGCTTGCTAAGACCACACAGAAGATGCCAGGTTCCAGATTCTCTGCTGTGGCAACATTTCTAGATGCTGTTTTATTTTTTTTTTTTGTCTTTTTCTTTTTTTTAAGACAGGGTCTACTCACTATGTTCTAGTTGGGCTCGAACTCAGGCAATCCTCTGCCTCAGCCTCCTGAGCACTGGGATTACAGGTGTCCAGCACCATGCCCAGTCTAGATGCTGTTTTAAGCTCCACACAATGTCCCCCTAAGCCCTATGGGGTGAGTGCTGCAGTTATTGCAGAGGTACCAAGGGGCTCCACCACTAGCCTGAGACAAGTCCCTTCCACATCCGTCCCCAGCCACCTGCACTGCACCTGCTATTACTGCTGGTGCTGCTGCTCCTGCCCCACCTCCTCCTGCTCGGCGGTGGTGGCTGGTGTCCTGCATCCTCGCCTTGTCGGGCCGGGACACCCTCTTGCCAGCTGAGTTGCGAGTGGTGTAGCTGTAGACAGAGGTGTAGCCCTGGCCAGTGAGCGGGCAGAAGCGGCGGGTGTGGGCGCGCTCCCGAGTGGCCCCACACTGGGGACACACGTAGTCACGCAGGATGGGGCACAGCACCCTGCCCGCCTCGTCCTTCAGCACATGGGACTGGTAGATGGCCCTCGACTCGCCGTTGTGCTTGCAGAAGGAGCATAGGCGCTCGGGGGCAGCTGGGGGTTCTGAGCTCAGTTTCTGGTCCTCTGGTTCAGGAGCTGTGGTCACTGGAAGCTCAGGCTGGGGGTCCACCCTGGCCTCAGGCTCCTCTTCCCCATGTAGAGCCCCAATGAGGCCTGCAAGCCCCAGGTAGTCTGTCCACAGGTCAAAAGTCCCCATAGCTGGTGCACAAGTGCCAGGCAAGGGCAGAGGGCAGAAAGCCTGCCTGGCCCAGGCTTCCTGCTCAGCCCCAGCTCCCACTCTTCCTCCTCTCCTCCCAAGCCCTGGGGCCTGAGAGTCTGGGCTGCTCCTCTCCTTTTACCTCTGAGAGTGCTGGGAGGGGAGGAGGGGTTGGGGGAGGCTCCTAAGGTTGCAGGGGGCTGTGCCAGGGCCACAGGGAGTCCTTGGGGGCCTAGGTGACAGGATGGTTGCAGGGGGCACCCACAACCTGCACACACCAGCCAGGTCATTTGGGGGCTGCTCCTAGTGGGAGGCCTCCCCTCCAGCCTCCCCCCGGGTGATGGGCCAGGTGATGGCTGAGATCTCTGCCCTAAAGACAGGGCTGAGGTTACCAGCAACTTAGTAATTTCTTTCTTCCCCTGGGCTCTTGGGGTGAGGCAGTGTAGCTCTCTAGAAGGAAAGAGGGTGTCCCCTGACTCTCATAGAGCGGGGACAGGGCCGACCTCTCTCCTGGAGTGTTCACACCTCCTTGTCTCCGCATAAGCCCACCAGGCTGAGGGGATTTATAAAGACAAGACTGTCCCAGGAGGCCCAAGGCCAGGGCTGGGATCCAGGGAGGAGGGGGTGAGATGGAAATCCCTGGGGCAGGAGGAGTGGGATAGCTGGGGTGCAGTTCCACAGGTTCCTCTGATGGGGGACCCCCACCACCTGCAGCTCTTTGATCCTTTCCAATCAAAGGAGACCTCAGGGGTGAGGTCAGAAGGTGAGGTGTTTCCAGGAGTGACATAGCTGTGACACAGACCTCCGGGCACCCAGATCAGCAAAGCTGAAGCCTACAAGCCAAGACCTGGGCCCACCTGGAAGAAGTCGTGATGTCTCCACACTCCATCCATCCACCTATCCATCCGTCCATCCACTTATCTATCCATCCTTGCACCCACCCACCCCATCTGTCATTCACTCATCCATCATCCATCTGTCATGCCCTCATCCATCCACCCATCCTTCATCCATTCATCCATCCATCATCCACTCATCTATCCAGAGTACATTCATAATTCATTCACCTAGCTGTCCATTCAGCCATCCAAGAAAACTTTATTGAGCAAAACTCACCATGCCCTTTCAGAAAGGGGTTTTCAGCCTTTGGGTCCCCAGTCTGTGATTCCCCCACACCCAACCCTCCAGCATCTATTCCCTGATCCAATCTGTGTACATCAAAATCACAGATGCCAAACGGGTTGATGGCACACGCTTGTCTTTCCACCCAGCACTCTAACAGGCTGAGACAGGAGGATTACAAGTTGGAACCGCAGCCTAGGTAACTTAAGGACCTAGCAAGATCCTGTTTCAAAATAAAAAGTAAAACAAGAGCTGAAGATGCAGCTCAGTGTGAAAGCCATGGGTTCAACTCCCAGTACTGGAAAAACTTGCAGACCACCAGTCTCTTCTTCCCAGAGTTGACTGTCTGGGGCAGAGTCTGGGTGGGGCCTATTCCCCTTCTCATGCCCCCAAGGCTGTGTATGGCCCAGCCACAGTGACATTCATCCCCCGGTGGGTCTGGCCTTGGTCCTCACAACCCACCGACAACAATGAATGTTGATTGTGACCTTCACTGTGGCCTAAGGGGCGGGGTGTGTCGGGGGACAGACTGGTTACCCCAGATCTGGAAGGTGGGGCTCAGGACAGGAGGACGGCAGTTCCAGGCCTCGGGGTCCACTCAACGGTCGATGGTTTGCCTGAGTCCTCCAAACTCACCGACAGGTTGAATGTTCCCCCAAACCCTTTGCAGCATCTCAGGGACCTGAAGAGGGGTGCAGCTGGGGGCAGGGACCCAGGCTGGGTGATGGGGACCAGAGAGGGGTTACAGTTCCTTGATTCAGTAAGACAGCAAGCAGTTATGACTTGCCAACTGCATGCCACTACATCTGGGACAAGCAAGAGAGACAGTGACAGGCAGTATTCTGGTATTGGAAGGAACCCCCCCACCTCCTGTGCAGCCGCACCCCCCATCCCCCCACACCCAGTTTAGGAGTCTGAGACTACAGAGTCTAAGGAGGAGAGAGGGAGGAGAGATTTTCCAGAGGCCCCAGGATGTCTGGCAACCGTCCTGCTCTGGCCTTGGGACATGGAGGTACTGGGAGATAAACAAGTCATTTTAATACAATGTAATCCTTTCCTGCAGCCCTGATAAACAAGCTATTTTAATACAATGTAGTGCTTTCTAGGTTTTCACCTGTGCTGGGCAAGGTTGTTTATGAATACCTAGCAACTACCCGGAGAGATCGAGAGATCGTTGGAGAGTCCCCTCTTTGGAGAGTCCCCGATTGGACTGGGAGGACCAGAGAGGCCACCCTGGGTGATGAGGTTAGCCTGACCCTCTGATGTGGTGGGTGCACCACACCGTCCTCCGTGGATTTCAGATTCAGTCCTACTCCAGGGGCTGAGTCCCCACTCCCCATCCACATCCCCAAGTCTTCTGGCTAGCCAGGCCGTGCCAAGGTCTGGGGACTCCTGAAGCCAAGGGTCATATTTCCTGGTGGCAGAGTGAGCGCTTGGATGGCAAAATAATAAAAACCCTAGTCCCTGTCACTGCACCAAAAGGGCACACTGAGCCCCAAAGAAAGCTCCTGGAGTGATCGATCCCAAGCGGATCAGGAACCTCAGGTGTGATGACCTTGGGTTAACCCCACAATGCCTCTCTGCAGCCTGGTGGCACCAACCTGCCCAGCACGGGCTCTTCAAACACCGTAGCCCTGACGTGGCCCTGGAGACGTGCCACCAACCGAGGCCCCTCCCCAGCTTGTGAGCCACCCACTTAGTCCAGTACTGTTCCCAGGACGCTCCCTCCAGTTCCCCCATAGGCTTGCATGGGGGTGGCCCCCAAACTCAACCCCCATAAAACCAGGTGGGGGGGCTATAAGGGAAAAACCACTCTGGTCACATGAGATGGGGGTGCGGGTGTCTTAAGGACACCCCCTCTCCTTTGGGGTGCTGGCTCTCCTCACGGGGTTTTGACTTTGCCCTGTAGAGCGATCAAGGCCCGGCACGCACGAGGTTCACCCACACCTGGGGACGTCAGAGGGCAAAGGGTCTGGCAGGTCAGAAGGCGGGGCGGGGGCTTGGCCGAGGGGCGGAGCTTAGGGCTGAGGGCGGGGCCTGGGCCCAGACTCTGCTTGGGTGGGTGTGGCTTGAGCGAGGGCGGTCCGGGTCCCGCCCAGTCTGCCTGTCTCTTTGTCCGCCTGTGTTGCACAGGCTTCCCGCCCTCCGCATCTGTCTGGGTCTGCCTGTCTCTTTGTCCCCGGGGTCGAAGTCTGAGTCTGACTGTGCCTTCCTGTGACTGATCGGGCTCCCGCGCTGCGCGTGCGCCTGTCTCCTGCTGTTGGAATCAGCTGGGAGCGTCTGGCCCTGCACTCCCGACCTTCCCCGGTACCTGGTGACTGTCGTTGCCTGTCACCCACCCCTCACCCCTTCTCTGAACTCTTTGTGGGGACCTGGGGGGCTCTGGGGGCTCCTGGGCTGGGGTCAGATCCTACCTAGACTCTGCAGTGCCTGGGAGGGAGGTGGGGTTCTGTCTCCTCTCACTCCCACTCGTGGGCCCTGGTGCAGGGCTGAGGCGGCTTTCAGAACCCCACTGGGGACCCCTCACCCCATCCCATGGCAACTGGGAAGGCTGGCCTGCTGCATCTCTTCATACTCAAGTCCCGTACTATCTGTGTGTACCAGAGTGCAGATATCTGTGTGTGTGTGCGCGCACAGCCATGCAACAGCTGGGGACAGGAGATGGGAAGAGTTGTCAGGACTTGGAAGACAAAGAGCCCATTCTAAGGGTGCAGTCACTGGAAGAGCCCCATGGGTGTCTCCACGGGGTCACACTGGTAATGGAGGCTGTGACACCTGTGTGGCCCCATAGGTCCCCACCCTTCCCTCCCAGTCCAGCTCCCAGGCTTCCTTTTCAGCTGTTAGGTCTGTCATGCCGGCCCTCTAACAAGGGGCTCAAGGGGCTTGTCTGGCCCATCGAGTCTTGGGTGGCTGTGGGCTGGGAGCCGCAACTTCCTTCCCCGCCCATCAGGTCTGAGGGCAGGGCTGGAGGGGGTGAGGAGGATTCTGCTTCTCATGGGTGGAAGCTGGGGGCCATGAAGGACCTGGGTTAAAGGGAAATCCAACCAGGCAGTGTCTCACTGCTGTAACCCTAGCACTCTGGGAAGCTGAGGCAGGAGGACTCCCAAGTTCCAGTCCAGCCTGGGCAACTTAGTGACTTAGCAAGACGCTGTCTCACAAAAAAAGATTAAAAAGGGCTGGAGGGCCAGGGATTTAGCTCAGTGGTTTCACCACCTGCTGCACAAGTGCAAGGACCTGAGTTCGATCCCTGGTACAAAAAAGGGGGGGGGGGCTGGAGATGTACCTTAGTGTGAAGGCCCTAGGTTCAATCCCCAGTACCAGAAAAAAAAAGTGGTGAGATCTGGACCCTTCCCCTGAGGCTCCTGGTGCAGGGTGATCCTAGCTCCAGATCAAGCTGGGCTCCATCTGCCTGTGCATGTATCAGTGGGGAACTCTGTCTGAGGTGCTCTGCTGGGGTATTTGGGATTTTGTGGGTGTCTGCCAGTGCAGGTGGGTGTACTCTATAGTAGGTGGCTGTCTCTCTGCCAGGTGTGTGTGTGGATGTGTGCATGTGGGCTTCTGTTTGTGTGTGCATGTCAGTGTGCTGTGGGTGTCTGTCAGGCTAATTGTGTGTAATCGCAGGTTGATGTGTGAGCCAGCGTAGTAGATGTCTGGCATCTATTGTTGTCACTGTGTTTGACAGTAATCTGTGTGTCAGCCATGGATGGTGTTGCTCTGGTCCTACTCCCCACTAAAATGTCAGCTCTGAGGAGCCTGGCTTTTGCCATCATTCACAGCTCTATTCCTAGTGTTAAAACTGCCTGGCACTGGGGCCAGGATGTATCTCAGTGGTGCCGTGCCTGCCTGGCAAGTGAAAGGTCCTGAGTTCAATTCCCAGAACCAGAAAAAAAAAATGCCTGGCACAGAGCAGATGCAGAATAAACAAGTATTCTACTCAGAAGGCTGAGACAAGGGGCCGGGGATTTAGCTCAGTGGTTTCGCCGCCTGCTGTGCAAGCGCAAGGACCCAAGTTTGATCCCCGGCACCAAAAAAAAAAAAGGCTGAGCCAGGAGGATCACCAAGATGGAGGTCATCCTGGGCAATGTAACAACTTAGCAAGACTCTGTCTCAAAATAATACAAAGGGCTGGCGATGTAGCTCAGTGGTAGAGCACTTGCCTAGCACGTGCAAGGGCCTCCGTTCCAGCCCCAGTACTGCCAAAAAAAAAAAAAAGTATTGTGCTGTGGCTAGCTAGGTGACAAATCTATATCCAGGTGCTGCTTCCCTGAGGGGAACACATGCCAGTGTGCCCGTGGTATGTCTGTGTGCATGCCAGTACTGCCATAGGGTCCAAGTGTCTGGATGCAGTCAAATGTTAGGGTAGGTGCCCACAGGTGTAGGCCCCTGAGGGGTTCCTTTATGGGTGACAGTGTCACTGTGGATTCTGGGAGTCCACTGTACCGTGGACAGCTATTAGAGTGTTCTGCTTTGTGTTCCTGGGGGCTTCGTATGTGTGTATGTCAAGATCCCAGTGACTGCTGGGCATGGAGGCACACACCTGGAATCCCAGCACTGGGGAGGCTGAGGCAGGAAGACTGCTGGGAGTTCAAGGCCAGTCTGGTGAGACCCTATCTCCAAAACAGAAACAAAGAGGATCCCAGTGACCTGCTGTCACATGCTGGCATCTCTGTAGGCCTGAGGGGGAGGAGATGTCCTTGCTTTTGAAGGCACATGAATGTGTCTGTGTGTGTCTGAGTTGTGTGGATGATGGTGTCCCTGTGTACCTGTGTTGGCACCTTAGAGGTCTGTAGTTGTCATTGTTACTCTGGGCGATAGTATGTGGGTGACCATATGACTGCGGGCATCCAAGTGTCTGAGTTCTCTGCTCAAGGCTGCCCCACACTGTGCTGCTATGGGTGGAGGCCGCCTTTTGCAGTGTGGCAGTATTTTTAGGGCGTTGTGAGCCTGGACATCCCAGCCCTTGTAAGTGATGTGTGTGCCCACGTGGCCATGTCACTGTGGGTGACCATGTGTGCACGTGTGTGTATCAGCCCTCCTTGGGGTGACAGAAGAATTCATAGGGACAGTATGTGCCTGTGTAGAGTGTGTAGCTCTGGGGGGTCTTCTCTCTGACTGGAGCTTTGCAAGTGAATCTGTGAGTAGCGGGGGATGGGTAGGCAAGGAGATGGGGGCCAGAAGCGGGGCTTATTCCTCGGCCCAGTAACCAATGCGGTGTCCTCCCCCCCAGCGCCCGCTCCAGGGCGAGGTCCCTGTGGAAGGCGCCTAGTCGCTGGAAAAGGGTTTCTAAGGGGTGCCCTGGCCCATTTTTCCTTTTCAGGGCCAGTTTTGGAGGGCGGGCAGCTGTTCACAAAGCCTCAGGTTCGGTCCTACCCTGCAGTAGTCGCCTTAGTGACAGCCTGGGGACAGCCAGGCCCGAGCGCCGTGAACTTGGCTGGGGGCGCGCGCGCGGGCCGGGCCTCTCCCCGCCCTGCGCCCCCAGAACAAAGCACGCGGCCGCCCGAGCTGGGGGGCCTGGAGTCGGGGTCGGGAGTCCCGGGCTCCGCTGCGCCCACGACTCCGTCCCCAAGCGTGCCCCGCGGGCCGCTCCAGCCGCCTGTTCTCGGAGGGCAGGCTGGGGACCCGGAGGCCTGGTCGCTCGGAGAGCCCGGTCCCCCCGCGGTCCCCTCCTTCCCGTCCCCTCCCCGGGCCGCAACAATGGGGGGCGGGGCGCGGGCCGAGCAGGTGCGCGGGGGACCCCGCCCCGCCCGTCCGCCCCCGGCCCCGCTCACCTCGCCGCCCCGCGCGCGGCTCCCGCTCCTCTCCACGCCGCGCCCGGAAAAGCCCCGAGCGGCGCCGGCGCGGAAACTGCATCTCGGCGGCTCCGGGGCGCGGGCGGGGCGGGCTCAGCGCCGGCTCGGACCCGGGCGCGGCGGCTCCCGCCTGTCTCGGATCCGCCGCGCCCGCTCCCCCCGCCCGTTGGTCGTGCACTCCCCGGCCTGCAGCCCCGCGCCCCGGACGCACGCGGGAACACCTGCGGGACACGGGGGACAAGGGCGCGGGCGGGGACCCAGACGCACGCGCGCGGAGGACGGGGGTGCAGGGGCTCTGAGACGCCACCCGTGGGGCGGGGGCGCGGCGGGACATGCGGGCCCTGGGCGCCAGCCACTCGCGGAGAGATGCCTGGGAGGCCCAGGGACAGGAGGGATCTGCACAACTGGAGCCCAGGGGCGCAGACACAAGTCACAGTGACGGGGCACGGCCCGACGCACAGAGTTCACAGCCACACAAACGCACACGGAGCCACCCCAGGCCCACACTGGCCAGAAGCAAAGGATTAGGTTCACAGAACTGCCCCAAAGTCCCCGGAGGGTCCCAAGAGCACCAGGGGGACCCTGGGACCAGTGGACATAGGCCCGACACAGGATGTGGGGGCTCTCAGAATCCTCCAGAGATGCACACCCAGACCCCCAGGCACCCACCCACCCCCAGACCTGGGACAGGCCTGGCTGCAAGAGGGAACCCACCAGTCCCCCCTTCTCCCCCTCTCCAGCCTCATAGGGGATGGAGAGAACGCGTAAGTTCCGCTCAGTCCCAGGCTCTGCCTCTCATGGAGGCATAGTCTTGCCCTACCTGGCCCTAAGTCTCCCCTCCCTTTAGCCCCTCCTGCCTCAGTTTCTCCCCACTTCTGACCTCCCAATTAGAAAGCTGAGCTCTAGCTGGCCCAGAGAGATGGTTGTTCCCAGGTGCCAAGAAATTAGTGGGATCCAGTCTTGCTCCATCCTTAGCACCCCCGAACAGGATGAGTCCTTGGGTTGGGGTGAGGGGCACACATACAAGCAAAGAGGGCACTATATAACTCAGGCTGGCCTTGAACTCGCAGGGATCCTCCTGCCTCACCCTCCCGAATGCTGGGTGACAGCATGCAACACCACACCAGGCTGTTGATGTCCCTCTTTCATCCTGTCTCCAGTGCTAACTAGAAAAGGAGAGGCTCTGGAATACATGAGATTCATTCTCATCCACAGACACATAAAAGCCTCATTTTCCATTCTATTTGGGTGCAAGGTAGCCAGCCCCCTCATCTTTCTTTTGGATTCTTTCCTAGTGCCAGGAAGATTGACATTGTCTCAGCCTTTCCCAGAGAGCCAGTCAAGGGAATCTTGTCCTTAGTACGGACCGGACCAGAGAGGGCCAGCGTCTAGCCCAGGGTGGCACAGCCAGGCAGCTTCATAGCTGGCTTTTGCCAGGCCTTTCGGCTCTCTGACCATCTGAGGCCTCGCTTGCCTGCAGGTGCCTATAGCCACCAGTAGGGAGCAGCAGAGGCCCGAGCCCTCCCGTCGGGGACCGGGTTGGGCTCCCCAATACACCCCCTAGGTGGGTCTGCCACGCCTGTACGAGAGGCCCCACCAGGCAAGAGTCCGAATACCGCCCCCTAGCGCTCGTCCCGCAGCGCCCTGCCCGCCGGTCACTTCGCGTCTCGCTCTAGTCCTTAGTGGTGCAGGGCGGCAGCCCTGCTTTCTTGAGCCGGGCCATCTTGGGAAAGCGGGGTCCTGTCCCCTGCCCCGGTGGCCCGTCCACCCACAGACCCTCACGCCACCTTCTCTGAGCGACCTCGGAGCCCGCCTGCCCAGGATGGGAGCAGCGTGGGGAAGTCCCAGCGCCGGCCTCCTGGTTCCTCGGGGCGTGGGAACTGCCCCCCCACTCCCCGGCCTGGGGCCACTGCCAGTGCTGACTCATGAGGCTGTGACTCATAGCCTCCTCCTGGTCCTCTCCCTGGAGACTTCCCGCCCCAGCCACCGGGGTACCCCAATGTGAGCAGCTGTGTCAGCGCAGAGCCTGTCACCAGAGTTCCCCAAGGCTGCAGCTACTGGACACTAGGAGGGCTGGTTAAGGTCTTGGGTGGTGCCCATGTCTCCCCACGTGTACTTGTCGCTCGTGCTCCTCGGGACCAGCCAGGAGAGCCAGGCATGGTAGCACACGCCTGTCATCCCAGCACTTGGGAGGCTGTGGTAGGAGGAACTTTGTGAGTCTCAGGCCGGCCTGGGCTCTCAGCTCGTTCCCTTCATGACAGAGCAGCGCTAGTCTTTCTGCCCATCTTCTCTGCCTCCTGAAATGCCAGCTGCAGCCCGGCTCGGTGGATGCCTGTGATTCCAGCGCTCTGGGAGGCTGAGGCAGAAAGATTCCAAGCTCAAGGGCAACCTGGGCAATTTAGCAAGATCCTGTCAAAGAATCTCAAAGTAAAATACAAAAAGGGCTAGAGGTGGGGCTAGGGATTTAGCTGAGTGATTACCTGCCTGCCTCGAAAGCCCAAGGTCCTCAGTTTGATCCCTGGTACAAAAAAAAAAGGGCTAGGGGTAGCTCAGGGGAAAGGCCCTGGGTCCAGTTCCCCAGGGGAAGGAAAAAAGAGACAGCTCCTGCCATCCGTTCCATCCTGAGGGCCTCCCTCAAGGCCGGCTGGTCCTGTCTCCTGGAGAAGTCCCGTCCTCCTGGGCCTTCCTACTCCCAGCAGTCTGTTCTCCTTGCAGCCGCCAGAGGGCAGCTGTGAGCCCGAAGTCCTTTTCCTTCTCTGCCCAGAAGCATTAGTTGTTTCTACTTGTTTCTCTTCTGCATTCCCCCGTGTCCTGTTCTCCCCACTGGAAACCTTATGTGACCTTCTGCCCTGTCCCCTTCCTGCCCTCCCCTGCTCTGTTCCTCTCCGTTCCTCCCTCTGCTCCTCACACCCAGCCAGCATAGTCCAGCCCCAGGGCCTTTGCACGACTGCCATTCCAGAAGGGACTTCTCCCCACAAGTGCCTAGGGTTCCAAGGTCACTGTCACCGTGACAGCACCCTGGGGCCTTTCTTTCCAATTGCTGGCTTCTCCTTACTTTCTCCTGCTGTGTTTTCCCCCAAAGCCTTGTCACCTTTGAATACACTGGATGTTATGCCATTCTTTGTCTCCTCGACTCAGGTGTCAAATCCAGGACAGAACTTTCTTTTCTTTCTTCCTCCCTCCCGCTTCCCTACCCCACCCCTCCTCGTCCATCCTCCTCCCCCTCCTTCATTTGTACTGGAGATTTAGGGATTGAATCTAGGCCCTTTGCACTGAACTGCATCCCCAGCCCTTTGAGAGAGGGTCTCACTAAGTCTACACATTGCCTGGGCTGGGCTTGAGCCTGGGATCCTCCTGCCTCAGCCTCCCAGAGTCCTGGGATTATAGGCGAGCTCCACTGCCCCCGGTTTGGGACCAGAACTGTAGTTTTCATTACTGCTGGGACACCTGGAACACAGCAGATGTGACGCCTGCCTGCTGCCATCTGCTGGGGGTGGGGTGGGGGACAGTCATGGAGCTGGTGGGTTACACGACAGGTTTCAGCACTGAGAGCCAAAAATGGGGGGGTTCAGGAGAGGGACAGGGCCCAGCCTGGAGGATTGGGAGCAACCTGAGAGGGCTTCTTAAGGAGGGGAGGTTATGCTACCCCTTGATAGCCAGTGAGGAGTTTGAATTTAAAGTAAAATGAAGCCAGGCATGGTAGCGAATACCTGTAATCCCAGCATTCAGAAGGCTGAGGCAGGAGGGTCACTGTGAGTTTGAAGCTAGCCTGGGCTACATAGTGAGTTCAAGGCCAGCCTGAGCTACATAGCAAGACCTTGTCTCCAAAAAACCAAAAATAAAAATAAAGTAAAATGAGAAGGCATCTTTTTAGGAAGCTGAGGCAGGAAGATTGAAGGTTCAAGCTTGGCCTGGGTAACTTAGGGAGACACTGTCTCATAATAAAAACAGACTGAGGATGTAGCTCATTGTGAAGTACCTGGGTTCAACCCCTAGTACTACAATGAATAAATGAAGTTCCACTTTTTCCTTTTCTTTTCATGTGGCCCCTAAACTTCTGGTGAGTCACACAGTGCCCACATGTGTGCCCAGCATGTTTCTTAGACACTGCTTCTGCCACCATCCCTCCCATTACGCCTCAAGTGGCCTCTGGATCATACCACGACACCAGCAGCCACGTTAGGTCCCCTTTCTCAGCAGTTGCTGTCCCCAACCTCTCTGTAGAATCTGTCACCTTTGTACATTTCCCCTCGGCTGAAGGATGCCACATCCTACTGCCTTCTCTCTTCCTCAGTTATTTGTGAGATAAATTCCACCTGTCTTCCCTGGGGATGTCATGTTGTGGTTGTTGTCTTTTTTGTTTGTTTTGTTTCGTTGTTTTGAGACAGGGTCTCACATGTGTAGCTCGGGCTGGCACTGACTTCAGAACAATCCTCCTGGCTCAGCCTCCCAGGTCCTGAGATTACAGGTGTGTGCCGCCACACTTGGCTCAGTGTGTGAATTATATCTCAATAAAGATTTTATTTTAAAATAGTTCATTTAATGGAGTACTACTCTGCTATAAAGGATAAACTTGAGGCATTCATAGGTAAATGGACACACCTTGAAACCATAACGTTAAGTGAAATAAATCAGACATGCAAGCTTCAATACTGCAGGTTTCTCTTATATGAGAAACCTAAAGTATAAATAATGAGCAGACTAGGGCCAGGGATTTAGCTCAGTGGTTCCAGGACCTGCCTTGCAAGCACAAGGACCCGAGTTCGATCTCTGGTACAAAAAAAAAAAAAAAAATGAGCAGAATAAAAGGTAATAGGAAGTAGGGAGATCTTTTTCAAATGGGAAGGGGAACAAGAGACAGAGTGGGGGAGGAAGGGAAGGGAAAGGGATGAAAAGAAGAGAAGAATGAAAATAGAGTTTTTGCAAAGGGAAGGGAACAAGAGATGAGGGAACAGGGAGAGAGGAGCTGAAAAAAGAATTGAGCCAGGGATTTAGCTTAGTGGTTCTAGTGCCTGCCACAAAAGCGCAAGGTCCCAAGTTCGATCCCCAGTACCACAAAAACAAACAAACAAACAAACAAAAAAAACGCTGCACTTTTGGCTGGGGATTTAGCCCAGTGGTTCCGTCGCCTGCCTCACAAGCGCAAGGACCGGAGTTCGATCCCCAGTACCAAAAGAAAAAAGAATCGAGATGTTATGCACACATTACCAACTCCCCACAAGGGACAAAATCACTATGTACTATAAACATGCACTAATAAACAATTTAATCTTTACCAGTTGTGGTGATGCACACCTGTAATCTCAGCTCTCTGAGAGGCTGAGGCAGGAGGATCCCACATTTGAGCCCAGCCTGGGTAATTGAACAACACAGACAGACCCTGTCTCAAAATAAAAAACAAAAAGGGCCAGGGTGCAGCTCAGTGAGAAGGCCTGGGTACATGCAGTCCTCAGTGCTACAAAGAGTAAAGAAATAGTTTCATCTTGATTACTAATTTTTCAGGGCTGGGCATTTAGCTCAGTGGTTCTGGCACCTGCCTCAAAAGAGCAAGGTCCCGAAAAAGAATAGATTGATTACTGACTTTCTGAGTGTCCCTTCGATTTTTCGACCTTACGGATGTGCCCAGCTCTCCCCTTCTGGGTTCTGACCCCGCCCCAAACTGAGGAGGCCACGGGGAGGGGTCCCAGATCTGGGGTGCACTCCAGCACCTTTTCTTCCTGCCCGCTGTCCTGCGCTCTGAAGGAGGCCTCTTTCTACAATGTCTCCGGGGTGGCCTGACTCAGTTTGCCCGCGTGTGCCTGTGACCCCCACCAGTGCCCCATTGACTCTGCTGGCCTGGAGCCCCCTCCCGGGGTACGCAGGGATGTGGAGGGCGGCTTTTCACAGACGTGGCGGAAACAGGCTGGCGCCTGCAGGCCCAGACCAGGCTCCGGGGAACCCGGGGGCCTCGGTGCCCGGCCCACCCCAGCGGGCGGCGGGAGGGAGGGGGAGGGGCGCGCAGCTCAAAGCGCCTTTGTGGAGCTGCAAGGACGCGGGGGATCCGCCCAGCGTGACTCACGGCTCATTGCTGGGCGGTGACTCACGCAGGCCCCGCCGGGCAGCAGGTGCCGCCTGCCTCAGCCTCCAAGTGGGGGCCTCCGCGGCCACCCCGTGCCACCCACCCCAGGGCCGCGGCCCTCACCCTTCTTTGGGGTTGCCCATATGCGGTTCTTCCACAGGGCAGCAGACAGGGGCGCTGAGGTGGCTGGCCTCCGGCCTCTCCCTCTGGATGCCTAGAATCCCTGTTTGCCTGTTTTTGCTATGTCCCCTTAACAGACGGGGCAACCAAGGCTTGGGGAGATTGCAGGGTTAGCACAAAGGCGAGGTAGCGCAAACCTGTCATCCCAGCACTCTGGGAGGCTGAGGCAGGAGAATCGCAAGTTCATGTCCAACCTGGGCAACTTAGGAACTTAGCAAGACTGTGGCTCAAAATTTAAAAATAAAAAAAGAAGGTCGGGACGTAGCTCAGTGTGAAGACCTGGGTTCAAAAACAAAAACACATACACACGCACACACACACATACACAAAACAAAAACAAAAAAGAGACCTTAAGTGGCACTGAGTCCTAATGCCAGCTGCCCTTGTATTCACCAGTAGGGAGTGCCTGCAACCTGCAAAGACGCTTCCATTGACTGCTGGGTAAACTGAGGCACGAACTCGGAAGCCCAGACCAAGAGGGAGTAGCCGGGATTCCCAGGGCACCCGACACGGGCCCGACTCGCCGCTTCCCCAAGCCCCGTGGGGGTGGGATGGGGTGGGGTAGGTGGGGGTGGGGCGCTCGGCCTCCAGCCAGCCGCCAGCGCCGCCCGCCTGCCGTCACGCCGCGCTGAGTCACTGACGCTCCGCCCCCGTCAACAAACAGCGCGTTACCTGGCTACGGGCAGCGCTGCCTCGGACAAGGGTTCGAGTCCCCCGCCAGGCTGAGCGGAGTCCCCAGACTAGGGATTCAAGTCTATGCCATTTCCCTAGATGGATTTGGGGAGCAGCCTGGGGCTGTAATAGGGGGTCAGGAGGGCTGGATGTCGTGGTTACGGTGACTTTTGGCTTTTTGCTGTGTGGTCTGGGCCCCTCCCCCCAAGTAGCTAACACTTAATGAGTAAGTCTGTCTATGTTCCAAACCCTGTTCTCGCACCTGTGTATCTTATGTCATGGATTTTGTGTTTGCCAGAGCCCTCGAATGGTTCCCAGGTCAGGTAACTGAGTCACAGAATGTCAACTTCCTCTGCCAGAGGAGGCCAAGTCCGGGGTAGGGTGACACGGATGCCCAAGTCCCTCTCTAAGGGCGCAACCCCCTCCTGGTGGCAGTCAGATTTGAGAGGTCTCTTCCCAGAGGGGGCACGCATGCCAAGCCCATGCTGGAGCTTGGGTGGGAAGGCCTGGGGGCCTGGGGCTCCTTGGGGCTATGCCCTCCAGAGCTGTGCCAACCCCTTCCTGACTGCCGTGCCCCTGAGGTCCCCAAGGGCCAGGACCTCCTCTCACTCGGGATGTCCCAGCACCCCCTAATGGTCCCCTCACCTGGTATCCCTGTGCTGCACTAGAGTGTCTGCCTCTGGAATGTTTAAGAAATACAACCAGGGTGTGGGAGGAGTCTGAAGCAGGAGGATCTCCACGAGTTTGAGAACAGCGTTGGCTATGTAGTTCCAGGCCAGCCTGAGCTACATAGTGAGGTGAACAAAATTCCAAAAGGCAAAAGAAGAAGAAAAGAAATCAAATGTTCAGGTGCTCAGGTGCCGCTCACTGATACAGTGCCTATGTAGCCTGCTGGAAGACTGAGGTTCCATCCACAGCAACATCCCCCAAAAGTTCAATTTACTCAAATTATGAAATCAATGCCTCAAATGCAGGAGGTAAGAGGTGTCCTGGGTTCCTGAAGAGTAAAACGCAGAGGGCACAGTGGGGAGGTGTGAAAGGATTCTTGGAGAATGCTGAGTCCGATTGTAGTGACCCACACTTGTAATCTCAGCATTTTGGGAGGCTGAGGCAGGAGGATCTCAAGTTCAGGATCCCAGCCTGGGAAACTTAGTGACTTAGGGACACTCTATCTGGGCACACATATATATGTAAAAATAAAATTTTAAAAAGGACTGAGCATGAATCCTGTTACCAGAAAAAATCTGAAAAAAATAAAAAGGATTCTGGAAGGACAGTCAGGAGTTTGCAAGGCAAAAGTGAGCATAAAGAAGCAGAAGCAGGTGGGAGGATACCCCCTTCAGAGACTACGGATGGGCAGAAGGGCCAAGGTGTGATCCTGGCAGTGTGGCTGGTGGAGTGTATTCAGGCCAGAGGATGGGGGAATGGGGATATGGTTGGCAGATTTAACCACAACAAAAAAAAGGCCATCCAGATACATTTAAATTTGAGATGCAGAACAAGTAAACTTTTTTAGTAAGAGAATTTTAAAATTATCATTATGTTCCAGATATTGCATGAGACTCATTTATACTTTTAAAAAGATCTGTTGTGTATCTGAAGTAAAATGGAACTTGTTCTGTTTTTTTGTTTGTTTTTGGGTTTTTTGAGACAGGATCTCACTATGTAGCCTAGGCTGGATTCAAACTTGAGGCAATCCTCCTGCCTCAGCCTCCTGAGTGCTAGGATTAAAGGCATGCACTACCATGCCCAACTTGGTTCTGTATTTAATGTGGTAGCTGCACTTGGAGGGATTCTCAGGGGTTCCCTGGGATGGAAAAGGATAAAAATGGAGCAAGTACATTTTTCCTTTGTTTTTGGTAGTGCTGGGGATGGAGTCCAGGGCCTTGCATGAGCTAAGCAAGTACTCACCACTGAGGTGAGACCCCAGACTGAGCAGATGTGCTTTGAAGTGGGTACTACTTATCATTTTCCATTTTACAGATAGATAAACTGAGGAGGCTTTTGGGGAACTTGTCTAAATGTTAAGTGCGTGACTGTGCATTGGAACCTGGCCTGCCAGCAGTCCGAGCTGCAGCTCCTCTTCCCGGGGGTGCAGCTGGGACCCTATGGTGTCGCCTCCCGTGCTCCTAGTGAGCTCTCCCTATACCATGGCTTGAGCTCACGCCTCCCCTTCTCCTGGCCCTGCCTGGCCGAGGCTCCGCGTCTACGGCAGCGGGTATGGGGGGGGGGGGAGCGGGTTATTTTTACCCCGCTCCAGGCCGCCAGGCGACAGGAAGTGCGAGGCCGCCAGATGTGGGAGTCCGGCAGCTGGGAGGCGCCGCAGCTGGGCCGGGGGCGGGGCGGGGCGAGCGAGCTGGGCTCTGGGGTCCCCCTCTGCTCCCTCCAAGGACACCTTGCCCACCTCCCAGCTCAGGGTGGCCTCGCTGTCCCTATCTGTGTCCCCGCTCCCTCGGGGCTTCAGGGTTCTCGGGTATTAGGCCGGAAAGGGCGAGCCTGGGGGACCCCCCGGGTCCTCGCAAAGTTGGGGTGAAGGACGAAGACAGCCCGGCTGCCCCACCTGCACCGCCATTGTTTACCCGGCGGCTGAGTCCTAGGAAACTTAAGCCGCCCGCGTTAATTTTATTTGGGAACTTCGACCGGTTTCCACAGCAACCCCCAGTGACGTCAGAGGGGCTGGGGCCCGAAATTCCCGGCAAAAGGGGGGGGGATAGGATGAAGAGGGGAGACCCCCAGAAGGGGTTCTCCTTAACCCTCCACATGCCAGGCCCAGGCCGCAGAGGGCAGGCCCCTGGGACACTTTTGGGACGGCCCCTGTCCCAGCTCTGGAGAGGTGCCAGGTTAGGGTGGCCGGCCAGGCCTTGATGTCATCTGTGCTGGCTGAGTCAGGCCCAGGGTGGGGGCTGGGCCAGGCTGGGGGGGGGGGCGCTGTTCCTGTGCCCCTAGTGACCCTGGGTCCGGTCTTTGGGATGTGAGGTGCCTGGCTGGGGTTCCCCCCAGAGCCCCGGTCCCTTCCAGCCCTCTGAACCCTAGGTAGGAGGCAAAGTCTTGGCCATGGCTCTGGACACTGGTTTGTGGCAGCTGGATGGCCACCATCATGTCCTTCCCCGGATGTGGGCAGTGGCAGTGCCTGGCGAGGGGGTAGGGACTCAGGGATCCTGTACAGCCCACAACACAGCCAGTTGCCAGGGTGACGGGAGGCAGGGGGCCCTGCCTAGGACAGCGCCAGCCGCCAGCCGCCAGCCAGCCGGGGATGGGTGGGGCGGGGCCACCCTGACCACAGTGACGTGGGACTTCCTCGGCAGGCCTGTTTGATGTCTCTGTGTGCAGCGTTGCCATGGGGCCAGGCAGGCGCCCTGCGTGTGAGCCAGGGTGCCCTGTGGGGCCGCCGCCTTGGCAGGATCCCTTACCTGGTCCCCCACACACCTGGTCTGGCTGGCGTGTGTGCCTGATCTGCCTCTGAAGTGCATTTTGGAGACTTGCAACCATGGCCAACAGAGCTATGTTACAGATAAAGAAACTGATGCTCACAGAGGTGGGAGCACTTGGCCAGAGACATCCAGCCTGAGAGTTGGGGAGCAAGAGTGGAAACTTCAGTTTTCCTCCACTCCACACCCATCTCCTGACCCTCATCAAACTGGGCTTTGCACTGTATCTCAAATAGTGTACACATGTGCCCCAGGGCCTTTGCACTGGCTGTTCTGGATACCTCCTGGATACCTGTTCCTCCCTTGCCTGCATTTGTTCCACCTAACCCCAACCCTAGCTCTCCCATCCCCCCATTTCCCCAGCCTTTAGCTTCCAACACACTATATATTTTATACTCATGTAACTGCTGACCATGTGCATCCCCCCCCCCCGCAGATGTTCACCCCAGGAGTTTCTTTCTTGTCCCCTGTGTGTTCCAAGTGCCCAGAACCGCACATAGCACACAGCAGGTACTCAGTGGACATCAGTAGAATCAACAAATAGGTGTGCACGTGCCTATGTGTGCCCTGTGCCACTTGGCCACTTGACCTGGACTTACCCTGGCCCTGGCTCCTCCCCCTTTCCCTGATAGGACACAAAAATCAATAGGCCACTTTGGCAAGCTCTGAGCTGGGTGGCTGTGGTCCCCGGGGAGCTGCAGCTGGGGCCTTGTGGGGGCAAATGTGAGGGCAAATGTGAGGGGATCCAAAGGGCTGGGGGCTCTGGGAGTCCCCACAAGCTGGTGCTGGGGGAGGGTTCCAGAGGGCCAGGGTAGGGCACCTGAGGGGAGAGACTCATGCAGGACATATGTCATTATAACTTGATCACTTTCAGCCAGGCACAGTGGTGCATGCCTGTCATCCCAGCATGCAGAAGGCTGAAGGAGAGGACTGCCTCAAGTTCGAGGCCAGCCTGGGCTACACAAGGAGACCATGTCTCCCTCTCTCTCTCTCTCTCTCTCACACACACACACACACACACACAGAGTCACCTTCCACTTCTGGGTGACCAATGTTTATTTTTGCTGTATTCCTGTGTGGGTCCTCAGGAGAATCCCAGACTCACCCCAGAAACTCCATCCTCAGGAGGCCAACTTCCCACCTTCCGGCCCTGCCCAGAGCTGGGGAATTCTGTGCCACCCCAAATCCTCTTCCCAGGGGCCCCATGGGCGGAAGGCTCTGCCCCAACCTGCCGAATCCTGCAGCCCCGGCCAGCCTCCACCTCGGGCCCCGGGGAAGAAAGCTGGGGAGCCCCCAGGCCTAGGCCCCACAATGGCAGGTGGGGGTGGCTTTTGCAGGAAGACCCCACATGGGAGAGACAAAAGGGGGACCCTGGAGGAATTCTGAGAAGTGAGGTGACACAGAGGTGTCCAACCTGTCCCTCCAGTCCAGGTCCCTGCCCGGGCTTGCTGCCGAGCCACCCCCTCCCCAGCATCCTTGGGAAGGGCGGGGACCCTGGTTGCTCGAGGTGGGTGCCCAGGCCGGCGTTCGGGAAATGCGGGGGGTGGGGGGTGGGAACTCTCCCCACCTCAGTGCCCACCTAGCTCTGGATAGGGCCCTGCCGATTCCCCGTGGTACGATGCGCGGCCAGGTTGGTGGCCGGGGGTGTACCCGCCTTCGTGTCTTAGGAGGACAGAGTGGCAGCCGCTCGGGCCCAAGGAGCTGCTGGGCGCAGGGGGCACCCCGCCTGCCTGCCGCTGCTGTATGGAGTCCTGTTCCCGGCCCCCCACCTGGGCACAGGGCCAGGCCCCGAGGCAGGGCCTCGTCCTGGGAACAATGGCTCCGTGTTCCTCGTGGAGGGGAGGCCGGAGAATGAGGCAGAGGCAGGCGCACAGGGAAGGAAGGAAGGACTGCGCTCCCCAGGGGTACAGGGTGCTGGGATTTTCCTAGAGCTCCTGGGTAGGTGGATGGCAGGAAGCCTGGAGAGGGCAGAGCACCCGGGCCTAGGTATCCCGGGCAGGGAGGCAAAGTCTCCGGGACAGCAGGCGAAGGCTGGGCGGGATAAGAGGAGGGACTTCCTAAGCTGGCGTGGCGTGGGCGGAGGATCCCGGGACACAGACCCACGCGGATTGCGGATCACGGATCCGGACAAGGAGGGAGAAGTTGGGCCTAAACCGGCGAGCAGGCCGAGCTGGGGAACGGGCTGTGTGTGTGTGTATGTGCGTGTGTGTGTGTGTGTGTGTGTGTGTGTGTGCGCGCGCGCGCGCGGTGACGCCCCTCCCCGCCCCCCCGCCCCGCCCCCGGCGCCGCGAGGTTTTAAAGCCCGGGCCCTGCGGCCCGCAGCAAGTGGGGTGAGCGCCGCGTGCGTTTCGGGAGCCGGCCTGCTCCCTTCCCCCTTGGTAAGTCGAGCGCGGACCTGAGAGGGGGCCGGGGGACCCGGGGGTCTGCGCGCAGCGGCAGCGGCAACTTTTCCGCGCTGGACTCGCGGGCGGAGTGGGGACGCGCCTGGAGGGGTCCCCAACTCTTGGCAACGAGGGCGGCGCGGCGGGGAGTTGGGGGAAAGCCGGGAAGGGGCTTCTGGGGTGGTAGCGACAGAGTCCTGGGGCGCTACCTGCGGATGAGGGAAGGGCGGCCTGGCTCTGAACCATCCCCTCAGGCCCGCCCCAGGAGACCTATTGGGACTTGCTGGGAAGCGCAAAGAGAGAGGGTCCCTGCCTGCCTTGGAGTTTGGCTAGCTATGCACAGGGGTCCCACTGGGCCCCTATCTGGCTTTGGGCTAGAAGCACGGGGAAGGGACTCCCGGAGTTCTCTGGATGAGAGGGAAGTGGTGTCACTTGCAAGTTCTTGACAAGTTGGGGTGAGTGGAGGGAGACGGTTTCCTGTGGGTGGGGGCGATCTGGTGGGCCCTGGTGCAGCTGGGGTTCAGGGTGTCTCTGCCTCCTGGATGCGCCTGGCTCCCTCTAGGAGCAGCTCATGCAATGTTGGTAGGAAGGGGCCAGGTTTGGGGGTCTCCTGGAGGGCTGACTCTCTAGCCCTGTCAGCTCTGGGGACCCCATGCCCTTGCACTACAGGAGGTGGGTAAAATGACCTGGCTGAACCCCAGCTTCTCTGTGCCTGCCCCAGAGAGACTTCTGGTTCCAGCTTTGCTTGGATGTCCCAAGCCCCATCCCTGACCTTCCTGCCCAGCTCGGTTGGGGCCCAGGCCCAGGGCCTCCTGAATGCCTGGGAGGTGCCCTTGGCTGGCTGTCTCCTGTCCCCTTCCCAGCCCCCACCAGCTGCCCGCCGGTGACAGGGTGGTCTCATGTCCTTGGCAGTCTTGTCTGGGCCAGCCCAAGCTGGAAGGCAGTGCCCAACAGGTGCCTGGCTCAGAGGCGAGGTGATGTGGGACACGCCCTGTCCGCTCGCCCACATGCCCTGCTGGGCCAGCATGGGCACATGTGTTCCTGCACGGCCGTCCTGGGAAGGCACGGGCCCTGGGTCTGATGCCAGCTTGTCCTGCGCTTGCAGGGTTCCCTCTGGGAGCTCCCTCAAGACCCCAGCTAGTAGCAGATCTTGCCCACGGTCCTGGAGGGGCCCTAAAATATCTGCTGGCTGGGCCCCGGGCTGGCACGCAGAGTCCATGCGTGACAGGGCGTGTCCAGGGGTCGGGCCTGTCTGTGCTGGCCCAGCCTCTGTGTCTCCAATTCCTGCTTGCAGGGGAGAGAGCAAAGATGGATGTTCAGGGGTTCTCCCACGGACCCCACAAACATGCCACACCCTGCCTGATCGCAAGTGGGGCCCAGATGTTCAGATATTGTGTGTGGGCTGCAGCTTTGGGGCAGGTGCTGTGTATATGCATTCCTGGGGTGACAGTGCCAGTGCAAACCCTGGGGTAACCTGACTGCTCCCGAGGTCCATGTGGGGCTTATCCATCTTCAGGAGCTTTTTGAAATCTGCCCTGCACCTTGGGTGGGGCTCTGTCCACAGTGAATGATGCTGCTGGGAACCTTGGGTGGTCTTAGAAAACCTTCCTCCAACGCTTTTTTCAGGACTTTGTTATTTTTATTTTATTTTTTGGAGGTGGAGGTGAGACAGGTTTCACATGTAGCCCATGCTGGCCTAGAACTCAACTGTATAGCCCAGGCTGGTCTTGAACTCATGGCGATTCTCCTGCCTCAGTCTCCAGAGTTGCTGAGATTACAGGTGCGTGCCACCACACCTGGCTCCACTTTGGGTATTCCTTAGGCCAGGTACAGGCTGGTTGTGTGTGAGACTCACTGTGGGACCTCACTCCGGCTGGGGATCGCCCTGTCCTCTGCCTTATGCATCTAGAACTGGGGAGAGTTCCCATGTGAGAGGAGAGCAGCGTGCCCTGCGCTTCTCCCGCCCAGGCCCTGGACTCCAGACTTTTTGGGGCGCTCTGGTCCCTTTCTCCCCTGCTGTCTGGGGTCCTGGGCCGCTCACCTGGAGACGTATGCAAGGGTTTCGGGTGTGGGCGTGTGGGAATTCTTGGGTAGAGCAGGATGCGCCATGCTGGGCACAGCTGAGTCATACTCCAGTGGCGCCTTGCCCCAGGGTGCTGGGGCTGGCGCCACCCTGGGTGTGGTCACTGTGCTGTGGCCCGCGGCTGGGTGGTCTGGGATGTGGCAGGGTGGTGAGGGGCAGCAAAGCAGCTTCTGAGATGCTAATTCTTGCCATCCACAACTATGGGCAGATAACCTCCATAATGCCGTGGGGAGTCCAGGGACATCGAGCCACGCGTTTGGGGAATTTTGGGGTGTCATGAAAAGAGGACAGAGCCCATTAGAAAGCAGATACAGCTGGACATGGTGGTGCTCACCTGTCATCCCAGCACTCTGGGAGGCTGAGGCAGGAGGATCACAAGTTTGAGCTCAGCCTGGGCAACTTAGCGAGACCTTGCCTCAAAATAAAAAATAAAGGCCTGGGGATGGAGCACAATGTGAAGGCCCCTGGTTCAAACCCTAGTCTCTAAAAAAAAAAAAAAAAAGAAGAAGCCATTTACTCTCTTCTAGGCTTGTAGCCCCCAAACTCCAGGCTAGGGTTTAGAAATAGACTTCAGTGGCAGGTAGAGGTGGGTACACAATGGTGGGGTGTACCCCTCAGGGAAGGGCTTCCTGGGTGGATATGGGGGTGCCCCTCCAGGCTCTGTGATTGGCCAGGCCATGCCTTTGATCTCCCTATTTATAACAGATGATTCAGTGTGCTCTTACCCATCCTGAGCCTGCCCCCAGGGCCAGCCCTGGGTGGGCCATGGGACTCCCACTTGCAAGGGTGCCAACCCTCGGGACTGCCCAACCTCGTGGGGACAGACCTTATTGTTCCTGCCGGGGTAACTGGGGTGGAGGGTAGGGGGACTGGCGGTCAGGCGGCGCTGGGCTGGGAAGCCCCGGTTGGCGGCTGGCTCGGGGCCCGGCCCACCGAGCTTCTGTTAAGAGTCTGGCCCATTAGGCAAAGCGCTAGTGACAGGCTGGGCGGCGGCGGGCAGGGCGGGGCCAGCAGTCCTTGGTATTTTCCGATCCCAGCTGCTCTGTGAGGGTGGAAAGTATTTGGGGATCAGGCTTGGAGGCGGCAGCGGCGGTGGAGTCCCGGCGGAAGCCGTCCCTGATGCATTCCTGGGGCACGGGGCCCTGTGTGTGTCTGGTGCGTAGCCTCTGTCTGCGTTCTGGTGCACACTGGTGTCCCCATCCAGCCTGGAGACCACTCCGAGGCCCGGCACAGGGCCCCTGTCCTCCATCCCTGCAGATGCCATGAGCTTGGCTCTCTTGGGACCCGAGGGGGAGCCCGGGATTGGTAAAGGGGGCCCAGTGCTGGGGCACCTGTGTGGCTGTGGGCTCTCCACGCGGGACCAGACCTTTTGTGCCTGTGGGGATGGGGAGTGGCCTTGGCCCAGCTCTGGGCTCTGTGCAGGGGAAACCCCACAGGAAACAGGCCTGGCCAAATGGCCGCCCTTCCCGTTCTCGTCCCGGGACACGAATATGCTGTCTCACTTCCGGAGGCGGCTCGGGGAGGTTGGCTGCCCTGCGGGGCCAGGCTGCTCCCAGTTGGCACCCCCAGACCCTGAGGGGACAGGACCAGGGACCCCTGGGGAAGATGGGCCTGCGTGCATGTTTGTGGGGTGGATGGAGCACAGGACATCTCTCGCTGCCCGCTTCCCTTGGGGCTGGCCCCAGATCTGGACATGAAGGTCCTGCCTGTGTGGGATCCTTGTTTCCATCTTCTGGCCTCTTTGTGCTGGGTGGCAGTGAAAGTATCGCACTGTCCTGACGACACACGTTACTCATAGGATCCTCACTGCCAGCCACTTTCCATGTAGATAACTGGTATCTATTTGGTAACTGTTTTTCAGGGGCACTGAGGCTCAGAGAGTTTGAGTGACTTGCCCAGAGCTGCCCAGCTAGGAACCTGGGGGTGGGTTTCAAATTTGGCTGACTGACTCTTAAGTTTGGCTCTTCTAGCCACGGATCATGGCGAGTGCGGCCCTGGCAGACTTGTCCTTGGAAAGACCTGATCGTGGTTTAATGTTTTGCTCCAAATGTTGTGAAGTCCTCTTTTTACTTTTTGGTGGTGGTGGTGCTGAGGATGGAACCCAGGGCCTCGAACATGCTAAGCACGTGCTTTAGTGCTGGGCTGCACCCCAGCCCTGTGAAATTCTTTATTTATAGCCAGGAGTGGTGGCACACACCTATGATCCTAGTACTCGGGAGGCTGAGGCAGGAGGATCACTGCAGAGTTCAAGGCCAGCCTGGGAAACTTTGTGAGTTCAAAGCCTGGACTACACAGCGAGACCCTGTTTCACAAAAGAAAAATGAAAAAGAAACTCTTAATTTTGCTCATCTTTGTTCTGTACTGGGCCTCACAAATTTAGTGGCCCCCATACCTAGCTGACTGAGTGAGTGACAGACATCATGGTGAAAGCTCACTGGGTTACTCAGTAGCAGCTTTTGGCTCTGTTTCACAGATGGGGAAACTGAGGCTTCTAGGGCATCTGGGAAACTGCATTTGGGACTTGAACTCTGGTCTGGTGTTTGGGTAAGGAGGCCAGCTACTGGCAGCCTGGGTCCTGTGTGGAGGGGAAGTGGATGCATGCCTGAGGCCAATGTGGGGCTCGGTGCCTGTAGCCCCGCCCCGGGGGTGTGGGCAGGGGCCTGCCTGGTGGCTGAGGAGACGGCCACAGGGGGAGGCCGGGTGGTTTCCTTCTGCCCTTCAGGCTTCTAGGAAGTGGCGCCAGATGGGGTGAGGTCACTTCCTCACCCACCTGCCCGCCCCCCTCAGCTTCCTCTCTCCTCGTGTGGCCCCATTTGGTCGCCCGGGCATGGGGTGGGAGGCTGGGGGAGTGGGGAAAGGGCTGGAGCTGCCCTGGAGCTCCTGCAGCCGCCTGGCCTAGAAGGGCTCTGGGCATCTGTCGACACCTTGGGCTGGGACTGAGGTTGCTGCCAGGGGCCAGGAATTCAGGGAGGACCCAGAGAGGGCAGTGTCCCCAAATCATATCACCTCCTTTGCTCTCTCTTCCCTTCAGGTGCCAGCCTCTGGCCCCGCCCAGTGCCTCCCACCCTTTGCCATGGCCGGCTGGGGTTCCTGGGGATGGGATTTGCTGTCTCACAAATCACATTGCCAGGGATTTCCAACCGACCCTGAGCTCTGCCTCCGGGCCCACCACTGCCACTGAGGATGCCTGTCCATGCCTGGGGACGGGGTGTCGGAGAGGCCCTGCCACCGCCACCACCACTGCTGTAGCCGTCGCCAGGCCTGAGGAGCAGGGCTTAGCTGCTTGTGAGCAGAGTCCGCACCAAGTCGTGTTCACAGTGGCTAAGTTCCGTCCCCTGGGCCCCGCCTCCACCGCCCCACCTTTCTGCTGGTTGCCCAGTTCCCCGGGCTCTGCCTCCCGTGCCTACTGAGCTGAAACACAGTTGATTTGTGCAGACTGGCTCAGTTCAGCAGGAACAGGGGTCAAGCCCCCTGGAGCCTGGAGCGCACAGCCTGGCTGTCCTGACACGGCGACCAGACAGGCGCAGATGTGTCTGAAGGAGGGGACACGGGAGGACGGGGTGAGAGGGCTGGCCTGGGTCTAGGCATCTGCTGCAGGCCACCTCTCTTTTTTGTTTTTTGATACCATGGATGGAACTCGGGTCCTTGCACTTTCGCAGCAGGCAGTGAAACCACTGAGCTAAATCCCCAGCCCAAGGCCACCTCTCTTGGTCTGCACAGAGGGACCCTGTTGTCCCAACATGGCCATACCTCGAACAGGCTGAGCCGTTGTCCCAGGGTAGACAGGACAGAGGGTCCTTCCTTAAGCCAGCTGTGCTTCTCTGGGCCTAGCACCTCAGCTCCTCCCTGTTTTGATTCGTGAGATTGAGTCTCCCTGTGTAATCCAGGCTGGCTTTGAATTATGTAGCCAGGCAGTCCTCCTGCCTCAGCTTCCTGAGTGCTGGGATGACATGTGTGTGTCACCATGCCTGGCCCTGCCCCTCCTGTCCTAAGCCTAGCGGGGAGTGCTGAACCTTCCCAGCTGCCTGTTACCCAAGAGGAAGCTGCCTTAGGCCCCCTGACCGTTAAGTGCCAACTCACAGCTTCTGGAACTAGCTGGCCCGACTTGGCCGAGTGAGTGTGCCTGGGCCCCTCTCCCTGGCCCTGAGGGTTCTTAATGACACCCACTCCACGTGGGGTAGGGAACAGTTCCATGCGGCCCCAAGAGGGACATGATCAGGCCTCCCCTGTCCTGGGGTTGAGGTCATCCTGTCCTGCTCTCCTTGGTGGTCCTGGGCTTGGAAGAGGTGAATTGTGCCACTGTCCCCAAGTCAGATGGGAGGAAGCTCTTTGGGCCTGGAGGGAGGGTCCAGTGAAATGCCCAGACTGTCAGGGCTGGCCTGGTGTTGCCCAGGTAGGGGCAGACAGGAGCTTGGGTGGAGGGAGGGCAGCATTTGTATTGTGCCCCGCATGTGATGCCCAGTGAAATAAAAGTTGTCCCAGCTTCACTCCTGAGGCTCTGATGGTCCGTGATTTGCTCCTGTCTCTGTCCTTACAGTTACAGCTTTTTATTCTTTCCGATGCTGGGGGTGGAACTCCGGGCCTCGTGCGGGCTGGACCAGCGCTCACCACCGAGTTACCTTGCCGGCTACACATGCAGCCTTTGCATTCTGGAGCAGGGGCTCCAGATCTCACCGGCTCCCAACCCCCGCTCTGAGGGTGGCGGGAAAAGCCAGACTTGTTTTCCTGTGGACCAAGGGGGGCCCTGAGCTTGGAGAGGTGACTTTGAGGGATGTCCTGGGGTGACACTATTGTGGGAGGAACAAAAATGAGGGTTACTATGAATGATGACTGAGCCAAGAGGGAGGGAAGGGAGCCTGATCTAGGGATGGTGGGGGTGGATTGGGCCTCAGGACAAACTGGACCGGGAGACCACTGGACGTGAGGGTCCTGAGCTAATGGCATTTGGGGACCACTGGGACTTAACCTGGGCTGTGGGGAGAGATCTAGGGTGCCTGCTGTCTTAAGAATGCTGAAATTTTTTTCGAGACGGTCTTGATTGTAGGCTGGCTCGGAGTCTCGGCAAGCCTCCTGCCTCAGCCTCCGGAGTCCCAGGATGACAGGCGTTGCCACCACGCCCAGCTAGAAGGTGTATGCGTAAGGCGGAGGAGATTCCTGGTCCAAGGGGGAGATATTCAGGTGGCAGGGGACTAAGTGGCCCCCAGTCGGTAGGGATACCCGTGGGTAACGGGAGCAGTGAGGGCGCCCGAGCCCCACGAGGGGCACCAAGGCGGACCAACGGCAGAGTGGGAAGCCCGGATCGTCGCCCCACCCCGGCCCAGTCTAAGGCAGCCTGCGGGCGGGTCCAAGCCTCCGCAGCACGTACCTGCAGGAATGAGCGGGGCTGGAGGTAGGGCCGTCGCCGATTGGCCCCCTAGATCCCAGGGCGTCACTCGGAACCAATCGGCGTACCCAGCGCAGCCGGAGTCCCGCCCCCGATTGCTCGCGCTGCCACGGCACCCTCTAGCGCCCGACTGGCCCCTCAGCGCTGCGGTCCTCGCCTGCCTTGGCCCTGACAGTGACCGAGACACTCAGTTCACTGTCCATCTCCTCTCAGCGTAGGAGCCCTGGGGAGCCCTCTTCAAAGGTCCAAGAAGATGATGAGGGGCTACCCATGACTCTTGGGGCCCTCGCGACATTTGCTGCATTAAGAACCCAGACATGCCTTGGCCCACGCCCCCTTGCTTGCGTTCCTGAGCCACGCCCACCGGCGAACAGGGCTCTGCCCAGCCTAGCACCTGCAGGCCGCCCCAGCCCAGCCATTCAGACAAGCGCCCATGACCCATGTCCGGGGCTCCCCCTAGTGGCCACTCCCAACGCGCATTCCCAAGCACCGTGCAATTGGGCGCTGAGAAGCGGTGGAACCGTCAGGTCCTACATCAAGAATCCGTTGCTTCCTAGCTGGATACCTTTGCCTTAAACGTTGGGGCCTCTCCTGTGTCCTTCGTGAAATGGGGTTGATAAGAGTCAGGGGTGGTGGTGTAGGCCTATCATCCCAGGACTCCAGAGCCTGAGGTAGGAGGATCCCCTGGAGTTCAAGACCAGCCTGGGGTACGTAGTGAGTTCAAGACCAGCTTGGGGTCCATGGTGAGTTCAAGGCCAGACTGTACTACATAGCCAGACCCTGCCTCAAACACACACACACACACACACACACACACACACACACACACACACACAGGGATAATCCATTGCAGGGTGGCTGTAATAAGCAGATGACAGCTGTAAAGTCCTCTATGCCGTAGCCGCTTCCCCTCCGGCCCTCAATTGAACCTTTGACCAGAAACAAGACTGCAGATCTTTCTTGTTTTTTTGCTGAGAGAACAGGGGGACGCTGACTCTGGGATGGGGGGACACACCTTAGTCTCAAAATAAAGTTAAAAAGAAGCTGTTTCATCTTTTTAAAAAGGCAGGGGGTGTGTGTGAAGGAAATACAATATACGGTTCAATAAATAGAAGAAAAAGTTACAAAATGATTCCATCTTCCTTATTATACAAGAGGGGAGAAAGGTGGGATGGGGTGGGGGTGGGGCACTCTTCCTCTTCCTCCTCCTCCTCCTCCTCCTCCTAGGCCATACCAGGGCAGGAGAAGGAGGCCAGAGAGCCACATCTGGGACCTAAATGAACATAGAAAGGGAGGCTGACTGGAGAGAAATATGAGACAGTAAGGTGAAGGGGTGGAGACAGCCAGAGGGAGGACCCAGAGCCCCTGTCTCACTTCCACATGGGGTCCCCTGGCTCTCGAGTGCCCAGATCCTGACACCGTGCTCAGTGGGGGGTATGAGCACTGCCTGGTTCCTGAGTTGTCTGTCCAGTGCCTAGTGGGGGGGGGCAGTGACAATCCCAGACCCAGCCTCCCCGAGGAGCCTCGTGGCCAAGGGATCCAGGCCGGACAAGGGGCTGAGAGTGAGGTATGTGGCTGAGGCCTGAGACCTTGTGAGACCCTTCAACTGGGGGTGGGGCAGCCTGGGAGGAGGTTCAGGGCAACAGAATGGGGCCCCTGAGCTGCCCTTGTAGAAAGTCCCCTGGCCGTGTGGGTGGGAGCCAGGACCCTGTGCTGCATCACCCAGGACCAGGTTCCAGACAGGTCCTCTTCCGGAGCCCAGCAAGGGGAGCAGTGCTTGCCTAATTGCTTCTGGGGTGCCCAAGGCCAAGGTGGGGGTTATACGAGCTGCCCAAGCACACACCCCCTTCCAGGCATCTGGGTGGTAGTATGGCTTCTGCTCCTGTGTCTTGCACACTCGCTTGCACACTCCCAGGCACACACCTCCCATCCCCTTCCCTGACTTAATACTGATGCTGCTCTGCCCAGCACTGCAGGCGATGAGGAGGCAGGGACTGGGGATCCCATCCTCTGTGTCCCTGGCCACTGCTGACATCTCAGCCAAAACGCTCCCGCACCAAGAGCATCAGCTTCTTCTTGCCCTTGTAGGTCTGTTTGATGTTTTCCAAGAACTGGGTGAACTGCAGGTGTCCGTCTGGTGCCAGCAGGAAGGTCTCACGGGCCTTGCCCAGGAACTCGATGAAGTCACCATAGTGTCGTGGGCTGATGTGCGTGAGGCGAGAGTGGCTGGTGGTGATGTAGGCGGTGACAGCGGCATCCAGGAGCTGACACAGTGGCGCCCGGTCAGTGCCCAGCGGCTTGGTGGCCCGGCGGGCCCCCAGAGGGCCAAGGCCTGGTGCTGAGAGTGTCCATCGGCGCAGGATGTCAGACAGCATTGGGGCACAGTGGATGCTGCGGATGATGAGGGGCACGATGGCCGAGAGCTCGTGGCGGCCCAGCGAGTGGCTGAGGGAGCAGGCCCACAGCACATCATTGAGGGCTGGGTGGCTGTCCTGGTTGAAGGCAATGCTGAGCTGTGCCAGGGCCAGCGTGGCCAGCTTGTAGGCTCTCAGCGGCAGCCCTCGGTGCTCCATGTAGCGGGCCACCGTGAAGAGTTGTGCGTGGCCCAGGCCGCCGGCCGCCGCGTCCAGCACAATCTGGTAGGCGGCCTCAAAGGCTGCATGGCTCTTCTCACACAGGGTCAGGGCGGGTAGGGTGCAGTTCTGAGGGTCTTTCATAGCGCACTGCAAGGCCAGGGTGCGAGCGCAGGTCCAGAGCTCCTCCTGCTGTGGCGTGTCCAGCTGCAGCCGCAGCAGCGTGGCATGTGCGGTCCCCGTCACTGCCACGATGGTGGCCGCCTCCACGGGCGTGAACAGCGAGTACCAGTTCTGCATGATGTTCATCAGCGCCTGGGGACCTGGAGGGGGTTGGGGGTGGGCTCAGGGGAGGAGGCGGGGTCTTCAGAGACACCACGGGTCTTCCACACCCCGCAACAGCCAGGCCTCCGGAAGTACTCCTGCCTCTAAACTTCTTTGGGAGGTACTAGGGATTGAACCCAGGGCCTTCAAAATGAGTATTTTGAGAGAGTGTCTTGCTAAGTTGCCCAGGGTGGGCTTGCACTTGGGATCCTCCTGCCTCTGCCTCCCAGATGCAACACCATACCTGGCTAAGAAACTTTTTTTTTTTGGTACCAGGGATCGAACTTGGGACCTTGTGCTTGTGAGGCAGGCGGCACCACTGAGCTAAATCCCTGGCCCAAGAAACTTTTTTTTTTACCTTTTCAAAGAAGCAGGGGGCAGCGGGACTGGGTGAGGAGCCCATATGTGGAGCCCCTTTCCTTTTTTCTTGGTACCAGGGATCAAACTCGGGTCCTTGCACTTGCGCAGCAGGCGGTGAAACCACTGAGCTAAATCCCCGGCCTGGAGCCCCTTTCTTTTTCCCGAGCTCCTATAGCCCAGCTGGCCTTTGTCTGCCTCCATCTCCCCTGCCTGACATCCCCTCCCTGCCTGGCCCTGAGTGCAGGCTTTAATCAAGGGCCTCTGCTTTTCCCCTGGGTGGCACCTCCCGAAGCAGAGCAGGGTGACTGGCTGGGTGTCCCCTTGGGTCTCTCACCGATCTCTGTGGCACAGCTGACCAGCCAGCGCACCATCTCCCTCCGGCGCCATGTCATGGTGTTCAGGGTCATCCGCATGACCTGCAGGGCCAGAAAGCGAGACAAGGGGTCTCAAGAGTGTGGGGTACAAGAAAGAACTGACCCAACAAACTGGGGCACGAGGCCTTACCCCTTTGGCCTCTGTCTCCTCCTTGGTATCCTAGATCTGGGCAGCCTAGTGCACAGCTGTGATCCCAGCTACTTGGGAGGCTGAGGCAGGAGGATCGCAAGTGTGCCTGGGTAACTTAGTGAGACTTTCTCTCAACATTTAAAAAAAATTTCAAAAAAGGGGCTGGGGTTCCCTCAGATCTATTCCCAGTCATACAAAAAGGAAAAGTATCTGTGTCGGGGGGGTGCTCAGTAGTAGAGTGCTTGTCTAGCGTACATGAGGCTTGGAGTTCCATGCCAGCCTCACAGAAAAAGAAAAGTATTTACCTTATAGGGGTGTTACAAGGGTTAAACAGCATGATATGGGTAAAGGATTACCTTTCTTTTGTGGTGCTGGAGATCAAACCCATTAGGTGCTTTGACAAGGAGATATCGCCCCAAGGCTCTGGCCCCTGAGGTGGCATTTTTCCCTTTTCCCTGGCTCCCTTCAGGCCATGCCCCCAGGTGAGTGCCTTATTGGTGGGCTCAGTCCCATCCTCATTTTAAATCCCACCCACTGACAGCCCTGAACCAATTAAACACAGCCCCTCCCCAGCCCTGAACCACCAAGGCACACAGTCCCAGCCCCAGGCTCTTCCCCACCCTAGTGCTAGGGATGAAACCCAGAGACCCAGGCACTCTAGGCCAGAGCAGTATCAATGAGCCACACCTCCAGCCCAGTTTACTTTTGAGACAGTGTCTTGCTAAGTTGCCTCAGCTGGCCTAGAGCTTGCAATCCTCTTGCCTCAGCCTCTTGAGTGGGTAGGATTACAAGGGTGCACTACCTGGCTTGTTCCAGTTTTTGCTTTTTTGCAAGCTAGGGATTTAACTCAGGGGCTTGCAGATGCTAGGTGAACTAGGACCTTTACTCACAGAGCCCAAGCTCCCACTCAAACCCAACCCAAGGCGGAACTCCCAAGGCCCCACCCAGAGGCGGGGCTCCAAGCAGCCCCACCCAGAGGCGGGCACATGAGCAGGCCCCATCCCCAGCTCACCTGCAGGCCCAGTTCCAGCGCGATGCCCAGCAGCGTGGTATCTGGGGGTGTGCTGGCTGGGGTGGCTGTCTTGCAGGCGTCCTGTGCCAGTTTGAAGAGCAGAGCTGGGGAGTGGATGTTCTGCTGGATGGAAACCAGGACCACGTGCAGCCACTTGGCATCTCCTGCGGTGGAGGGCACGGTTGGGTCCCCCGTTCCCCTGGCCAGGAGCATGGGGACCAGGCCATGCCTGCACCTTGGCAGGCCCAGCCCACCTGGCGTGTCTGATCTGTCCCTGCCTCTGTTCCAGCAGAAGGAACAGGGTCCTAGTTGTCAAGCCAACCGTTCTGGACCTGGAATGACAAGGTTCAAACCCTGTCCCACCCCTCACTATACCTCTCTGTGCCTTGGCTGCTATACCCATAAAGCGGGCAACACCAAGGGAGCTCACAAGGGGTGAGTCCAAACTTGGATGGGCTGCAGCACAGTAAAGTGCTAGGCAAACATTGGCTTCTTTTCTTTTTCTTTGTCTGGGGATCAAACTCTAGGCCTTTCACGTTACCCATGTGATCTATGCCAGGCATGGTGCAGACCTGTAATCCCAGCATACTGGGAAGCCGAGGCAGGAGAATCAAGTTCAAACCCAGTTTGGGCAACTCAGTGACTTAGTGAGACTCAGTCTCAAAATGAAAAATAAAAATTTCTGGGGATATAGCTCAGTGTGAAAGCCCTGGGTTCAGTCTCCAGTGCCAGAAGAAAACAAAAAACAAAACAAACCGAAACAACTCCCCAAAAGCTCAAAACCATGTGCTGTGCCCGTGAGCCACTCCTAGCCAAAATGTTGGCTTTCATTGCTATTATTAACAGTGGTCCAGATCCTATATTTTCCCTTCTCCCTTCTTTGGCCACACCAGCCACCTTTTGTTCCTCAAGCACATCAGATATGATTGGCCCCAGGGGCCTTGCACTGGTGGCTCCCTCTGCCTGGAAAGGTCTTCCAGAGGCTATGGACTAAGCTGTGTCCCCTTCCCCCAAATCCTGTGCTGAGAATCTCCAGTGCGAGGTGTCTGATGGGCCTGTGGAGGAAATTAGAGCTAGATGAGGTCCTGTGGGTAGGGCCCTTAGGAGAGGACCAGCACCCTATGAGAAAACACGAATTTCCTCTGACTCCCAGTCTCCCTGTCATGAGGATGTAATGAAAAGGTGGTGTCCTCACCAGGAGCCAACCCTGCTGGCAACCTGACCTTGGATTGGGCTCCTAGAACTATGGAAAAATAAATTTCTGGTCAGGCCTGGTGGCACATGCCTGTCATTCCAGCACTCAGGAGGCTGAGACAGGAGGATCATTGCCCGTTCAAAGCCAGCCTGGGAGACATAGTGAGTTTGAGACCCTGTCTCAAAAAACACAAATAGAAATAAATTTCTATTGTTGAAGTTGCATAGCCTACTATATTTTGGTACCAAGCTGACCAAAACCTTTGATATCTCTATAGCTCTGTCCTTATCTACAGGTCTTTTATTTTATTTTATTTTTGGTACTGGGGATTGAACTCGGGACCGTCTTTTTTTTTTTTTTTTTTGGTACCGGAGATCGAACTCGGGACCTTGCACTTGTGGGGCAGGTGGCAGAACCACTGAGCTAAATCCCTGGCCTACAGGTGTTTTTATTTATTTATTTATTTATTATTTATGTATTAATAATTAAATTTGTGGTACTGGGGATTGGACCCAGGGCCTTCACACTGAGCTACACAACCATTTTTTACTTTGAGACAGGGTCTTGCTAATTTGCTAAGTCACTTAGGCTGAGCTTGAACTTTCAGTCTTCCTGCCTCAACCTCCCCAAGTGCTAGGATCACAGGTGCTGGGATTGCTGCACTGTGGATGTGCCTTCCTCCCTGTTCATTCCCTATAAAACCATCAAAGCATGATGTTCTGCAGATCTTAGCTGCTCTCCTGGTTCTGGTTACAGACCAGCCCCTTCTCCTCCCCCTTGCACTTCCCTTATCTCTACCACTATAAATAAACGCCCTGCAGTTGCCTGGCAGGACTTTTCTCCCATCAGGAGTAAGGCTCCACCTGGCCCCAGCTTTTGTATCTCTTTGTTCTGTCCTTTTTCTTCATCCCCCACAGCTCCCTCTGTGGACCCTTCAGCTGTGCAGGCTGCAGCACGCAGGTGTCCACTGCCATGGGCAGCTTCACCTTCAGGTCCTTGCTTGTATGTCCACCTGCTTGCCTAGCATATGGGGGGCCCTGGGTTCCACCCCCAGTACCACCAGAAAGATAAACGGTCTCTGTCTCTAGACTGTTTCTGTCTTCCCACAGGAAAGGAGATCAGGGACAGTCTTGCTGCTGGCCACAACCCCAGCCCCTGGGACAGCACTGGGAGGGGGAGCAGGAGCAGAAGGCAGAGCAAGAGAAGGCGGAAGAGAGGACAGAGACAGGGCGGGGGAGTGCTGTCCTCACCCTTGGCAGCCGTCAGCATGGTGGACGCCAGCTCGCACTGACGTGTCTCCAGATGGCCCAGGATGAACCAGCGGGGGAAGCGGCTGCTCACGATGGAGTCCAGTGGGTTGGGGCGAGGGTCTCCAGCCGGAAATGCTGTCTCCAGGACGGGCAGCCTGGTGAGGGCAGAAGCCAGCCACAGTGAGAGAGACCCCACCCAGCCTCTCCACTAGGGCCAGCAGAGCACCAGCGCTGGGTGTGCACAGACTTCCCCGTGCTGGTGTCTAAGACACAGTGGGGTTAGGGTGGCTGTCATCACATGGGGCCTGGTGGCGCAAGGCTGTCATCCTAGCTGCTCCAGAGGGTGCTGCAGGAGGATCGCCAGGTGTGAGGCCAGCCTGGACAACACAGCAAGACCTTGCCTCAACATTAGGTAAGAAGCACCAGGGGTGCACTCAGTGGTAGCACTTGCCTAATACGTGTGAGGCCCTGGGTTCTATCTCCAGTGTGGCAGGAACAAAAAGCGAGACTGGGAATGTTGGAGGCGATGTGGAGGAAAGGGGACCTTACTCACTGTTAGTGTGAAGGCAAATTAGTACAGCCACTGTGGAAAGTAGCACAGAGGTGACGTAAAAAACTAAAAATAGCTAGGTATGGTGGTACACATCTGTAATCTCAGCACTATGGGAGGCTGAGGCAGGAGGGTCACAAGCTCCAGCCCAGCCTGGGCAATTTATTGAGACCCTGCCTCAAAATAAAAACAACAACAAAAGGCTGGAGATGTAGCTCAGTCCTGGGTTCAATTCCCAGTACATAAGAAAAAAAAAAAAGCCCTGAAAATAGAACTGTCATATGATTTAGCAATGCCACTGCTGGAAAGGAAATCAGTACGTAAAAAAGACACCCATACTCTGGTGTTTATTATAGAACCACTCATGACAGCTATGACATGGAATCCACTGGTGTATTCATGGATGGATGAAGAAACTAGGGTAGAATGGAGTACTACTCAACCCCGAACACAAGCAATCCAGCTGCTTGTAGTTATGTGGATGGACTGAGAGGACATCGTGTTAAATAAAATAAGCCAGGCACAAAATACAGATATCCCATGTTCTCATTCATATAGAAGCCAAAAAATTTGATCTCAGCTGGGTGTGGTAGCAAATGCCTGTAATCCCAGCACTGGGGGAGGCTGAGGCGGGAGGACTGCAAGTTCCAGCCCAGCCTGGGCAACTCAATGAGATCCTGTCTCAAAAAGAAAAAAGTGGATCTTGCAAAAGAGGGAAGAGCAGTTACCAGAGACTTGGCAGGGCAGGGGAAGAGGGGCAGAAGTCGTGATTGGTGGCTGGTGAAGAGCGGAGGGCTAGCTTGTGTCCTGACACAGCCCCCATTAGGCCCGACACACCCTTCCCCTCCCAGTTCCACCCGACCCTGTTCTCTTCAGTGTGCCACAAACATACCAGGCATCACCCTGCTGCAGGTCCCCCGCACTGCCACTACCACAGCCTGGATACTCTTCCCCAGGTCTTTCTCAAATATTTTCAGTGGACTGCCCTGAAGTCCCTACCACATGGCAAACTACCACTTCCTGCTTCAGATGCCTCTCCCCTTGCAGCCCTCCTTTCCCAGCCATTAAGTGTCCTCTCACCGGACACAGTTTACCTGTTCATTTATTCACTGTCAAGCTCCCTAGAATGTCAGCTCCATCGGGGCATTAACAACAGCCAGAACAATGTCTGGTGCATCATGGGTGAACAAATGTTTGTTGAATGACTCAAAAACTCCTGTATACTATTAACCAGCTCACTGTGTAGTCAGTCACTTCTTAGATTCTGTAGGAGAGTGGTTCCAGGGCACCCCCAGATTCCAAAATCTGTCAATGCTTAAGTACCTTATATAAATGGTATGGTGCCAGGTGCATGCTTGTCATCCCAGCACGTGAGAGGCTGAGTCAGGAGGGTTGCCACAAGTTCAAGGCCAGACTGGGCCACATAGTGGGTTCAAGGCCAGTCTGAACTACATAGTGAGACCCTTTCTCAAGAAAACAAACAAACAAGGGCCGGGAATTTAGCTTAGTGGTGCCACCACCTGCCTCGAAAGTGCAAGGTCCCACGTTCAATCCCCGGTAACAAAAAAACCCCAAACAAACAAAAACCCCCAAATGGCTTGGAACTTGCATAAAAGCTATACAATTCTACCACAGGCTTGTGATCATCCCTCGATGACTCAGACCACCTGACTGAATGCACATGTGATCCAAATGGTTCTTAAACCATTAAGGAATTTGACAAGGAAAAATTTCTGTAATCATCAATACATACGCGGTTGTATTTTTTCTGGAATTAGGGATGGAAGGTAGGGTGTTTCTATCACTAAGCTATACCCTGAATCCTTGGTTTCAGTTATTCCCTACATTTCCTTGTTGCATGACCATGGAAGACACCTTGAGCTTGTTATGTGTAAGCTGAGGGTAAATACACTTATTTACCTGGTTGCTTAGACAATTCTACAGACTTAACACGGATCAGGTCTTTTTCCTGCAAAAGGCTGGACAACCACCCGTTCTGGCCTTGCAGGCTATTTGGTCTCTGTCACAATGATGCAATTATGTGTTGTTGTACAAAACCCAGATGAATACATGTGGCTGGGTGCCAATAACACTTCATTTCTGGGCACTGAAATTTGAATTTCATATATTTTTCACATGTTAAAAAGCATTCTTTTGATTTTGATTCTTTCAATCATTCAAAAATATAAAAACTGGGAGCAGAGTTGTGCAGAGGGAGTGTGCTGGGTCCATAAAAATGTAAAAAGCATTTTCTTTTTTGGTGCTGGGGCTGGAACCCAGGCTCTCGAGCATGCTAGGCAAGTGCTCACCACTGAGCCACACCCCAGCCCTGAGACCCAGCTGCCAACATGCAGAAAGGTTTACAGCAATCTCCACTCTTGCAGAAAAAGGTAAATCTTGCTCGTCTCCAGAGAGACTTGGGTGGGGTGAGCTAAACCTGCCTTGAAGGACTAGGCTTTGTGTCCTTTTTTAATTCTGTGCCAAGGGATGTTCCCCAAGTTCAAAATCACATTACACACTTCTGTTGGTAAGGAGGAGCCAAAGACCCAGATGCCAGGATGAGGCAGCTGCAGTAGGTAGTGAGGCCGTGAGTTTCCCAGAGGGTAGGCTCACATGCCCTGCTGTCACCCTGACCCAGGCTGTGTCCCCAGCCCCATATCCCCGTCCTCACCTCATGGCACGGAGTGCGAGGCGGTAGGCCAGGTCGGGGTCGTGGGGCAGTAGCGCACTGAACAGGTAGCGGGCACAGGTGTGCATGGGCACGCTCTCCCGGAAGAGCACCTCCCCGAAGCCGCTGAAGGGACCCCCTGCAGGCACAGTCACAGGACCTAGGCACAGCTCAGCACCTAGGAAGTGGCCACCTCCCCCATCAAATTTCCCCAGACCTCAGGACCTACTGGACGGGACAGATCCTAGGGACAGGGGCCTAGGGCTGAGACGGAGACAAGTGCTGGACAATCCAAGGAGAAATCTGACACTCTGAGGTGGAGGCAGCCCCTGGCCTCTAGGGCCCAAGACCAGCAAGGTTCCACCAGGAGGAAGACCAGAGGGGGAAGCGCCAAATAACTCCTGCAGCAGTGGGGGTGGAAATTCACAGTAAACAAGCCAATTGGCTCAGACCATGGGCGGAGCCAGTGAGGCACAGAGGCGGTGCTCATGTTGTTACCTCCCCTTTCAGAAACGGTTAGCCCACTGGCTCCAAACTGGGCAAAGGGCGGGGCCTCACCATTGAGAGCAGTTATTGGCTGGCAGCATGTCCTGGGGGCGGGACTAAAAACTGGCTCTCTCTGAGTTGACAGTAAAGCCCAGGAGGCAGAGCTGGGGGGTGGTGTTCGAGGGGGCTCACCATCCACAGCAGTTAATGGCTGCTAGTACATACTAGGAGGCGGGACTAGGAGCCGGCACTCTCTGCGTGAACAATAAAGCGCGGGGGGCGGGGCCTCACCTTCCAGCTGCAGCCCCGCCTGCTTGCGGAGCACCTGTACCAGCCTGTCATCCAAATCCACGTCCTCCAGCAGGGCTAACAGCTGCTCCTCGTTGCGCACCACCTTGTCTTGGGCGTACAGGCCTTCGGGCAAGGGCCGCTGCTGCCCCAGCCCCAGAAGTGCCACCTCCAGCGCCAGCGCCAGATAAGACTCCCCGGGGCTCCCGGGCACCGGTACGTGCTGGTAGAGTGCCTTCCGCTTCTCGGTGCCTGAGTCTGAGGGAGACAGGACCAGGGCTGCTGAAGGCTGACACCTCCTTCTCTGGGAACCTGTGGCTCTTGGGCCCAAGCATGGCAACAGGAGTGGAATAAGAGCTGGGGGCGCCCCCGATCTGAGGGTAGGGCTGCTCCTAGCAGCAGCTCCTCTAGAGTGGCCTCATTTTCAGAAGAGGCTTAGTGTATTGGCTCCTGGCCAAGGGGCGTGGCCAAGAGAGTGATGTCACTCAGGAGTCCAGGAGTCTGTGGTAGGGCAGGGCCAGGATGTGTGACACCACCTAGGAGTACTAGGTCAGGGTTGTGGCCAGGGTGTAATGTCACCTTCATGGATCACTGGGTGAGGGGCGGGGCCAACACAGTGGGGATGGTCCTTCTCCAGGTCCTCCAACGTGGGTACCTGGGTAAAGTGAGAGGGTCTCCTCCTCCAGGCGACAGGCCTCCAGGAGTGCCCTGCAGAGGCAGCCAATGGGGTCCAGGGGGTGGCCCATCCAGCCTTCCGTGTTGGTGATGCAGGTGATGCCTTTCTGCAGCAGCTCTGCAGGTTAACAAAGGGGCATTCACAACTTTGGTAGTGCTGCAGCCCACAAGCTGTCCATTGCTTTTTTTTTCCCGGTACTGGGAATCGAACTCAGGACCTTGTGCTTGCCAGGCAGGTGCTGCACCACGGAGTGAAATCCCCGGCCCTTGTTCTGCAGGTTAAAAAGGGGCACAAGTCCTGCCCACGTGCACAAGAGGGGCACATTCCTCTTCCTGACCCCTGGTGCTACCAGCAGCCCACTCAGAGGCCATGCTCTTTGACCTAGGACTCTGTGGTGGCACTGCTGGACCAGGCAGGACACAGGGAGGACACGAGGGGCTTTCCACAACACACAATCCCAGTGCCGTCTCCTCCTCTATCCCTCAGGACTGCTTCACCTGGCTGAAGTCCAGCTCAGACAGTTTTCGGAGTCTCCATGGACCAATGTGAGGTTGCTTAGCAGGGTGGTCACCTGCTGTCTGGAACCCACCCCCAGCCTCCTCCTCCAGGCCAAGCAAGCACCCTCTCTCTCCCTCGGGATCCTGCTTGTGCCATTCCCTGCACTTGGAGTGCCCTTCTTCTCGCCCCTTCTCCAGGGCACTCTCAGTGTGCCTGGTTAACTACAAATTCCCAAGTTTCACATCAACAGGCTTTTGATTGCTCTTGAAAAAATCTGCAAAGCTAGTCACCCCTGGGTCAAGGCTCTGGAGGGACCTGTGGCTGGCATTCCCTCTACTGCAGGAGCTGGTGGCTCAGAATCTACATTTCCTAGACTCCGGAGGATGCAGGGTCCAGACATGAGGTTTGGGCAGCAAATTCTGGTGTCCTCTTGTGAGCTAGAGATCCCCTCAGGACTGCAGTCTGCTGCTGTTACCAATGTGCTACAGTCCCTGTGCTTTAGAGTGGTTTTTGTATATTTTCAGTACTGGGATTGAACCCAGAGCCTTGGCACTGAGTTACATCCTTATACATCCATAGCCCTTTTTCATTTTTATTTTGAGACAGGGTCTCACTAAGTCATTGAGTTGCCCAGGATGGGCATGAACTTGTGATCCTCCTGCCTCAGCCTCCCAGAGTGCTGGAATGACAGGTGTGCACCACCACACCCAGAAGTCCCCTTTTAAAGTCAGGGTCTCACTCTACTGCCCAGGCTGGCCTTGCACTTGGAATCAGATTACAGGGATTTGTCACTGTGCTCGGCTCAGTCCCTTGCTGCTTCCGATGGGTCTGGGAATCCTCAATCCCTGTATTAAATTCCTTTCTGTGCCAGACACCTTCGTGGCTCTTTTCCTGGTGGAAGTCTGGATTTGTCCCTGTTCCTACACCCCGGGGATGTTCAGAGGACTGGTGCCCACCTTTTTTCTGCTGCTTGTAGATCTCAAGCTGGTGCCGCTGCTGTAGCCGGAGGGTGTTGACGATGGCGCCAGCCAGCCGCAGCGCCTTGTGTGGGTACCCATGGGCACGCAGGGTGTCCACCCGGGCGCAGGCAGTGGGAAAGGGTTCGCCTAGCCAGAGCGGGCGGCCCTGCGGGTCAAAGTCCGGCTTGTCACCCCCAGTGCTGCCTGTGAGGCTGGGACTGGGGGAGTCGCTGGCCAGGATCCTCTGGAGGTGGGCGTCCTTCCAGTGCAGTGCCCCGGCCTGCAGGGCACGCCCAAACACCGTGTGACGGGAACGGGTGGCTGTCACCTCCGCCTCTCCTTGCCGGGGGCCTGTGGGAGAGGCGCCCAAGGTGGTCTAGTGTGGGCGCCCAGCTCCAGCCAGTGCTCCCCACCTGGCTCCAACTTGGGTTAGACCCTGGGCAGAGCCATGGGCACCATTCACCTCCCGGTCCTCAAAGCAGCACTTGGAGATGGGGGTGGGTGCTGGCGGCGCTCCGGCCCACACACAGGAGAAAACTGAGGTGAGTAGGTGTGTGTCTGTGTCCTTCTCCCTCTGCTTTCTTGTCAGTCTCTTGGTCTTCTCTTCTCTGCTCTTCTGTCTGCCTTTCTCTCGCACCATCCCTACACCTGTTTCTCTTCATTATTTCACATACCCACTCTGTTTGACTACCTGTTCTTTACTCTCTCCGTCCTCTTTCCACCTTCACAGCCAAGAGGAAGCTGAGCCAGGGTTGCAAGTGCCCTAAGAATTGCACCTCACTGTCCTTCAGGCTGCATCACTCCTGCCCTCAGCACTTACTTCCTCTTATTTGGGAAGACTGCCAATGGCTGGGCCCCCTTTTTTTTGTCCCCCACTCCTCTCTCCTGAAACAGACTGCCATGACGGCAAGTTGGGGCAGTCAGTGGGGATGGTTTTGTTGGACAGAAGTGGCAGGAACCATCCTACCTGGGCTGGGGGCTGCTGAGGGCTGCAGGCTGGGGCCATCGAAGGAGTAGTTGCCCTCTTCCAGTGGGCACACGTCCAGCTTGTCCCATGTGGCCAGCAGCTGGAGCCAGCCTGCTCGCTCCTCTGGTTTACAGTGTGGGCTCAGAATGATGCAGACCCACAAGGCCCCTGGAGGCACAAGGGAGGTCAGGATGAGGACCTATGTTGGCAGCACACACTGCATAACGCCTCCTGCAGGCTGCCACTGCATTGCCTAATCCTAATCTGGACCCGTTGAGGTTGCAACTAATACACTCTTCACTGGGTAAGGAAACCGAGGGGCAAAGAGAAAACAATACTGTCCAAGGTCATTCTATTTTTATGTTAGAAGTCAGGATTCAGCTTCGCATGCATGGTGGTGGACACCTGTTATCCCAGCACTCAGGCAGGAGGATTGCAAGTTTGAGTCTAGCAGGGACAACTTAGCAATTTAGGGAGACGCTGTCTCAAAATAAAATAAATAATTAAATGAAAAGCTGAGTGTAAAGGTCCTGTGTTCCTTCTCCACCACCACAAAAATAATGTATATGAAAACCACGCACAAATAATAAAGGGCCGGGGATTTAGCTCAGTGGTTCTGCCACCTGCCTCGCAAGTGCAAGGTCCCGAGTTCGATCCCTGGTACCAAAAAAAAAAGGGCCAGGAATTTAGCTCAGGGGTTCCACTCTCTGCTTCGAAAGCACAAAGTCCTCAGTTCGATCCCCAGTACCAAAAAAAAAAAAAGGGCCAAAAAGGAAACCAGGCAGGGTGGCACTCACCTGTAATCCCAGTGATTGGAGAGTGTGAGGCAGGAGGATTAGAAATTGGAACCCAGCCTGGGCAATTTAGGGAGACTTTGTCTCCAAATGAAGAATTAGAATAGCTGAAGAGGGACGTAGCTCAGTGACAAAGCACTCTTGGGGTCCATTTCCAGGACTAGGAAAAGAATGTGTGCGGGTTCTATGCAAATACCATGCCATTTATATAAGGGACTTGAGCATTGGAAGCTTCCTGGTTCCTGAGTGGGTGGGGGTCCTGGATCCAATTTGTCATGGAAACCAAGAAAGGAGTGGATAGATAGTATTGTTTTGTTTTGAGATAGGGTCTTGCTATGCATTCCAGGCTGGCCTTGAACTCACTATATGGCCTAGGCTGGAACTCGTGATCTTCCTGCCTCAGCCTCTCGAGTGTTGGGATGACAGGCATGCGCCACCATGCTCCTGGCCCCGTGGATAGTATTTCACCAGGTACCTTCTCTACCCTCTATGGCATCATGGGGCAGGGCCTCGTTGCCCATGTGGCAGGAGCTATGTAAGTGTCCCCAAGTGATGGAGAGCAGATTCAGGGCCCCAACCCTCACACCCAGGCCTTACCCAGCTCGTCCCATAGCTGCCGGCACTTGTCAGTCATTCCTGCGCCCTGCTGCCGCCACAGCGCCAGGCGCGGGTCCTGCAGGAACTGCTGGGTCATGAGGATGAGCATGCGCGCTCCATTGGAGTCCCGCATGCGCAGCATCTCCCGCACCTGTGCAGGGGGTGGAGTAGGGGAGGGGTGTGAAAAGGGGGCGGGGCCTTCCCCGGGAGCGTCCCCCCTGCCCCTGCCGCACCTTGCTGAACATGGAGTGCAGCTGCTGGCTGGCCCCGTAGTAGCCGCCGTTGGACAGCAGCTGCTTCACCTGCTCCTGGATCTGCTCCTCATCCAGGTGCCAGCAGTTGGCGTCCTCGATGCTTGCGCCCGCTGTGGGGTCCGGGGCGCCTGGGAAATGGAAAGGGAAAAGCTCAGGCCAGGAAGGGGTCAGGTAGAGTGGGCAGGCGCCTGCCCCGCCTGTCATTCCTGCACATCACCCAACATCACCTCAGCTCCATTCATCCTGGCAAACAACAGCCACTCGTCCGGTTATCCACCTTACCTTCAGCCGTCCAGCCAGCCACCTATCCGCCTACCCCTGTCTGTCCTCCCAGCCATCATCACCTTTTTATTATCTCTTCACTGGCCACCATTCCTCTTCAGGTTCTTCTATCCATCCACTCAGGCATTCATCTACCCACACACCCACTCTCCCATCCGTCCATTAGTCCCTTCCATCCCTTCTATCCATCCATTCATCCAGCCATCCATACAAACTATTCATTTACGCACCCACCCACCAATGCATGCCTCATGCCCCAAATACCACCAGCTCCTTTTTCCATTCCCCACTCCTATCTATTCACCTAGGGAAACTCTACACATTCTGCTGACATACCTGCTCACATATGTACACATACCTACTGACCCATCCCACTCCGAACACCCCCCTCTCCATTTACTCACCTGTCCATCTCACCCAGAACAGCCCATCCACCCTTATGGTGCTCTCTGTCCATCTGGTCCTTCCCCATCAGCTCCTCCACGCCCTCGCCTCTCAGCCTCCTGAGTAGATGGGACTGTAGGTATGCACCACGGTGCCCAGCCCTGTTTGTTGCTTGATTTCTTTTGTTTTTGTTTTTGTTTTGGTACTGGGGATGGAACTAGGGACCTTGCACTTATGAGGCAGGTGGTGGAACCACTGAGCTAAATCCCCAGCCCAGTTGCCTGATTTCTGACCACTCATTTGCCCTGGGGTCAGAGCACATCCAGGATGCGCCACCCACAAGGTCTGCATATCCAGGGCACTGAGGATTCCACGATAAGTGCCTGGCACACAGGATGTGAGGTGGCCGCGACACCGGGCCCCCTTACCATGCATCAGGTTGATCTCGGAGCCCAGCAGCAAGACCTCATCGGCCAGGCGCTGGGCAGTGGGCAACACCTCGGTGTGGTGGGCGCTGATGAGGTACTGCACGAACTTCTGCAGCTGGTCTCGGTTCATTTGGGACAGAGTCTCGGAGATGGGCAGCCTCAGCTCCACCTGGTATGCATGGCGGATGCGGTACAGTGACAGGGCCACCACGTGTGCACAGTAGAAGAGGTCTCGGTTGTCACAGCTGCAGCTCACAGATGTGATCTTGCAGCGGTCAAAGCTGATGGACACATGGTAGAAGTGCTCGGGCTCCCTGGGGCTGCCTGGCTCCCGCACATTCCCGCTCAGGTGGAACCCTAAAACCAGAAACAGGTAGCATTTACTCACCATGCCCAGCAAGACCCAGATGTAGAGCACAGCCAAATAACCTAGCACAGGTCACTAAACCTGTCAGTGCCTCAGTTTCCCCATCTGTCCAACAAATCATGACAACATCCTTCTCATGTAGTTGTAATAAAAATTAAATGATCAACAAGGCATGGTGATGCATGCCTGTCTTCCCGGCATTGTGGGAAGTTGAGGAAGGAGGGTCATAAGTTTGGGCAATTTAGCAAGACCCTGTTTCAAAATAAAGTTAAAAAAAGGGCTGATGATGTGGCTAAGGGCGAAGGACTTAGGTTCAATCCCACACTACCAGAAAAAAGAATGAGTTAATGTATGACAAATGCTTAGAACTCTGGTATAAGCTCAGGTCCTGAACAAACCCTTGTTTTTTCTCTGATGATCAAAGTATCATTGCTCTGTGATGTTGGAGACAGGTTCTCTCAGCTCTTGGGTTACCATGGATACAGCTAGGGTGACAGGAGCCCTGCACTTCCTGGGAAATGTGACATTTCACCTTGTGGGCTGACAGGCAGACCTGAGGCAGATCACCCTGCACCCTGTCCCTCCCTGGCCCCTGGGCAGGCAGGTGTCTGCCGGGCTCATCTGACTGGTTGGGCAGCTCGGGCCAAACCTGCATCATGTGGAGAGATGGCTTCCTCATACCAGGTTGGCCATGGGCCTGCAGCTGGCTGGGTTATGGCCAGGCACGGGGTGAGTTCACCAGGGTCCATAGAGGTAACCCTGGTTGGGCCCTGGCCCAGAGCCATGGTTTTGCTAAGTTACTAAATTGCCCAGGCTGGGCTCGAACCTGTGATCCTCCTGTCTCAGCCTCCCAGAATGCTGGGAAAATATGCACGTGCCAACTCATCTGGCTCTCCTAGTACTTTATAAAACTTGTAACAAATCTTTGTGAACTGAAGTCACCACTCTCGCTGCGTGTCATACTAAAATTCGGATCCCAACCTCTCCTTGTCTCCGCCTGGTGTCTGAGACTCGCTGTCACCTATGCCTCTATACTATGTGTCCAGCTCCCACCCACACCCTACTGCCTGGGTGTAGAGTCACCCCGCCCCTGGTCCCTGCCTCCCTGCTTCTTCCCTTACTCCTAGTTCAGTGTTGGTGTCTACTGTTCGCCTCAGCTCTTATCCTGCACCCAAGCCCAGCAGGACTCGGGAGTCTGAGGTCTGGGATCCTCAGTGCCATGTCTCAAGCTCCATCTCCAAGACCCTCCATGGCCTCTGCCTGGAATCCAGGATCAGTCTCACTGAACCTGATCAGTCCCTTGCCTGAACCCTCCCATCTCAGTGGGGGGCCTTCCCTTCCCCTCCATATCCCCATCTAAGCCTGCTGCCTGAGGCCAAGGACAAGACCTGAATTTCGGTACAGCAATATCTGCTTCAAGCTGGGCATGGTGGCACACACCTGTCATCCCAGCTGGAAGGCTGCAGCAGAAGGATCACCAAGAGTTCGAGGCCAGCCTATGCTACATTGTGAGTTCTAGGCCAGCCTGGAGTTCATAGTGAGACCCTGACAAAAAACAAAACAAAATAAGAAAGTTGGAACCCAGTCTGGGGAAGCTTAGGGACTTAGGGAGACCCTGTTTCAAAATTTAAAAAATCAAAAGGGCTGGGGATGTAGCTCAGTGCAAGAGAACCACACCAGTATCTTGTACACACTTTCCAGGGCCTCTGAGCCTGAGGTCTGGAAGCTCCTGCCCAATTCAGTCTCCCTGCATCAGAGACACCCACTCACCCACTTGGAGGACGCGGTCCACGGAGCCACTCTGCAGCAGGTGCAGCCCACGGGTGAAGGGCACCCGGGCATCCTGCTCACCCTCTGAGGACTGGTACCCTAGTGACGAGTACATGCATATCTCCCTCTCACTTCGTGGAAATGACCAGAACACGATCCGCTTCTGCACAGGCTCCGGCACCCGGGAGAACCGCTCCTCGACCTGCAGAGGGTCAGTGGGTCACACCCAGGCTAGGGTTCTGGTTGTGCTGTTTATAAACAGTGTGACCCTGGGCAAGTCACTCGGCCTTTCTGAACCTCAGTTTGCCCTAGTGTAAGGTGGGGATGTGAACATCAACCGTCTCCCAGGGATTCAATATGCATCAATGAGCCTAGCACTGTGTTGTGAGGCTGTAATCCCAGCTACTTGGGAGGCTGAAGCAGGAGGATCAGAAGTTCAGGGTCAGCCTGGGGCAACTTATTGAGACCCTAGCTCAAACAAAAAATAAAAAGCATTAATGTGTGTACAGCACTTACAGTAATGCATGGCCAACAGTTAGCACCCTAGATCTTACTACTGATTTCTTTCTGGATGCCAGGGGATTTAGCAGACTTCTGGTGGGATGTGCCCACTTCTCAGGTCTTGAGGGGATGGGAAGAAGTTAGACAAAAGTGACAAGATTCAGAGGCCCTGGGTTTAATCCCCAGCATCAGAAAAAAGAAAGAAGGAAAGCTGGTGTGGTGGTGCACACCTGTAATCCCAGCCCTAAGGAGGCTGAGGCAAGAGGATTGCTGTGAGTTCAAAGCCAGCTTGAACTACATAGTAAGACCCTGTCTCAAAAGAACAACAAAAAAGTGATTTCCCGTATTTCTCACACCAACCTAACAATTTGATACTCTGATTTACAGCTTAGGAGGAAAGGCTCAGAGCTGTGATAAATTTGTCTGTTCAGAACCCTGGGGCTGGAGAACTCTCATTCCCAGGACAAGATCTCTCCTCAGCATATTCCCTGAGCCCCTCCCTGGGCTCCGGGCACTGAAACAACCCCATTTAACTTTTGTTCCAATCTGAGTTTGCTGTTCACTGGCTGGTGACTTTGGGCGAATTTCTCAACCTCTCTGTGTCCCAGTTTCCTCAAAACCAGGAGGACAACAACTCCCAAAGGGTTACAGAAGAGCCCAGGAGCTTTCAGCACCGCCAGGCCAGGTCCTGTGGGTCACACACACAAGGAAGGGCGGAGGCCTTCCTGAGCCCCCTCCTGCCTAGGTTTCTGGGGGAAGTGGAGCAGCCAATGACTGGCCCAGTGACAGTTGGCAAATGACTAAGAAGGGATTTTCCAGTCCATGAATCAGAGATGGTTCCATCCACCATGGCACAAACCCATCAGTCCTAACTCGGGAGCCCCCTAAGACCTCCTGAAGTCAGGCATCCCGCAAGCTGTGCTGGCCCGGGCAGTCTGGCAGTTCTGAGACTGGTGCCAAGGGGGCTTGAAGGACCCCAGCTCCGGGGCACCAAGGCAGAGTCCCCGGAATCGGCCTGAGAGGCTGGTTAGGTTTCCACCTGTCAGATACCACCCGAATGCCCAGCTCCCTCTAGGAAGGACTAGGACAAGGAGAGAGGTTGTCGGGGGACAGGAATGGTCCTTAAGGGACAGGTGGATGCTGGGGCTGGAGGGTAGGACAGGAGGGTAGAGGCCCAGAGGGATTGTCCCGAGCGGAGACATGTGGAGAGATGGGGAGTTCTTTGCCTGGAGAGTAGGACAGGGGTCTGGGGGGAGGGGGACGGAAACAGGGCACTGTGGGTATCTCGGGGCTCAGACACGGGGAGATGGGTATTCCGGGCAAGGAGTTGGGGTGTCGATGAGGATAGAACGGGTGCCCTTGTGGGGATGAGGCTGAGTGGCGAGAGCCCTGGGGCTGGGGCGCCAGGGCCGGCTTGGGGTCGCAGACTGAGGGGGACACGAGGGCAATGGCATCTCTGGAGCCCAGGGGGCGGGTCTGAGCCCAGATCGCACCGGGGCCGGCAGGGGGGTCCCCGCCCGGCCCGTCCGTCACCTGCTCGAAGGCCCAGCTCTCAGCCACCCGCTTAGCGCTGAGGTCCAGCAACGTCTCGGGGCGGCCCCGCTCGGCCCGGGGATCGCGCGGCTCGGGTCCCCCTGGGTCGCCCCGGCTCCGCTTGGCTGTGAGGGGCTCCATGGCCGGGCCGGGGCGGTGGGGGCGGGGAGCTGCGGGGTCGGCCGATACCCGCCGCGCTCCTAGGGCTCCGCACCGCCTTGCCGTCTTCTTTAGCGCTCGGCCGTCTGGGACCTCCACCCTAGCCACCCCCGCCCCACACCAGGCCGGCCCGGGGAGCGGCCCCTTTAAGAGTTTTCACAACAATAAAGGTGCCTCTGCAGCCGCTTTATCCTCCGCCGTCGTTCCGCCCCCGGCGCCCGTTCCTATTGGACCCTCCCTTGGCCTCCGCGATCCTCTCCTTCCATTGGCTGCGGCTTCAGACCCGTCTCCCAGATGCCAGTGTTCATTAGAGAACTACGATGCCAGTCTTTTGGGTCTGTGCAATCACGGAGCGTAGCGGGCGGCACTGTCAATCACGGAGCGCCGGAGGCCAATGGGAGCGGGAGGACCCCTACGGCTCAGGCCTTATGCGGAGTTTCGGGGCGGGTCCTGAGTTCATTCACAACATTCCTCCCCCGCCTCCCCGGGGCTGGACAGCACACCCTGGGCCGCTGGGGCTGCGCCCACACACGGCTTTGTTTACCGAGGGTCGCTTCCGGCACCAGGCGGGCAATTGGCTGCGCCACCAGGAGCGGGGCAGCACTTCAGCCTTCACCTGCGGCGGTGCCATCCGAGAAGCGCGCTTAGCGTCTTTGGGCATGGGGTTGAGTTTGAGGGTGGGGACGGGGACCGGCGGTGCAGACTTCTGGTGGGGCGCAGAGGGCTGCAGACGTCGCCCCAGACACAGAAATCAGCACTGGGTCTGACTAGGACCCCATCCTTTCTATGCCCTAAGTCGGTTGGATCATGACATTTTTTTTGGTACCGGGCATTGAACACATGACCTTGTGCTTGTGAGGCAGGCACGCTGCCACTGAGCTAGATCCCCGGCCCTGGATCATGACATTTTAAATATTTATTTATTTAGGCAGGGTCTCGCTAAGTAGTTCAGGCTGGCCTGGAACTCAGGTGATCCTCCTGCCTCAGCTTCCCGGATGACAGGTGTGTGCTCCCACGCTTGACGAAATTTCTAGTTTTCGACTCTCAATCTAATAAAGTCAATAGTTTCAAATTCCACCATCTCTGATCATTTTTCTTACTTGGCTTGTCCTGGCCACCATCTCTGGCCCAGAAGCTGCCCATGCTCTTTCTCACCACCCCCTCCCCTACCCCATTATCTCAGAGCAGCCTAGTTTCCCTTCCTCACCCTTCTCTGTCAAGGTTTATCTGTTTGTTCCCATGCTGCTAGTCTGGCTCCTCTCAGGGTCCACTGGTTACCCGCATGCAGCAAGCGCCCAGTCTGTAAACTGTGGAATGCGCCGACTTAGGCTTTGCCCCCATTTAGCTCAAATGATATGCAGAGCAGGACACAGCCAAGCTGGCCCCTGAGAAGCCTGGCTGTCTTCTCCATCTGGGACCTCCAGGGGTTTTTTTGTTTGTTTTTACTTTTGGTATGGGAGATTGTAGGGACCTTGTGCTTTCGAGGCAGGCGCAGGCGGTGGAACCACTGAGCTAAACCCCTGGCCCTCCAGGTTTTTCCTCCGGGTCTTGAAGGTGCACTTCCTGGGCAGTCCTCAGCCTAGCACCCTCCAGATTTCCACGGCCACTTGTGGGTCTTGAGTAGGCTGTGCGGTAGGTGTAAACTAGGGGCTGGATTTCAGATGCTTACAGAAAAAAATGGCCACAAAATGTCCCATTAAAAATTTTCAGCAGGGCCAGCATTCAGGTGGCTGAGGCAGGAGGATCACAGCAAGTTCCAGGCCAGCCTGGGGTACACATGGGGACCCTGCTTCAAAAAAAAAAAAATTTTTTTTTTCTTTTTTTATGGCTGTCAGCTCTGCTTGCCATCCCAGCACTCAGGAGGCTGAGGCAGGAGGACTGCTGTGAGTTTGGGGCCAGCCAGGGTTATATAGCAAATTCAGGAGCCTATCTTAAAAAAATTTTTTTAAAAAATATTTATTACAGGTCAAAATGATATGTGGGTTCAATAAAATGTATGATTGAAATTGCTGCTGTGTGTGACACAGGGACATTTCCAACGACGTGTGTGGCTCCTGGTATATTTCTTTTGGGCTTCCCTGGCACAGGGCCTGCCCCAGTGTCAGCCTTGGAATCAGTAATGATTGTAGAAAGGTTCAGGCCGCTGAAGCAGGCTGAGCTAGCACCCAGGATAGGCATGAAGGTTAGGCCTTTCACAGTGCTGCTAAGTGGAGAGTCACCTCCATTTTTCAGAAGAGGAAATGGGCTTGCTTGAGGCCTCCCGGCCGGAAGAGCCAAACTGGTGGAAGCCAGCTGGGGCTACTCTGGACTCCTCGTTTACTGGAATATATTTTGGTTTACTCAGGACCTTGCACATGGGAGGCAGGCACGGTGCTGCTGAGCCAAATCCTCGGCCCTAAGGCTTTGGTTTGTTTTTTGAGACAAAGGGTCTTGCTAGGTATGTAGTCCAGGCTGGCCTCTAACTCCTGGCGATTCTCCTGCCTCAGCCTTCCAAGTGCTGGGATGACAGGCATCCACCACCATGCCTGGCTCAGAATTCTGTTCGGATCATCTGATTTTCCAGGTAAGGGAAATGAAGCCTGGAGAGGGGCTGAAAGCTGCCCACAGCCAAATAGCAAGCAGTTCTGGGAGAATGTGGCCGGTCAGAAAGGGCCCTGGAAATGTCCGAAGGATGGAGTCTCTCTGCCTATTTCAAGTTCCCACCTTTGTAGCATAGCAATACTTTTAGGAAAGGAGAGGTTGGTGAGGGAGAAGGGGCATCCAGACACTCAAATCCTCCCTTCTTGCTGAAGCCAGCAAGCCCTGGCTTCTTTGGGGAAGTGGAAGCCACATTTATCCTGCCACCAATCCGCCAATGTGTGAGCTCACCGTCTAGGCATGTGTAGCTCCTGACCCCAGCCCCACGTGTCCTTGCTCGACCTGTGGGGAAAGCAGGGCTGCCCAGGAGGCTTAGCTGCCCAAGGCCACCAGACCCCCAGCTCTGGGGATGTCCCAGCCCCCTCTCCCTCTGTCAGTCCCCAGAAGCTCCCAACCAAGCTGACCCCGGGGAGCCAGCCTGGTTAGTTTCCTGGCTTTCTGGTTGGTGCAGCCACTCTTGCTGGCTGGCTTGACTTAGCTTCTTAGGTTTCTTTTCTTTCTTTTGAAACACAAGTTCATGGGCAAAGTGTCAGGGCCTTGCCAGGAGGAGTGGGCATTCTCAACAGGGGTGGTGGGGAGAGGTGGAGGTAGAAGGGAAAGGCTTAGGTCAGAAGAGGACTGGCCCCGAGGGAGAGGGGCAGGGAATGGCAGAAGAACGGCAGGTGCTGGACTGGACGCCTGCCCCCACGCCCAGCACCCAAGGGTCCTCATGGTCACACCGTGAGTCCCATACCCTTCTGCTTAGGGGGTAAGAAACGGAGGTGTCACAGTCCCCACTGAACAGGGAGGGGCTCAGAGAGGTGGAGAGGCTTGTGGAGGGCCAGGCAGGAGTGTAGAACAGGCCTTGTGGGGTTTGGGGTGGGGTCTTGACTGCAGTGCTAATGGGGGTGCGTGTGGGTGGGGGGAGTCGCCTAGGGAAGTCATGGGAAAAATAAGGCTGTTTGGGGAGCTCCGGGGTTGGGACCTGTGGGTTGACATTCCAGACCCCATGCCTGGGGCCCGCTAGTGACAGAGCTACAAAAGGAGCCAATTTCTGGGATTCCTCCTGGGCACTGGCAGCCTGTGAGAGGCCTGGCCACCTCTGAGGCGCCTCCTGGGGGCTGAGGCGATGCCAGATGACACCAGAGTCCAGTGTGATGCAACTCTCTCGCCTTCTGGATTCCAGACAGACAGGTTAAAAAGATTTTTCAAAAAAGAGGGACTCTCATAAACATCTGAAGACGAGCATGTCTTAAAATGTTTATTTAACTTACATAGGAACCAGGCAGATGTTGCAAGGGGTTCAAAGGGTCTGAAAGCCGGGCGTGGTGGCGCACACCTGTCATCCTGCCACTCTGAGAGGCTGAGGCAGAAGGATCACAAGTTGGAGATCAACCTGGACAATTTTGTAATTTAGCAGGGAGACCCTGTGGAAAACAAAGAACAACAAAGAAAGGGCTGGCTGGGGTGTAGCTAAGTGGTAGAGTCCCTAGGTTTGATCCCGGGGTCTGAAGAACAGACACTTTTACAGATAAAAGATATTCCAGGTAACCGCCAAAGGACACCAATTAGCTCCCCCAGGGGGTGGAGGGCTGCTGATAATCTTTCAGCCGGGAGCACTTGTCACTATTGTAGGAAGGACTGTGGAAGGACTGTGAATTGTAGTCAATGGTTTACAACAGGCAGGGCTGTAAAACAGCTCTAGTTGGTTCATAGATATTGTGCTGAAAGATCACTGACTGCTCTGATCTGATCCCTTTCCTTGCAGTGAGGATAAATCCTTCCTTTCTTCCCTCCCTCCCTCCTTCCCTCCTTCAGCACCTGCTCATCCAGTGCCAGCTGTGCACTGGTCCTTGGGAAACAAAGCAGAAAAGAGGAAAGCAGGGCAGGGTGACTTCAGATCTGAAGATCAATCAGCCAAGTGCGGAGCTTGAGCCTGTGTCCCAGCTACTTTGGAGGCTGAGGCAGGAGGATTACTCAAGCTCAAGAGTTTCAAGGCAGCCTGGGCAACAAAGTGAGCCCCTCCCTCCCAGGCGCCTGCCCAGCACTGCAGTAAAACCCAGATCACACGGGCAGGGCGCAGGGAAGGCTGCTCCATGACCTCCTCTTGGAAGAAGACATCCAGGAAGGGTAATCCTGGGGTGGGCACCGCAGATGCAAAAGCCAGGAGGCCTAAGCAGGGAGGAGGTGGCCTGCCGGGAACACAGACTTGGTGGCATCCTTGTTTTCTCTCACTAGGCCAGTTCTTAGCCCTCCCTAGGCCAGAGGCTGGCACAGGATGGATTCGATATGGGCAAATTGTCTCCCAGGGCAGGTGACACCCCAGCCTGAGGAGGGACAGGGCAGAGGGCCCTGGTTCCCTGAGGGGTGCTCAGGGGTGTGGGAAGATGCTGCCACCTCCCAGTCTGGGATCTGGGGCTCCTGTGTCCCCCAGAAACTCCTGAGGGATGCAGAGCCCCACACTAGTCTCTCCACCAGCGCCCCATTTCTCAGGATGTTGTCAGGACAGTGGGGTGAAATTTCTCTTCCTGTTTTTTGTTAGCAAAATTCACACAATTTTAGCTTCATCCCAGTGCACAATTCAGGGTCAGTCCACACGAGGCTATGCACCACCTGTCTAGTTTCACACTTTCATCAACCCAAGGTGATCCCATCAGCAGCGCCGCCACTTCCCTCCCAGCTCCTGTCTGCTCTGGACATTTTACGTGAATAGTCACATACTATGCAGTGTTTGTGTCTGGCTGCTTGAACTCAGCACATGTTCTCAAGGTTTGTCTGTTAGTTTATGGCCAAATAACATTCCATTGTATGGATGGACCATATTTTGTTCATCTGTCCTATGGATGGATATGCAGGTTATGTCCCCCTTCAGTGGTTGTGAATAATCCTGCTATACATTGGCACAAACCACGTGCAGTGGGATATCTGTAAGCCCAGTTATTGGGGAGGCTGAAGCAGGAGGATCACACGTTTTGAGACATGCTTGGGTAACTTAGTGAGACCCTATCTCAAACTAGAACAAAATAAAATATAAAATAAAATGTGCTGGGGGAGTAGCTCCGTCCCCAGCACTACAAAACACACTGGAGCACTACATTCCCATCCTTCTGCATCTGAACTTGGCATGGAACTGCTGGGTTGCAGGGTAGGCCGATCCACTTTACCATACTGAGATGAGACAGGCACTTAGAGAGGGAAGGTTTGCTCAGCTCATGCTGCCCATGTTGCAACTAAGGCACTGGGGAAATGCCTGCCACGCAGAGCTCCCCTCACCAGGCAGCAAGCAGAGACAGTGTCCCTTGGGTGCTGTCCTGAGGGCACATGGCCTCCTGCTAGGCTCCAGTTCCTCCACAAGCGCCACATAGGACAAACCCTTTGACATAAGCCTTACAGGAGGGATGCCGAGTCCAGATCCTCACATAAAGTGATTTTTGTTTCTGCGTGCTGGAGATGGAACCCGGGGCCTACTCACATTAGGCAGGCACTTACTACTGAGCAGCACCCCAGCTGAGCACAGGGTAATCTATGATAAGCTTACTGAGGAGTGGCCAAAGTGTTGTCCATGCTAAAAAATCACAAAGTTGGCAGAAGCCTGCTGGCGTGGACACTCCTGCGATATTAGCACTCTGGAAAGCTGAGGCAAGAGGGTTGTAATTCAAGTACTCCCTGGGTTCATTCCCCAGTACTGCTAAAACAGACAAAAAAGGTGGGATTTGGGGGCAGTGGGTGGAGACCAAACACCTCTGCTTCCCGAGCGGGTGAGTGACCAGGGAAGGTGAGGCTACCCTGATCACTTGCCTCAAGGGGTGCAGCCAACTGTACCGAGAGTCCAAATCCCAAAGATAAGAGATAGGTGGAATGGAAGGACAACAGGGTACAGCTCCCTAAAATGTCACAGGTCCCGTCCCATCCAACAGACCAAGCATCAACTTGGGGGAGGGGTGTCGCCAAGAGGGACAGTGACAAGAGTCATGGTCTGGGACAATGCAGCAGCAGGAGGCCAGCTGATAGCAGGACCAAGAATCTGGCAGCAGCAGGTTCCAGCCCTGGCTCTGAACCCCAGGCATCCTGCCAGCTGATGCATTCAGGATAATGGCACCGAGACCCTCAAGGCAGTGCAGTGCCTCACTTACAGATGTGTGGCTCCTCCCTGATGCTTCCTCAGCTTGAGGACTGGCCAGGCAGAGTGTGCTGGGAGTGGTGGTGGTGGTGGTGGTGGTGGAAAGCATCGTGGGACAGGACTCTCATAGACACAAATGGGCTCACCTGGCCCCCACGGGCCTGCTCACAGAACCACATGATGACACGGGGATGACAAAGTCATATTTATCGTCTGGGTGAAGCCAGTGGAGACAGGACTGGGGAGGGGACAGAGGATGCTGACACTCCCTCCTCCTTGAACCCTGAGCAGCCTAGCCTGCAGCTCTCCCAGGCTCCAGGGGCCCTGCTCAAGTTCTAGGGGCCACCGCTGGTGGCGGATGGGTCCTCTTGCCTGAGGTACAGCCTGTGAGCTCACATCTTCAGGAAGGAGTCTTAGAGGAGGCAGCGGCCCCCTTCTTCTTGACTGGGGCCTTCAGCAGTGCCAGCTTCTTGGGCAGGCTGGAGCTGGCTTTCATCACCATGTCGTGCTCAATCTTCTTCCGGATCGCGATCTCTAGATCCTATAGGGGCAACCCCAGGGTATCAGACTGAGATGCAGTAGCGGGAGGCCCTAGCTAGCTGCCCTCTTGCCAGCTCACAGGGCACAGGATCTGCAACTGTCCCCTTGCACAGCCCTCACGAGGGCCCGGAGGACTGGGATTGAAGCCCCGCCCTGCACACTGAACACACCACAAACCTTTCCCGCCTCTCTTTTCTCATGCCCATGTGAATGGGGAGGGACCTAATGAGGATTCCCAAGCCACATGGGTGATGAAAGACGGGAGCTCGATGAGTCTCTGCCTTTAGGTGGGCAGAGCCCTCTTGTCCTGTGTCATCTTTATTCTTCAGGAAAGGGGGGGCAGTGTGTCAGTGTGGGTCTGAGTCAATCTGGTAGCTGGTGGCTGAATTACCTTCTTCACACTGCTCCTGTGCTGCCTATGAGTTCTAATAACTACAACTGCCACCACCGGGTAGTTAACTGTTGTGTCTGGGCACTGTGAACACTACAGCAAAAGTAGGCAGAAAAATCCCTGCCTACTTGGAGCCAAGACTCAATGCCTAGGAGTGGAAGACAGGCACATGAGTGACACAGATGTCCAACTGTTCCATAATAGAATAAGTGTTGCCATGATGAAGAGACATCAGGGAGATTAAGTGAGGGGAGGGCTGCCACCACCCCGAGGTTGGACAAGGAAAGATGAAGAGGCTGGAGGGAGAGGGGACAAGGGAAAGGTGAAAGGGAGTGTGCAGGGTGGTGCAGGGCAAATTATGCAGGGCTTTTCTGGCTTTTGTATGGCAGAAGACACGGAGAGTGCTGGGCAGAGGAAGGCCAGGTTGTGATATGTAGTGTTCATGGCATCGTCTGGCTGCTGTGGCAGAGAGCAGTGTAGGCCAGGAGGAGGTGACTACATAGGTTCAGGCAGGAGACAGGACAGGTGGAATGGGAAAGAAAACAGGGATTCAGTGGTGATCCCTAGCATCTGGAAGGACAGAATCGTCCTGAAATGAGACCTGCAGGGTCACAGGCAGGGAGGGAGAATGGGGATGTGAGATCAGGAGCTCGTTTTGGGCGTCTTGGCATTCCACGAGACAGACGCCTCCTGACCCTACTCCGTGGACCTGAACAGGTCTCTAGGTAACTAGTTTTGAGAAAAGCAATGATCTTGAGAAGTTAAATGATTTGCTCAGGATCACAGCCCTAGTGAGTGTGGAGAACAGTCCAAGATCAGATTTAAATCTCTTTCCAATTTCTTTATAGGCTCAGCCCTATCCACCTGGCTATAAAAATCCGACACCGGTAACGAGACCGCGCACCCCGACTGGGCCTGGTGCCGCCCGCAGCGTCTGCAGGCGCCCGGTCGCTTCGCATTCTCACAAACTAAGAAAGGGCGCCATCGCTGGGGATTACTGGGAAAAAGGCTGGGGGGTGAAGAAATCCTGCTCACTCGCGGAGCTAAGATTTGCTTCGGCGCTGCCTTCTGGTGAAGCTAGATTTTCAACCCCAAGGGCTTCGAACGCTCTCCCAACACTGTGCTCAAGGTTCCCATATTAGCCGCACAAAGGAGGAAACAGGCTCGGCGGGCTGGAGCGCCTGGCTGTCCTCCACAGCTCCCCCAGCCCTGGGACCCGCTCACCTTCTTGATCTGCTGCTGCTGCACGATGCGTGCCTTCTTGGGGACGATCAACCGACCTAGAGAGACGCACTCGCATGAGACTGGGGCGGCCCGGGCCGTCTCTACCCCGCTTACTCCCCGGCCCGCTGCTCACCGCCTTTCCTTGGCCCGCGGTTCCGCTCTGAGGCTGTTGCCGCGGACTTGCTTTTACTTGGCTTCCGCGGCTGGAACTTGCGCGGACCCTGCGCCATGATGGGTCGCGCGCCGAAGGGGCGAGGCTACGAGAGGCTGCGCCCGGAAGACGCGGGGCACGATGGGATACATCGGGGCGGAAGGGCGTAGAGACTCACGGTATACAGCGTGGCAATTAAAGGGCCAGCAGCCTACCAACGTGGACTTTGCAACAATTTCCAATGAAAAGTAGTAATGTTAATATTTATAGGGTGCTTATGTGTGTTATAAAACTTTACTATTTTATGGTCTTTATACACAAAACCTTAGATTAGGATGAGGTGAGGAACTCACTATATGTGTGTGTGTACATATATATATATATATATATATATATATATATATATATATATATATAATATATGTTTAGCATGAGCTCAATCAGGAAGCTACACCTTCCAGGTGCCAAAAATATTTTTCTTTTGTTACGGGGGATTGAACTCAGGACCTTACATTAGAAACTTTATACATATGGGGCCGGGGATTTAGCTCGGTGGTTCTGCCGCCTGCCTCACAAGCGCAAGGTCCTGAGTTTGATTCCTGTACCAAAAAAAAAAAAGATGATGGAAAAAGGGAAGTAAAAAGAACTAAGGTATGTTATACACATGTACCAACTCCCCACGATGAACGTAATCATCATGTACTGTAAACTCATAAAAAATTAAAAATAGATGATTAGTATACATAATTTATATGCTGAGACTCAAACCCAGGTCTCCATGCATACTAGAGAAGTGTGAGACCATCCATAGGCTCAATTAAGAGAAAAGGAGGAGCGGGGGGGAGAAAGAAGAAAAGGAAAAAAGAGAAGAAAAACTGTAGCCTGTGTACTGGCTGCCTGATTTTGTAAATAAAGATTTATTGGAATCAGGGCTGGGATTAAGTATGAGATGAGAATTTCAAATTCAAGTGCAAGGTGTAATTCTCTTTCAAAATCTTGATGTTTTTCATCATGGATTTTTTTTGGCATTTTGATTTTTAAAAAGTAAACAAGGCATGGTAGTGTACTATTGAGCCTGGTAGCAGAGCAAGACCTTGTCTCAAAACAAACAAATAAACAAAAACACCTCATTAAAATATTATCTTTATTTCTGAGACAAGGTCTCACTTTGTAGTCTATGCTGGACTTGAAGTCACTATGTAGCCCAGGCTGGCTTTGAACTCACATTGATTCTCCTGCCTCAGCCTCCCGAGTGCTGGGATTACAAATGTGTGCCTCCACACTTGGCTTTATCCCCATTTTATCCATGAGGAAACTAAGGCACAGAGAGGTGAAGTGACTTGCCGAGATCACACAGGGAAGAAACAGGTAGAGCTGGGATTTGAACCTGGGCAGCTTTGGGGTGTGTGTGTGGGTGTGTGTGTGTGTGTGTGTGTTTGAGAGAGGGTCTCACTATGTAGCCCAGTCTGGCCTCAAACTCATAGTGATCCTCCTGCCTCAGCCTCCTGAGTGTTGGGATGACAGGTGTGTGCCAACATGTCTGGCCTATTAGGCCCTTATGAGCCATGCAAGGCCCTGTCTACTCTTCCTGCTCAGGATCAAATGTGGCTGGGGGAGGAAGGTCAGATTTTAGCTACACCACTCTTATTAGGAAACCTGGGAGACAGAGGCGGGTGGAGGGGATGGCTTGGCTCTACCTAGGTGCCTGCCCCCGACTGGCTGGTGCTCAGGGCTGCTCGGAGCTCCTCGGGGGCAAAGACACCCAGCTCTGTGATGATGCCACCGGTGATGAGGTCATGTGGGGTAATATCGAAGGCAGGATTCCAAACTCCAATCCCTGTGGGAAGAGAAGACATTAAGGAGGCAGGGACTGGCTTTGCGAAAACCCTCAGCTGTTGTCACCTGTCTCCACCACAGTGGTTCTTGGGGTTGGGTAGCCCTTGAGAATCTGGGATTCCTCACTCTCACAATGGACAAAGACATGGACACTGATCCGAGCAACAGGGTTACGAGGTCAGATCCCCCTACCACTCCTGGACAGTCACTGCCCACAAAGGCTTCAAACTCTTTTTTGAGACAGGGTCTCGCTATCTAGTCCAGGCTGGCCTTGAACTTGTGGCAGCTCTCCTGCCTCAGTCCCCTGAGTGGTGGGATTATAGGCATGTGCCACTATGCCCCGCTTCCCTCTTTCTCCTGACAGCTCACCAGGTGCTGCAATCCTGACTCCGTTCACATCGGTGAGCTCATGGCTTGGCCGCTCCTCGATGACGATGTCCTGGCCAGTCTTCAGGCGGAGGTCACAGGAGGAGCTGGGGGCGGCCACATAGAAGGGGATGCTATGGTGCTTGGCGGCGATGGCCAACTGGTAGGTGCCCACTTTGTTGGCAGTGTCTCCGTTGGCGACCACGCGGTCAGCTCCCACGACGACAGCTGGGGGTGAGAAACTGGATGAGCGGTCACTAGGCCAAGTCCTGGCCACCTGGGCCCCCCACACCTGCCACTGACCTGACACGCCCCTGTGGGCCATGGCAGCAGCTGCCATGCTGTCGGCGATGAGCGTAGCAGGGATGCCCTCGTATACCAGCTCAAAGGCTGTCAGCCGTGCACCCTGGTTGTAGGGCCGGGTCTCCGTGCAGAAGGTGTGCTCTAGGCGGCCCAGCTGGTGCAGGGAGCGGATCACACCTATGGGCAGGCAGGCGAGGGCAGGGTCAGCACTGCAGGTCTCACCAGCTCTACTTGGCACGCTGTTCCTCAGATCCCTGCAGCATCTCCTCCACATCTGCCTGGATGACACCTTCTCCATGAATCCTTCCCTGGTTCCTCAGTCATACACAGTGGTCTGGCCCCTCGGTCTGAGGCGGCTCTGTCCTTAGTGTTTAGGATCTTCTTTTTTGGTAGTACTGGGGATTAAACCTAGGAACTTAACATTGAGCTATATCCTCAGCCCTTTTTAAAAAATTTGAAACAAGGTCTCGCTATGTAGTCCAGGTTGGTCTTGAACTCACTGTGTATGTAGGTCAAGCTGGCCTCAAACTTGCAGTGATCCTCCTGACTCAGCCTCCCAAGTACTGGGATTACAGGTGTGCACCACCATGGCCGGTCTGAGCCAGGTTCAGACCTGAGTTCCCAGGGATGAGGCAGGACCCCAGCAGGTAGAAGACTGTCTGCCACCAGGAAGTTTACCACCTAACTCCCTCTCCTGTGGCTACCCCAGTCTTACCTGGGGGGAGGTCAACCCCTTCCTGTCAGTCATAAGGGGCCACATTCTGGTCATCTTCTAAGCCTATGGCTCAGGCAGCTCTGAGGTGGACAAGTGGCTCTGTCAGACTTCATGAGATATGAGAAAACTTGTCTGCTATGCTTTTAGCCCCTAGATCTAGCTGCACCTGAAGTTAACTCAAGTGTTTCTATACAAGAACTAAGGCAGTCAGGTTTTGTTTATGTGAGGGTACAGTAGTTTTGGCTTAGTTTTCTGTCTTGTTTCTGGTGGCTGGGATTGAACCTTGGGCCTCAAGCATGCTAAGCAAAGTTTATGCTTTTACCACTGAGCTACACCTGCAGCCTGGTTTCTTTCTCTTGTACCACCAAATGGCCCTTTCCTCCCCGAAGATGCCTACTCACCCAAGGCTGTGCCGTAGCCAGCAGTGGCCAGTGCACCAGTGTTGCAGTGGGTCAGCACGGTCACCTTGCCACCCTTGGGGGCTGCTTGCTCCAGGAGGTGGTGGGCTCCCAGGTCCCCGATGCTGCGGTTGTCCCTGAGGTCCTTCTCCAGCATGTCCTCAGCATATCGAATCACTCTGGGGCAGAGGACAAGGGGGTCTCAGCACCAGCTTATGGCCTCAGGGCCCAGGCCAGCCCCTCCTGTCCGCCTGGTACTGTTCTGTGGGGCCTTCTTCCTGGAAGCCTCTCGTTGCTGAGGCCTGGATACTTCTGCTACCATCATGAATCTGTCACCATGTGCTCATGTGACACATTTTCCCAGAACTTCCTCTGTGCCTGGTACCAGGAGGGGGCACAGCAATAAACAAGACAAAAATTTCTGCCCTGATGGCCAAGCGGGATGGTATAACACCTGTAATCCCAGCTGCTCAGGAGGCTGATCCCTGAGGACATTGGAGTGAGGAAGGCAAGGGAAGAGCTGATAATAAAGTGAAGGAAAAAAAGCAGAATCAGGCACGCGCAGTATTATAGCCTTGGGGAAGACAAGCCAGAAAGCTAGCATAGGCTCCTGCAAAGGCTCTGGGACTAGAGCGAGCCTGTAACCAGAGGGAAATGGTGTGACTGGGGCAGAGATGAAGAGGAGGAGGGGCAGGGAAGAGATCAGGATAGGAAGCGAAATTCTTGCAAAGCAAAAACTACGAGAACGAAGTGGCACACGAAGGCCGGGCAGACTTAGGGGCAGCACAGAATGCCAGGACTCTGGGGCCAACCTGCCCGGAGTAGCTTTCTAGCCCTGGAACCTGGGACATGGGACTCAAGTACACCGTGCCTCAATTTCCCAGTGCACAGGCGGTAGCTCCCGCCGGTGAAGTGGGCGGCTTCGGCTTCCGTACCTCTCCCGCACCGCCTCCTCCGTGGCACCGTCGCGTGCTGCCTCTCGGGCCACGGCGTCCCCCAGGTCGCGGGCGGCCCGGGCCATATTGACGGCGGTGGGCCGCGCGGTGACCAGGAGGTTCAGCCGGTCGCGCACGAAGGCCGCGAGCTCAGCGGGGCCCGGGCCCCCGGCGCCGGTGCGCAGCTCCACGGCGAGACTGAGGCAGCCCACGAGCGCAATAGCGGGTGCGCCACGCACCTTCATGGCGCGGATGGCCTCCCAGGCCTGCTGTACCGAGCCCACTGCCTCGTAGCGGCTCTGCTGCGGGAGAAGCAGCTGGTCGAGCACCCGCAGGGAGCCGGGCTCGTAGCATATAGCTTCCAGCGCCATGCTGCCGCCACGCCCTCGGACGCCAACGCGTAGGCGCGGGACCAGAGCATAAGGGCGGAACCTCAGCGGAAAGCAGCGCACGCTCACCGCAATCCAGATTCCCGGGACCGGCGAGCCCAGCACAACGGCTTGCTCTGAAGTGCAAAGTGGCAGCCTTTATGGGGCGTCCACTGGATGCAGGCCCTTGTATTTAACGTGTGGCTGCTAGTGTATGTGTGCCACACCTTGAGTTGCAACCTCAGGGGGGCTCCATAAAGCACCCGAGGCCTCCAGCCAGAGCATTAGTCCTGGTGGTCTCACTACACCAAGGCACTAGTTGGGGACCTCCCATCCTGATACTGGAGATGAACCCAGGGCCTTCACACTGAGCTACATCCCCTACTCTTTTGAGACAAGGTCTCGTTAGGGTGCCCAGGTTAGGCTTCAACTTGCCATCTTCCTGTCTCAGCCTCCCACAGTACGGAAGTACCGGCCTGTGCCACGAAGCTGGACCTCAGTCAAGTTCTTCACAGCTTTCCCGAAGCCTATCCTCATGGGATAGGGCAGCAGGCCACCTTCAGAAAGGTGGGCACAGGCGGGCACTGAATTTGGTGAAGTCATCCCCCAAAAGCAGGGCATCTTTCCCATATCCCTAGGGGCTGGCAGACAGCAAGGGCTCAGTTGATGTTTGTGACATCCTCTTTAACACTGAGGCGCGGGCCATACACACATGATGGACCCTAGCCATTTTCCAAGCCATCAGAACTTTTCCATGAGGTCCCTGTGGGCTGCAGGAGCTTGGCCTCCCCATGCGTCCCTGCTGCCTGGGGCTCTCCCACCTTTCACTCCAGGAAGTTAGCCCTCTCACAGTCATCTTCGTCCTAACTGTGGCCCTGGGGCTCAGACTGTAATCCAAGGCAGGGGCAAAAAACAGGGCTTTAATGTTGGGTTGTCGGGGTCCCACAAGGGACAGGTGCCCAGGCGCAGACCATAAATAACTGTGAGGCTTTGGGAAGGTGCGGTGCGGGGAGGCTGGAGGCAGGTGAGCCTCCTGGAAGTGACACCTGTGTATGGTCCAAGCCCTTCACTCACTGCTCTCTGAGTCTGAGTAGTCAGCCACCAGTGAGGAGCAGCCAGGGTTCGGGCTGTCTGTTTCCTGGGAGCTGCCTGCAGGGGGCCAGGGTTCATCCTGGCTGCACCCCTCCTGTTCCCAAGGCGGGCTGGTCTTGGGGCTCTCAGCTGTATCTTGAGGGCAGTCCTCGGGAGATGCAGATCCATTCTGGGGGTTCCCCTGTGGCCTTTGCAGCTCCCAGGTTGTGAGGGGATCGGTGGTGTGCTGGGGGCTCCCTGGGATGTCCCGAGACCGCCGCCGCACAATGCCCAGGTCGCCCACTGTGATGGGGGCACAGGTGGGGGGTCCTGCCCTGCGGCCCTGGGCCAGCTTCTTCAGCATGCTGCTGGCCTTGCTGCTGCTGGCGCCGGGCCCTGGGAGGGCGGGGAACCAGGACCGGCTGATGATTTCTGTGCGCTTTAGCTTCTGCTTGGCCTCGTAGGCTGAGGGGAGGAAGGGATATTTAGGGGGGCAGGAGGGGCTAGGGATGCGGCTCCGTGGCAGAGTGCTTGCCTGGCACGCACAAGGCCCTGGGATCCAGCCCTGGGACCCTCCCCTGTAAAATGCTCTGGAAAGACTGCAGTCCAGAGCCCAGCCACCCTGCTCAGCTCTGGCCTCCCTGTGGTGGGCCTCACTCACAGTCCAGTGTGTGGAACTTGAGGAGGGCAGCCAGCCTTCGGTCATCCTCAGTCTCAGGCACCAGCGGGATGGCCAGGCAGGCCTTGGCCTGCAGCGCCTGATCCCGCTCCTCCTCCTCTTGGGCAGCCTTCTTCTTCTCCTGTGTTGGGGACAGCACGGGGCATGGTGAGAGCCCTGTAGCTGGGGTCTCAGTCAGCTCCTCTTCATGCTCCCGGGAGGGAGACCTGGACACATAGCTGTTGGTGCCAGTCAAGCCCTCCCTCGTCCACCTCAACAAGAGTCATGGCTGGAGAGTGACGGCTGGGCCAGCGACCGACTGGGTACCTGCCGGTGGCCTCTGAGATGATGGAGCTGCCACTCTCTACTGCCTAGTGTCGCTGTGGCTGGTGTACCTTCCTGTGCAACACACCTCCTTCTGACTGTGGGGACGCCAGTGTGACGCAGTTACCACACTGCCAGTTGGATACAACCACAGCACCTGATTATGCAGAGGTACCGTGCTTAATAGTGGCAGTAAATGCTGCTATTGTTTACATAGACTATACTTTAAAATACGTATCCATCTTTGGTACGCATTTTTCAAAACATAGAGTCAGGTTTTTTTGGAAATTGCTCTTGCTACGCTGCCCAGGCTCACATTGAACTCCTGGAATCAAGCGATCCTCCTGCCTCTGTGTATTTCTGTAACAGCAGTGCCATGAACTAAAGGTGCGATCCTCATGTGAGAGATGGGGAAACCAAGGCACAAGGTAAAAAGATCTGCTTACAGCTGGGGCATGGTGGGGTGCTGGCTGGGCCCGCCTTAACCCTGCTCCGCTCTCCAGCCCCTCCTCCAGGGTCGCCCTGACCGGCCAGCCGGCCACGTGCCCCTCCCCCAAGCCCCACCCCCTTCACCCGGAAGCGCTTGCGCAGCATGCTGTTCAGCGCGAAGTCGTCTTTCCAGGCACTCTGGGCCTCCTGGAGGTTGCTCAGCGTGGGCATGGCCTTTCGGAGCGAGCTGCGGTCTGCCTCGCCATGCTCTAGGCGGAACATGGCATCTGTCTCCAGCTTCTGCTTCTTCTCATGCTCTGTAACAGCCGCGACAAGGTGGCTCCAGGGACCTGGGCGCTGGCCCCGGCGCGCTGGGCAGGGCTGGCGGGTGGGCGGGTGCACTCACCTGTGGGCAGCACCTGCTCATTGTCTTCCATATCCCAGCGCTCCTCCTTGCGCTGCGCACCGCTCACGATCACATAGTCGCAGTTGGCAGGATCCGTCTGCATCTCGATGTAGTTGACGCACAGGTGGCATTTCATCCGGAACCTGGTGGGGCAGGGCCAGTGGCCATTTCCTCGAGCCCAAGGGCTCATGGCCACCTATGCTACTGGCTCTGCATGGGGTCCTGCCCCGCACCCACCTGCACAGGGGTGAACCCAAGGCCAGGTGCAGGGATACAAATTCACTTGGCAACCAGAGGCCGGGATTCCATGCCCAGTGGCACAAACAAAACATAAAGCCCAAGGAGGCTGGAGTGGACTCATTCATTCATCCACTCATTCATTCCACAGACCTATCCAAGACAGACTGCTTGATGCCAGCTGCTGGGGACCAACTGAGCCACCTGTTTTTTGAGGGGGGCATCACAGCAGGGGACAAGCAGTTGCACACCATTGGGGTGAGTGCTGCTTCACAAAAGCCCCTGTGAGGGTGCGGTCTGAGCAGACAGCCCAGCGAGGGAAGGACAGAGTCTGCAGCTAGCTGGGAAGAACACTCTAGTGGAGGGCACAGGCGGGAGTGTGGCCAGGTGGAGGATGGCAGGGGCCAGCAGGGCTGTGGACACACAGGAGAAGGGAGGACAAGGGAGGGAGGAGCAGGGCCTTGTGGGCCCAGGAGAGGGCCTGGATTTTCTTGAGGAAGGTGAGAGCCACAGGGAGTTCTGGGTGGGGGATCTTCCCTGACTGACAAGCAGAGTGGCCCAAGGAGACTCCCTGCAGCCTCCTTCTCTGCCCTGCCCCTGCTGTCCCCTTACCTGTAGATAGGGGTGGTGTAGTAATTGCCCACTTTTTTCTTTTCTGCATTGTAACGAACTCCTGCAGGGTGGAAGAGAAGGGAAGCTCAGGCTGGGCTATGCCAGCATCTTTCCTCCGGGATGGGGCAAGGTATATGGTGTGGCTCCACTCATAGGATGGAGCTCCAGCTGTCACCGGAATTCAAGGTTGGGCAGAATGCATCCTGGCTGCACCCACAGCTGCTCACACCAGAGGGGTGGCTGGGCTGGAGGTCTGGATTTGAATTCCAGCTCCACTGCCTATGCAGCCTTAGGCCGGGTGCCTCGCTCCCTGGGCCTGTTTCCCCTTTCAGTCAAGGAGGATGACCGTAGTGCTGCAGCCAAGACACGGGAATTGCTGCACCCCTAGAATGTACTTTATAATAAACCAGATTCCCTGAGTCCTGTCAGTTGAGCAGATTAACTGAACTCGGTGAGGGGAGCTTGAGAGCCTGATTTATAGCTGGTTGGTCAGGCCAGGGAACACCAGCCACGGCTGGTGGCTAGCATTGGAAGTGTTGTGGGAATGGGACAGCCCTGGGGATGCAGCTTCTCCAGGTGCGTCAGATGACACCCAGCGGGATCCTCTGCTTCGAGGTGTGTGCTTGGAGGGTGGGTGACACCCCCATCGGGTGTCAGAAGGGACGGTGCAGATGGCTGTGGTCTGAGGCACAGAGGGAAGACTGGATACTGTCTTGTACGACAGAGGCAGAAATGGAGCCAGGAACTCAGATCACCTGCCCGAAGTCTCAGGGCTGTGGAGCTGGCGCTGGCAGCCTGGCCCTGTGTGGTCTGCTCCGGGCCGTGTGCAAATGAAAACAGCAAGGGTGTTGGCAGCTTGCCTTTCCCAGACTTCGGCATGGAGCGCGTGGTTTTTTCTCCTGGTGGTACTGCAGACTGCATCCAGAGCCTTCACACTGAACTACATCTCTAGCCCATTTTAATTTTATTTTTGAGCGGGTGTCACTAAGTTGCCCAGGCTGCACTCGAACGCGTGATCTTCCTGCCTCAGCCTCCCAGAGTGCTGGGATGATAAGCCCGCAGGACCACACCAGGCTTATACTAAACACTTTATATGTCATACAGCTAGGCCCTTGCATCGTCTCAGTTTTACACAGAGGTAAACAGAGGCACAGAGAGCTCAGCTGCTTACTGAGGGTCTCCTGGGTAGGAAGGGGTCGATGGGCTGGAATCCAAAGGTGGCTCCCCAATCACTCTGCATCTTGGGGGCCTGCTTCCTTCCCGCCTCAATTCCTGATTAGGAGGGGACAGAGTCCTGCAGCGCCCAGCACCTCAGGGCTCCACATCTGCAGGACCGAGTAGTAAGTGAGGTAGGGAGCTCACCCATGCCGATGTGGTTCTGACAGCCATCACACCAGATGTTATATGGCATCTCGAACCTGCAAGGACAGACAGTACCTTGTGGTTGTTTGTTTTTGAGACAGGGTCTTGTTACGCTGCTCAGCCCTCAGCTCCTGGGCTCCTGCCTCCGCTGTCTGAGGAGCTGGGACTTCAGAGGTCCACCAAGTGCCTGGCCAGACAGTATCGTACTGGCACCTGTCCCCCTGTGCTCTCCCTGGCTGGGACTGTGATCTGAGGGGTGGGTGACAGATGCCAGCTCAGGGTGGGAGTGGCTGCGGTCTCCTTGCGATGGACATGGATGGGGAGTGGGTAAAGAATCGGTGCCAATCCCGCCACATGCTGGGCCTCCCCAACCAGCTCTGCAGCCAGTGACCTGGGCCCCGTCACTTCGAGAGCCTCCTTGGGTGCTGCAGTGTCTTTAATGACTTTCTGTGTCTGTGAGACTGTTGGCTTTTTGCAGTGCTGAGGATGGAACCGAGAGCCTCATACTTGCTTGCTAGGCAAGCACACCCCCCTGAGCTATACCTCAGCCTTTTAAAAATTCTGAGACAAGCTCTTGCTAAGTTGCTTAGGCTGGCCTAGAACTTGTGATCCTCCTGCCTCAGCCTTCCCAGTGGCTATGGTTATAGACAGGCAACACCACGCCCGACTCCTAGACAAAGTGGAACAGAGCAGGCGGCCAGCTACAGGCTACTTCCAGGAGCAGTGTTGATGAGAGTTTAGTAAAGCTGCTGTGCTGTCATTGAAGTCACCTGATGACAGGGGTCTGTCCTGAGAACAGAGCCCTCAGTAGACTTGGTCATGTGAACATCACATAGTGAGCCGGGCGTGGTACAACAGCCTGTCACCCTAGGACTCTGGGAGGCTGAGGCAGGAGGATTGCAAGGTTGAGTCTGGCCTGGGCAACTTAGTGAGACTGCGACTCAAAAATAAAAAACAAGGGCCGAGGATTTAGCTTTAGTGGTTCTGCCGCCTGCCTCACAAGCGCAAGGTCCTGAGTTCGATCTCCGGTACCAAAAAAAAAAGAGCTGGGGATGGAGCTCAGTGTCAAAATAATTTAAAAAACAATCCCAGGGTAACAGGGCTCTGAGGTCAGGGGTGATGCAGTCTCAGGCATCACCCTTGTATACACACTTCATCCTTCCCTGAGACTTTTTTGGCAGCACTGAGATTTGACTCCAGGGCTTTCACACTGAGTTACAGCCCCAGCCCTGAGTTGAGGGTTCAGAGGCATGGACAGAGGCAGTGCAGGGCAGAGCTCAGCAGGTGAGCTGGGGCAGCTGTGAAGCGTGAAGAGGGGGCTCCCAAGGTCACTCTCGGGATCTGTCATCTTTCGTTACTGCTGTTTTGAGACGGGTCTCCACATGTAGCCCATGCAGGCCTTGAACTTGCAGTGCTCTTCCTGCCTCAGCCTCCTGAGTGCTGGGATTACAGGCGTGCGCCACCACGCCCAGCTAGAGCTCAACACTTGGCTTTCTCCTCAACAGACATTCCCCTGATGACTCTGCTGCTGGGCCCTCTGCTCGGGCTCAGGGCTGACCTCGAGACTGGGCTGGGAGTCCCCAGGGGAGGTGAGATTCAGTAGAGGAAGGACAGACAAGGGCTTGCTCTCCTGGGGTGACAGGAGGTGAGTTTTGCTTCCTGTAATGGGTCAGCTACCAGGGCGCTGGCCTGACAACAAAAGGCTAAGGCAGAGGAAGAGACACTGGCCATCCTGGCATGATTTTTTTTTTGAGATGGGGTTGCTATGCTTAGACTCCCAAGGCTGCCGGGAACACCTGGGCTCAAGTGATCCTCCGGCCTCAGTCTCCCAAGGAGCTGGGACTACACATGTGCCACCACGCCCAGCCCTGCCTTTACCCATCTCATATGTGTGACACTGCAATTCATCCCATGGAGAGGTGGCATCTGGCCCTACCCTGGAATCGTGACCTGCTTTGACCAATCGATGAGATGAGAGGAAGGAACAGTGCGCGAGCTCTGAGTCTTGGTCTGAAGAGGCCCAAGAGCTGCTGCAGGCTCTCATGCTGAGCCCGGGCTGCCAGCCAGGGGATGAGACGTGGCAGGGAGCAGAGCCCAGTGGTACAGCTCAAGGCCCTGCTGGACCAGCCAGTCCTCAGTCAGCTGCTCCCAAAGATGTGAGCACAGCTTGGCCCAGCCCTTCAAGTTCAGCAGCAGCATCTAGACTTGTCAGCAATAATGAGGGATTTTTTGGCTATGCAGCAATAGCTGACTGATGCAATGACTTTCTGCTCTATGGAATTATGACCTCAAAGCACTGGGTCAATCAGGAGACACTGAGACTGACACAGGGGGTGGCAGTGTCTTACCGGATGATGAGGATGCCTTGTGACAGCTTCCGAGCCCGCTCCCGGAGGGGATGGCTGTTGTGGTATCGGTTGAGAGAGCCATGCTGTAGGCAAGGGCGAGACAGATATCAGCACCACTGAGCCGAAGCCCTCAGGCTTTCTGCATCCCCACACTTTGGACCAGAGCCTCCCCGGGCGACAGGCCTCTGTTAGGTCTGGCAATGCAAGGGCCAGGGAGGGCTTGGGGAAGTGTGTGGTTGGCATCAGGAACACAGCCTCCCTTGGCTTGTGGGGGTTAGTGCCTAAACCCCAAGGGTGACCCAAATCTGCGTATGCTCCAGTCCCTCCTGAGATGTGGTGCAGTATTCAAGTAAGACCTGCACACATCCTACATGCTTTATTTATTTACTTGTCTTTTTGGGACAAGGTCTCTCTATGCGGTTCAGACTGGCCTCAAACTCACGATGTAGCCCAAGCTGGCCTTGAACTTGTGGTGATCCTTCTGCCTCAGCCTCCTGAGTGCTGGGATGACAGGAGTGTGCCACCATGCCTGGCTCATCTCATTTTAAATGGTCAATGACTCTGTGAGGTGAGGTTTTTTTCTCTCTTCTGGCACAGACAGGGTGATACTGTGCTCGGGGTCACACAGCTGGGATGCTTAGGCACTGGGCTGGGAACAGACAGCCCTGCCCTTGTGGAGCGGGTGTTCTGGTGGGGGAGATGGTCAGACACAGGTCAATGACCAATGTGGCAGGGGTGATGTGACGGAAATGAGAGCGTGCCCGACAGCGATGTCAAGGAGGACCTCTGAGAGGTGACCTAGAGGGAGTGCAGGGCCTGGTGGTCAGGAGGAGGAGGCACCGGGCCATAACAAATACACCAGGCCTGATGGAAAGTGGAGGGGACGGCCACCAAGCAGAGCCCCGCAGGTCACCCAGGAGGGAGGCGCCTGAGACTCGTGTGATGAGCGAAGGCAGAGAGGCCTCAGTGCTTTCCACCCTTCCTCAGCGAGGCTCCAGCACAGGTCTCTCTGAGAACTGGGCACCCTTACCTTTTCTGGGTTGAAGTCCGGAGGGTAGTACTTGTTGACGCCTTTCCTTTCACCCTGGAAAGAAGAGAGACATGAAGTGGAGGGGACCCTCTGGAGAGCTGTCTGCAGCCCCGAGGAGCAGGAATGGGACCTGAGCAAGGGGCACTATGTCCAGCCTGCCTAGGGCATGGCCACTCACATGAAAACCTGCTGTCCTCACTCTGGAAGATCCTATGAGGTTCAGATTCTTATGTGAGTGGCTTGTGTACTTTTGGAGCGACCACAGATGGCCGCTAACTTTTTTGGAGACAGGGCCTTGCTATGTAGCCCAGGCTGGCCTTGAACTCATGGAGATCCTCTTCCTCAGCCTCCTGAGTCCTGGGATTACAGGTGTGTGCCACAGGTGATCACTGATTTAGGATGGTCTGACTTAACTGTTTTTATTTTTTTGGTGCTAGGGATGGAACCCAGGGCCTTGTACGTGTGCAGCAGACACCACTGCACCACAGCCTCAGCTCCTCGACCTAAGATTTCTTACTTTATGACAGTGCAAATGTGACCTGCTTTTAGTAGTGGCTGTCCTTGGAATTCTGATCTTTTCCCAGGCTAGTGATGTTCCACACTATTCTTTCAGGATGCTGGGCAGAGATGGAGAGCTGTAGCCCCAGGCAGCCCTGTGACCACGAGGGGAAACAGCTGACCCCCACAGTGCGCAGTGCTGCTGAGCGGATCCCACATGTGTGTGACCTGCTAGTTCTCCATGCACGATGGGTTTATTGGGCGGCAGCGCCATCCTCAGTTGAGGAGCATTTTTGTTTAACACTGGAACTATGCAAACACCAGTGGGACATACCTGTAAGCCCAGCACTCTGGGAGGCAGATGCAGGAGGATCATAAGTTTGGGCCCAGCCTGGGGAATTTACTGACTTAGTGAGATCCTGTCTCAAAATAAAAATAAAACTGGATGAGGTGGTGCATGCCTGCAATGCCAGCACTCAGGAGGCTGAGGCAGGAGAATTGACAGAATTCAAGGCTAGCATGGGCTACATATTAAGTTCAAGGCCAGCCTACACTACATAACAAGACCCTGTCTCTTTATTATTGTTGTCAAAAACAACAATAAAAAATAAAAAATGACGAGGGATGGAGCTCAGTGCAAAGGCCCTGAGTTCAATCCTCAGTACTGGAAAACAAAAACAAAAAACAATACACGCAGCTGAAGTGCAGATCTCCTGAAAAGGCACTGATTGTGGCCCAAGCCTCTCTCTGTCAAAGCTGGCGGGCACCCAAAGAAGTGACCTAAAGCCCCAGCAGGGTAGTGGCTCTCAGCTTGTCTGCTCGGTGCAACCACCTGAGGGTTGGAGTACAGGGGCTGGGCTGCCAAGGACCTGCTGGGTGTGGCTTGTGGCCCTGGGCTGTTCAGAGGCTCCCAGGAACACTGGGCTCTGCACCGCCCAGTACACACAGCCTCGCCAAGCAGACCTCAGACAGCCAAAAGGCAGAATGATACACATGGCCACCAACACAGGAATGACGGAAGAACCGTGGCCTAGGGCTGGGGTGTGGCTCAGTGTCAGCGTACAGCACTTGCCTGGCACATTCAAGGCTCAGGGTTTGAGTCCCAGCATTAAAAAGAAAAAAAAAAAGATTGAGGTTATGGTACATGAATTTTACCTCATTTGAAAAAAACGACAAAAGATCTCTTTACTTGGTAGACAGGGACGGCAGTGCACACCCCTGTAATTGCAGCTACTCTGTAGGCTGAGGCAGGAGGATTGCAAGTTCAAGCCTAACCTAGGCAATTTAACAAGACAATGTCTTAAAATAAGAAATAAAAAGGGCTGAGGATGTACCTCAGCAGTACAGGACCCCTGGGTTCAATTCCTTGTACTGCAAAAAACAAAGCAAAACAAAACAAAAAGAAACTCTAGATGATGATTTTAGTGCCGACCAAAGGTTTAGAACTACTTTATCAAGAGATCACAGTGGGGGGCTGGGGATTTAGCTCAGTGGCACTGCGCCTGCCTTGCAAGCCCAAGGTCCTGAGTTCAATCCCCAGTACCGGAAAAAAAACAAACAAACCACAGTGGTACATGCCTGTAATCCTTATATTTAGGAGGCTGATGCAGGAAGATGGCAAATTTGAGTCCTGCCTGGGCAATGTATCAAGGCCTTGAATCAAATATATAAAAAAATTAGGGTTGGGGATGTAACTCATTGGTAGGGTACCCCTGGGTTTCCATCTCTAGCAGTGCAAAAAACAAACTCAGAAAGAATTCAAGATCTGGCTTAGAATTTACCTTAGAGCTCAGGAAGAGGAGGATAGATACAACTTTGGGGCCTGACAAAAATGGAGCATGGGCCCAGGGATTTAGCTCAGTGGTTTTGCTGCCTGCTGCACAAGCGCAAGGACCCGAGTTCGATCCCCAGTACCAAAACAAAAAAATGGAGTGTGAACTCCAGGGAGCAGGAGGCTGCTACTCACCATCTTGGGAGCTGTTACTGGTCCTCGTCCTCAAGGGGGTCACTCGGAAAATGGCCTAATGCTGCCCTCCTCGGAGTCTGGAAAGGGGCCACAGGCGGTGAGGGTTGGGTAGTGCTGGCTCAGGAGAGCCTCTTGCCAGGGTAGGAAGTGTCCGAAGAGCAGTGCTCACCTGATGTGTGTGTGGGGGGCAGAGCGAGAGAGAATATGAATGAGAATGAACGAATGAGTCAGTCCCGTCCACTCTCTGGCTGATGCTGATTTCACACCTGATACTGCTCTTCTCTCGCTGTCACCAACCTAGGTGACCTCGTCCAGCCCCCATCATCTCCCGCCCCTTGCTCTGCCCTGTCCCCTCTACCTGCTCACTCCATGGCAGCCAGAGGGGGGCCTCTTGCTCAGCCCCTCCAGAAACTAACTTCCTTCCTCCCCGCTTTGCTGTCCTTCCTTTTTATGAAGAATGAATGAATAAATGAAGAAAGGTGTCGCGCAGGGCTGCGGTGCAGCTCAGTGGTAGCGCACTTGCCTAGCACGTGTCAGGCTCAGGGTTCCACCCCCAGCACTTCAAGAAGCAAAGGCTGACGTTATGGACATGGAAATTTGAATTTCACAGTTGCTACCTGTCACAAAATATTGTTCTTTTTAATTTTTTTCCCCTGACCCACTGGACCTGGCTAACTCCATTTCGTTTAAAATCAAATCTGTGTGGCTGCTGCTTGCCTCTTGGAGCACCCTACCCTCTTCCAACCACATGGGCTTCTTGGCTGTCCCCAGAGGTCAAATGCAGCTGGCCTGCACCTGGTGTTCCTCTGCCTTCTTGTCCCCTGTCTTGACTGCTCTTTTATCAGCCACCTGCTATTGGTCAGAGCCACCTCTCGCACTCAAACTAACACTCTTGGACTGGAGGTGTAGCTCAGCAGTGGAGCACTTGCTTAGCATGTGTAAGGCCCTGGGTTCAACCCCTGTACGGCAAAGAAAAAAAGTCACTTCTTCATGAGTGTTCTGCCACATCACCCTGTTTCTATTTATTGGTGTATACATTGTCTTTCTTGTTGGGTTATCTGTGCTGTATTCCCCAAATCTAACATAGTGTCTGGTCCCTGATGAATCTAACTGGGTAATAGTCAGGTGTGGTGGCCTGTTCCTGTAGTCTAGGAACTTGGAAAGCTGAGGCAGGAAGGTTGCAAGTTCAAGCCCAGCCTTGGCAACTTGGCGAGACCCTATCTCAAACTAAAAAAAAATTGAAAAAGATCTGGGATGTATCTCAGGGGGAAGGCTCTGAATTCAATCTTCGGCATCCCCCGCCCAAAGCACCCCCCCAGCAAGAAAATAAAGAAGCTAAATAACCAAGAGAGGTTCCAGTACAATCTGTATGGGTGACCTAGGTACAAAATCCAGGCAGAGGAAGTAGGAAATTACCCCCCATGTTTGGAGAAGACTTTTAGGTCAAATAAAAGGAAGTTCTAGCATACAGTAAGGAAAGATATTGCACAGCAAGGAATGAGAATTGGCCAGTTTTCTCTGTCAGAAGCCAGGTAGTCAATATTTGTGGCTTTTCGGCCCAGAAAGAATGTGCTCAATAACTCAAATGTGCCTCACACCTAAAAGCAGGCAGATGATACACAAACAATAATCTGTTTTATGCCCCCCCAACCATTAAAAATTTAAAACCATTCTCAGCTTGAGCACTGGACAAAATCAGGGGTGGGCTGGATTTGGCCTGCAGGCCTGGTTTACTGGCCACTGCTCAGGAAGCAGGAAACTTGGTCTCTAATTAGCAATCTATCAACCTATTTGCTTGTGCTCTGAAGTTTAGAGTGCCAGCCACTGTGAATATTCAGTCTGATACTGGAAATTTAGCATGTATTGTTACTATTATCTCCAGGTAATGAACAAGGACATGGGGGGCTGGGTAACTTGGGTAGCATCAGAAGCTGACAGCAGAGATTCTGATGCAATGAGGGGCTGAGGTGGTGCAAAGTCCCAAATGAAACTGTTCTGCCACCAACCCAGATGATTCTTGGTCTTGGATTCTCTTGGATGCGAGCTTTCCAAGGTCCTTTCCACTGTAAAAATACCTTTGCTAACAAAATAACTTAAATGCCAGGCTTTGGGGGTCACAGCTCCCTGGGCTTAAATCCCAGCTTCATTCCTCCCTAGCTGGGTGGCCTTGGTCAGTGTGTGGATTCCCCTGAAATTGTATCTTCTCACTGGGAAACAGTGGACAGGGACAGAACTGACTTTCTTGGCTTGCTGTGAATGAAGTAAGAGAAGTGCTTGCATAAAGGAAAGACTCAGCTTACAGGAGCTGTTGAGTATGTGTGTGTGAGAGAGGGACAGAGACTTAAGATGGTTTTGTCATCCCAGTGAATAATACAGGCAAGATTATAGGCTGATGTGCAGAAATCAAGGCCAAGGGTAACTACTGACCCCATTAGCTCACGGCTTGAAATGGGATCTCGAATCTGCTGCTTCCTTAGCTGCCTGGCATTGGGCAAACTGCTTACTCTCTCTGAGCCTGTTTCCTCATCTGGAAAATAGGGGTTTATAAAAGTACTGATCTGCTAACGTTGCTCTTAAGACTCAGCGATTGAACTACTCAGGACAGCACCTGACGCCAAGTCAAAGGCTGGCGGTTTTGGTTATTTCTCTCGCCCACCGTTTTACACAATCTTCACTACCACTCAACGAGGTAGGGACCTGAAAGTCTCATTTTCTAGAGGAAACTGAGGAGCCTTGCGGGCGTAACAGGGGCCAGAGCTGGGTAGGGAATCGGAGGACTTAGGTCAGGGGTCGCAGCGGGGACTCGGTCCGGCTCCAGGCGAGTCCGTCCGTCTGCCCACCCGCACTTACCTCTCCTCCACCTGACGTCACGCCGCCACTGTGACCGGAAGTGCGCCCAGGGCGTGAAAGCTTGGGTAGCGTCCACCCCGCGTGACGCAGACGTCAGGGCCAGCTAGCAGCGCCGCACTGATTGGCCCAATGGGGAATACGCTACAAGAATAGACCAATCCAGGCCTGCCCCGCCCCGCCGTGCTCACGTCACTATATCCCCCCCTTCCATCCGTCCCGCCCACCACGCGAGACCCAATCCGAAGCCTGCTTCTTGACCCGCCCACCTAGGAGCTCTGTTTTACTTCCTTAAATCCCACCGAACCCGGTTGACCTAAGTGGAGCTAGGTGTGAATGAAACTGGCCTCATTTTGGGTTTTTTTTTTTGAGCTGCTGGAGATGAAACCCAGGGCTTCGTGCATGCTAGGTAAGCGCTCTGCCAGAGCTACATCCCTAGCCCCAGTCTCCTGATTTTGTGCAATTAGTGAATTAAGAATTGTTTTTCCATTTTAAATGTTTTTTGGGAAAGAATAATGTTTCTTGCCTTGTGAAAATGATAAAAAACTAAACTTTCAGTGTCCATAAAGTTGTATTGGAACACAGCCACGTCTATGACTGCTACAAGGCAGAGGGCAGAGTTAAATGGTCACAACAGAGAGCTTATAGGCCAAGGAGCTTTAAATATTTACCATCTGGCCCTTTATAGAAGAGGGCAGAACCTTGCTTAGCGCCTCCAAACCAATCGGGCCATGCTTTCTGCGTAGAGACTTTTGAATTCATTTTGTTTTTTTTACTTTTCTTTTTTTGAGACGGGGTCTCGATATGTAGTTTAGGCTGGTTTCAAACTCAGGGCAGTCCGCCTGGCTCCACCTCCCGATTGCTGAGATTACAGGTATGTGCCACCACACCTGTTTTGTTCTTTTGATACAGGGGATCGAACTCGGGCCCTTGTGCTTGCGCAGCAGGCGGCGAAACCACTGAGCTACACCGCGGACCCCATCACGCTTGTTTTGAATTCACTTTTGTATCTTGTGGGGCCTAACAGAGTCCGTTATTTCATTCAATGGGCTATTTATTTGCAGTTCTGGGGACTGAACACAGCTACATTCCAGCCCTTTTAATTTTTATTTTACTTGCAGTATTGGGGATTGAACCAAGGGGCGCTCTACCAGTAAGCTACATCCTAGCCCATTTTATTTTGAGACAGGGTCTTGCTAAATTGTCCAGGAAGGCTTTAACTTTCAATCTTCCTGCCTCAGCTTACCCAATAGCTGGGATAATAGGCAGGGGCTATCAAACCCAGCTCAGTGTCTGTTTATCAGGCATCTACTACATGCTAGGCCCTGCAGACTCAGGGAAAAAGAAAGGCACACCGTTTTCTCCACGGTGAAGCAGCTATGTCCTGGCAGTTCCCCCCAGGTGGTGTGAGAAGCAATGATGACACCATCAGATTATGCGATCCAGGTTTTAGCCTGGTTCTCATGGAATCATGGTGCTCACTGCTTTCTCTGCCAGTTCTCAGGACTTAGATGCCTCATCTTAGGGAATGGTCCTACAAGGTGGATTTTTATTGATTTTACTGATTAGGAGATAGATCCAGAGAGTTCGAGTAACTGGCCCAAGCCCACGGACCTGTGAGGAGAGGAGGTCAGCTATACCAGCTGATTTGAAATCTTAAGCCCTTGTCCTCTGAGCTATAGTTAGGGGTTGTATGAGGCCAGTAGACTCTTTAACAGGGTGAGGATTTAGGAGCAAGCAGAAGTGAGGGCTGAGACCCCTGAAGGATGAATGAGGCAAGGTGGGGTGGAGGCAGCCTCACAGGTCCCCAGAGTGAGGTGGAGCTGTGCTCAACCTTAATGAGCTCACTCAGTACGCCTGGATTTTGACTGAGCACCAGAACCAAGAGGTAGTGACTGAAAAGTCAGAGTGTCACCTTGTAGCCAGTATTTTGGGCAAGGGGAAATGTGAGAACCCTCAGCTTTCAAAGAACACTAGACCCTCAGTGTTGATATTTACAGGTGGTGGAAGCCAGACCCTGGCCTGAGAGATGGAGAAGCCATTCCTTAAGGTGCCCAGAGCATGCCAGGGACTGTGGGTCAGAGGAAGTCTCGGGAGAAGACAGCAGCTGGCCTGGGCAGGGTGGTGGACAGGGACCCGCATTCCAGCTCTGGGTCTGCAAACAGCACTGTTTCCTGGGGAAACAGTAACCCTGGCCAGGTTCCTCTGTTTGCTCCTCTGTAAGGTGAGCGTGAAGGCAATACACTCCGATGAATGTATGTGTAAAATGGTTTGAGGAAGAAAAGGGGAAGAAGGCAAGGCAGAGCATTCCAAGATTTGGGGGACAAGAAGAGTCACGGTGGAGAAGGCAGGCTCTAAGCATGAGGTTCTTCAATCAAGTGGAAACCCACTTCCCCGGTCCTGGTACCTTCCAGCCCTATTCCTGCCTGTGAAGGCAACAGAGACCAAGCCCGATTCTTGCTGGCCACACTCCAGCTCCCCGCCACCTCTAAGGGTCTGTGTGGTGTGGGGTTGGAAGCCAGGGCCTTGCGCATGCTAGACAAGCACTCTATCACCGAGTGACACCCCCAGCCCTTTCAAGGTCTCACTAAATTGCCCAAGTGAAACTGGAACTTTTTTTTTGGTACCAGGGATTGAACTTGGGACCTTGCGCTTTTGAGGCTGGTGGCGGCACCACTGAGCTAAATCCCCAGCCCAGCAACTGGAACTTTTGATCCTTCCACCTGGCCTTCTGAGTAGCTGGGATCCCAGGAGTATGCAACCACACTGGGCTTTAGGTCTTCTATATATAACTGCTCTGTGATTGTGGATGAATCTTCTGAGGTGTCTGCCCTACCTCCATCCTCTACTTCGTGAGAACCCCCAGTCTCTGGAGGTTGCTGCTGTCATTTGTACTTAGTGTACTCCCCCTTGGCAGTGGCTCATTGGGCAAGGGTACCAGTTTTAACGGAAGCTGGGCCAATCAGGTTTGCTCCTGGGAATTGTTTTTATTTAAAAATTTTCTTGGGCCAGGGATTTAGCTCAGTGGCACACACCTGCCTCGAAAGCGCAAGGTCCTGAGTTTGATCCCTGGTACCAAAAGAAAATTATTACAGTAAAAGACACATTGCTATTTTTTTTAAGGAAGTTTTTTTTTTGGTACTGGGGATCGAACTCAGGTCCTTGCACTTGTGTGAGGCAGGCGGCGGAACCACTGAGCTAAATCCCTGGCTCCACATTGCTATTAATTCCCATCAAGATACTCTCGGCTTTGAACACACTTATCCCATCATCTGTGCCACTTCCTGAAGCAGTTCTGGAAGTCCTCTTTCATGAGTGTCTTTAGTTGTGCTATCAGGAGAGCCTGGAATTTTGAACTGGCATCCTGAAGTTCCTGACCTGAGGACATGGAAAGTTGGGACTTAGTGGGACACTGTCTTTAGCCGTGTGCAGAGGAAAGCAGAGGTCAGCAGCCATGGAACGAGACAGGAAGAGAAAGGGAACAGGAGGAGGAAGACAAGAGTTAAAGGAAGAAAGAGGGAGGGGGAGGGGAGGAGAGAATGAGAATCTCATGGCAGAAAAGGGAGGAGCCCAGAAACCTACACTTGCTTTTTAACAATCCACTCTTGGTAGCAGGGGATTTAGCTCAGTGGTTTTACCCCCTGCTGCGCAAGCGCAAAGACCCAAGTTCAATCCCCGGTACCAAAAAAAATCCACTCTTGGTAACTAATCCAGCCCTGCCCATTCCTGAGGTGGGAATGAATCCTTCCACTGTGCCCTTAACTGCCTCTACTAGGCCCCGCCTCTTAAAGATGGCTCATCTCTCAACAGGAGTGCTGTAGACTCAGCTTCCAGTATAGGAATCTCTGGGGGACAAATCACATCCAGGCCACAGTAATGCCTCAGTCACTGTGGTGCTATTCTTAGTGGAACTTGCATCGAAGTGGGCGCTTCTGGGATAATCTTCCTCTGCCTTCTGCAGAGTGAGCCTGGGTCAAGACTTCAACAGAGAAGCTGCCCCGACCACTGGTCACCCTGGTGCCTCCTCAGATAGGTACATGGCTTTGTTCCCTCAGTTCTCCAAGTTTTTGGTACCGGGGATCGAACTCAGGACCTTGCGCTTGCAAGGCAGGTGGTGGAACCGCTGAGCTAAATCCTCAGCCTCCTCCCAAGTTTCTTAACAAAAATCTGCCAAAGAACCTGGTTTGTCCCTGAATTTTTCTTTGTTTTAAAATATTTTTGAGATAGAGTCTTGCTAAGTATTTCAGACTGGCCTTGAACTGTGTAACCCAGACTGGCCTCAAACTCATGGTGATCTTCCTGCTTCAGCCTCCTGAGTGCTGGGATTGAAGGCTTGAGCCACTCCGCCTGGCTTGTCCCTGAATTTTCTAACCCAGCCCGAAGTACCATGCGATTTTATAACTTGCTGAGCTAGAAGGGCCATGGGCACTTTCATGAATGCTGGGGTGCAGGGACGGGGTGTGATTCCATGGTAGACCATTTGCCTAGCGTGTGTGAGCCCTGGGCTCCATCCCCAGCACTGGAGGGAAATAGGTAGAGTCCTCTTTTCTCTCTTGACGACACATTCTAAGAGTGAGAGTATGTTTGGTGAACCTAGTGCTTCCAAAGCCATAAAGCAGAGCTGACGGAATAAAGAATTAGCCCCTCCAGCTAACATGAAGGTAAGCAGCTCTCCTACAGGTCAAATGCTGTATTAAAATGTAGTAAAGAATGTACTTCTTTTTTTTTTTTTTGGAGACAAATGTCTCGCTATGTAGCCCCGGCTGACCTCAAACTCATGGCAATCCTCCTGCCTCAGCCTCCCGAGTGCTGGGATTACAGAAGAATGTATTATTGAGACAATGGACAATGAGAAATATTTGAATGTCTCTGATACATCCATATAACCACAAATCCATGTATTTTACCTTTCTGTTCAGCAAGGTAACCTAACATAAAAAAGTTCTGTTGGGTAAACATAAGAATTTAAAGAATTTTAGAGCTAGGCATGGTGGTATGCACCTGTAGTCCCAGATCCAGGCTACTTGAGAGGCCAGGATGGGAAGGTTGCAAGTTCAAGGCCAGGATGGGTAGTCTAGTGAGACCCTTTCTCAAAAGAGGATGGGGGTATAGTTCAATGTTCCCTGGGTTCAATGCCTGGTAAAACACACACAAAAGAATTTTAAACATATAGGAAGAAATGGGGACCAAGTACTCAGCAGAAAAATAAATCTGTATCAGTGATCTGTGATGGTAATGTCATAATGATGACATCATAGTGGCGATGAAATCATAATGATGTTGTCCACTTGCCTTTTCATTTCTCCCTCTCTGCTTCTGCTGTTGACCCACTGAAACTTCCCTAGGGCACAAGGGTGTGATGAAGTCCCACGAGGTCCCACGACAAATACGAATGGAAAAAGTCAAGACTACTAAATGGTGGAAAGGTGTGTTTGGGGGGGACAGTCACAGACACTGTGGGCCAGATCATAAGAATCAGCACAGCCACCTTGGTCTTGAACCAAGTGGCCACCAGGATGTTCAGCCTGGCGCCAGGGTGGGTGCCCTGCAGAGGGGTGATGGGAACAGCAAGCGCTCCATGGCTCCGCCCACATGGAGAGCTCCTTTTGCTAGCATCTGTTAACCTTATTTGCCTCTGAAAAACTGTTGGCTGTGAATAAGAAAGGGGACCTCCCTTTCAGAATCATGGAAGCCAGAGGCCCCATCATGCTTTGTGGCACTGTAACAGGAAGAAACACACAATGGAGACATTTACCTTCCAGAGCTCAGAGTTGTCTACATACAAGAATAATATGAGGGCTGGGGATTTAGCTCAGTGGTTCTGCTGCCTGGCTCACAAGCGCAAGGACTTGAGTTTGATTCCTGGTACCAAAAAAACCCCCCAAAAACTCAGGCACTTTGTTTTTTCTTCTTGTAGTGCTGGGGAGGAACCCATAGCCTTGTGCATGGTCTAGTCCAGGCACTGCTGGTACTTTATAAGGTGTCTGAACTTTTAAAAAGATCTGTGAGCCAGTGTGGGGGTGTGTGCTGATCATCCCAGCACTCTGGGAGGCTGAGGCAGGAGGACTGCAGGTTCCAGCCCAGCCTGGGTAACTCAGCAACTTACTGAGACCCTGTCTTGAAATAAAAAATAAAAGGGCTGATGAAGTAGCCCAGTGTGAATGCCCTGGGTTCAACCCCCAGTACCTGAAAAAAGAAAAAAAACAAGGATTTGTGGCTGTCTTAGGGTGTCTATTTTCTGTTACCGTCAGAGAATATCTGAGACTGGGTGATTTATAAACAATTTTATTTTCGCTTGCAGTTCTGGGGGCTGAGAAGGCCACTGGGGAGGGCTTCAAGCTACATCAGCTCAGGGTGGAAAGCACAAAGGCAGCTGGGGACAGGCGGGCACATGTAAGGGAAGAAGCAAGAGGCAAAGCACAAGCAGCCTCACTTTAAAGCAACCAGCTCTTGTGGTAACTAGTCCAGCCCTGCAAGAGTGAGAACTCGATCCTACCTTGAAAATCAACCTAGCCCTGTGAGAAAGGAATGAATCACGTTCCATACCTATTATGCAAACAGCTGTTAAAGATCGCGCTTTCTCTCCACACTATGCTAGCCACTGTGTTATTACCTTTCCTCCGCTGGCACAAAGCACCTGACACCCACAGGCTTCAAGGAGAGGTTGATTTGGTTCATGGTTTCAGGTAGTGCAGTCCATGCCTTGCTCCAAGGCAGAAACATGGTAAAAAGGCCTGGGGAGAACAGCTGCTCACCTCATGGAGGCGGGAAAGCAAAGTGGGTTGTTAGGAGAGTGGAGAGGAAAGGGCTGGGAAACAGATGCAGAGTCCAAGGTCAGACCACCATGCCCCACTTGGATGCACCTGGAAGTGTGTCACTAATCTGGCAGGCTTTTTGATCCAGTCAGGCTAACAATCACAGTAGTCACAAGTACAAAGCCTTAGTATGAATTCTGGCAGGGACAAATCATATTCAGACTAAATTGGGGCCTTGATAGGGCTGAAAGAGTATTCTCAGGAGCTGTTAGGTACTATGCTTGGTTCTCTTGCTTGTTACTTTAGTTGAGCTGTTGGGCAATAGGAAGTGTCTGACAATCTCTGGAAATCTCATCTTTGAAATCTGAGAAATCAGGGAACTGAAGACAAGAGAGATAATCATAGCATTTCTGGTTTCCTAAAAGCCTTTTTTGGGGGGGAAGTTCAGACAGGGTCTCACTATGTAGTTCAGGCTGACCTTGAACTCAATATGTAGCCCAGGCTGGGCTTGAACTCACTGTAATTCTCCTGCCTCAGCCTCTCAAGTGCTGGGATGACAGGCATGCACTACCACGCCAGGCTGCTAAAAGCTTTTGCTTATAGCTGGGAAGAATATGCTAGGGATGTTCCATGCTGCCAACACTGACTTCAAGAGGTAAGCATTTCCTGGTTTGTTTTTTTTTCTGGCTCTACTAGAAATTGAACCAGGCCTCATGCATGCTAGGCACGTGCTCTACTAAGCCATATCCTCAGCCTTTTATTTACAGTTTGAGAGAGGACCTTGCTAAGTTACCTAGGCTGGGGTCCTCCTGCCTCAGCCTCATGAATAGCTGGGATTAGAGGCATGTGCCACAGCACCCAGCTAACCAAAACTGTCTTGCTCTCTGGAGCTTATGCTGTAGTGGGCTCAGTGTGGACCACGCTGGTCAGATCCCTGTGAGCAGGATCCCAGTTACTTCAAGTTCCCACTCTTTTTGGGTAGCACACTGTCAGGGAAAGGTTAAAACGAGTGTCATCTGGAATGTGTGTGTTCACTGAGGTGACACTGGCTGAATGCCCTTCTGCAGGGAGGCTGGCAACCTCCTGGGAAAGGAGTGTACAGAGATAACTGTTAACACATGAAGTACTGCTCGCTCTGAGAAGGTTCTGAGAAGCCAAGCCTGGGAACAGTCCCTCTAGCCACGCAGGCCTGTTGGGACCAAGTCACTTTTGTCTGAATGCAGTACTTAAGGAACAGAGAAACTGGGTATGGTGTGGTGTTTTCTCTCTTGCTTGTTGAAGGCTCCATCTCATAAAAGATCCTTCCCCTGGAGGATTCCCCTTCATCTTTGGTGCTGTCCCTTACCTTGTGTGGTATTATTTGACTATGCTTATTATCTGCTGTACTTTTATAATAAACTTACTTTGATCTTTTAAAAATCATTGTGTGGCTCTTCTCTGTTCATGCAGATCCGAACCTCAAATTTCTGTGGCTGCATACATGTCACTCCTTGCTGTCACACATAGTGAATCTCCTGACTTGTTACCCTGACTTGGCAACTGTGGTGCACACAGAGAGGCAAGTGGATGAGGAGAATGAAAGGGATAACTTAGCTCTTTGCTCGAATATGAGCTGGGTCAGAATAACTGATGTGAACCCTGGGGCTCATCCTGTAATTTCTTCACTCTATCACAGAGCATTCTGAAAGGGCAGTTTTAAATATTTCCTCATGTAAACATCAGGGTGTCTTGTGCCTAAACATGGTCATTTCCCACAAACGAGCCACTGCCTCTGCTGCACTAACCACCATGATTCACTTGTTAGATTCAGAATAATAATGAGTTTGTCTGAGGGTTAACAACAGCCGGGAAGAACTGACTTGGGAAGATGTGTTTAGGAGCCCAAGTTGGGAGGCTGAAAGAACAGAAGACATTTGGAGGAGAATAGGTCAAAGGCAGAGGCTGGGTGGCATCTGTACCTGGGGGAGGGGGCGATCGGTCAGATCCTGAGCATTTCCAGGTCCTGAGAAATCACAGGCTGGGCATGATGACACAAGCCTGTAGTCCCAGCTACTCAGGAGGCTGAGGCAGGAGGATCCCAAGTTTGAGGACAGCCTGGGCAACTAATCAAGATCCTGCCTCAAAACAGAAAGGAATGGGGTATATCTCAGTGCTTCAGTGCTTGCCTACCATGCACGAGGCCCTGGGTTCCAGCTCTAGAACTGCAAAGTCACCCTAACAACCTTATTTGACAGAGGGGAAAACAAGTCCTGGGAAGATAAATGACAAGGTCACAGAGCTTACAGTAGCAGAAATAGGGACCAAACTCAGAGCTCCTGATTCTCAACTGGCGCTTGTTCTACTCAGTTGAACTGTACAGTCCAATTATTCACTGTGTCATACACTTTGACTTGGTCAACCTGTTTCTGGAACATCTGACTGTTTAATTTTTATTTAATATTTTGGTTTTTTGAGACAGGGTCAAACTACATAGTTTATGCTAACCTTGAACTATGTAGCCCAGGATGGCCTCAAATTTACAGTAATCCTCCTGCCTCAGACTCCCAAGTGCTGGGATTACAGGCATACACTACCACACCTGGTGGGCCATTTAAAACCTCAGTATGAGATAGTTAACATAAACTTTCTTTGTCCCACACATAATATTTACTTGATGGGGCGGGAATTTAGCTCATTGGTTCTGGTGCCTGCCTCGAAAGCGCACGGTCCCGAGTTTGATCCCCGGTACCAAAAAAAAAAAAAAAAAAAAAAAGATGACATTTACTTGATGAATTTGCCACAGTAAGATTCACAACATCTAATAAAATACAACAATTATAATAATATACCAAATCAAAATTAGTTGAAACTTACGAATTATTCCTGGCACTTTCCATTTAATATTTTCAGATAAACTGGATACGTGAGGGACTGATATCATATACACAGGAAGTTGGGGAGCCGACTTGACCACAGAGGGGATGCCATGTGGGCTGAAGAACTTGCCCGCAAAGTACGGTGTTGAAAGTCGTGGACCTCTCGACCCCTAAATCCAACACTGTGCTCTACCATGTTTATAGCCTGGACGGTGTTCGGGGCCTGGTGGACATAATAGATTGGGCACCATCCTCACCCCCGCTAGGGCTTTCCATGGGGTCACCCAGGGAGGACCCCTCTCCCTCCATGTTCTGCCAAGCTCCAGTTCAGCCCCTGGGGTGTGTCGCTTGCCTTTCTGGATCTCAGATTCCTTTCCTACAAAATGAAGACAGTAACACCCACCTCCTCCAGCTGTTGTGGGGTCCCGTCACCCCATCTCAGCCCCAGGCCCGCCCTGCTCCAGGTTCTTTAAATCCCCAAATCCTCCTCTTAATACGGGCTGAGAACTACCAACGGGGAAACCGAGGCTGGGAGACCACGATCTGTTTTGAGGAAGAGGGCTGGCTTAGAAGGCGGAGGTCTTCTCTAGGGTCTCCTCGAAGGGCTCTCAGACTCAAGTAGGTACCCAGCCCAGCTTCTTGTGCCTCTTGAAGTCCTCGGACTCTAAAGCTCCAACGGATCCAGACGCGAGCTGAGGCGCCCGGCGTGCGTTCTGCTTCCGCCTCTACGTAACGACAGCTCGCGAGCGCACGCGCAAACGCGGGCTGGGGGCCTCCTGGGGAGGCTGGTTCTGCGCCCAAAGTCCCGCCCAGACTCCGGTGAGGTTGTCATGGCAACAGGGGCGTGGCAAATATGCGACTGAGTCATCTGTGTGTGTTGGCGAAAAGTCCTTTGCTTTCCGAGCTGGTCTGAGTTGTTCTTTGTTGTTCGTCCGGTCTCACCCGAGTTGAACAGAAACTGACTTTTTATCCTTAGGAGCATTTTTTTACGCCCACAAGAGGAAGATCTGGCTATGATTAGATGCTGGCGGAGCCTCCGCACTTTAAAGAAGTCCCAATGTTGATCCTGTTCATTTAAGTACGGATCATTAAAAACAACGAAAAACAGAAAACTTTTGCCTTTGGGTACTGTATACTTTATTAAGGTCATCTGTAATTTATCTGACTTCTCTAAGCCAGATCTTTGTTTAGGCAAAATCGCAACTGGGAACGTTGCAGAAATGAGTCAGTGGTGACTAATTCCATTAGGAAAGCATTCTTTACCACAGGGGTCACAACAGGATGTCTTGAAATAGAAAACTTCCTCTGAAAGTTTGAGAAAGGTGCACTTCCTATAAAATCCATTTAGATTCCAGATCCTCTCCCCCCTTTTCTGGGCAGCTGTATTTGATTGAAGAATCATGTGCCCTGAACACGAGCGGCGGTTGAAGGTTTGGGAACAGGGCTGAAACCCACAGGCTGTTTCCCAAGCTGGAGGAGCGAAGGGCTCTTCCTGATTCCCGTGTTAAAGGGGGAGCCTTATTCTGTTGGCATGAGGTTTCCATGTGCCAGCTACTTTCCTACACGGTATTTGTACAGTGTCAAAAATCACATCAAGGAGGGCGGGGGATGTAGCTCAGGGACACCGCGCCTGCCTGGCATGCTGAAGGTACTGAGTTCAATTCCCGATACAGGAAAACAAAAAAATCACCTCAAGGAGCTGGGCGTGGTGTAATCCCAGCACTCTGGAGGCTGAGGCAGGAGGACCGCCCTGAGTTTGGGGCTAGCCTGGGCTACATTATATAGTGAGTTCAAGGTTAGCCTGAACTACACAGTGAGACCCTGTCTCAAATCAATTGAGGAAAAATACAAAAAATATAGGTTGGAATTGGGAAGACTTCAACCCACGTGGTAGGACGTTCCTTTTGATCAATTAGGACAGTTTAGAAAGCTTTAGGAAGAAAACATTTTGCCCTGTTTAGTGATCAGCTCTTCTGCATGAACATTCATGGAAAGGCAAACAGCTTTTTTAACTGACTGGCCTAGATCTGATTGGTTTAATTTCACTGAGTCATGCTGAGGTAGACATAGCGTATGCTTTTTTTTCCCCATAGCTTATGCTTTTTGTGTGTGTTTTGTTTATGATTAGAGCTAGCATTTATGAGATGTCAGAATGGCTTTTTTTTCTATTTTTGTGGTGTAGGGGATCAAACTTAGGGCCTCATGCATGCTAGGCAAGCACTGTACTCCTGAGCTACACCTCTAATCCTATTTATTTATTTATTTATTTGGTACTGGGGGTGGAACTCAGGTCCTTGGGCTTGCGCAGCAGGCAGCGAAACCACTGAGCTAAATCCCCGGCCCTAATCCCTTTTATTTTAGTATTTATTTATTTAAAAACATTTATAACAGAAGACACATTGGCATTACTCCCCCCCTCAAAATATACCCCCTCACTAAAATGTGCTCATTCCAACATTCTTGACACCCTCTGAAGCAGCTTTGGAAGTCCTCTTTCCTGAGTGTCTTTAGTTGTGCTGTTGTGGCTGCCTTGATGTCCTGAATCAATTCAAAGCTTTATCTTTCATGGTCAGTTTGACTTTAGGGAAGAGACAGAAGTCACACAGTGTCAGAGCTGGTGAATAAAGTGGATCAGGACACACAATGATGTTTTTATTTGACAGAAATTGCCACAAATGATTGACCAATGAGGTATTTAAGTAAAAAATTTATTATAGTTAAAGATACATTGTCATTAATTCCTCTCAAAATACTTCTCTTTGCTTTAAGTACACTCACCACTCTTTCCAACTTTCGAACTCAGGACCTTGTGCTTTTGAGGCACGTGTGGCACTGCTGAGCTAAATCCCTGGTGGGTTTATTTTATTTTTGAGATGGGTTCTTGCTAAGTTTCCCAGACTGGCCTTGAATTTGTGGTCCTCTTGCCTCAGCTTCCCAAGTGGTTGGGATTACAAGCGTGCAAGAAATATGTTAGTTCCAGGAAGCTGTATAAAAATATATAGCCAAAGGGAAAAGAGGCAAAAGTGTTGAAATGTCACATTTCATTGCTATTTGAAAAACATGTTAATGTTGTAGCTATTGCCTCTAAATGGGAGCCAGGAGGGATGACTCCCTGTGATCTGTGGCTATTTAATACTCCATCCCAGTGGGAATGGCCAATTCAGCTGGAAGAAACTTAGCCTTGAGAAACAAAGAAAACTATGTCTGTTATTTAACTTCTTGTGAGCAAGAGATTATGAATTTTATTTATTATTTTGGTTTTTTGAAACAAAGTCTCATTGTGTAGTCTAGGCTGGCCTTGAACTCACTATGCTGCACAAGCTAGCCTTGAACTGGTGATCCTCATGCCTCTGCCTCCCAAGATCTGTGATCACAGGCATGTGCCACCACACCCAGCTTTTTTTTTTTTTTAAACTATGAGTGGAATTTACAACATTAAACACTGACGTTTCTTACTTCTAGAAGCTTCCCTCTCTCTATACGTTGCTCGACTTATCTGTCTTGGAAAACTACCTTTCTCTTGCCTTAGAAAACCTGACTGGCTTTGCTCTTGACTGCTTTTGAGTTTAGCTTTCTAAGGAGCATTGGAGGAACTGTACGAGATAATGTGACAAACTTGGCATTCCTAACACCAATAAAACTATCAGTTTATTTTGTGTGTGAGACAATTTAAGAGAAAGCAGTATGAATCAACCTCAATTATTTGTAAGTAAAATTAGCTTCAATTTGTCACCTTCCTCTGCACTGTTATTCAAACAAATTGGGAGAATGGTGTTCGGTTTGGATTAGGGAATGCATGATTCTTTTTTTTTCTTCTGGTGCTGGGGATCGAACTCAGGACCTTGCGCTTGCAAGGCAGATACGATCCCACTGAGCTAAAACCCTGGTCCTGCATTAGGGAATGATGGGAGCACAGTCTGGACCTAAACTAGTGATTTTTTTTTTTTTTTTTTAAGACAAGGTCTCACTTTGTAGTTCAGGCTGGGCTTGAACTCACTATGTAGCCCAGGGTGGCCTTGAATTTGGGGCCATCTTCCTGCATCAGTCTCCCAAGTGCTGGGATGACAGGCGTGTGCCAACATGCCCAGTTAAATTAGTAAAATTTAAAATGGAAAATCCTTTAACTCTTAGGGGTGGCACAGTGTAGTTATGAAGAAGGTAGATTCTGGTGTTGGGATATCTGATTGGAGCTTTTTCTCTGCTACATGTTTTCCTGAAAATAAGACCTACCTGGAAAATAATCAGCCTTGAAAACCAGAGATCAAAAATACCAGCCTGGAACGGACTCAAGTTTGATTAGCCCGGCAAGGAGCCAAGTTTGATCCTCTGTACAAAAACAAAAAACAAAACCCCAAAACCCCAGTGGGGGTGGGGTGGGGGTGGGATTTAGCTCAGTAGTGCTGCCCCCTGCCTCACCAGTGCAAGGTCCTGAGTTTGATTCCTGGTACCAAAAAAAAAAAGCTCCAATTAGCCTATCCTTCCTCTACCTGCCATCATTTTTCTCTTGCTTGGTGACTACTCTGTAAGGCAGGTTATTATCTGTTAAGCGGGGATTGTTTGGGTTTGCAATGCCCCAGGAACAGAACTTAGATTCAGGTTATTTATTTGGCAAGCATCCAAGAAAATGTGCCCTGGATGCAATTAAACAGGCAAGAAAGACTTCAATCTGTTTGGGGGCTGAGGGTGCAGCTCCGCAGTACAGCCCTTGCCTGGCACGTGCAAGGTCCTAGGTTCATCCCCAGCACACTCTCCCCCAAAGTGGTATATACACCCATAATGGAATATTGCTCAGCCTTCAAAAGTAAGAATTCCTGCAAGATGGGAAGTGGGGGTGATTTAGGGAGCTCAGGTTGTTAAGAAACAACATAAACGGGTGGTATATATCACAAGCATTCATTTCTCACTGTCCAAGTTTAAGGTGGGGAAGGTTCAGTGGTTGGCAAGGGCCAACTTTCCGTACCTCCTCACTGTGCCCTCATCTGGAGCAGGCACCAGGTGTGGTGGTGCAAGCCTGGCATCCCTGCACTCAGGAGGCTGAGGCAGGAGGGTCACCATGAGTTCAAGGCCAGCCTGGACTACCCAGTGAGACCCTGTCTCAACTCCCCCAATCCCCCAAATCTGGATTTGCTGGTCTTTGTCCTAACTCTTGGCAACCTTTTTCAGAACTCTAACCTCTGTTGTCTATTCTCCGCACTGCAGCCAGAGGGAGCCTTTGCTTTTATGTTTTAGCAAAAGTTTTGGGTTTTTTTTGGCACCAGCGATCTAACTCAGGTCCTTGGTTTGCGCAACAGGCGGTGAAATCACTGAGCTAAATCCCCGACCCAAAAGTTTTGAAATTTGCGTATCACTTTTTTTTTTATTTGAGTCACAAAACAAAATCACATAAATCAACCCATTTACTTTTCTTCCCCTCTGCAGTAGTGGAGATTGAACCCAGGGCCTTTCCACTGAGCTCCATCCACAGCCCTTTTATTTTTATTTTTGAGACAGGCTCTAAGCTGCTAAATTACCTAGGCTGAGCTTGAACTTGTGATCCTCCTCCCTCAGCCTCCCAGAGTGCCAGGGTTACAGGTGTGCGACCCTCCAGCAAATCCACTCACTTAAAAGCCGCAACTGAAAAATCAACCAACCAACCAAACAAAAAGATACCATTGAGTGACATTAAGTACATTCTCAGTTGTATAGAACCACCATCTCTACCTAGTTCCAGAATAGTTTTATCCCTCAGCAGGAAATGCTGTCCTCGGGGAATGTGTGCGCTACTTGGAAAGCAACTGGCCATGATTTTGGGGCCGTGTTCTCACTGTGTCCTTACAGTACCCATCTTTGCTCTCCCTGCCTTCTTGTTTCCGTGTGAGCTGTGTAAACAGTTAATGAACACACCCATTGATTAGTTCATGGACAATCATTAATTGTGTGGATGACTGCTCCAGATGGTGAGGCTCCCTCCGTGCGGCATCCATCCTTGCCTCTGACTGGTGAGTCAGATTAAACCACACAGTTCAGGACCAGAAGTGCTTAGGGTTTCTGATTTTGGGATATTTGCATGTGCTGTGTATATGTTGGGGATGGCACCCAAGTCTAAGCACACAATTCCAGCCAGGTGTGGTGGCGCACGTCTGTCATCCCAGCACTTGGGAGGCTGAAACAGGAGGATCGCTGCAAGTTCGGGACCAGCCTGGGCTACATAGTGAGTTCAAGGCCAGCCTGGACTACACAGTGAGATCTTGTCTCAAACAACCAACCAACTGCCAGGGATTTAGCACAGTGTTTCTGCCACCTGCCTTGCAAGTGCAAGGTTCCAAGTTCAAAAACAAAACAAACCAAAAAAACCCCCAACCAAACAAAAACCCACAGGTTTCCCTCCTACGTACCTTATATGCATAGCCCAATATCAGTCACCTTTCCATCACTTTGACACTTTCCCTACCTCAGGGTCCTTATGAAGAAGCAATTTATTTTTGGCTCATAGCTCTAAAGGTTTAAGTCCAAGATTGGGCAGGTGAGGGTGGCACGTGATGGCAGGATGAGGGAGAAACTGGCTCTGCAGAGCTTAGTAAGAGAGGAAAACCCAAGATAAAAATACACACTAGAGGTCATAAGCTGGGCTATCCTAAGGAAAGCGAGGACGGCAAATTCCTCCTGGCATCTGTGTCTTTTTATACTGTCTACATCTGGAGGAAACCCACGAGAACTTCTACAGATGGGTTCTGAGAGGCAGTGCTGGGAGCTCACGCCTCAGGGCTGGGCCTCCTGTTGAAAACTTGCTTGAGTTCTCTGGAGAAGTCCACGTGCAGGGCTTTTGCCCTGTTGTTTGAGGCAGGAGGTAAGCTGTGGAATTTTCCATGTTGGCATCACATCGATGCTCAAAAAGTTTCAGATTTTGCAGCATTTTGGATTCCATATTTTTGGATTAGGGATGCACAGTCTGTATATATCAGAGGCCCACAAACTATCAGCAGAGGGCCAAATTGGGCCCTTGTGTATGTGTTTTCTTTTTTTGTTGTTTTTTGAGACAGGGTCTCTCTATGATACCATGTACCTACCAGCCAAGCAAGGTGGTGCATGCCTGTAATCCCAGCTCCTTGGGAAGCGGAGGCAGGAGGGTCACAAGTTCAAAGCCTGCCTGGGCAATTTAGTGAGACTCTGTTTCAAAATAGAAAACAAAAAATGGTTGGAGATGTAACTCAGTGGTGAGTACTTGCCTAGCACACACGAGCATCTGGGTTCCATCCCAGTGCTGAAAAAAAAAGCACCTTCTGCTCTCAAGAACACTTGTGTAAACAGCATTCTGTGTAAATTGAGTAGTGCATCCAATTTTTTCCTTTTGTTTTTAATCAACCAAAATTTAGTGCATATATTTCTATGGTAAAGTGAAAGGTTCTGGCATATACATCCATCATGGAACTGTTGAACTGAGCTAATTAACTTGTCTGTCATCGTGCACACTTGTCCTCTGATATCAGTGGGGTTTGGCCCAGGACCCCCACAGATGCCTAGCTGTGCGGAGCACAGTATTGCAGGTCCAGCTTCCTATCACCCTTCAGCCGTCTCTAAATTCTGTACAATATCTAAAATGTCAACGATATGAAAATGACTGTCATCTCGTGTTGTTTGCGGTACAATGACAGGAAAAGATAGTCTGTGCAGGGGGCCTGGTAGCATAGCCTGTAATCCCAGCACTTGGGAGGCTGAAGCAGGAAGATCAAGAGTTGGAGGCCAGCCTGGGCTACATAGCAAGATCCTGTCTCAAAACAAAAACAAAAATAAAAACAGAAGAAACAAAAAATCTGTGTATGTTCAGTATAGGTGCAAGTTTTTCTCTGAATATATACACTTTGTTTTTTGAGAGAAGGTCTTGCTATGTTGTTTAGGCTGGCCTTGAACTCGAAGTGACCCTCCTGCCTCAGCCTACCAAGTACTGGGATAACAGGCATGTGCCACCATACCCAGCTCTCCTGCATATTTCTGACCCACAGTTGTGGACACAGATACCACAGAAACAGGGGCCGGCTTTACTTATGAGTTTGTGGTTGAGAACCTTTGCAGTTTTTTCTGCTAGTGATCTCAAAGTATACATGATGATGATGATGATGATGATGATTTTGTTATTGTTTTTTTTTTTTTTTTGGTACCAGGGATCGAATTCAGGATCCTGTGCTTGCAAGGCAGGTGATGGCACCACTGAGCTAAATCCCCAGCCCTGTTATTGTTGTTTTTTTGAGACAGAGTCTCACTATGTAGCTCAGCCTGGCCTTGAACTTACTATGTAGTCCAGGCTGACCTTGAACTCATGGCAATCCTCCTGCCTCAGCCTCCCAAGTGCTGGGATTACAGGCATGGACCACCATGCCTGGCACAATACGTGATTATTAACTGCAGTCATCGTGCTGTGAATGGGTCCCCAGAAACACATTCCTCCTGTCTAACCAAGGCTTGGGCCCTTTTGCAAACACCTCTCGCAACTCCCACCTCCAGCCCCTGATATCTTGTCTACTCTCTGCTTCTCTGAGCCTGCAATTTTAGATTCCGCGCAAGCATACGTGAGGTCACACAGTGTTTGTCTTTCGGTGCCTGGATTGTGTCACTTGCCATGACATCATCTAGCATCTCAATGGCATGCTAGGCTGTTCCCTATTTCCTTTTCTTATTTCCTTTCCCTTCCCTTCCCTTCCCTTCCCTTCCTTTCTTTCTTTTTGTTGTACTGGGGATTGAACCCAGGGCCTTCATACTGAGATACATCCTCAGCCTTTTTTTTTTTTTTAATTTTTAAATTTTGAGACAGGATTTCACTAAGTTGCAAACTTGCCCAGGGTAGGCTGGAACTTGTGATTCTCCTGCCTCAGCCCCCATGAGTTCTGGGATGACAGGTGCTGCTGATTTCTTTCACTCACTGGCCTCGAGGCTGCCTGGGACTGCACGGGCAGATGCGTGGCCCTGTGTCTGGTCCTCATCCACTGCACTTGGAACTGATTTGTGCCCACAGGAGGGTACAAGAGCTCCACCACGACATGGATCTTGGCAGCTGCCCCAGGAGGAGCCTCCCCCTCCCCGGAGCTGCGGGTGAAGCCTGGGCTTTGCTAGCTGGGCAGCCGCCCACCACTCAGCTGAACTGGCCCAGACAGTTTTTTGTAGCACATGCTTCAGTTTGGGGTTGCCTAGTGTATTCTGAGGATTTGATTCATGTTACGCATTTTTTTCTTTTTTGGTACCAGGGATCAAACTTGGGTCCTTGTGCTTGTGAGACAGGTGGCAGAACCACTGAGCTAAATCCCCTGCCCTTGTTTTTGTTTTTTCTGAGACAAGGTGTCGCTATGCAGTCCAGGGTGGCCTCCAACTCCTGGCGATCCTCTTTCCTCAGCCTCCCTGGTGCTGGGATGACAGGTGTGTGCACTGTGCCCAGCTGTTATGCACTGTTTGGAAGAACCCTTCAGTCATGATGCAGTGCCCTTCTGAGGAACAGCACCGGGGTGCAGGGTGCCTGTTTACCCACGCTATGCTTTGAACACGTGTTGGAAACTTGGTCCCCATGCAGCTGTGTGGAGTGGTGGGATCTTTGAAGGGAAATTGGTCACGAGAGCTCTTCCTTCCCCTTTGGTTAAGCCACTTTTATCCATCTACAGGTTGTCGATGGAGTGGCTTTGCTATAAGAATGAGGCAGGAGGATTGAAAGTCTGATCCCAGCCCGGACCACTTAGTGTACTGTCTTAAAATAATAAATAAAAAGGGCCGGGGATGCAGCTCAGTGGGAAGACCCTGGATTCAATCTCCAGTGCCACACACAGACACGCACAGACACAAAGACACACAAGAATGAAAGGAAAGAAAGAAGGCACTGCTCTAGCCACACTCGGGCGGGGGGGGGGGGCCCACCCTGCTAGAAGGCAGCGGTGCTCTCACCAGCCTTCTTGGATTTTCAGCCGCTGGAAGCCTCAGCAACACAGACCTCTGTTCTTCATGAAGGACCCGGTCTGCAGCGCTCAGAGGTGGCCACAGGAGATGCAGGAAGATGCCCAGTGTCGGCTACAGCATCTTGGTGCAAGTGCTCTGCCGTTTCTCCAGGGTACAGTCTGTAACACACTAAGTATCCTGGGCAGGGGTGACTTGAACTATGCTGACACCTCACTTTTCATCAAACCTTTGATGGTTTATTTATTTATGGTGGTGCTAGGATGGAACCCAGGGCTCTGCCACTGAGCTACATCCCCAGCCCTTTTTATTTTACTTTGGGACAGTCTCTGGTTGTGTTGCCCACGTTGGTCTTGAACTTGCATCCCCCCTGCCTCAGCCTCCTGAGTAGTTGCGATTACCTTGACCACTCATTTTAGCATCTACTGATGTTCTTCTTCAAAAAAATTATTACTGGGCCGAGGATTTAGCTCAGTGGTTCTGCCGCCTGCCTCGCAAGCGCAAGGTCCTGAGTTCGATCTCCAGTACCGAAAAACCCCCAAACAAACAAAGAAACAAAAAATTATTACTGTCTGCTTGGCATTTTTTTTATTGTGGTAAACCATAAGAATGTGGCAGCTGCCACTGTCCTTTCTGTCTCTATGAATCAGACCGTTCTAGGGACTCAGGCCACATTTGTCCCTTTGTGTCTGGAAGCTGGGGCTTACACCGACATCCGCCCCCCCTTCCCCTCCCCTCTGCTTCCCTCCTCTCCTTTCCCTTCCCTGACCCTCTTTTTTCCCTCTCCCTTGCCTTACTTCCCTCTCCTCCCTCCTCTCTTCTTTCCTCTCCAGCTGGTCCTTTTCAATCCCCTTCACAGTCATTAGACTCTTGGGTCCTCTGGGTCTCCGTCCTTATTCCTTTTTCCTCTGCTCCTAGTCTTCTTGCCCACACAATGTTTTGGCTAAAAATAGGATGCTCTCTCCTCTGTCATAGGAATGGCTTCCAAGTTCCCTCACCCTGCTGTTGCAGAGACCCCTCTGCTGGGCGATTTCTAAAGAACAGAGCTTTAGGGGCTGGGGATTTAGCTCAGTGGCACCGTACCTGGCTTGCAAGTGCAAGATCCTGAGTTTGATCCCCGGTACCACAAAAAAAAAAAAAAAAAAAAAAAAAGAAAGGCGCTTCTGTTACATGTGATGCTGGGGCCTAGAGCAGCCTCTGTGGGGACTCAGCGAGGAACTTCTAGCTGGGTCATGGCTCGGCAGAGGGCAATCTCCCTTTTTGTTTTGTTTTTGGGCATTGAACTCAGGGACTTCACACTGAGCTGCATTTGAGGCAGTCTTGCTGAGTCACTTGGGCTTACACTTTTTATCTTCCTGCCTCCGTGCTGGGATGACAGGCGTGTGCCACCAAATCCAGCTGAGGGCAGCTGTTATAACAGTTGGAGCCAGTGAATCTGTGAATGAAGTAGATTCACCCATTCCTGAGGGAGGAGTCCTCATACTCCAGTAACTTCAGAAGGTCCTTCCTCCCAACCCCATTCACACATGGCTTGGAGGACTGGGTTGTTAATGTGTGACCCCTATGGGTAACTCCAGGCCACAGTGGACACCCCAGAAGCTTTGACCTTGACTGTGCCCAAGGTTGACTTCGCTTTATCTCACCCAATCGCTCAATCTGACCCTGGCTTCTCCACAGCTTCCCTAGCCAGAGACTGAGTGTCCCTCAGCCTGGCTCCTGGACGTCTCTCTCCCTCACCAGTAGTCACCTGGCACCGTGGCTCCTGTGTCTTCTCTGACTGGCACATTGGGTTCATCTGGGTGTCACTTGGCCAGTACAGGCATGGTTCCCAGTGCACTCACTGCTGTGATCTTGATGCGGCAGGCAAAATCGGGCACATAAGAGCTATGAAGCAAACCACTGTTAGTATTTTGCAGTGCTGGGGATGGAACCCAGGGCCTTGCTTGTGCATAGCTGGCTCACCACTGAGTGATGTCCTCAGCCCCTAAACACATTCCTGATGCATGAAGGGACCCAACTGCAAATGCATTTCAGGTCTTGGTGACTCAGGGGTGCTGCTAAAATGAATAAACACAGCTGTGACAATAGGGAAGCATTCAATATAGACAGGAACTCAGTTCTGCATACAGCACTCCCCTGCCCCATTTGTGGTTTTATTTCCCATAGTTTCAATTACCCATGGTCCACTGGTCTGTAATATGAAATGGAAAATTCCAGGAACAATTTATAAGTGGTGGTTGTTTTATAGGATATAGTTGTCAATTCTATCCTACCAGAACAAGGAGTTACAGCTACAGGGGAGAAGAGGGGGTGATGAGGGGGGAACTGCCCAAGGCTGGAAAGAACTTGTTTTTCAAGTTAAATGTAGGGTCTGGTATATGCTAAGTGAGTGCTGTAGCACAGGGCAGCACCCCAAGCTAAATTCATAAGGTTTTGTTTTCTTTTTTCTTTCCTGAGGTATCAGGGATTGAACCCAGGCCCTTGGAACCGGGCTACATCAAGAGTCTTTTTCAGTTTTTAATTTTAATTTTGTTTTTGTGGTACTGGGATTTAACCCAGGGCACTCCCATTGAGCTACATTCTCAGTCCTTTTTAATATATATATTTTTTATTTTGAGGCAGGGTCTCATCAAGTCACTTAAATTGCTCAGATTGGGTTGGAACTTGTGATCCTCTTGCTTTAGCCTCCCAGAGCACTGGGATTGAAGCAGGACTTAAAGAAAAACAAGTTCTTCCCAACCTTGGGCATACAAGCCCACCCACCCCATCACCCCCTCTCCCCTGAAGCCATAACTCTTTGTGCTGGTACAGATAAAATTGACAACTATGTTCTACAAACAAAGTTTATGACACTGTGTTCTCATATGATTCATAAGTCTCTGTATTCTTTCAGGGCTAAATCACAAAACTGCCTGCCCTTGTCCTGATTCTATAAACTTGCTTGACATCACTAGAAAGATCAACCCCTTTGACCAAATGTATGAAAACCGGAGCTTCTACTTTGTTCTTTGCTCTTCCTTTGGACATGAGTCTGTCGAGCCAGTGTTCAACTAAAATAAAGTCCTCCTGTTTCCCATTAGGCTCTCTTGTCTCTCAGACTCTGCAACACGATGACAGGCTTGCACCACCACACCTGGCTACTTGTGAGCTCTCTTGAGAAGGTTTCTATTATCGATGACCAAAGCAGATCACATGGCCTAATTTCGGGGCATGAGGACTTTGAATTTGGTGAGAATAAGAGCAAATCTCCAGCCAGGAGCGGTGGTGAGCGCCTCTAATCACAGCACTCAGGAGGCTGAGGCAGGAGAATTGCTCCGAGTCTGAGGACAGCCTGGGCTACATAGTGAATTCAATACCAGCCTGAACTACTTAGTGAGACCTTGTCTCAAAAATAAAAAAAAAACAAAAACAGGAAAGAAAGAAAGAAAAAGATCAAATTTCCACGACACTGGGTTGGATGAGGGATTGAAGAAGTGAGACGGAGAATTCAATCTGCCATGTCACCACTATTTCTGTTTCTCTCACTGGTCTCAAAGCCCCAAGGGCAGATGCTGGGAGAATCCACTATTTTCCAAAGCTTTGAACATAAGCATTCTGTGAATGCCTGAGCCTGGTCAACTGCAGCCACACAGGGCAGTGACATTTCAGCCAATGACAGAGGGTGTGTCCTGCAGGTTTCACAAGAGTGTGCATGACATTGCTTTCTTCTTGGTGACAGGATCGCCTTACATTGCCCAGGATGGCCTGTAACTTGCTATCTTCCTGCCTCAGGCTCCTTTGTGCTAGGATCACAGGTATGCACCACCAACAAGCTCTGTGCCCTCGGCAGTGGAAGCTGGGATGGCTTGGACAGTGTGGTGCTGCTTCTTGGACCTATAGCTGAGATGGTGCCCTGATTCCACAGCTGGGCATTTTGACACAGATATGGAGCACAAGGAAAAGAATGTGTTTTGCGCAATGGCTTCCACTGGCTCTTGGCATCTTATCTCCTCTGGGCACTCTCAGGAGGCACTCGACAGTTGTGGTCCTCATGGGGAATCTGCCTGGCATGCTGGGAGGGCATGGAAGAGAAGACAAAGCTGCCAGTCCTGTGAAACCCCTGGCTTGATCTTCCAGAACCTCATGTCTGCTGCATTCTGTTGATCAGGTTTTTCTGTGGGGCTGAGGATCTAACCCAGGGCCTCCAGCATGAAAGGAAAGAGCTCTACCACTGAGCAGCACTGCCAGCCGTACTGGTTATTTCTTGATGGGAAGAATGTTAAAAATGGCCTCTGTAAAGCACCACACTACAATTTTAGGTGCTTTGAACTTTCCAAGATGAGAACCAGATTTTAAACTCTCTAAGGAGAGAACCAACAAACAGGATGTCTAGACTGTGCTGAGGAAACACCTACCTAGTCCTTGTGGTTTATTTATTTTTAAAAATTGTTTTATCTTAATTTTATTTTTTAAAAGTACTAGGGATTGAATGAATCCAGGGCCATCATCTCCAGTCCTATTTATTTATTTTTAAATTTTGAGACAGGGTCTTGCTAAGTCACTAACTTGCCTAGGGTGGGTTAAATTTGGGCTCCTTCTGCTTCAGCTTCCCAAAGTCCGGGGATTACAGGTGTGCACCACTACACCAGTTTCCTGGTGGTTTAAATAGGGACTGGTATACCTTTTCTGTCAGGGCCAGATGGTCGATATTATTGGCATTATGAGCCATATGACTCTGTTGCAATGATTTAGTTCCGTTGGAAGTCAAAATTAACAGGAAGATGAATCTGATTGGTAATTAAATGCTTGCACCCGGGAGGGATAGAAGATGTTTTTTCTTGAACCTCATTGGTCAGAACAGGTCATGTGACCCTCCCAAGGGGCTGGAAGTACTGTCTATCCATTACTTGGTAGACAGGAGCAGGGACTACACGGGAAACACCGATAGAGGCAGGGGAGGGATATTCCAAGCCAATGCATGCTATGGCAGCTGAAGTTTCATTTTGCCCAGGTCTCTGGGAGACAGCGCAAGGCTCATGCTTCAGAGTGGGCGCCAAGAAAAGGAGAGAGTGCTGGAGTGTTTATTCATCAGCCTTTGTCAGTTATTAGTTGAGAGCTCCTCCCAGGGGCATTAATTCCTTGAACTGAATGTGGCGGAGCAAAGCACAGCGGTAAACAAAAGCCCCCAGGACTGAAGCTAGGTGTTGTGGTCACCCCTGTCATCTCAGCATCCAGGGAAGCTGAGGCAGGAGGATTGAAAGCTTAAACTCAGCCTGGGAAAATCAGCAAGAACTTGTCTCAAAAGGTAGTTCAGTGTGAAGGCCCTGGGTTCAGTACCCAGTACCTACACATACACAAAGCCCCAGTTCTGGCAACTGGAAGACAGTCTGGGTGAACTTACCAGTAAGGGCAAGGGGGCACATCTAGATTACCTGTGCAATCAACAAACTGGAGGGAAATGGACATGTGTGGCATGGATGCCTACTGGACCCTGAGTACCCATTCTATCTAATTCTAACAGAATCCAGTCTTCATATCTCTTGGCAATGAAAGTATATTTAGCTGAAAATCTACGTTTCCTTTTCTTTTTTTCTTTTTTTTTTTTTTTCCAGTAATGGGGATTGAACCCAGGGCCTTCACACTGAGCTACATCCCCAAGCCCTTTTTATTTTTATTTTTAATTTAATTTAATTTTCTTTTGAGACAGGGTCTCACTTTGTAGTTCAGGCAGGCACTGAACTCACTATGCAGCCCAGGCTGGCTTTAAACTCTCAACAATCCTCCTGCCTCAGCCTCCTGAGTGCTGGGATTACAGGCATGTGCCACTACACCTGTTGAGCCCTTTTTATTTTTTTGCATTTGTCCTAGTTCCTTTTTTCTTAACATTGCCTGGAACATGGATATGACTGGAGCTACAGCAGCCATTCTGTGGTCATGAGGCAACCTTGAAGATGGAAGCCAAGATGACAGAGCAGTGGAGAATTGAAAGGCCCTGATAACTGAGTTGCCCAGTATCAAAGAACTGCCCACTACTGTGCAGCTACATGGCAGAAAAATATACCTTTTTCTTGTTTAAGTTACTGTTATTTGGGTTTTTTGTTCTATGCAGAATTGAATTCTAACTGTATTCATATACTGAAAAGGGAACTAACATTACTATTTTCTCCTGTCCTTTTCCCCCTCCTCTTCCTTTTTTTTCTTTTGCACCCCCACTTCCTTCTCTTTGCTAAAATGTGCTTTAAAGGGTCTGGGTGTTCGATGATCTCTGTGAAACACTGGTACCTAACTCTTTCTTACTAGGTTGTGACTTGGGTCAAATGAGACAACACACCCATAGCACACAGAGCAGTGCCTGGCACTGAGCAAGGGCCTAGATGGCAGCAGCTTTTCCTGTTCTCACCCAGAACAAAGCAGAAATCCCTCTTCCTCTAACGGGAACCTTTCAGTGCCTGTGTGCCGTGTGCTGATGAATTCGTGGCTTGGCATTCACCGTCCCAGGGGAAATAATGTACTGAAATGCTTTTCAAAAATCCCCAGCATTTGGCTATTTCTTTGTATGTGAAACCCCTAGATGGTCTGTTGATTTAATTGCCCTGATTGGAGCTGGAAGAAATTGCATGTAACATCTGTGAGCAAGGTTTTTATGATACGGGCTTTAGACGAGATCTGTAGGTCATGATTACCCCATCCTGACAGGAGGAGAGCCCCTGCTGGCAAGTTCTGATGTGCTTTGGACAAAAGCCTTTAGGGTTAAAGCTTCTTCTTTGATCTTGGATGCAATTCAGTATTCGAGGATCTCCCTGTTCATCTGCAGGGTACAGATTTTTGTCTGTGTATGCACGTGTGTGTGTGCATGAGTACTGCAAATTGAACCCCGGGCCTTAGCACTGAGCTCCATCCTCTGCCCTTTTTTATTTTTTATTTTGAGACAATGTCTCGCTAAGTTGCTAAGTTGCCCAGGCTGGGCTCTAATTTGCAAGCCTCCTGCCTCAGCCTCCCAGAGTGCTGGAATTACAGACATGCCCCTCCTTCTCACCACTTGCCTATATTCTTAGGGCTGAGAACAGAACTTGGCAAGGAATGGATGAATGGACAGATAGATGGACCAATTAATTCTTACATTTCACTAATTCCTCTTCTCAATAACTCAAATTTTCTCTATCTATTGACCCAGAAATTGGAGCTTGGACATTATAGGGTCACCAGAGAGGCTCTTGGCTTTAGACCTTTCCATTGGCAACCCTTGACTGCAGGTTAACTCAGCCAGACCTCAGCTCCTAATCTTAAGGCTACAGACAGCTCCATGCAGCCTCTATAGCTCCCAGCATCCTGGCTCTTTTTAGGACAGAGGAGGGGTGTGACTAAGAGTCACCTTCAGGGAGAAGCATCCCTTCCCGCTGGCTCAGAGAAGCCCACTCCTGGGAAAGACTCAGGTCTAAGAAGCAGATGGTCACCCAACATGTTTTCTCCTGCTGTGGGCCACTCCACCCCATCCCCTCCTGTACTGGGGGTTGAACCCAGGGCCTTTGTACTCAATTACATCCCCAGCCCTCTTTTTATTTTTTATTCTGAGACAGAGTCTCCTTAAGTTGCCCAGGGTGGGCTTGAACTTTTGGTCCTCCTGCCTCAGCCTCCTATAGTGCTGGAATTACAGGTGTGTGCCACCACACCCACTCTGATATGGGGTTTTGAATGTCGGGCAGATCGCCTGCTGTGCTGATATGAATGCTTCGAGATCACGTCAGAAAAGCCACAGAAGGCCCTAGAAAGACTCTAGATGTGTGGCACCAGCTGCCGAAGAGTTGTTTTGGATACTCAAGGAATGTAGGGATCAGCTCAGTCAGTTAATTAATTGCAGCAGGTGTGATTTCAGGCATTGGCAAACATCAGGGACTGAAATAAACAATTCCTGCCTTCACAGGGCTGGCAACTTAGTTGGGGAGTCAGACAAGAAACAAAATAAAGAGGGAAAGTATACACCATGCCAGATATTGGTAGTTAATATGAAGAACAATAAATTAGGCTGAATGCAGTGGCTTGTGAGTAATCTTGGCTACTCAGGAGGCTGAGGCAGGAGGATCACAAGTTCCAGCCCGGCGTAGGCAACTTAGCAAGATCCTGTCTCTAATAAAAAATAAAAAGGGCTGGGGTGTAGTTCAGTAGTTGAGCATCCCTGGGTTCCATCCCCAGTACTACACACACACACACACACACACACACCGCACATACACGCACACACACACACACAAACATAACACACAATCAGTTAAAGGAGAAGTGCAGGGCCAGAGTGGGTGGTTGTATTAACCATGTGTTGCTTTAAAAACTTATATTTTATTTTATGGTGCTGAGGATGGAACCCAGGGGTTCATGCATGCTGGCAAGTGCTTCAACACTGATTGTTCTGGTTTTGTTTTGTTTTTTTGGTACTGGGGATTGAACTTGGGTCCTTGCACTTGCGAGGCAGGCATCGAAACCACTGAGTTAAATCCCCAGCCCAGCACTGATTGTTAAGACTAATTGTGCACATAATTGTGTCAATAGATAGGCACCAATTATGTTGCATCAGTGGGTCTGGGGTCTAGGGGTCCCTAGCCTCACCCTCGTTGGGCTTCTCTCTCTCTCTCTCTCTGGCATAGAAAGAAGAGGAATCAGAAGACCAGTGCAAAGCAAAAGTTACTTTATTATAGGTATTGCAAGAGGAAGTGGTACAAGGCCATTCCAGAGGAGTAGGGGGCCAGAGCTCAGACACTGAGGAATCTGGGGCTTCAGTCCTGTTTTATGGGGTAGGGGCCCTGTCTCCTCCCCTCTGAGGGTCGACACTTGGTTGACTGGATATTGGGCTTATTGCTAGGGATTTAGTCTTATGGGCTAATAGGGGAATTAGGGTAGGCATGGCAACCTGCACTGGGAGGTACAGTGCTGCCTGCACAGAGGAGGATGCTAAGCCATAACCTGTCAGCTTCAAAAGAAAACCACAATGCTGCTGGAAAACTGCTTTCTGCTCATAGCCACACAGAGGCTGCTTTTTCCTTACCCTCAAAAAAGGCCCAGGAGGGGCTGGGGATTTAGCTCAGTGGTTCCCCCGCCTGCCTTGCAAGCGCAAAGCCCGGAGTTCCATCCCGGGTACCAAAAAAGCAAAAGGGCTGAGGGCTTTATTTTAACCCTACCTAAGGGTCCTTTCTGTCCCTACAAGTATCATGACAAAACTTAGTAATTGGCATATCCTCCAGTTCAACCATTTATCATTTCTTTTTTTTTCATTTATCATTTCTTTATGGTGGGAACATTCAAACTTCTCTCTTGTAGTTATTTGGATATTCACATTCTGTCTTGTATTGTTTTGTTTTGCTTTTTTTGTTTTTGGTACCGGGGATCAAACTCGGGACCTTGCGCTTGAGAGGCAGGCGCCGGAACCACTGAACTAAATCCCTGGCCCTTGTTTTGCTTTTTTTGAGACAGGGTCTCACTATGTAGCCCAGGCTGGCCTTGAACTTGCAGTGATCCTCCTGCCTCAGCCTCCCAAGTGCTGGGATTACAGGCGTGCACCACTGTGCCTGTTAGGACTTCATTCTTTCTTTCTTTTGTGGTATTGGGCATCAGACCCAGAGACTCACATTGAACTGGATCTTCAGCCTTTTAAAATTTAATTAATTTATCTTTTGTTTGTTTTGGGGTGCAGAGCATTGAACTTAAGGCTTTTGCACTGAGCTATATCCTCTGCCATTTTTAATTAATTAATTAATTTTGGTACCGGGGATCAAACTAGGGACCTTGCACTTACGAGGCAGGTGGCGGAACCACTGAGCTAAATCCCTGGCCCAGTTGCCTGATTTCTGACCACTCATTTGCCCTGGGGTCAGAGCACATCCAGGATGTGCCACCCACAAGGTCTGCATATCCAGGGCACTGAGGAGTCCACGATAAGTGCCTGGCACACAGGATGTGAGGTGGCCGTGACACCGGGCCCCCTTACCATGCATCAGATTGATCTCGGAGCCCAGCAGCAGGAAACGGATGAACTTTGAGGACATTTTGCTAAGTGAAATAAATCAGTCACAAAAAGACAAATACTAATGTGTATGATTCCACGTATATGAGGTCCCTGGAATAACTTCTTTTCAGTACTGTGGATCAAGCCCAGGGGTGCTCTACCACTGAGCTGCATCCCCTACCCCCTTTTTTTTTTGTACTGGGGATCGAACTCAGGTTCTGGTGCTTGCGCAGCAGGCGACGAAACCACTGAGCTAAATCCCTGGTCCCCCCTACCCTTTTTGTTTTATTTTGAGACAAGGTCTTACCATGTTCCCCAGGCTGGCATTGAACTTGCAATCCTCTTGCCTCAGCCTCCCAAGTAGTTGGGATTACAGGAATGTGCTGCCATGCCCAACAAACAGTAAGTTTATAGAGATAGAAAGTGGGATGGCGGGTGCTAGGGGCTGTGGAGGGGAATGGAGAGTGTCTTAGCCACTTTCTTGTTGCTGAGACACACTATCCAACACCCACAACTTAAAGGAGGAGAGGTTTTGCTTTTGCTCATTTTCAGAAGCTCCAATCAGCAGGCTCAAACACACTAAGGACATGGCAGAAGGGGCTGGGTGGAGGAGAGCTGCTCACTTCATGGTGGACAGGAAGTGGAAGGAGTGAGGAGGACTAGGGAAGGAGATATACCTGCCCAGGCTATGCCTCCCCGCAGCACACTCAGCAGCTGGGTACAGTGCTCCTACAATCCAACCACCTTCTGAAAGCCCTGTCTCCAAAACATGAGGCTCATGTGGGACAATTCCAGACCCAAACCTCAACAAGGAGGTAGAGTTTACATCAGATCAGTTGAGGAAGATGAAAAAGTTCTAGAGATTGGTTACACAACAGTGGATGTGTATAACACTACTGAATATACAGATAAATTTGGTTATGATGATAGTTTTCTTTTTTACTACAATTAAAATTCTTTGAGATTTTAAAAAAGAGATCTTTTTTTCATGTGAGTTAACTGTGGTGGGGAAGGTGGAGGGTCAGCTTGATTGGCTTTGGGAGTCACTCAGGGTAAAGGATACTTCTGGGTGTGTCTGGGTAGATCACAGAGGGGTGACCTTGGGGTCTCTAGCTGGTCCCTGCCTCCTTCCTCTCTGGCACTGCTTCTCTGCTCTGCTTCCTGTGCACCATGAACTAAGCAGCTGTGCTCCTCTACTCCCTTCCACCGTGATGGTTCTGCCTTGGAACCGGCTGACCATGGACCGAATCCATTAAAGCCATGAGCCAGATAAACCTTTCCTCCTTTAAGTTGTTAGTGTCAGGTATTGTGTCTCAGCAATGGGATAGCTAACTAAAACACTAACCTTGCCTGGTCTGTGGAGACTTAGTTTATATTGATCATGCGTTGCTGTACCACAAAAGCTTGCTGCTATATTGCCTATGCAACAAGCTCTTATCTCCTTCTAGAAGTTACACATAGTCCCTTACACTTTAGCAAACTTTACCTTGTATCTAGCTTCCAGGACCTGCCTTTCCTCATCCAGTTTTTCTCTTGCAGCCAGAGTCTGTTTTATCTTCTCTGTGATAGCTAGAATTGCTGGGGAATTAAAGTTTCTTGAGAGCATTCTTCTACTAGTGATTGTGAGAAGGGGTGGATCACTCCAGCTTCCTCCCCCTCAGCTGAGATAATTGTCAGTTGCATGCTGTCCTCTGGCTCCCAAACCTCCCTGGAGGATCAGCTTCTGTGTTCACAGGGGTAATTCCTTTGCTAATGCACCCTTTACTGGCTGCCTTGATAGCCCTTTCTTAATGCCCGCCCCCTTTCTCCTCCTGCTCCTCCTTCTCCCCTGGTTCTGGAGACTGAACCCAGGGCCTCTGGACGGAGCTACATCCGCAGCCTCTTTCTTAATTTTTAAAATTTTGAGAGATGGGGGTCTCACTAAATCACTCAGGCTGGGCTTGAACTCTTGATCCTCCTGTTTCAGCCTTCAAGAGTGCTGGGGTTACAGGTGTGTGTGAGCCACTACACCTAGCTTTTAATTCTCTATTCTTTGATGTTCCTGTGACTTCTTCCTAAATACAGTAATCTACTTATCCTCAAATCCTTGTCTCAGGTTTGGCTTCTGAGGGAATTCAAATTAAGATGCTTGCAGTATAGACTGAGAAACTTACATCTACCCAACTTGAACACGATTATTTGTGTGTGTGTACATATATAAATAAAATACACTTAAAAATTGTTTTTTGAAATACACTCTTAAAAACAGCTAGCTTGGGTGGGGATTTAGCTCAGGGGTTTCACTGCCTGCTGCGCAAGTGCAAGGACCCGAGTTCGATCCCTGGCACCAAAAAACAACAACAACAACAAACAACAAAACCAACTAGCAGGCAAATAAATTGGTCCAAACTGCCTTCCGGGCCATGAAACAATTTTTTTTTACTTTTTGACCTTGTAGAAATTTATTTGGTGGAAATCATCAGAATTATATACAAAGATATAACTAAAGAAAATTCTCTGCTAATTTAAAAACATAATTATTAATACATATTAATTCTACAGATTAATGGGATTCACTGGAGTATTTCCATACTTGCATATATTTGGAATGCATAGTTTAGGAAGGTGGGAAACTTGTAAGGAGTTGGGATGGTTCTTGCACAAGGCTTAGTTGTGAAATTTCTTATCGCTCATGGAGTTAAGACCCTGGTAGAGCTGTGTGCCCTAGAAATGGCTGAATTGATCTATGATTTGAATTATGGAAGAAAAAAATCCCATCTCTACTATCAACTCAGAATTGGTAAAAGTATCTTTTTTTTAAGTATTAGGGATTGAACTCAGGGGCCTTCACACTGAGCTACATCTCCAGCCCTTTTCATTTTGAAACAGGGTGTCACTAAATCACTAAGTTGTCCAGACTGGACCCAAACTTGAGATCCTCCTGCCTCAGCCTCTTGGAGTGCTGGGATTACAGGTGTGGATCCACCACACCTGGCTTCTTTTAGCATGTTGGAGGGTCTCCCTTCAGCACGCAACTGGATGGAGCCTCAGATATTTCTAAGCACTAAGAGCATCTGCTTACCCATCATGTGCCCACTGACAACATCAAAGGAAATTTTCTGTTTTCTGACCCTATTTTCAAAACTCCAGAGCTGTTAATATCTGTAAAAGGCTGAACAGTTTCTTGGCCAAACACCACTTTTTCCTTTTTTTTCTTTTCTTTTTGCATTGCTAGGATGTAACCCAGGGCCTTATGCAGCTGGCAAGCCTATCACTGAGCTACACCCCAGCCCCCAACACCACTCCAGTGGGAAGAAACTGTGTTTTCCAGCTCAGGGGCATGCACCTGTGTTGTTGGGCATCCCAGCTGGCTCAGCTGCTCTGGGGCTAGTGTAGGGCCGCCTGCCCTCCTGAGCACCGCCCCCGCCCCAGGCTGTCACCAGAGACTGCTAGCCCCTGCTGGCAGCTGCTTGCAGCTGTGCCCAGTGCTGGGTACCTCAGAGCAGTACCTGCTTGTTCCAGGGGCTTGGTCAAGAAATGGAAGCAGAACATGCATTCTTTTCTGTTGCACAGAAGTTGGCTAGCTTTCAAAGCAAAGGCTTTTGAGACACATGCTTGATGGGACTTTGGGCAGAAGTTTTTGCTGTTTTACTCTGGCTTTCAGATCACTTGGACAGGGACACCAAGAGGGAGGGGTTGGCAGTGCTTGGTGCTCATCTGAAGGAGGGACATCAAGGTTCTGCAGTCACCATTATGGATATGAGGAAAAAATGGGATTCTTTAGGTCAGATTGCCAGCTGGAGGAGATGAGAGACCTGCTCTGTGGAACATTTTAACTTGAGCAGATTTCTTCAGAATGGTGTGTGGTGATAGAAATCTGGAGAGCTATGATTAAAAATTGGTTCCTCTGGCTCGGCATGGTGGTGTGCACCTGTAATCCCAGCATTCAGGAGGCTGAGACGGGAAGACTGCCATGAATTCAAGGCCAGCGTGGACTATATAGTGAGTCCCTGTCTACAAAAAAAAAAAATTGGTTTCTCCATTGCAGTACTACATAGTAGGAACTCACACAGGCCTTGACTCCACCTCCATGTCCCCATGCCCTAGCTTCTTCACATTTGTCTGCCACCTGCTGTTATGGTAAATGTACCCCCAAACGCTCATGTTTTGAGTTTGGTCACCAGCCTGTGGTGTATTAGGAGGTGGTGGAACCTTTAAGATGTGGGGCCTAGTGGAAGGAAGTGAGGTCTCTGGGCCATGGCCTAGTGAAGGAAGTGAGGTCACTGGGGGTATGACCTCAGAAGGGATATTAGGATCCTGCCCCCGCCCTCTCTCTGCTTCCTGGCCACCATAATGTGAGGAGCTTTGCTCCATAAAACATTCCTGTCATGATGTTCTACTTCACCATGGTCCAAAGTGATGGGGCCAAGCAATCAGGGACAGAAACCTCTGGAACTGTGAGCCAAGGAAACCTTTCCTCCTTTTAGGTTGTTTTTCTCAGGTATTTTGTCATAGAGATGGAAAGCTAGCATATCTGCTCATACATGTCACTTTCAAAGGGTGGCTCCTGAGCCCTGGAGCTCCTTGGCCATCTAGAGGGCCAGAAGAATTTGCTCTTCCTTTCTGGGTGCGGGGGACAATTGCCTATGCATTTAGGGATTGGTTATGGACAATGTTTGTGTATCCCCCATTTACTGTAAAGCCCTGGCCCTCTAATGTGACTGTATTTGGAGACAGGACCTTTAGGGGGTAAAATTAAATGAACTTTAGTAGGGTAGGGCCTGCATGAGATAGGATTATATTCTTATAAGAAGGGACAACAGTAACTGGGGGCAGTGGTGTGTGTCTGTAGTCCCAGCTACCCAGGAGGCTGAGTCAGGAGATCACTTGAGCCCAGGAGTTTGAGGCCAGCTTGGACAACATAGCAAGAGCCTATCTCTTAAAACAATTCCCAATGCACTAAATAATGAGTATGGAAGAGCCGTGCCTTTCAGAAGAGGAGTCATAGCTCTTGAGTTTTCAAAGGGCTCATGACTCTAAAATGTTATGAACCACTGAATTATAGGAAACACGTTCCCATGAAGCTACCACCTGAGTACATTTGCAAAGGGAACTTAGGGCTGCTGTTGATGAGTGAAGCCGTGTATATTTTAATTTCTCTTTGGTGGATTTTCATGTGGGATTTTATTTCTTTTGCTGGTGTTGGTTCTGGATGCAAGTGATGCTTGATTCTCTTGCAAGTGGATATCGGATACCGTGTGAATGACAACTCAGTAGCCATATGGCTTCTGGATGCTAAAGCAATGCTTCTTGTATCAGTCAGTGATTGCTATAATAATGCTGTGTATCAATCACCCCAAATGCACTGATTTACTCACAACAAGAGACTTATTCTTTTAAAAATTAGAAAATTTAGGGCCAGGGATTTAGCTCAGTGGTTCCGCCACCTGCCTCGCAAGCGCAATGACCCGAGTTTGATCCCTGGTACCAAAAAACAAACAAACAAAATTTAAATGGACACTTGCAAACATAAAAGTATGACATACTTACAGGGTACCATGTTGTAGTTTGATACATGTATAAGTGTTTAATGTTTAAATCAGATTGAACATATCTATCTCCAGGTGGTCGCAGTGGTCATGCCTGTCATCCCAGCACTCTGGGAGGCTAAGGCAGGAGGATCACAAGCTTAAGCTCAGCCTGGTCAATTTAGCAACTTAGCATGACCCTGTCTCAAAATAAAAAATAAAAAAGGGATAGGGGGTGGAGCTCTACACAAAGAAGTCTGTCTCTCCAGTTGCCACTTCTTTAGGGTGAAAGCATTAAAAATTCAACCTGGGGCCGGGGATTTAGCCCAGTGGTTCCGTCGCCTGCCTTGCAAGCGCAAGGACCTGAGTTTGATCCCTGGTACCAAAAAAAAAAAAAAAATTCAACCTGTTGGCTGGAGTCTTGTGCATCAAATGCTCATCTGGTGAGCTATGCCTCAGCTCTTCTTTCAATTTTTTTGATTCAGAGTCTCACCATGTAGTTCAGGCTGGTCTCGAAATCACAGCTATCCTCCTGCCTCAGCCTCCCAAGTGCTGGGATTTATTTCTCTGTGTTGAAACATACACTACAGTATCATTATCGGTGGTCACCATATGGTGCAATAGCCATCAGAACCTTCTTATCTTAGTGCTGGGGCTAGAACCCAGAGTCCTGTGCATGTTAGGCAAGCACTGACCACTGAGCCACACCCAACCTGCATGTCAGAACTTCCTGGTCCTAAGTATAACTTAATGACCATTGCTCAGGCTCTCCCATCCCATCCACTCCCTTACTCTCCCTTGTCTCTAAAAACCTCCACTCTACCCTTCTGTGATAGCAACACTTTTAGATCCCACACATGAGATCATGTGGTTCTTGCATTTCTTTTTTTGGATCATTTCACTCAACATCAAGACCCCTCGTTCCAACTATGTTGTCACAAATGATAAGATTCCATTCTTTTTTTTGGTACCGGGGATTGAACTCGGGTCCTTGCATTTGTGCAGCAGGCAGCGAAACCACTGAGCTAAATCCCCCGTGCCAAGATTCCATTCCTTTTAATGGTTGGGTAGTATTCTACTGTGCCAATAATAAGCCTTTATTCTGTGCTCACGGTCTGCAGGCTCAGCGGATCTGTTCAGGACATGGATAAGTGACTTTGCTCAGGCTGTGGATTGGCTGAGCTTAACTAGTGCTAAATTGAGAGTTGGGCTTATTCTGCTCCATATTCACTCATCCTGTGGCCCTGGATAAAGAGAAAGCAACTTCCCAGGCATGCTCTTGTCGGGCACAATGCTAAATTGTATGGTGACATGTATGTCTGTTATTCATATAAGCCAATATCCCACTAGCCAAAGCAAGTCATAGTACCAAGCATACAGGTTGAGAATCCTTTATCCAAGCTGCTTGGGGTCAGAAGTCTTTTGGATTGTTTAGGATTTTAGAATGTTTGTGTGTACCTAATGAGATATCTTGGGAATGGGGCCCAAGTCTAGACATAAAATTCATTTATGTTTCATATATACCCCATACACATAGCCTGAAGTTATTTTTAATTTAATATTTTCATTAATTTCATGCCTGAAATAAAGGCTCATAGTGTGGAATTTTCCACATGTGACATCCTATTGACATGAGAAAACTTTTGGATTTTGCAGCATTTTGGGTTTTGGATTAGGGTTGGGCAACCCTAATCAATGTGGTGGGAAGATATATTTCACCTGCAGCTGGAGGTCTACAGTTCTAGAAATGTGATCCCATCCGCCTTACTCCCAAGCTGAGGCTAGCCCACTGGGGGCAGGTGGGTGGGATAACATCTGTGGCAGTCCGGAATCCAGCTGTGTTCTGAGCCCTGCTTATCCCTGGGCCTCCCAGAGTTATCAGCTGGTCAGCTCCCTTCTTTCCCCCCTCATTAAACCATTTCTGAATTGGGATCCTGTTACCCGCAGCTACCGAGTCTCAGTACACATTCCCCATGCAGTGAATCAGAGTACTCATGTCCCCTGCACTACCGCAGCACTTGGTATTTGTATTAGAGTTTCCATTGCTGCCACAACCTGAACCCCACAACGTTTTATGTTTTCTTTTTTATTAGCACATGTTTGCAGTACATATGTTTACATCCTCATGTGAGGCCGGTGCACGTACATAACATACTCTGATTCCTTTTTATCATGACTCTTCCCTCTTCTTTCTCCCCCTTTCTCCATCTCTTGATCTACTTCCCCTCTGAGAAACCTCTCTCTACTTCCTATTATCTATCTTTTATTTTGTTCTTTATTTATAATTTGGGTTTCTCTTATAAGAGAAACCATGTGATACTTAAACTTGTGGGTCTGATTTATTTCACTTAACATTATGGTTCCAAGGTGCATCCATTTTCCTTCAAATGACTCAAGTTTATCCATCTTTATGGCAAAGTAGTATTCCATTGTGTGTAAATACCACATTTTCTTTATCCATTCATCTGTTGGATAGGCCACTTCCAAGATAACTAATATGAGTTGTGCTTCTATAAATGTGGGTATGCATGGATCACTGTAGTATCACATCTTTAACTACCTGGAAGCTGGGTCAAATGGAACCTCTATTTTTAGTTTTTTGAGGAATCTCCATACTGTTTTCCATAGTTGTTATACTAGTTTACATTCCCACCAGTAATACAGAAGGGTTCCTTTTTTCCCCGCAGCCTAACCAGCATTTGTTGTTATTTGATTTATTGATGATGACCATTCTTTCTGGGGGTAAGATGGAATCTCAGTGTTGTTTTAATTTGGATTTCTCTAATGGCCAGTGATGTTGAACATTTCTTTGTGTATTTATTGGCCATTTGTACTTCTTCTTTTGCAAAGTGTCTATTCATTTCAGTTGCCTATTTTTTGACTGAGTCTTTTATTTTGGGGGTCTAATATTTTTTAGTTCTTTATATATTCCAGATCTTAGTTCTCTGTCTGAGGAATAGCTGGCAAACTTTTTCCCCATTTGGTGCTTTGTCTTTTTATTCTGTTGGTTGTTTCTTTTGGTGTGCAGAAGCTTTTAAATTTAATATGATCCTTTGTTGATTCTTGGTACTATTTCCCATGCAACTGGAATTCTGTTTGGAAAGCCTTTGCCTATTGTGACTTTAAGAGTTTTACCTATTTTATCTTCTAAAAGGCTAAAGGTTTCATTTTAACATTTAGTTCTTTGATCCATTTTAATTTTAGTTTAGTGCACGCTGAGAGATATGGCTCTAGATTCAATCTTCTGCATCTGCATAGCCATTTTCCTAGGAGGATTTATGAAAGAGGCTATCTTTCCTCCAGTATAAGTTTTTGGCTCCTTTATGACCTTCACAACTTATAGGAGGAGAGTTTTATTTTGGCTCATGATTTTTAGATAATTCAGTGCATGGCTGGTTGGCATGGCAGAGGGCCATGGTGGAAGAAATGCGCTCACCTCATGGTAACCAGGAAAGTGGGGGGGGCAGACACAGGAACAAAAGTATACCCTTCCATGCCATGCCCCCAGTGTCCACTTCCAACGAGGCCCCACCTCCCAATAGCACAGTGAGACATGACCTCACAAGTACAGGGCCCCCACGACCCAGTTATCTTCCACGTACATGAGAATTTGGGGAGGCATTTTAAACACCTAAACTATAACAGTATTAGTACTCATTTTTAGTTTTTACTGATTTCCTATGTGTAGAGTGGTGTGTTGTTTAATAATTTATTTACAATTAATATCAAACAGTCTCCATATGCTTACTGACCATTTGTGTTTTTCCTTTGTGAACCGGATCTGTCTTACTTTTAGAATGTGATGATTTCTCAGCCTGGAGCTGGGTTTGCAACCAGAATACATTTTCTGAGTGTTTTGGGTGCTTAAATGGGTTTTGCTATTGATTATAATATCCCCCCAGGCTTGGGTAGTTTTTACCCGAAGGCAGCTGATATTTCTTGTTGAAACAAGCACAAAAGACTTATGGTTTTCCCGTAAGCAGCCTCAGTAAATGCTCTTTTGGATTAGAGCCCAAGAGTAAGACAAGATAGAAGGTTGAGACAGCTGTCACAGCGTCTGCAGAAAGTGGCATCAGGCCTCACAATTTCATGGTGACTGCTCTTTGGAAGCATGACACCTTCCTAGGGCAAATCCCATTTTGAAAGAGTATTTGCCTATTAAAAAAATCCCTGAATATATGAATATAACCAATTTCCAGGAGAATGGAATAGTTCAGAAAGAGAAGAAAAGTTTTAGGAACCCAAGCTATTGACACTGCGATTTGAGTTGGGAACAGAACTTGGGAATCTGGATGCTTAGTTTCTAATTCTTAGGGGTTTACATCTTTCCTGCTCACATTATGATTTGTTGGTGTAGCAGTGTTGGCTTCATTTGGGATGTGTTAGTCGCTTTCTGTTGTTGGGACAAAATACTGGCATACACAACTTAAAGGAGTTTAGTTGGCTCATGGTTTCAGAGGGTTCAGTCCATGGCAAGCTGGTTCCAACACAGAAACTTGGTGGTAGAGGGTATGGTGGGGGAAAGCTTCTCATCTCATGGAAGTCAGGAAGCAAAGACAGCAGGAAGAGCCAGAGAGAAGGGATGTAGGGACAGGACTGCCCCCCATCACGCCCCAGTGATCTACTTCTGCCAACCAGGCCCCACCTCCTAACAGTACATTCAGCTCTGAACTCATCCATAGATTCATCCATTTATGAGGTCAGCATCCCTGTGATCCAATCACTTTCCAAAACCCCCACCTCTGAAGACATCAGATTTTGGTGGGCACATTTTATTTTTAATCCAAACTGTAACAGAGGAGCTTTATACAAATGCAGATTCTCAGCCTCAGCCCTGGAACTTGTGAGTCAGAACTTGTGTGTGTTCTTTAGAGCTGAAGGAATCTGGCTTCTGATGTTGTTTGCACCACATGGTTTGGGAATTGTGGGTGAATTTATTATTATTGTAAAGCCTCGGGCTTCTGGCAGTGATAAGCAGCCTCCCATCCAAGCACCAAGCAAGCTTGTAAGATTGGGTCCATTTAGGGCGGTTCAGCGATAGATTTGGGCAAATTATTCAGCCTTCTCTGAGCCTCAGTAACCTTACATGTGAAACAGGAATAATAATAGTAGCCAACTCTCTGGGTCATTGTGCACCTTAAATGAATGGCCTATTATAGAGGGTGAAGGTTTAGGATGCTTGGGCAGAGAGCTCCTCCTCCAACAGAGGACGGATAATTCCCAAGTCTTTCGCCAAGTCTGTGATGAGAGTCCAGTTGGCAGCTGTTCCAGTCCTTCCAGGATCCTGCTACTTTTCATCTTGTTGGTCCGTCATTCCTTAGGGAATTGTCCTCTTTGGATAGATAGAGAACAGGTCACAAGCACATCACATTCTGATTCTTGGGCAAATAACTTATCCCATTGGCTTATGTTTCATTGAAAAGACTCTACTCACCTGGCCATGCCCAGCTTCCCATCCATCCATCCATCCATCCACCCACCCATCCACCCGTCTGCCTGCCTGCCTGCCTGCCTGCCTGCCTGTCTGTCTGTCTGTCTGTCATCCCTATGTTGCCCAAGCTGGCCCCAAACTCCCGAGCTTAGTCCTCCTGCCTCAGCCACCCAAGTAGCAGTCTTGGACCACTGCACATGTACTGTTTTACCTGTGATATTTTTCAGCCTGACACACTTTGAAGTGTTGCTCCTGGGCACAGGTGTGATGTATCACTTCCTCTGTTACTTGGCGGTAGCAATTACCCAGGTCTAGCTAATTACCTGGTCCACAGGGAATGAAGGCGCTGCAGTCAGCCTGGAGGCCCAGCGCTGGTGTATTTAAATACTTCCCCACAGTGTGAGGTTGATTAGCTATGTTTGCTAAGTACCTAACAGCTGCTTTTGTCTTTAATGATCTTAATTCCCAAAGTAGCTTGGTAACAAAAAAAAAGAAAGAAAGAATAATTCTTGGGAGTTCTCCCAACCCCACTCCGGAATCGCAGGGGATGTGTGTTTGTGCTCAGCATCTGTGTATGGGGGCCCAGGAAGGAATGTTGGCTGGATTCTGAAGGGTTCTAGCCTTGGGGGATGGCATTCAGGCCCGTATTTGGCAGGAAGCATAAACTCTGAGATTGAAATGACACTGATCTCATCCTACGGGCAAATGGATTATATTCTCAAAGCACTTGTCTTTACAGATTTGCAGGGAGAAGATTTTGCGTTTCTATATTCAGTAACAGTTTGTCTTGGTGCTAAACTGAAAGTCAGTTGCTTTGCTAGCTTGCTTGTTCACAGACCAAGACACATATTTGCATTCCCTCAAATAATCACTTTGTAGCTATGTGCAACGTCACCCTTTGGAAATGGATTTTCTTATGGCTGCTTCTCCTTCTCGCCTTCTCTTCCCTCTCCCCCCTCCTCCTTTCCCTCCCTCCTCCTCCTTCCTCCCTCTCTTCTTCCTCCTCCTCTTTCTTTTTTGGTCCTGAGGACTGAATCCTGGGCTTTGTGCTTGCCACTGAGTTACATCCCCAGCTTTTAAAATTTTTTTTTAAACTTTGAGATAGAGTCTCACCGAGTAGCCCAGACTGTACTCAAACTTGCGATCCTCCTGCCTCAGCCTCCAGAGATCACAGGTGAGCATCACTGCACCTGGTGTAATAGTCTTGTACCACTTACTAGATGTATGTCACACTACTTAATCTTTCTTTCTTTCTTTTTTTTTTGCAGTATTGGGGATCGAACTCAGGACCTTGAGCTTGCAAGGCAGGTGTAGTGGCACTGAGCCAAATCCCCAGCCCATTAATCTTTATTTTCTCATTAAAATAGGATTCATAATAGTAGCTGCTTGATAGAGTTGAAGATTAAGTGAATTAATACAAGGATTTAGAACAGCACCTGGCACATCACATGTAAATCTTAGTTTAAATCTTAGTGTATTATCACTATTACTGTCACTAAAAACAATTGAGTTCACCCCAGCATGCTCCTCTTCCCCTGCTCCCTGCGGTGGCATTATCATCTGTCCCAGGGGTCTCTTTCCGCTTCATACTTTTGGTAATTGGTGTAGTTGTGATGCGTTTTGTCCACCAGGAGTTCCAGTGTTGCAGGCCTGGTCCTCAGCATGGAGTGAAGGGTGGTGGGGCCTTTACAGGATGGACCTCGTAACCCTCCACATCTGCAGACTCAAACAACAAAGGACTGAAACACTCAGAACTGTACATGCACAGAATTTTTTCTTGCCACCATCCCCTAGTATACTATAACAGCTATGTACATAATGATAGCATTCTGTTAGGTATTCTCCATCATGCAGGGACGATTTAAGGTGTATAGGAGGACAGGTTCTATACAAATATTGTGCTATTTTATTTTAATTAAGTAATTAATTTTAGTTTTTTGTGACAGGGTCTCACTATGTAGTCCAGACTAGACTTGAACTCTCGGAGATCCTCCTGCCTCAGGCTCCAGAGTGCTTCGATGACAGGCATGTGTCACCACACCCAGCTCATTCCTTTTACTTGTAAATGGTCTTGGCTATCACCAGTGATGGGGGTCACGCTTTCCTCTACTGAAAGGACCACTGCCTTTCATCTCTTCCTAGAGACTCACAGCCTCCTCAGATTTCTACCCCCAAGTCCTCATTAATGTATGCAGCTCAAGGCCGCAAGCATGCCTCTCTCTCTCTCTCCTTCCCTCCCTCCCTCCCTCTCCCTCCCTCCCTCTGGCCCATGCTCTATGTCTTTGAGTGTGTTCTTATAAAATTCTATCTCTTAAATCCCTTTACACCTCTTACGCGTCTTGAAAATTCTTTCTGCAAGGAGAGTCAGCGAAGTCTCAAAAGGGTCTCCACCTCCTCTCTGGGGACCTCCATGGAGTCTGCTCAGTGACAGAGCCAATTTCCCCTGGTCCTGAGGGAGGGCTGTGTTTCTTGCCATCCGTCCTGCTCAAGACAGGCTGAGCTGAGCTTAGTGGGGGCAGTGGAGGTGGGTAGAGACTTACTAAGTGGGCAGTCAGTGCCCGGAAGCGCATATGGTCCAGTTGTATTGCATGGAAGGTCCACAGGAGGTGCGTATTTAACAACAGCATTGCTCAGGATGAGGCAAGAAAGAAGAAATATAAAAGGTAGAAAGGAGACACGGAAAATCATAACTAAAGATTGTACTTTTAAGAAGACAGAAACTTCTGGGATCCTGTGGAAGTCACTCAGGGTGTTGATGTTCCCTTGGTCACATTCAGGCCCCTCTCCTTCCAGACCCATCTCCCCCAACATGCCTCAGGAATCCCGAGAGTCCATAAATTGGCTTAACTCAGAAGGAAAAGATCAGAATCCTAATTCTAAGATAAAGGGACAGATTGAGGGAATTAAAATAATGCTTACATAATCCATCTAAAAAACTCTGGGCTCATATTTGTAACATGGGACAGCACCTGTAATATGAGGGCTCAGCCACCTTTTCCTGGGGTTTCCAGTCCCTCAAGAGAAGCATAAATGTCCCAGTTCCGGGAAATAAGGTGCCTCTCTCTCTTGAGGGCTTGCACTCTATTCCTTTGAGTGTTATTTTTAAACTTCTGCCTAATAATTCCCTTTGTGCCTCTCATTGATGTGTCCTGAAAATTATTTTTCTGTGATGGGAGTCAGTGAACCGGCAAACTTACTCTACAGGTCGTGTGGGTTAGGTTTCTTATCGCTCCTTAGTGCAGAGGGCCTAGGTTTAATCTCCAGTATCACGAAAAAAAAAAAAGTCCCACTACCTCCCAGCAGCACCACAGGCTGGTGACCAAGTCTTAAACAGGTGGCCTTTGGGGGACTTTAAAGTTCCAAACCATAACAGAGATTACATGTTTTTCCAGGCCTTTGAAATAAAACTCTGTTCCATCAGAAATATACCCTGGGGCCGGGGATTTAGCTCAGTGGTTCCAGTGCCTGCCTTGAAAGCGCAAGGTCCTGAGTTCAATCCCCAGTACCATAAAAAAAAAAAAAAAAAAAAAAAAGAAATGTACCCTGTCTCAAAAAATAACAGTTTTTGAATTTAGCCAAAGTGCTCTTGCTTTGGAGGTTAATGTTATGTGAGTGATCTGCTTTCCGGAGCCACTGGAGGCCCTCGCCCAGTGGGAAAAGACCAGATTGGCTCCTGGAAATTAGTCAGGTTCCCAGTCTTCTCTTTTCATCTTATTCTCTCTAAGGCACTGGTTTCTAACTTGGCCACACATTGAATTCACCTGGGACACTGGAAAAAAAAACCCAATACTGATGCCTGGGCCTCACCTCACCCCCAGAGGTTCTGATTTAATTTGTCTGTGTTGTGGCCTGAGCATGGCATATTTTAAAGCTCTCAGGAGAGACTTTAATGTATGCTCTTTACAATCCCCATCCTATAGCATTTTGTCTGTGTGGTCCACTCCGCATCACTGTTTGATCTCAATTCCAGCCAACAGCAAGGGGGAAAAGAGTGTTCTGGAAGTGTTTGTGATGTCATAAGACTTAAACCAGAAAGTGGAACTTGTTACTTCCTCTCACACACCATTGATAGGAACTCAGCCATGAGACTACCGAGCTGCACAGAAGGCTGAGAAATATCAAGGTGGGCAGTCAAGTTCCTGGCTATCATTCCATTATTTTGGAAAGAAATGGATTTAGAGACAAGGACTATAGCTCAGGGAGCCAGTGGATCTGGAGTTTGAATGAAGAATGCTTCTAGCAGTGACTAGCACTGGCCAATGTGTTAAATTCTGAGAGCAGCCATAACAAAGTACCACAAACCGAGTAGTTAAAATGACAAATTTACTCCCTCATGGCTCTGAAGGTTAGAAATCTGAAAGCAATGTCTCTCAGGACCATGTTCCTTTAAACCTATAGGGAAGATGCCTTCTTTGCCTTTCCCTGACTTGTGGTGGCTTGCTGGAAGTCCACCTTGGAATTCTTTGGTTTATACCTGCTGTAATTAAATCCCTGCTTATGGGCACATGGTGTCCTTCTCTCCTTGTGTCTTTGTGGTTTTTATCCTTCTTCAAAGGATTCTAGTTATAGTGTATTGGATGAAGGACCCATCCTATTCCAGTACAACCTCATTTTTACTATTCACTCTGTAACAACTCTAGTAAATTTATGTTCAGGACACTGGAGGTTAGGATTTAACCATATATTTTTTGGGTGACACAATTCAGTCCATGGTAGCCAATAACCAAGAATCAAAATGAAAAGGAACTCTTCAGTGGGACCAATGTGGAGAGATAATGATCAGGGACTTTATCCTACCCTCCTGCCTCTTAGATCCTAAGCAACCCCCAGCCCAGCAGAACTGAGATGTAGTACCAAAGAAAATGATAGAAATGCCTCAAGTAGGCTGAGATGGAGTTTCCATTATCCCTGAAGAATAGGGTTTTGAACTAGCTATAAATTCACATGCAGAAAAACTAAGGTTTACATCTCTTATTTATCTAAACTGGGGGCAAATTCGTACCTGAAACATCTTAACAAAAGGAAGTCTGAACTCCTGGCCAAGGGTGGGCCAAATTTGGACGGCTGCTTGTTTTTGTAATACAATTGGAACACAGTTCTGCTCATTTGTGCAGGCTGACTATAGCTGTTTTTGTTTTTGTTTTGCTACAACTTCAGAGTTGAGTCTTTGTGACAAAGAGTGGATAGGTTGCAAGAATGAAAATATTTACTAACTGGTCTTTTACAAAAGTTTGCCCAACCCCTGTCCTAGATCAAGCTTTCAGGACCCTCTACAGTTTAAGATTAGTTTTTCAAACAGATACAGTTACCCCTCCTTAACTGAGGGGTATGGATGTCAAGTCCCCCAGTGCGATGCCTAAAACGACAGGTGGTACTGAATCCTATATTTACTACACAGTATGATAAAAATACAGTGTGTGTTTAAAAGACACATTGCTATTAATCCCTCTCAAAATAAACCCCCTGTCTTCCAATACATTTATTCCATCATTCCTACTACTTTCTTTCTTTTTTTTTTTTGGAACCAGGGATCAAACTTGGGACCTTGCCCTTTCTGGGCAGGCGCGGTGCCACTGAGCTAAATCCCCGGCCCTACGGCTACTTTCTCAAGCAGTTCCAGAAATTGTTTTGAGTTGTGCTGTCCTGGCTGACTTGACGTCCTGAACTGATTTAAAACATTTACCTTTTATCTTAGTTTCTTCCTTATTGATAGGACAAAATACACGACACCCACAAATTAAAGGAAGAAAGATCTTTTTTTTTCCCCTTCCATACTGGAAATTGAACCCAGGACCTTGCGCTTGCCAGGCAGGCATGTTGCTGCTGAGCTCCATCCTTGGCCCAGAAAGGTGTATTTTAGCTCACAGTTTGTAGAGGTTTCAGTCTGTAGTCAGCTGGCTCCAAGGCAGGTCAGCGCAGCAGAGGGGCATGGCAGAGGAGAAACAGTCCATGATGTGGCAGTCAGGACACAGTAGCCCTCCTCTGCTTTCCTTTTTATTCCATCCAAGCTACAAGCCTTTTGTGGTTGGTGCCACTCACAACCAGGGTGGGGCTTCTGTCTCAGTAAATCCATTCAGCCACACCCAGAACTATAGTAAGCCATTCAGTGGACTAATCCAGTTATCAAACCCTTCATCCATATTCACACACCCGTGATCCAGCCACCTCCCAAAAGCCCCACCCAAAAGCACATAAGACTTTGGAGGGGATATCTAGATATAAACCATAACACCTCTCATAGTCATTTTGACTTTAGGGAAGAGCCAGAATCCACACGGTGCCAGATATGGTGAATATGATAAATGACCACACACTGTAGGGTCTTACAAGCCTGTGTTTCAGTTGGATGACACTCGGGAACCACATTCACCATATTTTTTATCACATTTGTAAAGACCCTCACAAAAGAGAACTTCCAGAACTACTTCAGAAAGTAGCAAGAATGCTAAGTGAGTCTGAGGCGTGGGAGAGCGTTTTGAGGGATATTCAGGGCAATGTGTCTTTTACTGTGATGCATTTTAAAGTTTCTATTTAGACACGAGTGTCTTTGTTGGTTATATGGCATATGTCTCCCTGTATATATACATGACACAAGGATATGCTGGATGAAGGGACGACTCATGTCCCTTTGAGGCAGAATGGGATGGGGTGAGATTTCATCACATTGCTCAGATTGATGTGCAATTTAAAAGTTATGCATTGCTTATTTCTAGAATTTACTATTTAATATTTTTTGCACCTTGGTCAGTTATGGGTAATAAACCACAGAGCACTAAACTGTGGATAAGGGGGAACCACTGTGCTATACCCCTCTACTACATAAACATTTTGATATTAAAACAAGCACTGTATATGCAAATTCCTCTAACCATCTGTTCCAAAATTTATTTTTTTTCCTCAGCCCAATTAGGAGAAAATCAAGACCTCACCTGTTTCCACTTCCCAGTGGAAAAACAACTAGGCAATAAAAATGGAATGCCATCCTAAAAGTGTCCTAGAAGTTGGGGGAGTATGAGTACATCTGCTTTAGCAATACGATACAGATGATTCCTATTTTCACTCAATGCATACAGGACTTAAAGTCTATTTATTGAACAATTATAGACCAAAAATACTGCTGATGCAAATGAGTGTTATTAAACACTGTAGGGATTTGCCAAGCAACCCACAACAAATTAAATTGATAATAACAAGCTAAACCCACAGTAATTTATCATTAGCTAAGCAAAAAGAACAGCAGTTGCAAACCCCAGCCAACTGAAGATAACAGAGTGTTCCTGCAGGACGGGGTGGAAATTGCTGCTATCCGTGAATGGTCCTGTACATTGCTGTGGGCTGCTGTCCTTTGTCAGCCAGACTTCTAGGTGGAAGGCCAAAATAGAGTGCTCAGAAAACTACATTAGCTTTCTATTTTTAATTTATGAACCTTGTCTTTTAGCAAGCTTAAATGATTCTATGTTTGAATGTGTGGCCCCAAAAGCAGGTATTGGAAGTGTAATCCGCAGGGCCACAGGGCTGGGAGGTGGGGCTTAATGGGAGGTGTTAGAACGTGAAGGTTCCACCACGTCTTAGTCATTTTCTCATTGCTGGAACAAAATACCCAACACCCTCAACTTAGAGGAGGAGACGTTTATTTTGGCTCACAGCTCAAAGTTTCAGTCCATGTTTGGCCATCTTTAGCAAAAAATGAAATGGCAGAAGGGCTTGGATGGAGAAAAGCTCGTAGTGATCAGGAAGTAGAGAGCGAAAGAAGACAGGGAGGGCAGTTGACCCCTCTGGTCCAGACCCCGAGTGACCCATCCCTTCCCATCAGGCCCCACCTTTAACAGCAAATCAACTATGGATTCATTAGTGGATTAATACACCAAGTAATATAGCACCCTCATGAGCCAACCACCTTCCTGAAGCCCTGCCTATGAGTGTGTGAGGCTCTTGGGTGACATCTAGATAGCACAGCCTCATGAATATATTAATGGCAATTATAAAAGGGCCAGGGCTGAGGTGCTGAGGTTGATCTCTCTCTCTCTCTCTCTCTCTCTCTCTCTCTCTCTCTCTGTCTGTCTGTCTCTCTTTTTTCTCCTATACAATATGACAGGTCCCCCCCTTGCCTCCATGCTTTTTTTCCCACAGAATGTTTTGTTCTAGAAATGTAACAGTTTGTGCTGCTGGGCAGCCCAGGCTCAATGTATCAAAATGTTTTGTAACTGTTTGAACTTTATGACCTCTCAGGAATGTTCTGTTAGCTTCACCCCTCTCAGGAATTTTCTGTTAGCTCCACCCCTTTTAAGAAAATTCTATAACTCCACCCCCTTTGCTTATGTGAGCATGCTCACATACCCAGTAGACCCCTATGGAAGGAGGCTCCCATTTCTAGTCAAGCACTCAGACTTCACTGAGTCTGCCTTCGTAATAAAGGTTTTTCTCTGCCTTTTCGAGTGACCATCTGATTCTTGAGTCTTCAAATTTCAGCAGCTGTGACACGGAGCTGTAACACTCAGCTGTGCCTCAGAGCTGTAACACTTGGCCATAGCACTGAGCTGTCGCTTTGCCACAACATATTCTCTCTCTCTCTCTCTCTCTCTCTCTCTCTCTCTCTCTCTCTCTCTTTCTCTCTCCTCTCTCATCCTTCCACCTCCTGCCATTGATGGTATTGCAAGAAGGTCATCATCAGATGCCAGCATCTTGATGTTGCAGTTCCTGGTCTTCAGAACTGTAAGAAATAAATTCCTTTAGATCTCCTTTCTTTAAATTGCTGTGGATTAGAATGGTTTCAGTATGTCTCCCAAAGGTTCACGCGTGTAAGCTTTGTCCCCACTGTGGTAATGTGCAGAGGTAGTCAGACCTTTAAGAGGAGATCCTTGTATGAGGTGCTTGGATCACAGGAGCATTGTTCTTAGAAGCTATTGGTGTAGTTCCAAAGGGTTTCCTGGTTAGCTCTTGGGAGACAGTTGTTATAGGAGAGCAGGACTGGGCCTTCCCCTGACTCTCTGGATTCTGTTTTGTCATATGTTCTTCCATCCGATATTTGTTTGAGTCAAGATGCCATTGACTGTGATGTCATAAAACCAGGGGCCTCTCACCAAACTCTGTGCCATGCTGTTTGGACTTTTACCTTTCAAAACTGTGAATTTTGAAAGCTTTAATAGAGTTTTTTTTGGAAGACTCTTTTTTTTAATAAGTTAGGTGGCCTGAGCTATTTTGTTATAGTAACAAAAAATAGACTATTACATGAATTACCCAGGCTTAGGCATTGTGTTATAGCAGCATGATGCAGACAAAGGCAGACTTGCTTAGCATGGGTGTAGTGAACCTCTGTTGGGTTGGACTGCTTGGTATCCATTTCTTCTGATTTTCCTTTGGGAACTGTAGTAGTCAATTTCTCATCACTGGAATAAAATACCTGACACCCACAACTTAAAGGAGGAGAGGTGTATTTGGCTTATGGTTTCTGGTAGATTCAGTCCATGGTTGACTGGATCAAAAGCAGAAATGGCATGGTGGAAGGGCCTGGTAGAGGAGAGCTGGTCACCCCATAGCAGCCAGGAAGCAGAGAAGGGAGGAACCAGGGACAAGAATACACTTTCAGGTCATGTCCCCAGTGACCTGGCTTTTCCAACCAGGCCCCCACCTCCTAACAGCACATTCAACTGTGGCTTAATCCATGGATGAGTATAGTGGCCCCAAGATCCAACTATCTTACAAAAATTCTACCTCTGTATACCTGAGACTTTAGCGAGAGGGATTTATGTATAAACCGTAACAGGAACCATTTTCCTATATTCATCTATGTGCTTTGAGAGGGGTAAATTTTAGAATTGAGCATGTGAGCAAGACTAACTGGTCAGTATATTCTATCTCTGCCTGTAGCTCACCTGTGAGCACAAATCTTAAGACAAGCCAGTGGGACTTAATCCTGGAGTTGCTACACTTGGAGAATAAAACTGTCCACAGAAGGGAGAGCTTGATAGCTAATGAAGCCAACACAGAGGACAGCAGAGCCAAGAATGGGGAGAGAGACTTGGCACTATTTGAGCACCTGGATTCAGCCATACCTGAAGCCAACATGTGACAATCTCTTTTAAGAACCAAAGGAACCAAAGGAGGGATTTATGCTTTGTAGTGCCTCAAACCATACTCTGAAAATCCTTAACCTAAACATCCCAATAAAAGTTATAAATGTTATAACTGAAGTTCCACGTCCCAGGTTCTTTACCAATATTTGCCATTTTTATTGTTGTTAACAGCCATCCTAGCCCAGGCATGGTGGCGCATACTTGGGAGGCCAAGGCAAGAGTATTGCCATGAGTTTGAGGCCTGCCTGGGATACACAGTGAGCTCAAGGCCAGCCTGAACTACATAGTGAGACCCTGTCTCAAAAAACAAACAAAACCAAACAGCCATCCTAACAGGTGTGAGGTGACAGCTCACTGTGATTCTAAGTCTTCTTTTCCTGATGATGAGTGATGTTGAACATCTTTTAATATATCTTTTAATCTTCTTTGGAGAAATGTTTTTTCAAGTTGTGTTTCCATTTACAAAAAATACAAGTTATTTATATTTTTGCTATGGAGTTTGTAGGAGTTCCTTTTATATTTAGGATATTAACCACTTCTAAAATGTACAGTTCACACATATTTTCTTCTATTTTCTAGGTTGCTTTTCATCCTTTTTATTCTTTTTTTTTTTTTTTTTGGTGCTGGGGCTCAAACTCGGGTTCTTGCTCTTGTGAAGCAGGCGACGGAACCACTGAGCTAAATCCCTGGCCCCATCCTTTTTATTCTTTCCTTTGCTGTGCAGATTTATTTTTTTGTACCAGGGATAGAGCTCGGGTCCTTGCACTTGCGGGTCAGGAGGCAGCACCACTGAGCTAAATCCCTGGCTGTGCAGAAGATTTTTTTTTTTAATTCTTTTATTGGTACATTTTAGGTATACAATATGTTTACGTTTATCATTGGGTGTTTGTACCTGTACATGGTGTATCTTGGTTCTTATTTTTTCCTCCATTATCTGTCCACCCTTCACCACCTCCACCCTTCCCTATTTACATAGATTTCTTTTCCATTTTTTTTCTTTTCTCATAATTTTTCCTTTCCCTTCTTCTTCTTTTTTTTTTTTTTTTGGTACCAGGGATTGAACTTGGGTCCTTGAGCTTGTGAGGCAGGCGGCAGAACCACTGAGCTAAATCCCCGGCCCTCCTTTCCTTTCTTTCCTTTCCCCTTCCCTTCCCTCCACCCCTACCCCTTTGAAACTTTTCTTCCTATTTCAAATTATCAGTGATTCATTTTAGTCATTTTAATCCTTATTTACACTTTCAGTTTCTCACACTAGAGAAACTATTCAGTATTTACACATGTGTCCTATTTATTTCACTTAAGAGTATGGCCTCAATGTGCATCCATTTAGCTATAAATGTCTCTAGTTTCTCGTTCTTTATGGCTGAGTAGTACTCCATTTTATAAATAACCACATCTTCTTTATCCAGTTTCCAGTTGATGGGCACTTGGGCTGTTTCTAAGCTTTAGCTTTTACAAACTGTGCCGCTATAAACATAGGTGCACATATATCACTGTGGTATGATTCTTTTAATTCTTTGAGGCAGATACCCAGCAGGGGAATAGCTGGATCAAATGGGTGTGCAGAAGATTTTTAATGTGACATTGTTCCAGTTGTCTGGTTTCACTTTAGCTACCTGAGATTTTGGAATCTTATCCAAGAAATCATTGCTAAGGTCAATGAGAGTATTTCCTTCTATGTTTTCTTCTAGGAGTTTTACAATTTCAGGTCTTATTTAAACAATTTGGATTTATTTTGAGTTAATTTTTGTGCCTCATGTAAGATAATGGCCCAATTTTATTCTTTTGCATATGGCTATTCACCATGCCCATCACCATTTTTTGAAGAGATTATCCTTTCCCAGTTGTATATTCTTGACCTCTGTTGAAGATTGGTAACCATGTGTCTGTGAATTTATTCTGTGCTCTGTATTCTGCTCCATTGATCTCTATGTCTGTCTTTATGCAGGTACCATAATGGTTTTTTTTTTTGGTACTGGGGATTGAACTCAGGTCCTTGTGCTTGCGCAGCAGGTGGCAAAACCACTGAGCTAAATCCCTGGCCCTCATAATGTTTTATTTACTATAGCTTTTGTTATACATTTTGAAATCTGGAAGTGTAAGGCCTCTAGGTTTGTTCATTTTTCTCAAGATTGCTTTGGGTAGTTGGGGTCTTTGGTGGGGTTTTTTTGGTGGGATTTTGATCATATTAAGTCTTACAATCTATGAACATGGTATGCCTTCATTTATTTGCATCCTCTTCATTTCATCAATGTTTTGAAGTTTATAGTGGCATTGGTTACTTTTATTCCTCACTATTTTATTCTTTTTCTATACTATTATGCATGGGATTCTTTTCTCATTTTCCTTTGGGGAGGCTTGTTTTTAGTGTACAGAACAACCTGGCTCTACATATGCTATATGGGATGAATGCCATTTTATTTTCAAAATGTCACTCATTCCTTCTAAATGATTCTTTCTTCTGACCTTTAACTAAAGTTAAATTCCTTTCAAGGCCCACATGGGGAGTCCTTTGATGGGAAGGATTTGTTGCACAAGCCACCCTTCCATGGTCCCTCTAGTTTTACTCCCCGCTCAGCTCCATTATCTAGCATTGACCTGTTTATCTGCAGGGAGAGTGCTTTCCCATCATGCTGGAGGACTTGGCTTCAATACCCAGTTCTGGGAAAAAAAGGAAAGAAGTGGATTCTAGTAGGAGGTCATCAGGGTCAGTGCCCTTGCAAGAGATTAAGGCCATTTTTATGGGACCCCAGTTAATTCTCCTGAGATGGTTGTTTTAACTGAGGAAACTGGCCCCTCCTCAGGCACTCTGGCTTCTTGCCTGGTGATGTGATCTCTTTCTCTCCGATGTGCCCCTACCATTAGGATGCCATCACCAGAGCCAGGCCAATGCTGGTGCCACACCCTTGAACCTCCAGAACTGGGAGCTGGATCAACCTCTTTTCTTTATAATGTTACTCAGCCTCAAGTATTTCATTAGAGGAACAGAAAGCAGACATATATGACAGATAACCATGACACTGAGTGAAGGAAAGCCAGAATTTTGCTAAAGAAACTTGGCTTCAGAAGGATGCAGAGAAAGTAAAAAAGGAAATAATGACCATGCAATCCATATAATAGATGAAAATTTGCAACACTAAGATTTTTCAGTCTCAGATTCCACCAGTCTAGGCTGATTAGGTGGTGCCTACCTGCTCCCTCTCTCACAATGGCCAACTCCCCCAGGCCATGAACAATGCAAATTGTGCATGTCAACTGTGCCACCAGTGGAGAGGCCTGGAACCTGAGGGAGCAGAAATGGGGGCCAGGCTTAGAATACATTTTCCTTTTATGCAGTGCTGGGGATTGAACCCATGGCCTCACACATGCTAGGCAGGTGCTCAATCCTTTTGTAAAAAATGTTGTGAAACAGTGTCCCTAAGTTGCCCAGACTGGCCTTGAACTTGTGAACCTCCTGCTTCAGCCTCCTGAGTAGCTGAGATTAAAGTGTGTGCCACTTTCTCCTGCTCAAAGAATAATTTTGATCCACAGCTTCTCTCTCTTGGTTTGTCAATCCCAAGAAGCCCCTGAGATTTCCTGCTTACTGAACAAACATCTGAATTATCAAAGGCCAGGTGCCTTATGACTTCAGAAAATCCTCATGCAGGGCCAGGGATTTAGCTCAGTGGTTCCAGTACCTGCCTTGCAAGGGCAAGGTCCCGAGTTCAATCTCCGGTACCAAAAAAAAAAAAAAAAAGAAAAAGAAAATCCTCATGCAAACTCCTCCTTTCCCCATGAATGAGAGATGTGGTTTCTGAGGCAGTGAAGTTAACATTTACTCCAAGTTTGTTTCACATCATTGATTGTTTCATTTCCCGGGAAAAGGAACAACCGAAATAAAGCCAGATGCTGTGTACAATTTCTGTACAACTTACAGTGATTGCAAGTAAAGTCCAGTGTGAGGATTCTTTCTTTTTTCTCTCTCTCCCTTCCCTCTTCCCTCCTTCCCTCCCACCCCTTCTCTTTCTTCCAGTGCTAGAGATGGAATCCAGGGCCTTACACGTGCTAGGCACATGCTTTGGCACTGAGCTACAACCTAAGCCCTTAGGGAAAACATTTCTATTTTCTTTGCTTTCTGTCACTAGAGAATGCGTTTTCAAAAATATCACCCTGAAGCAATGTGGCATCAAGCTTAAATTAAGCCTCTTATCCAGGTGTGGTGACCCTGAGGCAGGAGAATCATAAGTTCGAGCCCAGCCTAAGCAATTTAGGAAAACCCTGTCTCAAAATAAAAGATAAAAGAAGGCTGGGGATGGAGCTCATTGCAAAGGCCCTGAGCCCAATCCCCACTACTGAAAAAAACAGGAAGAAAGAAAGAAAGACCTCCATATTAGATCCTGCCTGACAGCTAGTGAAAGGGGCGGGGGGCTCCAATGGCCAAGCCCAGCTTCCTCTTCCCACTCTGTGACATGGAAAATGTCCCCAGCCTGACAACACTTTGATCAAATGGACCAGGCATGGTTCCTATTTATCCCTGAGCACCAGGCCAGCTCCCCACTGGCTCTTGAATTATTTAAACTGCCAATTTTGGCTTCCCATGGGCACTGGGGGTTGCCGCATCATCTTGTTCCAACTAAGCCTGCCTCCCACAGGCCCTGGGTGCTCAGGCTGCTCCTGAGTCATTCATCTCTTCGTGTTCCTGAGTGTCTCCTTCTCCCCTGGCTGTGAGGACATGTGCCCCATCGGCTCCAGGGATGGTGTCGTGTGAGAAGCCGTCCCCACCACCATAACTTGACAGTCTCCTGTGCTCCCGTGCCGTGCAGTGCAGGGCAGGCAGCTGAGGCAGAGAGTGTTCCTGACCCTGCCTCTCCCCTACCAGCCCACCTCTGCATACCTAAGGGGTGTGACATACTCTTGTTAGAGACCCTGTCACAGGCATGTGTGTGTGTGTGTGTGTGTGTGTATTAATGGAAGTGAGGGCGTGGCCTGTATGTGCGGGAGGGGCTACTCAGCAGCTTGGATGCCTCTCAAGGTATTATTGGGAGTGACAAATGCTACAGTGTGGTGCGATTTCATGTATATAACAGTTGTAAAGTGACCAAATTATAGAGGTGGAGAGCAGATTAGTGGTTGCTGGGGTTAAGGGAGGGAGCGTGTGATTTCCTAGGGTTAGCGTGGTGGAGCTCTTATGGACATGCAACAGTTCTGACAGTTCTGTATTTCTGTATTTTGATTGTGGTTAGTCATAGTTTCTTTCTTTCTTTCTTTCTTTCTTTCTTTCTTTCTTTCTTCTTTCTTTCTTTCTTTCTTTCTTTCTTTCTTCTTTGTAGTGCTGGGGATTGAACTCAGAATCTCATGCATGCTAGGCAAGTGCTCTGCAGCTGAGCTGTACCTCCGGACCTTCTTTGGATGTGACTTGTTACACAGATCTGTGCAGGTGATAAAATAGCATAAACCACATGCATACAGACACACATGCATACATGCCCCAAGATAATTTTTCAGGTCCACGCAGTACCACCTCTAGCTGTGAAATCTAACTTCTTCATTGCCAGTTTAATACACATAGTCGATATGCTTACTGATTGAAAAACTCCATCAGCAGTCAGATTGCTTCTAGTGTCACAGAGGGCTTGCACTTTTTTTTTTCCAGTTCCAGGGATCAAACTCAGGACCTTGCACTTGCCAGGCAGGCAAGGCAGGTGAGGCACCACTGAGCTAAATCCCTAGCCCAGCCCTACACTTTTATAAGGAGCAGAGAAGTCTGTGCAATTCCCCTGAGTCTGAAATGGTTCAAGAGCTCCTTTGGTGAAGGCTGGGTCCCCAAGTGTCCATCCATGTTCAGAGGGGGGCTCTTTGGGGGTGACTGGACCAGAGGGCTCTGAGCTCAGAAGCGGATTAACAAGATTTGCTAGCCGTGGGGACCTTAGGAGGCAGGCCTGGTTGGAGGAAGGAGTCATTGTGGGTGGCCCTGGAAGGGATATTTTGTCCCTCCCTGGCTGTCATAAGCTGACAGCTTCCTCCTCACCCTGCTGCCGGCCCCAAGCAATAGAGCCTGCTGACTTCTGAAGATGTGAGCTCAAGTAAACCTTTCCTCCTTTAAGTTGATTTCTTTAACATGTTTTGTCATGATGAAAACGTGACTAACACAACTGCCAACCAACACATTTTTATTGAGTAGTGGGCTATGGTGTGGGTTCATAGCTCCTTGGCCTTCATGTTTTCTTTCTTGCTTTTTGTGATGCTGGGAATTGAACCCAGGGCCTCACGAATGTTAGGCAAATGCTCTCCCACTGTGCTACATCCTCAGCCCTTTAAAAATTTTTTTCTTTATTTTGCGAAAAGGTCTCACTAAATTGCCTAGGCTGGGCTCAAATTTGGGATCCTCCTGCCTCAGCCTCCCAACTAGCCGGGATTACAGGCTTGCACCAACATGCCTGGCAGCCACCACCTGTTCTATATATGTCAATAGCTTCTCACTGTCAACAGCTTGGACTCTGGCTGCAGGAACCTGCTCCAGTCACGTATGGGACTGGCTAGATTGTGTGTCCCCGCCCCCCCCCCCCCCCAAGTCTCAGAATTCCCTTCAGAACATTTCCCAGTGACCTTGTTTCCTCCTGTCAGGCCCCACCTCTTGACCTCCTAGAATAGAGTGGAAGAGTGGTCAAGAGAAGCCAAAGGGGAAGAAGGGTATGAAGGAGGAGGGTTCTGGAGACTAGGCTTCAGTTAGCTGCGAGGGATGAGGTCTGGTGTCCCTCCCCTGCCCTCTCCTCTTCTCTCCTGTCCCCTCCCCTTCTTCCCCTCTCCTTCCTTCCCCCTCCCTTACTGTCCCTTCTCCTTCCCCTCCCCTCTCCTCCACTTACCTTCCCTCCCTTATCCCTCCTCTCCCCTCCCCTTTCCCTCTCCCCTTCCTTCTGCTCTCCTGCCTTCCCCTCCTTCTCCTCTGCTTCTTTGGGGATTGAACTCATGGGCTTTACACTGACCTACCCCCTCTTTTGTCTTTTACCTCTTTTGAGACAGGGTCTCCCTAAGATACCCAGGCTGGCCTGAAACTTTCCTTCCTCTGGCCTCCACCTCCTGCGATGCTGGGATTACAGGTGTGTACTACCGCGCCTGGCTAAGTTCTACTGCGCTATACCACGACAGTCACAACCACATATCACTATCTTATAAAGAGCTAGCAGAGAAGAGGTTGCAGTTTCCAAACATACAGATGTGAAAGTTGGCACAGATGGAAATACTGATTACTCTGACTTGGTCATTACACATAATGTACGTTCACATCATCACGCTGCACCCCATAAGTATGCATGGTAGTTACGCGTCGATCAAAAATAAATTGAAAGGACCCGAGTTCGATCCCCGGTACCAAAAAAAAAAAAAAATTGAGAAATGTTCTTGTGTTTGTTAGGGGCATAAAGGGAAAAGCCAAGCTTTAAAAATTATAAAACACGTTGTTATTTAGAGTAGTGGTTCTTACACTGCAGGGCCTCAAGATGCCTTTGCATTCTTAAAATACCAAGGATCTTCAAGAGCTTTTGTTTATTTGAGTTTATGTCTGTCAGTATTTACTATTTTAAAATTAAAACAGAAAATTTACAATACAGATTTAAATTTATTTAAAATAACATACAATTCATTTTGCACATGGACACAATTCATATTTCATTATGTTTTCCAAAACAAGGAAAGAATTAGTGAGAAAAGTGGCTTTGCTTTCGTGTTTGCAGACATCTGTGCTGCCTGTTTAACAGGAGCTAGCTGTCCTCACAGTGGGTGCTACATACTCTGTGTCATGCTGTTATTTTGGTTGAAGTCTATGGAGTCTACAGACCTGTGGTTGGCAAAAAGGAGGGAAAAGGATGTAAATAGCATTTTCATACAATTCATAAATTCTTCTTTGATACTACACCAAATTCAAAAAGTCATAATTTTGCTAGGTGAGGTGGCGCATACCTGTATTGCCAGGTACTCAGGATTGTGAGGCAGGAGAATCACAAGTTCGAGGTCAGCCTGGGCAACTTAAGACTTAGTGAGATCCTGTCTCAAATAAAAGAGAGCCAGGTATGGTGGCACATACCTGTAATCCCAGCACTTTGGGAGGCTGAGGCAGGATTGGAAACTATAGTCCTGCCTAAGAGTCTGTTTCAAAATAAAAAATAAAAAAGGGGCTGAGGAGGTAGCTCAATGGTACACTACCTCTGGTTTGACCTCCAGTACAAAAAAAAAAAAAAAAAAAAGCAGAAAGGGCTGAGGTACGGTTCGGTGGTAGAGAAAGCACTCTATCACGAGTGAGGCCCTGGGTTCCATCCCAGCACCACAAAGAAAAAAATAGAAAATTGTAGTTTCTTCCAGATCACAGGTAGTGAAGGAGATGAAATTATTTTAATGGGTTCTCTTTCATTAAATCCACTGCTCTACCTTGTACGTTGGCTACTTTTTACTCCTGCACAGGTGTTGACTTGATCTTTTGGAAACAATCAATTCACTAAGATAGGTAAATCTTCCAAATAGTGACACATTTCATTCCATCAGATTAAAAAATCCCATTTTTTAATATCCCCAATAGACTTTCTCATAAGGAAAGTCTTCATCCATCCATCCATTCATTCATTCTTTTGTTTTTTGAGACAGGGTCTCACCATGTAGTTCAGGCTGGCCTTGAACTCATGGTGATCTTCCTGCCTCAGAGGTACTGGGATTTCTGGTGCACACCACCATGGCTGGTTTCATTAGAAGTCAGGCTGGGGGCCGCAGCTCAGTGGTGAGTGCTTTTGCAGCATGTGCAAGGCCCTAGGCTCCAGTCCCAGCAGCCCCCAAAACATCTTTCACTATTGGGAGCTGTCAAATCCCTGGTGACAGATACATGCCTACCAAAATTCTAATCTGAGCGTCCAGTTTTATCATTGTCACAAGGACAACCAGTTGTTTTCTTTTTTCTTTTTTTGGTACTGGGGATTGAACTTGGGTCCTTGCACTTGCAAGGCAGGCGTTGGAACCATTGAGCTGAATCCCCCGCCCTAGCCAATTGTTTTCTTGAAGAAGCAGGCTCTTACTTCATTCATCTTGGAGGAAATTTCTGCCCAACACTGAAGTCTAAATCACCATAATTAGTCTATCAGTTGTTCATTCAAATAAATTTTGTATTGCATGAAAACCCCAGTCAATTCAGCTCTCAACTAAGATATCCATCATTGTCCTATTTTTAATGCAATATTAAAAAGACATGTGCTTCAGGGTCAAGATTTAATAAAATTAATAATTTTTAGTGAGTTTGGCATGGTGGCCCATGTCTGTAAATCCCAGCACCCAGGAGGCTGAGGCAGGAGGATCATGAGTTTGAGGTCAGCTTGGGCTCCATAGTGAGACCTTGTCTCAGAAATATTTTTTAAGCTATTATGAATTGTGCTGCTATAAACATGGGTATGCTTATATCACTGTAACATGATGACGTCAACTCTTTGGGGGAAGATACATAGAAGGGGAACAGCTATTTTTAAAAACCTATTTTTAGGTTTTCGAGGGATCTCCCCACAAGCTTAAATATCACATGGGTTCTCTTACATGAGGAACTCAAAATATAAATAAAGAGCAAAATAAAAGGCAGGTAATAGGAAATAGGGAGATAGATCTTTTGCAAAGGGGAAGGGACCAAGAGATGAAGGAAGGGTGGAGGGAAAAGAGGAGAAGGGGATGAAAAGGGAATTAACCTGTGTTATGAACATGTACCAACTCCCTGTGAGGAATGGACTCACCATGTACTGCAAACGTGCTAATAAAAAATTGAAAAAATCTTTTACTGCTTAATCGAAATAATCTTATTTTAATTAGAAAACGTGTTTATTATGGAAATGTAAACTAAAACTCATAAAATATACTACAGGAGATATATATCTCTTACAAAGTATGTAAAAAGATTCATTCAGCCCCTTCTTCCTTTTTTCTGATGGAAGAACTGGTGAGCATGTAATCGAAATAATCTTAAGTGAAGTTGTTTCTGTTCATCCCTCCTTCCCCCATCATGTCTCCCTTCCTTTCTCCTTCTTTCCTTACTGTGGGTATGTGGTGAAATCCAACTACTAGTAGTGCTGTGATGCTGCACTGATTCCTGCTAAGGGGCCAGCGATTTTCCTCACCATTGCTTTTGTACCAAGAGTGCAAGTAACAACATAGAGAAAAAAAATCATGTCTTAATGTTACCAGTAGTGCCATGCTGATTGATGTTTAACAGCTATTTCTCCCCAGAGAGACACTCTGCATGCCATTTCCCATGGTGTAAATACTTCTTGTAGGGCCAATTTCCAGCTAACACCTGACTCACCAATGCCAGACAATTTTAACACGAGGCTTCTCCTAGAAACTTGTGGCTTTTTTAGGTGCTAGGGTGCTAATCTGTGAAGTCATGGGTTCCATCCCCACCACCACAAGACAAAAGAAAACAAAATACCTGAAAGGGTCCTAGGTTTGGGATTCACAGGGTATACCTAGAATACCTAGACTTAGAGATAGTCGAAGAACACATTTCAGAAGGTCTTAGTTTGGGAAGGTGGTTTCCAGTTTTGGGGTCCTGAAGATTCTTTCCAGGTTCTTGGTGTCATAAACAAATAATTGGACAAGACATGGAAAAGGTAGTGAGGACTGACATTTATTTAAAGTAAAAAAGAAATACACTGTACAGAGTAAGAGCAGCTGCTGAGAAGGTTCACAGCACAGGCAAATGGTGGGCTCCTTGGTATTTCCGGTTCCTAGAGTACAGCAGTCCCATGCAACAAGGCATTTGGGGCGATTGTCGTATTAGAAGCTCACTCAGCTGACATCAGATCTAAGGTGTCCTATCAAAGGCCTGCTTGTTTCCCTCCACATATAAATGAAGAATTGAAGGTGGTGCTTTCTGATTGGTCCCTCTATAGAGTCTGGGAACTTGTTTAGTTATCCCAGATTCTGTGTTTTGTGCATGTATTTTGAGTCTTTGTGATTGACAGGTCATGGCCACTTGCTTAACTGTTTTTGCTCCGCCCTACACCTGCCTCAAGATGGGAAGCAAAAGCACCTTTGAAACCATGTTTTGTTGTTTACATTTAATCTGATTAGGTTGTGTCCTGAAAGCTGTCAAGGCTGCTAGCAGAATGGCAAGAGTCCTGGACTGGGTGGGGTGGAGCGCTTTGTCCTCACCTTGCTGTTGTGCCCATGACAAATGTGGTGGGCATGTGGCTATTATTAGGCACTTTTTGAACCCTTCTGATCCTTTCACTACCTCTGGGCTTTGCTGATCCCATTACCACTTCAGGTGCTAGGTGAGTCCAGCCTCTGGGACCATCTCAGCATTACCTCTGGATGCTGGGGCTCTGCTTGCTTGGAGCAGGAGCCTCCTCCCTGCGGGCATTGCTAGGGTTTAAGTATGAGTAGTGTCCCCTAAAGGTCCATGTGTAAAGGCTAAGTCTCCAGGGTGGTGTGCTGTAGGGAGGTGCTGTGTACCTTTAAGGGGTGGAGCCTAGTGTGAGGTTTTAGGTCATTGGGGGCATGTCCTCACAGGGATTATTGGGCCCCATCCAGCTGTCTGTGCTTCCTGGCTTGAGATGTGAGCTCTTGCTCTGTGCACATTCCCTCCATCTGCTGCCCTCAGCAGAGACTAATCCAGTGGGGTCACCTGATTTTGGACTTGGACCTTCAAACTGGGCATGAAATAAATCTTCTCTCTTTATAATTTAGTGCCTCAAGCCTTTTGCTGTAGTAACACAGAGGTAACTGATGCAGGCCCTGTAACTGACAGCCAGCTGCTTTGTTCTGGCTGGGCCACATGGCTTTGGATAATATCAGTGTTGCTAAACTGGAGCTGTGTTCCTCAGATTCCCTTCCCCGTGTGATTCTGGGTTAGTGATGGCCACAGAGTAGTCAGCATGAGTTTGGGAAATGGATGTAAAGCAGTGACCACAGTTTTCTGTTTCCCTTCAGGGTGCTAGGCATAGCAACACATGTTCCAGACTGGCCGGGTCTTCTCCAGCTCCTGCCAGATCTTGTCCATCTCTCCCTTAGAACTGGGCCAAGTGACCATGCAGCACCAAGGTGCAGGATGCAAGCTTCCCCTGCAGGTTGCCAGTGACACAGCTTTCCAGTGCTTGATGGATTCAGGTTGCTGTTCTCCTTCTGTGGGTTGACTTCCTCCTGTTATCACGTGGATCCAGGGAAATCATATATTTGCAAGTACAGTGTTTGGAAAAATATGAAGTCAAGAGAAAATATTGCTGAGAGCTCATATAAACAAGAAGGCGAAGGTCACAGGGCAAAGGTCACAGAGAGGTGGTAGGTAAGAGGGAAATGATGCCCTGTTTTCCTGTGGAGACAGATAAACAGCAGCACGAACACAGACACTTGGAGTATGCCTGATTCACAAGTCCAAAAATAAACCTTAAGACTGTACAGAGAAAGTATAAATATAGCAATATTAGCTCTGAGTGGCAGCCAATTAGAGGACATAGAGATGATTTTGAAGGTCTCCATGCAAGGCACTGTGAATAGCTGTAAAAATATTTGATGTTTATAGCTCAAGAAGGGGAAGAAAATTAAGAGGAGGCAGTTCATGATCTGATTGTGCATCTGTCATGTCCCTGCCTGCCCCGCCTCTCCTGTCCTCCACCAGGACCTCAATGCCTGCCTCCTACCACAGCCAGCACCTGCCTTCATTTGCCAGGGTGCTTCCTCTGGCCTTTGAGGTGCACATTGTGATCTACACATCAGGCCAGATGTTCTGAGGAACTAATGCTTCCTGTGAGTGGCCATCAACAGAGACTGACCATAGGTAGAGGATAAATACCTCTGCTTCCTTCTTTCTTGGGTGGACAGTTCCAAGATCTGTATTCTGAGCTGCCCCCTGAGGTCCCCAGCAGACTGAGCTCTGGTTGTGCACAGTGGAAGCTTGCTTGATCCTGGCTGCTTTCCTTCTGTCTTACTCTCCATTCCCCCACTGAATCTCCTGAAGCCATCTCTAAAATAATTTTCACTTGAATCAGGTACAGTATTCAGGTTTGCTTCTGAGGGAGCCCAAACTAAGACACACTTCTCCTCCTGCATGTTTATATTTTTCTAAGAATAGTAAGTCTTTATACTTTTTTGCACAGTATTTCACATTTTTCAAGGTACTTTAACCCACAATGAACTATTACTCACAATGAAAAAGAATAGAATACAGACACAATATCGATGAATCTGAGCTGCTTTAGTCCCAGTGAAGGAAGCCAGACACCAAGGAGTACGAATTGTATGGAATTGTCCTTCAGGATCTATGGAGGATTGGTTCCTGGACCCCATGAATACCAGAATCCCATGTGTAGGGAACAGGGAAAGGGACATTACTAGAACTTCTGCAGTAAGTCCTCGTCTCTTGTGAGCCACGATAGCACAAGGCAAGTTAATTAATTATACAGAAAAGACAGAAAAATGAGACTGAGAGAAGAAGCTGAGCTTTGGGCCTGATCAATGCTGCTCTGGGCGGCAAAGACAAAAGACCTGGAGCTTGCCACACCTTTATTTGGTGTAATACCGGGAGTAACAAATGTAACAGATGACCCAGAGGGCAGCCAATTCAGTGCATCGGGAGTAACAAATATAAAAGGTGGCTCAGGGCTGCAGTAGCGAAAATCCTAGAACAATGAGGAACTATGCAGATGAAGATTTTGTTCCTCCCAGCATGTCCTCAGCTGGTGTGATCTTGCCCTGGAGCGTCACAGCATCACTGGACCATTGAGGTTTTAGCTGTGACAGGAAATGAAAATAGTTATGTCTCGACATGCCACAGCTCGCCTGTAGGCAGGAGAACTAGGCCTAATCATAATTTTATTTGTGAGATGATTTTCCCCCCAAATTATGTAGAATTGCTCCCAATATCCATGGATGCTCATACCTCTTTAATAAAATGGCGTGCTATTTGCATAAAAATTATGCACATCATCTTGTAAACTCTGAATCATCTCTAGAGGACTTGTAATATTGAACAAAATGTGAATGCTAGGTAAACAGTTGTTATACTATTTTAAGGGAATCATGGCAAGAAAAAAGTCTGTACATGTTCAGTACAGATGTAATTTTTAAAAAGATTTGTGATCACATCCTCTGGTGTCTTGTTGGTCCTTGAGATGTTTTTTAAAGTTATATGGAAAAATGTTTAAGTGCTTTTCAGTTTTATTTTGGTTGAGTTCTACTGTATTTGAATATTATTGTAGTGTTTTTTTCTCTTGCATTGTTCTTCTTTGAATGGTTTTAATTTCTGTATGTGTGTGTGTGTTTGATAATAAAGTTAGGTTATAAAAAAAGATTTGTGATCTAAGGTGGTTAAATTTGTGGATGTGTGTATTAGTCCAGGTGTCCCCTAGCCCACTGCATGGACCAGTACTGGTCTGTGGCCTGTTAGGAACTGGGCTGCATAGCAGGAGGTGAGCAGCAGGTGGGCGGGTGAATGAAGCTTTGTCTCTATTTTCAGCTGCTCCCATTGCTCATTACTGCTTGAGCTCTACCTCTTGTCAGATGAGTGCAGCGTTCAATTCTCATAGGAGCACAAATCCTACTGTGGAGTGCACATGTACAAGATCTAGGTTGTGGACTCCTTTAAATCATCCCGAACCTACCCCACCTCCCAGTCCGTGGAAAAACTGTCTCCCATGAAACCAGTTACGGGTGCCAAAAAAGGTTGAGGACTCCTATTCAGTTTTCTGTCCCTAAAGAAAATACCCGAGATAATGAACTTATAGAAACTGGCTTTGGCTCTCAGTTTTGGAGGTCTCATCTGTGATCGATTGGCCCATGCTGTTGGGACATAGCAGCACTTCATGGATGGTGTGTGAGGTGAAGCAACATCACTTACATCGAGTCAGGAGCAAAAAGGAAGAGTTTGGGGCCCCACAATCCCCTTCAACACCACACCCCCAATGACCTCACTTCCTCCCACTAGGCCCCAACTCTTCAAGGCTCCACCACCTCCCGGTGGTGCTACTCTGGTTTCTTTTTTTTTTTTGGACCTTGAGCTTGCAAGGCAGGCGGCAGCACCACTGAGCTAAATCCCTGGCCCCCAGTGGTGCTACTTTGGACACCAAGCCTCTCTTACTGAGGCCTTTGGGAGACATTCCAGACCCAACTATAGCAGTGTGGAACCCATGGATACAAGAGCTGAATGGCTGTCAATCCATGTGGTTTTCTCGGGGGGGAAAAATTTTAGGGATAGATAATTAATGAATGCTCTGGACTGAGGGTGGAAAAGGCCAACTGGGGCACTGGAACTGTCCTGTATGCTGATTTTGGTGATGGTTACACAACTGAATGCATTTGTAAACACTTATAGAACTGTACATTAATAGTGAACTTCTTTCTCTGTAATTTATGCCTCAATAAAAAATCAAAAAAGAGCATCCACCGGGCTGGGGATTTAGCTCAGTAGTTCTGGCGCCTGCTTTGCAAGTGCTAGGTCCCAAGTTCAATCCCCAGTACCCCCCCCCGCCCCCCGCAAAAAGAGCATCCACCATCATTATGTTATTCAGTTGCCATAACAACTTCACAGTAATCAGGCATCACTTTGAAATTTTTTCAGCCAACTGTTTTGACAGGTGTCTTTTTGGTGGCTATTGCAGAATATTGGACACTGGGTAATTTATAAAGGAAAGAAGTTTATTTAGCTCATGGTTCTAGAAGCGGAATGTCCAAGATCAAGTGGCTGCCTGTGACAAGGGCGCCAACCTGCATCACATCAGCAGAGGAGTAGAAAGGCATCCAGGCATGTGTAGGAGAGGGAAAACAGGAGGGGTAAGCTTCCTTTCTACTGACCCATTCTCATGAGAACTCACCTACTCCCACAAGACTGGTATTCATCCATTCATAAGGATGGAGCTCCATGACCCAAACACTCTTACAGGTCCTACCACCTCTCAGCACTCTTACATGGGAGGGGAACCAAATTTCAGAATGATCTTGGAGGGAACCAACCTATTCAAACTATTGGAAGAGGTGCCCTAATGTGGTAACTCCCCTTCTCTCTGATGGCTCCAAACCTACTGCCATTGTCTTCCTGCCCACTTTTCCTCTCTGGTTGCTCTCACCAAGGTCACTAGTGACCTGGCATTTGCTCAAAGCCATGGACACTCCAGCTGTGCCCTCCTTGAGCGGCTGTTGGTATCATAGATACTCCTGGAGCCCAGGGACTTCTTCAGCCCATGGTAGATGTAGCTCATGGTGTTTCTCTGTCCCACCCATCTTTGTTGATCCTTTATCCTTCTCTCCCCCTTTACCTGGCTTTTCCTCCACTCCTATTTGGGGTTCATCAAGGGAGAACCACCTTTGCGGCATCAACACTCACACATAATCTGCTGGGGTATGGCTGTAGTTTGAGTTAAGACCCCCTCCCCAAAGGTTCATATGTAGACGTTTGGTACCCAGAGTGGTGGCATTAGGTGATTGCAGAACTTTTCAGAAGTGAAGCCTGACAGGTGAGCTGGTGCTGAGGTATACCTGGGGGGCTGAGGCAGGAGGATTGTGAGTATAAGACCAGCCTGGGCAACATAGTGAAAACTTGTCTTAAAAAACAGAACACAAAAACCCAGAATAACAGCAAAAAACAATAAAAGGAGCACTTGCTACAAAGTGATTAGGTAACGGGGAGCACTGGCCTGGTAAGGGATTAGTGTAGTTCTCGTAAGATCCTGCTTAGTTCCCTCAAAGCAGGTTGTTATAAACAGAGCTGTGCTGGGCTATAAATCCTTCTGTCTTCCTGTCTTGCCATGTTGATATCCTCTCACCTTAACCCCAATTCCCTAGCCCTAACTCTTACATGGTCTCCTGTCATGATGCCATCTATGGCATTGTGATGTAGCCAGAAGGCCCCCAGATCTTAGCAGATGCTGACAGCATGATCTGAAGTCTCCAGAATGGCGAACTTAATCAGCCTTTCTACTTTGTAAGTTCCCAGCCTAAGGTATTTTATTATAACAACAGAAAACAGACTAAGAGGTATACTTAGGACTTCCAAGTCATTTTCACGTTTCATCTCCTTACTATCTGGTTGTCTGGATTTCTAATTTGATGTTCAACAGTTTTTTCAGCCTCCACATATACAACTTATAAATCAGGTATTCATCTTACAAAGTTTCCAGAAAAAACCCTACAGCTCAGGGGTATTGTTATAAGATCTAGAGGGTAAATTTCATCTTATAAAGTCAACTCGAGAGCACCTCCTCAAACCCTCATGGAACCATGAGTAATGTTAAAGAATACCTAAAGAAAAGGGTATATTCTGAGACTTAGGACACATAGATTTTACCTAACTCATAAACGAGGGAACCATTCAATACTAGTTCAGAGGACAATTCAATAGCAGACACAATTACAGATCAGGAATATGGGGCTGGGTGTAGCTCAGGGACAGAGCGCTTTCTCTGCGTCTCCTCCACACACCACAAACACACAAAGAGGAAAACTGAAGTTGCAGTATAAATTGGGCTCTTTCACTGTGGTGGAGGCAAATGGGGTGAACTTCTGATGGGTTTTACAGCTTTTCCATGTATATAGAAAAGAATTGCAGATATTCCACAATTTATAATGGAATTTCATCCTGATAAACCTAGGGTAAAATGGAAAAATCATAAGTCAAACCAGTGCATAAGTCCGGGGACCACTATAGTTTGCATTTTGTTAGGTATCAAGAACTTTCAGAATTGTAAAATAGCTCAAAGGAAGGGAGGGAAAGGCTAGAATCAGAATAACCTCTAGCCTAGGGCTTGGAAAGCATTTTTGTTAAAGGACTGGGTAGTATCTTTTTTTTTTTTTGGTACCAGGGGTTGAACTCAGTACCGTGTGCTTGTGAGGCAGGCACCGGAACCACTGAGCTAAATCCCTGGCCCAGGACTAGGTAGTGTCTTAGGCTATGCAGCCCTGTAGTTTCCTTGATGGTTAATCTTACTGTCAACTTGATTGGCTAGAAAGACGTCCGGGAGATTAGTAAAGTACACTACTGGGGATGCCTGTGTGGGTCGTGGGGTGTGACTGTGGGGACTACATCTAGTCTCTGGCCCCTTCCTCTGGGGCTTTCCCCCTGCTTCTAGCTCCTCAGGTGCCATGAGGTGAGCAGCTCTGCTGCCCCATGCCCTTCTGCCATGCTGCTCCTGCCTCAGACTTCAGACAGAACCCTACAAATTGCAAGCCCAAATCAACTTCTTCTTCTTGAAGTTTTGTACATTAGGTTGTTTCTCTCAGCATCAGAAAAGCTGACTAATACAGTCTCAGTGACAACAACTTAACTTGGCCATTGTAGCCTGAAAGCAGCTGCAGATGACATAAATAAGTGGCTGAATTTGGCTTGAGGGGTGTAGTTTGCCAATTCCTGTTGTAGATGGACAGGACATAGGTTTCCACTGAAGCAAATATTTTTCCCTGAAATAAGGCAGAAAGTGTTTTTCTTTTTTCCTGTGCTGGGAAGGATTGAACTCAGGCCCTTCACACTGAGCTACATCTCCAGTTCTTTTTATTATTTTGAGGCAGTCTTGCTACATTGCCCAAGGTGGGATGCAACTTACAATCCTTCTGCCTCAGCCTTCTGAGCTGTGGAGATTATAGGCATGCAGCAAAATGCCTGGCTTTCCCAGAAGTTTTAAAAATAAAAAGATATGGTGCATGCGCCCTCTCCCTCGGCCACTGCTGGCGCCTCCTTCTGCCACTCCTGGAGCTGCTTGTGTGCTCATTCAGTGCGGACCTGGTACCTCTTTTGTGATGTGGCAGCTGAGAAGACTTGGGCACTCATTATGGCCGATGAAAAGCCCAAGGAAGGAGTCAAGACTGAGGACAATGATCATATTAATTTGAAGGTGGCGGGGCAGAATGGTTCTGTGGTGCAGTTTAAGATTAAGAGGCATACACCACTTAGTAAACTAATGGAAGCCTATTGTGAATGACAGGGTTTATCAATGAGGCAGATCAGATTCCGATTTGATGGAGAGCCAATCAATGATACAGACACACCTGCACAGTTGGACATGGAGGACAAAGATACAACTGATGTGTTCCAGCAGCAGACAGGAGGTGTCTACTAAAAAGGGTAGCTGCAACAACTCTACTCCAGAACTCTGTGCTTACAGACCAAGAATACATTCTCAATTAGAAAACTGCAATTTGGTTCCACCACATCCTGACTACTACAGTATAGTTTTCTCTATTCTTTCATTTATCCCTTCCCCATTCCTTTATTTTACCTAAAGTATCTGGTGTATGTGCACAAGCATATTGCTTTTTTTTTTCTTTTTACTAAATGGCCAACAATATGTTTTGATTGACATCAGATGGAGATGGGATGGGGAGATACTGTTTGTGTGAAAATAATTCCCTCTCTCCATTAGTGGCATGCTCATCAGCTCTTATCTTTATATTCCAGTAAGTTATTTTGCTCTCATTGTTTTAACAGAAAAGAGAACAACATAAAAATCCTTGCATACCTTGTTTGATTGGAGAATTTTAATGTTTTTCATTTATCATTGTAAAACCAAGGACAATTTTATAAACTTTTTTATTTGTAGCTGTTACATGTAGGACAATCTGTCTTTATGTAGGAGTAAATTACTCTTTAAAAGAAAAAGAATCCTAGATAGTTTTCTCTTTAAGTCAAGTGTCTTGTTTAAATAAACCTTTTGTTTAAAATGGAAAAAAAAAAGAAAACAAAAGATACGGACATTAAAACACCATTTTAATAATTATTTTATTATTATTTCTTGCAGTGCTGGGGATGGGACCCAGGGCCATGCAGGTGCTAGGCAAGGACTCTACCACTGAGCCACAACCACAGCCCAGCTCATTTGAATAATTATGAATGGTGCACTAATCAGATTGGTTCCTGGATTGGTTCCTGGTAAATGTCCCCATTGTAACTTACTGGAATTGGGGCTGTGATGGAAATCCAATAGAGGTCACAGGGGGATTCTGGTCAGCTTTACTTTGAAAGTTCTTAGGTTATCACATGATTAGGGGCCAGCTAATACAGCCCACAGCCCAAGCCCACATGGGCTGCAAACCCTAAAATGTTTACTGTCTGGTCTTTTGTGGAAAAAGTTGCAACCATCTGTACTTAAGGATTAGGAACAAGCACACTTTGATTTTGCCCCTGCCTTGCTGTGTACCTTCAGTTCACTTACTTAGCTTCTCTGCGCTTCTATTTTCACATCTGTGAAATGGAGACATTAGTGGTGCTGAAAAAGGCTGTGGCAAGAATGTACCTACTTGTTACACGGGAAGCTTTGGGGGTGGTTCCCAGGATATAATAATCTTTCAACAAGTGCTAGAGAGCTGAGGAAGGAAGAAGAGGAGTGGATTAGTTACAGCTAGTGGGTTGCCTTAAGCCTTCTGTCAGGCTTTGCCTTTTCAAATATGTCCCTGGTTGCTCTGTTCCTGCCATTATGACGCAGCGCTGGGCCCTTGCTTTTGGTCTGCCCAGTCTCCAGACCTATGAGCCAAAATAAGCCTCTTTTTTATTATATAAATTTATCCAAGTCAGGTGTTTTGCTATAGGCACAGAAAATATATTAAGACTGTTATCTAGCATCCCTGGTTAGTTAGAGTTGGACTTTCCTTTATGTCCCTGTGTCATCTCCTTCTGTCACTGTAACAAAATACTTGAGGTGATTAACTCATAAAGAGAAAAAAAGGTTATTTTGGCTCACAGTTTTGGAAGTTTCAGCCCAGCATTGAATGGCCTCATTATCTTGGGCCCCAGCAAGGTTGTATATCATGGGAGGAGGCAGTGGGTATTGGAAAGCTGTTCACTTCATGACCCGGAAGGAAAAAGAATGGGGAGGAGGGGCTGGGATCCTCCCACCCCCTTCCAGCGAGGTCCTGCTAAGACCTGAAGCCTCCCGCTAGGCCTTGCCCTCTTGAAGTGCCACCTCCTCCCACAGCGCCACCTGGGGGCCTTCTGGGGAAGTTCAAGGTCCACACCACAGCAGCTTCTGCCAGACTCTACCTGGAGTCTTCCTTCACACATCGTGCATTCACCCAGCTTATTTCTTGCAGTGCTGGCAATGGAACTCGGGGCCCTGCACATTTAGGCAAGCACCCACCACTGAGCCGCACCCCTGCCCCTGCCTGACATTTTTGGAGACACTGTAAAGTGCTTCCCTATTTCATAATCACTTCATCAAGATTATTCATCCGTTCATGACTTAGCCTATTTTATAGGCAGGAAACTGAGACCCAGGTTAAGTAACCATTACGGATTGAATTGTGTCCCCAAAAGTTTGTATGTGCAAGTCTTAACTCACAGTACTCCAGAACGTGATCTTATTTGGAAATGGGGTTATTTTAGGTGTAATTGGTTAAAATGAAGTCACTAGGGTGGGCCTTAGTCCATTCAGGCTGATATGACAAAATACCAGAAATTGGGTAAAACTTTTATTTTCTGTGGCACTAAGGTTTCAATTTGTGGCCTTTGCACTGAGCTACATTCCCAGCTTTTAAATTTTTAAAAAAAATTTTACAGACAGTGTCTCTCTCAGTCATGAAGTTGCCCAGGCTGGGCTTGAACTTGTGATCCTCCTGCCTCAGCCTCCTAGAGTGTTGGGATGACAGGCTTGCGCCACCACACCCAGCAAGACTGAGTAATTTACAAACGACAGCAATTTACTTCTCACAGTTCTGAAGCCTGGGAAGTTCAAGGTCAAGGGCCGGCCGATTCAGTGTCTAGTGAAAGTCTCTATCCCTGCTTCCAAGACATGGAAGGGGGATATCCTACCTCTATCCCTACCCCCTGACATGGCAGAAGGGGCAAAGGGCAGAAGTTTCCTACCGCCCTTTGTAAGGGTTCAAATCCCATCCATGAGGTCAGAGCCCTTCCGACTTCATCACCTCCTCAAAGATTGGCTTTGCTTCCCACTGAGTTGTGTCTTAGGTGTGAACACAGGAATTTTGGGAGGACATATCCATTCCAACCACTGCAGGCCCTGATGCAGTATGATTGGTGTCCTTAGAAAGAGAAAATCTGGGCTGGCTTGCAGCTCAGTGGTAGAGCATTGCCTGGCATGTGCAAAGCCCTAGGTTCCATCCCCGGCACTGAAAACAAAAGGAAAACTAAGGGGAAATTTGGACCAGGCCTTCACACAAGAAAAACATTCTGTTTTTTTTGTTTGTTTGTTTTTGGTACCGGAGATTGAACTCAGAACCTTGAGCTTTTGAGGCAGGCGCTGGAACCACTGAGCTAAATCCCCGGCCCAAGAAAAACACTCTGTGAACACAGAGCCACAATTGACAGTCCGAGACCCTTCCTTGGCCAAGACCTGAGGCAGACCCTTCCCTGTGAGCTGCACAGGAACCAAAGTCATGAGATCCCCCTGCCTCAGCCTTCCAAGTACTGGGATTACAGCCTCTTTTTTTTTTTTTGGTACCCAGGATTGAACTCGGGTCCTTGCGCTTGCGCAGCAGGTGGCAGAAACCACTGAGCTAAATCCCCGGCTCCAGCCTCTTTTGGTTTTAAATGATTGGTTCACACAGGTGAGGAGGAAGGTTCTGGTGCTGGGGATGGAAGCCAGGACCTCCCACAGGCTAAGCAAGTGAAGACCACTGAGCCACTCCCCAGCCCTATCCCACTTCTTCTTTCTTGTTTTTCTGTCCTAAGTACCCTTTCCTCTCCCCTAATATACAAGCAGGAATTTTCTTGCCTGGGAAAATGGGAAATGTGCTCACTGTGCCTTGGTGGCTGGGTGTCATACTTCCTAGTGTGCTTCGTGTCACTCTCGGGAAGAGACCTCTGTCACCACTCAGGGCTTAGAGATTTGGCCAATGGCCTGCGAGGAAGAGGAATGTGATAGGGCGAACGGAACTGTAGAGTGACATTCCCTCTTTTCCTGGTGGCTGTCTCAAAAGCAAATGTCGCCAGAGATACACATACCTGTGTGGTGGAATTGTCCTTAAGATTTATTTGGGTGGTGGAATTCTCCTGGAGAATCCATTTTCCTTTTTCTTTCTTTTTTTCTGTTTCCTTTGGTAGCAGAGAAGAAAAATAAACAAAATGAAACAAATAAGCCACAAGCAGGCTCCTGAGAAAATGCGACCTGAATTGCAGTGACTCAGAAAATACTGCTGATAGGCAGAGGATTTAGCTCAGTGGCCCTGCCGCCTGCCTTGCAAGCACAAGGTCCTGAGTTTGATCCCTGGTTCTGGAAAAAAAAAAAGAAAAAAAAAATACTGCTGAGACCATGGTGACCAAGAACCGGTGGAAGGAGAATGACTGGGGTCCATTTTCACACCCACCCCCTACGCCCTGGGCAGCTGAACCCAAAGACGGCAGCCAGGGTTGGATGCGCTCTTACTTTCAGTCTGGTTAGCCAGGGCAGGCGCTCACAGGGGAGTTTACGTATTTATAATTTAATAATAACAAACTGCTGAAGAGTTTATTACTGTGACCTCAGAGGTGCAGAATTTTGCTTTTCCTTTTTAAAAAATATTTTTATCACCATGTTTGGAAAATATAATAATTGCATTTATCTTGGGGGATTGGTACATAAATATATTGCATCTTGATCATTTTTACTTCTCTTTCCCTGCCTGCCCTCCTGACTTTCCCATGCCCCATTTCCTTCCCAGCTCTACAAAGTCTACCTCCCCATTTCCTATCATCTGTCTTTTACTTTGCTCTTTAAATTATTTATATTTTAGGTTTCTCATGTAAGAGAAGCCGTATGATATTTATGCTTGTGTGTCTGATTTATTTCACTTAACATTATCATCTTAAGGTGCTTCTATTTTTCTACAAATGCCTCCAGTTTATCCTTCTATATAGCAGAGTCGTACTCCATTGTGTATAAATACCATATTTTCTTTACCCATTCATCTGTTGATGGACATATGGGCTGCTTCCCAGACCTAGCTCTGAGGAGTCATGCTGCTATGAGCCTGAGAATTTCGATTGAAAATGATTTCCTCTGCTTCCTGTCTTCTGGTTGCCCTGAGTCATGTGCATCTTTCTGCTGGAGGCCACACCTCCTGCAGGCTGTTCTCTCTGCACTCTTTTTCTGTGTGTTCACTCTGATAACTTCCCTTCTTTTCCCTCTCTGACTGGGGAGGTGATATCTCCCTGTTGTTGTAACATTTCTTGTAACACCCAACTGAATTAAACACCTTGGGAATTCCTGTGGGTGAGCGTGCTCTGTTTCTGCATGGCCCTGATGGATGCTATTAGTAGTAGCAGCAGCAGTGACTAACACATGTGTGTTACCTTCTCCAATCCTATGATGTAAATGTGGACACCATCATGTGCATCTTGCAGATGAAGAAGTTGAGGTACAGAGTGGTTAAGTAGACCCTGAAAAGTCACACAGAGATAATGGTGGTGATGATGATGATGATCCGAGCAGAAGCCAACATAACGTACATACTTGATGTGTCCAGCCCATGGTTGGACATAAGTCAAGTGTTCTCTGGCTACATAAAGCTCAGGAATCTGCAGAGTGAATGAACTCTCACAGCGTCTTTGAGTTCCCCAAATGGGGACTTTGGAGTGTGATATTCGAGGCTAGAATCTCCTCCGTAGTCACGTTCATGGAGAGCCACACGTGTCGCCAGCCATCTGGGCGATTCTTAGTCCAGACAAGGTAACACCCGAAATGTGTTGTCCCAGCTGCAACAGAAGCCAGTCTAGGCACAGTGGGTTAAAGCAATGTCATTTGTCCCCATGCCCCTGCGAGTCAGTGGGGGCAGGCTGATCTGTAGGGCTTAGCTGGGTGACTCTGCTGCATAGCTCTTTTCCTTCTTCTGGTTCTGGTGAGGGCAAAGGGGGAAGAGGGAAGGTGGGAATCTAGGCTGCTTCGGAGGCCCGGGGTTTGAATGGGTTCACTGCCATTTCTGCCCACAGTGTTTCTGATGAAAACAAGTCATGTGGCCAAGTCCGAAGCCAAGGGGTGGGCAGTGCATGCCACCCACAACGAGAACAGGGCAAAGATACGCAGACAGGAAGTCGTGAGTGATTGGGGCCAACTGTGCAGTCTCTTCATGGTCACAGACACAAACGTCACAAGGGTTCAAACGATGGCTGATTCAGGATGGTCTCATTTGCACAAAAGAAAAAGCGGGACTTTTTGACATTTAAAAAGACTTTTAAGGAAACTAGGATGGCTATTTATGTCCCCCTTGAAGTGACTCATGCAAGTCATGTGATTTAAAAATAGGAAAATTCAATGTTAATTGCACAGATTTATGGTTCCCTGTACAATAATAACATCTTATATTGCATAGCATTTTTGACTTCACAATGCATTTTAGTAGCCATGTCTTATTTTATATTCAAAATAATCTTTCTCAAATTTTATTATCCTAGTTTTAAATAGGAAGGGATACGGGCTTAAGGGACTTTCCCAGGGCCACACAGCTTACAAGAGTCAGAGCCTGGCATCTATGAAAGCACTGTACATGGAGCCGATGATAAACGTTCACATAGCCCATAGATCACTAAACTAAGCTTGGAGGCTGGTCCAACTTGGAACTAGTTTTTATAAATAAATTTTTATTGGCGTGTAGTCAGATTTACAAAATATCACGACTACTTCTACAGGGGTGGAAGGGGAAAGGAAAGATAAACATAAGTGACCTTTGCTTCTGGTCACTTTGCATTCTGTATGCTCTCTCCAAGCTGCTGAATTAGGGGCTAGACTTCACCACAGAGAGGCCATCCCAGCCCGTCAGCAGGGCCTGCATCCTTCCTGTCCCCTGACCTTCCCACCTCCTTAAAGGAGAAACCTTCAGGCATACACAAAGGACAGGAAGGAACACAACAAAAGCCACAGTGAACCCCCATGCCAGACTCACTCTGCATTTTCAGGTAGTAACTTGTTCTGCTTTGTCCTTGTCTTCCCTGCTCCTTTCTGAGGAAAGCTTTTTTTTTTTTTTTTTAAATGGAGGTGAAATTCACATAACATGAAACTCATCATTTTAAAGTGTATTAAAAAAATAGAATAAACATTAGGGCTGAGGATTTAGCTCAGTGGTGCCGCCGCCTGCTTTGGAAGCACAAAGTCCTGAGTTTGATCCCTGGTACCAAAAAAAAAAAGAAACAAACAAACAAAGTGTATGATTCAGTGGTGTTTAATATAGTCACAGTGTTGTGCAACCATCACTACTTTCTAGTTTCAAAGCATTTTCATCACCCCTAGAGGAAACCCTATGCCCATTAGCAATCACCCCTCTTACACATCCACCTCTCTCCAGCCCCTTATAACCACTAAAAGTCTTTCTGTCTCCAGGGATTTACCTGAACTGAATATTTCATATGAATGGAATCATGCAGTATGAAGCTTATATGTCTGGTGTCTTTAACTCAGGTTGAAATTTGTGAAGTCTATCCACATTGTAGTAGGTATTAGTACTTTTCCACTTTTCTTGGCTGTATGATATTCCATCGTATAAATGTACTCTGTGTTATTTATCGATGTTTCACTGATTGGTATTTGAGTTGTGTCCTAGAGTTTTTCAAATATATGTTTTTATCAGTGCATATTCACTTTACAAAACATTGGCCTCACTGTGGCATTTCCATACATGTCTATTTTGATTGCATCCATTCCTCTAGTACTGCTCCTTGTACTCTTTTCCTTGTACCTTCCCCTTGTCCTCTTGTCCTATTTCCTCTTGAGATTCTTTTAAAAAGCTGTTCCTCGCAGGCAGCGGAGCAGCGGCTGCGGGCGCCAGACGGACGGTGCACTGGCTGCGGGGAGAACGCTGGCCTCGAGATGGGGCCTCAGGAGAGTGCCCGGGAGTCCGCCGGGAAGTCCTCCGATCAGGGGGAGTCTGGATCGTCACTAAATGACCCGGCCCCTTCGAGCCTTCGAGCGTGGGTGAAGAGTCGCAGGCGACTGGAGACCCCAGCCGCGGCAAATGTTGGCGCTGCCCTCCCTGGCCGTGCGCCTCGCGCGCGGAGCCAGAAGCCAAGAAGAAAGCACCCTGTCCTGGACTTGGCTTGTTTTACACATTATTGTCTGCTTTCCTTTTCTCAGTGGCCTCTTTATTTGTTAAAAAAGTGCAAGACGTCCATGCTGTAGAAATTAGTGCATTTCGATGTGTGTTCCAAATGCTAGTTATTATCCCTTGCTTAATAGACAGAAAAACTGGGTTTATAGGCCCAAAAGGTCAACGACGTTTCCTCCTTCTCAGAGGAGTCCTTGGTTCTACTGCCATGATCCTTATATACTATACTTTCCAGACAACGTCCCTCGCAGATGTCACAGTTACCTCCTTTAGCTGCCCAGTGTTTATGTCTCTGTTTGCTGGGATATTTCTCAAGGAAAAGTATAGCCTTTGGGATGCTTTCTTCACCTTGTTCACAATCACTGGAGTGATCCTTATCGTGAGACCACCATTTTTGTTTGGTTCCAACACTTCAGGGACGGAAGGAAGCCATTCAGTCCACCTTCAGGGAACATTTGCAGCTATTGGACATGCCGTGTTTGCTGCAATGACTCTAGTTATCCTAAGAAAAATGGGAAAATCTGTGGACACTTTCTGAGCATGTGGTATTATGTCATACTTGGCCTCACTGAAAGCATCATCATCCTCTTGATACTAGGAGAATGGAGTCTGCCTACTGTGGGCTGGACAGGCTGTTTCTCATACTCATCAGGCTCTTGGGTTTGGGGGGTCAGATACTTGTCACGAAAGCAGTTCAAATAGAAAAAGCAGGACCTGTGGCAATAATGAAGGCAGTGGATGTGGTCTTTGCTTTTATCCTTCAGATTATTTTCTTCAATGATGTGCCTACCTGGTGGACAGTGGGTGGTGCTCTCTGCGTAGTGGCCAGTAGTACTGGAGCAGCTATTCACAAATGGCTTCAGAGTTCCAAATAAAGCGTTATTGTTGAAATCTATATATGTTTTTAAGCATACCGTCAGCCAGTTCAGACATACTACACACATATACACACACCTGGAAAATCTGCATTTATTCCTTGATTATATTTAATAAATTTCATAAATAAAGTACCTTTTTTTTGGAAAAAGCTGTTCCAGGCGTTACATTACCTCATCCATGAACACATCAGTATACATCCCTAGCAGATAAGGACTTTTTCCATACTGGGATCTTTGCACTGAGCTCCATTCCCAGTCCTTTTTTGAGGGGGCAGGGTCTCTTTTAAGGGCTTGAGCTTGCAATGTTTCTGTCTCAGCCTCCCAGAGTGCTGGGATGATAGGCATGCACCACTGAACCTGGCCAGGGACTTCACACACACACACACACACACACACACACACACACACACACGCACACAATACCACAAACAGAGCTTACAAAACTAACAGCAAGTTCTTAAAGTCCCAACAGTCCAATCAAGTTCATGTCTCTCCAACTGTCTCAACAAGGCTATTTTTCCCAAAGAAGCAGATCTCTGCATTTTCACCCTACCTTGCGGGGGATGGGACAAAGACTCTCTGTGCCCTGGATATTCTTATAGCAAAACCTAGAACCCTCGTGGTCAGACAAAGGTCACTTGAAAACAGCCCCGGGTGGGGTGGCTAGAGGAGTGACCCACAGGCAAAGCACTTGAGACCTAGGTTCAGCACTGGGGCAAAAAAGACCTGAGGTCGTCCTGGTTTTTGGAGTCAATCTACTTGAATTGCAAAGAAACCTACAGAGTACATTGCTTTTTTTTTTTTTTTTTTTGGTACCGGGGATCAAACTTGGATCCTTGCACTTTCGAGGCAGGCAGCAGAACCACTGAGCTAAATCCCCGGCCCTAGAGTCCATTGCTTTATGCATCGAAAGACTCAGTCTCCCCTTTCTTCATTTTCTGTTCCAATCCTA